>NC_092050.1:95389556-96808288 GCF_003086295.3 Arachis hypogaea | reverse complement strand
ATTCTCTGTCCATTAACAATGAACTTCCTATCAGAGTCAATGTCTTGAAGCTCCACATAACCATATGGTGATACACTTGTAATCACATATGATCCCCTCCACCGGGACTTCAGTTTCCCGGGGAACAGCCTGAGCCTAGAGTTAAACAACAGAACCTTTTGTCCTGGTTCAAAGATTCTAGAAGATAGCTTTTTGTCATGCCATCTTTTTTATTTCTCTTTATGAAGCTTGGCATTTTCGAAAGCAGTGAATCTGAATTCCTCTAGCTCATTTAGCTGGAGCAATCTTTTTTCTCCAGCTAGTTTGGCATCAAAGTTTAGGAATTTGGTTGCCCAGTAGGCCTTATGTTCCAGTTCCACGGGCAGGTGACAAGCCTTACCATACACAAGTTGGTACAGAGAGGTCCCTATAGGAGTCTTGAATGCTGTTCTGTAAGCCCACAGAGCATCATCCAAGCTTCATGCCCAATCCTTTCTACGGGTACTTATAGTCTGTTCCAGGATTCTTTTTAGTTCTCTGTTAGAAACTTCAGCTTGCCCATTTTCTGTGGATGATATGGAGTCGCCACCTTGTGGCGAATCCCATACCGGACCATGGCGGAGTAAAGCTGTTTGTTGCAGAAGTGAGTGCCCCCATCACTGATTAGTACCCTAGGGACACCAAATCTGCTGAATATATGTTTCTGGAGAAACTTCAGTACTGTTTTAGTATCATTGGTGGGTGTGGCAATGGCCTCTACCCATTTTGATACATAGTCAACTGCCACCAGAATATAAGTGTTTGAGTATGATGGTGGGAAAGGCCCCATGAAATCAATTTCCCATACATCAAACAACTCAATCTCCAAGATTCTTTGTTGAGGCATGGCGTAACTATGAGGCAAATTACCAGCTCTCTGGAAACTGTCACAGTTACGTACAAACTCTCCGGAATCTCTGTAGAGTGTAGGCCAGTAGAAACCACATTGGAGGACCTTGGTGGCTGTTCGCTCACCTCCGAAATGGCCTCCATATTGTGATCCATGGCAATGCCATAGGATCCTCTGTGCTTCTTCTCTAGGCACACACCTACGGATTATTCCGTCTGCACATCTCTTAAAGAGATAAGGTTCATCCCACAAGTAGTACTTTGCATCAGAAATTAATTTTTTCTTTTGTTGCCTGCTGTACGCCTTGGGTATGAACCTTGCAGCTTTATAGTTTGCAATGTCTGCAAACCATGGTGTTTCCTGAATGGCGAACAAATGCTCATCCGGAAAGGTTTCAGAGATTTCAATAGAGGGAGAGGGCGCCCCTTCTACTGGCTCTATTCGGGATAGATGATCAGCCACCTGGTTTTCTGTCCCTTTTCTGTCTCTTATTTCTATATCAAACTCTTGCAGAAGTAATACCCATCTTATAAGCCTGGGTTTTGAATCCTGCTTTGTAAGTAGATATTTAAGAGCAGCATGGTCAGTGTATACAATCACTTTTGATCCTACTAAGTATGATCTAAACTTGTCAATGGCATAGACCACTGCAAGCAATTCCTTTTCTGTGGTTGTGTAATTTTTCTGGGCATCATTTAAAACACGGCTAGCATAATAAATAACATGCAGAAAGCTTCTGTAGAATCCTGCATGCCCCAGAAAGCTTCTGATTGCCTTGACATTGGTAGGTGGTGGTAATTTTTCAATTACCTCTATTTTAGCTTGATCCACCTCTATTCCCTTGTTTGAAATTTTATGCCCAAGGACAATCCCTTCAGTCACCATAAAGTGACATTTTTCGCAGTTTAAAACCAGGTTGGTCTCTTGGCATCTTTTCAAAACCAGTGTCAGGTGATCAAGACAGGAGCTGAATGAGTCTCCATATACTGAGAAGTCATCCATGAAGACTTCCAGAAAATTTTCCACCATATCAGAGAAAATAGAGAGCATGCATCTCTGAAAGGTTGCAGGTGCATTACACAGCCCAAATGGCATCCTTCTGTAAGCAAATACTCCAGATGGACATGTGAATACTGTTTTCTCTTGATCTTGGGGATCTACTGCAATTT
The DNA here is from genome assembly GCF_003086295.3 of Arachis hypogaea. Taxonomy (NCBI): domain Eukaryota; kingdom Viridiplantae; phylum Streptophyta; class Magnoliopsida; order Fabales; family Fabaceae; genus Arachis; species Arachis hypogaea. The sequence continues at coordinate 96,806,251 of NC_092050.1, read as the reverse complement.
GGTTGTAGCCTGAATAGCCATCCAAAAAGCAGTAATAATTATGACCTGCTAGTCTTTCTAGCATTTGGTATATGAATGGTAAAGGAAAATGATCCTTTCTGGTGGCTGTATTGAGCCTTCTGTAATCAATACATATGCGCCACCCTGTAACTGTTCTTGTAGGAACCAGTTCATTTTTTTCATTATGAACCACTGTCATGCCTCCCTTTTTAGGGACAACTTGAACAGGACTCACCCAGGGGCTATCAGAAATAGGATAAATAATCCTAGCCTCCAGTAATTTAGTAACCTCTTTCTGCACCACTTCCTTCATGGCTAGATTTAGCCGCCTCTGTGGTTGAACCACTGGCTTAGCATCATCCTCCAATAGGATTCTGTGCATGTATCTAGCTGGGCTTATGCCCCTAAGGTCACTTATGGACCACCCAAGAGCTGTCTTGTATGTCCTTAGCACTTGGATTAGTGCTTCCTCTTCCTGTGGATTTAAAGCAGAGCTTATGATCACTGGAAAAGTATCACCATCTCCCAGAAATACATATTTCAGGGATGGTGGTAATGGTTTGAGCTCGGGTTTAGGAGGTTTTTCCTCTCCCTGAGGAAATTTCAGAGGCTCTTTCAATTCCTCTGAATCCTCTAGATCAGGCGGAACATCTTTAAAAATGTATTCCAGCTCTGATTCGAGACTCTCAGCCATGTTGATCTCCTCCACCAGAGAGTCAATAAGATCAACTTTCATGCAGTCTTTTGGTGTGTCTGGATGCTGCATGGCATTGACAGCATTCAACTTAAACTCATCCTCATTGACTCTCAGGGTTATTTCCCCCTGTTGGACGTCAATGAGAGTTCGTCCAGTTGCAAGGAAAGGTCTTCCTAGAATGAGAGTAGCACTCTTGTGCTCCTCCATTTCCAGCACAACAAAGTCAGTGGGAAAGGCGAATGGCCCAACCCTGACAATCATGTCCTCAATCACGCCTGATGGGTATTTAATGGAGCCATCAACAAGTTGGAGACATATCCGGGTTATTTTAACTTCTTCAGTTAAACCAAGCTTTCTGATGGTGGATGCAGGTATTAGGTTGATGCTTGCCCCAAGATCACATAAGGCTGTCTTGGTGCAGTTACCCTCTAATATGCATGTATCAGAAAGCTTCCGGGATCTTTAAGCTTTTCAGGAAAGCTTTTCAGAATGACTGCACTGCATTCTTCAGTGAGGAGAACTCCTTCAGTTTCTCTCCAATCCTTCTTATGACTTAAGAATTCTTTCATGAACTTGGCATAAGAAGGTATTTGCTCAAGTGCCTCTGCAAACAGAATCTTTATTTCAAGAGTCCTGAGATAATCTGCAAAGCGAGCAAATTACTTATCCTGCTCTTCTTGGCGGAGTTTTTGAGGATAAGGTATCTTGGCTTTATATTCCTCAACCTTGGTTGCTGCAGGTTTATTTCCTACAGAAGTGGTTGAAGAAGCCTTTTTGGAGGGGTTGTCATCAGCACTTGTGTGTGTCTGATCCCTCACTGGCATTTGAGTGCAAGGGTTGGAAGCTGGAGTGACGTTAGATGCCAACTCCTCATCTGCTCCTGGCATCTGAACGCCAGAACTGTGCTTTCTTTGGGCATTCAACGCCAGTTCCTTGCTTGTTTCTGGCGTTGAACGCCAGTCCTGAGCATGGTTTGGGCGTTCAGCGCCAGTCTTCCACCCAATCTCTGGCGTTTTTGCGGCAGAATTATTTCTCTCTGGGCTCTTACTGTCCTCAGATGGATTTTGGGTAGTTTGCTCATTTCTTGGCTTTCTGCTACCTTGAGGTGGGGTATTTATTGTCTTCCCACTTCTTAATTGAACTGCTTGGCATTCTTCTGTTATTTACTTTGACAGCTGCTGCTTTGTTTGCTTTAATTGTACTTCCATATTTATATTAGCCATCCTTGTCTCTTGTAGTTTATCCTTGAATTCGGCTAACTGCTTTGTTAGAAAATTCAACTGCTGATTGAATTCAGCAGCTTGTTCTATAAGACTGAGTTCAACAGTTACTGTTTTAGCCTCTTCTTTCATGGAAGGGTCACTGCTTAGGTACAGATGTTGATTTCTGGCAACTGTATCAATGAGCTCTTGAGCTTCTTCAATTGTCTTTCTCATGTGGATAGATCCACCAGCTGAGTAATCTAGAGAGATCTGAGCTCTTTCTGTAAGCCCATAATAGAAGATGTCTAACTGAACCCACTCTGAAAACATTTTAGAGGGGCATTTTCTTAGCATCTCTCTGTATCTCTCCCAGGCATCATAAAGAGATTCATTATCTCTTTGTTTAAAGCCTTGGATGTCCAGCCTTAGCTGTGTCATCCGTTTTGGACGAAAGTATTGATTCAGGAATTTTTCTGTCAGCTGTTTCCATGTCTTTATGCTAGCCTTAGGTTGGTTATTTAACCACCTCTTAGCTTGGTCTTTTACAGCAAATGGAAACAGTAATAATCTGTAGATATCCTGATCTACTTCTTTATCATGTACTGTGTCAGCAAGTTGTAAAAACTGTGCCAGAAACTCTGTAGGTTCTTCCTGTGGAAGACCGAAATACTGGCAACTTTGCTGCACCATGATAATGAGCTGAGGATTCAACTCAAAGTTACTGACTCCAATGGAGGGTATACTGATACTACTCCTATATGAAGCAGTAGTGGGGTTAGCATATGACCCCAGAGTCCTTCTGGACTGTTCATTTCCACTTAGATCCATGATGGAGAAAGGGAGATGATGTAAATTAGAGAAAAAATATTTTTATTTATTATTTATTTCGAAAATAAAATAAATTAAAATAAAATAAATAAAAATGGGTGAAGATTTTCGAAAAATGGAGAGAGAAAAATAAAATGGTTAGGGAGTTTTGAAAAAGATATGATTTGAAAAAGATTTTAACTTTTGAAATAAAAATCTGAATTTTAAAAGTGAATTTCGAAAATTTGTTTTAAAATAGAGAGAAAATATATTTTTGAATTTAAAGAGGAAAGAGAAAAACAATAAGATAGCACAAGATTTAAAATTTTTAGATCTAATGCTCCTTGTTTTCGAAAATTTTGGAGGGAAAACACCAAGGAACACCAAACTTAAAAATTTTAAGATTAAGACACAAGGAAAACTCAAGAACACTTTGAAGACTCACAAGAACACAAGAACATGGAGAAAGAACACCAAATTTAAAATTTTTAGAAAACCAAAATAAAATTTTTGAAAACCAAAGAAAAATCAACAAGAAAACACCAAACTTAAAGTTTGGCACAAGATTTAATGTAAAAATTATTTTTGAAAAAGAATTTTAAAAAGAAGATACCCAATTACCAAGAACACAGACCAACGCTCTAGCCAATTGGGCAGTAAATGTAACACTTGTTTTGAAGAAGTATTTTTAATAACTAAGAATAAAAAATTTTTTGAAAAATAAAAAAAAGGATTTTAAAAAGAAAATTTTAACCAAAAACAATATTAGAAGACTCTAAACCAAAAAGAAAAAGTTTTCCTAATCTAAGCAACAAAATAAACTGTCAGTTGTCCAAACTCGAACAATCCTCGGCAACGGCGCCAAAAACTTGGTGCACGAAAATTACTTCACACTATGTAATTCCGCACAACTAACCAGCAAGTGCACTGGGTCGTCCAAGTAATACCTTACGTGAGTAAGGGTCGATCCAACGGAGATTGTTGGTTTGAAGCAAGCTATGGTTATCTTGCAACTCTTAGTGAGGATATTAATTTGTGGTTATCAATTGACTTGCAAATGAACAAGAGAGCATGAATTAAAGGTTACTTGTTATGCAGTAAATGAGAATATGTTGGAGTTTTGGAGATGCTTTGTCTTTTGAATTTCTGCTTTCTCCCTATCTTCTTCTTCACGCACGCACGTCCCTCCTATGGCAAGCTGTGTGTTGGTGGATCACCGTTGTCAATAGCTACCATCCTTTCTCTCAGTGAAAAGGGTCCAAATGCTCTGTCACCGCATGGCTAATCATCTGTAGGTTCTCGATCATACCAGAATAGGATTTGCTATCCTTTTGCGTCTGTCACTACGCCCAGCACTCGCGAGTTTGAAGCTCGTCACAGTCATCCACTACAAGAAAAATACCCATTCAGCCATACTTTTTTAAGCTACATTTGAAAAGCGTAGCCTATTCTAGGAATAGGCTACGCTTTTCTCCGTGTTTCCTTTTTATAAGAGAAAAGGATACACAAATGTGGCATCATTTAAAAAGCGTAGCCTTAGGTATTATAGAAATCACTTATAAAGCGTAGCCGTAGGTTTACATCTATAGGTTCACTTTTCGTATCAAAGGAGACGCTTTTAAAGGATAGCCTATTTGTTAAGTTTTAGGTTCTTTTTAAAAGTGATGCCTAATGTATCTAGAGCCAAAAACTTAACACTTAGTAAATTTTCTTCCTCATTTTCGTGAAAGCAAACCGATGACACTTAGTAAAATTTTTGCCATTCCCTCCAAATCTCACTCATCACCTCCAAAGCAGGTTCATCCACTTTCGTAAACCCTCTCACTCCAAAGCACCTTCATCACTCAGTCTCTTCATCACCTTCATCGCAAAGTAGAAACCCTGCTTGTCTCCAAAGTTCACCATCGTCGCCCCCAACTCACTCTCTTCACTCTCGCCATTGACCCTCTCACTCTCGGTCTCGCCATTGACCCTCTCACTCTCGCCAGTCCCTCTCACTCTCACTACAAGAAGAAACCCCCACTGACCGTCGCTCCTCTTCGCCATCGCTTGCACTGATCGTCGCTGTGCCGCCCTCACCATCGTCGCTGCGCTGCTCTCACCAACGTCATCTCCGTGCTTCTCATCATCGTCTTCGCTGTGCTCACATCATTGAATAGGTATGTATTGATTTCTATTTGGTTCTGAAATTGCAGAGGCTTAGGGTTCCTATTTTAGGGGTTTTAATTGGGGGTTTAAATATGTAAAATATGGGTTTGTGAACTGTAATTTGATAACATGCACGCTGTTGTTGATGAAGATGTGTGGTATTTTAGGGTTTGTGAACTGTGATTTAATATATAGTTTGTCTATTTTCTCTGTATTTTTGTTACTGAGACTGAATCCAAATGCAGTGGAGGGTTTTTGATTAAAAAGAGATCACTAGAAACTTACCTGCAATCTTCAGTTAAGAAGTTGAAAGTCTCAATTTTAGGTGTTTGAAACAAGACTAAGCTAGTTTTTAAGGAGCCCATTGTCTCTGCTGAACAGGAATAGAGAAAGAATCTGTGTTGGTTCAACATTCTATTAAGGAATGTCAAACAAAGAGAAGGGGTTGCACTCCCCGGAGAGAGATATTGAGAGCTATTTCAAAGAAAAATGATGAAATGATTAAATTAAGAACTAGCTTTGTCTCAAATTGGTTTAATGAGGTATGACAGCTACCAAACACATGAGTTGTGCATCCATTACTATTATTATGTCATTATTAGTAATATATAGTATATACCAATATCTTTTTTTAAGATGTAGTAACCTTTCATGCTTATTTTTCTTTTATATAGTTGACTTATTTTTTTCTTTGATATCATCATTGCCTTAAATATAATTTCATATGTTTGACCATTTCAGAAGAATGGTGTTGTGTTTTCTGTTCTGTTCTGATGTCTTACATTTTATTGTTGCAGGAGTGGCCAGAAGAAGTATATCCTCCTTATGCAAATGGGCCTGCTTATGTAATTTCCAGTGATATAGTTACTTTCATCTTATCTCAACATAAAGATAGGAAGCTAAGGGTTAGTTGCCTTAATATTCTTTTTACTTCTGAATTTTATAGTGATATAGTTACTTTCATCTTATCTCACAGTTTTGTATTCATCAGTCATCACTACTGCAACACTATATCCAATATTTCTCTTCTGTACATTTCTCATCCCTAACATCAGCAACCCACATTTTTAAACATTATTACTGCCAATCTGCTCATCCCTGTGATTGAGCAATTATTTGCCAGCCAGAAGAAAAATGGGACAAAATAGTCAATTTTGAGGTGTTGCATAACACGAGTCTTCAAAAAAGCATTGAACAATTAAATATACCACATGCTATATAAACCATGAAGGGTCATCGCTGACTAAACTCAAAATTAGTTAATGACTATAATACAGGTGAAAGGTTTAAGAATGGTGTTGGAAGAGAGACGGAAATTTTTATAGGTCAAGAATGGTGTTGGAAGAAGGTAGATGGTAGCTTGGTGTGGATGGTAAGGAGATGGGAACAAAAATGACTTTTAAATTTTTTTGGTCTTTATTTTTACCAAACAAGATTTTGACAATTTAGTATGTCTCTATCCCTAATGTCACCATCTCCGTCTCTGTATTTATGTCTCAGGACAATATCCAAATGGAGCCTTAGGCCCACTACCTTCTCAGATATAATTTATCATAATAAAAAATAAATAAATATAAATAGAAACCTGAGATCACATGCAGTTCAGTTTAGGATAACATATAGCCTATAACTCCAACATGCAGTATATATAGTTGGAGTGTAATTTATGCACTTTCAATGTCAGATTTTTAGAAAAACAAGTTTCACGTTATACAATTAGAAGTTTGGCTTGAGAGATTGGAAATCTATGCTTCACTGGTCTTTGTTACTTATTTCAATGTAGTCAAAGGTGTGCTTTGGCACTAGAGGCAAGTCAAGAAACAGTTCTGTGCCTCTAACATGTTGAGGCACACTAGGTTCAATGAAGCATGTTGCTAGCAGGGACGGATGCACTCTTCAGCTAGTGGGGGCAAGTGCCCCCAGTGAAATTTGAAAAAGTACTGAGTAGTTTTTAGTGTTATATCTTATTTGCCTCCACTACCTAATTAATTTTGACCCCACCTCCCAAATCCCTAACCCTTTCCTTTCTCCCCCTATTCCAATTTTCTTCCCCTGCTCCAGCCTCCACCCTCCAGAGCTACTACCGCCAGTACCACTACTCTGCATCTCCACCGGTGTCGCTGGCTTACTGTCACTGATGGTGTTGCGTCACTGCCCCCTGTTCAGCGTTTCTTTCGCCGTGACTGTAAATAAATCTCCTTTCATTGCCTTCTTCTTCTGCATGGCTCAGCTTCTGAATCTGCCTTCTTCGTCCGCGTCGCTGGCTGTGTGCCTGTGTGGTTCTGCCGCTGCCTTCGATATCTAGTTCTACCTTCTTCTTCAGTGTTTTACCGCCTCACTGGTTATCTGGTACTCACTTTGGTTCTACCTTCTTCTTCTGTGTTCCTCTTTTGTGTTCCTCTTCAGGGACTTCAATTCTTCTGGTTCTATCTTCTTCTTCTACGATCCGTCCCTCGGTCCCTGCTCTTCAGTCTTCAGCCTTTCACCTTCGTCTTGTAATCCTGCTGCGCTGGGCTTGGGCGCTGCACCGCTAATGTGTTCTGCCTCCTCCCCTCCTAGATTTAGCAATTCAGCACAGTGAAGCAATTGAATAAAGCAATACTAAAATTTTGAAATACTGAAAGTCTGTCTTCTTGGACTCTTGTCTCTTGGTACATTCATTTATGATTCACTGAAAGCCTGAAATACTGAATGTCTGAATCACTGATCTGCTTGCTTCATTGCTTATTTGCTTCATTGTTTAATAATTGCTTTAATTAGTTTGTTAATTTGGTTTTATTATTCTAATTGTTAATTATTTTTGTATATTGCCTTGTTTTTAAATTTGGAATTTAGGATATTATTATTGGATGTGGTTGAAAATTAATTTGAATGAGATATGCTTGTCATTTTTGTATTTATAATTTTATACTGGACTTTTAAATTTGTGTAAAATTTATACTACAATATCTAGGAATATCAATATGTATCATTTCTCCTTTTGTTCATGGTTGGTTTTTTTCATTAGCTTATTCATTGAGACTGAATCCAAATGCATGTTGAGGATTAATAATTTTCTTCGTCCAAAATTGTGTTTCCTTTTCAGGAGCAAAATTTGGTGGCTGCCATGAGCTTTAGATTGTTTTGATCACTCTCTCTCTGGCTCTTTGATCTCAACAGGAAACGCAGCGTTTGCTCAGTGAGGCAGGTAACTTCTCATTTCTTAGCTCCATTATTGTGGTTGCATGCATATTTGATATGAGACATTATATAGTATCTGAAATTAGATTGAGGATGTGGACAGACTTTGATATCAGACATTATATAGTAGTCACACTAAACCTTTTGGTTCAGTTTTTATTGTCTATTGTGAATGGATTTTGTTGTTTTGCCGTTATCTCTTGAATGATTTAATTGCTGCTGCTGCTGGGTCCCAAATCTGTTTGATTATATCAATTTAATTCTTGCTAAATGATGATTGTGCTGAATTTGTGGTTAAATGGTTGCATGGCAATTACAATTTTTTTGTCTGTAATTTTTACAGTTATTTTGGTTTAGTTGTTTGAGCTGGTAGCAGTGTTGTGCTAACTGTTAAGAATCATTTAATACATGGATTAATTCTGGAATCTCGATAAACAAACCTATAAACAAACCTTTTCATATTTGCTCAGGGGCTGTTATTTCCAACAAGGTATGGAAGTTAAGATGGAAATGAAGGTGGAAGATGCATATAGGAAGTCAATGGAGACAGTGTTGAATTGGATACAAGATACTGTAAATCTTAACAAGAGTCAAGTTTTCTGCACTTTAGGTTTGTAATTTGTTGCAACAATTGTTATGATTTATATTTTGCCTTCCAAGTTTTACATATATTTATCCAATAATGTATGAACAGAAGTGGAGATTGGAGAAGCGGTGGAAGTTGTCATTTGGAAACACTGCCAGAGCTTAACATGTCATTAGTGCCTAATGATAACTGGTCACAATTCAAAATAGGCAATTCATTGCTATCATCACATAAAAACAGCACTGAACTTGTCAAGTTGAAAATATTGAATATAACAGAGATGACATCTCAGAGAAAAGATGGACACTCATCAATCTACTATCTTGGTCCGAATGGCGGCACGGCGGCACTCCATCGGCAAGATTGCAGCCACTGGTGTCTGCCTGGTGTACCTGATACATGGAATGAGCTGCTTTATGCAATGTTCATGATACATGAAGGCTTCTCATAGCAAGGAACTTCAAAGAGTCATGGAAGCATTATATACAGCAATTCTTTTTTATTTGTCTTGGGCAACAAGGACTCGCAAATTGTTCTCAGCATTCTCAAAAAGACGCTAACACGTAGAATAGAATTATGTATTTATTTTTATTTTATAATATTCAATTCATTCAAATAAAAATGCAAAATTATTATACATGTAATAATTAATCATATTACTAAATATTAGGTTTTAGAAAAAAAATATTAGAATATATATATAGAAAATAAAAAAAAATAATGAGGGACCTAAGGCTACACTTATATACAGTAGCTATAGTATACAAAAAAAAAGGGATCTAGGGCTACGCTTATAAAAAGTAGCTATGGTATACAATTTCGCTACGCTTTACAAGTGATGCAGTAGCGTTGAAAAGCGTAGCCTATTTTGGAAAAATGAAAGCTGAAAAGCGTAGCCTTTGATCCTGGACAGCATCACTTGAAAAGCGTAGCCTATTCCCAAACGCCAAAAGCGTAGCCCTTGGTGCAGAAAAGCGTAGCCTTTGAGAATGGGCAACGGCTGAATAGGAATCACTCCAAAAAGCGTAGCCGTAGCCCAAAAAGCGTAGCCGTAGCCTAAGGCATCATTTTTTTCACTTTTAGCTACACTTTTCAAGTGTACCTGAATAGGTGTTTTTTTTGTAGTGATCTAATCCCAGAATCCTACTTGGAATACCACAGACAAGGTTTAGACTTTCCGGATTCTCAAGGATGCTGCCAATGAATTCTAGCTTATACCACGGAGATTCTGATTAAGGAATCTAAGAGATACTCATTCAATCTGATGTAGAACGGAGGTGGTTGTCAGACACACGTTCATGGATTGAGGAAGGTGATGAGTGTCACGGATCATCACCTTCTCTATAATTAAGTGCAAATGAATATCTTAGATAGGAACACGCATGTTTGAATGGAAAACAGAAATAGTTGCATTAATTCATCAAAACACAGCAGAGCTCCTTACCCCCAACAATGGAGTTTAGAGACTCATGCCGTCAGAGATTACAAAGTTCAGATCTAAAATATCATGAGATGCAAAATAAATCTCTAAAAGTTGTTTAAATACTAAACTAGTAACCTAGGTTTACAGAAAATGAGTAAACTATGATAGATAGTGCAGAAATCCACTTCTGGGGCCCATTTGGTGTGTGCTGGGGCTGAGACTAAAGCTTCTCACGTGCCTGGGCTGTTTTGGGTGTTCAACGCCAGGCTGTAACCTGTTTCTGGCGTTGAACTCCAACTTGTAACGTGTTTCTGGCGCTAGACGCCAGACTGCAACATGGAACTGGCGTTGAACGCCAGTTTATGTCGTCTATCCTTGAGCAAAGTATGGACTATTATATATTGCTGGAAAGCCCTGGATGTCTACTTTCCAACTAAATTGGAAGCGCGTCAATTGAACTCATGTAGCTCCAGAAATTCCATTCTGAGTGCAGAGAGGTCAGGATCCAACAGCATCAGCAGTCCTTTTTCAGCCTGAATAAGATTTTTGCTCAGCTCCCTCAATTTCAGCTAGAAAATACCTGAAATTACAGAAAAACACACAAACTCATAGTAAAGTCCAGAAATATAAATTTTTCCTAGAAACTAGTGAAAATAGACTAAAAACTAACTAAAACATACTAAAAACTATATGAAATTAACCCCAAAAAGCGTATAAAATATCCACTCATCAGCAACCAATTCTTGAATCCAAAGAAGTGAAGGTAACTAGCAAGAACACCAATTCTGTCCCTAATCCAGCAAGTAAGCTCAATCAAGCTTTTTACAAAAGGAATCTTGCTGAGGAAAGGCCAAGACAAGGGACACTAGCTGAATCTTTCCACCCTTTGAGGTCATTCCTCTGAACAAACTGGAAGAAGAGGAAGAAAGTGAAGAACAACATGTCAAGCTAATGACACTAAAAGAGCACTTGTTGGCAGGTAACCCAACCGTAGGTAACATTTCTTCTCTGCTTTGTTTTCTTTCTGTGCTTTGTTTACATTCAATGAATTGGCATATGGTTACATTCTAAGTTTGGTGTTGCCTTGCAACAAAATGTTTTCCATCTTCATGTATGATTGCATCAATTTTACATGGAAGTGTCACACTAAGATTCTAAGTTTGGTGTGCCACTTAATTTTCTATGCAAGTCATCCAGCAGCACCACTTGTTTGTATAATCACAATGCCTCTGCAATTTTATTTTTCTCTTATGATTTAACACTTTTCATGCTTTGGTTATTTTTCTGTTTTTTTTTTTTAAATGCTTTCCTCTAGTTTGCTTATTAATTGTCTTTGTTAGTACATCACCAAGAGATCCTTATTCATGATAGATTCTTGGCTTGGTGATTGTACTTAACAAATAACAGTTTCATTTGCTTAGTTTTAATTCAAATAAATTGACATATGATTGCATTCTATGTTTGGTGTTGCTATGCAACAAAATTTGGTTCCAATTCTTACAAGATACTTGCATTAATTCCAAGTGAAAGTGTCACACTAAGTTTGGTGTGCCACTTATCTTTTATGCAATGTATTGTGCACACCTTCTTATCTATGCAATCAAAATGTCTCTGTCTCTTATGCCTTGATTGTTATCTTTAATTTTGCTTGCTTAAAACACATGTGCTACTAACATTTCATTGTATAAGACATTTATGATCCATCTTAGCCCCATAGCCATTGTTCTAATTATTGCTTGAGGATGAACAAGCATTCTGAATTTGGCAAGGGAAAGGAAAGAATGGGAGGAAAATGACAACAATAGAGAAGATGAATTACAAGGTTGTAAAGTTCCTTTTCCTCTCCTTTGTTTCCAGCACTTTAAATTGCATGATTGTCTTTATGTTCTCTGTATGCATGTGTGGTATGAATGAGCATAGCCTGAATTATGATCTGTAACATGTTGCCATGCCATTATGACTACCAACTTGAGTTTTGTAAAGTTCAAATCAGTAAAGTATCATGATCATAAACAAACAAGGCATTAAAGAAGAACTTAGCATGTGCATACAAGTATTGGAAGGCTAGTATGATTAATTGTTGCTCAATTGTATTAGATTTTATTTAATTGAAGTTTTCATCTAGGACATTTTGTGAAATCTTTTGAAATCATGAAAACCCTGAAAAAGCAATTACAAATTAAAGCAAGAAAAGAAAAAGGGGAAGAATGAGAAAGCTGAAGGCTCTGAGTACCAATGACAATTGTCAAGTACTTGTGGTGTTTATGTATCAAGTAAAATGCTTGAAAACAAAACACTTAGAAGTCAAGGCTAGGCTCAAGTGCAAAAGCACTCCCTCAAAGCTCAAGGCTTTGAGCATCAATGATTAGAGAGTCAAGAAAAGAAACAAATGAGCTTAATGAAGTCCTCTAGTTAAATGCTTGTGGTGCTTATGTATCAAGTGGTAATACTTGCAAACAAAGCATTTAGAGTCGTAGCTTTGTTATCAACTCATGGGGCAAAGCACCTAAAAGGAGAAGCTAATAAGAAAATCAAAAGCTTGTTTCAAGGAAGAAATATAAGAAAAAGATTTCATAAATTGAGCTAGATAGAAGCATCAATCATTTACATTTCTTTTGTGATTGTAGCATGCTTAGAAAACTATCTTACCATAAACATTGAGTTGCTATTCTTCTTACCTTGGATTGTCAATCTCTATTGCATGATTCTTTTCTTGCTTGGGGACAAGCAATGTTTAAGTTTGGTGTTGTGATGACATGTCACCATGTCATGTTTTTCTATGCTTTTTCATACAAGAAATAGATAATTAGTGCTTAATTATTACATTCTTTTGTGCTTAAATGGTATATTTTCTTGATCTTTTGATTTTATAAATTTTGTAGGAAATAAGAAGAAAAAGAAGCAAAGAAGCACAAAATAAGCTAAAAAGAAAAAAAAAGCTTTGGGGCACACTTTGAAGTTGGAGCACACTTTGGAGCCTTAGGCCACGCTTTTAAATGCGTGGCCCATGACCAAATCAAGGAAGATTGACAATCAGCACAGCCACCCAGGAGCTCAACGTTTGCGCCAACGTTTGCATCAAACGTGAGGTCAAACATTGGCTAAGGAATACCTTGGGAAATGTTGCTCCCATAGCCTGAAGGGGTATACTTCCAACAAGAATAACTTGAGCTACAGAGCTCCAAATGAAGTGATTCAAAATGCAATGGAAAGTAGGGATTTAGAGCTTTCCAAGCATATATGGCGCTACATAGTGGACACTCAAATTGAGGGAGAAAACTGCCCCGAAAAATGCATAAACGAACATGGCACCAACCTGTAGTAAGGCCAGCTGACCTCTGCATCTTTGACGAAGTATAACTCGAGCTGTGGAGCTCCAAATAATGCGCTTCCAACAGAATTGGAAAGTAGACATTCAAGGATTTCCAACAATATATAATAGTATGGGATGGACAGCACGTTTGAGCTTCTGAATCTGGCAATGTTCTCAACGTTTGCGCTAACGTTTGCCTCAAACGTGAGGTCAAACGTTGGCTTAAAAGAAGCACCTGGGAGGACTCAACGTTTGTGCCAACGTTTGCCTCAAACGTGAGGTCAAAAGTTGGCTTAAAGGAATACCCTGGAGGACTCAACATTTGCGCCAACGTTTGCCTCAAACGTGAGGTCAAACATTGGCTTAATAATATACCCTGGAGGACTCAACGTTTGCGTCAACGTTTGCCTTAAACGTGAGGTCAAACGTTGGCTGAAAATTACCTTGGGGAGAATCACGTTTGAGGTTAGTTTCATGCATTTTTTTAGGAAATAAGCTACTTTTGGGTAGATATTCACCTATGCCTTGATTCAAGCATACATTGTGCATTTTACATAATTTCATGAGGATTTTGCATAAGTTTAGTGACAAATATTATGTTGCATTACTCATGACTTGGACTAGAGCTTTGATGCACTTTATTGCTTGATTTCAGGACCAAAAGGAAGCAAGAAAAGGGGAGGTAACTTGCAAGGTTAATGAGAAAAGTGATTGCCAATAACACTCTCAAAAAGCCATCAATGCCCACGTTAGAGAGTCACATTAACTAAGTTAACGTGAACTCTAACGTGGAGAAGAGAAGTTGAGCCAACGTTAGTGACACTTAACATTGTCACTAACGTTGGCAATTACTCATAAGTGGCCACGTTAGAAGCCACGTTAACCTAGTTAACGTGGCCTCTAACGTTAAGGGGGGAAGAGAAGCCAACGTTAGTAACACTCAACATTGTCACTAACGTTGGCCTATGGTGCAAAGTACCACGTTAACTCCCATGTTAACTTGGTTAACGTGGGAACTAACGTAAAGGATGAAGAGTTGTCGACAACGTTAGTGATACTCAACATTGTCACTAACGTTGAAGCAACCACACAACCCCCAAGAGTCACGTTAACTTCCACGTTAACTTGGTTAACGTGGAAGCTAACGATGAGGAATGAAGGATGAGCCAACGTTAGTGACATTCAACATTGTCACTAACGTTGGGATGGCTAAAGATGGCCACGTTAGAAGCCACGTTAACCTAGTTAACGTGGACTCTAACGTGAGACCTAGGAGCACATTGGAACGTTAGTGACAATGTTGAATGTCACTAACGTTCTCGAAGGATGGCAAGGGCCACGTTAGAAGCCACGTTAACCTGGTTAACGTGGGCTTTAACGTGAAGCAAGAAGGGGCACACTGGAACGTTAGTGACAATGTTGAGTGTCACTAACGTTCTCGAAGGTTAACAAGGCAACGTTAAAAGCCACGTTAACCTAGTTAACGTGGGTTTTAACATGAGGCAAAGGGGTGCATTGGAACGTTAGTGACAATGTTAAGTGTCACTAACGTTCTCGAACTTATATTCTCACTAAATATTAACACCCCTAACGTCCTGAACTAAAGTCTCCGCCCACTTCGCACTCTCTCTCTGCAAGTAAAGCCAAGCCCAAATAAAGAAAGGAACTGCTTCAAACTCAAGATCCAAAGGCCCAAAACTTGAAGAATCACACTAGAAGCTGAGAAGAGTAGTATATATAGGAGTAGCTTTGAATTGAGAAGAAATTTTGGAGGCTGGGAAAAAGAGAACTACTCTCTGTATTTTACTTTCTTTGCAATTTCTAGTTTTATGATGTATTCTCCATCTTTGTTTTCATTTTCAAGAGCTATGAACAACTAAACCCCTTTTACTGGGTTAGGGAGCTCTGTTGTAATTTGATGGATCAATACTAATTTTCATTATTCTTCTTCTATCTTCCCTCTTGATTTTACTTGAAAGCTTTCGATCTTCATCCAATTGAGTAGTTATCTTGGAAGAGAAGCTATTCAAACTTGGATCTCTTTTGAACCTTGAAAGATGAATGAAGAGATCAAGCTAGAAATGCTTTTTCATGCTGGACCAAATTGGGTTTGGATGGGTATGTGACTATAACCCTCTCAATACTTGATCTGGGAAATGCATGTGGTATAATCAGTGACCATATTTCATCTCTTCTCTTGAGCAATTGACCAAGGAATTGGCTATTGATCAAGATTTGAGAGATTGAATTGCAAGAAATTGTAATTCAATCACTTAAGATTGCCAAGGAGATCAATGAGTGCATTGATTGAGGAAGAGATGAAAATGAACTTGATCCGGAGAATTGCAACATCTCTTAAGCCCAATGAACTCCCATCTCTGATCTTACCCATTCTCTTTAATTTCTGCCATTTACTTTTATGAGCAAATCCCCCATTCCCATTTACAATTCTGCAATTTATTTTCAGTCATTTACTTCCAGTCCTTTAATTCTAGCATTTAATTTTCTGTTATTTACATTTCCGCCATTTTATTTTCTGCAACTCTCAACCCAAATTCTGGATTCACTCAACTAGAACATTCTTCTAATTAAAGTTGCTTGATCAATCAATCCCTGTGGGATTCGACCTCACTCTATTGTGAGTTTTTACTTGACGACAAATTCGGTACACTTGCCGAAGGGAGATTTGTTGTGAGACAAGTTTTTCGTGCATCAAGTTTATGGCGCCGTTGCCGAGGATTGATTGTGCATCAACAATGATTAAATTGGAAGATCACTAGATTGAGCATTTTTATTTTGTGAATTTCATTTTTCTGTTTGAGTGATTTACTTTTTGTGTTAGTTAAACTTCTTCCCTTCCCCCTCTACTCTTTTGTTTTTCTTTGTTATTTTCAATTCTGTTTGCTAACCCACTAACTATTTGATATATTGCATCACCCACAACTAACAGTAATTCTGACACAAATACTGTCTACATCTATTTTCTTTGCTTGTACTTGTTGGTTGTATGACAGGGAGAAGAAGCGGGACTTCAACTTCCTTTGATTCTGAACATGAGAGAACCTTCCTTAGACTAAGGAGGAAGGCAAAAGAAAAACGTGTAGTTGGTGCTGAAGAAGAGGAGGACCACTTTGAGGAATACTTTGAACCAAACATGGAAGAAAACATGGAAAATCATCATGAAGAAGAGACTCACAACCATGGCAGAGGAGGTGGAGCAAATCATGCTGGGGAGGATAAAAGAGTTTTGGGCTCTTACATCAATCCAAACCCAGGCAATTGTGGAAGTAGCATCCAAAAGCCAACAATCCATGCCAACAACTTTGAACTGAAACCACAGCTCATCACCCTTGTTCAGAACAACTGTTCGTTTGGAGGAGGTGTTCAAGAAGACCCCAATCAACATTTGACCACCTTCCTGAGAATATGTGACACAGTGAAATCTAATGGTGTTCATCCTGATGCCTATAGACTGCTCTTATTTCCTTTCTCACTCAGGGACAAGACAGCCAAGTGGCTGGAATCTTTCCCAAGGGAGAGCTTGACAACTTGGGAGGATGTGGTGAACAAATTCTTAGCAAGATTTTACCCTCCTCAACGAATCAATAGGCTGAGAGCTGAGGTTCAAACTTTCAGGCAACAAGATGGTGAGACTCTGTATGAAGCATGGGAGAGGTTCAAGGACTTAACAAGGAGGTGTCCACCTGACATGTTCAACGAATGGGTGCAGCTGCACATTTTCTATGAAGGGCTATCCTATGAGTCAAAGAAGGTCGTGGACCATTCATCTGGAGGATCCTTGAACAAGAAGAAGACCATTGAGGAAGCCATAGATGTTATTGAAACAGTAGCAGAAAACGACTACTTCTATGCTTCCAAAAGAGGGAACACAAGAGGAGTGATGGTGCTAAACAATGTAGATGCTCTGTTGGCCCAAAACAAGCTCATTACCCAGCAGCTGGCTGACCTCACCAAGAAGATGGAGAGAAACCAAGTAGCAGCAATCTCATCTTCATCAACAATCCAAGAAGGAGTGAATGAAGAAGCAGAGGGGAGTCAGGAGCAAGCCAACTACATTGGGAATTCACCAAGGAAAAACTATGATCCATACTCCAAGACTTACAACCCTGGATGGATAAACCACCCAAACTTTGGGTGGAGAAGTGAGCAAGATCAAAACCAAGACCAGAGACGTTACAACTCCAACAACAATGCAGCTCACCAGCAATTCACCCAGAGGACATCTCAACACCCCCACAACAACACTTCTCCACACACTTATCAAAACCAAAACAGCACATCTGCTCCAAATCACTCATCAATTGATGACAAGCTCTCTAAGATTGAAGCCTTACTTGAAGGAATATGCCAAGAGATTCCAGAAAATAAGGTGTTCAAAGAGGAGGTGCGAGCCAATATTAAGAATCAGGGAGAGACCATTAGGAAGCTGGAATTCCAGGTGGGATATTTAGCTGAGAAGATTCCCAAAATTACTGATAGCTTCCCAAGTGACACGGAGAAGAACCCCAAAGGAGAAGCAAAGAAAGTAAGATGGGAAGATTGCAAAATGGTCACTACGAGTGATCAAGAGACTGAAGACAAGCAAGGCAAACTTTGCAAACAACCTGAAGACAACTCAACAAAGGAGGAGGATAGAAATCACCAAGGACCAAAAATTTCACAACAAGAGTTGCTGAAGCTCTATGCTCCCTTCCCTCAACTACTCAATGGTGCTGTGGGAAAGAGAATATACTCAAGGTTTCTAGACTTGTTTGCATCTCTGCATGTAAACATACCATTCATCAAGGCAATTCAACAAATGCCTGCATTCATCAAGTATATGAAGGAACTTCTTCCCAGGAAAAGCTCACTCAAAGGAGGCCAGACTATAGTGATGAACAAGGAATGTAGGGCCCTTATTCAACCTGAGCTGCCTACGAAAAGAAGAGACCCAGGGAGTTTTCACATCCCTTGTGCCATAGGTGAAACTATGTTCGATAGAGCACTATGTGATTTGAGGGCCAGCATCAACTTACTGCCTTTATCCCTGGTGAAGAGGCTGTAGATTAATGAGATAATGCCCACAGATGTAATCATCAAACTGGCTGACAAAACTCAAAAGCAAGCAATAGGAGTGGTGGAAAATGTGTTGCTAAAGGTTGGGAAGTACTTTCTCCCAACAGACTTTGTCATTCTGGACATGGAAGAGAGTCACACTCACCCAATCATATTGGGAAGACCATTCCTAGCTACGGCCAGAGCACTTATCGATGTAGAGAAAGGGGAGCTAATATTGAGAATCCATGATGAACGACTCAGCTTCAATGTCTTCAAACTCTCACAAGAAACAGATCAAGAGGACAAAGAACTAAGCACAAACGATAAGGAGACACTGAAGGAGGAGACAAGCACTGAAGCACAGCCAGTTCATTCTGAAACCCCCTCAATTGATAAACAAGGAAAACAGCAATTGCCACAGCTCAAAGAAAAGTTGGAGGAACCCAAACCTCTAGAGGCAGGTGAAGACAGCATCACAACTCCTTGGAGAAAAGAGGTCTCCAAGGGGAAGGCAACCTCAAAAGAAACAAAGAAGAAGGTACCAAGGAGATGGAGGAACAAGAAGATCCCTACGGAAGATTTCTCTCCAGGGGATAGAGTTGTCTCAGCTTACTTCCCAGATATTCCCCCTAATCTCCCTACTGTACCATCTCAGTTACCTATGGTCTTCACTATCAACAGAGTTCTTTCCCTGGAACATGTGGAGATCATTGATCCAACCAATGGATACAAGTCCACAGCAAGAGGGGAGGACTTTAAGCACTACCAACCACCCTGATGAAGGAAAAACGTCAAGCTAGTGACGCTAAAGAAGCACTTCATGGGAGGCAACCCATGTTTTATATGTTTTTAAAATAATGAATAAATCAATGTTTATGAATTTCAACCCAAACTTGACAAACATTTGGTGAAATCTTTATCATGCAGTATATAGTGAAGAACAAGTTTGGTGTTCAAAGCAAACTAAGATGCATGCTAGTCTTGGGAGCTTTGAACAAAACTTTTCATCACATTGCTTCAAACTAAGTTTGGTGTCACCCCATGGTGCCACCAAAATGCATATAAGGACCCACCAATAGTTAGTTAGTTAGTTGGAATTCATAAATAAACAATCAAATCCTTTCTTCCCTTGTATTCTAGCCGTAGAGTTTGAATTTTTTTATGATATTAATTTTCTTATTTTAAACCTTTATAGGAAAGGAAAAGGAGCATAAAAAGGGATAGATTGGACAACCAAACAAAGAAGGTTCGGACACCACAAGAGGAGGGGTTACACACTTGTTCTAAAGAGGGAATACATTGGAAAATGTTGCCATGCAACATTGAAAAAATGGAGCCCCTAGAAGACCGAGCAATCCCCATCATAAAGTGATGATCCTTGTCTTCTAGCCATGCATAACCCTAACCGTCCATCAAGTGACCACTTCATCAATCTACACCCTCCATTCTCTCACAACCTCTTTATATAAACGACCCTTGTCTGTACCACCCTTCATTGTCATCACACACCCTTCACCATTCTTCATTTCGGTACAATACACCCCCTATCTGATTATAAACGTTCCTCCTCTCACTCTCTTCATTGCCATAAAACCCTAAACAACCAAAAGTCTCCACAACCTTACCACCTTCACATATTAATCATCATTCATGGCATCTTCAAGTTCTAAAAGAAGGGAGGGAAAGGAACCCATGGAAGAACACCCATATGATGAGAAGAGATTTAGAAGCTTGCATCATGCAATGCAATACGGGTGGATGGTTGATAAGGAAATCATCTATGAGCTGGGGTTTCAAGTTAAGAAGACTGAATGCCCCGAAATCACAGAGAAGGTAGAAAGGAGAAGATGGGAGCTCTTCACTGACCCGGTCAGTAAGGTGAATGCAAATCTCATAAGAGAATTTTATGCAAATGCAGTCAGATATGATAAGAAAGATGAGTCATATACAAGCTTTGTGAGAGGAACAATGGTGGATTTTGGTCCCATGAGTGTAATGAGGGCATTGAAGCTACGGTCTATACCGTTTGAAGAAGAAAGTTACCACTCAAGATTGGACAACAACCCCAATTATGACCAGCTTTTACAAGACCTTTGTGTACCATGAGCTGACTGGGAAAGGGGTGCAGGAAATAAACCAAAGTTCATTAAGAGAACAGACCTCACTCCTGAAGCTAAGGGGTGGTTCGAGCTAGTGAGGAAGTCTATTCTCCCAGCTGCAAACAACTCGGAGGTGAATCTCGAGAGAGCAACAATGGTGCATTGTATACTCAAGGGAGGAGAAATCAAAGTTCATGAGATCATAGCTCAAGGCATTAGAAAGATGGCAGAGAAAAGCGACTCAAGAGGAACATTAGGTTACCCCAGCACTATTTACCGAATATGCAAGAAAGCTAGGGTGGTTTTTGAAGATGAGGACCCTGTTTGGATAAAGGAAGGCATTCCAATAACGGTCCGAAGGATGAATGCTGCAGCATCCCCCCTGCCTCAACGGAAGCAAAGAAAGAGGACAGCCCCTCAAGTAGTGGAAGGCCAAGTCTCAGAGGGTCAAGCACAACAGACCTTGGACATGCACCAATTGTAGGAGGCCATTGATGGCTTATCTAGACAATATTTGGAAAGCCAAGGAGCACAGAAAGAGCTTCAACTACAGATGATGGGGCAGTAAGAGGAAACACTTTCAAGATGGATGACTCAGCAAGGTGAGTGGCAAAGGCAAATGATGGAACAGCAACTAAGCCAAGGACAACAATGGGGAGAAGCATTCAACAGGATGGAACAAAGGCAAAACGAGCAACAAGAATCCACCCAGAGGCTAATCAACATCCAAGCACATCAAGGGGCACACATACATGAGATGCATCGAAGACAAATAGAACAGGCAGAACTATTGGACGAGCAAAGGGCATTCGCAGAAGGAGTTTACATGAGCCAAACAAGACATCATATAAATACTCAAGCGAGGCTTGGCTACTTAGTGGGACAGCTGCCAGTATTGCATCCAGGAATAGCCAAGTATGACGAAATGAAGGATGAATTAGCACGAAAGGAAAGACAAATGGTGGAAGAGAGTCATGAGTCAGTGAGGAAGGCACTTGAGGATTGGAAGCAAGCAAGATTGGCACGGATGCGAGGAAATGCAAGAGGAAACAAGGAGGACAAGCAAGGAAAAGAGCATGGACATCCACAACAGTAAAAGGTGGTGGAGTTCCTTCTTTGTTCTATCATTCTCTATGTCTTAAAATAAGGAAGATCTTGTATGAAATAGAACTTGCTTCCATGTTATGTTAAACCTTTTTCAATCATGTCTTTTAAGTTTGTGGTATTGAATAGGTCTATGTGTGCTAGTCTTTATGTCGCTGCATCCTTACTTAACTTACTTGTATGCTTGTTCCTTTTGAATCAAATGAAGAAGAGAAGGTTTATGTTTTTAAAAGACCAGAGTGGAGTTCATATTGTGGAAGTGCATTCATGAATCTTTGGGGTAGTCATAAGTTAGCTAAGTTAGTTCAACCACAAGGTTAGGAGGACAACTATCTATCCTGAGTACTTGACTTTGGATATACCCATGAGACTGAGCATATGACAAGATCCTAATAAGAGAAAAGGGAAAGAATAATGGAAGTAAAAAAACAAAAGAAAAAGAGTAAGCAATAAGGCTAGGCACCAATGGTTTGGACCTTGAGACAAGTGTCAGTGGTGCTCTTGTGTGAGGGATCTACTTGGATGAATAAGCTCTCAGGGGTGTTTTATCACTTGGTAACTTGGGTTAACTAACCCGGGATTATCAGCTAAAAATCCACTATCAAGAGTAACCCTCACTACAGAGCATTTAGTAACCCAAAGAGGTGCTGGATACCAAGGTCTCAAGAAAAGAAAATAAACAAACTATATGCCTGTGGTGTGTATGTATGGGGGAGAGACTTGAGGGAGTAAGTCCTTAGGGGTTCTTCAACACCTAGCACCTTGAACTAACTGGTTTGGGAGTGTTGGCTGAAAACTTATCTTAAAGAGTTGCCCCCTTACAGAACACTTAGCCTAAATAACACAAATAACCCTTGAAATAACAATAAAAGGATCAATGAATAAAAGTCTCATGGGATATAAACAAAGTAAGTGTTTAGAGACATGATAAAGGTCTGAAAACCAGTAATGGAATGAACCTAAGTTGCTATGCATGAAACCACCATAAAATCAGTAACATAACTTCCACAAGAATGACTCATTCCTCTGGACATTCCATTCATCATTCTCTTGTTCCAGTACTTGCTTAGGGACAAGCAAGCTTTAAGTCTGGTGTTGTGATGCTAGGGCATCTTGGCAAGTTTCACTGACCTTTTCTTTACTGTTTTTAGGTTAGTTTCATGCATTTCTTTAGGAAATAAGCTAGTTTTGGGTAGATATTCACCTATGCCTTGATTCAAGCATACATTGTGCATTTTACATAATTTCATGAGGATTTTGCATAAGTTTAGTGACAAATATTATGTTGCATTACTCATGACTTGGACTGGAGCTTTGATGCACTTTATTGCTTGATTTCAGGACCAAAAGGAAGCAAGAAAAGGGGAGGTAACTTGCAAGGTTAATGAGAAAAGTGATTGCCAATAACACTCTCAAAAAGCCATCAATGTCTACGTTAGAGAGTCACGTTAACTAAGTTAACGTCAACTCTAACGTGGAGAAGAAAAGTTGAGCCAACGTTAGTGACACTTAACATTGTGACTAATGTTGGCAATTACTCATAAGTGGCCACGTTAGAAGCCACGTTAACCTAGTTAACGTGGCCTCTAACGTTAAGGGGGGAAGAGAAGCCAACGTTAGTGACACTCAACATTCTCACTAACGTTGGCCTATGGTGCAAAGTACCACGTTAACTCCCACGTTAGCTTGGTTAACGTGGGAACTAACGTAAAGGATGAAGAGTTGTCGACAACGTTAGTGACACTCAACATTGTCACTAACGTTGAAGCAACCACACAACCCCCAAGAGTCACGTTAACTTCCACGTTAACTTGGTTAACGTGGAAGCTAACGATGAGGAATGAAGGATGAGCCCACGTTAGTGACACTCAACATTGTCACTATCGTTGGGATGGCTAAAGATGGCCACGTTAGAAGCCACGTTAACCTAGTTAATGTGGACTCTAACATGAGACCTAGGAGCACATTGGAACGTTAGTGACAATGTTGAATGTCACTAACGTTCTCGAAGGATGGCAAGGCCCACATTAGAAGCCACGTTAGCCTGGTTAACATGGGCTTTAACGTGAAGCAAGAAGGGGCACACTGGAACGTTAGTGACAATGTTGAGTGTCATTAACGTTCTCGAAGGTTAACAAGGCAACGTTAAAAGCCACGTTAACCGAGTTAACGTGGGTTTTAACATGAGGCAAAGGGGTGCATTGGAACGTTAGTGACAATGTTAAGTGTCACTAACGTTCTCAAACTTATATTCTCACTAAATATTAACACCCCTAACGTCCTGAACTAAAGTCTCCGCCCACTTCGCACTCTCTCTCTGCAAGTAAAGCCAAGCCCAAATAAAGAAAGGAACTGCTTCAAACTCAAGATCCAAAGGCCCAAAACTTGAAGAATCACACTAGAAGCTGAGAAAAGTAGTATATATAGGAGTAGCTTTGAATTGAGAAGAAGTTCTGGAGGCTGGGAAAAAGAGAACTACTCTCTGTATTTTACTTTCTTTGCAATTTCTAGTTTTATGATGTATTCTCCATCTTTGTTTTCATTTTCAAGAGCTATGAACAACTAAACCCCTTTCATTGGGTTATGGAGCTCTGTTGTAATTTGATGGATCAATGCTAATTTTCATTATTCTTCTTCTATCTTCCCTCTTGATTTTACTTGAAAGCTTTCGATCTTCATCCAATTGAGTAGTTATCTTGGAAGAGAAGCTATTCAAACTTGGATCTCTTTTGAACCTTGAAAGAGGAATGAAGAGATCAAGCTAGAAATGGTTTCTCATGCTGGACCAAATTGGGTTTGGATGGGTATGTGACTATAACCCTCTCAATACTTGATTTGGGAAATGCATGTGGTATAATCAGTGACCATACTTCATCTCTTCTCATGAGCAATTGACCAAGGAATTGGCTATTAATCAAGATTTGAGAGATTGAATTGCAAGAAATCGTAATTCAATCACTTAAGATTGCCAAGGAGATCAATGAGTGCATTGATTGAGGAAGAGATGAAAATGAATTTGATCCGGAGAATTGCAACATCTCCTAAGCCCAATGAACTCTCCATCTCTGATCTTACCCATTCTCTTTAATTTCTGCCATTTACTTTTATGAGCAAATCCCCCATTCCAATTTACAATTCTGCAATTTATTTTCAGTCATTTACTTCCAGTCCTTTAATTCTAGCATTTACTTTTCTGTTATTTACATTCCCGCCATTTTATTTTCTGCAACTCTCAACCCAAATTCTGGATTCGCTCAACTAGAACATTCTTCTAATTAAAGTTGCTTGATCAATCAATCCCTGTGGGATTCGACCTCACTCTATTGTGAGTTTTTACTTGACGACAAATTCGGTACACTTGCCGAAGGGAAATTTGTTGAGAGACAAGTTTTCCATGCATCAGGGGATGATTAAAAGGAGACCCTTGAGTTGGAATGCTCAAGTGATTAGTTAAATTGGAAGTTGTTGGCTAATTCTCTATTTACTAATGCTAATCCTTCCCAAGGGAGAGGATTAGGACTTGCAAATAAGAGTTAGCTCAATCACTTGACTTTCCTTTATTTAGTAAAGGGTTAACTAAGTGAAAACAACAACCTCTTGATATTACACTTGAGAGAATTCCAGCAAAGATAGAACTTCCAATTAATCATTCCCCCGGTCAAGGCTTTTTATTTGATTATATACATCTCTTTTAATTACATTGCTTTAATTCATAATCCTTTATTTTTCTGTTCTCCAACTCTCAAAATTTCTCGGAAAACTCCTGATTAATAAAATAGAACCCTTTTGTCAACTCGTTGGGAGACGACCTGGGATTTCTACTCCTAGTATTTTCATTCTAATTTTGTGACAACCCTTCTAAATTGATAAGCGGATTTTTGTCGATTAAGAACTATACTTACAATGTTGTTCTTACTATAATTTTTTAATTGGCTATTTTCCGCCCGAATCAATTTTTGGCGCCGTTGCCGGGGAGTTGCAATTGTGTGCTAAATTATTAGTTGGTGTACATATTTTTAATTTTTGCATATTTTATTTTATTTTATTACCATGAGTTGTATGTTTCTTTGATTGAATGACGCGTTCACTGCCTGACCCGAGCTTAGCTGCGTTTGATCCTGAAATTGAAAGAACTATTTCACGTATTAGGCAAGCTCGGAGTAGGTTAACCTCTGAGGGTGGTAAAGTAGTTACTACCAATTCACCAGTCCCTTCTGAAGACGAATCTGAAGCACCATCTGAGGAAAAAACATGCTCCTTTTCTACTGATTCTGTTGATTTATGTGCAGGTAATATGGCGGAATCCAGAAGGATTACTCTCCAGGAAGAGGGAGCTCCAGACTTTACACTGCAATCGTATCTAGCTCGTCACCCAAATCTGGCTCGAGATTTTGAACTGAAGACTGCGCTAATCAACCTAATACCTAAGTTTCATGGCTTACCTGCTCAGGATCCTATCAAGCACCTCAGGGAATTTCAGATGACCTGTGCAGTTGTTAGGCGTCAGGGTGCAGATGAAACTGCTATTTTGCCGTCTGCCTTCCCATTTTCTCTTGAGAAAAAAGGTAAGAGAGTGGTTCTACACTCAACCTGAAGCAGTCGTTACCAACTGGGATCTGCTAACAAGGGAGTTCATGGAAAAATACTTTCCAGCTAAAGTTACAGATAGACTGAGGACGGAGATTTCCTGCATTATCCAAGGCGAGTCAGAGACCCTTTACGAATACTGGGAGCGCTTTAGGAATCTCATAGATTCATGTCCCCACCACAAGATTGACCAGATCATGTTGATCAGCTACTTTACACAAGGCTTGAAGCCTCAGGATAAGACTACATTAGATGCTGCAAGTAATGGCTCTATGAAGAAGTACAAGACGGCGACAGAGGCATGGAAACTGATCATCGATCTAGCGGAATATACCCGGAATGTCAGGCACAGAAACAACCATCCCAAGGCTGTTGTAGAGGTTTCCTCTAGCAGTGAGACTGCTGCTCTCACTCAGACTCTGAGAGAGATGACCAACTTACTGAAGCAGATACAGCTGAATCAACAACAACCTCAGCCTCCCCCATTACAACATAGTCAACAGTTAGTTCCTCAAAGAGTATGCGGAATATGTGTTGATTATACTCATTACACTGATGAGTGTCCGCAGCTCCAACAAGAAGACAACACCTTGGCAGCTACTCATAACTTCTATGACCGCCCGAATCAAGGATACTATGAACAAGGCGGCAATTATAACCAAGGTGGGAACCATAACCAAGGTTGGCAAGACAACTCCAACCAGGGGTGGAGGGATAACTCCAACCAAGGATGGAGGGACAACTATAACAGAGGAGGCAGAGACAACCAGAGAAATCAGAGGTGGAATAATAATAACAATCAGCAAAACTGGTATCAACAGAATCCTCCCTATCAATAGCAAAACCAGAACCAGCCTTACAGAGCACCTCACCAAAGGTAGTTCCAAGCGCCTCAGAACAACCATCAGCAGACCCCTCAAATCACTTACCCCCCTTCTTCTTCTAATGATGAGATGTTTCGTACTATGGCCCAAGGACAACAAGACATTCAGAATACACTTACCTCTACCATGAACGGTCTGAATGCTACTTTACAAGCTCTCGTCTCCCAGATAGATTCACTAATTGCCTCCAACAATCAATCTTCAAGCTCCGGTGCCATTCCTTCTCAACCTTTACCCAACCCCAAAGGTGGCATCAATGCCATCACTTTGAGGTCCGGAACCAAACTGCAACAGAGGAATCATGAGGAGGCAAGCTCAAAGGAGAACACTCAAGTTGAAGATGTTTTTGAGGTAGAAGATGCTGAAGAGGAGGATGAAGTACAAGACATGGCTGAGGAAGAAGCAACTCAACCAGAGAATAGCGCACCAAAGGAAGCTGAAGCTGCAAGAGACGCCATCCATATCCCCTTTCCCCACCTTGCTAAGAAGTCCAGAAAGCAGATGGAGCTCGATCCAAAGATGGAAGAAATCTTCAAAAAGGTTGAGGTAACCATTTCACTTTTTGATGCCATTAGCCAGGTACCTAAATATGCAAAATTTTGAAGGATTTATGCATGCATAAGAATAGAATACAGTATTTAGAAACCATCCCCTTAGGTAGCTCGATATCTGCTTTAATGGGTGATATACCTGAAAAATGTAGTGATCCAGGGCCATGTATGGTTACGTGTACCATTGGGGGTGTAACATTTTCTGACTGCATGTGTGACATAGGTGCTTGTGTTAGTATAATGCCATTGTCTGTATATGATGCTTTGAGGTTCCTTCCCTTAAAAAGGTCGGCAACTCTTTTGTTTTAGCAGATAAAAGCATAATCACAGTGATTGGAATTGCTGAGGACGTGCTGGTGAGCATTAAGGGGCTCACATTTCCTATTGACTTCTATATTTTGGAGATGCCCCCTAATGACTCAGGAAGACCATCATCCATCCTGCTTGGAAGGCCATTCCTGAAGACTTCAAAGTTCAAATTAGATGCCTTCGCAAGAACTTACTCTTTTGAGATAGATGGCAGAGCAGTGAGCTTCAACCTGGATGAAGCTATGAAGCACCCTCTGAAAGATTATTCCATCTTCCAGTGCGATATCATTGATGAGACTATAGCTACAGTTCACTAAGAAGAAGTAAAAGAGATGCACATGGAGCAAGATACAAGTGTGGGAAAACCCCCTGAACACAATGAGGACACTTTGCCATTATCACTAGCTCCAGATGATCAAGTGCCGAGCTATGAGCAGAAAATGGAGTTAAAGCCCATTCCACCCACCTCAAGTATGCTTACCTTGAGGACAATCAGAAGCTCCCAGTTATCATTGCAAGGGAACTTACATCCCAACAGGAGGAGCAGTTGCTTAGTGTGCTGAGAAGACACAAGAAAGCAATTGGGTGGAGCTTGGTGGATATAGTAGGCATCAGCCCTCAAGTTTGTGAGCACATAATATTTTTAAAAGAGGGAGCAAGGCCTGTCCATCAACCTCAAAGGAGACTGAACCCCACCATCTTAGAAGTTGTCAAGAAAGAAGTGACCAGATGATAAACCCCGATTTCGTGGTTTATTTTGTGCTTATTTTGGGGGATTTATCCACCTTTTCCCACATTTATTCAATGAAATAGCATGGTTTTGTAATTCTCCCTTAAATTATGCTTAAATGTAAAAACATGCTTTTTAGGCCTTAAATTGGTGATTTTAATCCACCCTAATTCCATTCGATGCCTTGATGTGTTTGTTAAGTAATTTCAGGTTCATTAGGCAAGTATTGGATGGAAGAAATGAGGAGAAAAGCATGCAAAGAGGAGAATGCATGAAGAAACAAAGATTTTGAATGCACCAATGGACGCGCCCGTGTACAAGGCGTGCACGCGCAAAAGTGGTTTCTCACAAGGACGCGCACGCGTACATACCGCTTCCGCGCAGATTGGGAATTTGCCAGCGACGCGCACGCGCACAGGGCGCGCGCCCGCCGATACTCTTACTTGGCCCACTTAATGGCAAAACACTGGGGGTAACTTCTGAGCTGCCCAAGCCCAAATCCAACTTGTTTCTGAGTGTATTTCATGTAGAATTGAAGTCCAAGCAAGGGGGGAGCAATTGTTTTGTAGCCTTAGCATCATGTAGTTTAGTTTCTAGAGAGAGAAGCTCCCTCTTCTCTCTAGAATTAGGTTAGGTTAATCTCTCCTAGATTTAGGTTTAATTACATGTTCTCATCTCATTTCTTTTATGATTTCTTACTTCTACTCCTTGATTCTCATGATTTGTAGTGTTAATTTTACTTTTATGCTCTCTTTTACATTTATGCACTTATGTTTGATTTGTTACATTTAATGCAATTTTAATGTTGATGTCTCTTTAATTGATGTTGATTTGAGTTATGAATTTACTTTTCTTGCAATTAATAGTGGTAGATTTTAGTATCTTTGCAAGTTATGATGTCAATTTTTATTGCACTCTAGGTGTTTGATGAAATGTTTTCTTCAGTTCTTGAGTAGTTTTGTCAACTCTTGGTCTAAGCCAAGGGACTTAAGTGATCTTGAGTTTTGGATACCATGGAATTGGTAATTTGAGAACCCTGTGTGATCAATTTGAAGCCCATTGACGCTAATCCACTACTAAACCAATTGGTAGGGAGGTTAGGACTTATGGGTGGATGTGATTAGGCCTATTTGACATACTTCCAGTCTAGAAATAAATGTTACGTACTTAAGGCTTCGAGAAGTAGACATAATGGGTTGCCTCTCATAATTGTCAATAATTGGTATTAACTAGGATTGTGATCTTAAGTACCCAATTCTTAGCCAAGAGTTCTTTAATTTGCTTTCTTTGCTTACTCGCTCAATTTACCTATTTTCTTGCCATCTCATAAACAAAATCCCCTTTTTCCCCTCTATAACCAATACACGTGCACTCCATTGGTTCCTAGGGAGACGACTCGGAGTCCGAAATACTCCGGTTAATTCTTATTTGGGGATTGTTCTTTGTGACGAAAACATATTTTAATTTGATGTGAGAGTTGTTTGTTGGTTTGGAGCTATGCTTACAATGAAATTCTTCTTCTTTATAAGAGAAATTCCTTACCGACAACAATTCTGGAACAATCAAATTAATGGCGCCGTTGCCGGGGAGCCAATGGTGCTATGTTATTGGCTATTGTAAATATTGTGAATAGCTTTATCTTTGGTTTATTTGTTGATTTTTGCTAATTTTAGGATTTAGCCTTCTTCATTTCTTATCGCTCTTTGTTTTTATTTTCCACATCACTATGAATTCTCACTTTGGCTATGAGTGTAGCTCAAACTATGTTGTAGGAGATGAAAGCTTCAATGAGGATGTACATCAAGGAATTAGAGATCAAAGGTGGGAGGAGCCTCAAACACTTGATCAACCTCCATGGCAAAAACCTCCACCAATGCACTATAAAGAAGAGCCGTTCTATGATGCATATCAATCCACTAGCTATGGTGAATTTCCTTGTGACTTCCAAGAACTACCACCATATGCCTATGAGACATATCCTCAACATAGCCACACGTCATACTCACAAGCCTCATACCATCATTCGCCTCCATATGACCATAACTTATACACACCATATCAACCACCATTAGAATTACATGTAGAACAACCCCCATCCCAATACCAATACTCTCAAGAACCACAAATTCCACATACACCACCTCAAGATCTTCACCAACATGAACCACCTTCCGATTATAACAATTCTTCCCTAACATACACCACCTCAAGATCTTCACCAACATGAACCACCTTCCGATTATAACAATTCTTCCCTAACTGATGAATTTTCTCTTCCAACACCATCTCCTGACGAAGCCTTCCTGTTAGAACTGAGAGACCTTGAATCTCGTATTTTAAGGCGACAAGAGGAAGATGAAACCAAGTTCAAGGAGTTAAGAGTAAGGGTGGCCGGCATAGTAGAAGCCGTGGGTCACCTAACATCTCACCTAAGCTCATGCGCCATAAGTACTTCCATTGTTGGATGCGGAGAAGTAACCCCAGAGCTTAGCAAGGATATGAACATGGAACTCCATGGCGAGGAAGAAGAATTGAATCAAGAACCACAACAAGAGGAGAAGATAGAGATTAGCGAACAAAAGGAAGTGGTGGATGGATGTTTAGGATATGTTGAGTACATAAAGGAGTCCCAAGTTGAGGAAACCTCCTCCAAGGAATGTGGAGGGAGTATCAAAGAAGAGAGCAATATCGCAGGAATAAACAATGAGTTAAAGGAAATTGATAAAGAAGTGGATTCCATCTCTAATGATTTTTTGCCCACTTCGATCAACCCCCTTAACAATCTTGTTGAACCCTCCACCAGTACATTGGAAAGCAAGGTTGAAGAGGGCTTGCAACCTCCAAAGCCTGATGCAAGTGAAGAACTGGAGGAAGTGCTCCAAGCAACAAACTTTCCTACCTATGATGATTCCGAATCAACATATGATCCTTTTGAGTTTGAAGAATCCTTCCCCAATTTGCTTAGACTTGATGATGAGGTAGACTTCACTAGATCTCCTATCTACCATGAGAGCGATGGGGAAGAAATAGAGGAAATTGGTGAAGAAGAAGGTGAACCTAAGGAAGCTTGGCATGAGGGGGAACTTGAAGAACCTCACCAAGTGGTGGAAACCTCTCGAAAGGGATGGACGGGAGTAGAGCATGCTTTATCACGATCTTTGGAAATCTCTCTACCTAATTCATCATCCGATCCTCCATTTGAGTGGGTAAAACTTCTAACTCGCAGCTGTGTTATCCCATTTGAGTATGGTTTGCTTGAAACGGATGGCCAACTCAGGGCGCTTTGTGGAATCAAGCGAAAAAGGAGGATGTTTAGTGGTTGGCGTTCTAAATCTAGGCTCATTATGGTGGGAAGCTCGGAATTAGAGAGCATGGATTGGTGTAATGCTGAACTAAATGGGTCTAGGAGAGTAAAGTGGTGCTTCCATGAGAATTCTATTTTCTCGTCGCCCGGACACAGTCAAGACAATCAACTAGAAGATGGTTGCGAGGACAAGATATGGGATCCTGGATTATCCTATGGTAGTCATTCTTGGGAGCTCACGTCTTGGAAAGAACCTCACCAAAGCTTAATGAAGAAGGTTGGAACTTCTGACAACCGATTGAAGGACAAGCACTTTTGGAGGTTCAAGGATGGGTACAAGCATAAGCCACCCTGACAAGGAGCCTCCCAATGTCCAACTTAAGGACTTAAACTAAAAGTGCTTGGTGGGAGACACCCCACCATGGTAAACTCTTTCCATTCTCCTATAGATATAATGAATGAATGAATTGGGTTCCATTATATATAGTTTCTTTACCTCTTGGTATATTTTCCTTTGTTTACTAAGGTGTTTATGCATTCTATGCTTTAATAAGGGATGAATTTATTTTTGAATTGAGTTTTTGCTTGAATTGCAAGTTTTCTCAAGTTATTTGAAAATGCCTCTATGTCTCCAAATGTGCTTAATCTTACACCTTAGCTAGAGTTTTAGAAAAGGATGGAAAGTTATGAGGTCTTTTGATGTCTAAAAAAATAAAGAGAAGAAAAAGCAAGCCACGCGCAAGCGTAAAGTGCGCGTGTGCGTCGGCTGCGCATTTTAGTTTCCTGGGCCAAAAACCAGAGAGTTGCGCCACTTTTGGGCCAACTCTGTGCCTCAACCCATGTGGACGCATGTTGTACGCGTCCGCATCACTCCCTGTTTCGCTGTTCACGCGTTGGCGTACTTCACGCCTCCGCGCCCATCCAGTAAGCTCAAGCCATCCACGCGAACGCGCACAGTGCGCGCACGCGTCGATGCATCTTGGCATCATCCAGGCCAAAGGACCCGAAAGTTGTGCCAACTCTGGGCCTCTTTTGTGCCTTCAGCCCAGCACATCCACGCCGACGCGCACCTTACGCGTCCGCGCCCATTCTGATCCCTCTGTCAACGCGCAAGCGCGCATGGCGCTTTCACGCCGTTCCTCATTTCTTCCACCCACACAAACGCGCAGCATACGCGCACGCGTGGATTCGAATTTTCACTTACCCCAGAGACGCGAAGCCCTAGCGCATTCGCGTATCATACCCTTTCCATCCCCAACGTTCCATTTTCCTTCTCACACCATTCAACCCCCCTCCATCTTCAAACTTCTCCCAGCAACCACCTCACCTCCGGCGAGCACTCCAATCCCGTCGCCGCCGCCAACCACCATCACCGCGCCGTCTTCTCCTTCTTCTCTCACTTTTCTTTCCTTTCTCTTTCACTGCCCCTCTGCTCTCTGTTTCTCGCTGCCTCTGCGCCACTCGCTGCAGCTATCATTGTCGCCGGCACAAGTTTAGCGGTGCAACACAACCGCCATGCTGCTCTGCCCAGTCCTTTCTCTCATCACCCCCCTTCACCTTCCTCTCATTTTCCTTGTTCAGTTTCCGTCCCCCCAGGTTCCATACCCTCCCCTGTTCTACTTCGTTTTGCTGTTTACTGTAATTGCATTAGTGTAATTAGGATTAGCTTAAGTAGGTTAGATTAGTTAGTTTAGTTTGAATTAGGTGGTTAGTGAATCTGGGCTGAGTAGTGGATTTAGGCATTGTTTGAATTTCCTCTGCTGTGGGGAATTGCTCTGTTTCATTGTTGTTTCCATTCAAGCATTAACTTTACTTGGCTACTGTTATTAAATGTTGCTTTACTCATGGATATTGGCTGCTCACTTGTTCATGATTGCTTCTTGGCTGATTTAGTTGAACTATTTTCTGTTGCTCTGCTTGCTGCTGTTTGTGCTGCATTATTGGCTTGTTCACCCATTCATATGGATTCAGACCCAATTTCTGTGTTTCTGATTCCTTAATGAATCCATATGGAATTTGGTGCAACTGTTTAAATTTGGGAATTAGCCAATTTGCTACTGAAATGCTGCCAGATTTTCATTAACCACAACTTTTGGTGTTAATCTTGTTTAATGAATGAAATAGCCCCTAGTTGATGAATTCTGCTCAATTAGAGTGCTGTTCCCTAAATGGTTTATGAAACTCCTAAAGAACAAGTTCTTTGGTCATGATTTTCATATTCTTGCTTGTTATTCATGCTGATTTGCTTCTTTGCATTGCATAGTGAGCAAGCTTTTCGATTGGCCATTGCTTGTAATTCTTTTAAAGTCTCATGCCTCTTTTACATCAACACACAAGTTGAAGATTTTTGATCTGTAAGGCTGGTTTAATTCGCATTATTCATGCACAATTTGCATTAAGCCACATAGACAACAAGGTTTTCCACGTTTCTCTTGACTTGTGACATTGATGCCTCCTTGAAATTATTGTTGAACGCCTTTTGATTGGTTCATTCCTTAATGAATTGATTTTACCAACATAGATTCATATGATTTTAGTGATCTTTACATTGGTAGATGGTTGTTTCTTACTAGTTGCTTTCTAGCAATATCATATTTCATCATTAATGACTTGCTGCAATTCATGATTGTGAACGTATTTACTGCCTTGTTGTGTGCATTCTTTTCGAATTGAGAAAGTATCACCATGTCACTAGTTTTCGAACTGATTTCTAACTTTAACCTCTTTAACCACCTGACTTCTTTTGGTTTTCAACCTAACTCTTTTTGTCATTCTTTTGGATATGGTGCTTTCTGAACCCAGTTAACAAATAATGTGCAAAACATGATTTGAATTCTTGGTTTAAAGTTTAGTTTGAATTCTGTATTCTGTTGCTTACATTCCAAGAAATCCTCTTTCCTTATTCACTTCATGAATATGCTTTGCTTTGAGTGCTTTGTATATACTTGGCTATAGGCTTATATTATACTATCTATGTTTTCAGGATGTCGGATAAAGGAAAGGCTATAGCCACCACTTCCAAAAAGAGGAAGCGCTCCAAGACCTCTACACCCTCACCATATGCTAACTATGCTAAGAATCTGCTAAATGATGAGGAAAAAGAAAATTAGTTACTTCCATCCACTGATCCAACCACGTTCCCAAACCTCTACTGCGAACTACGCCTTTCTCGTTATGCAAAAACAAAGCTGAACATTGAGAAGAAGCTGAATCTTCCCAATGATGTGAGGCATGCCATAAACGCCCGTATTTCTGAGCTGGGCTTGGATTTTGTTGATAGGGACTTGGGACGGATTAACATCTCGTGGGTCAAAGAATTTTACTGTAACTTCTTCCGACAAAAATTGGATTCAGCACACTTGAGGGGTAGAGAGATTATGACCACTGAGGATGCCTTAAGGGATGCATTGCTCTGCAGAGTTGGTACTCCTGAGACTTGTGCCTACCAGCAGGCAGAGGTAGCTCTCCTCTCCATGACTTTTGACTATGAGGCGCTTAGGCACGTGATTGCTACACCAGATGCTTCCTGGGTGATGGATTCGAGCAACACAAAGCCCAAGGGCATGCTATTTGCATATCTGACTAGGGAGGCTAGGACCTGGCAACAGATATTTGCCCACTATGTCTTCCCTACCACTCACTTTTCAGAGATTCCGATGGATATGCTAGTTTTGATTGGGTGTATCATGGAGGGGAAGGAGGTGTATTTTCCCCGACTAATTAGGCATAGCATGTGGAGAGCTCATATTCGTGGCTTGCTACCATTTCCGACACTGGTTACTAGCTTAGCTGAGCTAGCCGATGTCCCGTGGGAGGACGAGGACGTGACACCACCACCTCCAGATGATGATGACAAGGAAGTTACTATTCCATGGGGTGTATGGGTGCATGAAAAGCCCCCAACTAGCCGCCGTTCTCGAGCTAGAGCGGTAGTCGAGGCAGCTAGACCTTCATCCTCCACCGCAGCTGGACCCTCTTCGTCCACAACAGCACCTGCACCACCATCAGCACCTGAGCCAACCTATCTGTTAGTGCATCACCTTCTTCGCTTCATGGAGCGCTTCGAGCGTCGTGTTATGCAACGCCTCGACCGCTTAGACCAGGCGGCTGCATCACAGGGTATCGAGCTCCCTCCACTTCCAGAGTCTTCCGCCCCTGATGAGCAGGATCAGGAGGAGGAGCATGGTGCGGAGCCGACACAGCAGGAGGCACCACCAGTGACGCAGACCACCACTGAGGTCCAGCAGCCTCCTGAGGTCCATCATGAAATTCCGGAGCCACAGCCAGTGCCACCTCCAGTCCCACAGCCCGAGCCTGAGCATGAGCCACAGCCTGGTGCGATTGTTGACCCCCATCCCGAGCTTCAGTAGTAGCATCGAGGACGATGCTCAATCCTAAAGTGTGGGGAGGTCACCGTTCGTGACCGGTGTTTGCACTTATGTGGTGAACTTTCAGACTTTTATTTCTATTCGCTGCTACTCTATTTTGTTTTATTTCGCACTTTACGTTTTAGATCATTTTGGGATTGCTGTACATATTTATGCTTTTGTAGATACTCTTATTTTGGTTGTTACACACTTTTAGTATATATATATATATATATATATATATATATATATATATATATATATATATATATATATTTTGTATCTCAGTTGTTGATTGTGATTAGAAAATTAATAGATTGCTGAAAATCTAGTTAACCCTTCTTATAGACGAAACGTGTTTTGATTGAAAAAGGGGTAAACTAGGAGAATTTTTCTAAATCACAATTTTACATTAGAATAAGCTCAATCAATATGATGGAAATTTCCAAGAAAATCATTTTTGGGCACCACCCCAATTGGTTAAAAAAAAAATTTTTTTTAGAACTTGCTTGAAGTATATACTTTGTGGATCATGTTTTGAGCTAAGAACACAAGCATGTGAGATTTGAGCCTAATTGTGTGGTTACACATACATAACCACTTATTTTCATTCTTGTGTGCATTATTCTCTTCCTATGATTGTAATACTTGATTTGTTTGATTCTTTATGTCCATTATTTGTATATACATGCATTTATATGATTGAGGCCATTGTTCAAATTGCTCACTTACCCAAGTAGCCTACCCTTTCATCTTCCATTGTTAGCCAATGTTGAGCCTATGCTTAACCCACTTATTCTTAATTATAGCACATTACAAGCCTAAGTGAAAAGTAATAAATGTCCCTTGTTTGGATCTTTGATTAGCTTAGGCTAGTGAGAGTGTTCATTATTTGATTTTGGGAGAGTTGGGAACATTGGGTAGAGATAAAAGTGTGTTTATATTTTTATTGAAAAATTTTGGGAATTGGGTATATACTCATGTATTAATCAAATGTAAAACCATATGCATTGGTACTTGTATATATACTTTATGAAAAAAAAATTTTGGAAATGAGAAAAATAAAAAGAAAAAAATATATAAAGAAAAAGAAAGAAAAAGAATTGCAATAAAAAGGGCACAAAATGCCCCAAGGTTCAAGGTTCAATAATAATCAATGCATATGTGTGGTGTTTAAAATAGAATGCATGAGTGTGTTAAAAGTGAAGAATGGGTAGTTAGGTTTGTTTAGAATTGTATAGGTTGTCATAGGTTAGGTGGGAAGTTTATGTTAATCAAAGATTCAAATTTCTAGCTCACTTGACCATATGCATCCTACCTTGACCCTAGCCCCATTATAACCTATGGGAAAGCCCTCATGATATTTGTATGCATGCATGAAGTAATTGTTGATTGTTAGATGAAAAACAAATCTTGGAGAGCATGATTAGGGGAGAATTGAGTGAATCAACCCTACACTTGAGTGCCTAGAGCGGATACATATCCGGTGAGGGTTCGATCGCTCAATTACATGTTTCCACCCTTAATAATCTCCTCTTGCAAG
Organism: Arachis hypogaea; assembly: GCF_003086295.3. Taxonomy (NCBI): domain Eukaryota; kingdom Viridiplantae; phylum Streptophyta; class Magnoliopsida; order Fabales; family Fabaceae; genus Arachis; species Arachis hypogaea. The sequence continues at coordinate 96,768,359 of NC_092050.1, read as the reverse complement.
TTTGTGAACTCTTTTAATGATTCAATCCAATTGTGGTTTGCTTGATTGCTAATACCTTAGCCCTTGTGCTTACATGTGTACTCTTGGAAATTGACTTGTTTTGACCGAGCCATTGCATTCATGTAGATAACTTGCATATAAACAGATTGCATTTAGTTAGTAGCTTGCATTGAATAAATGTGATACCCTTTGCTTCTTTCTCGATTTTAGCATGAGGACATGCTTAGTTTAAGTGTGGGGAGATTTGATAAACCCTGATTTCGTGGTTTATTTTGTGCTTATTTTGGGGGATTTATCCACCTTTTCCCACATTTATTCAATGAAATAGCATGTTTTTGTAATTCTCCCTTAAATTATTCTTAAATATAAAAACATGCTTTTTAGGACTTAAATTGGTGATTTTAATCCACCCTAATTCCATTCGATGCCTTGATGTGTTTGTTAAGTAATTTCAGGTTCATTAGGCAAGTATTGGATGGAAGAAATGAGGAGAAAAGCATGCAAAGAGGAGAATACATGAAGAAACAAAGATTTGGAATGCACCAATGGACGGGCCCGCGTACAAGGCGCGCACGCGCAAAAGTGGTTTCTCACAAGGACGCGCACGCGTACATACCGCTTCCGCGCAGATTGGGAATTTGCCAGCGACGCGCACGCGCACAGGGCGCGCGCGCACCGATACTCATACTTGGCCCACTTAATGGCAAAACACTGGGGGTGATTTCTGAGCTGCCCAAGCCCAAATCCAACTTGTTTCTGAGTGTATTTCATGCAGAATTGAAGTCCAAGCAAGAGAGGAGCAATTGTTTTGTAGCCTTAGCATCATGTAGTTTTGTTTCTAGAGAGAGAAGCTCCCTCTTCTCTCTAGAATTAGGTTAGGTTAATCTCTCCTAGATTTAGGTTTAATTACATGTTCTCATCTCATTTCTTTTATGATTTCTTACTTCTACTCCTTGATTCTCATGATTTGTAGTGTTAATTTTACTTTTATGCTCTCTTTTACATTTATGCACTTATGTTGGATTTGTTACATTTAATGCAATTTTAATGTTGATGTCTCTTTAATTGATGTTGATTTGAGTTATGAATTTACTTTTCTTGCAATTAATAGTGGTAGATTTTAGTATCTTTGCAAGTTATGATGTCAATTTTTATTGCACTCTAGGTGTTTGATGAAATGTTTTCTTCAGTTCTTGAGTAGTTTTGTCAACTCTTGGTCTAGGCCAAGGGACTTAAGTGATCTTGAGTTTTGGATACCATGGAATTGGTAATTTGAGAACCCTGTGTGATCAATTTGAAGCCCATTGACGCTAATCCACTACTAAACCAATTGGTAGGGAGGTTAGGACTTATGGTGGATGTGATTAGGCCTATTTGACATACTTCCAGTCTAGGAGTAAATGTTACGTACTTAATGCTTCGAGAAGTAGACTTAATGGGTTGGCCTCTCATAATTGTCAATAATTGGTATTAACTAGGATTGTGATCTTAAGTACCCAATTTTTAGCCAAGAGTTCTTTAATTTGCTTTCTTTGCTTACTTGCTCAATTTACCTATTTTCTTGCCATCTCATAAACAAAAACCCCTTTTTCCCCTCTATAGCCAATACACGTGCACTCCATTGGTTCCTAGGGAGACGACCCGGAGTCTGAAATACTCCGGTTAATTCTTATTTGGGGATTGTTCTTTGTGACAAAACCATATTTTAATTTGATGTGAGAGTTGTTTGTTGGTTTGGAGCTATGCTTACAACGAAATTCTTCTTCTTTATAAGAGAAATTCCTTACCGACAACAATTCTAGAACAATCACCAGACTGCTTGAAGCTGATATTATCTACATCATCTCAGATAGTGAATGGGTTAGCCTAGGACAAGTGGTGCCCAAGAAGTCTGGAGTCACAATAGTGAAGAATGAGCATGTAGAGCTCAAAGCAACTAGAGTGTAGAATTCATGGAGAGTTTGCATTGATTACAGGTGCCTCAACCAAGCTACCCGCAAGGATCATTACCCCTTGCCATTTATTAATCAGATGCTTGATCGCCTGTCAGGTAAATCACATTACTGCTTTTTAGATGGTTATACAGGCTATTTTCAAATTCATATAGCTCCTGAGGATCAGGAGAAGACTACTTTTATATGTCCCTTTGGAACGTATGCATACAAAAGGATGCCTTTTGGCTTGTGTAATGCATCGGCTACTTTCCAAAGGTTCATGATGAGCATTTTTTCTGATCTTATTGAGAGCTGTATGGAAGTTTTCATGGATGATTTTAGCGTATATGGTGATTCATTTAACCTTTTCTTGGATAGTTTAGCTAGAGTATTAGATAGGTGTGTTAGTTCAAACCTTGTATTAAATTTTGAAAAATGTCATTTTATGGTAAAACAAGGTATTGTTCTAGGACACGTTGTTTCTAATACTGGTATTTCTGTAGATCCAGCAAAGGTAGATGTGATTTCTAGTTTGCTTTACCCCTCCTCCATAAGGGAAGTCTGTTCGTTCCTTGGTCATGCAGGTTTCTACCGAAGATTTATCAAGGACTTCAGTAAGGTAGCATTGCCTTTATCCAGACTGCTGCAGAAAGATGTTGAGTTCGAGCTGAGTGAGGACTGCATGAATGCGTTCGATAAGCTGAAGATTGCCTTGACTCAAGCTCCGATTGTGAGAGGACCAGACTGGAGCCAGCCTTTTGAGATTATGTGTGATGCCTCCAACCATGCAGTAGGAGCAGCACTAGCTTAGTGCGAAGGTAAGGATCCTTTTGTAATAGCTTATGCTTATAAGACCTTGGACACTGCTCAGTCTAATTAGACTACCACTGAAAAGTAGCTTCTAGCTATTGTTTTTGCTCTGGATAAATTCCGAGCCTATTTACTTGGTACTAAGGTGGTAGTATACTCAGACCATGCAGCTCTAAAATATTTATTAGCTAAAAAAGAGTCCAAACCAAGGTTAATACATTGGATACTGTTGCTGCAAGAATTTGATTTAGAAACTAAAGATAGGAGTGGTTCCCAGAAATTAGTGGCAGACCACTTGAATCGCCTTGAACACATTAAGGATGACTCCACTCCTATCAATGTTGCTTTTCCATTTGATAGCTTGCATGCAATATCTGAAGTAGTTCCTTGGTATGCGCCTGTAGCTAATTATCTAGTTAGTCATACCTTCCCTCCCAATTTTACTAAGCATCAAAGGGACAAGCTGAAAAGCGAGTCCAAATATTATATATGGATGACCCATATCTATGGAGGTATGGTGCTGACCAGGTAATTAGAAGGTGTGTGCCTCAATCAGAATTCCAGTCCATTTTAGAGGCCTGCTACTCTTCTGAGAGTGGTGAACATTTTGGCCCTCAAAGAACAGCTAGAAAAATTTTAGACTTTGGATTCTGGAGGCCTATTCTTTTTAAAGATGCTACTGCCTTCTGTAAATCTTGTTCCCCATGCCAAAGGTTTGGTAATATATCCAAGAGGGATGAGATGCCCCAACAGCTTATGCTATTCTGTGAAATTTTTTATGTTTGGGGCATTGACTTCATGGGTCCATTCCCAAACTCTGGTGGTTTCTTATATATACTGTTAGCTGTAGATTATGTTTCTAAATGGGTGGAAGCAATTCCTACCCGTACTGATGATGCTAACACTGTTGTCTCTTTTGTTAGAAACCATATTATCTGTCACTTTGGATCACCACGAGCAATCGTGAGTGATCAAGGCACTCACTTTTGTAACAGGAGATTAGTAGGTCTACTGAAGAAGCATTGGATTCTTCACAAGGTGGCAACAACTTACCATCCCCAGACCAATGGGCAAGCCAAAGTCTCTAACAGAGAAATAAAGCGCATTCTAGAGAAGATAGTAAAGCTTCATAGGAAGGACTGGAGCACTAGACTTGTTGATGCGCTCTGGGCTTATCGGACAGCGTACAAGACACCCATTGGGATAAGTCCCTTCCGCTTAGTGTACGAAAAGGCTTGTCACCTTCCAGTGGAGGTGGAACACAAGGCTTTCTAGGCTGTAAGGGAACACAACATGGGATTTGGGAAAGCTGGTGCTGAAAAGAAGCTACAACTAGTAGAACTAGAGACCCTTCGACTCGAAGCTTATGACAATTCCAGATTATACAAAGAGAAGGCGAAGGCTGTGCATGACAAGCATATCAAGAGAAGAGAGTTCAGACCTGGAGAGATGGTTCTCCTTTACAACTCTAGGCTGAGGCTCATGCCAGGAAAGCTGAGATCCAGATGGGAAGGCCCCTACAGAGTGGAGAAGGCAGAGCCATACGGAGTCTTTCATCTGAGTCATCCTTCAAGCTCCAAACTCATCAACGTCAATGGACATCGCTTAAAGCTTTATCATGGTGAGAAGATGAAGGAAAATAAAGAGCTAGAGGTCTTCCTTTTGGAGGACCCACCAACAGAAACAGATTGAGTTTATGGACCGTCCAACATAAGGACGTAAAAGAAAAGTGTTAGGTGGGAGACAACCTACCATAGTATGATCGTTTCTTCTCATTCTTAGTCTATTTAAATTTAATTTTCGTAGTTTTCATTCATAATTTCTGCACATTCATCTTCATTATGTATTTTTCATTTTGCATATATATATATATATATATATATATATATATATATATATATTGCACACGACGCCCAAGCGTCGCTGATGCATACGCGTCATATGTGTATGCGTGAAAAATAAAAATTAAACAGAGAGTTGGGCAGGAGTGGTGCTGGTGGCGTGCCAGGTGTACAAGCAAGTCCACGCATACGCGTCCCTTACGCGTACACGTCGCTTGCGTTTTTGCCAGTCCACACGTACGCGTCCGCGTATGCATGGCCCTACAAATCGAGGTAAATGGATGTATGGCCAGAGAGTTATGATGGTGTGGGGCTAGAACTGTGCTAGGAGCATATGCCCTTTCACGCGTATGCGTCCCTGACACGTACATATCGTTTTCCCATCCAGGACATCCACGCGTGTGCGTCCCTAACGCGCACGCGTCGTATGAAATTTTGGCACATGTGCGTATTAAACAGAGAGTTGTGCGTGCGCGAGGTTGCCTTCGTGCCAATTGCACAACCCATCTCACGCGTACGCGTCCGTGATGCGTACGTATCGCCTGAAAACAACGCGATCCATGTGTACACGTGATGCACACGTACGCGTCGCATGCGACGCACAAATTATCCACTTCAGCGCCTGATTTCAAATCTCTTCTCTCCAATCCTAATTCTTTTCAATCCTAATTATTTCTTCCTTCTTTATTCCTTCTTCCTTATTCTTTCTTACTTTCTACTACTCTCTTCTTTCCTTCTTCATCTTTTTCATCAAGGTTCTTTTCTTCCTCTCATCTACTCTTTCATTATTGCATTTATTTATGTTTCTTTCTTTTCTATCTTTCTTTTAGCTTACTTATTTATGATTTCTTTTTCTTTTCTTTTTTCTTGCATTCTTATGTTGGTATTGGATTTTTATTTGGATATCACCTTATTATCCTAAAGCTTGTGGTTATTATATGGAGTGATTTGACAATTGATATTTTAACTTGGCTCTCATATACATTTGGATTATATTATTTCCAATCCTATTCCAACTTGCTCACCAAGTGTTTGTAAAAAAGCCCTTATGTCATCTTGAACTCTATTTTGTTTTACTCTTTTATTTGAATGCCTCTTTTTCACAACCCTTGCACTCCACATGTATTTGGGATTATCATTCACAATTGTCATCATACAAATACTCTCTATATTGGCACATTTAATTTTTGATGCTTGAGTTATGCTTCGAATGCCTATTCCTTGCATGCTTTCACCTCTTGCATCTATTTAATTATGAATTGCCTTATTGCTCTTAATTGATGTCTTACCTACATGTTATAGCTACATGTATTTGAACTAACATCTTTCCTTTGGCATTCATTATCACTTGGAATATTCTCCCTTCCGGTTTTGGTTATCTATCTTTCACATTCCTCCTTTTTCTTCTTCCTTAGGCATGGGTACCAAGAAAGGAAAAGAGAAGGCCACTGACAAGCCACCGGCTAGGAGAGGAACCAAAAGAACGCTGGCAAAGGCACTTCCATCTACCAGTGTCAAGAAGCCAACAAAGCGGGTGAAGAGGATCGTTAAAGTTGATGAATCAGAGAAAGCCTTTCCCGCCCGAGACTCCACACGATTTGCTAACCGTTACTGCGAACAAATGTTCCCCATCATAGCTGAGAGGAACAACAACAATGAGCATCTACGCATTGTCTCAACACACTTTGTTGATTTTGTGCAGCCCCGAATAGAGAGGAGACAGTGGGGATTTTTGAGGAAGCAGCCGCGAGAGGCTAACTTATCCTGGGTAGTTGAATTCTACTCAAACTTCTACTCGCCTACTCTATAGACTATCTTCGTCCGTCAGCAGCAAATCCCTGTCTCTGAGAGTGCTATACAGAGAGCTTTGGACCTTCCACCAAGTACAGAGGGATCGGATGCATATCAAGAAGCATCTCGCAAGAGTCAGATGTATCAGTTCGACTGGGATAACGTACTTGGAGTTATAGCCCAACCTGGCAGCAAGTGGATCTACGGGCAGCATCGTTCAAAACCCAAGAGCATCTCAGCCCAGTCACTCACCCTAGAGGCTCGCGTGTAGGCACAGATTATGTCTCACTATGTCTTTCCAAGCACTCACGTGTTGACCTTCACAGCCGACATGGCTGTTCTCATCTAGTGCATCCTGACAGAGCAACCCCTCAACCTACCCTAACACATCCGGTAAGCCATGGGACATGTACAGATTGCGGGAAACCTGCCTTTCCCCGCCTTGGTTTCAGATTTACTCTCTACAGCAGGTGTATCCTCTCGGGCAGGCGACACGAAGGTCATCATCCCTAGAGCCAACCAGTATGTCCTGAACGAGAAGTACATCAGGCCGCCAATTCCCTCTGCAAGCCGGCCTGCAGGTCCATCCTTGGATACTCCCTCTACTTCCACTCCACCATCATCCACACCACAAGCACCATCCATCCATCAGATGTTCCTACAGATCCTTGAGAGGTTCGACCGGCAAGATCGGCGAATGGAGCAAATCGAGCACCGTAACAAGTACAGATACAACTATCTGAAGGATCTCATAGCTGGTACACACCCACCTCCAGAATAGAAGGACACCCCAGACTCCCCTTCATCCAGTAGCACAGGCAGTCAAGGCAAACCAGACACTGGAGGCGACGCTTCCAGCCCTCCCTCACTCCTTACTGATGGCACGGAGGACCGTGCCAAGCCTTAAGTGTGGGGAGGTCAGTCCTTGACTTCCGGAGGTAATTTTTCTCTCTTAACACCAACATTTGACTTTTTCTTTTGTAAGATAGGATGGATTACATGATAATAATTGTTTGCATGTATGTTTTGATTGGTTAAAGTAATGAGTTTCTTTTCAAGACCCTTTTTATAGTATTTCACTAATTTAAATTGAAAATTTTTTGTTAAACTTGTTTGAGGATTGTAATTTGGAACATGACTTATAGCTAAGAACACACAACCTGTGAGATTTGAGCTTAATTACATAGTTACATTATTTAACCATAATATTTTATTCTTGTGTGTTTCCTTCTCTGTGATTGTAATCTATATTTTATTCCATTCTATATGTCCATTGTTTAGTATATTTACATGCTTGCATATGATTGAGGCCATCATTTGTTATTAGCTCACTTATCCCAAATAGCCTACCCTTTTCAATTACCTTTGTTTGCCACTTTGAGCCTTTTAATCCCCTTTTGTTCTATATTTTACCACATCACTAGCCTTAAGCAAAAAAATAATTAATTACCCAAAGTGAATCTTTGGTTGGCTTAAGTTAGAGATTGTGTATTAATTAAGTGTGGGGAACTGTGAGAACTTGGGTTAATGAAAGTGTATAGTGTTCTATTGACAAAATATTGGGAACTTGGGTCCATGCTCATGTGAGACCAGAAAAAAAAAAAACTCATGTGCATTGATATGTTATGTTTACTTTTATAAAAATAAAAAAAAAACTATTCAAATGAATAAATAAATAAATAAATAAGTGGACAAAATTACCCCAGTGTTAAGTTTAATAAAAGATCAATGCATATGTGATAAAATTAAAGATAATTTGGTACATGAGTGTGTGATGCAAAAGTGGGAATTATGGGTTACTAGGCATGATTTTAAAAGTACATAGAGTATGTGTATGTTAGGTGAGAACTTAGGCTAACCAAGGATTCATATTTAGCTCACTTGGCCATACATATATCCTCACCCTTATCTTAGCCCCATTACAACCTTGAAAAGACCTCATGATGTTTGCATTGGTATACTAAATTTTGTTGATTGGTTAGATGAAGAACAAAGTTTTAGAAAGCATGACTAGAGAAGAGTAGAGTGAATTAACCCTAGACACTTGAGAGATTAGAGTGCATATACACCACCATTGAGGGTTCGGTGCTTGATTCTATATTCCATGCTTTCATGAGCTGTCCTCTTACAAGTTTACTTGTCTTTTATTGTGTGATTTAAATTAGTGGAATTTGAATTATGGTTGTGTTGGAGAACTTATTTACCTTTTAACCAAGTAGACAGAATCATCAAAGCATATAGTTGCATACATAGGATGCATCTCATTAGTCTTACTTTCCCCAAAACATTCTTTCTATCTCCTTGAGCTTAGCATGAGGACATGCTAATGTTTAAGTGTGGAGAGATTGATAAACCACTATATTATGGTTTATCTTGTGCTTAATTGAGTAGTTTTTATCAAGTCTCTGCACACTTATTCATACAATTGCATGATTTTTACAACCAGCGAGGAGCAATGCGCACACATGGCTCACGCGTGCGCGTGAATTGGAGTTCGCACGGTAACACGTGCGCGTGCCTGACACGTACGCGTGACAAGGAAAATCGCCAAATGATGCGCACGTGTGACTGACGCGTACGTGTGACATGCGCTACCTACAGAAATTGCAGAAAACACTAGGGGCAATTTTGGGCCGAGTTTGGACCCAGTTTCCAGCCCAGAAACACAGACTACAGCCAGGGGACGAGTAGAGACTCAACACACATTCTCATTCGCATAGTTTTTAGATTTTAGATTGGAATCTTAGAGAGAAATCACTCTTCCTCTAGGTTTTCTACACGCTCATAGTTTTTATAGTTTATGCTTTTGCTTTGGATATTGAGAAGAATCACTACCTCCGTCAAAGTTGCTATTATTCTAGTTTGCTTTCTTATTCCTTTACTCTTTTGATTACTTATTAACCTGTTCAGATAAGTATGTTATGATTTTGGGATTTATTAATGTAAAGAATTATTTTTACCTTTAATTAAATTTCAGTTCCTATTTTATTTAATTTATCATGTCTTCTTCTTATATTTCTGTGAACGTTATATTGATGTCAATGGAGTAGACTCCCAACTTGACTTGGGGGTTGATTAAAAGGAGACCCTTGAGTTGGAATGCTCAAATGATTAGTTATTTTGGAAGTTGTTGGCTAATTCTCTATTTACTAACGCTAATCCTTCCCAATGGAGAGGATTAGGACTTGCGAATAAGAGTTAGCTCAATCACTTGACTTTCTTTTATTTAGTAAGGGTTAACTAAGTGAAAACAACAACCTCTTGATACTACACTCGAGAGAATTCCAACAAGGATAGAACTTCCAATTAATCATTCCCCCGGTCAAGGCTTTTTATTTGATTATATACATCTCTTTTAATTTACATTGCTTTAATTCATAATCCTTTATTTTTCTGTTCTCCAACTTTCAAAATTTCTCGGAAAACTCCTGATTAATAAAATAGCACCCTTTTGTCAACTCGTTGGGAGATGACCTGGGATTTCTACTCCCAGTATTTTCATTCTAATTTTGTGACAACCCTTCTAAATTGATAAGCGGATTTTCGTCGGTTAAGAACTGTACTTACAACGTTGTTCTTACTAAAATTTCTTAATTGGCTAATTTCCGCCCGCACCACTTTTATCACATTTATTCAATAAAATAGTATGGTTTTGTGAATTTCTCCTAAATTGTGCTTAAGAGTGAAAACATACTTTTTAGGCCTTAAAATTGCCAAATTTAATTCACTTTGATTCCACTCGAAACCTTGATATGTTTGTTAAGTGATTTCAGATTTAGGGGGCAAGGATTGGATCAATGAAGTGAAGAAAAAGCATGCAAAATGGAGAATTCATGAAGAAATGAGGATTTGTGAAAATCATAGCAACGCGCATGCGTCACCCACGCATACGCGTGACATTGGTCACGTGACCTCATTAAAGGAACACACTGGGGGCGATTTGTGAGCTGCTTCAGGCCTAAATTCAACTCATTTCTGAAGTATTTGAAGCCAAAATCAAGAAGGAACAAGGGGGGAGCAATTAGAGTAGTTTTGGAAACATGCCTTAGGTTAGTTCTAGAGAGAAAAGCTCCCTCTTCTCTCTTGAAATTAGGGTTCTTAGTTTAATTTCATCTTAGATTTAGGTTTAATTTCTTGTTTTCAATTAGTTTTCCTTACAATTTCTTATTATTACATCTTTGTTCTCTTAGTTACTCTTGTTAATTTCACTTTTGAGCTACTCTTTAATTTTGAACACTCTTGTCACTTTTAATTTCATTTAATGCAATTTGATGTTTTTTGTTCTTTCTTGCTTGCTTGAGTTATTATTGTTATCTTCTTGCATTTGGTAGTATAGATTTTATATTTTTTGCAATTTAATATGCTTTTCTTTTATTGCACACCAAGTGTTTGATAAAATGCTTGGCTTAGGTTTAGAGGTGATTTTGACCATTCTTGGATTGGAAAGAGAAATTAGGCATTCTTGAGTTATTAGTATCCAATTTAGATTGGTGATCTAGAGTGATTAGTTAATCTTGTTTCTATTAACATTACTTATGGATTGGGATTAATTAGGCTTATTTGACTTTCTCCTGATGTTGGAGATAACGTAATAGGCTTTAGTTCTTGATAATTATTGTGTTATGATTAATGACTAGGATAGAAAACCTAGATTCTCAATCCTTGCCATGAATGCCTCTTTTTAGTATTTGTCATCTTTAGTTGTTTGGTTTACTTTCTTGCCATTTAATATTCTTGTTTCTTTATCATCAACCCACCTTTGTGAATCTCATAACCAATAATTGAGCACTCGATTGTAATTCCTAGGGAGAACGACCCGGGAGTAATACTTTCGGTTATTTTTATCGGGTTGAACTTGTGACAACCAAACTAAACTTTGATTGAAGGTTATTTGTTGGTTTAGATCTAAACTTCGACGAGACTATTTTTGTGTGAAAGTTCTAGACTGATGACAACCCTCTTTCAAGTTTTTGGCACCGTTGCCGGGGAATTGCAATGTGTGCTTGTTATTGGTTATTGTTCATATGTGAATATTATGAATATGTTTGCTTTTTGTTTCTTTGTTAGTTCTTGCTAGTTTTTGTTTAGGAGCTTGTTTTCTTTGTCTCTTGTTAGCTTTTATTTTTGTTTTCCCTTTTTAACTATGAATTCTTACCCTTTTGGCTATGAGTTTGGTTCAAACTTTGTTGTAAGAAATGGAAATGAAAGCTTCAATGGAGGTTTGCATCAAGGAATTGGAAATCAAAGGTGGGAGGAGCCTCAAGCATATGGATAATCTTCTTGGCAACAACCTCCTCCTATTTCTTATGGGTATAATCCAACTCCTAATGCATACCAACCTAATAGATGTGGTGAACCTCATTATGGTTGTCAACCACAATCACCATATGCATATGACTCTTTCTCTCAACATAGCCCTCAATAACCCTACTCACAAGCCCCATACCACCAAACACCTCTATATGACCCTAACCCATATCCACCATACCAACCACCTTATGAGCCATATGAACCATACCTAGAACCACCACAATTCCAACATAATTACTCCCAAGAACTACTTCTATATACACCACCTCACTACCCTTACCAAGATGAACCACCTCCCATATATGAAAACTTTCAACCACATGATGAATTCTTCTTTCCACCACAACCCTCCATGGAAAAATATCCATATCCATCGATCCAAGACCAATATGATCCTACTTATGTTAGCCAAGTGAAACAAGAGCCAAGGGATCGTCTCATAGAAGTGATGGATTGGCTTAGAGTAATCTTAGTTCAAAAGGAGCAAGGGAAAGCCCAAAAGAGACATGAATCTCTCATGGCTAACCTTGCCAAAATTAAAACCAATTTGGACTCATGGGATTCATACTACAAACAAAGCATTTTCACGAGTGAATGTGGAGAATCAATCGAAGAGCGGAGTATGAAGGAGATTTTAGAATCTTAACTTGAGAACAAGGAAATGGAGTATGTCTTGCAATAAGTGGAGGAAGTTGAGGTCATTGAAGAGGAATAAGTGGTTGAAGACTTAGACAAAGTTGGGTAAGAGGTGGATTCCAAGCTTGAGGACACTTCCACACCAATTAATGTTGTTGATGATTTTGTGAAAGTTGTAAAGTCTTCTTCCATTAAGATTGGAATGGATGTTGAGGATGAATTAGAAGTTGAGCAAGAAGCAAGCTCCACCATTGAAAATGATTCGACGCCAACCAATGTGCCTTTTAAAATTGATGAACCTCCCTCATTGTGTTGTAAAATTGATGACAAGGAGGACCGTGCACAACCTCCGACTCATGGCTTGAGCAATGAAGGATGTATAGAAGAAGTTGGTGAATGATAAACCCGAATTTTGTGGTTTATCTTGTGCTTAATTTGGGGAATTTTATCAACTTTTCTTACATTTATTCAATGAAATAGCATGGTTTTGTAATTCTCCCTAATTTTGTGCTTAAGTGTGAAAACATGATTTTTAGGCCTTAAAATTGCTAATTTTAATTCACTTTAATTCCATTGGATGCTTTGATGTGTTTGTTGAGTGATTTCAGATTCATAAGGCAAGTATTGGATGGAAGAAGTGAGGAGAAAATCATGCAAAATAGAGAATCCATGGAAAAACAAGGATTTGGAGTTCTTAGAGTGACGCGCACGCATGAAGAGGAGGTCGTCCAGGCAACGCGCACGTGTGACAAGAAAAAGCCAGACGACGCATACGCATGACCCATGCGTATGTGTCACAGCCAGCACGTGACCTCATTAAAGTGAAAATGATAGGGGGCGATTTCTAAGATTCTCAGGCCCAAATCCAACTCATTTCTGAGGCTATTTCATGTAGAATTCAAGCCTGGACAAAGGGGGAGCAATTAGTTGTAGGTTAGCATCATGTAGGTTAGTTTTCTAGAGAGAGAATATCTCTCTTCTCTCTAGAATTAGGGTTCTTAGGTTAATTGCACCTTAGATCTAGGTTTTAATTCTTGTTTTCCTCTTGTTTTCCTTTCAATTTCTTGTTATTACATCTTTGCTCTCTTAGTTCTCTTGTTAATTTTCTTTTTATGTCATTTTTATGTTCATGCACTATTGTTGGATTTGGATTTCCTTTTAATTCAATTGATGTTTTATGTTCTTTTATTGTTGATTTGAGTTGTTATTATTATTTTCTTGTAATTGATAGTTGTAGATTTTATTCTTTCTTGCAATTTTACCATGCTTTCCTTTTATGCCTTCCAAGTGTTTGACAAAATGATTGGTTGGATGTTAGAGTAGATTTTTGAGCATTCTTGGCTTGGAAAGAGAAATTAGGCAATCTTGAGTCATTAATACCCAACTTATGTTGGTAATCTAAAGTTGTTATTTAATATTGTTTCCATTGATTCTAATCTCTTGCTAATTCAATTAGTGAGTTGATTAGGACCTTTGGACTGAGATTAACTAGTCCTATTTGACTTTCTTTAAATTGTGAAGATAACATTGTACCTTCTTCCACTGTTGGAGTTGACTAAATAGGATAAATTCTTGTTAATCATTGTATTATGATTAATGACTAGGATAGAAAGTCTATATTCTCAATCCTTGCCATGACTGTCTCTCTTTATTACTTGTTTTCTTTAGTTGTTTGCTTTACTTTTCTTGTCATTTATTTTCTTGTCCTTTTTACCAACCCACCCCATGGATACCATAACCAATAATACACATACCTCACTCCAATTCCTTGAGAAGACGACCCGGGACTAATACTCTCGATTACTTTTATTGGGTTGGACTTGTGACAACCAAACATATTTAAAGTTTGATTTGAGCATTACTTTTTGGTTTGGAACTATACTTGCAACGGAATTATTTTGCTAAATTCCGAACCGGTATAAATCATCACTATCAAATTTTTGGCGCCCTTGCCGAGGAATTGCAATGTGTGCTTATTATTGGCTATTGTATATATGTGAATATTATGAATATGTTTGCCTTTTGTTTCTTTGTTAGTTTTTGCTAGTTTTAGGATTTGGTTTTCTTTGTTTCTTGTTAGCTTTTGTATTTCATTTTCCCTTGCTACTATGAATTCTCACCCCTTTGGCTATGAGTTTGGTTCTGACTATGTTGTAGGGAATGGAAGCTACAATGACAACATGCATCAAGGATGGGACAATCAAAGGTAGGAGGAGTCTCAAGCATTTGATCAACCCTCATGGCAACAACCTCCACCAATGTACTATGATCAAGAGCCATATCATGATGCATACCAATCTAATGTGTGTGGTGATCCTCATTGTGATTGTCAACCACAACCACCATATACATATGATCCCTTCCCTCAACATAGCCCTCAATAACCATACTCACAAGCCCTTTACCACCAAACACCTCCATATGATCCTAATTTTTATCCACCATACCAACCACCTTTTGAGCCATATGAACCATACATAGAACCACCACCATTCCAACACAATTATTCCCAAGAACCACCTCAATATACACCATCTCCAAACCCTTACCAAGATGAACCACCTTCCAATTATGAACCCTTTTCCCTAAACAATGAACCCTCTCTTCCACGCACACCTTCATTGGACCAATCTCTCCAATCCCTAATGCAAGAACAACAAGAACTTCTAATTCGTTGCCAAAAGCAAGGGGAAGCCATGGCTAGCTTAACCGAAGTGGTGAGCCAATTGGCATCATTGTGCTCAACTATCCAAGATACCCTTATTGCTAAATGTGGAGCATTAGTAGAGGATCACAATGAGAAGGAGAATTTGGAGCTTCAAAGTGAAGAAGCGGAGTTGAAGCAAGAAGTGCAACAAAGGGAGGGAGTAGAGATAATTGAGCTAGAAAGAGTGGTTGAAGATTTAGGAGATGTTGGAACTCCATGGGAATGTATAATTATAGAGCCCTCTTCCAAGAAACTTGACATTGATGTTGAGGAGGGTGTACAACCTCCAAAATATATCATAGTTGAAGACTTTGAAGAGGTTGATCAAGAGATAGATTCAATCATTGATGAGTTTCTATCCACAATTGAATGCTCCCCCATTGGACATGAAATTGAAGTCATAGAAGAATATGCACAATCTCCCATACCCTTGGTAAGCAATGAAGAAGAGATTGAGTCGAAAGGAAGGTACCAAGAGGAAGAGGTTGAAATTGAGGAAGCTTGCAAGGAGGTGGAGGTAATCAAGGAAGAACACAAGGGAGTAGAGCTTGTAAGGACATTGGAGACACTTCTCCCCAAGCCATCACCATCCATCCTTTCATTCAAGTGGGTAAACCTCTCATCTCTAAGTTTTATTATCCCACTTGAATATGGTTTGCTTGAGACGGATGGTCAACTTAGAACTCTTTGTAGCCTTAAGAACAAAAGGGAGATGGTTAGTGGTTGGAAGCTTCACTCTAGGTTCATCATGGTTGGAAGCTCAAGGTTTAGGAGCAATGGTTGGTGTAGAACCAAAATGGATGGGTCTAGAAGGATATTTGGGTGCTCAAATGAGAATTCCAAGGCTAAACCACCCGGAGGAAATTACTGTGATCAACTTGAAGACGGGTGTGAAACCAAATTGTGAGATCCCGGATTACAAGAGGAGGATCAACTTTGGAAGCTTATGGTTTGTGAAGAACTCCATCAAAGCTTGGAGTTATTAATTTTGAGTTATGGAGCTTATTGGAGATTCAAGCATTGGTGGATGTTCAAGGATGGATTCAAGCACAAGCCACCTTGATGAAAAGCTCCCCATAAGTCCAACTTAAGGACAATAAACAAAAGTGCTAGGTGGGAGACACTCCACCATGGTAAAATCTTTTCATTTTCCTCTTTTGTATATAATGGTAAAATTAGTTTAATTTCATGTTAGTTTAGTTTGTTGTGTTTACTTGGGAGTTTAGTATGTTAAATAAAGTTTTATGCTGTTTTGGTAGCTGTTTGGAGGTTTGGAATGCTTGGTTTGGTGCAAGAACTTGGAAAAATTTTCATAAAAAAAGCACCATGCCACGCGTACGCGTCACCCATGCATACGCGTGACACCAAGTTTTTCGACCACCCACGCATACGCCTCGCCCATGCGTACGCGTGACCACCAAATTTTCAGGCTCCCATACAAATTTCAGAGAGTTGTGCGCGTTTTGGGCTGGAGTTGTGCCTCTAGCACAAAATCCACCCACGCGTATGAGTCACCCCATGCGTATGTGTCGCCTCTCTGATTTGTCAATCACGCGTACGCGTTGCACCTATTTCACCTCACCACGCGTACGTGTGATCTGCCCTGTTTCACCCTCCTCTTTTCTTCTCTTCTTTCCATTTCTTTCCTTCTTTTCTCTTCTTTTCTTTTCTTTCCCTCTTTCAACTATCATCTAACACTACCAATCACCATCTATCACCATTTTTTTAGTTATTTAGTTAGTTAATTACTTAGTTAGTTTGATTCATGTTTAATTTTCTATTTTTCATTATAAGTGCTGGATTATTAATTTTGTTTGCTGTTTATTGCTGCTTATCATTGACTGAATGCTATTTTAGCATAATTGTTTTGATATTCGTTGTTGGATTTCTTTTATTGAGGTTACCATTTGTTACTTGGTTTTGAACTCTCCATGCTTAACATTTATGAATACCAAATGTATGACATTGCCTTCAAGCATCTTAACTCTTTTGAATTGCATGTTTTGGCCACCATGCATTCATCATCCATTGTGAGGCAATAGTGTATTGTCAATGCATTTTTTTTAGGTGATGCTTGCTATGATTGATCCTTATTCATATCACCTATTTCATGCTTTGAGATTTTGGAATTGTGAAATTGGATCGTAAGCTTACCTAAGTGACATATTTTTAAGCTTTCTAAGCTTTGTGGACCATGCTTGCTATGTGATTTATTTTCACTTCTATATTCTTTTTCCTAAGTTCCATAGCATCTATGTATTCCACCTCTATGTCACGTAGGTGTTGCAACAACTTCAATATGTGTTATTGCTTGATGTGTGAGCTCTATATTTCATTTGGTTCATTAAGTTTACTTACACATCAATCAATGTCCATTCAGTATCCAATTTCACAATTGCTTGATTTTTGCTTGAAAGCTTTTATGCTTCTTCATTGCTTGTTTAGTTGTCTTAACCTACAAGTTTCATTAAAGTATGTCAAGCACACTAGAATGAGTGAAGTGCACCATTCTTTTGTATAATTGTGACATAGATATACATGCTAGTCTGTGTTCTAAAATGCATGCGACTTAGAACTCAAACTATTTTTCCTCAATGTCACACTGATTCACTCACTCTATTCTAGTGATTCTTACCTCATTCCAACAATGTATGCTTCCTTGCTTTTGCATTTACTTGTCTTCTTATCTTGTTTTCTATTCTCAGGATGAGTCATCATAAGCAAAGACAGAAGCGGGAGAAAGAACATGCAACAGCCGGTTGGTCCACCAGCTGAAGGTGGCAACTAGGAAAGTCTCCATATCCCCTTGCTCATCTTTCAATGCACCGAGGACGGTGCAAACTTTTATTGTTGCATTTTCTTAGTTTGCATATATATATATATATATATAATAAGGTTAGCCAAAATTATGAAATTTTCCAAAAAATTTATCTATAGGGCACCCTAATTGATTTGAAAAAAAATTTTTTTTGGAAATTGCTTGAACTATACATTGTGGAACATAATTTTTGAGCTAAGAACACATAAGCATGTGAGTTTTCAGCCTAATTGTGTGGTTACATCATATAACCACTTAATTTCATTCTTTTGTGTATTATTCTCTTTCTATGATTGTAATCTTTGATTTGTTTGATTCTATATGTCCATTATTTTGTGTATGAATACATTTGTAAAACTCGGTCAAATCGTAATTAATTAAATAATAAATTAAATAGGAGCAAATATGATTAGAAAATCTAACAATCGGAATTTGATAATTTCAATATGATATTTGGACTCAGTGAATTTTTCTGAGTCGGAAAACATAGTTTTCTGCGTAAAAACACACACTGGAATTTCGACCGGCACTAACGGCTGAGATCTGTTTGGTATTGCAGCCAAGAAAATTAATTATAAGTGAATAAGGCCAAGAAATTAGGAGTTATAATTAGGGAAGATAGAAATATTTAAAATACGATTTAAAACTCTAATCTTAAAGGTTTTGGCCCAAAATTGGGCCAACGGTCTAAAATAAGTGAACCGGGCCCAAGTGGGTCCAAGACCCAACATATATAAACATTATTTATGAGTATTTCAGCTCATTTAACCAAGGAAATGAGAGAGGGGCGCAGCTATGGAGAAGGGAGGAAGAAGAGAGAAAATTCTATCTCCATCAAACTTCAAATCACCATAACTTTTGATCCGGAACTCCGATTGATGAGTCGTTTGCATTCACGCGTCGCTCTTCTCATTCTCTACAATTGTATCTAAGTTTTGTGGTGATTAATCCACTGTTCTCTGCCCAGTTTTCGTTTTTCCCATCAAATTCGAGTTTGGCTATGGGTGTTAAGTAATCTTGTGATTTTGGTTGTTTAGGATTGCTCTAGTATGAGCCATTGGTGAGTTCAATCAACCAATTTTGTGGGTTAAGGTAAAGAACCCTCTAACCCTTGTGATTTATCAATTTCATGAACCCTAGGTTGATTATAAGTGTGAAAATTAATTATGTTAGAGTATTGGGTGATTTTGGTGCACAATTGGAAGATTGATATTGCTTGAGGAGCTTTGGTGAGGCTTGGAGCTAAGGATTGGTGGAGACTCTCAAGAAAAAGTTCAATTATTTTGGCTACAAGAGATACGGTTTAAGTTTCATTTAAGTACCGTGTGGTGTGATGAAAATTCCTAGGCTAGATGCCTCTAGGATTAAGTTTGGATTGTACAAATGGTTGGTACTAATATGTATAGTTGTTATGTAATGAGAATTGATGATTGAGGTGAGAATTGTGTGAATTTGTATGTTTGGTGTGTTGAGAATTTGATGAATTGAATAATGAATATTGGTTTGTGGAATATGCATTTAAATTGTGAATTTGGGTCGGAGGCCGTGAATTTTGGGCCAGAGGCCAAAAAGAGGAAAGGAAGGTAAGTTGATGTGTGTATTGTGTGATGATATAAGAGATTGGATGGATTTTAGATGTTGAATGTGTGAATAATTGGTGTGATTATTGAATAATAAGGTTTGAGGAATTGAGGTGTGGAATTTGATAGTTTTAGGTGAAATTGTGTAGATGAGGTAGGTGTGGTTTTATTTGAGTGTAATTATGTGAATGTGGTTGGGTTGTGGCCATTTGGATGAGTGGAAATGAATTTGACTTGTGAACATTGGAAAAATTGGTGATTTCTATGTTTGGATAAAAATTAATTTTTGACCAACTTTGGCGGTCCGTAACTCGTTCCATGGAGTTCAGGATTCTTCAAAAATAGATTTTTATGAAAGTTTATTCAAATATCTTTCCAACGGTTTAGAAATGATTGAAAAAGGAATTTTGTAGAAGAAGTTATGTGTGGTGGAAGTTTGAGGTTTAAAAATGAAATTCTGCAGCTTTTTAACTTAGTAAAAATTTTGGCAGATCGTACTCCCAGGCGTACGTGTGGCCAACGCGCACGCATCACTTTCAAATTTTCACTCCCTCACGGGTGCGCCTGGCCGACGCGTACGCGTCGATGTACTAATTCAAATGCCAGCCAAAGTTCCCGAGAGTTGTGCGGGTATTGTGCTGGTTTTGTACGTGGGGCACAAACCACACCCACATGTACGCGTTGCTAATGCGCATGCGTCACTTTACTTTTCTCCCATCCACGCGGGCACATTGATGACGCGTACGCGTCATTATAACTTTCCTGCTTTCCACGCGTGCGCATGGGCGACGCATACGCATCACTATAACTTTTCTGCTTTCCATGCGTGCGCATTGGCGACGCATACGCGTGACCCCATTTTCACCCCAAAGCTGAGTTTTCAAGCCAAATTTCAGACTTCTAAGTCTCCATCCTCATCCTTTATGTTCTCAATACTTATAGTATACCTAGTGATGGGAAGAGGCTACGAGATGTGGTAACTTATGTGCAAAGTAAAGGGAGAATTAATAATGAGTTATGATTAATGATGACTGCATGAGTTGCTGAGGGTGATGATGGAAGTTCGGTGTTTGCCGTGAGCCAAAGGGCTGTATTTGATAATGATTATTGGCTGGTTATGGACTTATGGGTTATATGATGAGCCGGATGGCTATGATAAACATTGATTTATGACTGGAAATGAAAATATGGCTTTGAATGATTGTTTTATCTTGAGCTCTCTTTCTCAGAAGTGCGACCCCAGAGAGATGAAGGACGGTGAGGATCCCCTTCCTTGTTCCTCTTGGTATTGTAAAATGACTCCCAGCGAGATGGTGGGAGGTTAGGATCCCCTCCTTGGTTCCTCCTGGGCATATGAGCACGTACGTCCTGGGTAGATACAAGGGTTATGGTTGTGCCCCACTTGCTCCAGGTTGGTTAGTATAGAGGCTCCCAGGGTGGATGCAAGGGTTGTGGTTTCGCCCCACTTGCCCCGGGTTATGATGAGTGATGTAAAAAATGTGAAATCATGTGATGTATAAATGACGATATGGTCAAGATGAATGATTATGGAGTGTTATGAATGAATGTGAAATGATTATCTGAGATACGAGTTTCCCTAGATGAAAGCATTGACTAGCCACCACATGCTCCAGGTTGAGACTCGATACTCTGCTGACCCTATGTCGTAAGTGTGGCCGGACACTATTAATGTTCCGGATGATCTCGCCCCCGTGGATAAACACCAGTGTGGGTGTTGTATGATCATGATTATGATCATGTTTATGATTGAGAATAACTCGAGTTGGGCATGCACGAAAGAGGGACAGTCCAATGGTTAGCTACCAAGACTTGTCGGGTTGGCTTTATAACCGACAGATGAGACTCATCAGCCATAGGGTAGGCATACATCATTTGCATATGTTTGAATTGTTTGGGTTTGCCTATTTATTTTGGATTGCTATATCAAATATGCTATATTACCTGATTATGTGCTACTTGTTCTACTTGTACTTTAATTGTGTATTACTTGTCTGTATTGCTTGTGTTTGTACAACTGAGAGGTCCTTTATGCTAGTGTCGGTGGACGCTGAGGGCTGTTCTTGATGAGATGAGTTGATGATGTAATTGAATAATGATGATGACTATTGAATGAGGTAATTTGAGTTCCCTGGGTAGACGCAGTGAAGTGAGTTCACTTGCTCCAGGTGAGGATATGATGTTTTGATATAGAATTGCTGAGATAGGATAACTGGTGATGGTTTCATTTATGACTCTAACTTTGATTCGTTGGAGAGTTAGAGAAAGAGTTGAGAAGCATGAATGATATGATTTAGATTTAGCATTCTCTTATAACAGTTGCCTATTTATGGATTAGCGAGAACATAGGATGAATATTTGGTGAAATGAAGTCTAGGATGCTTAGTGAGTTTTTATTACAATGCATTGTATTTATTTGGCACTTTTACCGTTCTAGGAACCCATAGGTCGGGGGTTCTCATTCCGTATATATCTCTTGTTTTTCAGATAGAGGTCCAGGTGCTCAGAAGTGAGCTGTGGTTCATCTGAGAGATGGTGAAGATCTTTATGTTCTCTACTTTATATTTTGCTTAGAATCTCTCCACCTTTATTTGAAAAGCTTTATTATGTATTGAACTATTCTGGTCTTGCCTATAGAGGTTCTTATGTTTCTTTTGGGAGAGATTAGGAGATTCTGTTATCAACTACTGTTATATTGTACCCTAGCCAACCTAAATTTCGCAGGTCGCGACTAGTGGCTATTTACTTATGTTATATATATCTATATACTGTCTTTCTCTTATTCTCCTTCATACCTTTATCTGTATATCGCTTTCGACTTCACGCTTTATCTTTTAATTGTCGATGCGTGAGTGATACGACTTCACGATTTTATTTTTTTACTCTTTTCAGGCTTCTCGATTAATACTCCTTTCAATTACACTTATATTTATGTACTACAAATCCACCTAAGAGTCGTACCACTATAATATCATTGACTTATGACTCAAGCATAAGGATTTGAATATTAGAGTGTTACATTATGGTATCAGAGCAATTCGTTCTCGTGAGCCTGAGGGATGGAACTGCTTATGCTTCAATGTATGCTCTGAGTCTGTGCCTGTGCTAGTTAGGATATCTAACCAATACGTCTAGCATGAAGTCCATAAGTGTACCTTTGGTAATTTGAAGCACTTGACTTAAGATATCGAGTCTGATCACCTTGATATCACTTGTTTGGTGTGAACAGGAACCAAATGGCACCTCGTGGACGCGGTCGTGGAAGTAATCGGGGTCGAGGAAGGAGAGTTAACGATGTAACAATACCGATAGATACCTTGACCGATGTTGTGACCGGGACGACGAGTGCTGTTGCTGCTATTGGCGCTGTGGCTACTGTGACCAGCCGAGCGAGAGGTAGGATGGAACAACAAGTTAGAGTTGGCAATGACAATGGTAATGGAAATGAAGGCAGAAATGATATCCTGAGTGCAGTGGTACCCGTGGGAATAGTGAGTTATCCGGAGTTAGTTAACACGGGTCAAGCAACAGGAGAAAGCTCGAGAAGGACTGTGGTCGCAAGGAGTGACCGCCGGGAATCTTTCGCAAGGAAAGAGGGAAAGAAGACGAAGATTACACCTAGGAGCCAAAGATTTAAGGGGGGTAGTTTTGCTATTTCACGTTCTCAACGCCAGAACAACGACCGAAGAAATGACAACCGTTAGGGGCCAAATTTAGAAAGGCAGACTAGTACTCAACCAAAAGATTTGAGGTGCCCAAAATGCAAAAAGTATCATCCAAACAGACTGTGCATGGCTGGAATAGGCGTATGCTACAAGTGTGGGAGATCAGAGCATATGTCTTGGAATTGTCCCTACAAAGAAGGCCAGGATGCAACCGAATTCGATTCTCACACCCGAGGTAATTGTAAACTAGTTGTTGAATTTTTAACTTCCCTATATATTATTAATATGTAATATTCGCTCGTGATGCATGATGGGTGGAAATTACGATTCCACACAAAACTCACCGGCAAGTGTACCGGGTCGCATCAAGTAGTAATAAGTCACAAGAGTGAGGTCGATCCCACAGGGATTGATGGATAAGCAACTTTAGTGAGGTGATTAGTTTAGTCAAGCTAACATTGATGAATTGAGTGAAAATTGGAGCAACAGAACATAAATTGTGAGGAATTTAAAGTTGCAGAAAGTAAATAAGCAGAAATGTAAAGAGCAAGGAATGTAAATTTGTAGAAGATCTATCTTGCAGGAAGTAAATTGACAGAAGCTTAAAGAACAAGAAAAGTAAATTGCATCAAATGTAAAGGGGACTGGGTGCTGGAAATTTAAAGAAAGCAATAGATTCGAGGCATGAAAAGTAAATTCCGATTTCAGCAAGCTCAAAGGTAAAGTTGCAGAATGTAAATGTGCAGAAAAGTAAATCAAGCTTTAAGGGAAACGAGAATGTGAAAGTGAAGAAGAACAGAATTTGCAGGAAGGTGTAAATTGCATAGACTAAATTGGGATCAATGTAAATAGAGAAGTAAAACTGCAGAGAAGGAAAGTTGAGCAGAGGATTGTAGAAACTGAGATTTGCATAAACTGAATTCAATATTGAAATATGACAATTGCAGAAAATTTAAAGTGTATCAAAGAAAGCTTTCTATTCTATCCTACTCCTACTCCTATTGCTCTCTAGTAGAGCCAACCTTCTTTGTGAAATAAAACTGATGCCTTTATATAGGCTTTTACAAAAATGAAAATGAAATTGAAATTGAAAACAAATTATAATTAAATGAAATTCCTAATCTAACTGATCCTTGTGCCTTTGAGTGATGTCAATTGGGCTTTGCTTGCTTTGGATTTGAGTGAGAGTGGATCCGGATGCATTTGGTGACTTGGGTCTGTGAAGAATTGGATCCAAGATGGCACTTGATGACATGGGTCAGGAGTGGCTTGGTAACACTCCCAGGGGAGCGCTCCGTTTGGAAAGTGAACGTAGCGTTCACTCCATATGGCATGCTTCCCTTGTCCGTGCGCATGTTTGGTCCTCTAGCGTTCATTTAATTGAACGTTGTGCTCCCTCAATTGAGCGCTAGGCTCTTTATCCCTTGGAGCGTGCTTCCTTTCCCTTGGTGAATGATGAGATATTTTGGAGGAAAAATAAATTTCTCCCAAAATACCCAAAACTAACCGGCAAGTGCACCGGGTCATATCAAGTAATAAAAAAACTCACGGGAGTGAGGTCGATCCCACAGGGATTGAAGGATTGAGCAATTTTAGTTTAGTGGTTGATTTAGTCAAGCGAATCAAGATTTGGTTGATGGTTTTGTGACTTGCAGAATTAAATTGCATTGAAGTAAAGAGAACAAGAAATAAATTGCTGAAACGTAAAGAACAAGAAATTAAATGGCGGAAGCTTAGAGTGCAAGAAATGTAAATTGCGGAATCTTAAAGCGCAAGGAATGTAAATTGCTTGAAATGTAAAGGGGATTTGGATGTGGATTTGCAGAAATTAAACAAGGAAAAATTAAATTGCATTAAACAGAAGAGGGAAAGGGAATTGGGATTGAACCGGATATGAAGCAGAAAAGTAAATGAACATAGAAAGCAGTAAACAGAGAAGTGAAATGGGAAATTCAGATCTCAGGACCCAGAGACTAGAAAATCAAGTCTAGATCTCAATGCCTTCCTAGATCCAACAAGAACAATTGCAAGGAAATTGTAAATGGCAAGGAAAATAGATAAAGAGCAATTAACCGGAAATGAAATTCAATTAGCAGTAAAGAAACAGAGATCCAAGATTGAGATTGAAACAGAATTTCTTCAATTCTCCAATCCAAGATCCAAGACAAGTGCAAATAAAATTGAAAGCAATGAAAACAAAGAAATTAATGTTCAAAAGCTCTCCGAAAACTATTATGAAAATTCCCAAAGAAAAGCTCCTCGAAGAACTTGAATTCTATCCTATTTATACACTTTCAAAAATGATCTTCAAGCCTTGAGTTGGGCCTTTGCTCTTGGTGGAATTAGGTTGAAAGAGGCCTTGGTTGATTGCTCTTGAAGTTTGGAGAAGAACCGAAGTGAACCAATTGAACCGGTTTTGAGGTTAGCAAAAGTTGGACCAAAAGTTTGAGCCAAAGTTAGGGGTCTAACTTTGGCTCCAACTTTTCATAGCAGCAAACACATTTTTCTGGTATGCACGTTGGTGCCAACGTTAGGGGTCTAACTTTGACCCTAACGTTGGCCTTGCTTTGTATGCTAGTGGCGCCAACGTTAGCCTCCAAGTTAGGGGGCTAACGTTGGCGCAAACGTTGGCCCCTCTCCCTTGTGTTTTCATGTGCCAACGTTAGCCTCCAAGTTAGGGGGCTAACGTTGGCGCAAACGTTGGATGGCCAGGGAGGAATTCATGTGCCAACGTTAGCCTCCAAGTTAGGGGGCTAACGTTGGCGCAAACGTGGGATGGCCAGGGAGGAAATTTCAAGTTCCAACGTTAGCCTCCAAGTTAGGGGGCTAACGTTGGGGCTAACTTCTTGCTTCCTGGTTCAATTTCACTTATTCCATTGTCCTCTCTTCACTCCTAGCCATTCCTCTTTGCTTCAACCTTTCTCCAAGCTTTCTTCACCTATCATTAATCAACCAAACTCATCAAAGCTATTCTCAAAATCATGAGATATTCATTTTTTCATAATATGCAACAAATATAGCATAAAACCTCATGAAATGGCATAAATTCATATATGGTTGGTTCAATCAAGGGAAACATGAAAATCTACTCAATTAGCTTGCTTGTAGCTCAAGAAAGTGCATAATTCTAATGAAAACAAAAGAAAACGACTAGTTAAAATAGGCTAGGATGACTTGTCATCACAACACCAAACTTAAAGCTTGCTTGTCCCCAAGCAAGAAATGAATTATTGAGAAGAAAGAATGAAATGGAAGAGGAAGTTCATGCTAGCAGAGTATTATTGATAGTTCATGGGGTTTTGTGTGGATATGCGAATACTCACTTCTTATTGACACCTAGGCCTAGAAAGTCTCCTTCAAGCTTCAAGTGACATACTGCTATGACTTCTCATTATTCCTTTATCCTTGGCTATTACTTTGTTCATAAGCTTTATTTGAGTGTCATGTGTAGCAAGTTCATTTTCTTTTCTTTATACTTGACACATTATTCACCATAGACACTTGGCTCACATTCCTTCTTAAAACATTGATGCCCAGCACCTCTTTGGGCTACTAAATGCCTTGTAGTTAGGTTGCTCTTGATAGTGGACTTTCAGCTGATGATCCCGGGTTAGTTAACCCAAGTCACCAAGTGTTGATGCACTCCTAAGAGCTTACTAATCCAAGCAGATCCTAGTACAAAGACATCACAGGCATATATTTTAAAGTTCAAGCTATTGGTGTCCAGCTTTGTTTCTTTTTGTTTTTCTTTTGTTTTGCCACTTTTTGGCTATCTTTTTCTTCTTTCCTTATTTTTGTTTTTCTTTCTAACCAAGGAATTTAATTCAATTGAGATTCCTAGACAGTAGGCCACTCTTTACTTAGAAGGAGATATCCTAGCTCTTTATTCACTAAAAGTGAGCCATTATACAATCACACACATACCACCATTTACTTTTATTCCACTTCTAACTAACAGAGACCATTTTACTTCACATTCAAACTGTTCTTTTATTGAATTTAAAGATGCAGGGGACAACACATGCTTCTTGTCAAGTGAAAGTGAACACACAAGCACACACATAAGCTAGTTTACTAATTTTAAAAGAAACAAACATAAATGATGCACAGACTACTACACTTACAGTTACTGTTAAAATGGGCATATTCACACTTCCAATTTAGAGCAATTCAATGCTAATGGAGTTAAGTGACAATACAACCTCTTGGTGGCTTCTTCTTCTTTCTCTCAGCTAATGGTGTGTAGTCCTCCCAAGAGAGTGATTGACTTTCTGCAGTGTTAATGAAAGTTGCTTGTTTCTCAAGCCCTTAGATGACTGGTTAGTGTGCAAGACTTTCTTGTAGGCGTTTGAACTTACTTTGGTGTGTGAACACCAAACTTAGTCTCTTGCCATGTTTCTTATGCATAACCATATGTGAAAGCCTAAGTCTTTGCTAAAGGTAATAAAACTAGAAACAGACAATGCTTAAATGATTTATCAGATTGCTTGGAGCTAGTAACCCTTTATGTAGAAAGTGAGAATGTGCTTTTAAGTGAGATTTTGGTGGAACACCAAACTTAGAATTCTTTATTCTCCCTTAATTTGTTCTGGTGTGAAACACCAAACTTAGCTCCTTGCAATACATACCAATCATTTAACCTTTTTATTGAAATAACTATGAAAAGAAAACTACCTCAGGTTGGGTTGCCTCCCAACAAGCGCTCTTTTATTGTCACTAGCTTGACACCTTTCAATTCTTTTTAAGAGGGCTGTAGGTGTTGAAGCTCTTTTTCCTTAGCCCATTGTCCTCCCAAGTACAGCTTTGCTCTGTGACCATTTACAGTGAATTGATTCTTCGTTGCCTCATCTAGCAGTTCAATATTCCCATAGGGAAAAATCTTTGTCACCAAGTATGGGCCAGTCCACTTAGACTTCAGTTTGCCAGGGAAGATTTTAAGCCTCGAATTATACAGGAGCACTTGCTGTCCTGGCTTGAATTCCTTCTTTGTGATCTTCTTGTCATGCCACTTCTTAGCTCTCTCCTTGTATATCTTCGCACTTTCATAAGCTTCCAGTCTAAATTCATCCAGTTCATTTAGTTGTAACAACCTTTTTTCTCCTGCAGCTTGGGGATCAAGGTTGAGGAGTTTAGTGGCCCAGAAAGCTCTGTGTTCAAGCTCTACAGGGAGGTGGCAAGATTTGCCATACAATAGCTGGAAGGGTGACTTGCCAATAGGAGTTTTAAAAGCTGTCCTATACGCCCACAATGCATCCTCTAGCTTTCTAGCCTAATCTTTCCTTGTGATTCCCACTGTTTTCTCTAGAATCTTCTTTAATTCTCTATTTGCAAGTTCGGCTTGGCCATTAGTCTGAGGATGGTAAGGTGTGGCTACTTTGTGAATTACTCCATACTTGTGGAGGAGTTTCTCCATTTGTTTGTTGCAAAAGTGACTACCGCCATCACTAATAAGACCCTTTGGCACTCCATACCTAGTGAAAATGTGTTTTTTTAGGAATTGGAGGACAATCTGTGCATCACAGGTGGTTGTGGCTATGGCTTCCACCCACTTTGAGACATACTCCACTGCTACCAAGATATATCTAAAAGAATAAGAAGGAGGAAAAGGCCCCATAAAATCAATTCCCCATAGATCGAACAATTCTAATTCTAAGATAAAATTTTGAGGCATCTCATTCCTTTTTGTTAATCCTCCTGCTTTCTGGCATTCATTACATTGGTGTACATATTCTTTGGCATCCTTGAAGATAGTTGGCCAATAGAAGCCACTCTGCAGTATTTTTGCGGCTGTTTTTTCTGGGCCAAAGTGTCCACCATAAGCTGAACCATGACAATGCCACAAGATGTCCCTAATTTCACTTTCGGGAACACACCTTCTGATTACTCCATCAGAGCATCTTTTGAACAAGAAGGGTTCATCCCATGAAAATTTCCTTGCTTCGTTGATTAACTTCTTCACTTGTTGCTTAGAGAACTCTTGCGGTATCTTCCTTCCCACTTTGTAATTTGCTATGTCAGCAAACCATGGTGCTTGCTGGATTTGCAGAAGGTACTCATCTGGGAAGCTTTCATTTATGGGCTGGGATGCTTTTTGATTTGTTTCATGTGGTAACCTCGACAGATGATCAGCGACCTGATTTTCAGTGCCCTTCCTATCTCTTATCTTTATGTCAAATTCTTGTAGGAGCAGTATCCATCTGATGAGTCTTGGTTTAGCATCCTGCTTTGACATCAAATATTTAAGTGCAGCATGATCAGTGTAAACCACAACCTTGGATCCTACTAGATATGATCTAAACTTATCAAATGCATAGACTACAGCTAGCAATTCCTTTTCTGTTGTGGTGTAATTTCTTTGGGCCTCATTCAACACTTTACTTGCATAATATATGACATGATGCAAATTTCCCTTTTTTTGCCCAAGTACAGCACCAATTGCAAGATCACTTGCATCACACATGAGTTCAAAAGGTAATTCCCAATCTGGAGGTGTGATGATTGGTGCTGTTGTGAGTCTATTTTTTAAAGTTTCAAAGGCATGCTGGCAGTTTTCATCAAAAACAAAAGGGTTATCAAGCATTAACAGATTACTCAAAGGTTTGGCTATTTTTGAAAAGTCCTTGATAAACCTTCTGTAAAATCCGGCATGCCCCAAGAAACTTCTAACAGATTTCACATTAATTGGTGGAGGGAGTTTTTCTATGATCTCAACCTTTGCCTTATCAACCTCTATCCCCTTTTTTGAAACTTTATGGCCAAGAACAATCCCTTCGGGTACCATAAAATGGCATTTCTCCCAATTTAAAACCAAATTAGTTTCCTGGCACCGTTTCAAGACAAGGGTTAAATGGTTTAGGCAAGCATTGAAATTATCACCAAAAACAGAGAAGTCATCCATGAAAACTTCTAAAAATTTTTCGACCATATCAGAGAAAATGGAGAGCATACACCTTTGAAATGTGGCAGGGGCGTTGCAGAGCCCAAAGGGCATCCTCCGATATGCAAAAACTCCAAATGGACATGTGAAGGCAGTTTTCTCTTGGTCCTTGGGATCCACTACGATTTGATTATACCCAGAATATCCGTCCAAAAAGCAGTAATAGGCATGGCCGGCTAACCTTTCCAGCATCTGATCAATGAATGGGAGAGGGAAATGATCCTTCCTGGTGGCATCATTCAATCTTCTATAGTCTATGCACATCCTCCACCTAGTCACTGTTTTAGTAGGGATCAACTCATTCTTTCATTAGTGATGACCGTCATTCCTCCCTTCTTTGGTACAACTTGAACCGGGCTTACCCATGGGCTGTCAGATATTGGGAAAATTATCCCTGCATTCCACAACTTTATTACTTCCTTCTGGACAACTTCCTTCATTGTGGGATTTAACCTTCTTTGCGGTTGGACCACTGGTTTGGAATTATCTTCCAAAAGGATCTTATGCATACATACTGCAGGGCTGATTCCCTTCAGGTCATCAATGGTCCATCCTAAAGCATCTTTGTGAGCTTTGAGTACGTCAAGAAGTTCTCCTTCTTCCTTCTTTGTTAGGGATGAATTAATGATTACTGGGAAGCTCTCCGATGTGCCAAGGAATGCATATTTGAGATGGGTGGGTAAAGGTTTCAGTTCTTGTCTTCGTACATCTTCCTTCTTATCTTGCCTTTCATCTTGCTCAGTAGATGTCTCAGCCACTTGTTCCTCTGTTGCCCCTTGATTTCCTTCTCGCTCTTGAAAATTTTCTTCTAATGCTTCTTCCACCAAACTGTCTATCATATCCACTCTTACGTAATCCTCTTGCTCAGGAGCGTTTTGCATTGATTTGAACACATTTATGACCATTTGTTCATTATGGACCCTGAAGGTCATTTCTCCTTTTTCTACATCAATGATGGCCCTTGCTGTGTGTAGAAATGGCCTTCCCAGAATGATTGAGTCGTTTCCTTCTTCTTCAGTGTCCAAGATTACAAAATCTGCTGGGAAAATAAACTCCCCAACCTTCACCAACATATTCTCCACAACTCCATTGGGTGTCTTGATTGATCTGTCAGCCATGACTAGTGACATCCTGGTGGGTTTAAGCTCTTCTATGGCAAGTTTTCTCATCATTGAGAGAGGCATTAAATTGATGCTGGCACCCAGGTCACAAAGAGCCTTGTTAAGAATTATCTTGCCAATAGTGCATGAGACTACAAAGCTTCCCGGATCCTTAAGTTTTGGTGGAATGCCCCGTTGAATCACAGCACTGCATTCCTCGGTGAGTAATACGGTTTCCCTCTCAAGCCAACTTCTTTTCTTGTTGATAAGATCCTTTAGAAATTTAGAATATAGAGGCATTTGCTCAAGTGCTTCCGCCAAGGGAATATTGATTTCCAGCTTCTTAAAAATCTCAAGGAATTTGTGAAAATGCTGGTCTTTAACCTCTTTGTTGAACCTCTGGGGATATGGCAGTGGAGGTATGATGCTATTTCCTAATTGCTGTTGTCCCTGAGCTACTTCCTTTGAGCTATGTGGCTGGTTGTCCTTCTCTTTGAGTTTCTCAGTGTCTTTGTTTGGCATCACAACTTGCTCCTTAGCCTCATCTGCCTTTGTTTGATTCTCATCCTCCATTGGTTCTTTGATGTTCTCTGCTTGCTTCCTTGTAGTGTCATTGTTGCTTATCAATGCTCTCCCACTCCTTAATTGTATTGCCTTGCATTCTTCCTTGGGATTTGGAATTGTGTCACTGGGCAGTGAGTTTGAGGGTCTCTCAATAGATACTTGCTTGGAGAGTTGCCCCATCTGTCTCTCTAGGCTCTTTAGGGAGGCTTCCTGATTCTTGGCTACCATTTCTTGGTGTTTCAGCATTTTGTCTATCATGGCCTCCAAGTGAGTGATTCTTTGGGCTTCAGGTGATACTTGAGGTGGGTTATGAGATGTGGGTGGTGGATGGTAGGCATTTTGGTTGGTGGGTTGGTTATTAGGTTGGTATTGGTTGAGGTTGGGGTAGTTGTTTTGAGGTTTTCTGTAGGGGTTTTGGTTAGTCTGCTGTTGGTTGTGATTTTGGTTGCTTCTTGGGTTGTGTTGGTTTGAGTTCCTCTGCCATGGTTGTTGGTTTTGGGCATGGTTATCTCCCCATCTGAGGTTTGGGTGGTTCTTCCAGGATGGATTGTATGTATCACCATACACTTCATTTGGTCCTTGGTTGTGCATATACTGTACTTGCTCTTGTTGTTGTTCTTCTTGAGTTTCTTCACTCTGTCCCCATGTGGTTGATGATTGGCTAGTGTTGACTGCTGCAACTTGGAGACTATCAATTCTCTTGGCCATTTGCTCAAATTGTTGCTGAATTTGCTGCTGCATCATCTTGTTTTGAGCTAGGATTGAATCCACTCCTTCTAGCTCCATTACTCCTCTCCTTTGTGATGGTTGGCGGCCTCTTTGATGAGCAAAGAAATATTGGTTGTTGGACACCATATCAATGAGTTCTTGAGCCTCTTCTGCAGTTTTCATGAGTTGCAAGGAACCTCCAGCTGAATGATCCAGAGCTTCCTGGGATTTCAGTGTTAAGCCTTCATAGAAGTTTTGAAGCTTCTCCCACTCATTGAACATGGCAGGGGGACATTTCCTGATCAGAGCCTTGTACCTCTCCCATGCCTCATAGATGGGTTCGGCCTCCATTTGTGTAAATGTTTGTACCTCAGCCTTTAACCTTATAATCCTCTGAGGTGGATAAAATCTGGCAAGGAATTTAGTTACCAAATCATCCCAGTTGTTGATGCTGTCCCTTGGAAACGATTCCAACCATTGAGTGGCCTTGTCCCTGAGAGAAAATGGGAATAGCATCAGTTTGTAACTGTCAGGGGGCACTCCATTAGTTTTGACAGTGTTGCATATCCTCAAGAAAGTGGATAAATGTTGGTGTGGGTCCTCAAGTGGTCCTCCACCAAAAGAGCAATTGTTCTGAACCAAAGTGATGAGTTGTGGCTTGAGTTCAAAATTGTTAGCATTGACATTTGGAGCCAAGATGCTGCTCCCACAATGTCTAGGATTTGCAAAGGTGTAGGAAGCCAAAACTCTCCTCTGGGGTAGGTTGCCATTGTTGTTGTCTTCTCCTCCTGGTGGATTGGTTAAATGTTCCTCCATCTCTTGGAATTCTTCGTCTGATTCCTCTTCTCCAACAATGGTTTTCCCTCTTTCAGCTCTTCTTAACCTCCTGAGAGTTCTTTCGTCTTGTTCATGAAAATTGGGTATGGTTCTTCTTGTACCTGACATACAAGCAGAACATGAGAAATGCACAAAACTAGTGACACTTCAATTTACTGCCAGATTGAAGTGTTAGTTAGTTTAAGCAAAAAATCAAACAGTTAGTGGGTTAATCAAAATTAAAGAAAAAGTGCTTGATCTAGATTACCACCTCACTTAATCATTGTCAATCTAATCAATCCCCGGCAACGGCACCAAAAACTTGATGAGATATTTTGGAGGAAAAATAAATTTCTCCCAAAATACCCAAAACTAACCGGCAAGTGCACCGGGTCGTATCAAGTAATAAAAAAACTCACGGGAGTGAGGTCGATCCCACAGGGATTGAAGGATTGAGCAATTTTAGTTTAGTGGTTGATTTAGTCAAGCGAATCAAGATTTGGTTGATGGTTTTGTGACTTGCAGAATTAAATTGCATTGAAGTAAAGAGAACAAGAAATAAATTGCTGAAACGTAAAGAACAAGAAATTAAATGGCGGAAGCTTAGAGTGCAAGAAATGTAAATTGCGGAATCTTAAAGCGCAAGGAATGTAAATTGCTTGAAATGTAAAGGGGATTTGGATGTGGATTTGCAGAAATTAAACAAGGAAAAATTAAATTGCATTAAACAGAAGAGGGAAAGGGAATTGGGATTGAACCGGATATGAAGCAGAAAAGTAAATGAACATAGAAAGCAGTAAACAGAGAAGTGAAATGGGAAATTCAGATCTCAGGACCCAGAGACTAGAAAATCAAGTCTAGATCTCAATGCCTTCCTAGATCCAACAAGAACAATTGCAAGGAAATTGTAAATGGCAAGGAAAATAGATAAAGAGCAATTAACCGGAAATGAAATTCAATTAGCAGTAAAGAAACAGAGATCCAAGATTGAGATTGAAACAGAATTTCTTCAATTCTCCAATCCAAGATCCAAGACAAGTGCAAATGAAATTGAAAGCAATGAAAACAAAGAAATTAAAGTTCAAAAGCTCTCCGAAAACTATTATGAAAATTCCCAAAGAAAAGCTCCTCGAAGAACTTGAATTCTATCCTATTTATACACTTTCAAAATGATCTTCAAGCCTTGATTTGGACCTTTGCTCTTGGTGGAATTGGGTTGAAAGAGGCCTTGGTTGATTGCTCTTGAAGTTTGCAGAAGAACCGAAGTGAACCAATTGAACCGGTTTTGAGGTTAGCAAAATTTGGCCTTGCTTTGTATGCTAGTGGCGCCAACGTTAGCCTCCAAGTTAGGGGGCTAACGTTGGCGCAAACGTTGGCCCCTCTCCCTTGTGTTTTCATGTGCCAACGTTAGCCTCCAAGTTAGGGGGCTAACGTTGGCGCAAACGTTGGATGGCCGAGGAATTCATGTGCCAACGTTAGCCTCCAAGTTAGGGGGCTAACGTTGGCGCAAACGTGGGATGGCCAGGGAGGAAATTTCAAGTTCCAACGTTAGCCTCCAAGTTATGGGGCTAACGTTGGGGCTAACTTCTTGCTTCCTGGTTCAATTTCACTTATTCCATTGTCCTCTCTTCACTCCTAGCCATTCCTCTTTGCTTCAACCTTTCTCCAAGCTTTCTTCACCTATCATTAATCAACCAAACTCATCAAAGCTATGCTCAAAATCATGAGATATTCATTCTTTCATAATATGCAACAAATATAGCATAAAACCTCATGAAATGGCATAAATTCATATATGGTTGGTTCAATCAAGGGAAACATGAAAATCTACTCAATTAGCTTGCTTGTAGCTCAAGAAAGTGGATAATTCTAATGAAAACAAAAGAAAACGACTAGTTAAAATAGGCTAGGATGACTTGTCATCAGTGAATGCCTGAAAACGCTCAATTTATTGAGCGTAGTGTTCACTTTAAAAAACGCTTGATGTATTGCATTATTTCATTCATTAGTAGCGTTCATTTGTAGCGTTCCTCTTAATGAACGCTTGCTTCTTTTGTTCATGGCATTAATAAAGGGTTCATGCATGCTTTTATTGGCTTTAATACTAATGCCAATGCATTCATTTAATGAATACCTGAATAAGCAAATGATGGCATTAATAATATTAGTGTGAATAAGCCAACGTAGCATGCATTCATTTAATTCATTCTCAATCTATTGCATGCCTTAGATATTAATTCATGCATGCATAAGGCATTAATAATTGAATGCATGCATGCTTTCATTAATGCCTTGTCAAAGGATTAATTTAATACTATTACATGCATGCATTTATTGGCTTTATTAGCAATGCCAATTAATGAACGTTAGCATTCATTCATGCAACACCATGGTTCATTGGCTTAAATGCATGCATAAGGCATTAATGCATGCCATGGCCTCATGGTCATAGGCCACACTTTTAAAAGCGTGGCCTAAGGTTCCAAAGTGTGCTCAACTTCAAAGTGTGCCCCTAAATCCTTCTTTTCTTCTTTTGAACTGATTTTGTGCTATTTTTCTTCTTTTTTCACTTATTTCCTACAAAATTTATAAAATCAAAAGATCAAGGAAATATACCATTTAAGCACAAAAGCATTCAATATTTGATGCCAGGGCATTTTGGCCAGTTTCACTGACCTTTTCTTTACTGTTTTTAGGGTAGTTTTATGCATTTCCTTAGGAAATAAGCTAGTTTTGGGTAGATATTCACTTACATCTTGATTCAAGTATACATTATGCACTTTACATGATTTCATGAGGATTTTGCATGAATTTAAGGACAAATTGGATGTTACATTTCCCATGACTTGGACTAGAACTTTGATGCACTTTATTGCTTGATTTCAGGACAAAGGAAGCAAAGAAGAACCACAATAGTGGCTACGTTAGTTACACTAACGTTAACACTAACGTGGAATGGGAGTAACTTGCAAAGTTAATAAGAAAAGTAATTGCCAATAACGCTCCCGAAGCCATCATTGCCCACGTTAAGAGTCACGTTAACTAAGTTAACGTGAACTCTAACGTGGAAGAAAGGAAATGGAGCCAACGTTAGTGACACTTAACATTATTACTAACGTTGGACCAAGCTCATAAGTGGCCACGTTAGTTGCCACGTTAACTTAGTTAACGTGGCCTATAACGTTAAGAAGTAAAGGGGAAGCCAACGTTAGTGACATTCAACTTTGTCGCTAACGTAGGCCAAGTCACAATAAGCCACGTTAACTTCCACGTTAACCTAGTTAACGTGGAAGCTAACGTGAGGAGACAAAGTGGTCGACAACTTTAGTGACACCAAACATTGTCACTAACGATGGAAGGAACCCACACTAGCCCCAATAAGCCACGTTAACTCCCACGTTAACTTAGTTAACGTGGAAGTTAACGTGAAGAAGGGAGTTGATCGCCAACGTTAGTGACACCCAACATTGTCACTAACGTTGGAATTAGCCCACCTAAGCCACTATGAGCCACGTTAACTCCCACGTTAACTTAGTTAACGTGGAAGCTAACGTGGATAAGGGAATGATGAGCCAACGTTAGTGACACTCAACTTTGTCACTAACGTTGGAGATGGCTAGCATGGCCACGTTAGAAGCCACGTTAACCTAGTTAACGTGGACTCTAACGTGAGAAATAGGGGCACATTGGAATGTTAGTGACAATGGTAAGTGTCACTAACGTTCTCGAAGGTTGGCAAGCCTACGTTAAAAGAGCCACGTTAACTAAGTTAACGTGGACTCTAACGTAGGGAAGGGGGAGACTTCTCAACGTTATTGGGAAAGGCAAGTCCCAATAACGTGTGCGAAGGACAAAGAGGCAATGTTAGTGGCAACGTTTGTGCCACTAACGTTGAAGATAACGTGGCTCTTACTTGGATGAGGAACGTTAGTGAAAAAGGTGATTGTCACTAACATTCTTGAACCCATATTTTCACTGAACGTTAACACCACTAACGTCCTGAGCTAAAGTCTCTGCCCACTTCACACTTTCTCTCTGCAAGTAAAGCTAAGCCCAATGAAGAAGAGAACTGCTTCAAACTCAAGATCCAAAGGCCCATACCCAAGACTTGAAGAGCCAACTAGAAGAACAGAAGAGTAGTATATATAGGAGTAGCTTTGAATTAAATTGGGAGTTGGAAATTATAGGGATCCTCTTGGCATAGAACTACTCTCTGTATTTTACTTTCTCTGCACTTCTAGTTTCATCATGTATTCTCCATCTTTGTTTTCATTTTCCAGAGCTATGAACACCTAAACCCCTTTCATTGGGTTAGGGAGCTCTGTTGTAATTTGATGAATCAATACTAGTTTTCATTATTCTTCTTCTATCTTTTCTCTTCATTTTACTTGAAAGCTTTCGATCTTTATCCAATTGGGTAGTTATCTTGGAAAAGAAGCTATTCATACTTGGATCTTTTCTGAACCTTGAAAGAGGAATGAAGAGATCATGCTAGAAATGCTTTCTCATGCTGGACCAAATTGGGTTTGGATGGATATGTGACTATAATCCTCTCAACACTTGATTTGGGAAATGCATGTGGTATAATCAGTGACCATACTTCATCTCTTCTCATGAGCAATTGACCAAGGAATTGGCTATTGATCAAGATTTGAGAGATTGAATTACAAGAAATTGTAATTCAATCACTTAAGATTGCCAAGGAGATCAATGAGTGCATTGATTGAGGAAGAGATGAAAATAAAATTGATCCAGAGAATGCAACATCTCCTAAGCCCAATGAACTCCCCTTTTCTGATCTTACCCATTCTCTTTAAATTTCTGTCATTTACTTTTATGAGCAATTACCCCATCCCCATTTAAGATTCTGCAATTTACTTTCCGTCATCTACATTCAGCTTTTTATTTCTAGCATTTACTTTTCTGTTATTTACTTTCTGGCCATTAAATTTTCTGTAATTCTCAACTCAAATTCTGATTCGCTCAACTAGAACATTCCTCTAATTAAAGTTGCTTGATCAATCAATCCCTGTGGGATTCGACCTCACTCTATTGTGAGTTTTAACTTGACGACAAATTCGGTACACTTGCCGAAGGAAATTTGTTGCGAGACAAGTTTTTCGTGCATCAAGTTTATGGCGCCGTTGCCGGGGATTGATTGTGCATCAACAATGATTAAATTGGAGGATAACTAGATTGAGCATTTTATTTTTGTTTGATTTAATTTTCTGTTTGAGTCATTTACTTTCTGTTTTAGTTAATTTCTTCCCTTCCCCCTACTTTTTCTTTGTTATTTACCGTTCATTTCACTAACCCACTAACTGTTTGATATATTGCATCACTCACACTAACAGTAATTCTGACAGATATACTTTCTGCACCTATTCTCTTTGCTTGTACTTGTTGGTTGTATGACAGGGAGAAGAAGCGGGGCTTCAACTTCCTTTGATTATGAACCTGAGAGAACCTTCCTTAGACTAAGAAGGGAGGCAAGAGAAAAATGTGTAGTTGGTGCTGAAGAAGAGGAGGAACACTTTGAGGAATACTTTGAACTAAACATGGAAGAAAACATGGAAAACCATCACGAAGAAGAGACTCACAACCATGGCGGAAGAGGTCGAGCAAATCATGCTGGGGAGGATAGAAGAGTTTTAGGCTCTTACATCAATCCAAACCCAGGAAACTTTGGAAGTAGCATTCAAAAGCCAACCATCCATGCCAACAATTTTGAACTAAAAGCACAGCTCATCACCCTTGTTCAGAACAACTGTTCGTTCGGAGGAAGTGTCCAAGAAGACCCCAATCAACATCTAACCACCTTCCTGAGACTATGTGACACAGTGAAGTCTAATGGTGTTCATCCTGATGCCTATAGACTGCTCTTATTTCCATTCTCACTCAAGGATAAGGCAGCCAAGTGGCTGGAGTCTTTCCCAAAGGAGAGCTTGACAACTTGGGAAGATGTGGTGAACAAATTCTTAGCAAGATTTTACCCCCCTCAATGAATCAATAGGCTGAGAGCTGAGGTCCAAACTTTCAGGCAACAAGATGGTGAGACTCTATATGAAGTATAGGAGAGGTTTAAAGACCTAACAAGGAGGTGCCCACCAGATATGTTCAATGAATGGGTGCAGCTGCACATTTTCTATGAAGGGCTCTCTTATGAGTCAAAGAAGGCCATAGACCATTCATCCGGAGGATCTTTCAACAAGAAGAAGACCATTGAGGAGGCCATAGATGTCATTGAAACTGTAGCAGAGAACGACTACTTCTATGCTTCCGAAAGAGGGAACACAAGAGGAGTAATGGAGCTAAACAATGTAGATGCTCTGCTGGCCCAAAACAAGCTCATTACCCAGCAGCTGTCTGACCTCACCAAGAAGATGGAGAGGAACCAAGTAGCAGCAATCTGCACTTCATCAACAAACCAAGAAGGAGTGAATGAAGAAATAGAGGGTAGTCAGGAGCAAGCCAACTACATTGTGAATTCACTTAGGCAAAACCATGATCCATACTCCAAGACCTACAACCCTGGATGGAGGAATCACCCAAACTTTGGGTGGAGAAATCAACAAGACCAAAGCCTTGATCAAAGACGCCCAAATCCCAACAATGCAAGCCACCAACACTTCACATCTAGACCATATCAACACCCCAATAACAACACCTCTCCACATCCACATCAAAACCAAAATAACTTACCTCATCCTTCCACCTCTAATCCCGATCTACAATCATTTGATGACAGACTCTCAAGGATTGAGAATCTACTTGAAGGCATAGGCAAGGAGATTCAAGACAACAAGGTGTTCAAGGAGGAAGTGCGAGCCAGTTTCAAGAACCAGGGAGACACAATCAAGAGGTTGGAATCTCAAGTGGGGTATCTCTCTGAGCAAATTTCCAAACCCACAGATGGATTCCCAAGTGACACAGAGAAGAATCCGAGAGGTGAAACAAAGAAAGTAAGATGGGAAGATTGTAAGATGGTCACTATAAGTGATAAGGAGACTGAGGACAAGCCAAGCAAGCTATCAGAACAACCTGAAGATACCTCTGAAGGGAAGAAGGAAAAAGATCATCAAGAACCAAAAATCTCACAACAGGAGCTGCTGAGACTCTACGCACCTTTTCCCCAACTGCTCAACGGTGCTGTGGAGAAGAGAATATACTCAAGGTTTTTAGATTTATTTGCATCTCTGCATGTCAACATACCATTCATCAAGACTATTCAACAAATGCCCGCATACATCAAGCATATAAAGGAGCTGCTTCCCAGGAAAAGCTCACTCAAGGGAGGCCAAACTATAGTGATGAACAAGGAGTGCAGTGCCCTCATTCAACCACAGTTGCCTACGAAAAGAAAAGATCCAGGGAGTTTTCATGTCCCCTGTGTCATAGGGGAAACAATGTTTGATAGAGCACTCTGCGATTTGGGAGCAAGCATCAACTTAATGCCCTTATCCCTGGTGAAGAGGCTGTAGATCAATGAGATATTGCCCACAGTTGTAGTCATCAGGCTGGCTGACAAAACTCAAAAACAAGCAATAGGGGTGGTGGAAAATGTGTTGTTAAAGGTTGGGAAATACTTTCTTCTCACAGACTTTGTCGTCTTGGACATGGAAGAGAGTCACACTCACCCAATCATATTGGGAAGACCATTCCTAGCTACAGCCAGAGCACTCATAGATGTGGAGCGAGGGGAGCTAATATTGAGGATCCATGATGAACGACTCAGCTTTAATGTCTTCAAACTCTCACAAGAAGCAGACCAAGAAAACAAAGAACCAAGCAAAGATCATAATGAGATGCTGACAGAGGAAGCAAGCACTGAAGCACAACCAGCCCATCTGGGAAAGCCCTTGGTTGATGAACAAGGAAATAAGCAGTTGTCACAACTCAAGGAAAAGCTGGAGGAACCTAAACCACCAGAGACATGTGAAGACAACAACAAAATTCCCTTAGAAGAAGAAGTCACCAAGAGCAAGGCAACATCAAAAGGGAGAAAGAAGAAGGTACCAAGAGGGTGGAGGAACAAGAAGATCCCTACGGAAGACTTCTCTCCAGGAGATAAAGTAATCTCAGCTTACTTCCCAGATATCCCCCCTAATCTCCCCACTGTACCATCTCAGTTACCTAAGGTCTTCACTATCAACAAAGTTCTCTCCTTGGAACATGTAGAGATCATTGATACAACCAATGGATATAAGTCCAAGGCAAGAGGGGAGGACTTGAAGCATTATCAACCTCCCTGATGAAGGAGAAACGTCAAGCTAGTGACGCTAAAGAAGCGCTTCATGGGAGGCAACCCATGTTTTATGAGCTTTTACTAGTGAATAAGTCAATATTCATGAATTCCAACTCAAACTTGACAAACACTTGGTGAAATCCTTATATTGCAGTATATAGTGAAGAACAAGTTTGGTGTTCAAAGCGGGCCAAGAAAGCATGAATGCAACTGAGAACATGCTAGTCTTGGAGCTTTGAACAGAACTTTTCATCACAGTGCTCCAAACTAAGTTTGGTGTCACCCCATGGTGCCACCAATGTGCATATAAGGATACACAGTTAGTTAGTTAGTTGGAGTTCATGAATAAACAAAATCTTTTCTTCTTTTTATTATTTTAGCCGTAAAGTTTAAATACTTTTTAGGACATTAATTTTTCATATTTTATAGGGAAAAGGAGAGGAGCATTGAAGGAGATTGATTGGACAATTGAATGAGAAAGGCTCGGCCACTTCATGAAGAGGGACTACACACTTGTCTCAAGAAGGAATGCATTGGAAAATGTTGCCAAGCAACATTGAAGAAAGGAAGGTGAAACAGCAAAAGGAAACACTAAAGAAGAAGATGGAAGATGGTGGTTTCTGGAAGAAGTTGATTGGAAAAAGCAAAGGGAATGGGAGTACAAGCACTCAAGAGGGACACAAGGAGGACAAGCAAGGAGGAGAGCATGGGCATCCACATGAGTAAAAGGTGGTGAAGTTCCTTCTTTGGTCCATCTTTTTCTATGCTTTGAATAAGGAAGATCTTGTATGAAATAGAACCTGCTTCCATAATAGTTTGAACCTTTTTAAATTCTGTCTTTTAAGTTTTTTTGTTGAAGAGGTCTATGTTTTCTAGTCTTCATGTCACTGCATCCTTGCTTTGCTTACTTGTATGCTTGTCCTTTAGAATCAAATGAAAAAGAGAATGTGTATTTCAAAAGACCAGAGAGGAGTTCATACTATGGAGTAAGTTCATGAATTTATGGTATAGTCATAAGTTAGCTAAGTTGGTTCAACCATAAGGTGGGAAGACAACTATCTATCAGGAATACTATGCTTGAGACACAACCCATGAGACAAGCTAAATAACAAGATCCTAATAAGAAAAAGGGAAAGAACAATAAAGGTTGAAAAATAAAACAAAAAGAGTAAGCAATAAGGCTAGGCACCAATGGTTTTAATCTTGAGGCATGTGTCTGTGGTGCTGCTGTGTTAGGGATCTACTTGGATGAATAAGCTCTTAGGGGTGCCTTATCACTTGGTAACTTGGGTTAACTAACTCAGGATTATCAGCTGAAAGTCCACTATCAATGGTAACCTTCACCACAGAGCATTTAGTAACCCAAAGAGGTGCTAGACACTAAGGTCTCAAGAAAAGAAAATAAATAAACTATGTGCCTGTGGTGTGTATGTGTGGGGGAGAGACTTGAGCAAGTAAGTCCTTAGGGGTGCTTCAACACCTAGCACCTTGAACCAACTGGTTCGGGAGTGTTGGCTGAAAGCTTATTTTAAAGAGTTGCCCCCTTACAGAGCACTTAGCTTAAGAACAAAAATAAGCCCTGAAATAACAACAAAAGGATCAATGAATGAAAGTCTCATGGGATGCAATCACAGTGAGTATTCTAGGACATGATAAAGGTCTGAAAGCCAGGAATGAACCTAAGTTGCTATGCATAAAACCACCATAAAACCAGGGACATCACTTCCACAAGAATGACTCATTTCTCTTGGCATTCCATTCATCATTCTCTTGTTCCAGTACTTGCTTAGGGACAAGCAAGCTTTAAGTTTGGTGTTGTGATGCCAGGGCATTTTGCCCAGTTTCACTGTCCTTTTCTTTACTGTTTTTAGGGTAGTTTCATGCATTTCCTTAAGAAATAAGCTAGTTTTGGGTAGATATTCACTTACATCTTGATTCAAGTATACATTGTGCACTTTACATGATTTCATGAGGATTTTGCATGAATTTAAGGACAAATTGGATGTTGCATTTCCCATGACTTGGACTAGAACTTTGATGCACTTTATTGCTTGATTTCAGGACAAAGGAAGCAAAGAAGAACCACATTAGTGGCAACGTTAGTTACACTAACGTTAACACTAACGTGGAATGGGAGTAACTTGCAAAGTTAATGAGAAAAATAATTGCCAATAACGCTCTCGAAGCCATCATTGCCCACGTTAAGAATCACGTTAACTAAGTTAACGTGAACTCTAACGTGGAAGAAAGGAAATGGAGCCAACGTTAGTGACACTTAACATTATCACTAACGTTGGACCAAGCTCATAAGTGGCCACGTTAGTTGCCACGTTAACTTAGTTAACGTGGCCTATAACGTTAAGAAGTAAAGGGGAAGCCAACGTTAGTGACATTCAACTTTGTCACTAACGTTGGCCAAGTCACAATAAGCCACGTTAACTTCCACGTTAACCTAGTTAACGTGGAAGCTAACGTGAGGAGACAAAGTGGTCGACAACGTTAGTGACACCAAACATTGTCACTAACGTTGGAAGGAACCCACACTAGCCCCAATAAGCCACGTTAACTCCCACGTTAACTTAGTTAACGTGGAAGAAGGGAGGTGATCGCCAACGTTAGTGACACCCAACATTGTCACTAACGTTGGAATTAGCCCACCTAAGCCACTATGAGCCACGTTAACTCCCACGTTAACTTAGTTAACGTGGAAGCTAACGTGGATAAGGGAATGATGAGCCAACGTTAGTGACACTCAACTTTGTCACTAACGTTGGAGATGGCTAGCATGGCCACGTTAGAAGCCACGTTAACCTAGTTAACATGGATTCTAACGTGAGAAATAGGGGCACATTGGAACGTTAGTGACAATGGTAAGTGTCACTAACGTTCTCGAAGGTTGGCAAGCCTACGTTAAAAGAGCCACGTTAACTAAGTTAACGTGGACTCTAACGTAGGGAAGGG
This sequence comes from Arachis hypogaea, assembly GCF_003086295.3. Lineage (NCBI taxonomy): Eukaryota > Viridiplantae > Streptophyta > Magnoliopsida > Fabales > Fabaceae > Arachis > Arachis hypogaea. The sequence continues at coordinate 96,723,918 of NC_092050.1, read as the reverse complement.
GGAGACTTCTCAACGTTATTGGGAAAGGCAAGTCCCAATAACATGTGTGAAGGACAAAGAGGCAACGTTAGTGGCAACGTTTGTGGCACTAACGTTGAAGATAACGTGGCTCTTACTTGGGTGAGGAACGTTAGTGAAAAAGGTGATTGTCACTAACGTTCTCGAACCCATATTTTCACTGAACGTTAACACCACTAACATCCTGAGCTAAAGTCTTTGCCCACTTCACACTTTCTCTCTGCAAGTAAAGCCAAGCCCAATGAAGAAGAGAACTGCTTCAAACTCAAGATCCAAAGGCCCATACCCAAGACTGGAAGAGCCAACTAGAAGAACAGAAGAGTAGTATATATAGGAGTAGCTTTGAATTAAATTGGGAGTTGGAAATTATAGGGAGCCTCTTGGCATAGAACTACTCTCTGTATTTTACTTTCTCTGCACTTCTAGTTTCATCATGTATTCTCCATCTTTGTTTTCATTTTCCAGAGCTATGAACAACTAAACCCCTATCATTGGGTTAGGGAGTTCTATTGTAATTTGATGGATCAATACTAGTTTTCATTATTCTTCTTCTATCTTTTCTCTTGATTTTACTTGAAAGCTTTCAATCTTCATCCAATTGGGTAGTTATCTTGGAAAAAAAGCTATTCATACTTGGATCTTTTCTGAGCCTTGAAAGAGGAATGAAGAGATCATGCTAGAAATGCTTTCTCATGCTGGACCAAATTGGGTTTGGATGGATATGTGACTATAATCCTCTCAACACTTGATTTGGGAAATGCATGTGGTATATTCAGTGACCATACTTCATCTCTTCTCATGAGCAATTGACCAAGGAATTGGCTATTGATCAAGATTTGAGAGATTGAATTACAAGAAATTGTAATTCAATCACTTAAGATTGCCAAGGAGATCAATGAGTGCATTGATTGAGGAAGAGATGAAAATGAAATTGATCCGGAGAATGCAACATCTCCTAAGCCCAATGAACTCCCCAATTCTAATCTTACCCATTCTCTTTAATTTCTGTCATTTACTTTTATGAGCAATTACCCCATCCCCATTTAAGATTCTGCAATTTACTTTCCGTCATCTACATTCAGCTTTTTATTTCTAGCATTTACTTTTCTGTTATTTACTTTCCCGCCATTAAATTTTCTGCAAATCTCAACTCAAATTCTGATTTGCTCAACTAGAACATTCCTCTAATTAAAGTTGCTTGGTCAATCAATCCCTGTGGGATTCGACCTCACTCTATTGTGAGTTTTTACTTGACAACAAATTCGGTACACTTGCCGAAGGAAATTTGTTGCGAGACAAGTTTTCCGTGCATCAATATTTAAGCACTAATCATCAATTTGTTGTATGAAAAAGTATAGAAAAATATGACATGATGACATGTCATCAATGCATGAAAAGTGTTGATAATCGTAAAATCCAAGTCGACAATTAGTCGAGGACCATTAGTTGCTAAGACGGAGCGATATTTAGTTAACTTAGCGGAGTAGCTAGGCTCTTGAAAGTTAAGAATAAGAGTGACAGAGCAGAAGCGAGTTGGATTATATCTAAGGGATCGGAAGTGTTGAGAACTGTACATAGTTATTGTTCGAAACCCAGTAACGTGAACTGCGAGAAAAGAGAATAGAGCAGATTCAACCTTTGGTTGCTCATCGTTTGAGGGATGAGTGAAGACGAGACCAAGTCCCTATACGAGAGATTTTTAGAGACAATCCCCGAAGGAACGACAACAACAATTACCAAGGGAGGAGGAATGGAAAGCAACCTCAGAATTGAATGACTTGTAGGCGATGTGGAAGCTACCATCCGGAAACTCCGTGTCGAGCTGGATTGGGACTTTGCAATAGTTGTAAAGGAGCTGGACACGTGTCATGGAACTGTCCTGAGAAGGTCAACTGGAATACTGCCAAGGGCCAACAACAAGGTCATGTGTTGACTACGACAACGGGGAATACCGCTAGATCCGACAGTTTGGAAAGAGGTAAGTGAAAGATCGTTAACAACGTGTTAAAAGTACGATTAAGTTGGTATTTGGTTGTGGCTATCAGAGATGAAATCTAGTGAATGTCAGTCATTCTAAGTTGTGGTTTAGTACTTGAGAAAATAAGTGATATGACCAGTACTAGACGAGAAATCATAGTGGCGCAGCGGAAGCTTGCTGAAGCGTTAGCATAGCATGGTAATAATTAGGAATAGTAGGTTATGATTAGAAATGCTTTATGCTTTAAGTACTTAAAAGATTAGCGAACTAATGCAGGTAATGATTCTAGATAATTGGGATAAATTGTGGCTCTGAGCTTTGATGGTTCCGAAATGGATAAAGAAATGATCGTTGATGCGTAATTGGATTTAGATTATGGGTGAGTGCAAGTCGTTGTGTTTGAGAGATGAGTACTATGATATTTGGTCATGGTGGCCTTGGATTTAGATTGAGATTTATAATGGTTGGTTTTGAAAGATGAATTTGAAAACCATTAAATTGAAATGCTGATATTGTACTGAGATTGGTTTGAGAAAACCCGTGATGGGTGGTAAACTCCAGTTTTTAGGGGAGGTGCTGTCGAAATTTACCAAGAATTTGAAAGAGTGTTGGTTATGGTTTTGAAAATAATTTTTGATTTGAGTAACTTTAACAAAAGAGATGTGTTTCGAATGCTTTTATAAATTATTAAAGAAAATCGGATTCTTAGGATTTTGTTAACTTGTTATTTCAAACTCATTTGACTTCTAAAAATGAAGAGAGTTTTGATTAATCAATCAAGACTTTAAAACAGAAATTTATATAGAAATTTGAGGGTCTGGAAATAAGAAAGTAAGTCTGGAGATTATGCTTGGAGTTGAGCTGCGATTAGTGATAATTGGCTTGACAGAGAGAGAGGATAGTGATGGAGTATGATTAAGGTATGGTGATGATTTTTGGTTGATTATAGTGATGTAGGATGACGACTATGACTAATGATGATGGTAATATTATTGATGACATGATTTGAGATTTAATAAGATGTGTGTTGATGAGATGACAAAAGTAACGAACGAGGCTATCGGTCAACGTTGGACGAATGATCGAGACCCTCGGAGATAGAGAAATCAGAGCACGGCAATGGAAGCGCACTGAGTTAAAAGACCTTGGGACTACTATGAGTTGGATATGAAGGCAGACTACGCTCACGTACTCGTGGTGACGAATGGAATTTTTGAGGGCGAAAATTTCTGTTAGGGGGGTAGAATGTAAAACCTGGTCAAATCGTAATTAATTAAATAATAAATTAAATAGGAGTGAATATGGTTAGAAAGTCTATCAATCGGAATTTGATAATTTAAATATGATATTTGAACTCAGTGGATTTTTCTGAGTCGGAAAACATAGTTTTATGCGTAAAAATGCGCACTGGAATTTTGACCGGTAGTACCGGCTGAGATCTGTCTGGTACTGCAGTTGAGAAAATTAATTATAAGTGAATAAGGCCAAGAAATTAGGAGTTATAATTAGGGAAGATAGAAATATTTAAAATGCGATTTAAAACTCTAAGCTTAAAGGTTTTGGCCCAAAATTGGGCCAACGGACTAAAATAAGTAAACCGGGCCCAAGTGGGCCAAAGACCTAACTTATATAAACATTATTTATGAGTATTTCAGCTCATTTAACCTAGGAAATGAGAGAGGGGCGCAGCTTTAGAGAAGGGAGGAAGAAGAGAGAAAATCCTATCTCCATCAAACTTCAAATTACCATAACTTTTGATCTGGAACTCCGATTGACGAGCCGTTTACATTCACGCGTCGCTCTTCTCATCCTCTACAATTCTATCAAATTTTTATGGTGAGTAATCCACTATTCTTTGCTAGTTTTCGTTTTTCCCATCAAATTCGAGTTTGGCTATGGATGTTGAGTAATCTTGTGATTTTGGTTATTTAGGAGTGCTCTAGTATGAGCCATTGGTGAGTTCCATCAACCAATTTTATGGGTTAAGGTAAGAAACTCTCTAACCCTTGTGATTTATCAATTTCATGAACCCTAGGTTGATTATAAGTGTGAAAATTGATTATGTTAGAGTATTGGGTGATTTTGGTACACAATTGGAAGATTGATATTGGTTGAGGAGCTTTGGTGAGGCTTGAAGCTAAGAATTGGTGGAGACTCTCAAGAAGAAGTTCAATTATTTTGGCTACAAGAGATATAGTTTAAGTTTCATTTAAGTACCGTGTGGTGTGATGAAAATTCCTAGGCTAGATGCCTCTAGGATTAAGTTTAGATTGTGTAAATGGTTGGTACTAATATGTATAGTTGTTATGTAATGAGAATTGATGATTGAGCTGAGAATTGTGTGAATTTGTATGTTTGGTGTGTTGAGAATTTGATGAATTGAATAATGAATATTGATTTGTGGAATATGCATTTAAATTATGAATTTGGGCCGGAGGCCGTGAATTTTGGGCCGGAGGCCGGAAAGAGGTAAAGAAGGTAAGTTGATGTGTGTATTGTGTGATGATATAAGAGATTGGATGGATTTTAGATGTTGAATGTGTGAATAATTAGTGTGATTATTGAATAATAAGGTTTGAGGACTTGAGGTGTGGAATTTGATAGTTTTGGGTGAAATTGTGTAGATGAGGTAGGTGTGGTTTTAGTTGAGTGTAATTATGTGAATGTGATTGGGTTGTGGCCATTTGGATGAGTGGAAATGAATTTGGCTTGTGAACATTGGAAAAATTGGTGATTTCTATGTTTGGGTAAAAACTGATTTTGACCAACTTTGGCGGTCTGTAACTCGGTCCACGGAGTTTGGAATTCTTCAAAAATAGATTTTTATGAAAGTTTATTCAAAGATCTTTCCAACGGTTCAGAAATGGTTGAAAAAGGAATTTTGTAGAAGAAGTTATGCGTGGTGGAAGTTTGAGGTTTAAAAATGAAATTCTGCAACTTTTTAACTTAGTAAAATTTTTGGCAGATCATACGCGCACGCCTCACTTTCAAATTTTCACACCCCACGCGTGCGCCTGGCCGATGCGTACTCGCGATGTACTGATTTAAGTACAAGCCAAAGTTCCCGAGAGTTGTGTAGGTATTGTGCTGGTTTTGTGCGTGGGGCACAAACCACACCCACGCGCACGCGTGGCTGACGCGCAGGCGTCACTTTACTTTTCTCCCATCAACGTGTGCGCATGAGCGATGCGTACGTGTCACTATAACTTTCCTGCTTTCCACGCGTGCGCATGGGCGACGCGCACGCCCATTTTCACCCCAAAGCTGATTTTGAGTTTTCAAGCCAAATTTCAAACTTCTAAGTCTCCATCCTCATTTTTTATGCTCTCAATACTTATAGTATGCCTAGCAATGGGAAGAGGCTAGGAGATGTGGTATCTTGTGGGCAAAGTAAGGGGAGAATTAATGATGACTGCATGAGTTGCTGAGGGTGATGATGGAAGTGTGGTGTATGTCGTGAGCCAAAGGGCTATATTTAATAATGATTATTGGCTGGTTATGGACTTATGGGTTTTGTCATGAGTCGGTTGGCTATGATAAACATTGATTTATGACTAAAAATGAAAATATGGCTTTGAATGATTGTTTTATCTTGAGCTCTCTTTCTCGGAAGTGCGACCCCGGAGAGATGAAGGATGCTGAGGATCCCCTTCCTTGTTCCTTCTGGTATTGTAAAATCGCCTCCAGCGAAATAGTGGGAGGTTAGGATCCCCTCCTTGGTTCCTGATAAACCACTATTTTATCGTTTATCCTGTGCTCAATTGAGTAGTTTTTATCAAGTCTCTGCACACTTATTCATACTAATTGCATGGTTTTACATTTTCCTTCTTAATTTTGTGCTATGATTGAAAACATGTTTTCTGGGCCTTTAAATTGATAATTTTAATCCCCTCTTATTACCATTCGATGCCTTGATATGTGTGTTAAGTGATTTCAGAGTTTATAGGGAAGGAATGGCTTAGAGGATGGAAAGGAAGCATGCAAAAGTGGAAGGAATACAAGAAACTGAAGGAACTGCTAAAGCTGTCCAGCCTGACCTCCTGGTACTAAATCAACCATAACTTGAGCTACAGAGGTCCAAATAAGGTGGTTCCAGTTGCTTTGGAAAGCTAACATTTAGGGCTTCACAAAGATATATAATTGTCATATCTGACCCGAGGATAGGCAATGCGCACGCATGAATCACGCGGATGCGTGACCTGAAAAAAATGCAATCCACGCGTACGCGTGACTTTGTAGCAACCTATACGTACCAGAAATCACTGGGGGTGATTTCTGGGCTGTTTCTGATCCAGTTTTTGGCCCAGAAAATACATATTAGAGGCTATAAAGTGGGGGAATCCATTCATTCAAAAATACAACATTCATATTCACAATTTTAGGTTTTAGATGTAGTTTGTAGAGAGAGAGGCTCTCTCCTCTCTCTTAGGATTTAGGATAAGGATTTCTCTTAAAGGTTTGGTTTACTTCTTCTCCAATTCCAGGTTCAATGTTCCTTTTATTTATATTTCTCTTCTACTTTTATTTATTATAATGCTTTTACTTGTTAATTATTTATGTTGCCAAATTGGCTTATGGATTCCTATGTTTAATTTGATTCAGTACAATTCGAGGTATTTCAGATTTATGATATTCTTAGCTTTAATTGATGAAAAGGCATTTTTATTCGAGTAGATTTTTTCCCTTTTGGCTTTGATTGAGTAATTGGTGACACTTGAGTTGTCAAACTCAGCTGTTGATTGAAAATTGGGAATTGCTGATTGGTTTGGATTCCTCTAAAGCTAGTCTTTTCATAGGAGTTGACTAGGACTTGAGGAATTAAATTAATTAGTCCACTTGACTTTCCTTTATTTAGTAAGGGTTAACTAAGTGGGAGCAATAAACAATTCTCATCACACTTGATAAGGATAACTAGGATGGGATTTCCAGTTCTTATATCTTGCCAAGAGTTTTTCTAATTATTTATTTATTTTTCTTGCCATTTAAATTCCTTGTTCCTTATTTCAAAAACCCAAAAATATACCTTTTTCCATAACCAATAATAAATCATACTTCCCTGCAATTCCTTGAGATACGACCCGAGGTTTAAATACTTCGGGTATAATTTTATTGGGTTTTGTTACTTGTGACAACCAAATTTTTGTATGAAAGGATTTTTTGGTGGTTTAAAAACTATACTTACAACGAGGATATATTTGTGAAATTCTAAATTAGCAGAAATCCATTCGTCAAAATGGCGCCGTTACCGGGGAATTGCAAATGTGTGCCTTATTATTGGTTATTGTAAATATTTTATTTTGCTTCTTTATTTGTTTCTATTTTTGTTTTTAATTTTCATTAGCTACTATGAGTTCTCACTCCCGTCACTTTGTGTTTGGTTCTAATGTTGTTGAAAGGAATGGAAGCTATAACAGGAACATGCATCAAGGTCGAAACAATCACAGATGGAAGGAGCTACGAGGATCTAATCAACCCTTTCGGCAACAACACCGTCCAAGAGACCATGGACAACGACCATTCTACAATGCATGCCAAGACAATAGTTATGGTGGACCCCTTCGTGACAACCAACCTCCACCAATTTACTATGGTCAAGAGCCATTCTGAGGTGCGTACCAAGATGATAGATATGGTGGACCTCCTTGTAGTTACCAGCAAGCTCCATCATATGCCAATGAACCACCTCCTCAACATAGCTTTGAACCACCATACTCACAAGCCATCTACAATCATTCACCTCCATATGACCTTAACCCTTATCCACCCCAATTCCAATCCAATTACTCCCAAGAACCACCACTTCCATATGCACCATGTCCATATCCATCAACCCAAGAATCACAGGCTCGCCTCAAGGAAACAGTAGATCAATTTCATGCAACCCTTCATCAACTGGAGCAAGCAATAAATCAATTACCTTCCAGACGTTCGGACACTCAAGGAAACCCCATGGCTTCATGTGGAGAGTCTAATGAAGAATGTAGCATGAAGGAGACACTAGAAACTCCGGTGGACAGTAAGGAGCATGACTTTGTACTGGAACAAGTGGAGGAAGCCGGAATTATTGAAGAGGAAGAAGTGGTCGAAGACTTAGGAGATGCGGAACGTCCATGGGAAAGCCCAGTCATAGAGCCCCCTTCTAAGGAGTTTGAATTTGATGTTGAGGAGGGTGTACAACCTCCAAGGAACATCATGGTTGAAGACTTTGAAGGGGATGATCAAGAGATGGATTCAATCATTGATGAATTCTTATCTACATTTGAATCCTTTCCCAATGGACTTGACATGGAGATTAAAGAAGAAGAAGCACAACCTCCCATGCCCTTGGTGAACAATGAAGAAGAAATCAAATTGGAAGAAAGCTACGAAGAGGAAGAGGTTGATATTGAAGAAGCTTGCAAAGAGGTGGAAGTTGTCAAGGAAGAGCCCAAGGGAATGGAGCTGGAGATCACCTTGCCAAGGTTGTTGGAGAACTCTCCCCCAAAGCCATCACCATCCATCCCTTCATTCAAGTGGGTAAATATTTCATCTCTAAGCTTAATTAGCTCACTTGAATATGCTTTGCTTGAGACGGATGGGCAACTTAGAGCTCTTTGTGGCTATAAGAGTAAGAGGGAGATGGTTAGTGGTAGGAATTGTCATGCAAGGTTCAATATGGTTGCGCTCTCCAAGTTGAAGTACAAAAGTTCGTACAATTCTCAATTGAATGGGTCTCGGAAGCTATTGGATGTCTCAGTGAGAATTCGGATTGCTTACCACCCAGTTGGAACAAAGATGGTCAACAAGAAGACGGGTGCAAAAGCAAAGTTTGGGAACCCGGAATTCATTCTAGCAATCAACACTCTTGGGGCCTTGTCACTTACTTTAATTTACTTGAAGGCTCTATGCAACTAGTATGGGATCCCGGAGGCTATTGAAATTACAAACATTGGTGGAGATTCCTGGATGAGTTCAAGCACAAGCCACCATGACACGGAGCTCACCATATGTCCAACTTAAGGATTTTAACTAAAAGTGCTAGGTGGGAGACAACCCACTATGGTATAATCATTCCTTTTATTCCTAGCTTATTTTATTTTAATTTATTAGTGTCATCCATAATGTTTGCATTAGCATCTGTATGCTACATTCTGCATTTTGCATAAAAAAAAGGGGGATCGACGCGCAAGCGTCAACGACGCGCACGCGTCATATGTGTCTGCGCAACTAGACAGAGAGTTACGCGAGAGACGCGCGGGAGGGGTGCGTGAAGCACAAGCCACCCCACGCGTACGCGTACCTCACGCGTACGCGTCCCCTGCAAAAAGTTCAACCCACACGTAAGCGTCGACGATGCGTACGCGTGGGGATGAAAATCGGCGTAAAGAGCACCTGAACAGAGAGTTGTGCTGCCCTTACGATGGAATTGTGCTAAAGGCACAAAAATCATTCCACGCGAACGCGTCCCTGACGCGTGCGCGTCCTTTTGCTTCCAAGACCACCCACGCGTACGCATGGGTGACGCGTACGCGTCACATGGCGAATACAGTTCTCACACGCAAGCGTGCCCTGCGCGTGCGTCGCGTCCCGTTTTTAATTTCCTTATCCTTTCTTCTCTCTTTTCTCTTTCTTTCTTTCTCCTTTCTTACTTTCTTTTTCTTCATCTTTTTAACTTCTCATCTTTATTCTCTTTCATTCTAGTTTTACTTAACTTATTTGCATACTTTCATTCATTGCATTTTAATCTTATGCATGTTTTATTTCTCTTTTCTAAATTTATTATTTTTCCATTGGTGTTAAATTTTCTTTTTCAACTGTTGTATCTTTTCTAGTATTATTTTGGTGCTTAGTGACTTGTTTTACACTGTTGGATGATATTATTTATCTGTCACTGCCAATCTTTTATGTTACCTGTATCCCTTTTGCATTGACATGAATTTATATTTTCTTCCATTACCCACACACTTTTCCCCATTGTTGCAAATTTTTGCACTCTTGATTTGCCATGTGCTTCCACTATTTTCTTACTTGCATGTTGTAGCTACCATGTAATTGAGACCCTTATTATTTGGAATTAAACCAACCATATTTTAAATTGTTTCCTATCTTTATTTTTGGGTCACTTTTCTTCTTTTTCTTCTTCTTTCAGGATGGCCACCGAAGAAGAGAAAGGAAGAACTTCTATATGGGGCGACCGACAAGTCAATCTGCACATTCTTTGGAGAAAAGCATCAGTTGTAGCAGGCCGTCCACCTGCACATCTCAGCATGCACCGAGGACGGTGCAATCTTTAAGTGTGGGGAGGTCGATACCGATCTCCATGGGTTAGTTATTTCCTTCTCAACACCAATGTTTAAATTTTCTTTGTTAGTTCATTGTTGCATTTGCATATTTGTTTGATTTTTGTGCATATTTTACCACCACTTGGTTAAAGTAATATTTTCTTTTTCAAGAAATTTTTTATAACATTTCACTAATTTGATTAAAATTTTTATAAACTTGTTTGAAGGAATATTATACTGGAACATGGTTTAGAGCTCGAACAAACAAAACCTGTGAGATTTTGAGCCTACTTGATTGGTTGCATCTTATCAACCAATATTTTATTTTTGGTGTGTGTTGTTCTCTCTAAAATCGTGATCTTTGTCTTGCTTAATGTTATATTTCCATGGTTTGATGTATGCATGCACTTATATGATTGAGGCCTTATTTCACTGAGCTTACATACCCATATGGCCTTACCCTTTCATTCTCCTTTGCAAACCAATTTGAGCCTATTTTACCCTTTTTATTATTTACTTTAGCACATCATTAACTCTAAGCAGAAAACAATAATGTCCTTAATTTGAATCCTTGATTAGCTTAGACTAGTGAGAGTGCTTATGATTTAAGTGTAGGAAAAAGTGGGTTTGGAAACGTTTGGTTTAAGAATTGGGTGTTGTATATCTCTATGAAAATATGAAAGAAATTTTTAGGACATGTTCATGCATTCAATAATTTAATCATATGCATTGAGAAAATTTGAAAAAAAAAATAAAAAAATAAAAAAAACAAAACAAAAAAATAAAAAAGAAAAAAAAAAGAGAAAAAGAAAAGAAAAAGAGCAAATAATAAAAGAGGACAAAATGCCTCAAAGTAAATGGTGATAGCAATGCATATGTACTGTACTCGAATCAGGATGCATGAATATGTGGAAAAAATGGTTAATGGATAGTTTGTAACTACATGGATTGTCCTAAGTTAGGTGGAAAGTTTAAGTTAATTAAGGATTCAGATTTTAGTCCACTTGGCCAAATACAATCCTACCTTGACCCTAACCCCATTACAACCGTTAAAAGACCTCTTAATTTGTGTATTTGTGCATTAAACTTTTGTTGATTGATAGAAGAAGAGCAAGCCTTAGAAAGCAAGATTAGTAGAGAATTGAGAGAATCGAACCTTAAACACCTGAGCGATTAGAGTGTATACACTTTCGGTGAGGATTCGACGCTCGATTCTATGTTCCCTGCTTTCATGAGCTATCTTCTTCTTGCAAGTCTATTTGTACTTTATTTTGTGATTTGAATTAGTGAAATCCAGTTCATATTTGTTCTTAAAAGATTTGTTTACTTTTAACCAAGTATGTAGAAACATCTTAGCATGTAGTTGCATTCATATAGATAGGTTGCATTTCATACATTCTAGCATTCCTCTTCATTCTTTATAGCTTCTCTTGAGCTTAGCATGTGGACATGCTAATGTTTAAGTGTGGGGAGGTTGATAAACCACTATTTTATGGTTTATCTTGTGCTCAATTGAGTAGTTTTTATCAAGTCTCTGCACACTGATTCATACTAATTGCATAGTTTTACATTTTCCTTCTTAAACTTGTGCTATGATTGAAAACATGTTTCCTGGGCCTTTAAATTGCTAATTTTAATCCTCTCTTATTACCATTCGATGCCTTGATATGTGTGTTAAGTGATTTCAGAGTTTATAGGGCAGGAATGGCTTAGAGGATGGAAAGGAAGCATGCAAAACTAGAAGGAATACAAGAAACTGAAGGAACTGCTAAAGTTGTCCAGCCTGACCTCCGGGTACTAAATCGACAATAACTTGAGCTACAGAGGTTCAAATGAGGTGGTTTCAATTGAGTTGGGAAGCTAACATCCGGGGCTTCACAACGATATATCATTTGCCATAGCGGCCCCGAGGATAGGCAATGTGCACACTTGAATCACGCGGATGCGTGACCTGAAAAAAATGCAATCCACGCGTACACGTAGACGACGCATACGCGTGACTTTGCAGCGACCTCTACATACTGGGGCAATTTTTGGGCTGTTTTTGACCCAGTTTTTGGCCCAGAAAACACAGGTTAGAGTCTATAAAGTGGGGGAATCCATTCATTCAAAAACACAACATTCATATTCACAATTTTAGGTTTTAGATGTAGTTTCTAGAGAGAGAGGCTCTCTCCTCTCTCTTAGGATTTAGGATTAGGATTTCTCTTAAAGGTTTGGTTTACTTCTTCTCCAATTCCAGGTTCAATGTTCCTTTTATTTATATTTCTCTTCTACTTTTATTTATTATAATGCTTTTACTTGTTAATTATTTATGTTGCCAAATTGGCTTATGGATTCCTATGTTTAATTTGATTCAGTACAATTCGAGGTATTTCAGATTTATGATATTCTTAGATTTAATTGATGAAAAGGTATTTTTATTCGAGTAGATTTTTCCCCTTTTGGCTTTGATTGAGTAATTGGTGACACTTGAGTTGTCAAACTCAGCTGTTGATTGAAATTTGGGAATTGCTGATTGGTTTGGATTCCTCTAAAGCTAGTCTTTTCATAGGAGTTGACTAGGACTTGAGGAATTAAATTAATTAGTCCACTTGACTTTCCTTTATTTAGTAAGGGTTAACTAAGTGGGAGCAATAAACAATTCTCATCACACTTGATAAGGATAACTAGGATGGGATTTCCAGTTCATATATCTTGCCAAGTGTTTTTCTAATTATTAATTTATTTTTCTTGCCATTTAAATTACTTGTTTCTTATATCAAAAACCCAAAAATATACCTTTTTCCATAACCAATAATAAATCATACTTCCCTGTAATTCCTTTTATTGGGTTTCGTTACTTGTGACAACCAAATTTTTGTACGAAAGGATTTTTTGTTGGTTTAGAAACTATACTTACAATGAGGATATATTTGTGAAATTCTAAATTAGCAGAAATCCGTTCGTCAGTTCCTCCTGGGCATATGAGCACGTACCTCCTCGGTAGATGCAAGGGTTGTGGTTGCGCCCTACTTGCTCCAGGTTGGTTAGTATAGAGGCTCCCCGGGTGGACGCAAGGGTTGTGGTTTCGCCCCACTTGCCCCGAGTTATGATGAGTGATGTATAAAATGTGCAATCATGTGATGTATAAATGACGATATGGTCATGATGAATGATTATGGAGTGTTATGTGAAATAATTATCTGAGATACGAGTTTCCCTGGATGAAAGCAGTGACTAGCCACCACGTGCTCCAGGTTGAGACTCGATACTCTGCTGACCCTATGTTGTAAGTGTGGCTGGACATTGTGAAAGTTCCTGATGAGCTCGCGCTCGTGGATAAACACTAGTGTGGGTGTTATATGGATAAACACCAGTGGGGTGTTGTATGATTATGATTATGATCATGTTTATGATTGAGAATAACTCGAGTTAGGGATGCACGACAGAGGGACAGTCAATGGTTAGCTACCAGGACTTGTTGGGTTGCCTTTATAACCGACAGATGAGACTCATCAGCCATAGGGCAGGCATACATTATTTGCATATGTTTGAATTGTTTGGGTTTGCCTATTTGTTTTGGATTGCTATAGCTATATTACTTGATTATGTGCTACTTGTTCTACTTGTACTTTAATTGTGTATTATTTGTCTGTATTGCTTGTGTTTGTACAACTGAGAGGTCCCTCATGCTGGTGTCGGTGGACGCTGAGGGCTGTTCTTGATGTGATGAGTTGATGATGTAATTGAATAATGATGATGACTATTGAATGAGGTAATTTGAGTTCCTTGGATAGACGCAGTAAAGTGAGTTCACTTGCTCCAGGTGAGGATATGATGTATTGATATAGACTTGCTGAGACAGGATAACTGGTGATGGTTTCGTTTATGACTCTGACTTTGATTCGTTGGAGAGTTAGAGAGAGTTGAGAAGCATGAAAGATATGATTTAGATTTAGCATTCTCTTATAACAGCTGCCTATTTATGGATTAGCGAGAACATAGGATGAATATTTGGTGAAAGGAATTCTAGGATGCTTAGTGAGTTTTTATTACAATGCATTGTATTTATTTGGAACTTTTACCATACTGGGAACCCATGGGTCGGGGTTTCTCATTTCGTATATATCTCTTGTTTTTCAGATACAGGTCCAGGTGCTCAGAAGTGAGCTGTGGTTCATCTGAGAGATGGCAAAGATCTTTATGTTCTCTACTTTATATTTTGCTTAGAATCTCTCCACTTTTATTTGAAAAGCTTTATTATGTATTGAACTCTTCTGGACTTGCCTATAGAGGCTCTTATGTTTCTTTTGGGAGAGATTAGGAGATTCTGTTTTCAACTACTCTTATACTATACCCTAGCGGACCTAAACTTCGCGGGTCGCGACTAGTGGCTATTTACTTACGTTATATATATCTATATATTGTCTTTCTCTTATTCTCCTTCATACCTTTATCTGTATATCGCTTTCGACTTCACGCTTTATCTTTTAGTTGTCGATGCGTGAGTGATACTACTGCATGATTTCATTTTTTTACTCTTTTCAGGCTTCTCGATTAATACTCCTTTCAATTACAGTTATATTTATGTACTAAAAATCCACCTAAGAGTCGTACCACCGTAATATCATTGACTTATGACTCGAGCATAAGGATTTGAATATTAGGGTGTTACATCATTTATATGATTGAGGCCGTTATTTCAATAGCTCACTTACCCAAATAGCCTACCTTTTATCTTCCATTGTTAGCCAACTTTGAGCCTATGCTAAATCCATTTGTTCTTAATTTTAGCACATTACAAGCCTTAAAGCGAAAAACAATAAATGTCCTTAATTTGGATCTTTGATTAGCTTAGGCTAGTGAGAGTGCTTATCATTCAAGTTTGGGAAAAATTGGGAACATTGGGTGAGATAAAAGTGTATTTTTGTATTTTTGTAAAAAATTTTGGAAATTGGGTACATACTCATGTATTAATCATGTTTAAACCATGTGCATTGGTATCTTTGTATATAGTTCATCAAAAGAAAAAGAGAAAAACAATAATATATATATATATATATATATGAAAAAAATAGAAAAAGAAAAGAAAAAGAGAAGCAATAAAAAGGGGACAAAGTGCCCCAAAGTGAAGTTCAATAATAATCAATGCATATGGTGAAAAGAATACATGAGTGTGCAAAAAAGTGAAGAATGGGTAGTTAGGTTAGCATTTAAATTGTATAGGTTGTCATAGGTTAGGTGGGAAGTTTAAGTTAGTCAAAGATCCAAATTCTAGTCTACTTAACCAAATACAATCTACCTTGACCCTAGCCCCATTACAACCTATGGGAAAGTCCTCATGATATTTGTATGAATGCATTGAATAATTCTTGATTGTTAGATGAAAAACAAATCTTGAAAAGCATGATTAGGGGAGAATTGAGTGAATCAACCCTATACACTTGAGTGACTAGAGCGGATACACATCCAGTGAGGGTTCGATTGCTCAATTACATGTGTTCACCCATGATCATATCTTTTCTTGCAAGTTTGTAAAATCGTTTTAACAACTCAATTCGATTGTGGGTTTGACTTGGTTGTTAATACCTTTAGCCCTCATGTGCATATATGCCTTCTTGGAAATTGATTTATTTTGACCAAGTGGTTGCATCCATTTAGATAGTTGCATTTAGGTAGTTTGCATTGAATAAATGTTGATACCCTTTGTTTCATTCTTGAGTTTAGCATGAGGACATGCTTGGTTTAAGTGTGGGGAGGTTTGATAAACCCCAATTTTGTGGTTTATCTTGTGCTTAATTTGAGGGGATTTTATCAATTTTTCTCACATTTATTCAATGAAATAGCATGGTTTTGTAATTCTTCCTAATTTTGTACTTAAGTGTGAAAACATGCTTTTTAGGAGTTAAAATTGCTAATTTTAATTCACTTTAATTCCATTCGATGCCTTGATGTGTTTGTTGAGTGATTTCAGATTCATAAGGCAAGTATTGGATGAAAGAAGTGAGGAGAAAAGCATGCAAAATGGAGAATCCATGGAAAAACAAGGATTTCGAGTGCTTAGAGCAACGCGCACGCGTGACAGATGCGCACGCGTGAAGAGCAGGTCGTCCAGGTGACGCGCACGCGTGACAAGAAAAAGCCAGACGACGCGTACGCGTCACCCATGCGTACGCGTCACAGCCAGCACGTGACCTCATTAAAGTGAAAAAGCTGGGGACAATTTCTGAGCTTCCCAGGCCCAAATCCAACTCATTCCTGAGGCTATTTCATGTAGAATTCAAGCTTGGACAAAGGGAGAGCAATTAGTTGTAGGTTGGCATCATGTAGGTTAGTTTTCTAGAGAAAGATCTCTCTTCTCTCTAGAATTAGGGTTCTTAGGTTAATTGCACCTTAGATCTTGATTTTAATTCTTGTTTTCATCTTGTTTTCCTTTTAATTTCTTGTTATTACATCTTTGCTCTCTTAGTTCTCTTGTTAATTTTCCTTTTATGTCATTTTTATGTTCATGCACTATTGTTGGATTTGGATTTCCTTTTAATGCAATTGATGTTTTATGTTCTTTTATTGTTGATTTGAGTTGTTATTGTTATTTTCTCGCAATTAGTAGTTGTAGATTTATTCTTTCTTGCAATTTTACCATGCTTTCCTTTTATGCCTTCCAAGTGTTTGACAAAATGCTTGGTTGGATGTTAGAGTAGATTTTTGAGCATTCTTGGCTTTGAAAGCGAAATTAGGCAATCTTGAGTCATTAATACCCAACTTATATTGGTGATCTAGAGTTTTTAGTTAATATTATTTCCATTGACTCTAATCTCTTGCTAATTCAATTAGTCAGTTGATTAGGACTTTTGGATTGAGATTAACTAGTCCTATTTGACTTTCTCTAAATTGTGAAGATAACATTGTACCTTCTTCCATTGTTGGAGTTAACTAAATAGGATAAATTCTTGTTAATCATTGTATTATGATTAATGACTAGGATAGAAAGTCTATATTCTCAATCCTTGCCATGAATGTCTCTATTACTTGTTTTCTTTAGTTGTTTGCTTTATTTTTCTTGTCATTTATTTTCTTGCCCTTTTTACTAACTGTTCCGAGGGTTAACTGAAATGCTGAGGTCGATCTCGGACGAGATCTTCTAGCCTATCTAAGCCTGTCGCGCCTGACTTGTTGGAATTTGAGATGCTGTTGGCCCTTGATCACCGGTGGGTGGTTGTACCTGCAAGAGACTCCGATGCTTAAGTCAGTACGGGCTATAGGCATGTCTTTTGTAGAATTGGAATATGAGTTATACCTGGGTGCTCTAGTGTATTTATAGTAGTGCTTGATGATCTTTCTTTGAGATAAATTTGTTGTCTTATCTTATCTTTTGTGGGTAAGATCATTATCTTTGGCTAACTGCCTTCTAGTGGGCGGTGCTTGGTGCACGAAATTATGATTCACACTTTTCACAACTCCGCACAACTAACCAACAAGTGCACTGGGTCATCCAAGTAATACCTTACGTGAATAAGGGTCGATCCCACGGAGATTGTCGGCTTGAAGCAAGCTATGGTCATCTTGTAAATCTTAGTCAGGCGGATTCAAATGGTTATGAGGTTTTGATAATTAAAAGATAAATAAAACATAAAATAAAATAAGATACTTATGTGATTCATTGGTGGGAATTTCAGATAAGCGTTTGGAGATGCTTTGTTGCTTCTGAACTTCTGCTTTCCTATTGTCTTCTTTCAAATATGCGTGCTCCCTTCCATGGCAAGCTGTATGATCCTCTCGGATGAAAAATACCAGGTACGGTTTCTGCACGACTAATCAACTGTCAGATTTCTCGTCTCGGATGAAAAATACCAAGTACAGCTACCGCACAGCTAATCATCTGTCGGTTCTCACTAGCGTCGGAATAGGATCCTTATCCTTTTACACACTGTCACTGCGCCCAACATTCATAAGTTTGAAGCTCGTCACAGTCATCCCTTCCCAGATCCTACTCGGAATACCACAGACAAGGTTTGGACTTTCCGGATCTCAGGAATGGCTGCCAATTGGTTCTAGCCTATACCACGAAGGTACTAATCTCAGATTTGGATGCTTTGTTGTCAGGAGAGACGATGCAAATCGCGGATCAGAGACCCAAGAGAATATACTCCGGCTGTCGTCCAATGACTACGTTGAACATCATGTAGACCGCTTGTGGTTGTTGATGCACGGAAAACTTGTCCCATAACAAATTTCCTTCGACAAGTGTACCAAATTTGTCGTCAAATAAAAACTCACAATAGAGTGAGGTCGAATTCCACAAGGATTGATTGATCAAGCAACTTTAATTAGAGGAATGTTCTAGTTGAGCTAATCAGAAATTGAGTTGAGAATTGCAGAAAATTAAATGGCGGGAAAGTAAATGGCAGAAAGTAAATTGCAGAATCTTAAATGGGAATGGGGGAATTGCTCATAAATGTAAATGACAGAAATTAAAGAGAATGGATAAGATCAGAAATGGGGAGTTCATTGGGCTTAGGAGATATTGCATTCTCCGGATCAATCTCATTTACATCTCTTCCTCTATCAATGCACTCATTGATCTCCTTGGCAATCTTAAGTGATTGAATTACAATTTCTTGTAATTGAATCTCTCAAATCTTGATCAATAGCCAATTCCTTGGTCAATTGCTCATGAGAAGAGATGAAGTATGGTCACTGATTATACCACATGCATTTCCCAAATCAAGTATTGAGAGGATTATAGTCACATATCCATCCAAACCCAATTTGGTCCAGCATGAGAAAGCATTTCTAGCTTGATCTTTTCATTCCTCTTCCAAGGTTCAGAAGAGATCCAAGTATGAATAGTTTCTTTTCCAAGATCACTACCCAATTGGATGAAGATCGAAAGCTTTCAAGTAAAATCAAGAGAAAAGATAGAAGAAGAATAATGAAAACTAGTATTGATCCATCAAATTACAACAGAGCTCCCTAACCCAATGAAAGGGGTTTAGTTGTTCATAGCTCTGGAAAATGAAAATAAAGATGGAGAATACATAATGAAAACTAGAATTGCAGAGAAAGTAAATACAGGAAGTAGTTCTATGCTATTTTCCAACTCCCGGAACTCCCTAAATAATTCAAAGCTACTCCTATATATACTACTCTTCTCATCTTCTAGTTGGCTCTTCAAGTCTTGCGCCTTTGGATCTTGAGTTTGAAGCAGTTCTTTTCTTTATTTGGGCTTGGCTTTACTTTCAGAGAGAAAGTGTGAAGTGGGCAGAGACTTTAGCTCAGGGCGTTAGGGGTGTTAACGTTTAGTGAAAATATGAGTTCGAGAACGTTAGTGACAATCAACTTTCTCACTAACGTTCCTAAGTGAAAGCCACGTTAACTTCAACGTTAGTGGCACAATAACATTGAAAAGCCCCCTTTGCTCCTACGTTAGAGCCCACGTTAACTTAGTTAACATGGCTCTTTTACGTGGGCTTGCTATCCTTCGAGAACGTTAGTGACACTCAACATTGTCACAAACGTTCCGATGTGCCCCCATGTTTCACGTTAGAGCCCACGTTAACTTAGTTAACGTGGCTCTTTAACGTGACATTGCTTAGCCATCCCCAACGTTAGTGACAATGTTGAGTGTCACTAACGTTGGCTCATCTTTTGCTCATCCACGTTAGCTTCCACGTTAACTAAGTTAACGTGGGAGTTAACGTGGCTCATAGTGGCTTGTGTGGCTCCTTCCAACGTTAGTGACAATGTTGAGTGTCACTAACGTTGGCCATCACCTTCTTCTTTCACGTTAGCCTCCACGTTAACTAAGTTAATGTGGAAGTCAACGTGGCTCCTTGGGGTTGTGTGGTTGCTTCCAACGTTAGTGACAATGTTGGGTGTCACTAACGTTGTCGACCACCCTTGCCTCTTCACGTTAGCTCCAACGTTAACCAAGTTAACGTGGCATTGTGCACTTAGGCCAACGTTAGTGACAATGTTGAATGTCACTAACGTTTGCTTCCTTTCCCCCTTTTAACGTTAGAGGCCACGTTAACTAAGTTAACGTGGACTCTAACGTGGCCACTTATGAGTATTGACCAACGTTAGTGATAATGTTAAGTGTCACTAACGTTGGCTCAAATTTCCTTCTTCACATTAGAGTTCACGTTAACTTAGTTAACGTGACTCTTAACGTGGATAATGATGGCTTCGAGAGCGTTATTGGCAGTCACTTTTCTCATTAACTTTGCAAGTTACCTCCCATTCCTTGCTTCCTTTGGTCCTGAAATCAGGCAATAGAGTGCATCAAAGTTCTAGTCCAAGTAATGGGTAATGCAACATATAATTTGTCACTAAACTCATTCAAAATCCTCATGAAATCATGTAAAATGCACAATGTATGCTTGAATCCAGGTGTAAGTGAATATCTACCCAAAACTAGCTTATTTCCTAAGAAAATGCATGAAACTACCCTAAAAATAGTAAAGAAAAGGTCAGTGAAACTGGCCAAAATGCCCTGGCATCACAACACCAAACTTAAAGCTTGCTAGTCCCTAAACAAGTATTGGAACAAGAGAATGATGAATGAAATGCCAAGAGAAATGAGTCATTCTTGTGGAAGTTATGTCACTGATTTTATGGTGGTTTCATGCATAGCAACTTAGGTTCATTCCTGGCTTTCAGACCTTTATCATGCCCTACAATACTCACATTGCTTACATCCCATGAGACTTTTATTCATTGATCCTTTTATTGTCATTTCAGGGCTTATTGGTGTTCTTCAGGCTAAGTGCTCTGTAAAGGGGCAACTTTTTAAGATAAGCTTTCAACCAACACTCCCGAACCAGTTGGTTTAAGGTGCTAGGTGTTGAGACACCCCTAAGGACTTACTCCCTCAAGTCTCTCCCCCATACATACACACCACAGGCATATAGTTTATTCATTTTCTTTTCTTGAGGCCTTGGTGTCCAGTACCTCTTTGGGTTACTAAATGTTCTGTGGTGAGGGTTACTCTTGATAGTGGACTTTCAGCTGATAATCCCGAGTTAGTTAACCCAAGTTACCAAGTGATAAGGCACCCCTAAGAGCTTATTCATCCATGTAGATCCCTCACACAAGAACACCACAAACACATGCTTCAAGATTTAAAACCATTGGTGCCTAGCCTTATTGCTTAGTCTTTTTCTTTTATTCCTCAACTTTGATTGTTTTTTCCCTTTTTCTTATTAGGATTTTCTTATTTATCTAGTCTCATGGGGTGTGTCTCAAGTATAGTATTCATGACAAATAGTTGTCTTCCCACCTTATGGTTGAACCAACTTAGCTAACTTATGATCACACCAAAAACTCATGAATGCACTTTCATATTATGAACTCCACTCTAGTCTTTTTAAAACACACTCATTCTCTTTTTCATCTGATTTAAAGGGACAAACATACAAGTAAGCATGGTAAAGATGCAGTGACATAAGGACTAGATATCATAAACCTCTTCAACAAGAACTTAAAAGAAGGAATTTAGAAATGTTTAAACTGAAATGGAAGCAAGGTCTATTTCATACAAGATCTTCCTTATTTAAAGCATAGAGAAAGATGGACCAAAGAAGGAACTCCACCACCTTTTACTCTTGTGGATGTCCATGCTCTCCTTCTTGATTGCTTGTGCTCCCACTTCCCTTGCCTTTTCCAAGCAGCTTCTTCCAGAAACCACCATCTTCCATCTTCTTCTTGAGTGTCTCCTTTTGATGTTTCACTTTCCTCTCTTCTTGTTCTACAAAATCTTTTTGGACTTCATCATATGTAGGGATGGCATAGTGTAGCTGATGCATATTACTGGACATGTAGTTCAACTTGGCTTGAGTGTTGATGTTGAACTCCTCCCGATGTAGTTGTCGTCCTTCATTAAGTACAGTGAACTCATTGAATGCTTTCATCTAGGCTAGTTGTCGCTGATTGAGTTCCTGCAAATGCTTATCTTGACGTTCTTGCCTCTCGGTAACTTGTTAGATGGTTTGACTGAGCTGGGAGTATTGTTCCTGTTGCTGCTCCATTTGTTGTTTCTTCCACTCCTCTTGTTGGCTCATCCAGTTCAATATTTGCTCTTGTCCTTCCATATGTCTCATCCCCAAATCTTCAATAGCTCTTAGAAGATGATTCATATTCAGATCGGCTGGGTAAGGATGCTCTCCCTGTTGATATTCTTCCTGATGAGACTCTTCTTGGTGAGTTCCTTCCCTTGCTTTTAGTTTCCCTATTTGTGGCCTTCTTTGTTGCTGAGTAGGTGTAGTATAGGCCATACGCTGGGTTGTCATTAGCCTCCCTGGGTTAACCCAGTCTGGATTACTATCTTCAAAGACCACCTTGCCCTTTGTGCACAATCGGAGAATGGTGCTAGGGTACCAAAGCCTGGCACCCGATTCAAGCTTCTCAGCTGAATCTTGAATTCCCTCAGCTATAAGTTCATGCACGTTGATTTCTCCACCTTGTACTAGGCAATGTACCATAGTTGCTCGATTAATATTTACCTCTGACTTATTTGCAGCTGGGAGAATAGACCTCCTCACGAGTTCAAACCACCCCTTGGCTTCTGGGCTAAGGTCTCCCCTCTTGATAAACCGGGGTCTCCCATCTCCATACCTCTCCCAGTCAGCTGCTATAACACAGATGTCAGTCACTATCTCAGTGAGCTCATCATTGTCTTGGCTTTTACTTATCCTTGTATGATAGCTAGGCTCATCAAAGTGTGGTAATTTCAGGTGAAGAGTTCTTATTATAGCATTTGGACTGAAGTCTACCTCCTTTCCCCTTACATAGCTTTTGAAGGTTGAGGTTTTGGTTTTGTCTTCTCTGACCACATTTGCATAGAACTCTTTGATGAGGTTTGCATTGATCTTCCCCTCTGGATTGGTGAGCAATTTCCACCCTCTTTCTTCAATCTTCTCCCGAATTTGTGGGCATTCATCTTCATTGATGTGGAAGGTTAACTCGGGCAGTATCTTTTTGAGCTTTATCCGCTCAAATTTTCGTTCATGGAAGGCAGTCTTGAATCTCTTCTCGTCGAAGAGAATGTTCTCCGTTGGTTCTTTCTTCTTCTGCCTCTTGGAGCTTGATGATGCCAGGAATGAAGTTAAAGCAAAAAGGGTGTAGTGAAGGGAAGAGGTGTGGGATTTAGAGAGTGAGAAGTTGAAGAATTGGTTGCTGGAAAGTGAAGTGCAAGTGGTATGAATTTCGAATGTGGAGATGGTGTGGATTTGATTCACTTATATAGGGAAGTGATAAGGAGATGAAAGGTGTGGATTGATGGGCTTAGTGTATGATGAACGGATGGGGTTTTATATGGAGTAAGCACGAGGATTCTCAACTTTATGATGGAGTTGGTTCGCTTTCCAAGTTTGTTCTTCATCCAATGTTGCATGGCAACCATTCCCAATGCATTCCCCTTGAGGCACGTGTGTAGTACCCTCTTCATGAAGTGGCCGAATCTTTCCCATTAAATTACCCAATCAATCTCTTTCAATGCTCCTTTCCTTTCCCTATAAAGATAAAATGAGAAAAGTAAGAATTATCACAAAACGAAATCACTTTAAATTTTTACGGCTAAAATAATAAAGAGATGAAAAGATGAGATTGCTTATTCATGAACTCCAACTAACTAACTAACTGTGTATCCTTATATGCATTTTGGTGGCACCATGGGGTGACACCAAACTTAGTTTGGAGCACTGTGATCAAAAGTCTTGTTCAAAGCTCCAAGACTAGCCTGCTCTCTGTTGTATTCATGCTTTCTTGGTACGCTTTGAACACCAAACTTGTTCTTCACTATATACTGCAATATAAGGACTTCACCAAGTTTGGGTTGGAATTCATGAATATTGACTTATTCAATAGTAAAAGCTAATAAAACATGGGTTGCCTCCCATGAAGCGCTTCTTTAGCGTCACTAGCTTGACGTTTCTCCTTCATCAGGGAGGTTGATAATGCTTCAAGTCCTCCCCTCTTGCCTTGGACTTATATCCATTGGTTGTATCAATGATCTCCACATGTTCCAAGGAGAGGACTCTGTTAATAGTGAAGACCTTAGGTAACTGAGATGGTACAGTCGGGAGATTAGGGGGGATATCTGGGAAGTAAGCTGAGATCACTTTATCTCCTGGAGAGAAGTCTTCCGTAGGGATCTTCTTGTTCCTCCACCCCCTTGGTACTTTCTTCTTTGTCCCTTTTGATGTTGCCTTGCTCTTTGTAGCTTCTTCTCCTAAGGAAATTTTGTTGCTGTCTTCACATGTTTCTGGTGGTTTAGGCTCCTCCAGCTTTTCCTTGAGCTGTGACAGCTGCTTATTTCCTTGTTCATCAACCAAGGGCTTTCCCAGTTGGGCTGGTTGTGCTTCAATGTTTGCTTCTTTTGTCAGCATTTCGTTACGATCTGTACTTGGTTCTTTATTTTCTAGGTCAGCTTCTTAGGAGAGTTTGAAGACATTGAAGTTGAGTTGTTCATCATGGATCCTCAATATTAGCTCCCCTCACTCCACATCTATGAGTGCTCTGGCTGTAGCAAGGAATGGTCTTCTGGTACGCGGAATCATGATTACACTTTAATTATGTAAAATTCATCGCTCTTTCTTTCCCTGGTAATGGTGCCAAAAACATGATGCCAAGACCATGGTTCACAACTCGGTGTAACTAACCAGCAAGTGCACTGGGTCGTTCAAGTAATACCTTACGTGAGTAAGGGTCGAATCCCACGGAGATTGTTGGTACGAAGCAAGCTATGGTCACCTTGCAAATCTCAGTTAGACAGATATAAATTGATAATGGTGTTTTCGAAAATAAATAAATAAAAGAAGGGATAGAAATACTTATGTAATTCATTGGTGAGAATTTCAGATAACCGAATAGAGATGCTTTCGTTCCTCTGAACCTCTGCTTTCCTGCTGTCTTCATCCAATCAGTCTTACTCCTTTCCATGGCTGGCTTTATGCAAGGGCATCACCGTTGTCAGTGGCTACATCCCCTCCTCTCAGTGAAAAATATGCTCACATGCTCTGTCACAGCACGGCTAATCATCTGTCGGTTCTCGATCATGCTGGAATAGGATTCACCCTCCTTTTGCGTTTGTCACTAACGCCCAGCACTCGCGAGTTTGAAGCTCGTCACAGTCATTCAATCATTGAATCCTACTCGGAATACCACAGACAAGGTTTAGACTTTCCGGATTCTCTTGAATGCCGCCATCATTCTAGCTTACACCACAAAGATTCTGGTTAGGAGATCTAAGAGATACTCATTCAGTCGAAGGTAGAACGGAAGTGGTTGTCAGGCACGCGTTAATAGGGAATGATGATGATTGTCACGTTCATCACATTCAGATTGAAGTACGAATGAATATCTTGGAGGCGAAACAAGATGAATTGAATAGAAAACAGTAGTACTTTGCATTAATCTTTGAGGAACAGCAGAGCTCCACACCTTAATCTATGGAGTGTAGAAACTCTACCCTTAAAAATACATAAGTGAAAGGTCCAGGCATGGCCGAGATGGCCAGTCCCCTAAAACGTGATCACAGGATCAGAATACAATCCAGGATGTCAAATACAATAGTAAGAGGTCCTATTTATAATAAACTAGCTACTAGGGTTTACATGAGTAAGTAATTGATGCATAAATCCACTTCCGGGGCCCACTTAGTGTGTGCTTGGGCTGAGCTTTGAGTTTTACACGTGCAGAGGCCATTTGTGGAGTTGAACACCAGGTTTTGATCCATTTCTGGCGTTCAACTCTGGTTTTGGATCCTTTTCTGGCGCTGGACGCTAGATTTGGGTAGAAATCTGGCGTTGAACGCCAGTTTACATCGTTTATTCTTGGCCAAAGTATGGACTATTATATATTTCTGGAAAGCCCGGGATGTCTACTTTTTAACGCAATTGGAAGCACGCCATTTCGAGTTCTGTAGCTCCAGAAAATCCATTTTGAGTGCAGGGAGGTCAGAATCCAACAGCATCAGCAGTCCTTCTTCAACCTCTGAATCTGATTTCTGCTCAAGTCCCTCAATTTCAGCCAGAAAATACCTGAAATCACAGAAAAACACACAAACTCATAGTAAAGTCCAGAAATGTGAATTTAACATAAAAACTAATGAAAACATCCCTAAAAGTAACTAGATCCTACTAAAAACATACTAAAAACAATGCCAAAAAGCGTATAAATTATCTGCTCATCACAACACCAAACTTAAATTGTTGCTTGTCCCCAAGCAACTGAAAATCAAATAGGATAAAAAGAAGAGAATATACTATAAATTCCAAACTATCAATGAAACATAGCTCCAATCAGATGAGCGGGACTTATAGCTTTTTGCCTCTTGAATAGTTTTGGCATCTCACTCTATCCATTGAGGTTCAGAATGATTGGCCTCTATAGGAACTCAGATTTCAGATAGTGTTATTGATTCTCCTAGTACAGTATGATGATTCTTGAACACAGCTTCTTTATGAGTCTTGGCCGTGGCCCTAAGCACTTTGTTTTCCAGTATTACCACCGGATACATAAATGCCACAGACACATAATTGGGTGAACCTTTTCAGATTGTGACTCAACTTTGCTAAAGTCCCCAATTAGGGGTGTCCAGGGTTCTTAAGCACACTCTTTTTTTTTTTTTGCTTTGGACCTTGACTTTAACTGCTCAGTCTCAAGTTTTCACTTGACACCTACACGCCACAAGCACATGGTTAGGGACAGCTTGGTTTTGCCACTTAGGCCAGGATTTGATTCCTTTAGGCCCTCCTAACCACTGATGCTCAAAGTCTTGGGATCCTTTTTATTGCCCTTGCCTTTTGGTTTTAAGGGTTATTGGCTTTTTGCTCTTGCCTCTTGGTTTTAAGAGCTTTGGCTTTTTCTGCTTGCTTTTTCTTTTTCTTTCTATTATTTTTTTTCGCTCTTTTTTTTTTCTGCAAGCTTTGTTCTTTGCTGCTTTTTCTTGCTTCAAGAATCATTTTTATGATTTTTCAGATTATCAAATAACATGTCTCCTAGTCATCATTCTTTCAAGAGCCAACATATTTAACATTCTTAAACAACAACTTCAAAAGACATATGCACTGTTCAAGCATACATTCAGAAAACAAGAAGCATTGTCACCACATCAATATAATTAAGCTAAGTTCAAGGATAAATTCAAAACTCATGTACTTCTTGTTCTTTTGAATTAAAACATTTTTCATTTAAGAGAGGTGATGGATTCATAGGACATTCATATCTTTAAGACATAGTTACTAACTACTAATGATCATGTAATGAAGACACAAACATAGATAAGCACCATAACATAGAAAATGAAAAACAGAAGAAATAAGAGCAAGGAATGAATCCACCTTAGTGATGATGGCGTTTCAATGATGTTTTTGAGCTTTTCTATGTCTCTTCCTTGCCTTTGTGGCTTGATTCCTAGTGATTTTTGGTATTTCTATCCTCAGTTGCTTCCAATAATTATGTGGAGGGAAGTGCATCCCCTGAGGTATCTCAGGGATCTCTTGATTTGCAGCCACATGTTCTACCACTGAGCTATAGATCCTTTACATAATTGTTTTACCACACCAAACTTAGAATGTTGCTCGCCCTCGAGCAAAAGAAGAAGGAATAGATGAAGAAGAAGATGTGGAAAAAAAACTAGGATTATGAGGAAGGAAGGTGGGAATCCTGTGGGGTCCACAGATCCTGAGATGATCCTGTGGTGTCCACAGATCTTGAGGGGATCCTGTGGTGTCCACAGATCCAGAGGTGTCAAGGATTTACATCCCTGCACCCATTAGGCATGTAAAAATGCCCTTGCACACAACTCTGGGCGTTCAGCGCCAGGTTGGTGCCCATTTTGGGCGTTCAACGCCCATTTGCTGCCATTTCTGGTGTTGAACGCCAGAACCATGCTTGTTCTGGTCGTTCAGCGCCAGGATGCTACCCATTCTGGGTGTTCAGCGCCAGAACCATGCTCTGTTCTGGCGTTTGAACGCCAGACAGATGCTCCTCCAGGGTGTGATTTTTCTTCTGCTATTTTTGATTCCGTTTTTGATTTTTTGTTTGTTTTGTGACTCCACATGATCATGAACCTATAAAGACATATAACTAAGAAAAATATAGTTAGATAAATAAAAATTGGGTTGCCTCCCAACAAGCGCTTCTTTAATGTCAATAGCTTGACAGTGGGCTCTCATGGAGCCTCACGGATGTTCAGAGCATTGTTGAGACTCTCCAACACCAAACTTAGAGTTTGGATATGGGAGTTCAACACCAAATTTAGAGTTTGGTTGTGGCCTCCCAACACCAAACTTAGAGTTTGACTGTGGGGGCTTTGTTTGACTCTGCTTTGAGAGAAGCTTTTCATGCTTCCTCTCCATGGTTGCAGAGGGAGATCCTTGAGTTTTAAATACAAGGGAGTCCTCATTCCATTTAAGGACTAGTTCTCCTCTGTCAACATCAATCACAGCTCTTGCTGTGGCCAGGAAAGGTCTTCCTAAGATGATGGATTCATCCTTTTCCTTTCCAGTATCCAGGACTATGAAATCAGCAGGGACGTAAAGGCCTTCAACCTTTACTAACACGTCCTCTACTTGTCCATATGCCTGTTTTCTTGAATTGTCTGCCATCTTTAATGAGATTTTAGCAGCTTGCACCCCATAGATTCCCAGTTTCTCTATTACAGAGAGGGGCATGAGGTTTATTCCTGAACCAAGGTCACACAGGGCCTTAAAGATCATGGTGCCTATAGTACAAGGTATTATGAACTTTCTAGGATCCTGTCTCTTCTGAGGCAATGTTAGTTGATCCAGATCACTTAGTTCATTGGTGAACAAGGGAGGTTCATCTTCCCAAGTCTCAATACCAAATAATTTGGCATTCAGCTTCATGATTGCACCAAGAAACTTGGCAGTTTTCTCTTTAGTAACATCCTCATTCTCTTCAGAAGAGGAATATTCATCAGAGCTCATGAAGGGCATAAGGAGGTTCAATGGAATCTCTATGGTCTCTAGATGAGCCTCAGAGTCCTTTGGTTCCTCAGAGGGAAGCTCCTTATTGATCACTGGACGTCCCAGGAGGTCTTCCTCTTTGGGATTCACGTCCTCCTCTCCCTCATTGGGTTCGACCATTTTGGTTATGTCAATGGCCTTGCACTCTCCTTTTGGATTTTCTTCTATATTGGTTGGGAGAGTGCTAGGAGGGATTTCAGTGATCCTTTTACTTAGCTGGCCCACTTGTGCTTCCAAATTTCTAATGGAAGACCTTGTTTCATTCATGAAACTTACAGTGGCCTTGGATAGATCAGAGACTAAGTTTGCTAAGCTAGATAGATTCTGCTCAGAATTCTCTGTCTGTTGCTGAGTAGATGATGGAAAAGGCTTGCTATTGCTAAACCTGTTTCTTCCACCATTATTAAAGCCTTGTTGAGGCTTTTGATCCTCCCATGAGAAATTTGGATGATTTCTCCATGATGAGTTATAGGTGTTTCCATAAGGTTCACCTAAGTAATTCACCTCTGCTATTGCAGGGTTCTCAGGATCATAGGCTTCTTCTTCAGAAGATGCCTCTTGAGTACTGTTGGATGCAGCTTGCATTCCATTCAGACTCTGAGAAATCATATTGACTTGCTGAGTCAACATTTTGTTCTGAGCCAATATGGCATTCAGAGTATCAACTTCAAGAACTCCCTTCTTCATAGGCATCCCATTATTCACAGGATTCCTTTCAGAAGTGTACATGAACTGGTTATTTGCAACCATGTCAATGAGTTCTTGAGCTTCTACAGGCGTTTTCTTTAACTTCTCTTAGTTTTCTCTTCAGAGTCCTTTCAGGTTCTGGATCTGCTCTAACAAGAATATTCTTGTCCTTGCTCCTGCTCATATGACAAAGAAGAGGGCACAGAAAAATAATAATAATAGAGATCCCCCTTTTTTTTTGTGAGTAAGGGAGAGATGTTAGTAGATGAATAAACAAATAGAAGGAGATGAGAGAGGGAAACTTTTCAAAAATAATTTTTGAAAAAGAGTTAGTGATTTTCGAAAATAGTTTTTGAAAAGGGTTAATAGTTTTTCGAAAATTCAAATAAAAAAATAAAATAATTAGTTTAATTAAAAAGAAATTTTGAAAAAGGGGGGAGATATTTTTGAAAATTAGAGAGAGAGAGTTAGTTAGGTGGTTTTGAAAAAGATAAGAAACAAACAAAAAGTTAGTTAGTTAGTTGAAACAAATTTTGAAAAGATAAGAAGTTATGAAGTTAGAAAAGATATTTTGAAATCATATTTTTGAAAAAGGTGAGATAAGAAGATATTTTTGAAAAGATATGATTGAAGTTAGTTTTTAAAAAAGATTTAATTTTTTTAAAATCTCAATTAATGACTTGATTCACAAGAAATCACAAGATATGATTCTAGAACTTAAAGTTTGAATCTTTCTTAACAAGCAAGTAACAAACTTGAAATTTTTGAATCAAAACATTAATTGTTATTGTTATCTTCGAAATTTTGATATAAAAATAAGAAAAAGATTTTTTGAAAAATATTTTTATAATTTTCGAAAATAACTAAGAAATTTGAAAAAGATTTTATTTTTGAAAAAGATAAGATTTTCAAATTGAAAATTTGATTTGACTCATGAAAACAACTAGATTTTAAAAATTTTTGAAAAAGTCAAATCTCATTTTCGAATTTATGAGAGAAAAATGGAAAGATTTTTTTTTTGATTTTTGAAATTTTTATGATGAGAGAGAAAAACACTAAAAAGATGCAATGCATGAAATTTTTAGATCAAAACATGTGATGCATGCAAGAATGCTATGAATGTCAAGATGAACACCAAGAACACTATGAATGTCAAGATGAACATCATAGACATAATTTTGAAAAATTTTTAATGCAAAGAAAACATGCAAGACACCAAACTTAGAATTCTTTAATGCTTAGACACTAAGAATTCAAAAATGCATATGAAAAACACCAAACAACACAAAACAGAAAATCATCAAGATCAAACAAGAAGACTTACCAAGAACAACTTGAAGATCATGAAGAACACTATGAATGCATGAATTTTCAAAAAATGCAAGATGCATATGCAATTGACACCAAACTTATGATATGACTCAAGACTCAAACAAGAACATAAAAAATATTTTTGATTTTTATGCTTTTCTAATTTTTTTTGGATTTTTATTTTATATTTTTCGAAAATTATTTAAAAAAAAAAGAAAAATAAGGATTCCAAAATTTTTAATATGAATTCTAGGAATCTTATGCTCTAAAGCTCCAATCAAAGGGTCAGGCATGGCTTAATAGCCAGCCAAGCTTTAGTATGCAACTCAGACATGACACGCCTGACATACTCATTCCCAAAGGAATTAGATATGGCTTTACAGCCAGCCAGGCTTCAACATACTCCATGAAACACTAGAATTCATTCTTAAAAATTCTGAAGAAAAATATATTTTTGAAAACAAATTTTTTTTTGAAAACTTTTTTTTTCGAAAACAAAGAAGAAAATTTTGAAAGATTTTTGAAAAAATTTTTTTTTTGAAAACAAAACAAAAAGAAAATTACCTAATCAGAGCAACAAGATGAACCGTCAGTTGTCCAAACTCGAACAATCCCCGGCAACGGCGCCAAAAACTTGGTACGCGGAATCGTGATTACACTTTAATTACGTAAAATTCATCGCTCTTTCTTTCCCTGGTAATGGCGCCAAAAACATGATGCCAAGACCATGGTTCACAACTCCGTGTAACTAACCAGCAAGTGCACTGGGTCGTCCAAGTAATACCTTACGTGAGTAAGGGTCGAATCCCACGGAGATTGTTGGTATGAAGCAAGCTATGGTCACCTTGCAAATCTCAGTTAGGCAGATATAAATTGATAATGGTGTTTTTGAAAATAAATAAATAAAAGAAGGGATAGAAATACTTATGTAATTCATTGGTGAGAATTTCAGATAACCGAATAGAGATGCTTTCGTTCCTCTGAACCTCTGCTTTCCTGCTGTCTTCATCCAATCAGTCTTACTCCTTTCCATGGCTGGCTTTATGCAAGGGCATCACCGTTGTCAGTGGCTACATCCCCTCCTCTCAGTGAAAAATATGCTCACATGCTCTGTCACAGCACGGCTAATCATCTGTCGGTTCTCGATCATGCTGGAATAGGATTCACCCTCCTTTTGCGTTTGTCACTAACGCCCAGCACTCGCGAGTTTGAAGCTCGTCACAGTCATTCAATCATTGAATCCTACTCGGAATACCACAGACAAGGTTTAGACTTTCCGGATTCTCTTGAATGCCGCCATCATTCTAGCTTACACCACGAAGATTCTGGTTAGGAGATCTAAGAGATACTCATTCAGTCAAAGGTAGAACGGAAGTGGTTGTCAGGCACGCGTTCATAGGGAATGATGATGATTGTCATGTTCATCACATTCAGATTGAAGTACGAATGAATATCTTGGAAGCGAAACAAGATGAATTGAATAGAAAACAGTAGTACTTTGCATTAATCTTTGAGGAACAGCAGAGCTCCACACCTTAATCTATGGAGTGTAGAAACTCTACCGTTAAAAATACATAAGTGAAAGGTCCAGGCATGGCCGAGATGGCCAGCCCCCTAAAACGTGATCACAGGATCAGAATACAATCCAGGATGTCAAATACAATAGTAAGAGGTCCTATTTATAATAAACTAGCTACTAGGGTTTACATGAGTAAGTAATTGATGCATAAATCCACTTCCGGGGCCCACTTAGTGTGTGCTTGGGCTGAGCTTTGAGTGTTACACGTGCAGAGGC
The DNA here is from genome assembly GCF_003086295.3 of Arachis hypogaea. Taxonomy (NCBI): domain Eukaryota; kingdom Viridiplantae; phylum Streptophyta; class Magnoliopsida; order Fabales; family Fabaceae; genus Arachis; species Arachis hypogaea. Next base: position 96,690,894 of record NC_092050.1, on the reverse strand, counting down.
CATTTGTGGAGTTGAACGCCAGGTTTTGATCCATTTCTGGCGTTCAACTCTGGTTTTGGATCCTTTTCTGGCGCTGGACGCCAGATTTGGGTAGAAAGCTGGCGTTGAACGCCAGTTTACGTCGTCTATTTTTGGCCAAAGTATAGACTATTATATATTGCTGGAAAGCCCTGGATGTCTACTTTCCAACGCAATTGGAAGCGCGCCATTTCGAGTTTTGTAGCTCCAGAAAATCCATTTTGAGTGCAGGGAGGTCAGAATCCAACAGCATCAGCAGTCCTTCTTCAACCTCTGAATCTAATTTCTGCTCAAGTCCCTCAATTTCAGCCAGAAAATACCTGAAATCACAGAAAAACACACAAACTCATAGTAAAGTCCAGAAATGTGAATTTAACATAAAAACTAATGAAAACATCCCTAAAAGTAACTAGATCCTACTAAAAACAATGCCAAAAAGCGTATAAATTATTCGCTCATCATCTTCCCAATATGATTGGGTGAGTGTGACTCTCTTCCATGTCCAAGATGAAAAAGTCTGTGGGAAGAAAGTATTTTCCAACCTTTAACAACACATTTTCCACCACCCCTATTGCTTGTTTTTGAGTTTTGTCAGCCATCCTGATGACCACATCCGTGGGCAATATCTCATTGATTTGCAGTCTCTTCATCAGGGCTAAGGGAATTAAGGTTATGCTTGCTCCCAAATCACAGAGTGCTCTATCAAACATTGTTTCTCCTATGGCATAGGGGACATGAAAACTCCCTGGATCTTTTCTTTTCGTAGGCAACTGCGGTTGAATGAGGGCACTGCACCCCTTGTTCATCACTATAGTCTGGCCTCCCTTGAGTGAGCTTTTCCTAGGAAGCAGCTCCTTCATATACTTGATATATGCAGGCATTTGTTGGATAGTCTTGATGAATGGTATGTTCACATGCAAAGATGCAAACAAGTCAAGAAATCTTGAGTATATTCTCTTCTCCACAGCACCATTGAGTAGTTAGGGAAAAGGTGCATAGAGTCTCAGCAGCTCCTGTTTTGATATTTCTGGTTCTTGGTATTTTTTTCCTCCTTCTCTTTTAAGGTATCTTCAAGCTGTTCTGACAGCTTGCTTGGCTTGTCCTCAGTCTCCTTATCACTTATAGTGACCACCTTGCAATCTTCCCATCTTACTTTCTTTGTTTCACCTCTTGAATTCTTCTCTGTGTCACTTGGGAATCCATCTGTGGGTTTGGGAATTTGCTCAGAGAGATATCCTACTTGAGATTCCAACCTCTTGATTGTGTCTCCCTGGTTCTTGAAACTGGCTCGCACTTCCTCCTTGAACACCTTGTTGTCTTGGATATCCTTGCATATGCCTTCAAGTAGATTTTCAATCCTTGGGATTCTTTCATCAAATGATGATAGGTCAGGTTGAGGAGGGTTATTCTGGCCTTGATATGAATGTGGAGAGGTGTTGTTATTGGGATGTTGATATGGTCTAGAGGTGAAGTGTTGGTGGGCTGCATTGTTTGGATTTGGGCGTCTTTGATCAAGGCTTTGGTCTTGTTGATTTCCCCACCCAAAGTTTGGGTGATTCCTCCATCCAGGGTTGTAGTACTTGGAGTAAGGATCGTGGTTCTGCCTAGGTGAATTCCCAATGTAGTTGGCTTGCTCCTGACTACCCTCTGCTTCTTCATTCACTCCTTCTTGGGTTGTTGATGAAGTGGAGATTGCTGCCACTTGGTTCCTCTCCATCTTCTTGGTGAGGTCAGCCAGCTGTTGGGTAATGAGCTTGTTTTGGGCCAACAGAGCATCTACATTGTTTAGCTCCATTACTCCTCTTGTGTTCCCTCTTTCGGAAGCATAGAAGTAGTCGTTCTCTGCTACTGTTTCAATGATATCTATAGCCTCCTCAATGGTTTTCTTCTTGTTCAAAGATCCTCCGGATGAATGGTCTACGGCCTTCTTTGACTCATAAGAGAGCCCTTCATAGAAAATGTGCAGCTGCACCCATTCGTTGAACATGTGAGGTGGACACCTCCTTGTTAGGTCTTTAAACTTTTCCCATGCTTCATATAGAGTCTCACCATCTTGTTGCCTGAAGGTTTGGACCTCAGCTCTCAGCCTATTGATTCTTTGAGGAGGGTAAAATCTTGCTAAGAATTTGTTCACCACGTCTTCCCAATTTGTCAAGCTTTCCCTTGGGAAAGATTCCAGCCACTTGGCTGCCTTATCCCTGAGTGAGAATGGAAATAAGAGCAGTCTATAGGCGTCAGGATGGACACCATTAGACTTTACTGTGTCACATATTCTCAGGAAGGTGGTTAAGTGTTGATTTGGGTCTTCTTGGACACTTCCTCCGAACGAACAGTTGTTCTGCACAAGGGTGATGAGCTGTGGCTTCAGTTCAAAATTGTTGGCATGGATGGTTGGCTTTTGAATGCTACTTCCACAGTTTCCTGGGTTTGGATTGATGTAAGAGCCTAAAACTCTTCTATCCTCCCCAGCATGATTTTCTCGACCTCTTCCGCCATGGTTGTGAGCCTCTTCTTCATGATGGTTTTCCATGTTTTCTTCCATGCTTGGTTCAAGGTATTCCTCAAAGTGTTCCTCCTCTTCTTCACCACCTACTACACATTTTTCTCTTGCCTCCCTCCTTAGTCTAAGGAAGGTTCTCTCAGGTTCAGAATCAAAGGAAGTTGAAGCCCCGCTTCTTCTCCCTGTCATACAACCAACAAGTACAAGCAAAGAGAATAGGTGCAGAAAGTATATCTGTCAGAATTACTGTTAGTGTGAGTGATGCAATATATCAAACAGTTAGTGGGTTAGTGCGAGGAAGTGTAAATAACAAAGAAAAAGTAGGGGGAAGGGAAGAAATTAACTAAAACAGGAAGTAAATAACTCAAATAGAAATTTAAATCATACAAAAATAAAATGCTCAATCTAGTTATCCTCCAATCTAATCATTGTTGATGCACAATCAATCCCCGGCAACGGCGCCATAAACTTGATGCACGGAAAACTTGTCCTATAACAAATTTCCTTCGGCAAGTGTACCGAATTTGTCGTCAAGTAAAAACTCAAAATAGAGTGAGGTCGAATCCCACAAGGATTGATTGATCAAGCAACTTTAATTAGAGGAATGTTCTAGTTGAGCTAATCAGAAATTGAGTTGAGAATTGCAGAAAATTAAATAGCGGGAAAGTAAATGGCAGAAAGTAAATTGCAGAATCTTAAATGGGAATGGGGGAATTGCTCATAAATGTAAATAACGGAAATTAAAGAGAATGGGGAGTTCATTGGGCTTAGGAGATATTGCATTCTCCGGATCAATCTCATTTACATCTCTTCCTCTATCAATGCACTCATTGATCTCCTTGGCAATCTTAAGTGATTGAATTACAATTTCTTGTAATTGAATCTCTCAAATCTTGATCAATAGCCAATTCCTTGGTCAATTGCTCATGAGAAGAGATGAAGTATGGTCACTGATTATACCACATGCATTTCCCAAATCAAGTATTGAGAGGATTATAGTCACATATCCATCCAAACCCAATTTGGTCCAGCATGAGAAAGCATTTCTAGCTTGATCTCTTCATTCCTCTTCCAAGGTTCAGAAGAGATCCAAGTATGAATAGTTTCTTTTCCAAGATCACTACCCAATTAGATGAAGATCGAAAGCTTTCAAGTAAAATCAAGAGAAAAGATAGAAGAAGAATAAGAAAACTAGTATTAATCCATCAAATTACAACAGAGCTCCCTAACCCAATGAAAGGGGTTTAGTTGTTCATAGCTCTGGAAAATGAAAACAAAGATGGAGAATACATAATGAAAACTAGAAGTACAGAGAAAGTAAATACAGGAAGTAGTTCTATGCTATTTTCCAACTCCCGGAACTCCCTAAATAATTCAAAGCTACTCCTATATATACTACTCTTCTCATCTTCTAGTTGGCTCTTCAAGTCTTGGGCCTTTGGATCTTGAGTTTGAAGCAGTTCTTTTCTTCATTTGGGCTTGGGTTTACTTGCAGAGAGAAAGTGTGAAGTGGGCAGAGACTTTAGCTCAGGGCGTTAGGGGTGTTAACGTTTAGTGAAAATATGAGTTCGAGAACGTTAGTGACAATCAACTTTCTCACTAACGTTCCTAAGTAAAGCCATGTTAACTTCAACGTTAGTGGCACAAACGTTGCCACTAACGTTGCCTCTAGGTCCTTCGCACACGTTATTGGGGCTTAACTTTCCCAATAACGTTGAAAAGCCCCCTTTTCTCCTACGTTAGAGCCTTAGTTAATGTGGCTCTTTAACGTGGGCTTGCTATCCTTCGAGAACGTTAGTGACACTCAACATTGTCACTAACGTTCCAATGTGCCCCCATGTTTCACGTTAGAGCCCACGTTAACTTAGTTAACGTGGCTCTTTAACGTGACATTGCTTAGCCATCCCCAACGTTAGTGACAATGTTGAGTGTCACTAACGTTGGCCATCACCTTCTTCTTTCACGTTAGCCTCCACGTTAACTAAGTTAACGTAGAAGTCAACGTGGCTCCTTGGGGTTGTGTGGTTGCTTCCAACGTTAGTGACAATGTTGGGTGTCACTAACGTTGTCGACCACCCTTGCCTCTTCACGTTAGCTCCCACGTTAACCAAGTTAACGTAGGAGTTAACGTGGCATTGTGCACTTAGGCCAACGTTAGTGACAATGTTGAATGTCACTAACGTTTGCTTCCTTTCCCCCTTTTAACGTTAGAGGCCACGTTAACTAAGTTAACGTGGACTCTAACGTGGCCACTTATGAGTATTGGCCAACGTTAGTGATAATGTTAACTGTCACTAACGTTGGCTCAAATTTCCTTCTTCACATTAGAGTTCACGTTAACTTAGTTAACGTGACTCTTAACGTGGGTAATGATGGCTTCGAGAGCGTTATTGGCTGTCACTTTTCTCATTAACTTTGCAAGTTACCTCCCATTACTTGCTTCTTTTGGTCCTGAAATCAGGCAATAGAGTGCATCAAAGTTCTAGTCCAAGTTATGGGTAATGCAACATACAGTTTGTCACTAAACTCATGCAAAATCCTCATAAAATCATGTAAAATGCACAATGTATGCTTGAATCTATGTGTAAGTGAATATCTACCCAAAACTAGCTTATTTCCTAAGAAAATGCATGAAACTACCCTAAAAACAGTAAAGAAAAGGTCAGTGAAACTGGCCAAAATGCCCTGGCATCAGTTGTCAGGCACGCGGATATTGGCTAAGCGAGTAACGAAGATATTGGGTGATTGCCACGGGTCACCTCTTCATTCTGACTTAACTGAATTAAGTACGAGAGTATATCTTGGAGAAGAAGTAAGCATGAATTGAAAGAGAAACAATAGTACTTGCATTAATTCATGAAGAACAGCAGAACTCCGCACCTTAATCTATGAGGTGTAAAAATTCCACCGTAGAAAATACATAAGAGAAAATAGTCTAGGTATGGCCGTGTGGCCAGCCTCCAAGTCCAAGGATGATAATCTCATAATCCCCTAATACAACAGTAAAAAGTGCTATTTATACTAAACTAAATACTAGGGATTACAGAAAATGAATAACTAAGTGCAGATAGTGCAGAAATCTACTTTCGGGGCCCACTTGGTGTGTGCTTGGGCTGAGCATTAAAGCTTTACACGTGCATAGGCCATTCTTGGAGTTAAATGCCAGCTTGGGTGCCAGTTTGGGCGTTTAACTCCAGTTCTGGTGCCAGTTTGGGCGTTTTACTCTAGAAAAGGGTCAATGGTGGGCGTTTGAAGGCCAGTTTGGGCCATCAAATATCTGGCAAAGTATGGACTATTATACATTGCTGGAAAGCCCAAGATGTCTACTTTCCAACGCAACGAGATCACGCCAATTAGGCTTCTGTATCTCCAGAAAATCTAGTTCGAGTGCAGGAGGGTCAGAATCCAACAGCATCTGCAGTTCTTTTTCAACTTCTGAATCAGATTTTTGCTCAGGTCCCTCAATTTTGGCCAGAAAATATCTGAAATTACAGAAAAACACACAAACTCATAGTAATGTCCAGAAATGTGATTTTTGCATAAAAACTAATCAAAATATAATAAAAAGTAACTAAAACATACTAAAAACTATGTAAAAACAATGCCAAAAAGGGTATAAATTATCCGCTCATTACAACACCAAACTTAAATTGTTGCTTGTCCCCAATCAACTAAAAACAAAATAGGATAAAAATAAGAGAAAATACAATAAATTCCTAAAATATCAATGAAAAGTAGTTTCAATTAGATGAGCGGGACTAGTAACTTTTTGCCTCTGGATAGTTTTGGCATCTCACGTTATCCTTTGAAGTTCAGAATGATTGGCATCCATAGGAATTCAGAATTTAGATAGTGTTATTAATTCTCTTAGTTCAGTATGTTGATTCTTGAACACAGCTACTTTATGAGTCTTGGTCGTGACCCTAAGCATTTTGTTTTCCAGTATTACCACCAGATACATAAATGCCACAGACACATAACTGGGTGAACCTTTTCAGATTGTGACTCAGCTTTGCTAGAGTCCCCAGTTAGAGGTGCCCAGAGCTCTTAAGCATACTCTTTTTGCTTTGGACCACGACTTTAACCACTCAATCTCAAGCTTTTCACTTGACACCTTCACACCACAAGCACATGGTTAAGGACAGCTTGACTTAGCTGCTTAGGCCAGGATTTTATTCCTTTGGACCCTCCTATCCATTAATGCTCAAAGCCTTGGATCCTTTTTACCCTTGCCTTTTAGTTTAAAGGGTTATTGGCTTTTTCTGCTTGCTTTTTCTTTTCTTTTTTTTTTTTGAAAGCTTTTGCTTTTCACTACTTTTTCTTGCTTCAAGAATCAATTTTATGATTTTTCAGATTATCAATAACATCTCTCTTTTTTCATTATTCTTTCAAGAGCCAACAATTTTAACATTCATGAAATTCACTATAAAAAATATGCACTGTTCAAGCATTCATTTAGAAAACAAAAAGCATTGCCACCACATCAAAATAATTAAGAAAATTTCAAGATAAAATTCGAAATTCATGTACTTCTTGTTCTTTTGCAAATAAAAACATTTTTCATTTAAGAAAGGTGAAGGATTCATAGGACATTCATAGTTTTAAGACATAGACACTAAGCACTTATGATCATGTAATAAAGACACAAACATAGACAAAACATAAAGCATAGAAATCGAAAAACAGAAAAATAAGAACAAGGAAATTAAAGAATGGGTCCACCTTAGTGATGGCGGCTAGTTCTTCCTCTTGAAGATCTTATGGAGTGCTTGAGCTCCTCTATGTCTCTTCCTTGCCTTTGTTGCTCCTCTCTCATGGCCTTTTGGTCTTCTCTGATTTCATTGAGGATGATGGAGTGCTCTTGGTGCTCCATCCTTAGTTGCCCCATATTGGAACTCAAATCTCCTAAAGAGGTGTTGAGTTGCTCCCAATAGTTGTGTGGAGGGAAATGCATCCCTTGAGGCATCTCAGGGGTTTCTTGATGAGTAACTTCATCATGCTCTTGTTGAGGTCCATGAGTGGGCTCTCTTGTTTGCTCCATCTTCTTTTTAGTGATGGGCTTGTCCTCTTCAATGAGGATGTCTTCCTCTATGACAATTCCAACTGAATTACATAGGTTACAGATGAGATGAGGGAAGGCTAACCTTGCCAAAATAGAGGGCTTGTCCGCCACCTTGTATAGTTCTAGAGGTATGATCTCATGAACTTCTACTTCCTCTCCATTCATGATACTATGGATCATGATAGCCCGGTCTATTGTAACTTCAGACCGGTTGCTAGTCAGAATGATAGAGCGTTGGATGAACTCCAACCATACCCTAGCCACGGGCTTGAGGTCAAGCCTTCTTAGTTGAACCGGCTTGCCTTTGGAGTCTCTCTTCCATTGAGCTCCTTCCATACAGATGTCCATGAGGACTTGGTCCAACCTTTGATCAAAGTTGACCCTTCTAGTGAAAGGATGAGGATCTCCTCTCATCATTGGCAAGTTAAATGCTAACCTCACATTTTTCATACTGAAATCCAAGTAATTCCCCCTAACCATTGTAAGCCAATTCTTTTGGTCCGGGTTCACACTTTGATCATCGTTCTTAGTGATCCATGCATTGGCATAGAAGTCTTGAACCATTAAGATTTTGAATTGTTGGATTGGGTTGGTGAGAGCTTCCCAACCTCTTCTTCGAATCCCACGTCAGATATCCAGATATTCACTCTTTTTGAGCATGAAGGGGACCTCAGGGATCACCTTTTTTCTTTGCCACAACTTTATAGAAGTGGTCTTCATGGACCTTTGAGATGAATCTCTCCATCCCCCAAGACTCGGAGGTGGAAGTAATTGCCTTCCCTTTCCTTTTTCTAGAGGTTTCTCCGGTCTTAGGTGCCATTAATGGCTATGGAAAAATAAAAAACCAGAGCTTTTCCCACACCAAACTTAAAAGGTTTGCTCGTCCTCGGGCAAAAGAAGAAAGAAAGGAGGAGAAGAAGAAGAAATGGAGGAGATGAAAGGGGAAGGTTGGTTTCGGCCAAGGGGTTTAAGTGTGTATGATGTGTGAAATTGAAGGTGGTAAGGAGGGATATTTATAGGGTAAGAAAGAGGGGGAATTCGTGTATGAAGGGTTGGGTTTGGGAGGGAAATGTTTTGAATTTGAATGGTGAGGTAGGTGGGGTTTTATGATGGATAGATGTGAGTGGTGAAGGGATTGTGGGGAAAAGGGTCGGATTTGATAGGCGAATGGTTTTTGGGGAAGAGGTATTGATGGGATTGGTCAAGGGTATTTGGAGAAGAGTGTTTTGGAAAGGTGTGAAGAGGAGAGAGAGTGAGTTGGGGTAGGTGGGGATCCTGTGGGGTCCACAGATCCTGAGGTGTCAAGGAATTCTGCTCCATGCACCATTCTGGTGTTTAAACACCCTCTGTGTGCCATTTCTGGCCTTTAACGCCAGCTCTGCTACCTTTTCTAGCGTTAAACGCCAGGCTGATGCCCATTTCTGGCATTTAACGCCCACCAGACACCCTTTTCTGGCGTTAAACGCCAGTCTGTCTGCTAATTCTGGCGTTTAACGCCAGCCAGACACCAAACACCCTTTTCTGGCATTAAATGCCAGTTTGCCTGCCATTTCTTGCGTTTAACGCCCAGAATGCTGCCAGACTGGGCGTTAAACGCCCATTCTGCTATCCTTATTGGCATTTAAACGCCAGTAAGCCTGCCCTCCAGGGTGTGCTATTTTTTATGCTGTTTTTGATTTTGCTTTAATTCTGCAGCTGTTTTTATGACTTCACATGATCATCAACCTAAAGAAAACATAAAATAACAATGGAAAATAAATAAATATAATTAAATAACATTGGGTTGCCTCCCAATAAGCGCTTCTTTAACGTCAATAGCTTGACAGTGAGCTCTTAAAGAGCTTCACAGAGACTCAGAGCTTAATGATGGCCTCCCAACACCAAACTTAGAAGTTGAGTGTGGGAGCGCTGTTTGACTCTGTATTGAGAGAAGCTTTTCATGCTTTCTCTCCATGGTTACAAAAGAAGATCCTTGAGCCTTAAACACAAGGTCATCCTCATTCAATTGAAGGACTAACTCTCCTCTGTCCACATGAATCACAGCTCTTACTGTGGCTCGAAAGGGTCTTCCAAGGATGATGGATTTATCTTCATCCTTCCCAGTGTCTAGGATTATGAAATCAACAGGGATGTACAGGCCTTCAACTTTCACTAAGACATCCTCTACAAGTCCATAATCCTGTTTCATTGATTTGTCTGCCATCTCTAATGAGATTCTTGCAGCTTGTACCTCAAAGATCTCTAGTTTCTCCATTACAGAGAGTGGCATGAGGTTTATTCCTGACCCCAGGTCACTGATAATGAGTTTTGCTCGATGGTTTAGAATTTCTCTTCTAGAAATAAGAACTTCGTTGTAAGCATAGTTCTAAACCAATAAGCAATTCCCACATAAAAAATTTAAGTTGTCACATGTAACAAACCCCAAATGAAAATTAACTAGAGTATTTAGACTCCGGGTCGTCTCACAAAGAGTTGCAATGAAATGATCAATTATTGGCTATGAAAATGCAAGGGGGGTTTGATTTGATAAGAGGACAAGAGAATAAATGACAAGAAAAATAAAGAGAGCAATTAATTAAGAGAGACATTCATGGCAAAGATTGAGATCATAGGCTTTCTATCCTAGTCATGCAATGATTAATTCACCTTATTTAGTCAACTCCAACAAATAGGGAGAAAGTCAAACAAGACTAATCAATCATACCATAATAATAACAAGAATTTATCTTATTACGTCATCTCCAACATTGGAAGAAGGTATCATATTATCTTCCATGAGAGAAAGTCTAACAAGACTAGCTAATCTCAATCCAAAAGTCCTAATCAACTTACTAATTAAATTAGCAAAAGATTAGCGTCAATAGAAATAATATTAGCTAACAACTCTAGATCACCAACATGAGTTGGGTTTTCATGACTCAAGATTGCCTAATTACTCTTTCCAAGCCAAGAATGCTCAAAATCTACTCTAACATCCAACCAAGCATTTTGTCAAACACTTGGTGGGTACAAAGGGAAAGCATAGTAAAATGTGCAAGAAATATAAATCTACCAACTATCAATTACAAGAAAAGTAAATCAACAACTCAATTCATCAATGAAAAGTACATCAAACATTAAATTGCATTAAAAGAAAATGGAAATTCAATAAGGGTTCATCAACATAAATGTAATAAAATAAAGGAAATGAACAAGAGAAACTAAGAAGATTAAGATGTAACAACAAGAAATTAAAAAGAAAACTAAATCAAGACAAGAATTATAACTTGGATCCAAGAAAAATTAACTAAAACTACCCTAAAATCTAGAGAGAGGAGAGAGCCTCTCTCTCTAGAATTCTACTCTAAAACATGATGAAAACTAAACTATGACTTCTTTCTCCATTCCCCCTTCAGTGCTTGGGTTCAATAGCATCAGAAATGGTTTGGATTGGGCCCAAAATGAGCTGCAAAATCGCTGGGGGCGATTTCACTAAAGTGGACCCACGGGCAGAATCGGCGCACACGTGTACATGGCGCGTGCGCGACCCTGAGCGCGAAGCAACTGATGAGCGGATAATTTATACGCTTTTTGGCATTGTTTTTAGTATGTTTTTAGTAGAATCTAGTTACTTTTAGGGATGTTTTCATTAGTTTTTATGTTAAATTCACATTTCTGGACTTTACTGAGTTTGTGTGTTTTTCTGTGATTTCAGGTATTTTCTGGCTGAAATTGAGGGACTTGAGCAGAAATCAGATTCAGGGGTTGAAGAAGGACTGCTGATGCTGTTGGATTCTGACCTCCCTGCACTCAAAATGGATTTTCTGGAGCTACAGAACTCAAAATGGCGCGCTTCCAATTGCGTTGGAAAGTAAACATCCAGGGCTTTTCAACAATATATAATAGTCCATACTTTGGCCAAGAATAGACGACGCAAACTGGCGTTCAACGCCAGCTTTCTGCCCAAATCTGGCGTCCAGCGCCAGAAAAAGAGCCAAAACCAGAGTTGAACGCCCAAACTGGCACAAAAGCTGGCGTTCAACTCCACAAATGGCCTCTGCACGTGGAAAGTTAAAGCTCAGCCCAAGCACACACCAAGTGGACCCCGGAAGTGGATTTATGCATCAATTACTTACTCATGTAAACCCTAGTAGCTAGTTTATTATAAATAGGACATTTCACTATTGTATTTGACATCTCAGGATTGTATTTTGATCCTGTGATCACGTTTGGGGGCTGGCCATCTCGGCCATGCCTGGACCTTCACTTATGTATTTTCATGCGGTAGAGTTTCTACACTCCATAGATTAAGGTGTGGAGCTCTGCTGTTCCTCAAAGATTAATGCAAAGTACTACTGTTTTCTATTCAAGTCATCTTATTTCGCTTCTAAGATATCCATTCGCACCGAAGAACGTGATGAAGGTGATGATTATGTGTGACGCTCATCACCATTCTCCCCTATGAACACGTGCCTAACAAACACTTCCGTTCTACATGAAATAAGCTAGAATGAGTATCTCTTAGATCTCCTAACCAGAATCTTCGTGGCGTAAGCTAGAATGATGGCAGCATTCAAGAGAATCTGGAAGGTCTAAACCTTGTCTGTGGTATTCCAAGTAGGATTCAATGATTGGATGACTGTGATGAGCTCCAAACTCGCGATTGCAGGGCATTAGTGACAGACGCAAAAGGATAGTAAATCCTATTCCAGCATGATCGAGAACCGACAGATGAATAGCCGTGCCGTGACAGGGTGCATTGATCATTTTCACTGAGAGGATAAGATGAAGCCATTGACAAGGGTGATGCCTCCAGACGATTAGCCGTGCCGTGACAGGGCATTGGATTATTTTCCCGAGAGATGACCGAAAGTAGCCGTTGACAATGGTGATGTATCACATAAAGCCAGCCATGGAAAGGAGTAAGACTGATTGGATGAAGATAGCAGGAAAGCAGAGGTTCAGAGGAACGAAAAGCATCTCCATTCGCTTATCTGAAATTCCTACCAATGATTTACATAAGTATTTCTATCTTTACTTTTATTAATTAATTTTCGAAAACTCCATACTATTTTATATCTGCCTGACTGAGATTTATAAGGTGACCATAGCTTGCTTCATACCGACAATCTCTGTGGGATTCGACCCTTACTCACGTAAGGTATTACTTGGACGACCCAGTGCACTTGCTGGTCAGTTACACGGAGTTGTGAACCGTGGTCTTGGCATCATGTTTTTGGCGCCATTACCAGGGAAAGAAAGAGCGATGAATTTTACATACTTAAAGTGTAAATACGATTTTGCGTACCAAGTTTTTTTGGCGCCATTGCCGGGGATTGTTCGAGTTTGGACAACTGACGGTTCATCTTGTTGCTCAGATTAGGTAATTTTCTTTTTATTTTGTTTTCAAAACTTTTTCAAAAATCTTTCAAAAAATTTTCCTTTGTTTTCGAAAAAAAAATGTTTTCAAAAATTTTATTCAAAATTTTTAAGAGTGAATTCTAGTGTTTCATGAAGCATGCGAAGCCTGGCTGGCTGTAAAGCCATGTCTAAATTCTTTTGGACTGAGGCTTCCTAATCATCATCACAAGAGCAAGCCAGTTGTTGCCAATAAAATTTGCTGTTGTATGCATGAGAGGTATCTGCTGAAGCTTGGCTGGCCATTGGCCATGTCTAGTGTTTTGGACTGGAGCTTTCATTGAAAGCTTGGCTGGCTAGTGAGCCATGTCTAATTCCTGGACTGAAGCTTTAGACTAAGAATGCAAGATTCCTGGAATTCGTGTTAAAAATTTTGGAATCCTTATTTTTTCTTTTTCATATAATTTTTGAAAAAAATCCAAAAAAATTAGAAAATCATAAAAAAATCAAAAATATTTTTCTGTTTCTTGTTTGAGTCTTGAGTCATGTTATAAGTTTGGTGTCAATTGCATGTGCATCTTGCATTTTTCGAAAATTCATGCATTCATGGTGTTCTTCATGATCTTCAAGTTGTTCTTGGTAAGTCTTCTTGTTTGATCTTGATGATTTTTTGTTTTGTGTCTTTTCTTGTTTTTCATATGCATTCTTGAATTCTTAATGTCTAAGCATTAAAGAATTCTAAGTTTGGTGTCTTGCATGTTTTCTTTGCATTAAAAATTTTTCAAAATTGTGTCTATGATGTTCATCTTGACATTCAAAGTGTTCTTGGTGTTCATCTTGACATTCATAGCATTCTTGCATGCACTCATTGTTTTGATCTAAAAATTTCATGCATGGCATCTTTTTAGTGTTTTTCTCTTGCATCATAAAAATTCAAAAATCAAAAAAATATCTTTCCCTTTTTCTCTCATCAAATTCGAAAATTTGAGTTGACTTTTTCAAAAATTTTTAAAATCTAGTTGTTTTTATGAGTCAAATCAAATTTTCAATTTAAAAATCTTATCTTTTTCAAAATCTTTTTCAAAAATCAAATCTTTTTCATTTTTCTTAGCTATTTTCGAAAATTCCAAAAATATTTTTCAAAAATCTTTTTCTTATTTTTATATCAAATTTTTGAAAATAACAATAACAGTTAATGTTTTGATTCAAAAATTTCAAGCTTGTTACTTGCTTGTTAAGAAAGATTCAAACTTTAAGTTCTAGAATCATATCTTGTGATTTCTTATGAATCAAGTCATTAATTGAGATTTTAAAAATCAAATCTTTTTCAAAACTAATTTCTAAAATATCTTCTTATCTTACCTTTTTCAAAAAGTTGGTTTCAAAATATCTTTTCTAACCTCCTAACTTCTTATCTTTTCAAAATTTGTTTCAACTAACTAACTAACTTTTTGTTTGTTTCTTAACTTTTTCAAAACTACCTAACTAACTCTCTCTCTCTAATTTTCGAAAATATCTTCGCTCTTTTTCAAAAATTTCTTTTTAATTAACTAATTATTCTTATTTTTATTTTTGATTTTAAAAATTTTCTAAAAATACTAACATTTTTCAAAAACCATTTTCGAAAATTACTAACCTTTTTCAAAAAAATTATTTTCGAAAATTCTCCCTCTCCCATCTTATTCTATTTATTTATTCATCTACTAACATCTCATCTCACATCTCAACCCTTCTCACAGTTGTGTTTCTTCCATTATATTACATTCTTTGTCTCCCCCTCTTCTTCTACTCACACAGGGATCCCTATACTGTGGTATAAAGGGTCTCTATTATTATTATTTTTTCTGTGCCCTCTTCTTTGTCATATGAGCAAGAGCAAGGACAAGAATATTCTTGTTGAAGCAGATCCGGAACCTGAAAGGACTCTGAAAAGAAAATTAAGAGAAGCTAAATTACAACAATCCAGAAATAACCTTTCAGAAATTTTCGAACAGGAAGAGGAGATGGCAGCCGAAAATAATAATAATGTAAGGAAGATGCTTGGTGACTTTACTGCACCTAATTCCAATTTACATGGAAGAAGCATCTCCATTCCTGCCATTGGAGCAAACAACTTTGAGCTAAAACCTCAATTAGTTTCTCTGATGCAGCAGAACTGCAAGTTTCATGGACTTCCATCTAAAGATCCTTTTCAGTTCTTAACTGAATTCTTGCAGATATGTGATACTGTTAAGACTAATGGAGTAGATCCTGAAGTCTACAGGCTCATGCTTTTCCCTTTTGTTGTAAGAGACAGAGCTAGATTATGGTTGGATTCTCAACCCAAAGACAGCCTGAACTCTTGGGATAAGCTGGTCACGGCTTTCTTAGCCAAGTACTTTCCTCCTTAAAAGCTGAGCAAGCTTAGAGCTGATGTTCAAACCTTCAGACAGAAAGAAGGTGAATCCCTCTATGAAGCTTGGGAAAGATACAAACAGTTGACCAAAAAGTGTCCTTTTGACATGCTTTCAGAATGGACCATCCTGGATATATTCTATGATGGTTTATCTGAGCTATCAAAAATGTCACTGGACACTTCTGCAGGTGGATCCATTCACCTAAAGAAAATGCCTGCAGAAGCTCAAGAACTCATTGACATGGTTGCTAATAACCAGTTCATGTACACTTCTGAAAGGAATCATGTGAATAATGGGACGCCTATGAAGAAGGGAGTTCTTGAAGTTGATACTCTGAATGCCATATTGGCTCAGAATAAAATATTGACTCAGCAAGTCAATATGATCTCTCAGAGTCTGCATGGAATGCAAGCTGCATCCAACAGTATTCAAGAGGCTTCTTATGCAGAAGAAGCTTATGATCCTGAGAACCCTGCAATAGCAGAGGTAAATTACTTAGGTGAACCTTATGGAAACACCTATAACTCATCATGGAGAAATCATCCAAATTTCTCATGGAAGGATCAAAAGCCTCAACAAGGCTTTAATAATGGTGGAAGAAACAGGTTTAGCAATAATAAACCTTTTCCATCATCCACTCAGCAACAGACAGAGGACTCTAAACCTCCTTATGCCATTCATGGAAAGGAGTAAGACTGATTGGATGAAGAGAGACATTCATGGCAAAGATTGAGATCATAGGCTTTCTATCCTAGTCATGCAATGATTAATTCACCTTATTTAGTCAACTCCAACAAATAGGGAGAAAGTCAAACAAGACTAATCAATCATACCACAATAATAACAAGAATTTATCTTATTACGTCATCTCCAACATTGGAAAAAGGTATCATATTATCTTCCATGAGAGAAAGTCTAACAAGACTAGCTAATCTCAATCCAAAAGTCCTAATCAACTTACTAATTAAATTAGCAAAAGATTAGCGTCAATGGAAACAATATCAGCTAACAACTCTAGATCACCAACATGAGTTGGGTTTTCATGACTCAAGATTGCCTAATTACTCTTTCCAAGCTAAGAATGCTCAAAATCTACTCTAAAATACAACCAAGCATTTTGTCAAACACTTGGTGGGTACAAAGGGAAAGCATAGTAAAATGTGCAAGAAATATAAATCTACCAACTATCAATTGCAAGAAAAGTAAATCAACAACTCAATTCATCAATAAAAAGAACATCAAACATTAAATTGCATTAAAAGAAAATGGAAATCCAACAAGGGTTCATCAACATAAAAGTAACAAAATAAAGGAAATGAAAAAGAGAAACTAAGAAGATTAAGATGTAACAACAAGAAATTAAAAGGAAAACTAAATCAAGACAAGACTTATAACTTGGATCCAAGAAAAAATAACTAAAACTACCCTAAAATCTAGAGAGAGGAGAGAGCCTCTCTCTCTAGAATTCTACCCTAAAACATGATGAAAACTAAACTATGACTTCTTCCTCCATTCCCCCTTTAGTCCTTGGGTTCAATAGCATCAGAAATAGGTTGGATTGGGCCCAAAATGAGCCGCAAAATCGCTGGGGGCGATTTCACTAAAGTGGACCCACGGGCAGAATCGGCGCGCACGCGTATATGGCACGTGCGCGCCCTAGAGCGCAAAGCAACATATGGCAAAATTTATATCATTTCGAAGCCCTAGATGTTATCTTTCCAACGCAACTAGAACCGCCTCATTTAGACATCTGTAGCTCAAGTTATTGTCATTTAATTAGTTAAATAAAAACGAAATTTTGGACAAAGAGGGAAGATATTTTCGAAAATTAGATAGCCTTGCACTCTCTCTTTGGATTCTCTTCTGTATTGCTTGGGAGAGTACTAGGAGGAGTTTCAGTAACTCTTTTACTTAGTGGTGCACGAATTGTGAATCACACTTTTCACAACGCGTACCACTAACCAGCAAGTGCACTGGGTCGTCCAAGTAATACCTCACGTGAGTAAGGGTCGAATCCCACGGAGATTGTTGGTTTGAAGCAATCTATGGTTATCTTGTAAATCTTAGTCAGGAAGTCAATTATGTTTATCAGTTGAATTGTGAATAACCAAGAGAACATAAATTAAAGATTACTTGTTGTGCAGTAATGGAGAATATGTTGGGGTTTTGGAGATGCTTTGTCTTCTGAATCTCTGCTTTCCTCTGTCTTCTGATTCACGCACGCACGCCCTCCTATGGCAAGCTGTGTGTTGGTGGATCACCGTTGTCAATGGCTACCTTCCGTCCTCCCAGTGAAAACTACGCTCACGCGCTCTGTCACAGCACGGCTAATCACCGGTTGGTTCTCGATCCGGTTGGAATAGGATTTACTATCCTTTTGCGTCTGTCACTAACGCCCAGCCTTCAAGAGTTTGAAGCTCGTCACAGTCATTCAATCCTTGAATCCTACTCGGAATACCACAGACAAGGTTTAGACTTTCCGGATTCTCATGAATGCTGCCATCAGTTCTAGCTTATACCACGGAGATTCTGATTAAGGAATCTAAGAGATACTCATTCAGTCGTATATAGAACGGAGGTGGTTGTCAGGCACACGTTCATGATTTGAGGAAGGTGATGAGTGTCACAGCTCATCACCTCCATCACAGTTAAGCGCGAATGAACATCTTAGATAGGAACAAGCGTGTTTGAATAGAAAATAGAAATACTTGCATTAATTCATCGAGACACAGCAGAGCTCCTCACCCCCAACAATGGGGTTTAGAGACTCATGCCGTCAGAGAATACAAAGTTTAGATCTGAAAAGTCATGAGATACAAAATAAGTCTCTAAAAGTTGTTTAAATACTAAACTAGTAGCCTAGGGTTACAAAATATGAGTAGACTATGATGGATGATGCAGAGATCCACTTCTGGGGCCCACTTGGTGTGTGCTGGGCTGAGACTTAAGCAATTCACGTGCAGAGGCCATTTGTGGAGTTGAACGCCAGTTTTTATGCCAGTTTGGGCGTTCAACTCCAGCTTTTGATCCTTTTCTGGCGCTGGACGCCAGAATTGGGCAGAGAACTGGCGTTGAACGCCAGTTTACGTCATCTATCCTTGTGCAAAGTATAGACTATTATATATTGCTGGAAAGCCCTGGATGTCTACTTTCCAACGCAATTGGAAGCATGCCATTTCGAGTTCTGTAGCTCTAGAAAATCCACTTTGAGTGCAGGGAGGTCAGAATCCAACAGCATCAGCAGTCCTTTTTCAGCCTGAATCAGATTTTTGCTCAGCTCCTTCAATTTCAGCCAGAAAAATACCTGAAATTACAGAAAAACACACAACTCATAGTAAAGTCCAGAAATATGAATTTTTCCTAAAAACTAATAAAAATAGACTAAAAACTAACTAAAACATACTCAAAACTATATGAAATTATCCCCAAAAAGCGTATAAAATATCCGCTCATCACAACACCAAACTTAAACTGTTGCTTGTCCTCAAGCAACTAGACAAATAGAATAGAAGACTAATAGGTTGAGAAGCAATAATATCTCAGAGTTTTTTTTTTTTTTTTTTGATTGAAGCTCAGATCCTAATTAGATGAGCAGGACTAGTAGCTTTTTGCTTCTGAACAGTTTTGGCATCTCACTTTATCCATTGAAGTTCAGAGTGATTGGCATTTATAGGAACTCAGAATTCAGATAGTGTTATTGATTATCTTAGTTCAGTGTGATGATTCTTGAACACAGCTTCTTTATGAGTCTTGGCCGTGGCCCTAAGCACTTTGTTTTCCAGTATTACTACCGGATACATAAATGCCACAGACACATAACTGGGTGAACCTTTTCAGATTGTGACTCAGCTTTGCTAAAGTCCCCAATTAGAGGTGTCCAGAGTTCTTAAGCACACTCTTCTTTTTGCTTTGGACCTTGACTTTAACCGCTCAGTCTCAAGTTTTCACTTGACACCTGCACGCCACAAGCACATGGTTAGGGACAGCTTGGTTTAGCCGCTTAGACTAGGATTTTAGTCCTTTAGGCCCTCCTATCCACTGATGCTCAAAGCCTTGGGATCCTTTTTATTTGCCCTTACCTTTTGGTTTTAAGAGCTTTTGGCTTTTTTTTTTTTGCAAGCTTTGTTCTTTGCTGCTTTTTCTTGCTTCAAGAATCATTTTTATGATTTTCAGATTATCAATAACATGTCTCATGTTCATTATTCTTTCAAGAGCCAACATATTTAACAGTCTTAAACAACAAATTCAAAAGACATATGCACTGTTCAAGCATTCGTTCAGAAGACAGAAAGCATTGCCACCACATTTAACCAATTAGAATTTCTTTTATTAAACTCGAAATTTTATTGCTTCTTATTCAAAAGATCTACTATTTTATTCATGTTTAATGATGATGAGAAAAATAAACTATAGCTTAATTGGAGATAAAATCAAATAGATACTAATTACTATTATATGACTTCTAAGGTAAACTTTTTATAAGGACACTGTCACAGAGTTAAGGCAGAAATTGGAAATTAACAACCTTTATTCTGGGAGTATGGGGGTTCCTCTGATCCTTGGGATGCTTGGTATTACAGAAGACTTTTGGCGCTTCAGTTCCCTTAAGTCACGTCCCTGCTCCTCTTGTTCTTTAAACATATGGGTCAGCATTTGACTGTGTTCCTTCTGTTGTTTTATTATTTGCTCCATAGCTTCCTGTATCTTGGTGACAGCCGTCTCAAGATATTCCCAATATTCCGCTTGAGGAATCTCTAGGAGGAATTCCTGTACTCTCTTCTTGATAAGATCCTCCTGTGCTTGTTGTCTCTCCATTGATGCTTTGGTGATTGACTTTTCAATTAGGATATATTCAGTTATTCCCATCTTGACTCCAGCGTCCTTGTAGAGCAGAGAAATCACGCTTGGATAAGCCAACCTGGCCTCTTTTGAATTTTTGTTAGCAATCTTATAGAGTTCAGTGGAAATCAGCTTATGAACCTCCACTTCCTTCCCCGTCATGATGCAATGAATCATCACTGCTCTTTTAACTGTGACTTCAGAACGGTTGCTAGTGGGCAACAAAGAACGCCCAATGAAGTCCAGCCATCCTCTGGCAACTGGTTTGAGATCCTCTCTCTTGAGTTGATTTGGGACGCCCTTTGTGTTGGTGGTCCACCTGGCTCCAGGGATACATATGTCCTCTAGAATCTTATCCAGGCCAATGTCTGCTCTCATCATCCTCCTGTTGAAGGAGTCTGGATCATCCTTTAGCTGAGGTAGCTTTAATATCTCTCTGATCTTGTCAGGGGTGGTATGAACAATCTTTCCCCTGACCATGGTCCGAAATTCGTAGCAGGCAGTTCCAGATAGTCTTTGCTTGTCAGTCTGCCACATATTAGCATAGAACTCCTGGACCATGTTCCTTCCTACTTTCGTTTCAGGATTAGCTAGGACTTCCCAGTTCCTGATTCGAATTTGCTCCTGGATCTCCGGATATTCATCTTCTTTCAGATCGAATCTAACTTCCGGGATCACTGATCTCAGACCCATTACTTTAAGATAATGGTCTGAATGTTCTTTAGATAAGAACTTCCCTTGATTCCAAAGTGGTTTTGGAACGCTCTCTTTCTTGCCTCTTGGAGTGGATTGTTTTCCTTTGGGAGCCATGATCTTAGTGATTTCGGATAAACACACCAAACTTAGAGGTTTGCTTGTCCTCAAGCAAAAGAAAAGAAAGGAGAGGGATAGAAGGAGATCGAGGTGCACTTGGTGATGGAGGAGGGGGGAGGCCGAACCCAATTTTAAAGGGGTGGGGGGGTGGGTTTTCGAAAGATTGGAAAAGATAAGATAAAAAGATTGAGTTGAAAAAGATAAGATAGAAGATATAGTGTAATTTTGAAGAGATATGATAGATTTTTGAAAAAGATAAATTTGGATTTTGAAAAAGATAATATGAAGATTTGAAAAAGATATGGATTAGTTGAAAAGATTTTTGAGTGAAAAAGATAGATTTGTTTTCAGAAAAGATTTTGAAAAGAGTTGGATTGAATTTGGAAAGATGGATTTTTAGAAATTAAGGATTTTAGAAATCAGGGTTCTTGACATGTTCATGTAAAAATCATGCCTTGAAGCATAAAATTTGAAATTAAAATGGAAATACGTGTGGGATAAATGGATTTGGCTCCTCCCTGTCTTCCTGGCGTTTGAACGCCCAAACACTGCTTGTTTTGGGCGTTCAGCGCCCAAATGCTGATCTCCTGGGCGTTCAGCGCCCATTTGCTGCCATTCCTGGCATTCAACGCCCAGTGGGTGGCCATTTCTGGCGTTGAACGCCCAAATTGCTGCCATTACTGGCGTTCAGCGCCCAGTGGATGCCCATTTTGGGCGCTGAACGCCCAAAATGCCCCTTTACTGGCGTTTTCTTGCCATTGAGCTCCCTATCTCTGTTTTGTGTGCAAATTCCTTCTGTAACCCTGTAAACTTATGCAAATGATTCTTTACCTTAGTGTCAGTAAACTTTATATAAACAAATAAAAATAAAAATAGAAATAGGGCAAAATGCTTAGAGGATTGTTGCCCCATGGCTGGGTTGCCTCCCAGCAAGCACTTCTTTATTGTCTTTAGCTGGACCTTGCTGAGCTTTTAATCTAGCTTCAGCCTTGAGCATTCTTGCTCGATGTTGCTTTCAAGATAATGCTTGATTCTCTATCCATTGACAATGAACTTCTTATCAGAATCAATATCTTGGAGCTCCACATAACCATATGGTGACACACTTATAATCACGTATGGTCCCCTCCACCTGGATTTCAGTTTCCCGGGGAATAGCCTGAGTCTAGAGTTAAACAACAGAACCTTCTGTCCTGGTTCAAAGATTCTAGATGACAGCTTTCTGTCATGCCACTTTTTTTATTTTTCTTTATATAGCTTGGCATTTTCGAAAGCTGTGAATCTGAACTCCTCTAGCTCATTTAGCTGGAGCAATCTTTTTTCTCCTGCTAATTTGGCATCAAAGTTTAGGAATCTGGTTGCCCAGTAGGCCTTATGTTCCAGTTCCACGGGCAGGTGACATGCCTTACCATACACCAGTTGGTATGGAGAGGTCCCTATAGGGGTCTTGAATGCTGTTCTGTAAGCCCACAGAGCATCATCCAAGCTCCTTGCCCAATCCTTTCTACAGGTATTTACTGTCCGTTCCAGGATTCTCTTTAATTCTCTGTTAGAGACTTCAGCCTGCCCATTGGTTTGTGGATGATATGGAGTGGCCACCTTGTGGCGAATTCCATACCGAACCATGGCAGAGTAAAGCTGTTTATTGCAGAAGTGAGTGCCCCCATCACTGATTAGTACTCTAGGGACACCAAACCTGCTAAAAATATGTTTCTGGAGGAACTTCAGCACTGTTTTAGTATCATTGGTGGGTGTGGCAATAGCCTCAACCCATTTTGATACATAGTCAACTGCCACCAGAATATAAGTGTTTGAGTAAGATGGTGGGAAAGGTCCCTTGAAGTCAATTCCCCATACGTCAAACAACTCAATTTCCAAGATTCCCTGTTGAGGCATGGCGTAACCATGAGGCAGATTACCAGCTCTTTGGCAACTGTCACAATTACGTACAAACTCTCGGGAATCTTTATAGAGTGTGGGCCAATAGAAGCCACATTGGAGGACCTTGGTGGCTGTTCGCTCACCTCCGAAATGGCCTCCATATTGAGATCCGTGGCAATGCCACAGGATCCTCTGTGCTTCTTCTCTAGGCACACACCTACGGATAATTCCGCTTGCACATCTCTTAAAGAGATAAGGTTCATCCCACAAGTAGTACTTTGCATCAGTAATTAATTTCTTCTTTTGTGTCCTGTTGTACTCCTTGGGTATGAACCTTGCAGCTTTATAGTTTGCAATATCGGCAAACCATGGTGCTTCCTGAATGGCGAATAAATGCTCATCAGGAAACGTTTCAGAGATCTCAAGAGAAGGAAGGGGCATCCCTTCCACTGGCTCTATCCGGGACAGATGATCAGCCACTTGGTTCTCTGTCCCTTTTCTGTCTCTTATTTCTATATCAAACTCTTGCAGAAGCAATACCCATCTGATGAGCCTGGGTTTTGAATCCTGCTTTGTGAGTAGATATTTAAGAGCAGCATGGTCAGTATACACAATCACTTTTGATCCTACTAAGTATGATCTGAACTTGTCAATGGCGTAAACCACTGCAAGTAGTTCTTTTTCTGTGGTTGTGTAATTTTTCTGGGCATCATTTAGAACGCGACTGGCATAATAAATGACATGCAGAAGCTTGTCATGCCTCTGTCCCAATACTGCACCAATGGCATGATCACTGGCATCACACATTAGCTCAAATGGTAATGTCCAGTCTGGTGCAGAAATGACTGGTGCTGTGACCAGCTTAGCTTTCAGCGTTTCAAACGCCTGCAGGCACTTTGTGTCAAACACAAATGGCGTGTCAGCAGCTAGCAGATTGCTTAGAGGTTTTGCGATTTTTGAAAAATCCTTTATAAACCTCCTATAGAATCCTGCATGCCCCAGAAAGCTTCTGATTGCCTTAACATTGGCAGGTGGTGGTAATTTTTCAATTACCTCTATTTTTGCTTGATCCACCTCTATTCCCTTGTTTGAGATTTTATGCCCAAGAACAATTCCTTCAGCACCATGAAGTGACACTTTTCCCAGTTTAAAACTAGGTTGGTTTCTTGGCATCTTTTCAGAACAAGTTTCAGGTGATCAAGACAGGAGCTGAATGAGTCTCCATATACTGAGAAGTCATCCATGAAGACTTCCAGAAATTTTTCCACCATGTCAGAGAAAATAGAGAGCATGCATCTCTGGAAGGTTGCAGGCGCATTGCATAGCCCAAAGGGCATCCTTCTATAAGCAAACACTCCAGATGGACATGTGAATGCTGTTTTCTCTTGATTCTGGGGATCCACTGCAATCTGGTTATAGCCTGAATAGCCTTCCAAAAAGCAGTAATAATCATGACCTGCTAGTCTTTCTAGCATCTGGTCTATGAATGGTAAAGGAAAATGATCCTTTCTGGTGGCTGTATTGAGCCTTCTGTAGTCAATACACATGCGCCACCCTGTAACTGTTCTTGTAGGAACCAGTTCATTTTTTTCATTATGAATCACTGTCATGCCTCCCTTTTTTTGGACGACTTGAACAGGGCTCACCCAGGGGCTATCAGAAATGGGATAAATAATCCCAGCCTCTAGTAATTTGGTGACCTCTTTCTGCACCACTTCCTTCATGGCTGGATTTAGCCGCCTCTGTGGTTGAACCACTGGTTTGGCATTATCCTCCAATAGGATTTTATGCATGCATCTAGCTGGGCTTATGCCCTTAAGGTCACCTATGGACCACCCAAGAGCTGTCTTGTGTGTCCTTAGCACTTGAATAAGTGCTTCCTCTTCCTGTGAATTTAAAGCAGAGCTTATGATCACTGGAAAAGTGTCACCTTCTCCCAAAAATGCGTATTTCAGAAGAAAGTTCAGAGGCTCTTTCATGTCCCCTGAATCCTCCAAATCAGGCTGAACATCTTTAAAGATGTCTTCCAACTCTGATTCGAGACTCTCAGCCATGTTGATCTCTTCTACCAAAGAGTCAATAAGATCAACTTTCATGCAGTCTGTTGATGTGTCTGGATGCTGCATGGCTTTGACAGCGTTCAACTTGAACTCATCATCGTTGACTCTCAGGGTTATTTCCCCCTGTTGGACGTCAATGAGGGATCGTCCAGTTGCTAGGAAGGGTCTTCCTAGAATGAGAGTAGCACTCTTGTGCTCCTCCATCTCCAGCACAACAAAGTCAGTGGGAAAAGCGAATGGCCCAACTCTGACAATCATGTCCTCAATCACGCCTGATGGGTATTTAGTGGAACCATCAGCAAGTTGGAGACATATCCGGGTTGGTTTAACTTCTTCAGTTAAGCCAAGCTTCCTGATAGTGGATGCAGGTATCAGGTTGATGCTTGCCCCAAGATCGCACAAAGCTGTCTTGGTGCAACCACCTTCTAATGTGCATGGTATCAGAAAACTCCCAGGGTCGTTAAGCTTTTCAGGAAAGCTTTTCAGAATGACTGCACTGCATTCTTCAGTGAGGAGAACTCTTTCTGTTTCTCTCCACTCCTTTTTATGACTCAAGATTTCTTTCATGAACTTGGCATAAGAAGGTATTTGCTCAAGTGCCTCTGCAAATGGAATCTTTATTTCAAGAGTCCTTACATAATCTGCAAAGCGAGCAAATTGCTTATCCTGCTCCTCTTTCCGGAGTTTTTGAGGATAAGGTATCTTTGCTTTATATTCCTCAACCTTAGTGGTTAAAGAAGCCTTTTTAGAGGGGTTGTTATCAGCACTTGTGTGTGTCTGATCCCTCACTGGCAATTGAATGCCAGAGTCAGAAGCTGGAGTGACGTTAGACGCCAGCTCACTGTCTGTTCCTGGCGCCTGAACGCCAGAAATGTGCCCATTTTGGGCGTTCAACGCTGGATTCTGCCCCATTTGGGCGTTCAACGCCAGATTCTTGCCCATTTCTGGCGTTGAACGCCAATCTTGCCTTGTTTCTGGCGCTGAACGCCAGTTTTGGGCATGGTCTGGGCGTTCAGCGCCAGCCTTCCACCCATTTTCTGGCGTTTTAGTGCCAGAATTATTTTTCCCTGGGCTCTTACTGTCTTCAGGTGAATCTTTGGTGGGTCGCTCATTTCTTGAATTTTTGATGCCTTGAGGTGGGGTATTTAGTGTTTTCCCACTCCTCAATTGAACTGCTTGACATTCTTCTGCTATTTGCCTTGATAGCTGCTGCTTTGTTTGCTTAAACTGTTCGTCCATATGTATATTAGCTATCCTTGTCTCCTGTAGCCTGTCCTTGAATTCAGCTAACTGCTTTGTTAGAAAGTCCAATTGCTGATTGAATTCAGCAGCTTGTTTTACAGTACTGAATTCAGCAGTTACTGTTTTAACCTCTTCATTCATGGAAGGGTTGCTGCTTAGGTACAGATGCTGATTCCTGGCAACTGTATCAATGAGCTCTTGAGCCTCTTCAATTGTCTTTCTCATATGGATGGATCCACCAGCTGAGTAATCTAGAGACATCTGAGCTCCTTCTGCAAGCCCATAGTAGAAGATGTCTAACTGAACCCACTCTGAAAACATTTCAGAGGGGCATTTTCGTAGCATCTCTCTGTATCTCTCCCAGGCATCATAAAGAGATTCATTATCTCCTTGCTTGAAGCCTTGGATGTCCAGCCTTAGCTGTGTCATCCTTTTTGGAGGAAAATATTGATTCAGGAATTTTTCTATTAGCTGTTTCCATGTCCTTATGCTGGCCTTAGGTTGGTTATTCAACCACCTCTTAGCTTGATCTTTTACAGCAAATGGAAACAGTAATAGTCTGTAGACATCCTGATCTATTTCTTTATCATGTACTGTGTCAGCAATCTGTAAAAACTGTGCCAGAAACTCTGTAGGTTCTTCCTGTGGAAGACCGGAATACTGGCAACTTTGCTGCACCATGATAATGAGCTGAGGATTCAACTCAAAGCTACTAACTCCAATGGAGGGTATGCATATACTACTCCCATATGAAGCAGTAGAGGGGTTAGAATATGACCCCAGAGTCCTCCTGGACTGTTCATTTCCACTTATGTCCATGATGGATATATGGATATAACTTGGACTGATTTACCTTTTTATTTATTTTATTTTATAAGAAGTAGATACTTAAATAAAATAAAATAACTAAAAAGAATTCGAATTTTGAAATTAAATATTTTTTTTTAATAAAAAATAAAAATAATTAGTTAAATAAAAACGAAATTTTGGACAAAGAGGGAAGATATTTTCGAAAATTAGATAGCCTTGCACTCTCTCTTTGGATTCTCTTCTGTATTGCTTGGGAGAGTACTAGGAGGAGTTTCAGTAACTCTTTTACTTAGTGGTACACGAATTGTGAATCACACTTTTCACAACGCGTACCACTAACCAGCAAGTGCACTGGGTCGTCCAAGTAATACCTCACGTGAGTAAGGGTCGAATCCCACGGAGATTGTTGGTTTGAAGCAATCTATGGTTATCTTGTAAATCTTAGTCAGGAAGTCAATTATGTTTATCAGTTGAATTGTGAATAACCAAGAGAACATAAATTAAAGATTACTTGTTGTGCAGTAATGGAGAATATGTTGGGGTTTTGGAGATGCTTTGTCTTCTGAATCTCTGCTTTCCTCTGTCTTCTGATTCACGCACGCACGCCCTCCTATGGCAAGCTGTGTGTTGGTGGATCACCGTTGTCAATGGCTACCTTCCGTCCTCCCAGTGAAAACTACGCTCACGCGCTCTGTCACAGCACGGCTAATCACCGGTTGGTTCTCGATCCGGTTGGAATAGGATTTACTATCCTTTTGCGTCTGTCACTAACGCCCAGCCTTCAAGAGTTTGAAGCTCGTCACAGTCATTCAATCCTTGAATCCTACTTGGAATACCACAGACAAGGTTTAGACTTTCCGGATTCTCATGAATGCTGCCATCAGTTCTAGCTTATACCACGGAGATTCTGATTAAGGAATCTAAGAGATACTCATTCAATCGTATATAGAACGGAGGTGGTTGTCAGGCACACGTTCATGATTTGAGGAAGGTGATGAGTGTCACAGCTCATCACCTCCATCACAGTTAAGCGCGAATGAACATCTTAGATAGGAACAAGCGTGTTTGAATGGAAAATAGAAATACTTGCATTAATTCATCGAGACACAGCAGAGCTCCTCACCCCCAACAATGGGGTTTAGAGATTCATGCCGTCAGAGAATACAAAGTTTAGATCTGAAATGTCATGAGATACAAAATAAGTCTCTAAAAGTTCTTTAAATACTAAACCAGTAGCCTAGGGTTACAAAATATGAGTAGACTATGATGGATGATGCAGAGATCCACTTCTGGGGCCCACTTGGTGTGTGCTGGGCTGAGACTTAAGCAATTCACGTGCAGAGGCCATTTGTGGAGTTGAACGCCAGTTTTTATGCCAGTTTGGGCGTTCAACTCCAGCTTTGATCCTTTTCTGGCGCTGGACGCCAGAATTGGGCAGAGAACTGGCGTTGAACGCCAGTTTACGTCGTCTATCCTTGTGCAAAGTATGGACTATTATATATTGCTGGAAAGCCCTGGATGCTCTGTTGTCAGGAGAGACGATGCGAATCGTGGATCAGAGACCCAAGAGAATATACTCCGGCTGTCATCCAATGACTACGTTGAACATCATGTAGACCGCTTCTGGTTGTCAGGCACGCAGATCTTGGCTAAGCGAGTAACGAAGATATTGGGTGATTGTCACAGGTCACCCCTTCATTTTGACTTAACTGAATTAAGCACGAGATTATATCTTAGAGAAGAAGTAAGCATGAATTGAAAGAGAAACAATAGTACTTGCATTAATTCATGAAGAACAGCAGAGCTCCGCACCTTAATCTATGAGGTATAGAAACTCCACCGTAGAAAATACATAAGAGAAAATAGTCTAGGTATCGCCGTGTGGCCAGCCTCCAAGTCCAAGGATAATAATCTCATAATCCCCTAATACAATAGTAAAAAGTGCTATTTATACTAAACTAATTACTAGGAATTACAGAAAATGAATAACTAAGTACAGATAGTGCAAAAATCCACTTTCGGGGCCCACTTGGTGTGTGCTTGGGCTGAGCATTGAAGCTTTACACGTGCATAGGCCATTCTTGGAGTTAAATGCCAGCTTGGGTGCCAGTTTGGGCGTTTAACTCCAGTTCTGGTGCCAGTTTGGTCGTTTTACTCTAGAAAAGGGTCAAAGGTGGGAGTTTGAATGCTAGTTTGGGCCATCAAATCTCGGAAAAAGTATGGACTATTATACCTTGCTGGAAAGTCCAAGATGTCTACTTTTCAACGCAATTGAGAGTGCTCCAATTGGGCTTCTGTAACTCTATAAAATCAACTTCGAGTGCAGGAGGGTCAGAATCTAACAACATCTACCGTCCTTTTTCAGCCTTTGAATCAGATTTTTGCTCAAGTCCCTCAATTTCAGCCAGAAAATACCTAAAATTATAGAAAAACACACAAACTCATAGTAAAGTCCAGAAATGTGATTTTTGCATAAAAACTAATAAAAATATAATAAAAAGTAACTAAAACATACTAAAAACTATGTAAAAACAATGCCAAAAAGGGTATAAATTATCCGCTCATCAGTGGTTCTTTTTACTTTGGGCATTCTTGGGCCTCTGTGGCGATTTGTCCAAACTCTTTATGAAGAGGTCGGTGGCAAGCCAATCTTTAAAGAGGTCGGTTGCTCTGCTTTAGTCCAACCTGGACCTTATAGCTCGATCTAGGGTATGAACACTAACCCACCCCTTGGATACCATAACCAATAATACGCATACCTCACTGCAATTCCTTAAGAAGACGACCCAGGACTAATACTCTCGGTTACTTTTATTGGGTTGGACTTGTGACAACCAAAAATATTTAAAATTTGATTTGAGCATTACTTGTCGGTTTGGAACTATACTTGCAACGAAGTTATTTCCTCTAACCGAGAAGAAATTATTAGCCGATGGTTTTGCTTTTTCAGTGAACAAGGAATTAGAATTGAGGAAGCTTGTCAAGAGGTGGATGTTATCCAAGAAGAGCACAAGGGTGTGAAGCTTGCAAGACTATTGAAGGTTATCCCTAAGCTTTACTTTTCCGCTTGAATATGGTTTGCTTGAAATGGATGGTCAACTTAGGATGCTCTGTGGGTTGAAGAGTAAAAGGGAGATGGTTAGTGGTTGGCATTGTAAATCAAGGGTCATTAAGGTTGAACCCTCAAGGCTTAGGCCCCATGGTTGGAGGATTCCTAAATTGAATGGGTCTCGAAGGATGATTCAGTATGTGAACGAGAATTCTATTTGCGTGTCACCCAATTGAAATTGTGATGATCAACTTGAAGATGGGTGTAAGAACAAGGTTTGGGATCCCAGCATACAAGAGGATCAATTTTGGGAGCCCTTAGCTTGTGGAGAAATTCATCAAGACTTGGAGCATTTGGTTGGAAATTCTGGCAAGCAATGGAGATCCAAGCATTGGTGGAAGTTTCAAGATGAGTTCAAGCATAAGCCGCCATGATAGGGAGCTCACCAAATGTCCAACTTAAGGACTTTAAATAAAAGTGCTAGGTGGGAGACACCCCACCATGGTAGCATTTTTTCATTTTTCTCTTTTGTATATATTGGTAAATAAGTTTAATTTCGGGTTTAGCTTGGTTTGTTAAGTTTATTCGGTAGTCTAGTGTCTTGAATAAGGTTTGGTGGTGTTTAGATGACTGTCTGGATGTTTAAAATGCTTGGTTTGGTTCAAGAAATTGGTAAAATTTTGAAAAATAGAGCACTTTGTCATGCGTGCGTGTGACCCACATGTACGCGTGATCCCAAGATTTTGAGGGTGCTAGTATTGTGTGTGGACTGTGCCATCGCACGGTCCAGACAGTGATTTGTGCGCGTAGGGTGCGAAAACTGTATGTCCAGTGCAATATCTTCCCACGCGTATGGTGCGCAAATTTTAAACTCACACAACTGAACTGGCAAGTGCACCGGGTCGTCCAAGTAATACCTCAGTTGAGTGAAGGTCGAATCCCACGAGGATTTCCGGATTGAGCAAGCTGTGGTTATTCTGCAGATCTTAGTCAGCGAATAGAAAGATCATTTTTGGTATTGTGGGCACATAAACAAACAATAATAAGAACGATGAGTGGATATTGTTGAGATAGTGATGAGACATCAGTTAAGGCTTCAGAGGTGCTTCTTCTTCTAAATTAATACGTCATACTCTCTACTTTAGTCATGAATAATTCCTTTAATGGCAAGGCTATAAATGAGTAAGCAATGTGTCGTGGTCATTAATCTCCTCAGGTCCAGACCAAACATCCGAATGAACTAGATCAATCTGGGAGAGGGTGAAGTGCACGCAAGTCAATCTCTTTGATGATCCTACTTAAAATGCTACAGACAAGGTCAAATCTTCCGAATCAAAGACTGATGTTCATATGGTTCTAGCCCTTAGAGCCACAGGAACCTCAATTGCCCCTGACTAACGAGGTTATATGTCACATACCCCAATTAGTCCAGATAATTCTGTTGGAATCCGTGATGCATCCTCAAGCTGTAGCTCAATACTATCCGGGTCAGGACTCGTAAGGAACTCATGTAAAATCGAGATTCATAAGGATGAAGAACGACAATACATCATAGAATAGAATCAAACATTCATTGAAATAGAAAAGTAATTGTATTAATCCATAGGAATTAGCAGAGCTCCAAACCTCAACCTAGGAGGTTTAGTTGCTCATACTGTACAGAGAATAGTATGAAATGTTCGAAAGTAGTGAAGATCCCCTAACAAGAGTGATCCTCTTTCTATATATACTAACCTAAACCTAAAGAGACATTAATAATAATTGATAATTACAAAAATGAAATAAGCTAAGCTAAAGGTACGAAAATCCACTTCTGGGCCCACTTGGTGAGTGTTTGAGTTGAGTTTGGCGTCTAACTTGTAGAAGTAGGCATTGAACGCACATTAGGGGGTGAATGTACTGCGTCTTTGCCCCCTTTGTGGCATTGAACGCTAGGTTTGGGCGTTTAACTCCAGCCTTGGTCCTCTTGTGGCGTTGAACGCCTCATAGGGGGTAGTTTGGGCGTTCAACGCCCATTCTGTGCTGTCCAATTAGAAGAAAAGCATAGACCATTATATATTGCTGGAACACCGTAGAAGTTAGCTTTCCAACACTATTGGGAACGCATCATTTGGAGCTATGTGGCTCCAGAAATGCTCGTTTGAATGCATGGAGATCAGATTTTGACATCATCTACTCTGCTTTTCTTGCCTCTGAATCAGACTTTGTCAGAACTTCGCCAAATTCACCCAAAATTCACCTAAAATCATAGAAAAATATAAAAGCTCAAAGTAATATCCAAAGAAGTGAATTTTTCATTAAAACCTACTAAAACATAATAAAATTTAACAAAACATATTGAAAATACTAAGAAAATGATGACACAAAGCATATAAAATATCCACTCATCAGAATACCAAACTTAAACTATTGCTTTTCCTTAAGCAACTAAAAATAAGTAGGATTGAAAAGAAGAGAAAAATACAACAAGTCTCTAAGTTTTCAATGAAGCTCAGTTCCAATTATTGAGTGGGGCTAATAGCTCTTTTCTTCCGAACAGTTCTGACATCTCACTTTTCTTTAAAGTTAAGAGGCATTGACATCTCTCAGAGTTAGAGTCTAGATGATATTATTAGTTCTCTTCTTTAAGCTCTTCTTAATTCTTGAACACAGCTTTCTTTTCTTGGTGATTGGCACCTTTTTTAGCCTAGCTGTGACTCTAAGCGTTATATTTTCCCGTATTATCACCGTATACATAAACACCACAGACACTTGACTGGGGAAACCCTTTTGGATTCGAATTTAGCTTTGCTTAAATTCCTAAAGAGTGGTGCCCAAAGTTCTTAAGCGTACTCTTTTGCTTTGGATCACGACTTTAACTGCTCAGTCTCAAGCTCTTCACTTGACACCTTCACACCACAAGCATTTAGTTAGGGATAACAACTGAATTGAGTTTTTTAGACTGATTTTTGGCGCTCCTAACCATTGATACTCAAAGCATTGGATCTTTGCTCTTTTGCATATATATATTGTTATAAACTTTTTTTTTGAAATAGAAATGCTGTTTCTTTTGCTTTAAGAATATAAATAATACGGATTTTTCTGAGAACCAATAATATTTTCTTACATTCACTATTCTTTCAAGAGTCAACAACCTCAACTTCAAGAAAATTATGCACAATTAATTCATACATTCAGAGAGTAAATGCAAAGCCACCACTTTTGGATTAGAATGAATGTTGTACAATTAACTCAAGAAATTTTGTATTTTACTGCTTCTTTTTGAAAGAAAAAGGCATTTTATTTAAATTTAATAGAATGACAAGTGAAATATCTCATACTCAATTGACATAAAGGAAAATTAATTACTAGAAAATAAAGAACTGGAAAAAGAAAAACTGAAATTCTACTAGTGATCAGGTAAACTTAAATATGAAAAAATAGGAATTAGAATAGGCACAGGATAGGATTGAAACTCAACCAGCTTAATTTTGGTGGTCGTTGCCTTCTTTTGGAGTTACTTTTGGCATTTATGCTCTTCTTCTGCACGCCCCTGCCTCTCATGTCCTTCCACTAGCTTCTGTAACATGCAAGATGGATTCTTTTGTTCCTCTCTTAACTCATCCATAGTGGATTGCAACTGCTTGATGGATGCTGTCAGTTGAGTCCATTATTCAATTGGAGGAGTGCTCTGCCCTTGAGGTGGCTCAGGCGTCTTCCTTTTAGAAAGATCGACTGGTTGCTGAGTCTTGTCTGGTTCTGATCCTCTGGTGCTTTCCATACTCTCCCTGGTAATTAGATTGTCTACTGGATACTAGTGTCTCTATCAATCAGGACTCCTGCCTCATTACACAAGTGAGAGACAAGGTTTAGGAAAGCAAGCTTGGCTTGGGGAGGTCTTATTTGCGAACTTGTATAGCTCATAGGGGATTATTTGGTGAACTTCCACCTCATTGCCCAACATAATGCAATTGATTATCACAACTTTCCTTAAGGTAACTTCAGAACGGTTGCTAGTGGGGAGTATGAAACGTCCAATGAACTCCAGCCATCCTCTAGCAACTGGCTTGAGATCCATTTTCCTCAGTTGGTTTGGTTTGCCTTTCTTATCATTGATCCACTTGGATCCTGGCAAATATATGTCCTCAATGACTTTATCTAACCTTGGTTTGGCTCGTACTCTCCTATTAAAGGAGTCAGGGTCATCCTTTTGTGGGGGTAATTTAAAAATTTCCCGCACCTTATCTAGATTAAAATGTAGAGTCTTTCCTCGGACCATGGTACGCCATGTATGGAATCCTTGTCCCTCTTCCTTTTGTTTATTTGTCATCCATAGGTTTACAAAAAACTCACGGATGCATACTATTCCAACATTGGTTGTGGGGTTGGCTAAAACTTCCCAACCCCTCTTTTGAATCTCTTGTTGGATTTCCGGGTATTCATCTTCTTTCAAGTCAAACTTGACTTTCGGAATCACAATCTTTTTGCACATTACTTCATAGTAACATTCTTCATGAAGCTTGGAGTAGAACCTGTAAGGTTTGTATGTAGGTGTTGGTGGTGCGCCTTTTTTCTTATTTTTTGATGTGGATCTTCCACTTTTTGGAGCCATGGATTGTGAATAACTGAAAGAGAAACGCTCTTGTCACACCAAACTTAAAAGCTTTGCTCGTTTCGAGCAAAATAAGAGAGAGAATAGGCGTAGGAGAGGGGAAGAGAGGCGTGAGGGAGAAGATGGAATTCGAATGATGAGGAAGAGGGAGGGAGGGTGGGGCTTTATAAAAGGAAAAAGATAATTAAATTGAATTCGGAATATATGATGAAAAGATATGATTAGAAATTAAATTGAATGAAGAAAGATTTAAAAAAAAAAGAGATTTGAAAAAGATTGTGGAGAGAGATGGTACATAAAGAAAAGATATGAAAGATAGGAAATAGATTTGAAAAAGAATTGAATTTTGATTTGAAAAGATGATATTGGAAGTTAAGTTGTGGAAAAGATATGGTTTAATTTCAAATAAATTTAAAAACATAGTGATTTGAAGAGAAGATTGATGAGAAGATATGGTTTTGAAAAAGATATGGTTTGACCAAGTCAACCCCTCCTTCCCTTCCTTGGAATTCGAATGGATGGCTTGCCTCCTTGTGGGCGTTGAACGTCCAGGGAACCCCCCTGGTGGCATTCAACACCAGCTCTTCTTCCCTCAATGGGCATTGAATTCCCAGGGAACCCCCTTGGTGGCATTCAACGCCAGCTCCTCATCCCTCAATAGGCGTTGAATGCCCAGGGAACCCCCTTAGTGGCATTAAACGCCAGGCCTTCACTCCATTTTGGGTGTTGATCACCCAAGCAGCTCCCCTTGTGGCATTCAACACCAGCCTTTCTATCCTTCTTGGGCATTGAATGCCCAGCCTTCTCCTTGTCTGGCGTTCAATCCCAGCAAGGAATCCTCCCCAGGGTGTTTTGAATTCAATTCTGAATGTTCCTGTTTTTAATCTAAGTGCTGCACATGATCACAAGTATTAAACAGGAAGGGAAGACTGTGAAAGTTAATATAGAATGAACTGGAATTGAATAAAACTAAGAATAAGTAAAAAAAACTAAAAACAGTAATATGCTACGTATGGTTAGGTTGCCTCCTAACAAGCGCTTCTTTACTATCATTAGCTTGATGTTCCTGTTGCTATGTTAGCAGTAGAGTGGAGCTCTCTCACTCCAGAGTATCCCCTAGATAATGCTTGATCCTCTGTCCATTTACTGTAAAACTTTTTGTAGAGTGTCTATCTCGGAGCTCTATATGACCGTAGGGTGAGACATTAGTGACCAAAAAAGGTCCTGTCCACCTGGAGTTGAGCTTCCCAAGGAAAACTTGAGTCTAGAATTGAAGAGTAAAACCTTCTGTCCCAGCTCAAAGACTCTGGAGGAGATCTTTTGATCATGCCATTTCTTAGCTCTTTTCTTGTAAATTTTTGCATTGTCAAATGCAGCTTGTCGGAATTCATCCAACTCCTTTAATTGGAGCAGTCTTTTGTCTCTTGCAGCCTTGGAATCAAAAGTGAGGAATCTGGTTGCCCAGTTGGTATGGAGACATCCCAATAGGGATTTTAAAAGATGTTCTATATGCCCACAGGGCATCATCCAACTTCCGTGCCCAGTCCCTCCTAGAGGTACCCAATGTTCTTTCCAGGATTCTTTTGAGTTCTCTATTGGAAACCTCGGCTTGCCCATTTGTCTGCGGATGGTATGGAGTTTCCACCCAGTGGCGAACACCATAATGGTGCAGAATTGAGTCAAGTTGTCTTGTTACAAAAATGAGTGCCTCCGTCACTGATTAGTGTCCTTGGGACACCAAATCTGCTGAAAATGTACTTTTGGAGGAATTTTATCACCACTTTGGTGTCATTGGTGGGTGATGTGATTGCCTCAACCCATTTAGACACATAATCCACTGCCACAAGGATGTACATGTTCGAATATGAGGATGGGAAGCGGCCCATAAAATCTATTCCCCATACATCGAATAACTCAATTTCTAAAATTCCTTGCTGAGGCATCTCATGATTATGAGAGAGATTGCCATCCCATTGACAACTGTCACAGTTGAGGACAAACTCTCTAGAGTCTTTGAAGAGTATGGGCCAGTAAAAGCCGCTCAGAAGGACCTTGGTGGCTGTGCGCTCACCTCCAAAATGGCCTCTATAATCTAAGCCATGGCAATGCCACAGAATTTGCTTCATCTCTTCCTCAAAGATGCAACGACGGATTATACCATCCGAGTACCTTTTAAAAAAGGTATGGTTCATCCCACAAGTAATACTTAGCATCAAGGATGAGCTTTTTAATTTGCTGTCTATTGTATTCCTCTGGGACGAACCTTATTGCCTTGTAATTTGCAATGACAGCTAACCAAGGTGCTTTGCGTATTGCAAAGAGTTGTTCATCAAGGAAGGTCTCAACTATCTCTGTAGTGGGAGGAGACATTCCTGCTGCAGGTTCCATCCTGGACAGATGGTCAGTCAACTGATTCTCGGACCCTTTTCTGTCCCTTATTTCTATGTCAAATTCTTGCAAGAGCAATACCCATCTTATTAGTCTGGGTTTAGAGTCCTACTTGGATAGAAGATACTTGAGAACAGCATGGTCTATATAGATGATGACCTTAGATCCTATTAAATAGGATCTGAACTTGTCAATGGTGTAAACCACTGCAAGTAGCTCTTTTTATGTGGTGGTGTAATTTCTCTGTGCATCATTTAAAACACGACTGGCATAATAAATGACGTGTAAGAGCTTATCATGTCTCTTCCCCAGGACGGCACCAATTGCATGATCACTGGCATCACACATTAGTTCGAATAGAAGGTTCCAGTCAGGTGCAGATATGGCAGGTGCAGAGACCAGCTTTGCTTTTAGATTTTTGAAGGTATCCCTGCACTCTTTATTAAAAATAAAAGGAGTGTCAGTGGCTAAGAGATTGCACAGAAGTTTTATAATTTTGGAGAAATCTTTGATAAACCTCCTGTAGAATCCCGTATGTCCTAAGAAGCTTCTGATTGCGTTAACATTAATAAGTGGTGGTAATCACTCAATTACTTTCACCTTGGCCTAATCGACTTTTATCCCCTTGTTGGAAATTTGGTGTCCAAGAACAATGCCTTCAGTCACCATGAAATGGCATTTCTCCCAGTTAAAAACTAGGTTAGTTTCTTGGCAGCGTTTCAGAACTAGGGCCAGATGGTCAAGGCAGGAATAAAAAAAAATCCCCAAAGATAGAGAAATCATCCATAAATACTTCAAGGAATTTCTCAACCATGTCTAAAAAGATGGAGAGCATACACCTTTGAAAGGTAGCAGGTGCAGTACAGAGGCCAAATGACATCTTCCTGTAAGCAAACACTCTATATGGGCATGTAAATATTGTCTTTTCTTGATCTTGGAGATCTACTACAATTTGATTGTAGCCTGAATATCCATCCAGAAAGCAGTAAAAAGCATGGCCAGTTAGTCTCTCTAGTATCTGGTCTATGAACGGTAGAGGAAAATGGTCCTTTCTTGTGGCGTTATTGAGCCTTCTATAATCAATGCACATGCGCCACCCTGTCATTGTCCTTGTGGGGATTAGTTCATTCTTTTCATTATGAACCACTGTCATCCCTCCCTTCTTGGGTACAACTTGGATAGGAATGACCTAAGGGCTATCTGAGATGGGATAGATAATCCCAGCCTCCCATAGCTTAGTGACTTCTTTCTGCACCACTTCCTTCATGGCGGGGTTCAGCTGCCTTTGTGGTTGCACTACAGGTCTGGCATCATCCTCGAGCCTTATCTTGTGCATGCAACGAGTTGGGCTAATCCCCTTTAAGTCACTGATGGTCCAGCCTAAAGCTGTTATGTGTGTCTTCAACACCTAAATCAGTGCTTCTTCCTCTTGTTGCTTTAGGGAAAAACTTATGATTACAGGGTAAGTGTCACCATCTCTTAGAAACACGTATTTAAAGGATGATGGCAGTGACTTAAGCTCAAGTTTGGGAGGTCCATCCTCCATTTTAGGAGCTTTTAAAGCCATCTCCTGCTCTTTTGATGCCTCCCGGTCAGAACTGGCATCCTCAAAGATGTCATTTAGCTCCTCCTCTAAGCTCTCAACTGCATGTATCTCTTCCATCAGAGAATCAATGATGTTAATCCGCATGCACTCCTCAGATACATCCGGATACTTCATTGACTCTCAGGGTCACTTTCCCCTTTTCCACATCAATGAGGGTCCTTCATGTGGCCAAGAAAGGTCTTATGAGGATGATGGACACATTCTTATGTTTTTCCATGTCTAAGACTACAAAGTCTGTAGGAAATGCAAAGGGTCCAACCTTTACAATCATGTCTTCAATTACTCCTAATGGAATCTTAGCGGAGCCGTCAGCTAGTTGAAGGCATATGCGGATGGGCTTGATTTCTCAGTGTAGGCTGAGTTTCTTTATCAATGAGGTAGGTATTAAGTTGATGCTTGCACCAAGATCATATAAAGCCCTCCTTGTGTTGGCGTCTCCAAGATTGCATTGTATCACAAAGCTTCCAGGGTCTTGTATCTTTTCTGGTAGGTTCCTTTGGATGACTGTACTGCATTCTTCAGTGAGTAAGATTGTCTCTACCTCCCTTTAGTCCTTCTTGTGACATAATATGTCCTTCATGAACTTTACATAGGAAGGTATTTGTTCAAGGGCTTCTACAAATAGGATTTTGATATCTAGAGTCCTGAGGTAATCTGTAAACTTTGCAAATCGCTTATCCTTCTCTGCTTGATGGAGTTTCTGAGGATATGGCATCCTAATTTTGTACTCAGGTGTGCTGAGTGGTACAGAGTGGTTGTCTATGTTACCAGAAGGAGGACCACCATCTGGCTTAGGAGGGGTTTTCCTTGGGTTTGCACATGCTTGACCTCCCCCTTTGGGCATTCAACGCCAAGCTAGTTTCTTCTTGGGGTTGAACGCCACGTCTGCCCCCTTCTGGGTGTTGGACGCCCATGGGCATGCCTTGGGTGGTTGTGTTTTTGTCTTTTGACACTTCCTCTTGTCCTTGCCTCTCTGTCGTGAGAGTGGCTGTTTAGTGTCCTGCCACTCCTCCATTGGATAGCTTGGCACTCCTCTCTTATCTGTTTAGATAAGTGTTGTTCAGGCTAGTTCAGTCGTGCCTCTATATTCCTGTTAGAGGCATGAGTTTCTTGCAGCACCTCTTGCAGGCTTAACAATTGTTGTGTGAGGGAGTGTAGCTGCTGAGTTAGCGATTCACTCTATTTTGGAGGGTCTGAGTCAGTGTACGCTGCTCTGACCACTCTGTACATTGCAGTCTCACCAGATGAGTATAGGTGCTGGTTGATGGCGACTGTCTCAATAAGTTCTTGAGCTTCCTCAATAGTCTTTGTCATGTGGATTGAACCACCTGCAGAATGATCTAAGGACATCTTAGTTATATCTGTGAGTCCGTAATAGAAGATGTCTAGCTTAACCCATTTGGAAAACATTTTCATAGGGCACTTCCATAGCATCATTCTATACCTCCCCCAAGCATCATAAAGAGATTCACTCTCATCTTGCTTGAAACCTTGGATGTCCAATCTTAGCTGGATTAACTTTCTTGGCGAAAAGTATTGGCTCAGAAATTTATCTACCAGCTTATTCCAGGTGTTCAAGCTTGATCTGGGTTGAGTGTCCAACCACCTCCTAGCTTGATCATTTACAGCAAATGGGAAGAGCAGCAGCCAGTAGACATCCTGGTCCACTCCTTCAGCTTGTACTATGTCAGAAATCCGCAGGAAGTCTGCAAGGAATTTTGTGGGCTCCTCTTGTGGGAGTCCCTGGAATTAGTAGTTCTGCTACACTAGAGTGATGAGCTATGGATTGAGCTCAAAGTTTGCTACTCTAATAGGGGGTATACAGATACTTCTTTCATAGAAGTCAGGAGTGGGGGTAAACGAACCCAAAGTTCTTCTTGGTTGTGTATTCTCAAATGGATTCATATTTATATTTTTTTTGTTCCTGCTTACACAAGCAAAGAGCAAAGCAAAGAAAATGTGGGGGTCTCTATGCCAAGAGTAGAGAACTCCCAGTGAGATGTTCCACAGAAATGTGTAATAAATTAGAGTAATAATAATAATAAGGACAGAAAATTTAATAAGATAAAAACATAAGAGTTAATATAGGAAATTCGAATTCTTAAAATTTAAACAGAAAAGGGGTTCAGAGCACTTTTCAAAATTTAAAAGGGAACAACCAATTAGACACCAAACTTAAAATTTTTGAAAATAAAAACACAATTTCAAAAATAGAGAGACACCAAACTTAGAGATTTTGAAATCAAACAAAGGGAAGTAGCAAATAATAATTTGAAAAATAAGAAGGAAATTAAGAACAGAATTTGAAGGTTTAAAAAGAGAAATCAACAAAGAATCAGATGAACACCAAACTTAAAATTCAACAAATGACTCAAAATACGTTTTTGGAAGGGAGATTTCTAAAAACAAAAACAACACAATTAAATGAAAAGTAGTAAAAGTACCTGATCTAAGGAGCAAAATAACTGGTAGTTTGTTAATCATGAACAATCCCCAGCAACGGCGCCAAAAACTTGGTGTGCAAATTTTGAGCTAGCACAACTGAACCGGCAAGTACACCGGGTTGTCAAAGTAATACCTCAGGTGAGTGAGGGTTGAATCCAACGAGGATTGCCGGATTGAGCAAGTTGTGCTTGTTCTGCAGATCTTAGTCAGGCGAATAGAAAGATGATTTTTGGTATTGTGGGTGCATAAACAAACAATAATAAGAACACTGAGTGGATATTGTTGAGATAGTGATGAGACATCAGTTAAGGCTTCGGAGGTTCTTCTTCTTTTGAATTAATACGTCATACTCTCAACTTCAGTGATGAATGGTTCCTTCAATGGCAAGGCTGTAAGTGATTAAGACATGGGTTGTAGTCATTAATATCCTCAAGTCCAGACCAAACATTCGAATAGACTAGATCAATCTGGGAGAGGGTGAAGCATGCGCAAGTCAATCCCTTTGATGATCCTACTAAAAATGCCACAGATAACATCGAATCTTCCAGATCAGAGATTGATGCTCTTATGGTTTTAGTCCTTACAGCCATAGGAACCTCAATTGCCCCTGACTAACGAGGTTATATGTCACATACCCCAATTAGTCCAGATAATTCTGTTGGAACCCGTGATGCATCCTCAAGCTGTAGCTCAATACTATCTGGGTCAGGACTCGTAAGGAACTCGTGTAGAATCGAAATTCATAAGGATATAGAGCGATAATGCATCATAGAATAGAATCAAACATTCATTGAAATAGAAAAGTAATTGTATTAATCTATAGGAGGTTTAGTTGCTCATATTATACAGAGAATAGTGTGAAATGTTCGAAAGTGGTGAAGATCCCCTAACAAGAGTGATCCTCTTTCTATATATACTAACCTAAACCTAAAGAGACATTAATAATAATTGATAATTACAAAAATGAAATAAGCTAAGCTAAAGGTATGAAAATCCACTTCTGGGCCCACTTGGTGAGTATTTGAGTTGAGCTTGGCGTCTAACTTGCAGAAGTGGACGTTGAATGCCCATTAGGGGGTGAATGTGTTGCGTCCGTGCCCCCTTTGTGGTGTTGAATGCCCATTTCGGGCTGTCCAATCAGAAAAAAAGCATAGACCATTATATATTGCTGGAAAGTCCTGGAAGTTAGCTTTCTAACGCCGTTGAGAACGCGCCATTTGGACCTCTGTAACTCCAGAAATGCGCGTTTAAATGTATGAAGATCAGATTTTGACAACATCTGCTCTGCTTTTCTTGCCTATGAATCAGACTTTGTCAAAACTACGCCAGATTCACCCAAAATTACCTAAAATCATAGAAAAACATAAAAGCTCAAAGTAATATCCAAAGAAGTGAATTTTGTATTAAAACCTACGAAAACATAATAAAATTTAACAAAACATACTGAAAACACTAAGAAAATGTTACCACAAAGCGTATAAAATATCCACTCATCAGCGTACACGTGACACACGCGTACGCGTCACCCTCTATTTTCCTATTCCATGCCTACGTGTGACCCACGCATACGCGTGGGCACCCCTGTTCACACACTTCTTTTCTCCTCTTCTCTCCATTTCTTTTCTTCTTTTCTCTTCTCTTCTCTTCTTTCCCTCCTCCAACCATCATCCACCACCACCATTTCTCATCCACCATCATCTCTTTTAGTTAGTTAATTAGTTGGGTAGTTAGTTAGTTAGTAGTTAGTTTAATTCTCTATTTTAGGTGCTAAGTATATGATTATTGATTTGATTTGCTAATTCTGATGAGGAATTGCTATTGATTATTGACATGTTGCTATTTTAGCATCATTGTTGTGAATATTCATTGTTGGATTCATTTGTTGAGGTTAAACTTTGTTGCTTGGTATTGAATTTTTCATGCTTAACATTTGTGAATATCAAGTGCTTATAACATTGCCTTCAAAGCTTTCTAAATCTTTAGAGTTGCATGATTTAGCCACCATGTGATTTGAATTCTTTACTTTGACTAGGCAATTTTTGATGTTGGATGATGTACATTTATCTTAATGCATTGTGTTGCTTGATCATATGCATCCATATGTTATGCATGTGCTTTAAAGACATGTTGACCCTCAATTGTTTAACTATGTGCTCTATACATATTTAAAACTACTCATATTGGCATAATACTTCAATTGTGAAATTGGATTGCGAGCTCACCTAGGATCATTTTTTGAAATTCTCAAGCTATATGGACCATGCTTGCTATGTGATTGATTTTCAACTTATATCTCTCTTTTAATAAGTTTTAAAGCAACCATGTGTCCCACTTCATGTCAATTAGGTGATGCAACCCAAAATTCAAAGTGTGTCATTGATTGATGTGTGATTTCTATACATTCTCTTTGTTGCATTGAATTTCCTTCCACATCAATCAATTCCCATTCATTATCCATTTCACAATTACCTGATTCTTGCTTGAGTATTTTCATGCTTCTTTAATACTTGTTTGTTTGTCTTAACCTACAAGTTTTTCTTTAAAGTATTTCAAGCACACTAGAATTAGTGAAGTGCATACTTATTTTGTGTAGTTGTGACATAGCTTTTAAATGCTAGTGTGTGTGTTCTAAACAGCATGCAACTTAAAACTCACACACTATTTTTTCTTAATGTCACACATTGATTAACTCACTTCATTTTAGTGATTTTTACCTCATTCCAATAACATATGCTTCCTTACTTTTGCATTTACTTGTCTTCTTATCTTGTTTCCTATTTTCAGGATAAGTTACCATAAGGGAAGTAGAAGTAAGAACATACAGTAGCCGATTGATCCACCAGCTGAAGGTGGCAATCCGTGTAGTTGCCGTACCCCCTTGCTCATCTTTGAATGCACCAAGGACGGTGCAAACTTTTAAGTGTGGGGAGGTCATCCGACCAATCGGCCATTTTTGGGTGATAAATTTCTAATCCCAACACTTTTACATTTCAATTTTTTATTTTAATGCTAAGTCTTTTAGAATTCCTAGTTGCATTTTCTCTTAGTTTATTGCATTTCTTTTCATATATATAATAAGCTTAGTCAAAATAATGAAATTTTCCAAGAAATTTATCTATAGGGCACCCCAATTGATTTGAGTAAAAACAATTTTTTTTTCATTGAACTTGCTTGAATTATATATTATGAAACATGTTTTTAAGCTAAGAACACATAATCATGTGAGTTTTGAGCCTAATTGTGTGGTTACATCATATTAACAACTATTTTCATTCTTGTGTGTGTTAGTCTCTTTCTATGATTGTAATCTTTGATTTGTTTGATTCTTTATGTCCATTATTTTGTGTATGAATACATTTATATGATTGAGGCCTTTATTTCATTGAAGCTCACTTACCCAATTGGCCTTACCCTTTTATCTACCATTGTTAGCCAATT
Source organism: Arachis hypogaea (assembly GCF_003086295.3). NCBI lineage: Eukaryota > Viridiplantae > Streptophyta > Magnoliopsida > Fabales > Fabaceae > Arachis > Arachis hypogaea. The sequence goes on along the minus strand of NC_092050.1, from coordinate 96,646,419 downwards.
TTGAGCCTATTTTAATCCCTTTTATTCTTAATTTTAGCATATCATTACTCCTAAGTGAAAAAGAATTAAATCCCTTGTTTGGATCTTTGATTAGCTTAGGCTAGTGAGTGTGTATATCATTTAAGTATGGAAAATTTGGGAAAAATCGAGTGAGATAAAAGTGTATTTCATAGTTTTGTTAAAAATCTTGGGAATTAGGTACATACTCATGTATTAGTTATGTAAACCACATGCATTAATCCTTTTGTATATATTATGTTATTGAAAAAAATGAATGAAAAAAATATATAAAAAAAGAAAAAGAAAAACAATAAAAAAGGGGACAAAATGCCCAAAAGAAGAGTAATAATAACAATGCATATGTGTTATAGGTGAAAAGAATGCATAAGTATGGGAAAAAAGTGAATTATGGGTAGCTAGGTTTGTATTTGAATTGAATAGGTTGTTATATGTGTTAGGTGAGAGCTTAAGTTAATCAAAGATTCAAATTTTAAGCTCACTTAACCAAATACAATCTTACCTTGACCCTAGCCCCATTACAACCCATGGATAAGTCCTCATGATATTTGTATGCATGCATTGAATAATTGTTGATTGTTAGATGAAAAATAAATCTTAGAAAGAGTGATTAGAGGAGAATTGAGTGAATCAACCCTATACACTTGAGCGATTAGAGTGGATACACATTTGGTGAGGGGTTCGATTGAAAGTTATTAAATTAACCCTCAACTACATGTTTTCACCCATAATCATCTCCTTTCTTGAAAGCTATTAAATTCTTTTCAAAAATTCAATTCAATTGTGGATTTGACTTGATTGTGATTTCTCTAGCCCTTGTGTTTATATATGTATTCTTGGAAATTAATTTATTTTGACCAAGTAGTTGCATGCATTTAGATAGAGTGCATATAGATAGTTTGCATTGAATAAATGTTGATACCCCTTTCTTGTCTTTCTTGAGTTTAGCATGAGGACATGCTTGGTTTAAGTGTGGAGAGGTTGATAAACCCCAATTTTGTGGTTTATCTTGTGTTGAATTTAGTGGATTTTATCAACTTATCTTACATTTATTTAATGAAATAACATGGTTTTGTGAATCTCTCCTAAATTGTGCTTAAAATTAAAAACATGTTTTCTAAGCCCTTAATTTGCTAAATTTAATTCACTTTAATTCTACTAGTTGCCTTGATGTGTTTGTTAAGTGCTTTCAGGCTTTAGAGGCAAGGATTGGATCAAAGAAGTGAAGAAAAAGCATGCAAGATAGAGAATTCATGAAGAAATAAGGATTTGGTGAATTCATGGCGACGCGCACGTGTGACCCACGCGTACGCATGATAGAGGAACTTGCTAGGCCACGCGCACGCGTGACCCATGCGTACATATGACACTTGTCATGTGACCTCATTAAAGAAAAACATTGGGGGCGATTTCTGAGCTTATCCAAGCCCAAATCCAACTCATTTCTGAAGCTATTTGATGCAGAATTCAAGAGGGAACAAGGGAGAGCAATTAGGGTAGCTTAGGAACCATGTTTTAGGTAGTTTTCTAGAGAGAGAAGCTCCCTCTTCTCTCTAGAATTAGGGTAGAATTAGGTTAATCTCTCTTAGATTTAGGTTTTAATTCTTGTTTTCAATTAGTTTTTCTTGCAATTTCTTGTTATTACATCTTTGTTCTCTTAGTTTCTCTTGTTAATTTCTCATTTATGTCACTTTTATGTTTCTGAACTCTTTTGTTACTCTTAATTTCATTTAATGCAAATTGATCTTTTATGTTCTTTTAATGCTTTTTTCAGTTATTATTATTGATTTCTTGCACTTGGTAGTTTTAGATTTTATTATTCTTGCCCTTTTAGCATGCTTTCCTTTTATGCCTTCCAAGTGTTTGACAAAATGCTTGGTTGGGCTTTAGAGTAGATTTTGAGCATTCTTGGCTTGGAAAGAGAAATTAGACAATCTCGAGTTATTAGTACCCAATTTAGATTGGGGATCTAGAGTGATTAGTTAATCTTGTTTCCATGAACATTACTTATGGATTGGGATTAACTAGGCTTATTTGACTTTCTCCCGATGTTGGAGATAATGAAATAGGATTAGCTCTTGATAACTATTGTGTTATGATTAATGACTAGGATAGAAAGTCTTGATTTTCAATCCTTGCCATGAAAGCCTCTCTTTAATATTTGCTATCTTTAGTTGTTTGCTTTAATTTTCTTGCCATTTAATTTCTTGTCTTTTTATCAACCCAACCCAACCTCAACCAATAATTGAGCACTCGATTGCAATTCCTAGGGAGAACGACCTGGGAGAAATACTCTCGGTTATTTTTATTGGTTTGAACTTGTGACAACCCAAATTAAACTTTGATTGAAGGTTGTTTGTCGGTTTGGGACTATACTTGCAACGAAGTGATTTCTTTTACTGTGAAGAAATTCTAGACCGACGGTAACCCTCTTTCAAGTTTTTGGTGCCGTTATCGGGGAATTGCAATGAGTACTTGTTATTGGTTATTGTTCATATGTGAATGTTGTGAATATTTTTGCTTTTTGTTTCTTTGTTAGTTCTTGCTAGTTTTAGTTTAGGAGTTTATTTTCTTTATCTCTTGTTAGCTTTTGTTTTTGTTTTCCCTTTTTAACCATGAATTCTCACCCTTTTGGCTATGAGTTTGGTTCAAACTATGTTGTAGGAAATAGAAGTGAAAGCTTCAATAGAGGTTTGCATCAAGGAATTGGAAATCAAAGTTGGGAGGAGCTTCAAGCATATGGATACTCTTCTTAGCAACAACCTCCTCCTGTTTCTTATGGGTATAATCCAACTCCTAATGCATACCAACCTAATGGATGTGGTGAACCTCATTGTGGTTGTCAACCACAATCACCATATGCATATGACTCTTTCCCTCAATATAGCCCTTAAAAACCCTACTTACAAGCCTCATACCACCAAACACCTCCATATGACCCTAACCCATATCCACCATAGCAACCACCTTATGAGCCATATGAACTATACCTAGAACAACTACAATTCCAACACAATTACTTCCAAAAACCACCTCCATATACACCACCTCACTACCCTTACCAAGATGAACCACCTCCCATATTTGAAAACTTTCAACCACGTGATGAATTCTCCTTTCCACCACAACCCTCCATAGAAGAATATCCATATCCATCGATCCAAGAGCAATATGATCCTACTTATGTTAGCCAAGTGGAACAAGAGCCAAGGGATCGTCTCATGAAAGCGATGGATCGGCTTAGAGCAATCTTAGTTCAAAAGGAACAAGAGGAAGACCAAAAGAGACATGAAGCTATCATGGCTAACCTTGCCAAAATTAAAGCCAACTTGGACTCATGGGATTCATACTACAAATAAAGCATTTCCACGAGTGAATATGGAGAATCATGATGAACGGAAATTGTATATAGTTTAGAATTTCACAATAAATTCTCGTTGCAGGTATAGTTCTAAACCAACAAACAATTCCTCAATCAAAAATTTGTTTGTCACAAGTACAAACCCCAATAAAAATAACCGAAGTATTCAAACCTCGGGTCGTCTCTCAAGAAATTGCAGGGAAGTATTCTTGTTATCGGTTACGAGATGCATATTTTGGGGTTTTGTGATAAGGGAAAAGAAACATAAATGACAAGTAAAGGAACTCAAATAATAAAGAGGTCTTGGCAAGGGTTGATGGTTAAGGATCTTTATCCTTGTTACTAACCACAACATGATAATTGCAAGGATCAATCTCATTAAGTCATCCTCTAACAAGTGAAGGAAAGTCAAATGAGCTACATTAATCCTAGTCCATAAGTCCTAGCCACCTTACTAATTAATTTAGTGGAAGCAAGAGTCAACACTTGGACATTAGCAACTCAATTTCACCTAAGTTACCATCCCAAGCCAAGAACACAAAAATCTACTCTAACATCCTTCCAAGCATTTAATCAAACACTTGGAAGGCATAAAAGGAAAGCAAAATAGGATTACAAGAAAAGTAAATCTACAATACCAATTGCAAGGAAATTAACAACAATAATTCAAATCAACAATAAAAGAAATCAAACATAAATTGCATTAAACGAAAATAGAAGAAACAAGAGTGCATCAACAACAAAGTAAGCAAATACAAAGAGTAAAATACTAAACTAAGGAAGCAAAGGTAAAGGAACAAGAAATTAGAAAGGAAAAGTAAATCAAAGCATGAATTAAACCTAGATCTAAGAAATCCTAATCTACATTTAACCTAATTATAGAGAGAAGAGAGAGCTTCTCACTCTAGAAACTAACTAAAGCATCATGAAAACTAAACTATGTGCTTCCCCCCCCCCCCATTGAACTCCTCTTGAATTCTGCATGTAATAGGCTCAGAAAACAAGTTGGATCTGGGCCTGGGAAGCTCAGAAATTTCTCCCAGCATTTTCACTTTAAGGAGGTCACGTGCGAGCTGCAACGTGTTCGCATGGGTCACGCGTACGCGTCATTTGGCATTTTTACTTCCCACACGTACGAGTCATGTCACGCGTACGCGTCGCCATGCGACTTCATATCCATGCGTGCGGGTCGTTCCACGCATGCACGTCGATGAATTCACTCCAAATCCTTGATTTTCCATGAATCCTCCACTTTGCATGCCTTTCTCTTCACTCCTTTGATCCATTCCTAGCCTTTTTAACCTGAATTCACTAACAAATACTTCAAGGCATTTAGTGGAATCAAAGATGAATTAAAATTAACAAATTAAGGCCTAAAAAGCATGTTTTCACTCTTGAACACGAAGTAGGAGAAATTCATGAAACCATGCTATTTCATTGAATAAATATGAGAATAATGATAAAAAAATCCACACAATTCAGCATAAAATGCACCACGAAATAGTGGTACATCAAATCTCCCCACACTTAAACAATAGCATGTCCTCATGCTAAACCAAGAAAGAGATAAAGGGTATCAACAATTATTAAATGCAAACTAACTAAATGGAACCTATCTATATGTAACTACTTGGTCAAAACAAATCAACTTCCAAGAAAGCATATATGCACATGAGGGCTAAAGGTATTAACAACCAAGTCAAGCTACAATTGAATTGAGTTATTAAAGATTTTACAAACTTGCATGAAAAGTGATGATCATGGTGGAAACATGTAATTGAGCAATCGAACCCTCACTAGATGTGTATCCGCTCTAGTCACTCAAGTGTATAGGGTTGATTCACTCAATTCTCTCCTAATCATGCTTTCCAAGATTTGTTTTTCATCTAACAATCAACAATTATTTCATGCATGCATACAAATATCATGAGGACTTTCCATAGGTTGTAATGGGGCTAGGGTCAAGGTAGGATGCATATGGTTAAGTGGACTTGAAATTTGAATCTTTGAGTAACTTAAACTTCCCACCTAACCTATATAACAACTGGTGCGGAATTTATAACCACAAACTAACCGGCAAGTGCACCGGGTTGTACCAAGTAATACCTCAGGTGAGTGAGGGTCGATCCCACGAGGATTGATGGATCAAGCAACAATGATTTAGTGATTGGTTTAGTCAGACAAACAGAAAATAGTGTTCAGAGTTCAAAGAGCATTAAACAGTAAACTCAGAATATCAGAAGATAAGCAATAAATAAGTTGGGAATAATATATGGAGAAACAGTTAAGGTTTTAGAGTTATCTATTTTCCGGATTGACTTTTCTTAATAACTATTTTAATCATGCAAGATTTAATTCATGGCAAACCATATGTGACTAAACCCTAATTCCTTAGACCTTTTTAGTCTCCTCTAACTCTCATCAACCGCCAATTCCTTGGTCAATTTATTCCAATTAGAGGGTGAAGTTTAATTCTGGTTATTATGCCACAAAAATACTAATTATCCAAATATAAGAGGATTATATGTCACGTATCCTGTTAAATCCAGATAATTAGAAATTTAGGAGAATATATTTTCTAGCTGTTGTTCAAGTAAAGAGCTTTTCCAAGTTATACAAGAACTCAACTAGAAAGAGGGTCATACTTCCGTTCCACCCAATTTCATAAAATAAAGAACGAAAATAGTTCTTGAATTAAATGAATCAAAACATGAATTAAAATACAAAAATAATAGAATCAATCCATACAATAGACAGAGCTCCTAACCTTAACAGTGGAGGTTTAGTTGCTCATGGAAAAGAGTGAAAACTAGGATTCTGGTAAACTGTAAATTGGACTGAGGTGGAATGAAAATTGGAATAATGTTCGAATCCTCTAGAAGAGAAGTTTCTTTTCTCTTTTATATATAATCCTAATTAATTTAAATTATAATTTTTTTAAAACTAAATAATATCTTTTCCTATTTTAAAAAAAATATAAATTTAATCAAAATAAATAAATATCTCGTGTGGCTTGTGCAACAGCGTGGGATCAGTTGATTCATTAAACTTAGAAGCATATCCACGCCTAGCTAGATAAAGTAGTACGCCTTACTTGGAGTGGCCAGTGTGTTGGTGTGCATGGCTGGAGAACTGCGCCTTACTTGAGTTTTAGTGTGCCTTACTTGAGAATTTAACAAGGCCTTGTGCCTTACTTGATGCCTGCCTCCTTGCTTACGCCTTACTTGGATGAAATAGCAAGGCCTTGCGCCTAACTTAAATTTTCTCAAGTTAGGCGCAGCCCTTGCAGAGTTGATGAAAGAGAAGTATGGACTATTATATATCGTTGGAAAGCTCTAGAAGTTAGCTTTCCAAAGCCACTAGAATTACTTCCATTGGACCTCTGTAGCTCGAGTTATCTAGGTTTGAGTGCAGAGAGGTCAGGGTTGACAGCATCATTCGCCTTCTTCTCTTTTTCTGCGAAAACTCTATCAAATCCAGCCAAATGCTACCTAAAATAAATAGAATTACACAAGACTCAAAGTATCATCCAAAGTGGATAAAAGATAATTAATTCTTGATTAAACTCAATAATTTAAATGCAAATTCACTAGGAAAAGATAGGAAAGATGCTCACGCATCACAACACCAAACTTGAATTATTGCTTGTCCTCAAGCAAACAAAACTAATACAAGATTAAGATGTGAATTTGCATGAGAAGTGAGAGTTCAGTTTTACTTGTGTCTCTTCTTAAAGTGGGATTTATCTATTGCAATTCTGAACAGTTTTGGCATCTCACTCTCCTTTGAATCAGAGGAATGTCAATGTCATGCGGAATTAGAATCCGGATCATATTATGAGTTCTCTGATCTTTATACCTCAGTTAAATCCTTGAACACAGCTGGTGCACGAAATTACAATCACACTTTTGCAACTCCGCACAACTAACCAGCAAGTGCACTGGGTCGTCCAAGTAATACCTTACGTGAGTAAGGGTCGATCCCACGGAGATTGTCGGCTTGAAGCAAGCTATGGTTATCTTGTAACTTTTAGTCAGGATATCAATTATTCTCAGATTTAACTGTAAAAAGCAAAAGAACATGAAATAAATACTTGTTATGTAGTAATGAAGAACAGGTTGAGGCTTTGGAGATGCTTTGTCTTCTGAATCTCTGCTTTTCTACTATCTTCTTCTTCATGCACGCAAGGCTCCTTCCATGGCAAGCTTTATGTTGGGCATCACCATTGTCAATGGCTACTTCCCGTCCTCTCAGTGAAAATGTTCCAAATGCGCTGTCACCGCACGGCTAATCATCTGTCGGTTCTCGATCATGTTGGAATAGGATCCATTGATCCTTTTGCGTCTGTCACTACACCCAACACTCGTGAGTTTGAAGCTCATCACAGTCATCCCTTCCCAGATCCTACTCAGAATACCACAGACAAGGTTTAGACGTTCCGGATCTCAGGAATGGCCTCCAATAATTCTAGCTTATACCACGAAGACTCTAGTCTGAATCATGAGGCTAAGAGATATGCATTCAATCTAAGGTAGAACGGAGGTGGTTGTCAGGCACGCGTTCATAGGTGAGAATGATGATGAGTGTCACGGATCATCACATTCATCAGGTTGAAGTGCGAATGAATATCTTAGAATAGAAGCAAGCGTGATAGAATGGAAAATAGTAGTAATTGCATTAATTCATGAAGAATAGCAGAGCTCCTCACCCCCAACAATGGGGTTTAGAGACTCATGCCGTAGAAGATACAATATGAAACGTCTAGAATGTCATGAGATACAAGATGAATCACGAAAAGTAGTTTTTATAGTAAACTGGTGACCTAGGGTTACAGAAAATGAGTAAGCTAGGGTGTTTAATGTAAAAATCCACTTCCGGGGCCAACTTGGCGTGTGCTTGGGCTGAGCATTGAAGCTTTCATGTGTAGAGACTTTCTTGGAGTTAAACGCTAGCTTTTGTGCCAGTTTGGGCGTTTAACTCCAGTTTTTATGCCAGTTCCGGTGTTAAACGCCAGAATTTTTGAGTTGATTTGGAACGCCTGTTTGGGCCATCAAATCTCGGGCAAAGCCCAGGATGTCTAATTTCCAACTTAATTGAGAGCGCGCCAATTGGGCTTCTGTAGCTCCAGAAAATCCACTTTGAGTGCAGGGAGGTCAGAATCCAACAGCATCTGCAGTCCCTTTTCAGCCTCTGAATCAGATTTTCACTCAGGTCCCTCAATTTCAGCCAGAAAATACCTGAAATCACAGAAAAATACACAAACTCATAGTAAAGTCCAAAAAAGTGAATTTTAAATAAAAACTAATAAAAATATAATAAAAACTAATTAAAATATACTAAAAACATACTAAAAATAATGCCAAAAAGCGTATAAATTATCCGCTCATCACAACACCAAACTTAAATTGTTGCTTGTCCCCAAGCAACTAAAAATCAAATAGGATAAAAAGAAGATAATATACAATGAATTCCAAAAACATCTATGAAGATCAGTATTAATTAGATGAGCGGGGCTTTTAGCTTTTTGCCTCTGAATAGTTTTGGCATCTCACTTTATCCTTTGAAGTTCAGAATGATTGGCTTCTATAGGAACTCAAAATCCAGATAGTGTTATTGATTCTCCTAGTTAAGTATGTTGATTCTTGAACACAGCTACTTTATGAGTCTTGGTCGTGACCCTAAGCATTTTGTTTTCCAGTATTACCACCGGATACATAAATGCCACAGACACATAACTGGGTGAACCTTTTCAGATTATGACTCAGCTTTGCTAGAGTCCCCAATTAGAGGTGTCCAGAGCTCTTAAGCACACTCTTTTTGCTTTTGGACCACGACTTTAACTGCTCAGTCTCAAATTTTCACTTGACACCTTCATGCCACAAGAACATGGTTAGGGACAGCTTGGTTCAGCCGCTTAGGCCAGGATTTTATTCCTGTGGGCCCTCCTATCCACTGATGCTCAAAGCCTTGGATCCTTTTTATTACCCTTGCCTTTTGGTTTAAAGGGGTATTGGCTTTTTCTGCTTGCTTTTCTTTTTCTTTCTTTTTCTCCCTCTTTTCTCTTTTTTTTTCGCATTTTTTTTGCTGCAAGCTTTCTATTCACTGTTTTTTCTTGCTTCAAGAATCAATTTTATGATTTTTCAGATCATCAGATAACATTTTTCCTTTTTCCATTATTCTTTCAAGAGCCAATAATTTTAACATTCATGAATCAACAAATTAAAAAATATGCACTGTTCAAGCATTCATTCAGAAAAACAAAAGTATTGCCACCACATCAAAATAATTAATCTGTTTTAAAATTTGAAATTCATGCACTTCTTTTTCTTTTTCAATTGAAAACATTTTTCATTTAAGAGAGGTGATGGATTCATTTTCATAGCTTTAAGGCATAGACACTAAGACACTAGTGATCATGTAATAAAGACAAAAACATAGATAAACATAAAGCATAAAAATTTGAAAAAATAGAAGATAAAGAACAAGGAGATTAAAGAACGGGTCCACCTTAGTGATGGCGGCTAGTTCTTCCTCTTGAAGATCTTATGGAGTGCTTGAGCTCCTCAATGTCTCTTCCTTGCCTTTGTTGCTCCTCTCTCATGACTCTTTGATCTTCTCTAATTTCATGAAGGAGGTCCACCCTTAGTTGTCCCCTATTGGAACTTAATTCTACTAGGAAGATGTTAATTTGCTCCCAATAGTTTTGTGGAAGAAAATGCATCCCTTGAGGCATCTCAGGGATTTCATGATGATAATTTTCCTCATGCTCTTGTTGAGGTCCATGAGTGGGCTCTCTTGTTTGCTACATCATTTTCTTACTGATGGGCTTGTCCTCTTCAATGAGGAGTCTTGGCCACAACTTCATAGAAGTGGTCTTGATGGACCTTTGAGATGAATCTCTCCATCTCTCATGACTCGAAGGTGGAAGCAATTGCCTTTCCATTCCACTTTCTAGAGGTTTCTCCGGCCTTAGGTGCCATAAATGGTTATGGAAAAACAAAAAAAGCTGAGCTTTTCCACACCAAACTTAAAAGGTTTGCTCGTCCTCGAGCAAAAGAATAAAGAAAGGAGGAGAAGAAGAAGAGATGGATGAGATGGAGGTGTGTGAATTATTCGGCCAAGGGGGGTGTTAGGTGGTTATGATGTGGAAAAGGAAGGAGTGATGGTTTGAATTTGAGTGGGTGGGTGTAGGTGGTTTGTATGATAGTTTTGGAGGAGCAATGGAGGTGATTGGTTAAGGTTATTTGGGGAAGAGTATTATGAAAAGGTGTGAAGAAGTGAGAGAGTGAGTTGAGGTTGGTAGGGATCCTGTGGGGTCCACAGATCCTGAGGTGTCAAGGATTTCCCATCCCTGCACCAATTAGGCTTGCAAAACGCCCTTTGCTGCCAATCCTGGCGTTAAACTCCAGGTTGCTGCCCATTTCTGGCGTTAAACGTCCAGAATGGTGCCAGACTGGGCGTTTAACGCCCATTCTGCTGCCTTTACTGGTGTTTAAATGCCAGTAGGCTTCTCCTCCAGGGTGTGCTATTTTTCATTCTGTTTTTCAGTTTGTTTTTGCTTTTTCAATTGTTTTTGTGACTTCACATGATCATCAACCTATAGAAAACATAAAATAACAATGGAAAATAGAAATTAACATAGATAAGTAAAATTTGGTTGCCTCCCAACAAGCGCTTCTTTAATGTCAGTAGCTTGACAGTGGGCTCTCATGGAGCCTCACAGATACTCAGAGCATGATGATGGCTTCTTAACACCAAACTTAGAGTTTGGTTGTGGCCTCCCAACACCAAACTTAGAGTTTGAATGTGGGGATTTTATTTGACTCTGTATTGAGAGAAGCCTTTCATGGTTCTTCCCTTTCCTGTCTGCAAACCATGGTGCTTCCTGAATGGCAAAGAGTTGCTCATCCGGAAAGGTTTCAGAGATCTCAGTAGGAGGGAGGGACGCCCCTGCTACTGGTTCCATCCGGGATAGGTGATCAGCTACCTGGTTCTCTGTCCCTTTTCTGTCTCTTATTTCTATATCAAACTCTTGCAGAAGCAACACCCATCTTATGAGCCTGGGTTTTGAATCCTGCTTTGTGAGTAGGTATTTAAGAGCAGCATGGTCAGTATACGCAATCACTTTTGAACCTACTAAATAGGATCTAAACTTGTCAATGGCATAAACCACTGCAAGTAACTCTTTTTCTGTGGTTGTGTAATTCTTCTGTGCATCATTTAAAACACGGCTAGCATAGTAAATGACGTGCAGAAGCTTGTTATGCCTCTGTCCCAACACTGCACCAATGGCATGGTCACTGGCATCACACATTAGTTCGAATGGTAATGTCCAGTCTGGTGCAGAGATGACTGGTACTGTGACCAGCTTAGCTTTCAGGGTTTCAAACGCTTGCAGACACTCTGTGTCAAATACAAATGGCATGTCAGTAGCTAGCAGATTGCTCAGAGGTTTTGCAATTTTTGAAAAATCCTTTATAAACCTCCTGTAGAATCCTGCATGTCCCAAAAAGCTTCTGATTGCCTTTACATTGGCAGGTGGTGGTAATTTTTCAATTACTTCCACTTTAGCTTGATCCACCTCTATTGTTCGAGTTTAGACAACTGACGGTTCATCTTGTTTCTTAGATTAGGTACTTTTCAGAATTTTTAAGTATGAATTCTAGAGTTTCAAGATAATGTTCTTATCATCACAAAAGCTGATTGATTCTCATCAATTTAGCTGCTGAATGTAATGTCCTGCTGAAGCTTGGCCAAACATGTCTAATCTTTTTAGACTGAAGCTTTAGACTAACATTTCATGATTCCTGGAATTGTTATTAAAATTTTTGATTCTCTTTATTTTCTTTTCCATATAAGTTTCGAAAATCACAAAACAATTTATAAAATCATAAAAATCAAAAATATTTTATGTTTCTTGTTTGAGTCTAGTGTCAATTTTTAAGTTTGGTGTCAATTGCATTCTTCTTTCATTTTTCGAAAATATGCAATATGTTCTTCATTAATCTTCAAGTTGTTCTTGATGATTTCATTGCTCTGATCTTTAAATTCTCTTGTTTTGTGTGTTTTATTATTTCTCATATGCATTCTCAATTTGTTAGTGTCTCCTATATGAAAATTTTTAAGTTTTGTGTCCTGCATGCATTGTTTATTTGATCTTAGTTGTATTTTTTTGTTATTTCTCATCATTAAAAATTCAAAAATATTTTCAAAATTGTGTCTTTTCAAGTCAATAATACAGAGAATTGAAGATTCAGAACATTCAGCAGAGGAATCAAACAGAAAAAGCTGGGCGTTCAAAACGCCCAGTGAAGAAGGAAAACTGGCAATTAAACGCCAGCCAGGGTACCTGGCTGGGTGTTTAACCCCCAAAAGAGTAGCATTTTAGGCATTAAACGCCAGAAGGACACTAGAGAGAAGATTTTGTTTTTAATTCAATTTTTTTTTCAAATCTTCATAATTTTTCAAAATCAAATCTTTTTCAAATCATATCTTTTCAATCATATCTCTTCAAAATCAATTTCCTTCCATTTTTTTTATTTTCGAAAATCCTTGTTATAATTAATGATTTACTTCAAAATTTTCTAGTTGTTACTTGCCTATTAAGAAGGATCAAAAGTTTTAATTCTAGAATCATATCTTCTAATTTCTTGTTAGTCAAGTAATCAACTTTAATTTTAAAACTTTCTCTTTTAATATGATCTTCAATCATATCTTCTCAATCATATCTTCTCAATCACATCTTTTTCAAAATTAACTCTCAATCATATCTTTTTGATTTCTAATTTCAAAATCTTTTTCAAAAATCACTTAATTTCTTTCCCAATCTTAATTTTCAAAAATTATCAATCAAATTTTCAAAATTTCTTTTAATTATTTCAAAATCTTTTACTTTAATTTTGAAAATTCTTCCGCTCTTCTTACATGCTTCTATCTAAAGGACTAACACTCTTCCTCAAGGTGCAATTCGAACTCCTTCCTTCTTTATATGTTCGAATTCTCTTCTATCTACCTCATCCTTCTATTCTTCTTTTCCTCTGACACCTCAAGGAATCTCTATACTGTGACATAGAGGATTCCATACTTTCTTGTTCTCTTCTCTTTCATATGAGCAGGAACAAAGATAAAGGCATACTTGTTCAAGCTGATCCTGAACCTAAAAGGACCTTGAAGAGAAAGCTAAGAGAAGCTAAAGAATATCTCTCTTTAGAGGGCCCAACAGAGCTTTTCAAGGAAGAAGAAACCATGGCAGCCAAAAACGACAATGCCAACAATGCAAGGAATGTGCTTGGTGACTTTACTACACCAACTCCCGACTTCTATGGGAGAAGCATTTCAATCCCTGCCATTGGAACAAATAACTTTGAGCTTAAGCCTCAATTAGTTTCTCTAATGCAACAGAATTGCAAGTTTCATGGACTTCCATTGGAAGATCCTCATCAGTTCTTAGCTGAATTCTTGCAAATCTGTGACACTGTCAAGACCAATGGGGTTGACCCTGAAGTCTACAGGCTTATGCTTTTTCCTTTTGCTGTAAGAGACAGAGCTAGGACATGGTTGGATTCACAACCTAAAGAAAGCCTAAACTCTTGGGAAAAGCTAGTCAATGCCTTCTTGGCAAAGTTCTTTCCACCTCAAAAATTGAGCAAGCTTAGAGTGGAAGTCCAAACCTTCAGACAAAAGGAAGGAGAATCCCTCTATGAAGCTTGGGAAAGATACAAGCAATTGATCAGAAGATGTCCTTCTGACATGCTTTCTGAATGGAGCATCATAGGTATTTTCTATGATGGTCTGTCTGAACTATCCAAGATGTCATTGGATAGCTCTGTTGGAGGATCTCTTCATCTAAAGAAGATGCCTGCAGAAGCTCAGGAACTCATTGAAATGGTTGCAAATAACCAATTCATGTACACTTCTGAAAGGAATCCTTGAATAATGGGATAGCTCAGAAGAAAGGAGTTCTTGAGATTGATACTCTGAATGCCATATTGGCTCAGAATAAAATATTGACCCAACAAGTCAATATGATTTCTCAGAGTCTGTCTGGAATGCAAGCAGCAACAGGCAGTACTAAGGAAGCTTCCTCTGAAGAAGAAGCTTATGATCCTGAGAACCCAGCAATGGAAGAGGTGAATTACATGGGAGAACCCTATGGAAACACCTATAAATCTTCATGGAGAAATCATCCAAATCTCTCATGGAAGGATCAACAAAGACCTCAACAAGGTTTCAACAACAATAATGGTGGAAGAAACAGGTTTAGCAATAGCAAGCCTTTTCTATCATCTTCTCAGCAACAGACAGAGAATTCTAAGCAAAGCCACTCTGACTTAGCAAAAATTGTCTCTGATCTAATCAAAACCACTCAAAGTTTCATGACTGAAACAAGGTCCTCCATTAAAAATTTGGAGGCACAAGTGGGTCAGCTGAGTAAGAAAATTACTGAACTCCCTCCTAGTACCCTCCCAAGCAATACAGAAGAAAATCCAAAAAGGGAGTGCAAGGCCATAAACACGTCTCACTTGGCCGAACCTGGAGAGGAGGAAGAGGCAGTGATCTCCACTGAGGAAGACCTCAATGGACGCCCACTGGCCTCAAAGGAGTTCCCTAATGAGGAACCATGGGAATCTGAGGCTCATACAGAGACCATAGAGATTCCATTGAATTTACTTCTGCCATTCATGAGCTCTGATGAGTATTCTTCCTCTGAAGAGGATGAAGATGTTACTGAAGAGCAAGTTGCTAAGTACCTTGGAGCAATCATGAAGCTAAATGCCAAGTTGTTTGGTAATGAGACTTGGGAGGATGAACCTCCATTGCTCATTAAAGAACTGGATGACTTGACTTGGCAGAAATTACCTTTGAAGAGACAAGACTGGTGCACAAATTTGTATATGTCAATGTCAATATTACTATTTCTTACAAATTCGCACAACTAACCAGCAAGTGCACTGGGTCGTCCAAGTAATACCTTACGTGAGTAAGGGTCGAATCCCACGGAGATTGTTGGCTTGAAGCAAGCTATGGTTATCTTGTATCTCTTAGTCAGGATATAATATCAATAATAATTTTTAGTTTTAATTGTAAAAAGTCAAAGGGCATAATAAATACTTGTTATGCAATAATGGAGAATATGTTGGAGTTTTGGAGATGCTTTGTCATCTGAATTTCAGCTTTTCTCTTGTACTCCTCTTCACGCATGCAAGGTTCCTCCTATGGCAAGCTGTATGTTGGTGGATCACCGTTGTCAATGGCTACCATCCTTCCTCTCAGTGAAAATGGTCCAGGTGCGCTGTCACCGCACGGCTAATCATCTGTTGGTTCTCACTCATGCTGGAATAGGATCCATTGGTCCTTTTGTGTCTGTCACTACGCCCAACCCTTGTGAGTTTGAAGCCCGTCACAGTCATTCAATCCCTGAATCCTAATCGGAATACCACAGACAAGGTTTAGACTTTCTGGATTCTCAAGAATGCTGCCAATGGATTCTAGCTTATACCACGAAGATTCTGATTAAGGAATCTAAGAGATACTCATTCAATTGAATGTAGAACGGAGGTGGTTGTCAGGCACGCGTTCATAGGTTGAGGATTGTGTTGAGTGTCACGGATCATCACATCCATCATATTGAAGTGCGAATGAACATCTTAGATAGAAACAAGCGTGTTTGAATGGAAAACAGAAGTAATTGCATTAATTCATCGAGACACAGCAGAGCTCCTCACCCCCAACAATGGAGTTTAGAGACTCATGCCGTCAAAAGGTATATAGTTCAGATCTAAAAATGTTATGAGGTACAAAATAAATCTCTAAAAGTTGTTTAAATACTAAACTAGTAACCTAGGTTTACAGAAAATGAATAAACTAAGATAATTGGTGCAGAAATCCACTTCTGGAGCCCACTTGGTGTGTGCTGGGGCTGGGACTTAAGCTTCTCACGTGCCTAGGCTGTTTCTGGAGTTAAACGCTAGGTTGTAACCTATTTCTGGCGTTTAACTCCCATTTGTAACCTGTTTCTGGCGCTGAACGCCAGACCGCAACATGGAACTGGCGTTGAACGCCAGTTTACATCATCCTTCCTTGAGCAAAGTATGGACTATTATATATTTCTGGAAAGCCCTAGATGTCTACTTTTTAACGCAATTGGAAGAGCACCAATTGGACTCTTGTAGCTCCAGAAAATCCATTTCGAGTGCAGAGAGGTCAGAATCTAACAGCATCAGGAGTCCTTTTTTCAGCCTGAATCAGATTTTTGCTCAGCTCCCTCAATTTCAGCCAGAAAATACCTGAGATTATAGAAAAACACACAAACTCATAGTAAAGTCCAGAAATATGAATTTTGCCTAGAAACTAATGAAAATAAACTAAAAACTAACTAAAACATACTAAAAACTACATGAAATTAACCCCAAAAAGCGTATAAAATATCCGCTCATCACAACACCAAACTTAAACTGTTGCTTGTCCCCAAGTAACTAGACAAATAAAATAGAATACAAATAAGTCACGAAGCAATAATATCTCAGAGTTTTTGAGTGAAGCTCAGATTCTAATTAGATGAGCGGGACTAGTAGCTTTTTGCTTCCAAATAGTTTTGGCATCTCACTTTATCCATTGAAGCTCAGAATGATTGGCATCTATAGGAACTTAGAATTCAGATAGTGTTATTGATTCTGCTAGTTCAGTATGTTGGTTCTTGAACACAGCTACTTTATGAGTCTTGGCTGTGGCGCTAAGCACTTTGTTTTCCAGTATTACCACCGGATACATAAATGCCACAGACACATAATTGGGTGAACCCTTTCAGATTGTGACTCAGCTTTGCTAAAGTCTCCAATTAGAGGTGTCCAGGGTTCTTAAGCACACTCTTCTTTTTGCTTTAGACCTTGACTCTAACCGCTCAGTCTCAAGTTTTCACTTGACACCTTCACGCCACAAACACATGGTTAGGGACAGCTTAGTTTAGCCGCTTAGGCCAGGATTTGATTCCTTTAGGCCCTCCTATCCACTGGTGCTCAAAGCCTTGGATCCTTTTTATTACCCTTACCTTTTGGTTTTAAGGGCTATTGGCTTTTTCTGCTTGCTTTTTCTTTTTCTTTTTCTTTTATTTTTGCTCTCTTTTTTTGGGCCCTCCTATCCACTGTTGCTTTTTCTTCACTGCTTTTTCTTGCTTCAAGAATCATTTTTTATGATTTTTCAGATTATCAATTAACATTTCTCCTTTTTCATCATTCTTTCTAGAGCCAACATATTTAACATTCATAATCATCAAATTCAAAAGACATATGCACTGTTTAAGCATTCATTCAGAAGATAAAAAGTATTGCCACCACATGTAAATAATTAGAATTTTTCTTATTAAAAACTCGAAAGAAAATTGCCTCCTTATTCTAAAGAAAATCTGCTATTTTATTCATGTTTAATGATGATGAGAAAAATAAATTATAGCTTAATTGGAGATAAAATCAGAATATAGATACTAAACTACTATTTATATATAACTTCTAAGGTAAAACTCAAATAAGAACAATTATCACGGAGTTAAGGCTAAGATTAGAACTCAACAACCTTGAAGTTAGGAAGCGGATGCCTCTTTAGTCTGTGGAGTACTTGGCCCTTCAAGAGATAGTTTCTGACGCTTTAATTCCTTCAGTTCACGCCCTTGCTCTTCTTGTTCTCTGAGCAGTTTGCAGAGCATGCTGTTTTGATTTTGCTGTTCTTCCCTTATTTGGTCCATAGCTTCTTGCAACTTAGTAACAGATGCTTTAAGATGTTCCCAATATTCAAATTGAGGGATTTCCGGAAGAAATTCCTGTGTTCTTCTCTTGATGGGGTCATCCTGCACTTGTTATTTTTCTATTGTGGTTTTAGTGATTGGTTGCTCTACTGAGATATACTCCGTTATTCCTATCCTTACTCCAGCATCTTTGCAGAGCATAGAGATTAAGCTTGGATAAGCCAACCTGGCATCTTTGGAGTTCTTGTTTGCAATTATGTAAAATTCACATGAAATCAGTTGACGAACTTCCACTTCTTTTCCCAACATAATGCAATGGATCATCCCTGCTCTTTTAATGGTGACTTCAGAACGGTTGCTAGTGGGCAATATAGAACGCCCAATGAAGTCTAGCCATCCTCTGATGACTGGTTTGAGATCTTCTCTCTTAAGTTGATTTGGGACGCCCTTGCTGCTGGTGGTCCACCTGGCTCCAGGGATGCATATATCCTCTAGAATCTTATCCAGGCCCTTGTTTGTTCTCATCATTCTCCTATTGAAGGAGTCTGGGTCATCTTTCAGCTGAGGTAGCTTAAAGATCTCCCTGATCTTGTCAGGGTGGATGTGAACAATCTTTCCTCTGACCAAAGTCCGATAGTCATAGAGGGCAGTTCCAGATATTTTTTGCCTGTCTGTTTGGCATAGATTAGCGTAGAACTCCTGAACCATATTCCTTCCCACTTTTGTTTCAGGATTAGCTAGGATTTCCCAGTTCCTATTTCGAATCTGCTCTTGGATCTCCGGATATTCATCTTCTTTCAGATCGAACTTGACTTCCGGGATCACTGATCTTAGACCCATTATTTTGTAGTAATGGTCTGAATGTTATTTGGTTAAGAACTTCCCTTGATTCCAAAGTTGTTTTGGAATACTCTCTTTCTTGCCTCTAGGAGTGGGTTATTTTCCTTTAGGAGCCATGATCTTAGTGGGTATGGTTTAGTGATCATAGATAAACACACCAAACTTAGAGGTTTTCTTGTCCTCAAGCAAAAGAAAAGAAAGGAGAGGGATAGAAGGAGAGCTAGGCGCAACTTGTGGAGGAGAGGGGGAGAGGCCGAGCCAATATTTAAGGGGTAGGAGGGGTGGGTTTCGAAAATCATTTGAAAAAGATATGATAGAAAAAGTGATTTGGAAAAGATAAGTATGATATGAAAAGATGTGATTTAAAATGGAAAAGATATGAAAGATATTTGAAAAAGATAAATCTGGATTTTGAAAAAGATAATGTGGAGATTTGAAAAAGATATTGATGAGTTGAAAACATTTTAGAAGGAAAAGAGATAGATTTGTTTTGAAAAATTTGAAAAAGATTTGGATTGGATTGAAAAAAAAGGATTTGTGTTTATGGATTAAGATACATTTGATATATTTGAAATAGGGTTTTTAGAAATTAGGGTTAAAAGATTTTTGGAATTGAGAGTTTGTAACATGTTTATGCAAGAAATCATGAATTAAAACATGAAAATTAAAACTAAAATAAAAATTGTGAAGTAAAAACAAATTTATCTCCTCCCCACCATCCTGGCGTTTAAACGCCAAAATGCTGCATGTTTTGGGCGTTTAACGCCCAAATGCTGCTTCTCCTGGGCGTTCAA
This sequence comes from Arachis hypogaea, assembly GCF_003086295.3. NCBI lineage: Eukaryota > Viridiplantae > Streptophyta > Magnoliopsida > Fabales > Fabaceae > Arachis > Arachis hypogaea. The sequence continues at coordinate 96,626,669 of NC_092050.1, read as the reverse complement.
CGCCCAGCTGTTGCTTCTTTCTGGCGTTGAACGCCAGGAACTCCTTTGTCACTGGGCGTTTTTCTGAACGCCCAGGATGCTGTAAATCTGGCATTAAATGCCCAGAAGGTGCTTCTTTCTGGCGTTCAACGCCCAGAAGATGCTTCTTTCTGGCGTTTAACGCCCAGATGGCTATCTTTACTGGCGTTTTCTTGCCAGTGAGCTCCTTTTTTTCTGTTTTGTGCTCTGAATCCTTCTGTAGCCCTGTGAACTTATGCAATTGATTCTTTACTTTGTTAATATTAAGCTCATGTAATTAAAATGAAAAATAAAATAAAATAAAATAAAATAATAGAAAAAGTTAGCTAACGGCTGGGTTGCCTCCCAGCAAGCGCTTCTTTATTGTCTTTAGCTGGACCTTGCTGAGCTTTTAATCTAGCCTCAGCCTTGAGCACTCTTGCTCAACATTGCCTTCAAGATAGTGCTTGATTCTCTGTCCATTAACAATGAACTTCTTATCAGAATCAATGTCTTGAAGCTCCACATAACCGTATGGTGATACACTTGTAATCACATATGGTCCCCTCCACCGGGATTTCAGTTTCCCGGGGAATAGCATGAGCCTATAGAAACAACAGAACCTTTTGTCCTGGTTCAAATATTCTAGATGACAGCTTTCTGTCATGCCACCTCTTTGATTTCTCTTTATAAAGCTTGGCATTTTCGAAAGCAGTGAATCTGAATTCTTCTAGCTCATTCAGCTGGAGCAATATTTTTTTTCCAGCTAATTTGGCATCAAAGTTTAGGAATCTGGTTGCCCAGTAGGCCTTATGTTCCAGTTCCATGGGCAGGTGACAAGCCTTACCATACACAAGTTGGTATGGAGAGGTCCCTATAGGAGTCTTGAATGCTGTTCTGTAAGCCCACAGAGCATCATCCAAGCTTCGTGCCCAATCCTTTCTACGGGTACTTACAGTCCGTTCCAGAATTCTTTTTAGTTCTCTGTTAGAAACTTCAGCTTGCCCATTTGTCTGTGGATGATATGGAGTCACCACCTTGTGGCGAATCCCATACCAGACCATGGCAGAGTAAAGCTGTTTGTTGCAGAAGTGAGTGCCCCCATCACTGATTAGTACCCTAGGGACACCAAACCTGCTGAAGATATGTTTCTAGAGGAACTTCAACACTGTTTTAGTATCATTGGTGGGTGTGGCAACGGCCTCTACCCATTTTGATACATAGTCGACTGCCACCAGAATATAAGTGTTTGAGTATGATGGTGGGAAAGGTCCCATGAAGTCAATTTCCCACACGTCAAACAACTCAATCTCCAAGATTCCTTGTTGAGGCATGGCGTAACCATGAGGCAGATTACCAGCTCTTTGGCAACTGTCACAGTTACGTACAAACTCTCGGGAATCTCTATAGAGTGTAGGCCAGTAGAAGCCACATTGGAGGACCTTGGTGGCTGTTCGCTCACCTCCGAAATGGCCTCCATATTGTGATCCATGGCAATGCCATAAGATCCTCTGTGCTTCTTCTCTAGGCACACACCTACGGATTATTCCGTCTGCACATCTCTTAAAGAGATAGGGTTCATCCCACAAGTAGTACTTTGCATCAGTAATTAATTTTTTCTTTTGTTGCCTGTTGTACTCCTTGGGTATGAACCTTGCAAATTTATAGTTTGCAATGTCTACAAACCATGGTGTTTCCTGAATGGCAAACAAATGCTCATCCGGAATGGTTTCAGAGATCTCAATAGAGGGAAAGGACGCCCCTTCTACTGGCTCTATCCGGGACAGATGGTCAGCCACTTGGTTGTCTGTCCCTTTTCTGTCTCTTATTTCTATATCAAACTCTTGCAGAAGCAACACCCATCTTATGAGCCTGGGTTTTGAATCCTACTTTGTGAGTAGATATTTAAGAGTAGCATGGTCAGTGTACACAATCACTTTGGATCCTACTAAGTATGATCTAAACTTGTCAATGGCATAAACCACTGCAAGCAATTCTTTTTCTATGGTTGTGTAGTTTTTCTGAGCATCATTTAAAATGCGGCTAGCATGATAAATGACATGCAGAAGCTTGTCATGCCTCTGCCCTAGTACTGCACGAATGGCATGGTCACTGGCATCACACATTAGTTCAAATGGTAATGTCCAGTCTGGTGCAGAGATAACTGGTGCTGTGACCAGCTTAGCTTTCAGAGTTTCAAACGCCTACAGGCACTCTGTGTCAAACACAAATAGCGTGTCAGCAGCTAGCAGATTGCTCAAAGGTTTTGCAATTTTTGAAAAATCCTTTATAAACCTCCTGTAGAATCCTGCATACCCCAGAAAGCTTTTGATTGCCTTAACATTAGCAGGTGGTGGTAATTTTTCAATTACTTCCACTTTAGCTTGATCCACCTCTATTCCCTTGTTTGAAATTTTATGCCCAAGGACAATCCCTTCAGTCACCATAAAGTGACATTTTTCCCAGTTTAAAACTAGGTTGGTCTCTTTGCATCTTTTCAGAACAAGTGTTAGGTGATCAAGACAGGAGCTAAATGAGTCTCCATATACTGAAAAGTCATCCATGAAGACTTCCAGAAATTTTTCCACCATATCAGAGAAAATAGAGAGCATGCATCTCTGAAAGGTTGCAGGTGCATTACACAGCCCAAATGGCATCCTTCTATAAGCAAACACTCCAGATGGACATGTGAATGCTGTTTTCTCTTAATCCTGGGGGTTTACTGCAATTTGGTTGTGGCCTAAATAGCCATCCAAAAAGCAGTAATAATCATGACCTGCTAATCTTTCTAGCATCTGGTCTATGAATGGTAAAGGAAAATTATCCTTTCTGGTGGCTGTATTGAGCCTTCTGTAGTCAATACACATGCGCCACCCTGTGACTGTTCTTGTAGGAACCAGTTCATTTTTTTCATTATGAACCACTGTCATGCCTCCCTTTTTGGGGACAACTTGGACAGGGCTCACCCAGGGGCTATCAGAAATAGGATAAATAATCCCAGCCTCCAGTAATTTGGTGACCTCTTTCTGCACCACTTCCTTCATGGCTGGATTTAGCCGCCTCTGTGGTTGAACCACTGGCTTAGCATTGTCCTCCAATAAGATCTTGTGCATGCATCTAGCTGGGCTTATGCCCTTAAGGTCACCTATGGACCACCCAAGAGTTGTCTTGTGTGTCCTTAGCACTTTAATTAGTGCTTCCTCTTCCTGTGAATTTAAAGCAGAGCTTATGATCACTGGAAAAGTGTCACCTTCTCCCAGAAATGCATATTTCAGGGATGGTGGTAATGGTTTGAGCTCGGGTTTAGGAGGTTTTTCCTCTTCTTGAGGAAGTTTCAGAGGCTCTTTCAATTCCTCTTAATCCTCTAGATCAGGCAGAACATCTTTAAAGATGTCTTTCAGCTCTAATTCGAGACTCTCAGCCATGTTGATCTCCTCCACCAGAGAGTCAATAAGATCAACTTTCATGCAGTCTTTTGGTGTGTCTGGATGCTACATGGCCTTGACAGCATTCAACTTAAACTCATCCTCATTGACTGCTAGGGTTACTTCCCCCTTTTGGACATCAATGAGAGTTCGTCCAGTTGCTAGGAAAGGTCTTCCTAGAATGAGAGTAGCACTCTTGTGCTCCTCTATTTCCAGCACCACAAAGTCAGTGGGAAAGGCGAATGGCCCAACCCTAACAATCATGTCCTCAATCACGCCTGATAGGTATTTAATGGAGCCATCAGCAAGTTAGAGACATATCCGGGTCGGTTTAACTTCTTCAGTTAAACCAAGCTTTCTGATGGTGGATGCAGGTATTAGGTTGATGCTTGCCCCAAGATCGCATAAAGCTGTCCTGGTGCAATTACCCTCTAATGTGCATGGTATCAGAAAGCTTCTGGGATCTTTAAGCTTTTCTGGAAAGCTTTTCAGAATGACTGCACTGCATTCTTCAGTGAGGAGAACTCTTTCAGTTTCTCTCCAATCCTTCTTATGACTCAAGATCTCTTTCATAAACTTGGCATAAGAAGGTATTTGCTCAAGTGCCTCTGCAAACGGAATCTTTATTTCAAGAGTCCTGAGATAATCTGTAAAGCGAGCAAATTGCTTATCCTGCTCCTCTTGGCGGAGTTTTTGAGGATAAGGTATCTTGGCTTTATATTCCTCAACCTTAGTTGCTGCAGGTTTATTTCCTACAGAGGTGGTTGGAGAAGCCTTTTTAGAAGGGTTGTTATCAGCACTTGTGTATGTCTGATCCCTCACTGGAATTTGAATGCTAGGGTTAGAAGCTGGAGTGACGTTGGACGCCAACTCCTCACCTGTTCCTGGCGTCTGAACGCCAGAACTGTGCTTCTTTTGGGCGTTCAACGCCACTTCTTTGCTTGTTTCTGGCGTTTGAATGCCAGAGTTGTTCCTCTCTGGGCTCTTACTGTCCTCAGAGGGATTTTGGATAGCAGTTTGTTCTTTTCTTGGCTTCCTGCTGCCTTGAAGTGAGGTATTTAATATTTTTCTACTTCTTAATTGAACTGCTTGGCACTCTTCTGTTATTTATTTTGATAACTATTTTTCTGTTTGCTTCAACTGTACCTCCATATTTATATTAGCCATTCTTGTATCTTGTAGTATCTCCTTGAATTCGGCCAGCTATTTTGTTAGAAAGTCTAATTACTGATTGAATTCAGTAATTTGTTCTACAGGACTGAGTTCTGCAGTTACTGTTTTAGCCTCTTCTTTCATGGAAGATTCACTATTTAGGTACAGATGCTGATTTCTGGCGACTGTATCAATAAGCTCTTGAACCTCTTCAATTGTCTTTCTCATGTGTATAGATCCACCAGCTGAGCGATCTAGAGAAATTTGAGCTTTCTCTGTAAGCCCATAATAGAAGGTGTCTAACTGCACCCATTCTGAAAACATTTCAGAGGGCATTTTCTTAGCATCTCTCTGTATCTCTCCCAGGCATGATAAAGAGATTCATTATCTCCTTGTTTAAAGCCTTAGATGTCCAGCCTTAGCTGTGTCATCCGTTTTGGAGGGAAGTATTGATTCAGGAATTTTTCTGACAGCTGTTTCCATGTCCTTATGCTAGCCTTAGGTTGGTTATTTAACCACCTCTTAGCTTGGTCTTTTACAGCAAATAGAAACAGTAATAATCTGTAGACATCCTGATCTACTTTCTTATCATGTAATGTGTCAGCAATCTATAAAAACTGTGCCAGAAACTCTGTAGGTTCTTTCTGAGGAAGACCGGAATACTGGCAACTTTGCTGCACCATGATAATGAGCTGAGGATTCAACTCAAAGCTACTGACTCTAATGGAGGGTATACAGATACTACTCCCATATGAAGCAGTAGTAGGGTTGGCATATGACCCCAGAGTCCTTCTGGACTGTTCAATTCCACTTAGATTCATGATGGAGAAAAGAGAATTGATATGAATAGCAAATAAAAATTTTTTTTTGTAAAAGGGGAACGAATAAATAATAAAAGAAAAGAGAATAAAATAGTTTGAAATTAAATATAGAATTCGAAAATTAAGAACAAAAAATTTAAGACTACAATAATTACTTAATGAAGAAGATTTGAAAAACTTTGGATATGATTTTTGAAAAAGATTTTAAATTTGGAAATAAAAATCTGAATTTTAAAAATTGATTTTTGAAAATTTGCTTTAAAATAGAGAGAAAAGATACTTTTGAAATTAATGAGGAAAGAGAAAAATAACAAAATAGCACAAGATTTAAAATTTTTAGATCTAATGCTCCTTGTTTTCGAAAATTTTAGAGGGAAAACACCAAGGAACACCAAACTTAAAAATTTCAAGATCAAGACACAAGGAAAACTCAAGAACACTTTGAAGACTCACAAGAACAACAAGAACATGAAAATAGAACACCAAACTTAAAATTCTTAGAAAACTTAATTAAAATTTTCGAAAACTAAAGAAAAATTAACAAGAAAACACCAAACTTAAAGTTTGGCACAAGATTTAATCAAAGAAAAATTATTTTTGAAAAAGGATTTTAAAAATAAGATACCCAATTACCAAGAACATAAACCAATGCTCTAGCCAATTGAGCTGTAAATGTAACACTTGTTTTGAAGAAGTTTTTTTAATAACTAAGAATAGAATTTTTTTCGAAAACTAATGTTTTGAAAAAGCACAAGAAAAACAAGAAAAACTAAAGATCAAATAAGAAAAATAAACAAGAACAACTTGAAGATCCAAGAAAAACAAAGAACACAAATTCAAAAATTTTAAAGGAAAATATAAAACATGCAATTGACACCGAACTTAAAATATAAAACTAAACTCAAACAGAAAAACTCAATTATTAGTAAAAAAAAAAATTTCGAAAAACTTTTGAAAAAGAAAATAAGGATTCTAAAAGAAAGTAAAAAACTCTGACCCAATAGACAAAATTTCCTAATCTAAGCATCAAAATGAACCATCAGTTGTCCAAACTCGAACAATCCCCGGCAACGGTGCCAAAAACTTGGTGCACGAATTTGTATATGTCAATGTCAATATTACTATTTCTTACAAATTCGCACAACTAACCAGCAAGTGCACTGGGTCGTCCAAGTAATACCTTACGTGAGTAAGGGTCGAATCCCACGGAGATTGTTGGCTTGAAGCAAGCTATGGTTATCTTGTATCTCTTAGTCAGGATATAATATCAATAATAATTTTTAGCTTTAATTGTAAAAAGTCAAAGGGCATAAAATAAATACTTGTTATGCAATAATGGAGAATATGTTGGAGTTTTGGAGATGCTTTGTCATCTGAATTTCACCTTTTCTCTTGTACTCCTCTTCACGCACGCAAGGTTCCTCCTATGGCAAGATGTATGTTGGTGGATCACCGTTGTCAATGGCTACCATCCGTCCTCTCAGTGAAAATGGTCCAGGTGCCCTGTCACCGCACGGCTAATCATCTGTTTGTTCTCACTCATGCTGGAATAGGATCCATTGGTCCTTTTACGTCTGTCACTACGCCCAAACCTTGTGAGTTTGAAGCCCGTCACAGTCATTCAATCCCTGAATCCTACTCGGAATACCACAGACAAGGTTTAGACTTTCCGAATTCTCAAGAATGCTGCCAATGGATTCTAGCTTATACCACGAAGATTCTGATTAAGGAATCCAAGAGATACTCATTCAATCGAATGTAGAACGGAGGTGGTTGTCAGGCATGCGTTCATAGGTTGAGGATGGTGATGAGTGTCACGGATCATCACATCCATCATATTGAAGTGCGAATGAACATCTTAGATAGAAACAAGCGTGTTTGAATGGAAAATAGAAGTAATTGCATTAATTCATCGAGACACAGCTGTGCTCCTCACCCCCAACAATGGAGTTTAGAGACTCATGCCGTCAAAAGGTATATAGTTCAGATCTAAAAATGTTATGAGGTAAAAAATAAATCTCTAAAAGTTGTTTAAATACTAAACTAGTAACCTAGGTTTACAGAAAATGAATAAACTAAGATAATTAGTGCAGAAATCCACTTCTGGGGCCCACTTGGTGTGTGCTGGGACTGGGACTTAAGCTTCTCACGTGCCTAGGCTGTTTCTAGAGTTAAACGCCAGGTTGTAACCTGTTTCTGGTGTTCAACTCCCATTTGTAACCTATTTCTAGCGCTGAACGCCAGACTGCAACATGGAACTGGCGTTGAACGCCAGTTTACGTCATCTATCCTTGAGCAAAGTATAAACTATTATATATTTCTGAAAAGCCCTGGATGTCTACTTTCCAACGCAATTGGAAGCGCGTCAATTGGACTCCTGTAGCTCCAGAAAATCCATTTCGAGTGCAGAGAGGTCAGAATCCAACAGCATCAGCAGTCCTTTTTTCAGCCTGAATCAGATTTTTGCTCAGCTCCGTCAATTTCAGCCAGAAAATACCTGAGATTATAGAAAAATACACAAACTCATATTAAAGTTCAGAAATATGAATTTTTCCTAGAAACTAATGAAAATAAACTAAAAACTACATGAAATTAACCCCAAAAAGCGCATAAAATATCCGCTCATCAAAGACCCTGGAAAATTCTCCATCCCTTGTACCATAGGCACAATGACCTTTGAGAAGGCTCTGTGTGACCTAGGGTCAAGTATAAACCTCATGCCTCTCTCTGTAATGGAGAAGCTAGGGATCATTGAGGTACAAGCTGCAAGAATCTCAGTGGAGATGGCAGACAATTCAAAGAAACAGGCTTATGGACTTATAGTGGATGTATTGGTAAAGGTTGAAAGCCATTACATCCCTGCTGATTTCATAATCCTAGAAACTGGGAAGTGTATGGATGAATCCATCATCCTTGGCAAACCCTTCCTAGCCACAGCCAAAGCTGTGATTGATGTTGATAGAGGAGAATTGATCATTCAAGTGAATGGAGACTCCCTTGTGTTTAAAGCTCAAGGATATCCCTCTGTCACCATGGAGAGGAAGCATGAAGAGCTTCTCTAAATACAGAGTCAAACAGAGCCCCCACAGTCAAACTCTAGGTTTGGTGTTGGGAGGCCACAACCAAACTTTAAGTTTGGTGTTGAACCCCGACATTCAAACTCTAAGTTTGGTGTTGGGAGGTTCCAACATTGCTATGAACATCTGTGAGGCTCCATGAAAGCCACTGTCAAGCTATTGACATTAAAGAAGCGCTTGTTGGGAGGCAACCCAATTTTTACTTATCTATGTTAAATTTCTATTTTCTTTTGTTATTTTATATTTTTTGTAGGTTGATGATCATGTGAAGTCACAAAAACAATTGAAAAAGCAAAAACAGAAGGAAAAACAGAATGAAAAATAGAACACCCTGGAGGAGAAACTTACTGGCGTTTAAACGCCAGTAAGGGTAGCAGAATGGGCGTTAAACGCCCAGTCTGGCACCATTCTGGGCGTTTAATGCCAGAAATGGGCACCAGACTGGCGTTTAACGCCAGGAATGGGCAAGAAGCTGGTGTTAAACGCCAGGATTGGCAGCAAGGGGCGTTTTACACGCCACATGGTGCAGGGATGAGAAATCCTTGACACCTTAGGATCTGTGGACCCCACAAGATCCCCACCAACCCCACCTCTCTCTCTCTTCTTCACCCATTCACCAATCACCTCAATACCTCTTCCCTAAAAACCCCTCACCTATCAAGTCTCACCATTCTCTTCACCACTCACATCCATCCTTCATATCACTCTACCTACGTCACCATTCAAATTCAAACCACTTTCTCACCCAAACCCACCCATAATGGCCGAACCACACCCCCCTCTCCACTCCTATATAAACCCATCTTCACTCCTTCATTTTCACACAACATATACACTACCCATCCCCCTTGGCCGAAACACAAAGCCCCTTCCATCTCCTCTATTTCTTCTTCTTCTACTCTCTTCTTTCTTCTTTTGCTCGAGGACGAGCAACCTTCTAAGTTTGGTATGGTAAAAGCTAAAGCTTTTTGTTTTTCCATAACCATTTCTGGCACCAAAGGCCGGAGAAACCTCTAGAAAGAGGAAAGGGAAGGCAAAAGCTTCCACCTCCGAGTCATGGGAGATGGAGAGATTCCTCTCAAGGGTGCATCAAGACCACTTCTATGAAGTTGTGGCCAAGAAGAAGGTGATCCCTGAGATCCCTTTCAAGCTCAAAAATAGCGAATATTCGGAGATCCGACATGAGATCCGAAGAAGAGGTTGGGAAGTTCTCACCAACCCCATTCAACAAGTTGGAATCTTAATGGTTCAAGAGTTCTATGCCAATACATGGATCACCAAGAACCATGATCAAAGTGTGAACCCGGACCCCAAGAATTAGCTTACAATGGTCTGAGGGAAATACTTAGACTTTAGTCCGAAAAATGTAAGGTTGGCATTCAACTTGCCCATGATGCGAGGAGATGCACACCCATACACTAGAAGAGTCAACTTTGATCAAAGGTTGGACCAAGTCCTCATGGACATATGTGAAGAGGGCGCTCAATGGAAGAGAGATTCAAGAGGGAAGCCGGTTCAACTAAGAAGGCATGACCTCAAGCCCGTGGCTAGAGGATGGTTGGAGTTCATCCAACGCTCAATCATTCCTACTAGCAACTGATCTAAAGTTACTATAGACCGGGCTATCATGATTCATAGCATCATGATTAGAGAGGAAGTAGAAGTTCATGAGGTTATATCCCAAGAACTCTACAAGGTGGCGGACAAGTCCTCCACTGTGGCAAGGTTAGCCTTCCCTCATCTCGTTTGTCACCTCTGCAATTCAGCTGGAATTGACATAGAGGAAGACATCCTTATTGATGAGGACAAGCCCATCACTAAGAAAAGGATGGAGTAAGTGAGAGAACCTCACCAAGAGCATGAGGAAACTCCTCATCATGAAATCCCTGAGATACCTCAAGGGATGTATTTTCCTCCACAAAACTATTGGGAGCAAATCAACACCTCCCTGGGAGAATTAAGTTCCAACATGGGACAACTAAGGGTGGAGCACCAAGAGCATTCCATCCTCCTCCATGAAATTAGAGAAGACCAAAAAACCATGAGAGAGGAGCAACAAAGGCAAGGAAGAGACATTGAGGAGCTCAAGCACTCCATAAGATCTTCAAGAGGAAGAACAAGCCGCCATCACTAAGGTGGACCCGTTCTTTAATTTCTTTGTTCTTTATTTTCCTGTTTTTCGAATTTTTAGGCTTATGTTATTTATGTTTGTGTCTTTATTACATGATCATTAGTGTCTAAGTGTCTATGCCTTAAAGCTATGAAAATGAATCCATCACCTTTCTTAAATGAAAAATGTTTTTAATTGAAAAAGTAAAAGAAGTGCATGAATTTTAAATTTTAAAATAGTTTAATTATTTTGATGAGGTGGCAATACTATTGTTTTTCTGAATGAATGCTTGAACAGTGCATATTTTTGAATTTGATTGTTTATGAATGTTAAAATTTTTGGCCCTTGAAAGAATGATGGGAAAAGGAGAAATGTTATTTGATAATCTGAAAAATCATAAAATTGATTCTTGAAGCGAGAAAAAGCAGTGAAAAGCTTGCAGAAAAAGGATATATGCGAAAAAAAAGAAGAAAGAAAAAGAAAAGCAAGCAGAAAAAGCCAATACCCCTTTAAACCAAAAGGCAAGGGTGATAAAAAGGATCCAAGGCTTTGAGCATCAGTGGATAGGAGGGCCACAGGAATAAAATACTGGCCTAAGCGGCTAAACCAAGCTGTCCCTAAACCATGTGCTTGTGGCGTGAAGGTGTCAAGTGAAAACTTGAGACTGAGCGGTTAAAGTCGTGGTCCAAAGCAAAAAGAGTGTGCTTAAGAGCTTTGGACACCTCTAATTGGGGACTCTAGCAAAGCTGAGTCACAATCTGAAAAGGTTCACCCAGTTATGTATCTGTGGCATCTATGTATCCGGTGGTAATACTGGAAAACAAAGTGCTTAGGGCCACGGCCAAGACTCATAAAGTAGCTGTGTTCAAGAATCGACATACTTAACTAGGAGAATCAATAACACTATCTGGATTCTGAGTTCCTATAGATGCCAATCATTCTGAACTTCAAGGGATAAAGTGAGATGCCAAAGCTGTTAAGAAGCAAAAAGCCAAAAGCCCCGCTCATCTAATTAATACTGATCTTCATAGATGTTTTTGGAATTCATTGTATATTCTCTTCTTTTGATCCTATTTGATTTTCAGTTGCTTGGGGACAAGCAACAATTTAAGTTTGGTGTTGTGATGAGCGGATAATTTATACGCTTTTAGGCATTGTTTTTAGTATGTTTTTAGTATATTTTAATTAGTTTTTATTATATTTTTATTAGTTTTTAAATAAAAATCACTCTTCTGGACTTTACTATGAGTTTGTGTGTTTTTCTATAATTTTAGGTATTTTCTGGCTGAAATTGAGGGACCTGAACAAAAATCTGATTCAGAGGCTGAAAAAGGACTGCAGATGCAGTTGGATTCTGACCTCCCTGCACTCAAAGTGTATTTTCTGGAGCTACAGAAGCCCAATCGGCGCGCTCTCAATTGCGTTGGAAAATAGACATCCTGGGCTTTTCAGCAATAAATAATATTCCATACTTTGCCTGAGATTTAATGGCCCAAACAGGTGTTCTAAGTCAGCTCAAGAATTCTGGCGTTTAACTCCAAAACTGGCACAAAAGCTGGAGTTGAACGCCCAAACTGGCACAAAAGCTAGCGTTTATCTCCAAGAAAAGTCTCTACACATGGAAGCTTCAGTGCTCAGCCCAAGCACACACCAAGTGGGCTTGGAAGAAGATTTCTGCATTAATTACTTATTTCTGTAAACCCTAGGCTACTAGTTTTCTATAAATAGGACCTTTTGCTATTGTATTTTAAGAGATCTTTACTCAGACTTTGATAGACCTTTTCACGTTTGGGGGCTGGCCTCACGGCCATGCCTAGACCTTGTTCTTATGTATTCTCAACGATGGAGTTTCTACACACCATAGATTAAGGTGTGGAGCTCTGCTGTTCTTCATGAATTAATACAAAGTACTACTGTTTTTCTATTCAACTCAAGTCTATTGGTAGCCATTCCTGAGATTGGAACCTTCGTGGTATAGGCTAGAATTATTGGTAGCCATTCTAGAGATCTGGAACGTCTAAACCTTGTCTTTGGTATTCTGAGTAGGATCTGGGAAGGGATGACTGTGACGAGCTTCAAACTCGCGATTGTTGGGCGTGTGACAGACGCAAAAGGATCAATGGATCCTATTCCAGCATGATCGAGAACCGACAGATGATTAGCCGTGCGGTGACAGCGCTTTTGAAATGTTTTCACTGAGAGGACGGGAAGTAGCCATTGACAACGGTGATGCTCAACATAAAGCTTTCCCTGAAAAGGAGTATGAATGATTGGAAGAAGGCAATAGGAAAGCAGAGGTTCAGGAGGAACAAAGCATCTTCATACGCTTATCTGAAATTCCAACCAAAGAATTACATAAGTATCTCTATCTTTATTTTATATTTTATTTATCTTTTAATTATCAATTCTCCATTACCATCTGAATTAGCCTGACTGAGATTTACAAGGTGACCATAGCTTGCTTTAAGCCGACATTCTCCGTGGGATTGTAATTTTCGTGCACCAAATTTTTGGCGCCGTTGCTGGGGATTGTTCGAGTTTGGACAACTGACGGTTATTCTTGTTGCTTAGATTAGGAATATTTTATTTTTGTTGGTTTAGAGTCTTTTATTTGATTTTAGTTTCATATTTTAAGTTTGGTGTCAATTGCATGCTTTTATTTTCTTTTAATTTTTCGAAATTGCATGTCCTTAGTTCTTTCTCGATTTTTAAAAATTCTAAGTTTGGTGTCTTCTTTGTGTTTTTCCTTTAATTTTCGAAAATTTGGGTTTGATTTTCTAAAAAATTTAAGTTTGGTGTCCCTTGTGCTTTTATTTACCTAAAAATTTTTCAAAATTTGTTCTTGGTGTTCATCTTAATCTTCAAAGTGTTCTTGGTGTTCATCTTGACATTCAAAGTTTTCTTTTTTGTCCTCTCTGTTTTGATCTAAATTTTCTAAGTTTAGTGTCATTTTGTTGTTTTTCTCTTTCCTCATTAAAATTCAAAAATAAAAAAAATATCTTTTCCTTATCTTACTCATAATTTTCGAAATTTGGCATTAAAGTAGTCAAAGATTTTCAAAATCATATCTTTTCTTTTTAGTCAAGTCAAAATTCTAATTTCAAAAATTGATCTTTTCAAATCTTTTTCAAAAATTAAATCTTTTTAATTTCTTCAATCATATCTTTTCAATCACATCTTTTTTTTTTTTTAAATTGCAATCATATCTTATCAATCATATCTTTTTTAAAATAATTTTCAATCATATCTTTTTTATTAAATTGCAATCATATCTTCTCAATCAAATCTTTTTCAAAATAATTTTTAATCATATCTTCTCAATCATATCTTTTTCAAAATAATTTTCAATCATATCTTTTTTTATTAAATTGCAATCATATCTTCTCAATCAAATCTTTTTACAAATAATTTTCAATCATATCTTTTTGATTGCTAATTTCAAAATCCTTTTAATTAATTAATTAATTTAGTCTTTAATTTGCTTTAATTTTCTTTTTTTCGAAATTTTATTTTATTTTATTTTCTATTTATTTTATTTTATTCTATTTTAATTTCGGTCACTTTTAATTAAATAAATAAAAAAATAAAAATATAATTTATTTACAATTCATATCAATTCCCTTTTCTCCATTATGGACATAAGTGGAAATGAACAGTCCAGAAGGACTCTGGGGTCATATGCTAACCCCATTACAGCTGCATATGGGAGTAGTATCTGTATACCCCATCAAAGCAAGCAGTTTTGAGCTAAATCCTCAGTTCATTATCATGGTGCAGCAAAATTGTCAGTATTCCGATCTTCCGCAGGAAGAACCTACTGAGTTTCTGGAACAGTTCTTACAAATTGCTGACACAGTATGTGATAAAGAAGTAGATCAGGATGTCTACAGATTACTACTATTTCCATTTGCTGTAAAAGATCAAGCTAAGAGGTGGTTAAATAACCAACCCACAGCAAGCATAAAAATATGGAGACAGTTAACAGACAAATTCCTGAATCAATTTTACCCTCCAAAAAGGATGACACAGCTAAGGCTGGACATCCAAGGCTTTAGGCAAGAGGATAATGAATCCCTTTATAATGCCTGAGAGAGGTACAGAGGGATGCTGAGAAAATGCCCCTCTGAAATGTTTTCAGAGTGGGTACAGTTAGACATCTTCTACTATGGGCTTACAGAAAAAGCTTAGATGTCTCTAGACCACTCAGCTGATGGATCTATACACATGAGAAAAACAATTGAAGAGGCTCAAGAACTCATAGATATAGTTGCTAGAAATTAACATCTGTACTCAAATAGTGAGTCCTCCATAAAAGAAGAGGCTATGGCAGTAACTACTGATCCTAATCCTCAAAAACAGATTGTTGAACTTAAACAGCAATTACTCCTTATGACAAAACAATTAGCAGAATTCAAAGAGATGCTCCAAGACACTAAAAATGCTAACAAGATTATGGAAGCACAATTAAATCAGACAAGACAACAGCTATCTAAACAGATAACAGAAGAATGCCATGCTATCCAATTAAGGAGCGGGAAGACATTGAATAAATCAGCTCAAGGTAGCAGAAAGCCAAGAAAGGAACAATTGACAGACGACGACCAAACCACTGCCCAAAATCCCTCTGGGGACAGCAAGAGCCCAGAGAGGAATAATTCTGGCGTTCAAACGCCAGAAAAGGGTGAAAGACTGGCGTTAAACGCCCAATGGATGCCCAATCCTGGCGTTCAAACGCCAATGAGGGATCAGACACCTGCAAGTGCTGATAGTAACCCCTCTAAGAAGGCTTCTCCAACCACCTCTATAGGGAATAAACCATCAGCAGCTAAGGTTTAAGAATATAAAGCCAAGATGCCTTATCCTCAGAAACTCCGCCAAGCGGAGCATGATAAACAATTTGCCCGCTTTGCAGACTATCTCAGGACTCTTGAAATAAAGATCCCATTTGCAGAGGCACTTGAGCAAATACCCTCTTATGCTAAGTTCATGAAAGAGATCATAAGTCATAAGAAGGATTGGAAAGAAACTGAAAAAGTGTTTTTCACTGAAGAATGTAGTGCAGTCATTCTGAAAAGCTTACCAGAGAAGCTTCAAGATCCAGGGAGCTTTATGATACCATGCACAATAGGGGGTGCTTGTACTAAGACAGCTCTATGTGACCTTGGAGCAAGTATCAATCTAATACCTGCATCCACCATCAGAAAGCTTGGCTTGACTGAAGAGGTCAAACCAACCCGGATATGTCTTCAACTTGCTAATGGCTCCATTAAATACCCATCAGGCATAATTGAGGACATGATTGTCAAGGTTAGGTCATTTGCCTTTCCCACTGACTTTGTAGTGCTGGAAATGGAGGAGCACAAGAGTGCAACTCTGATTCTAGGAAGACCTTTCCTAGCAACTGGACGAACTCTCATTGATGTCCAAAAAGGGGAAGTGACCCTGAGAGTCAATGAGGATGAGTTCAAGTTAAATGTTGTCAAAGCTATGCAGCATCCAGACACGTCAAATGACTGCATGAGCGTTGATATTATTGACTCCCTGGTGGAAGAGGTCAATATGACTGAAAGTCTTGAATCAGAGCTAGAGGACATCTTTAAAGATGTTTAGCCTGATCTGGAGGAATCAGAGGAAATAAAAGAACCTCTGAAAATCTCTCATGAAGAGGAGAAACCTCCTAAACCAGAGCTCAAACCACTACCACCATCCTTAAAATATGCATTTCTGGGAAAGGGTGACACTTTTCCAGTGATCATAAGCTTTGCTTTAAATCCACAGAACGAGAAAGCACTAATTCAAGTGCTAAGGACACACAAGACAGCTCTTGGGTGGTCCATAAGTGACCTTAAGGGCATTAGCCCAGCAAGATGCATGCACAAGATCCTATTGGAGGATGATGCTAAGCCAGTGGTTCAACCACAAAGGCAGCTAAATCCAGCCATGAAGGAAGTGGTGCAGAAAGAGGTCACTAAGTTACTAGAGGCTGGGATTATTTATCCTATTCATGATAGCCCCTGGGTGAGCCCTGTCCACGTTGTCCCCAAGAAGGGAGGCATGACAGTGGTTCATAATGAAAAGAATGAACTGGTTCCTACAAGAACAGTTACAGGGTGGCGTATGTGTATTGACTACAGAAAGCTCAATACAGCCACCTGAAAGGATCACTTTCCTTTACCATTCATAGACCAGATGCTAGAGAGACTAGCAGGTCATGAATATTACTACTTTTTGGATGGCTATTCAGGTTACAACCAAATTGCAGTGGATCCTCCAGACCAAGAAAAAATAGCATTCACATGTCCTTTTGGAGTATTTGCCTACAGAAGGATGCCCTTTGGTCTATGCAATGCACCTGCAACCTTTCAGAGGTGCATGCTCTCTATCTTCTCTGATATGGTAGAAAAATTTCTGGAAATCTTCATGGATGACTTTTCAGTATTTGGAGACTCATTCAGCTCCTGTCTTGACCATTTAGCACTTGTTCTGAAAAGATGCCAAGAGACCAACCTAGTTTTAAACTGGGAAAAATGTCACTTCATGGTGACTGAAGGAATTGTTCTTGGGAATAGAGGTGGATCAAGCTAAAGTGGAAGTAATTGAAAAATTACCACCACCTGCCAATGTAAAGGCAATCAGAAGCTTTCTGGGACATGCAAGATTCTACAGGAGGTTTATAAAGGATTTTTCAAAAATTACAAAACCTTTGAGCAATCTGCTAGCTGCTGACACGCCATTTATATTTGACACAGAGTGTCTACAAGCGTTTGAAACCCTGAAAGCTAAGCTGGTCACAGCACCAGTTATCTCTGCACCAGACTGGACATTACCATTCGAACTAATGTGTGATGCCAGTGACCATGCCATTGGTGCAGTGTTAGAACAGAGGCATAACAAGCTTCTGCACGTCATTTACTATGCTAGCCGTGTTTTAAATGATGCACAGAAGAATTGCACAATGATGAGCGGATAATTTATACGCTTTTTGACACTGTTTTTAGTAGGATCTAGTTACTTTTAGGGATGTTTTCATTAGTTTTTATGTTAAATTCACATTTCTGGACTTTACTATGAGTTTGTGTGTTTTTCTGTGATTTCAGGTATTTTCTGGCTGAAATTGAGGGACTTGAGCAGAAATCAGATTCAGGGGTTGAAAAAGGACTGCTGATGCTGTTGGATTCTGACCTCCCTGCACTAAAAGTGGATTTTCTGGAGATACAGAACTCGAAATGGCGCGCTTCCAATTGCGTTGGAAAGTAGACATCCAGGGCTTTCCAGCAATATATAATAATCCATACTTTGGCCACGAATTGACGACGTAAATTGGCGTTCAACGCCAGCCTTCTGTCCAAATCTGGCGTCCAGCGCCAGAAAAGGATCCAAAACCAGAGTTGAACGCCCAAACTGGCACAGAAACTGGCGTTCAACTCCACAAATGGCCTCTGCACGTGCAACACTTAAGCCCAAGCACACACCAAGTGGGCCCCGGAAGTGGATTTATGCATCAATTACTTACTCATGTAAACCCTAGTGACTAGTTTATTATAAATAGGACTTCTTACTATTGTATTAGACATCTTTGGACGCCTAGTTCTTAGATCAAAGGGGCTGGCCTCTCGGCCATGCCTGGACCTTTCACTTATGTATTTTTAACGGTAGAGTTTCTACACTCCATAGATTAAGGTGTGGAGCTCTGCTGTTCCTCAAAGATTAATGCAAAGTACTACTGTTTTCTATTCAATTCTTCTTATTTCGCTTCTAAGATATCCATTCGCACCCAAGAACGTGATGAAGGTGATGATTATGTGTGACGCTCATCATCCTTCTCCCTTATGAACGCGTGCCTGACAAACACTTCTGTTCTACATGAATTAAGCAAGAATGAGTATCTCTTAGATCTCCTAACTGGAATCTTCGTGGCGTAAGCTAGAATGATGGCGGCATTTAAGAGAATCCGGAAGGTCTAAACCTTGTCTGTGGTATTCTGAGTAGGATTCAATGATTGAATGACTGTGACGAGCTTCAAACTCGCGAGTGTTGGGCGTTAGTGACAGACGCAAAAGGAGGGTGAATCCTATTCCAGCATGATCGAGAACCGACAGATGAATAGCCGTGCCGTGACAGGGTGCGTGAGCATATGATTCACTGAGAGGAGGGGATGTAGCCACTGACAACGGTGATGCCCTTGCATACAGCCAGCCATGGAAAGGAGTAAGACTGATTGGATGAAGATAGCAGGAAAGCAGAGGTTCAGAGGAACGAAAAGCATCTCCATTCGCTTATCTGAAATCCCTGCCAATGAATCTACATAAGTATCTCTATCCCTTTTATTGTTTATTTTAATCTAATAAAGTATCATGTTTAAATCCGCCTGACTGAGATTTACAAGGTGACCATAGCTTGCTTCAAGCCAACAATCTCTGTGGGATCGACCCTTACTCGCGTAAGGTTTATTACTTGGACGACCCAGTACACTTGCTGGTTAGTTGAACGGAGTTGTGTCCACACATAGTAAAGAGCCATAATAATGATTCCATACAATAACAAAGAGTACTACATTGATGTGATCACAATTTCGTCCACCAAGTTTTTGGCGCCGTTGCCGGGGATTGTTCGAGTTTGGACAACTGACGGTTCATCTTGTTGCTCAGATTAGGTAATTTTCTTTTTGTTTTGTTTTTAAAAATTTTTCAAAAAGCTTTCAAAAATTTTTCTTTTGTTTTCGAAAAAAAAAATAATAAAATAAAATAAAATAATAAAAAAAAATGTTTTCAAAAATAAATTATTCTATGGCTTCAAAATCTTTAAGAATGAATTCTAGTGTTTCATGAAATATGTTGAATCATATCTGGCTGTAAAGCCATACCCAAACTACTTTGGGATTGGTATTCAACTAATCACTCCAGCCCATGTAATTATATGTTGCAGCCTGGCTGGCTGTAAAGCCATGTCTAAATTCATTTGGACTGAGGCAGCAATTTGTTATCAAGAGCAAGTTAGTTGGAGTTAATCCACCTGCTACTGTTTCTAATCACCTGCTGAAGCTTGGCTGGCCATTGGCCATGTCTAGTGTTTTGGACTGGAGCTTTCTTTGAAAGCTTGGCTGGCTAGTGAGCCATGTCTAATTCCTGGACTGAAGCTTTAGGCTAACATGGCAAGATTCCTGGAATTCATATTAAAAATTTTGGAATCCTTATTTTTCCTTATAATTTTCGAAAAATATAAATAAAAATCCAAAAAAAAAATTAGAAAATCATAAAAATCAAAAATATTTTCTGTTTCTTGTTTGAGTCTTGAGTCACATTATAAGTTTGGTGTCACTTGCATATGCATCTTGCATTTTTCGAAAATTTCATGCATTCATAGTGTTCTTCATGATCTTCAAGTTGTTCTTGGTAAGTCTTCTTGTTTGATCTTGATGATTTTTTTGTTTTGTGTCTTTTCATGTTTATCATATGCATTCTTGAATTCTTAGTGTCTAAGCATTAAAGAATTCTAAGTTTGGTGTCTTGCATGTTTTCTTTGCATTAAAATTTTTTCAAAAATATGTTCTTGATGTTCACCATGACATTCAAAGTGTTCATCTTGACATTCATAGCATTCTTGCATGCATTCATTGTTTTGATCTAAAAATTTCATGCATTGCATATTTTTCATGTTTTCATAAAAATTCAAAAAATCAAAAAAATATCTTTCCCTTTTTCTCTCATCAAATTCGAAAATTTGGATTGACTTTTTCAAAAATTTTTAAAATCAAGTTGTTTCTTATGAGTCAAATCAAATTTTCAATTTGAAAATCTTATCTTTTTCAAAATCTTTTTCAAAAATCAAATCTTTTTCAAAATTCTTAGTTATTTTCGAAAATTCCAAAAATATTTTTCAAAAATCTTTTTCTTATTTTTGTATTAAATTTTCGAAATTAACATAAACAATTAATGTTTTGATTCAAAAATTTGAAGTTTGTTACTTGCTTGTTAAGAAAGATTCAAACTTTGAGTTCTAGAATCATATCTTGTGATTTCTTATGAATCAAGTCATTAATTGAGATTTTAAAAATCAAATCTTTTTCAAAACTAATCCTATCATATCTTTTCAAAATATCTTCTTATCTTATCTTGTTCAAAAAAATATCTTTTAAAAATATCTTTTCTAACTTCCTAACTTCTTATCTTTTCAAAATTTGTTTCAACTAACTAACTAACTTTTTGTTTGTTTCTTAACTTTTTCAAAACCACCTAACTAACTCTCTCTCTCAATTTTTGAAAATATCTTCTCCCTTTTTCAAAAATTTCTTTTTTATTAACTAATTAATATTATTTTTATTTTTAAATTTTAAAATTTTTTCGAAAAAAAAAAATTACTAACAATTTTCAAAAAACTATTTTCAAAAATCACTAACTCCTTTTCAAAAATAATTTTCGAAAATTCCTTCCTTCTCTCTCATCCTATTCTATTTATTCATTCATTAACTAACATCTCTTCCTCACATCATCACCAAATTCGAACCCCCTCCTCTATCTGTATTCGAATTTCTTCTTCTTTTCTTCTACTAACAATAAGGATCCTCTTTACTGTGGTAAAGAGAATCTCTATTATTATTATCATTTTTCTGGCCATTCTTCCTTGTCATATGAGCAGGAGCAAGGATAAGAACATTCTTGTGGAAGCAGATCCAGAACCTGAAAGGACTCTGAAGAGAAAATTAAGAGAAGCTAAAATACAACAATCCAGAGATAACCTTTCAGAAATTTTCGAACAGGCAGAGGAGATGGCAGCTGAAAATAATAATAATGCAAGGAAGATGCTTGGTGACTTTACTGCACCTAATTCCAATTTACATGGAAGAAGCATCTCCATTCCTGCCATTGGAGCAAACAACTTTGAGCTGAAACCTCAATTAGTTTCTCTGATGCAGCAGAACTGCAAGTTTCATGGACTTCCATCTGAAGATCCTTTTCAGTTCTTAACTGAATTCTTGCAGATATGTGATACTGTTAAGACTAATGGAATAGATCCTGAAGTCTACAGGCTCATGCTTTTCCCTTTTGCTGTAAGAGACAGAGCTAGATTATGGTTGGATTCTCAACCTAAAGACAGCCTGAACTCTTGGGATAAGCTGGTCACGGCTTTCTTAGCCAAGTACTTTCCTCCTCAAAAGCTGAGCAAGCTTAGAGCTGATGTTCAAACCTTCAGACAGAAAGAAGGTGAATCCCTCTATGAAGCTTGGGAAAGATACAAACAGTTGACCAAAAAGTGTCCTTCTGACATGCTTTCAGAATGGACCATCCTGGATATATTCTATGATGGTTTATCTGAGCTATCAAAGATGTCACTGGACACTTCTGCAGGTGGATCCATTCACCTAAAGAAAATGCCTGCAGAAGCTCAAGAACTCATTAACATGGTTGCTAATAACCAGTTCATGTACACTTCTGAAAGGAATCCTGTGAATAATGGGACGCCTATGAAGAAGGGAGTTCTTGAGGTTGATACTCTGAATGCCATATTGGCTCAGAACAAAATATTGACTCAGCAAGTCAATATGATTTCTCAGAGTCTGCATGGAATGCAAGCTGCATCCAACAGTACTCAAGAGGCATCTTCTGAAGAAGAAGCTTATGATCCTGAGAACCCTGCAATAGCAGAGGTAAATTACTTAGGTGAACCTTATGGAAACACCTATAACTCAACATGGAGAAATCATCCAAATTTCTCATGGAAGGATCAAAAGCCCCAACAAGGCTTTAATAATGGTGGAAGAAACAGGTTTAGCAATAGCAAGCCTTTTCCATCATCAACTCAGCAACAGGCAGAGAACTCTGAACAAAATGCTTCTAATTTAGCAAATCTAGTCTCTGATCTATCTAAGGCCACTGTAAGTTTCATGAATGAAATAAGGTCTTCCATTAGAAATCTGGAAGCACAAGTGGGCCAGCTGAGTAAAAGGATCACTGAAATCCCTCCTAGTACTCTCCCAAGCAATACAGAAGAAAACCCAAAAGGAGAGTGCAAGGCCATTGACATAAGCGCCATGGCCGAACCTGTGAGGAGAGGAGAGGACGTGAATCCCAAGGAGGAAGACCCCCTGGGACGTCCAGTGGTCAATAAGGAGCTTCCCTCTGAGGAACCAAAGGACTCTGAGGCGTGTGGAAAACGATCCAACACAAAACTCACCGGCAAGTGTACCGGGTCGCATCAAGTAATAATAACTCACATGAGTGAGGTCGATCCCACAGGGATTGAAGGATTGAGCAATTTTAGTTTAGTGGTTGATTTAGTCAAGCGAATCAAGTATTGGTTGAGTGGTTTGTGCTTTGCAGAAACTAAATTGCATGAATTGTAAAAGGGGAAGGGTGAATTGCAGTAAATGGAAGAGCATGAAAGTAAATGTGCTGAATCTTAAAGAACAAGTAAAGTAAATTGCAGAAACTTAGATTACAAGAAATGTAAATGACTGAATCTTAAAGTGCAAGAAATGTAAATTGCTTGAATGGTAAAAGGAATTGGGAATTGGGATTGCAGAATTTAAATAAGCAAAAGGAAATTGCATCAAACAGCAAAGCAGAAGATGAATTGAATTAGAATGGATCTCAAACAGAAACGTAAAATTGCTTTGAGAATTGTAAAGACAGAAAGGCAGCGCTTAAATTGCAGCAATGTAAAAGAGGTTGAAGATCTCAGGGTGGAAGAGACTAGATAACAAGTCTAGATCTCAATTCCTTCCTTGATCCAACAAGAACAATTGCAAAAGAGGTAAAGAAAAGTAAATTGCAGAATGAGTGAAAGAAGAAGCAATGAACAGAAAGTAAAATTCAATTATGCAGAAAATTAAAGGAGAGATCTCAAGGTGAGATTGAAACAGAAGTTCTTCAATTCTCTACCCAAGATCCAAAGCAAGAAAAATAAAAGAGTGCTCAAGCAAGAACCAAGAAGAAGAGAGAGCAATTCCCCTTCCACGTTCTCAGAGAATTCAAAGTAAAAACTCAAAAATGAAAATGACAATTAAAAGGAAAATTCAAAGTAAAAAGTAGCTCTCCTAATTACATCAAACTAACTCCTATTTATACCCTTTCTATTCTTGGATTTTGGAATTTGGGTGGGCTTTTGATTTGGTGAAGAAATGAATTAAATTGGATTTTTAATCCAATTCCTAGCCCAATTTGCACCTCCAGGGGAAAGCTCAGTTGGAAAATCCAACTTAGCTTTCAAGCATGCTCCATCCGTGTCAAGTGTGGTGTGCAAGCCTTCCTTGGTGTGCCAAAGTGTGAAAGTTCAATGCTCAGTTGGAAAAACCAACTGAGCTTTCCTTGTGTTGAGCTTTGTTGCGCCAATTTGGTGCTGTCCGCTTTCCTTGTGTTGAGCTTTGTTGCGCCAATTTGGTGCTGTCCGTGTCATGATGCGCATGGTTTCCTTCTTGGTGCGTCAAAATGTGATGAAGGATGGGAGAAGCAATGCTAAGTTGGAATTTCCAACTTAGCTTCCCTTGTAGCGCCTTTGCTTGTGGCCTCAAGGTCCCAGGTTCAACACTTGGTGGAGGAAGTGGAGGAAATCTTTGGAGCTAATTTCCTTGGATGAGTGGGCACTCCTCCTTAAGTTTCCAAGAATACCCAAGTTCGAAACTTGGAGGAAGCAATAAAGCTATTTTCCTTGTATTTCCTTGCAAGCTTGGTGGCACTCCTTCCTTATGTTTCAAAGAATACCCAAGTTCAAGTCCTGGAGGAAGCATTCTAGCTATTTATTCTCCAATTCCCTTGCAAGGAGTAGCGTGTGGTTCCAAGTTCGAACCATGGAGGATGCATTTTGGCTATTTCTTCTTGAATTCTTTTGTGAGGAACGTTCCTTGCCTTCTCCTTGGTCCTTGGTTCGAATCTTGGTGGCTTCACTCATGGAATTTCATCTTGAATTAATTTGAAGAGGTCCCCGATAAAGTTAACTTAGTTAACTTAGCTTTGCACCCATTCCTTGCTTTCTTTAGTGCTAAGTTAACTATTTTAACTTAGCTTTGTAGCTTCCTTCTCCTTCCATCCCTTGTGAAGCTCAGTTAGCTTTTTCAACTTAGCTTTCCTTTCTTCCTCAATGTGGTTATGCTTTTCCTTCCCTTTGGACACGCTTCTTGCTTCCTTGGGCACATTTCTTATGCCACGCTTTTCTTCTTTTCTTCTTTCTTCACCTTCAAGTAATCAAAACAACCAATCAAAGTATCACTAAATTCACAAGGTTTATAAATCATTAAAATTCAATTAAATTTGGCTTCAACCTCATGATTTAGCATCAAATAATTAGTGGTTGTTTGATTCAAAGAAGTCATGCATTTTCACTCCAAATTACTTACTTAGAATGCAAGAAAGTGCATAAAACCTACTAAAATTAAAGAAAAAGGCTAGTGAAACTAGGCTAAGATGACTTGTCATCAAGGCTCATCTAGAGACCATAGAGATTCCATTGAACCTCCTTATGCCCTTCATGAGCTCTGATGAGTATTCCTCTTCTGAAGAGAATGAGGACGTCACTGAAGAGCAAACTGCCAAGTTTCTTGGTGCAATCATGAAGCTGAATGCCAAATTGTTTGGCATTGATGCTTGGAAAGTTGAACCTCCCTTGTTCATCAATGAACTAAGTGATCTGGATCAACTGACATTGCCTCAGAAGAGACAGGATCCTGGAAAGTTCATAATACCCTGTACCATAGGCACCATGATCTTTAAGGCTCTGTGTGACCTTGGTTCAGGAATAAACCTCATGCCCCTCTCTGTAATAGAGAAACTGGGAATCTATGGGGTGCAAGCTGCTAAAATCTCACTAGAGATGGCAGACAGCTCAAGAAGACAGGCTTATGGACAAGTAGACGACGTTTTAGTAAAGGTTGAGGGCCTTTACATCCCTGCTGATTTCATAGTCCTGGATACTGGAAAGGAAGAGGATGAATCCATAATCCTAGGAAGACCTTTCCTGGCCACAGCAAGAGCTGTGATTGATGTTGACAGATGTGAAATATTCCTTCAATGGAATGAGAACTCCCTTGTATTCAAAACTCAAGGATCTCCCTCTGCAACCATGGAGAGGAAGCAGCAAAAGCTTCTCTCCAAGCAGAGTCAACCAGAGCCCCCACAGTCAAACTCTAAGTTTGGTGTTGGGAGGCCACAACCAAACTCTAAGTTTGGTGTTGAACTCCCATATCCAAACTCTAAGTTTGGTGTTGGAGAGTCTCAACAAAGCTCTGCACATCTGTGAGGCTCCATGAGAGCCCACTGTCAAGCTATTGACATTAAAGAAGCGCTTGTTGGGAGGCAACCCAATGTTTATCTAATTCTTATTTTTATTGTTTTTCATGTTTTCTTAGGTTCATGATCATGTGGAGTCACAAAATAAACAAAAAAAAATCAAAAACGGAATCAAAAACAGCAGAAGAAAAATCACACCCTGGAGGAGCATCTGTCTGGCGTTCAAACGCCAGAACAGAGCATAGTTCTGGCGCTGAACGCCCAGAATGGGAGCATCCTGGCGCTGAACGCCCAGAACAAGCATGGTTCTGGCGTTCAACGCCAGAAATGGCAGCAAAGGGGCGTTGAACGCCCAAAATGGGCACCAACCTGGTGCTGAACGCCCAGAGTTGTGTGCAAGGGCATTTTACATGCCTAATTTGGTGCAGGGATGTAAATGCCTTGACACCTCAGGATCTGTGAACCCCACAGGATCTCCACCTTACCTCCTCATAATCCTAGTTTTTTTTTCCACATCTTCTTCATCTATTCCTTCTTCTTTTGCTCGAGGGCGAGCAACATTCTAAGTTTGGTGTGGTAAAACAATTATGTAAAGGATCTATAGCTCAGTGGTAGAACATGTGGCTGCAAATCAAGAGATCCCTGAGATACCTCAGGAGATGCACCCCCCCTCCACATAATTATTAGAAGCAACTGAGGATAGAAATCCCAAAAAATGAAAAAAAAATCACTAGGAATCAAGCCGCAAAGGCAAGGAAGAGACATAGAAGAGCCCAAGAACATCATTGAAACGCCATCATGACTAAGGTGGATTCATTCCTTGCTCTTACTTTCTCTGTTTTTCGTTTTCTATGTTATGTGCTTATCTATGTTTGTGTCTTCATTACATGATCATTAGTAGTTAATAACTCTGTCTTAAAGATATGAATGTCCTATGAATCCATCACCTCTCTTAAATGAAAAATGTTTTAATTCAAAAGAACAAGAAGTACATGAGTTTTGAATTTATCCTTGAACTTAGTTTAATTATATTGATGTGGTGACAATGCTTCTTGTTTTCTGAATGTATGCTTGAACAGGGCATACGTCTTTTGAAGTTGTTGTTTAAGAATGTTAAATATGTTGGCTCTTGAAAGAATGATGACTAGGAGACATGTTATTTGATAATCTGAAAAATCATAAAAATGATTCTTGAAGCAAGAAAAAGTAGCAAAGAACAAAGCTTGCAGAAAAAAAAAAAGCGAAAAAAAAAATAGAAAGAAAAAGAAAAAGCAAGCAGAAAAAGCCAATAACCCTTAAAACCAAAAGGCAAGGGAAATAAAAAGGATCCCAAGGCTTTGAGCATCAGTGGATAGGAGGGCCTAAAGGAATAAAATCCTGGTCTAAGCGGCTAAACCAAGCTGTCCCTAACCATGTGCTTGTGGCGTGTAGGTGTCAAGTGAAAACTTGAGACTGAGCGGTTAAAGTCAAGGTCCAAAGCAAAAACAAAGAGTGTGCTTAAGAACCCTGGACACCTCTAATTGGGGACTCTAGCAAAGCTGAGTCACAATCTGAAAAGGTTCACCCAATTATGTGTCTGTGGCATTTATGTATCCGGTGGTAATACTGGAAAACAAAGTGCTTAGGGCCACGGCCAAGACTCATAAAATAGCTGTGTTCAAGAATCATCATACTGAACTAGGAGAGTCAATAACACTATCTGAAATCTGAGTTCCTATAGATGCCAATCATTCTGAACTTCAATGGATAAAGTGAGATGCCAAAACTATTCAAGAGGCAAAAAGCTATAAGTCCCGCTCATATGATTGAAACTATGTTTCATTGATAGTTTGGAATTTATAGTATATTCTCTTCTTTTTATCCTATTTGATTTTCAGTTGCAGGGGGACAAGCAACAATTTAAGTTTGGTGTTGTGATGAGCGGATAATTTATACGCTTTTTGACACTGTTTTTAGTATGTTTTTAGTAGGATCTAGTTACTTTTAGGGATGTTTTCATTAGTTTTTATGTTAAATTCACATTTCTGGACTTTACTATGAGTTTGTGTGTTTTTCTATGATTTCAGGTATTTTCTGGCTGAAATTGAGGGACTTGAGCAGAAATCAGATTCAGGGGTTGAAAAAGGACTGCTGATGCTGTTGGATTCTGACCTCCCTGCACTCAAAGTGGATTTTCTGGAGATACAGAACTCGAAATGGCGCGCTTCCAATTGCGTTGGAAAGTAGACATCCAGGGCTTTCCAGAAATATATAATAGTCCATACTTTGGCCAAGAATTGACGACGTAAATTGGCGTTCAACGCCAGCCTTCTGCCCAAATCTGGCGTCCAGCGCCAGAAAAGGATCCAAAACCAGAGTTGAACGCCCAAACTGGCACAGAAACTGGCGTTCAACTCCACAAATGGCCTCTGCACGTGCAACACTTAAGCCCAAGCACACACCAAGTGGGCCCCGGAAGTGGATTTATGCATCAATTACTTACTCATGTAAACCCTAGTGACTAGTTTATTATAAATAGGACTTCTTACTATTGTATTAGACATCTTTGGACGCCTGGTTCTTAGATCAAAGGGGCTGGCCTCTCGGCCATGCTTGGACCTTTCACTTATGTATTTTTAACGGTAGAGTTTCTACACTACATAGATTAAGGTGTGGAGCTCTGCTGTTCCTCAAAGATTAATGCAAAGTACTACTGTTTTCTATTCAATTCTTCTTATTTCGCTTCTAAGATATCCATTCGCACCCAAGAACGTGATGAAGGTGATGATTATGTGTGACGCTCATCATCCTTCTCCCTTATGAACGCGTGCCTGACAAACACTTCTGTTCTACATGAATTAAGCAAGAATGAGTATCTCTTAGATCTCCTAACCGGAATCTTCGTGGCGTAAGCTAGAATGATGGCGGCATTCAAGAGAATCCGGAAGGTCTAAACCTTGTCTGTGGTATTCTGAGTAGGATTCAATGATTGAATGACTGTGACGAGCTTCAAACTCGCGAGTGTTGGGCGTTAGTGACAGACGCAAAAGGAGGGTGAATCCTATTCCAGCATGATCGAGAACTGACAGATGAATAGCCGTGCCGTGACAGGGTGCGTGAGCATATGATTCACTGAGAGGAGGGGATGTAGCCACTGACAACGGTGATGCCCTTGCATACAGCCAGCCATGGAAAGGAGTAAGACTGATTGGATGAAGATAGCAGGAAAGCAGAGGTTCAGAGGAACGAAAAGCATCTCCATTCGCTTATCTGAAATCCCTGCCAATGAATCTACATAAGTATCTCTATCCCTTTTATTGTTTATTTTAATCTAATAAAGTATCATGTTTAAATCCGCCTGACTGAGATTTACAAGGTGACCGTAGCTTGCTTCAAGCCAACAATCTCTGTGGGATCGACCCTTACTCGCGTAAGGTTTATTACTTGGACGACCCAGTACACTTGCTGGTTAGTTGAACGGAGTTGTGTCCACACATAGTAAAGAGCCATAATAATGATTCCATACAATAACAAAGAGTACTACATTGATGTGATCACAATTTCGTCCACCACACAACCACAGAAAAATAGTTACTTGCAGTGGTTTATGCCATTGACAAGTTTAGATCCTATTTAGTAGGTTCAAAAGTGATTGTGTATACTGACCATGCTGCTCTTAAATACCTACTCACAAAGCAGGATTCAAGACCCAGGCTCATAAGATGGGTGTTACTTCTGCAAGAGTTTGATATAGAAATAAGAGACAGAAAAGGGACAGAGAACCAGGTAGCTGATCACCTGTCCCGGATGGAACCAGTAGCAGGGGCGTCCCTCCTTTCTACTGAGATCTCTGAAACCTTTCCGGATGAGCAACTCTTTGCCATTCAGGAAGTACCATGGTTTGTAGACAGGAAAGGGAAGAAGCATGAAAGGCTTCTCTCAATACAGAGTCAAATAAAACCCCCACATTCAAACTCTAAGTTTGGTGTTGGGAGGCCACAACCAAACTCTAAGTTTGGTGTTAAGAGGCCATCATCATGCTCTGAGTATCTGTGAGGCTCCATGAGAGCCCACTATCAAGCTACTGACATTAAAGAAGCGCTTGTTGGGAGGCAAACCAATTTTACTTATCTATGTTAATTTCTATTTTCCATTGTTATTTTATGTTTTCTATAGGTTGATGATCATGTGAAGTCACAAAAACAATTGAAAAAGCAAAAACAAACTGAAAAATAGAATGAAAAATAGCACACCCTGGAGGAGAAGCCTACTGGCGTTTAAACGCCAGTAAAGGCATCAGAATGGGCGTTAAACGCCCAGTCTGGCACCATTCTGGGCGTTCAACGCCAGAAATGGGCACCAGACTGGTGTTTAACGCCAGAAAAGGGCAAGAAGCTGGCGTTAAACGCCAGAAATGGGCAGCAACCTGGCGTTTAACGCCAGGATTGGCAGCAAAGGGCGTTTTGCAAGCCTAATTGGTGCAGGGATGGGAAATCCTTGATACCTCAGGATCTGTGGACCCCATAGGATTCCCACCTACCCCACCTCTCTCTCTCTTCTTCACCCATTCACCAATCACCTCAATACCTCTTCCCCAAAACCCCTCACCTATCAAATCCCACCATTCTCTTCACCACTCACATCCATCCTTCATATCACTCCACCTACCTCACCATTCAAATTCAAACCACTTTCCCACCCAAACCCACCCATAATGGCCAAACCATACCCCCCTCTCCACTCCTATATAAACCGATCTTCACTCCTTCATTTTCACACAACATACATACTACACATCCCCCTTGACCGAAACACAGCCCCCTCCATATCTTCTATTTCTTCTTCTTCTACTCTCTTCTTTCTTCTTTTGCTCGAGGACGAGCAACCTTCTAAGTTTGGTGTGGTAAAAGCTAAAGCTTTTTTGTTTTTCCATAACCATTTATGGCACCAAAGGCCGGAGAAACCTCTAGAAAGAGGAAAGGGAAGGAAAAAGCTTCCACCTCCGAGTCATGGGAGATGGAGAGATTCCTCTCAAGGGTGCATCAAGACCACTTCTATGAAGTTGTGGCCAAGAAGAAGGTGATCCCCGAGGTCCCTTTTAAGCTCAAAAAGGGCGAATATCCGGATATCCGACATGAGATCCGAAGAAGAGGTTGGGAAGTTCTCACCAACCCCATTCAACAAGTCGGAATCTTAATGGTTCAAGAGTTCTATGCCAATGCATGGATCACCAAGAACCATGATCAAAGTGCGAACCCGGACCCCAAGAATTGGCTTACAATGGTCCGAGGGAAATACTTAGACTTTAGTCCGGAAAATGTAAGGTTGGCATTCAACTTGCCCATGATGCAAGAAGATGCACACCCATACACTAGAAGGGTCAATTTTCAAAGGTTGGACCAAGTCCTCATGGACATATGTGAAGAGGGCGCTCAATGGAAGAGAGATTCAAGAGGGAAGCCGGTTCAACAAAGAAGGCATGACCTCAAGCTCGTGGCTAGGGGATGGTTGGAGTTCAACCAACACTCAACCATTCCCACTAGCAACCGATCTGAAGTTACTATAGACCGGGCTATCATGATTCATAGCATCATGATTAGAGAGGAAGTAGAAGTTCATGAGGTTATATCCTAAGAACTCTACAAAGTGGCAGACAAGTCCTCTACTATGGCAAGGTTAGCCTTCCCTCATCTCATTTGTCACCTCTGCAATTCAGTTGGAGTTGACATAGAAGGAGACATTCTGATTGATGAGGATAAGCCCATCACTAAGAAAAGGATGCAGCAAACAAGAGATCCCACTCATGGATAAGAGCATGAGGAAACTCCTCATCATGAAATCCCTGAGATGCCTCAAGTGATGCATTTTCCTCCACAAAACTATTCGGAGCAAGTCAACACCTCCCTAGGAGAATTAAGTTCCAACATGCGACAACTAAGGGTGGAGCACCAAGAGCATTCCATCCTCCTCCATGAAATTAGAGAAGACCAAAGAACCATGAGAGAGGAGCAACAAAGGCAAGGAAGAGACATTGAGGAGCTCAAGCACTCCATAAGATCTTCAAGAGGAAGAACAAGCCGCCAACACTAAGGTGGACCCATTCTTTAATTTCCTTGTTCTTTATTTTCCTGTTTTTCGAATTTTTATGCTTATGTTATTTATGTTTGTGTCTTTATTACATGATCATTAGTGTCTAAGTGTCTATGCCTTAAAGCTATGAAAATGAATCCGTCAACTTTCTTAAATGAAAAATGTTTTTAATTGAAAAAGAAAAAGAAGTGCATGAATTTCAAATTTTAAAACAGTTTAATTACTTTGATGTGGTGGCAATACTATTGTTTTTCTGAATGAATGCTTGAACAATCTTTCTCAATTGAAGATTCAGAACATTCAGCAGAGAAATCAAACAGAAAAAGCTGGGCGTTCAAAATGCCCAGTGAAGAAGGAAAACTGGCGTTTAAACGCCAGCCAGGTACCCTCCAAAAAGGTAGGATTTGGGGCGTTAAACGCTAGAATGGATGCCATTCTGGGCGTTTAACGCCAGGATGACACTAGAGGGAAGATTTTGTTTTTAATTTAGATTTTTTTCAAATCTTCATAATTTTTCAAAATTAAATCTTTTTCAAATCATATCTTTTCAATCATATCTCTTCAAAATCAATTTCTTTCCAATTTTTATTATTTTCGAAAATCCTTGTTATAATTAATGATTTACCTCAAAATTTTCTAGTTGTTACTTGCCTATTAAGAAAGGATCAAAAGTTTTAATTCTAGAATCATATCTTCTAATTTCTTGTTAGTCAAGTAAATCAACTTTAATTTTAAAACTTTCTCTTTTTAGTTTGATTTTCAATCATATCTTCTCAATCATATCTTTTCAATCACATCTTTTTCAAAATCAACTCTCAATCATATCTTTTTTATTTCTAATTTCAAAATCTTTTTCAAAAATCACTTAATTTCTTTCCCAATCTTAATTTTCGAAAATCTCAATCAAATTTTCAAAATTTCTTTTTATTATTTCAAAATATTTTTAATTTATTTTCGAAAATTCTTCCCCTCTTCTCACATCCTTCTATTTAAGGGACTAACACTCCTCCTCAAGGTGAAATTCGAACTCTATCCTTCTTTATATGTTCGAATTCTCTTCTATCTACCTCATCCTTCTATTCTTCTTTTCCTCTGACACCTCAAGGAATCTCTATACTGTGACATAGAGGATTCCCTACTTTCTTGATCTTTTCTCTTTCATATGAGCAGGAACAAAGATAAAGGCATACTTGTTCAAGCTGATCCTGAACCTGAAAGGACCTTGAAGAGAAAGCTAATAGAAGCTAAAGAACATCTCTCTTTAGAGGGCCTAACAGAGCTTTTCAAGGAAGAAGAAACCATGGCAGCCGAAAACAACAATGCCAACAATGCAAGGAAGGTGCTTGGTGACTTTACTGCACCTACTCCCGACTTCTATGGGAGAAGCATCTCAATCCCTGCCATTGGAACAAACAACTTTGAGCTTAAGCCTCAATTAGTTTCTCTAATGCAACAGAATTGCAAGATTCATGGACTTCCATTGGAAGATCCTCATCAGTTCTTAGCTGAATTCTTGCAAATCTGTGACACTGTCAAGACCAATGGGGTTGACCCTGAAGTCTACAAACTTATGCTTTTTCCTTTTGCTGTAAGAGACAGAGCTAGGACATGGTTGAATTCACGACCTAAAGAAAGCCTGAACTCTTGGGAAAAGCTAGTCAATGCCTTCTTGGCAAAGTTCTTTCCACCTCAAAAATTAAGCAAGCTTAGAGTGGAAGTCCAAACCTTCGGACAGAAGGAAGGAGAATCCCTCTATGAAGCTTGAGAAAGATACAAGCAATTGATCAAAAGATGCCCTTCTGACATGCTTTCAGAAGGGAGCATCATAGGTATTTTCTATGATGGTCTGTCTGAACTATCCAAGATGTCATTGGATACCTCTGCTGGAGGATCTCTTCATCTGAAGAAGATGCCTGCAGAAGCTCAGGAACTCATTGAAATGGTTGCAAATAACCAATTCATGTACACTTCTGAAAGGAATCCTGTGAATAATGGGACAACTCAGAAGAAGGGAGTTCTTGAGATTGATACTCTGAATGCCATATTGGCTCAGAATAAAATATTGACCCAACAAGTCAATATGATTTCTCAGAGTCTGTCTGAAATGCAAGCAGCAACAGGCAGTACTAAGGAAGCTTCCTCTGAAGAAGAAGCTTATGATCTTGAGAACCCAGCAATGGAAGAGGTGAATTACATGGGAGAACCCTATGGAAACACCTATAATCCTTCATGGAGAAATCATCCAAATCTCTCATGGAAGGATCAACAGAGACCTCAACAAGGTTTCAACAATAATAATGGTGGAAGAAACAAGTTTAGCAATGGCAAGCCGTTTCCATCACCTTCTCAGCAACAGACAGAGAATTCTAAGCAAAGCCACTCTGACTTAGCAACCATTATCTCTGATCTAATCAAAACCACTCAAAGTTTCATGACTGAAACAAGGTCCTCCATTAGAAATTTGGAGGCACAAGTGGGTCAGCTGAGTAAGAAAATTACTGAACTCCCTCCTAGTACTCTCCCAAGCAATACAGAAGAGAATCCAAAGAGAGAGTGCAAGGCCATAAACACGTCTCACATGGCCGAACCTGGAGAGGAGGAAGAGGCAGTGATCTCCACTGAGGAAGACCTCAATGGATGCCCACTGGCCTCCAAAGAGTTCCCTAATGAGGAACCATGGGAATCTGAGGCTCATACAGAGACCATACAGATTCTATTGAATTTACTTCTTCCATTCATGAGCTCTGATGAGTATTCTTCCTCTGAAGAGGATGAAGATGTTACTGAAGAGCAAGTTACCAAGTACCTTGGAGCAATCATGAAGCTAAATGCCAAATTGTTTGGTAATGAGACTTGGGAGGATGAACCTCCATTGCTCATCAAAGAACTGGATGACTTGACTAGGCAGAAATTACCTCTGAAGAGACAAGACCCTGGAAAATTCTCCATCCCTTGTACCATAGGCACCATGATCTTTGAGAAGGCTCTGTGTGACCTAGGGTCAAGTATAAACCTCATGCCTCTCTCTGTAATGGAGAAGCTAGGGATCATTGAGGTACAACCTGTAAGAATCTCACTAGAGATGGCAGACAATTCAAAGAAACAGGCTTATGGACTTGTAGAGGATGTCTTGGTAAAGGTTGATAATCATTACATCCCTGCTGATTTCATAATCCTAGAAACTGGGAAGTGTATGGATGAATCCATCATCCTTGGCAGACCCTTCCTAGCCACAGCTAAGGCTGTGATTGATGTTGACAGAGGAGAATTGATCATTCAAGTGAATGGAGACTCCCTTGTGTTTAAAGCTCAAGGATATCCCTCTGTCACCATGGAGAGGAAGCATGAAGAGCTTTTCTCAATACAGAGTCAAACTCTAAGTTTGGTGTTGGGAGGCCACAACTAAACTTTAAGTTTGGTGTTGAACCCCCACATTCAAACTCTAAGTTTCGTGTTAGAAGGTTCCAGCATTGCTCTGAACATCTGTGAGGCTCCATGAGAGCCACTGTCAACCTATTGACATTAAAGAAGCGCTTTTTGGGAGGCAACCCAATTTTTACCTATGTTAAATTTCTATTTTCTTTTGTTATTTTATGTTTTCTGTAGGTTGATGATCATGTGAAGACACAAAAATAATTGACAAAGCAAAAACAGAAGGAAAAACAGAATGAAAAATAGAACACCCTTGAGGAGAAACTTACTGGCGTTTAAACGCCAGTAAGGGTAGCAGAATGGGCGTTAAATGCCCAGTCTAGCACTATTCTGGGCGTTTAACGCCAGAAATGGGCACCAGACTGGCGTTTAATGCCAGGAATGGGCAAGAAGCTGGCGTTAAACGCCAGAAATGGGCAGCAGCCTGGCGTTTAACACCAGGATTGGCAGCAAGGGGCGTTTTACACGCCACATGGTGTAGGGATGAGAAATCCTTGAGACCTCAGGATCTGTGGACCCCACAGGATCCTGACCTACCCCACCTCTCTCTCTTTTCTTCACTCATTCACCAATCACCTCAATACCTCTTCCCCAAAAACCCCTCACCTATCAAATCCCACCATTCTCTTCACCACTCACATCCATCCTTCATATCACTCCACCTACCTCACCATTCAAATTCAAACCACTTTCCCACCCAAACCCACCCATAATGGCCGAACCACACCCCCCTCTCCACTCCTATATAAACCCTTCTTCACTCCTTCATTTTCACACAACCTAAACACTACCTATCCCCCTTAGTCGAAACACAAAGCCCCCTCCATCTCCTCTATTTCTTCTTCTTCTACTCTCTTCTTTCTTCTTTTGCTCGAGGACGAGCAACCTTCTAAGTTTGGTGTGGTAAAAGCTAAAGATTTTTATTTTTTCATAACCATTTATGGCACCAAAGGCCGGAGAAACCTCTAGAAAGAGGAAAGGGAAGGCAAAAGCTTCCACCTCCGAGTCATGGGAGATGGAGAGATTCCTCTCAAGGGTGCATCAAGACCACTTCTATGAAGTTGTGGCCAAGAAGAAGGTGATCCCCGAGGTCCCTTTTAAGCTCAAAAAGGGCGAATATCCAGAGATCCGACATGAGATCCGAAGAAGAGGTTGGGAAGTTCTCACCAACCACATTCAACAAGTCAGAATCTTAATGGTTCAAGAGTTCTATGCCAATGCATGGATCACCAAGAACCATGATCAAAGTGCGAACCCGGACCCCAAGAATTGGCTTACAATGGTCCGAGGGAAATACTTAGACTTTAGTCCGGAAAATGTAAGGTTGGCATTCAACTTGCCCATGATACAAGGAGATGCACACCCATACACTAGAAGGGTCAACTTTGATCAAAGGTTGGACCAAGTCCTCACGGACATATGTGAAAAGGGCGCTCAATGGAAGAGAGATTCAAGAGGGAAGCCGGTTCAACTAAGAAAACATGACCTCAAGCCCATGGTTAGGGGATGGTTGGAGTTCATCCAACGCTCAATCATTCCCCCTAGCAACCGATCTGAATTTACTATAGACCGGGCTATCATGATTCATAGCATTATGATTAGAGAGGAAGTAAAAGTTCATGAGGTTATATCCCGAGAACTCTACAAAGTGGCAGACAAGTCCTCTACTGTGGCAAGGTTAGCCTTCCCTCATCTCATTTGTCACCTCTACAATTCAGTTGGAATTGACATAGAAGGAGACATTCTCATTGATGAGGATAAGCCCATCACTAAGAAAAGGATGGAGCAAACAAGAGATTCCTCTCAAGGGATGCATTTTCCTCCACAAAACTATTGGGAGCAAATCAACACCTCCCTAGGAGAATTAAGTTCCAACATGGGACAACTAAGGGTGGAGCACCAAGAGCATTCCATCCTCCTCCATGAAATTAGAGAAGACCAAAGAACCATGAGAGAGGAGCAACAAAGGCAAGGAAGAGACATTGAGGAGCTCAAGCACTCCATAAGATCTTCAAGAGGAAGAACTAGCCGCCATCACTAAGGTGGACCCGTTCTTTAATTTCCTTGTTCTATATTTTCCTATTTTTCGAATATTTATGCTTATGTTATTTATGTTTGTGTCTTTATTACATGATCATTAGTGTCTAAGTGTCTATGCCTTAAAGCTATGAAAATGAATCCATCACCTTTCTTAAATGAAAAAATGTTTTTAATTGAAAAAGAAAAAGAAGTGCATGAATTTTAAATTTTAAAACAGTTTAATTATTTTAATGTGGTGGCAATACTATTGTTTTTCTGAATGAATGCTTGAACAATCTTTCACCCTTTTCTGGCATTTGAACGCCAGAATTATTCCTCTCTGGGCTCTTGCTGTCCTCAGAGGGATTTTGGGCAGTGGTTTGGTCGTCCTCTGTCAGTTGTTCCTTTCTTGGCTTTCTGCTACCTTGAGCTGATTTATTCAATGTCTTCCCGCTCCTTAATTGGACAGCTTGGCATTCTTCTGTTATCTGTTTAGATAGCTGCTGTCTTGTCTGACTCAATTGTGCTTCCATATTCTTGTTAGCATTTTTAGTGTCTTGGAGCATCTCTTTGAATTCTGCTAATTGTTTTGTCATAAGGAGTAATTGCTGATTAAGTTCAACAATATGTTCTTGAGGATTA
The DNA here is from genome assembly GCF_003086295.3 of Arachis hypogaea. NCBI lineage: Eukaryota > Viridiplantae > Streptophyta > Magnoliopsida > Fabales > Fabaceae > Arachis > Arachis hypogaea. The sequence continues at coordinate 96,588,707 of NC_092050.1, read as the reverse complement.
GGATCAGTAGTTACTGCCATAGCCTCTTCTTTTATAGAGGACTCACTATTTGAGTACAGATGTTGATTTCTAGCAACTGTATCTATGAGTTCTTGAGCCTCTTTAATTGTTTTTCTCATGTGTATAGATCCACCAACTGAGTGGTCTAGAGACATCTGAGCTTTTTCTGTAAGCCCATAGTAGAAGATGTCTAACTGTACCCACTCTGAAAATATTTCAGAGGGGCATTTTCTCAGCATCCCTCTGTACCTCTCCCATGCATTATAAAGGGATTCATTATCCTCTTGCCTAAAACCTTGGATGTCCAGCCTTAGCTGTGTCATCCTTTTTGGAGGGTAAAATTGATTCAGGAATTTGTCTGTTAACTGTCTCCATGTTTTTATGCTTGCTGTGGGTTGGTTATTTAACCACCTTTTAGCTTGATCTTTTACAGCAAATGGAAATAGTAGTAATCTGTAGACATCCTGATCCACTTCTTTATCACATACTGTGTCAGTAATTTGTAAGAACTGTGACAGAAACTTAGTAGGTTCTTCCTGTGAAAGACCGGAATACTGGCAATTTTGCTACACCACGATAATGAGCTGAGGATTTAGCTCAAAACTGCTTGCTTTGATGGGGGTATACAGATGCTACTCCCATATGCAGCTGTAATGGGGTTAGCATATGACCCCAAAGTCCTTCTGGACTGTTCATTTCCACTTATATCCATGATGGAGAAAAGGAAATTGATATGAATTGCAAATAAATTATATTTTTATTTTTTTATTTATTTAATTAAAAGTGACCGAAATTAAAATAGAATAAAATAAAATAAATGGAAAATAAAATAAAATAAAATTTTGAAAAAAAGAAATAAAAGCAAATTGAAGACTAAATTAATTAATTAATTAAAAGGATTTTGAAATTAGCAATCAAAAAGATATGATTGAAAATTATTTTGAAAAAGATTTGATTGAGAAGATATGATTGCAATTTAATAAAAAAAAGATATGATTGAGAAGATATAATTGCAATTTTATAAAAAAGATATGATTGAAAATTATTTTGAAAATGATATGATTGAGAAGATATGATTGAAATTTAAAAAAAGATGTGATTGAAAAGATATGATTGAAGAAATTAAAAAGATTTGATTTTTGAAAAAGATTTGAAAAGATCAATTTTTGAAATTAGATTTTTGACTTGGCTAAAAAGAAAAGATATGATTTTGAAAATCTTTGACTACTTTAATGCCAAATTTCGAAAATTATGAGTAAGATAAGGAAAAGATATTTTTTTGATTTTTGAATTTTAATGAGGAAAGAGAAAAACAACAAAATGACACTAAACTTAGAAATTTTAGATCAAAACAGAGAGGACAAACAAGAAAACTTTGAATGTCAAGATGAACACCAAGAACACTTTGAAGATCAAGATGAACACCAAGAACAAATTTTTGAAAAATTTTTAGGTAAATAAAAGCACAAGGGACACCAAACTTAAAATTTTTAGAAAATCAAACCCAAATTTTCGAAAATTAAAGGAAAAACACAAAGAAGACACCAAACTTAGAATTTTTAAAAATCGAGAAAGAACTAAGGAGATGCAATTTCGAAAAATTAAAAGAAAATAAAAGCATGCAATTGACACCAAACTTAAAATATGAAACTAAACTCAAATAAAAGACTTTAAACCAACAAAAATAAAATATTCCTAATCTAAGCAACAAGAATAACCGTCAGTTGTCCAAACTCGAACAATCCCCGGCAACGGCGCCAAAAACTTGGTGCACGAAATTACAATCACACTTTTGCAACTCCGCACAACTAACCAGCAAGTGCACTAGGTCGTCCAAGTAATACCTTACGTGAGTAAGGGTCGATCCCACGGAGATTGTCGGCTTGAAGCAAGCTATGGTTATCTTGTAACTCTTAGTCAGGATATCAATAATTCTCAGATTTAATTGTAAAAAGTAAAAGAACATGAAATAAATACTTGTTATGCAGTAATGAAGAACAGGTTGAGGCTTTGGAGATGCTTTGTCTTCTGAATCTCTGCTTTCCTACTATCTTCTTCTTCATGCACGCAAGGCTCCTTGCATGGCAAGCTTTATGTTGGGCATCACCGTTGTCAATGGCTACTTCCCGTCCTCTCAGTGAAAATGTTCCAAATGCGCTGTCACCGCACGGCTAATCATCTGTCGGTTCTCGATCATGTTGGAATAGGATCCATTGATCCTTTTGCGTCTGTCACTATGCCCAACACTCGCGAGTTTGAAGCTCATCACAGTCATCCCTTCCCAAATCCTACTCAGAATACCACAAACAAGGTTTAGACGTTCCGGATCTCAGGAATGGCCGCCAATAATTCTAGCTTATACCACGAAGACTCTGATCTGAATCATGAGGCTAAGAGATATGCATTCAACCTAAGGTCGAACGGATGTGGTTTTCAGGCACGCGTTCATAGGTGAGAATGATGATGAGTGTCACGGATCATCACATTCATCAGGTTGAAGTGCGAATGAATATCTTAGAATAGAAGCAAGCGTGATAGAATGGAAAACAGTAGTAATTGCATTAATTCATGAAGAACAGCAGAGCTCCTCACCCCCAACAATGGGGTTTAGAGACTCATGACGTAGAAGATACAATATGAAATGTGTAGAATGTCATGAGAAACAAGATGAATCACTAAAAGTAGTTTTTATAGTAAACTGGTGACCTAGGGTTACAGAAAATGAGTAAGCTAGGGTGTTTAATGTAAAAATCCACTTCTGGGGCCCACTTGGTGTGTGCTTGGGCTGAGCATTGAAGCTTTCATGTGTAGAGACTTTTCTTGGAGTTAAACGCCAGCTTTTGTGCCAGTTTGGGTGTTTAACTCCAGCTTTTATGCCAGTTCCAGCGTTAAACGCCAGAATTCTTGAGCTGACTTGGAATGCCTGTTTGGGCCATCAAATCTCGGGCAAAGTATAGACTATTATATATGGCTTGAAAGCCCAAGATGTCTACATTCCAACGCAATTAAGAGCGCGCCAATTGGGCTTCTGTAGCTCCAGAAAATCCACTTTGAGTGTAGGGAGGTCAGAATCCAACAGCATCTGCAGTCCTTTTTCAGCCTCTGAATCAGATTTTTGCTCAGGTCCCTCAATTTCAGCCAGAAAATACCTGAAATCACAGAAAAACACACAAACTCATAGTAAATTCCAGAAAAGTGAATTTTAAAATAAAACTAATAAAAATATAATAAAAACTAATTAAAATATACTAAAAACATACTAAAAACAATGTCAAAAAGCGTATAAATTATCCGCTCATCAACAGCAGATATCCCTTAATTCTCAATTAAGTGGTGCTTTGCACCTTGAGCCTAGCTGTGACTTTAAATATTCTGTCTCAAGGGTTAATTGACACAAAAACACCACAAGCACTTAACTGTGGAACTCTTTTGAAGTTCTGATTTTTTTCTTTCAGCTACTCCCAGACAGTGGTGCTCAAAGCCTTTGGCATACTCTACTAATTGCAATTGATCTCGACTCTAAATGTTCTGTCTCAAGGATTACTTGACACAAGAACACCACAAGAATATGACTATGGAAACAACTCTTTGAGCTTTTAATTATGTCTGACCTCCCTAGTCATTGATGCTTAGAGTCTTGGACCTTGCTTTTATATCCTCTTTTTTTTTTGCTGTTTCTTTTGCTTCAAGGATTAACTGTCACTAATTTCAGAAAATTCATAATACTTTTCTAAATTCCTTTTCCTTATACATCAATATTCTTTGATTAAAATTTAAATATGCACTGTTCATGTCATGTATTCAGAGTCACAGAAAATACCACCACATTTGGATAAATGAGACTACTCTTAAAATTAAACTCAATTTCTCATGCACTACATCTTTTCTTCTTTCTTTTTGATTTCAAGCTTAGTGGGAAATACATGAGACACCTTTCGACATTAAAGCAAATAACAGAAAATTTCAAAATAGTAGAACTAAACTAGAACCTAGAAATTTATCTAATAAGGGATCAAGCAATAAACAAGACAAAATAGATAAAACAAGAACATAACATAGTAAGAACGGGAGGGAATATAGAATGAGAGAAACTCAACCACCTTAGTTATCCTTGTGGCCGTCTCATTCTTCAGGTTGTGCTCCTCTGTGAAGATGATTTGCCTCCCATTGGTGCCATTAAAATAAACAGAAAATCCACAAGCGAAGTGACAACACCAAACTGAAAAGTTTGCTTGTCCTCAAGCAAAGAAGAACTGAAAATAGGGAGGAACATAAAAAGATGTACGGAGGAGTGAAAACAAATATTATTGCAAAAGAAAAATAAAATGATAAAAGGACAAGAGAGGGTAAAATAATTAAAATATATATATATATTTATTTTTCTTGCTTTTCGTTCACACCCCCCTGTGTTTGTCCGTTTCGTTTTACTTTCCTTTTCAATTTTTATTTTCGCTTATTAGTTCTTATAATTTTTTTAGTTATCGTGTTTAGTTTATTTGTCTTTTATTTTCGTAGCTTTTTTTTAAATTTTTTTATATTTCATTTTAGTTTTATTTGCTCCTTGGCTTTAATTTTCAAGTTTTCTATCAATTAGTTTTCTCTTAAGTTCTGAAATTAAGTTTGGTATTACCTAATTATTTTTATTTTAATTTTTCTCTTCAATTTAAAAAAAATTGAAATTTTCACTTTAATTTTATTTATAATTTTCGAACTGTTTGCTTTATTTATTTAGTATTTTTTATTTTATTTGTTTACACAGGTTACCTCACTGGGAATTCTCTGCACTCTGACGTAGAGAGTTCCATCCTTTCTTGTCTTTTGTCTGTGTATGCGCAGGAACAGAGACAAAGAACATCTCTTAGACTTTGATCCTGAACCTGAAAGAACTTTTAGGCGACGTTTGCAACAAGCAAGACTTTGCAAGGCTACAGAATCCACTATGGATCCTAATAATGCTGTTAATGCCAATGTGGCAAATCCGAATGGAAATGAGCAACAAAAGAGAGTTCTTGGCTCTTACTCTGCTCCTACTGCAAATCTCTATGGAAAAAGCATTGTGGTGACTCTTATAGCTGCGAACAACTTTGAGTTGAAGCCACAATTGGGTACCCTGGTGTAACAAAACTTCCAGTATCATGGTCTTCCCCACGAAGACCCAAATCAATTTATTTCTAATTTTCTACAGATTTGTGATACTGTGAAGACAAATGGAGTGAACCAAGAGGTGTACAAACTCATGCTCTTCCCGTTTGCTCTAAGGGATGGAGCAAAGCTATGGCTCGACTCCCAATCCAAGGAGAGTTTGGATACTTGGGAAAAGATTGTTACTGAGTTTCTTACTAAATTTTTCCCACCAAAGAAGCTGACTAAGCTTAGGGTGGAGGTTCAGAACTTCAGGCAGAAGGATGGTGAAACTCTTTATGAAGCTTGGGAGAGGTACAAGCTAGTGACTAGGCAATGCCCTCCGGACATGTTCTCCAAATGGACCCAACTAGATATCTTTTATGAAGGTTTGGGTTAAATGTCCAAAATGTGCTTAGATAATTCTGCAGGTGGTTCATTGCACAAGAAGAAGACACCAGAGGAGACTATTGAGCTTATTGAATTGGTTGCTACTAACCAATATTTATGCTCATCTAACAGGAATCCTGTGAACTCTGAGGCTCCTCAAAAGAGAGGTGTGTTGGAAATGGAAGCTGTTAATGCTATTCTTGCTCAGAACAAGCTTATGTCTCAGCAAATAAATTTACTTACTCAGCAGATGGGTGGCATGCAAGTCTCAGCTATCAACACCCAAAATCCACCTCAAGAGGTCTCTTATGACAAGACAGGTAATTTTGTACAAAATGAGAATTATGATTATGCTCAATCTTTTTCTGAACAGGTAAATTACATGAGGAGTGGTCCTAGAAACCCCATAAATGATCCATACTCTAAGATATACAATCTTGGGTGGATGGACCAACCTCAGAGATCTCAGAATTTCAAAAATAATTCTCAGGGCGGTTTCCAACAGAACAATCATAATAACTGCCAATTTCAGTCTCACCAACAACAACCACCTCAGTAGAAAAACTCTCAATCCCAATAAGATTCTAATTGGGAGATGATGAGGAGTTTTATGCAGGAAATCAGAGCCTCCATTAGAAACTTGGAGGTGCAAATGGGCCAACTGAGCAAGCAAATACCTGAGAGGTCTGCAAATACAATTCAAAACTTAGAGATTCAGATGGGTCAATTAGCCACAAAAGTTAATGAAATTGATAAGAAGACCATTAATAGCCTTCCTGGTAACACAATTCCAAATCCAAGAGAGGAATGCAAGGCTATCACCTTGATAAGTGGAAAAGTGGCAAGTATGGAAGCACAAGTTAATGAGGAGCCAATTGAAAAAGAAGCTACAGAGGAGAAGAAGGAAGAAGTAGAGCACGTCCCTCCAAAGCGTGTAGATAACCCATTCCCAGACTCTCTTGACACTTATCCTACACTGCCAAAGGCTCCTGAGTACAAGCCTAAATTGCCATATCCTCAGAGACTTCAAAAGGAGACCAAGGACAAGCAGTTTTCAAAGTTCTTGGAAGTCTTCAGAAAGTTGCAAATCAATATTCCTTTTGCTGAGGTTTTGGAGCAAATGCCTCTCTATGTCAAATTCATGAAGGAATTGTTGTCAAAAAAGAAGCCTTTAAAGGGAGATGAGATAGTGGTCCTGACTAAGGAATGTAGTGCCATAATTCAGAATAACTTGCCAAGGAAGATGCCAGATCCAAGGAGCTTGCACCATTGGGAGCACAACCTTTGAGAAAGCGTTATGTGATCTGGGAGCAAGCATCAATTTAATGCCCTTGTCTGTGATGAAGAAGCTGCAAATCCAAGAGGCACAACCCACAATGATAGCATTACAGATGGCAGACAAATCTATGAAGCCTACATACGGATCAGTGGAGAATATCTTGGTCAAAGTGGGTAAGTTCTTCCTCCCAGCAGATTTTGTGATTCTTGACACAGGGGAGGATGAGAACGCCTCTATAATTCTAGGAAGACCATTCCTAGCCACTGGAAGAGCTCTGATTGATGTGGAAGAAGGTGAATTAGTGCTTAGAGTGCATAATGAGCAACTAGTCTTTCACGTCTTCAAACATATGCATTTAGCAGGTGAAGAAGAGAGGTGCATGAAGATTGAGCTTATTGATCCAAACCTTCAAGAACCCCCTGATGATGCACAGCAGAAATTGCAGCTCAAACCTCCTTTAGTGACAACCAATAAAATTCCTCCTAACATCAAACCTTAGTTTGGTGTTGGGAATGCATTACCCACCAAGGAGGAGGTCCCCAAAAAGAAGAAAGTACCCAGGGGATGGAGAAACAAAAAGATCCCCACTGAAGGTTTCTCCCCAGGAATAAAGGTGGTGTTGACTAGCAATCCAGTGTGGATTTATACAGTAAACAGAATCCTCTCTCTGGAGCATATTGAGCTAATTTATGGAGACACAGGAAAGAATTTCAAAGTAAGGGGTGAAGAGCTGAGCCCCTATGATCCTCCTCCTTAGAGGAGCTGACCGTCAAGCTAGTGACGGTAAAGAAGCGCTTGTCGGGAGGCAACCCGATGTTTTCATATCCTTTAGTTTGATTTCTGTCGGTTTGATTTTGTTATTTATTTGGTTTCAGTTAAATTTTTTTTATTTTTCCTTTGTTTTATGTATGTTTGGATCATGCAGAGTTATTGAAACAGAAACAGATTCTTAAATACAGAGTTATGGGCGCGAAGCAAAAAATTTTGCACTGAAGGGTTTTAGCCTAACTTGAGGAATCTCAAGTTAGGCGCCACAGGTTTCGCATCAAAGACTATTTCACTCGGGAGGGTCTGCGCCTATCTTAAGTAATCTCAAGTTAGGCGCATGGAAGGCCAAGTTGGGCGCAGAGGTAGCTGGCACTCACGGGTGGCCTCAAGTTAGGCGCAGGATTTTTAAAGTCAGGCACAGTGAGTAAAGGAGTTTAACTCACGTTAGGCGCAAAGCAACTGAAGTTAGGCGCCATAGAATGTCTCTTCAGGCCAACCTAGGCACAAGGACATACCAAGTTGGGTGTGAATTTCCTGATTGCCCCAACGTGACCCGACAACGGCGCCAAAAACTTGGTGCAGAATTTATAACCACAAACTAACTGGCAAGTGCACTGGGTCGTACCAAGTAATACCTCAGGTGAGTGAGGGTCGATCCCACGAGGATTGATGGATCAAGCAACAATGATTGAGTGATTGGCTTAGTCAGACAAACAAAAAATAGTGTTGAGAGTTCAAAGAGCATTAAACAGTAAACTCAGAATATCAGAAGACATGCAATAAATAAGTTGGGAATAATATATGGAGAAACAGTTAAGGTTTCAGAGTTATCTATTTTCTGGATTGACTTTTCTTAATAACTATTTTAATCATGCAAGATTTAATTCATGGAAAACCATATGTGACTAAACCCTAATTCCTTAGACCTTTTTAGTCTCCTCTAATTCTCATCAACCGCCAATTCCTTGGTCAATTTATTCCAATTAGAGGGTGAAGTTTAATTCTGGTTATTATGCCACAAAAATCCTAATTATCCAAATATAAGAGGATTATATGTCACGTATCCTGTTAAATCCAGATAATTAGAAATTTAGGAGAATATGTTTTCAAGCTGGTGTTCAAGTAAAGACCTTTTCTAAGTTCTACAAGAACTCAACTAGAAAGAGGGTCATACTTCCGTTCCACCCAATTTCATAAAATAAAGAACAAAAACAGTTCTTGAATTAAATGAATCAAAACATGAATTAAAATAAAAAAATAATAGAATCAATCCATACAATAGACAGAGCTCCTAACCTTAACAGTGGAGGTTTAGTTGCTCATGGAAAAGAGTGAAAACTAGGATTCTGGTAAACTGTAAATTGGACTGAGGTGGAATGAAAAGTGGAATAATGTTTGAATCCTCTAGAAGAGAAGTTTCTTTTCTCTTTTATATCTAATACTAATTAATTAAAATTATAATTTTTTTAAAACTAAATAATATCTTTTCCTATTTTAAAAATAAAATATAAATTTAATCAACATAAATAAAGATCTCGCGTGGCTTGTGCAACGGCGTGGGACCAGTTGATTCATTAAACTTAGAAGCATATCCACGCCTAACTTGATGAAGGAGTGCGCCTTACTTGGAGTGGCCAGTGTGTTGGTGGGCATGGCTGGAGAACTACACCTTACTTGAGTTTTAGTGCGCCTTACTTGAGAATTTAACAAGGCCTTGCGCCTTACTTGATGCCTGCCTCCTTGCTTGCGCCTTACTTGGATGAAATAGCAAGGCCTTGCACCTAACTTAAATTTTCTCAAGTTAGGCGCAGCCCTTGCAGAGTTTATGGAAGAGAAGTATAGACTATTATATATCATTGGAAAGATCTAGAAGTTAGCTTTCCAACGCCATTAAAATCACGTCCATTGGACCTCTGTAGCTCGAGTTATTCAGGTATGAGTGCAGAGAGGTCAGGGTTGACAGCATCATTCGCCTTTTTCTCTTTTTCTGCGGAAACTCCGTCAAATCCACCCAAATGCTACCTAAAATAAATAGAATTGAACAATACTCAAAATAGCATCCAAAGTGGATAAAATATAATTAATTCTTTATTAAAATCAACAATTTAAATGCAAATTCACTAGGAAAATATAGGAAAGATACTCACGCATCAACAACCTATACAATTTAAATGCTAACCTAACTACCCATTCTTCACTTATTCATACACTCATGCATTCTTTTCTTTTTATTTCTTTTTCATATTTTTTTCTTCCTTTTATTATTCTATTTTTTTTTTCTTTTTATTATTCTATTTTTTTCTTTTCAAACTAAAATATACACAAGAGCATCAATGCATATGGTTTTACATTTAATTAACACATGAGTATGTACCCAATTCCTAATGTTTTCAATAGAAATACACAACTACCATTTTACCTCAACCAATGTCCTAAGTTTTCCCACACTTGAATGATACACACTCACTAGCCTAAGCTAATCAAAGATCCAAATAAAGGACATTTATTGTTTTTCGCTTCAAGGCTTGTAATGTGCTAAAATTAAGAACAAGTGGGTTTATCATAGGCTCAAAGTTGGCTAACAATGGAAGATAAAAGGTAAAACTATTTGGGTAAGTGAGCTAAATGAAATGATGGCCTCAATCATATAAATGCATATATACATGGAATAATGGACATAAAGAATCGAACAAATCAAAGATTATAATCATAGAAAGAGAATAATGCACACAAGAATGAAAATAAGTGGTTATATGATGTAACCACACAATTAGGCTCAAATCTCACATCCTTGTCTTTTTAGCTCAAAAACCATATTCCACAATGTATAATTCAAGCAGGTTCAATGAAAAATTTTTTACTCAAAAAAATTGGGATGCCCTATAGATAAATTTCTTGAAAAATATCATTATTTTGACTAAGCTTATTATGTATATATATATATGCAAAAATAAGAAAATGTGACAAAAATTTCTAGAAGACCTAAAAATGAAATGCAAAAGTGTTGGGATTAGAAATTTGTCACCCAAAAGTGCCGATTCGGTCGGACGACCTCCCTACACTTAAAAATTTGTACCATCCTCGGTGCATTCAAAGATGAGCAAGGGGGTACGGCGACTACACGGGTTGCCACCTTCAGCTAGTGGATCAACCGATTGCTGCATGTTCTTTCTTCCTCTTCCGTTTAGCTTGTAATGACTCATCCTGAAAATAGAAGACAGGATAGTAAGAAAAGTAAATGCAAAAGCAAGGAAGCGTAAATTGTTGGAATGAGGTAATAATCATTAGAATTGACCCAATGTGCGACATGGATAAAAGTAAGTTTGCATTCTAAGTTGCGCGCAATTTAGAACGCACACACTAACATAAAAAAAAACTATGTCGCAGTTACACAAAAAGAAACATGGACTTCACCCATTCTAGTGTGCTTGAGATGCTCTAAACTCGTAGGTTAAGTCAACCAAACAAGCAATAAAGAAGCATGAAAGCATTCAAGTCAAAAACATATGGATGCATATGATCAAGAAATACAATGCATTAAGATAAATGCACAACATCCATCAAGAAATTGATTAATTAAGGAAAAGGGTTCAAATCACATGGTGGCCAAATCATGCAATTCAAAAGAGATTTAACATGCTTTAAAGGCAATTCTCATGTACTTGGTGTTCAAAAAGGTGAAGCATGAAAAATTCAAAATCAAGTAAAAAATTATAACCTCAATAAGAGAATCCAATAATGAATATCCAAGAAACAGTAATGCTAAAATAGCATTCAATTAATAATAAGCAGTAATAAATAACCGAAGTATTCAAACCTCGGGTCGTTTCTCAAGGAATTGCAGGGAAGTGTTCTTGTTATCGGTTACGAGATGCATATTTTGGGGTTTTGTGATAAGGGAAAAGAAACATAAATGACAAGAAAGTAAAGGAACTCAAATAATAAAGAGGTCTTAGAAAGGGTTGATGGTTAAGGATCTTTATCCTTGTTACTAACCACAACATGATAATTGCAAGGATCAATCTCATTAAGTCATCCTCTAACAAGTGAAGGAAAGTCAAATGAGCTACATTAATCTTAGTCCATAAGTCCTAGCAACATCACTAATTAACTTAGTGGAAGCTAGAGTCAATGGACACCAATTATCAACCCTTGGACATTAGCAACTCAATTTCACCTAAGTTACCATCCCAAGCCAAGAACACAAAAATCTACTCTAACATCCTTCCAAGCATTTAATCAAACACTTGGAAGGCATAAAAGGAAAGCAAAATAAGATTGCAAGAAAAGTAAATCTACACTACCAATTGCAAGGGAATTAACAACAACAATTCAAATCAACAATAAAAGAAACCAAACATAAATTGCATTAAAGGAAAATAGAAGAAATAAGAGTGCATCAACAAAAAAGTAAGCAAATACAAAGAGTAAAATACTAAACTAAGCAAAGGTAAAGGAACAAGAAATTAGAAAGGAAAAGTAAATCAAAGCATGAATTAAACCTAGATCTAAGAAATCCTAATCTACATCTAATGTAATTCTAGAGAGAAGAGAGAGCTTCTCTCTCTAGAAACTAACTAAAGCAGCATGAAAACTAAACTATGTGCTCCCCCCCTGAACTCCTCTTGAATTCTGCATGTAATAGGCTCAGAATATGAGTTGGATCTGGGCCTGGGAAGCTCAGAAATCGCCCCAAGCGTTTTCACTTTAATGAGGTCACGTGCGAGCTGCGACGCGTACGCATGGGTCATGCATACGCGTCGTTTGGCATTTTTACTTCCCACGCGTACGCGTCATGTCACGCGTACGAGTCGCCATACGACTTCATATCCACGTTTGCGCGTCGATGAATGCACTCCAAATCCTTATTTTCCATGAATCCTCCACTTTGCATGCCTTTCTCTTCACTCCTTTGATCTATTCCTAGCCTTTTCAACTTGAATTCACTAACAAACACATCAAGGCATCTAGTGGAATCAAAGATGAATTAAAATGAACAAATTAAGGCCTAAAAAGAATATTTTCACTTTTGAGCACAAATTAGAATAAATTCATGAAACCATGCTATTTCATTGAATAAATATGAGAATAATGGACAAAAATCCACTCAATTCAACATAAAATGCACCACAAAATAGTGGTGCATCAAATCAACCAAAGAGCAGAGTATGAAGGAGATTTTAAAATCTTAACTTGAGAACAATCTTTATCCTTTATGTTCATACATGCTTTATTGGGAATTAATTTATTTTGACCAAGTAGTTGCATGCATTTAGATAGAGTGCATATAGATAGTTTGCATTAAGTAAATGTTGATACCCCTTTCTTGTCTTTCTTGAGTTTAGCATGAGGACATGCTTGGTTTAAGTGTGGAGAGGTTGATAAACCCAAATTTTATGGTTTATCTTGTGTTAAATTTAGTGGAGTTTATCAAGTTTTCTCACATTTATTCAATAAAATAGCATGGTTTTGTGAATTTCTCCTAAATTGTGCTTAAGAGTGAAAACATGCTTTTTTGCATTAAAATTGCCAAATTTAATTCACTTTGATTCCACTCAATACCTTGATATGTTTCTTAAGTGATTTCAGGTTTAGGAGGCAAGGATTGGATTAAAGAAGTGAAGAAAAAGGATGCAAAGTGGAGAATTCATGAAGAAATGAGGATTTGTGAAAATCATAGCAACGCGCACGTGTGACCAAGAAATTTTGCCAATCGACGCGCACGCGTCACCCACGCGTACGCGTGGCACTGGTCACATGACCTCATTAAAGGAACACACTGGGGGCAATTTCTAAGCTGCTTCAGGCCCAAATCCAACTCATTTCTGAAGTATTTGAAGCCAAAATCAAGAAGGAACAAGGGGGAGTAATTAGAGTAGTGTTGGAAACATGCCTTAGGTTAGGTCTAGAGAGAGAAGCTCCATCTTCTCTCTAGAAATTAGGGTTCTTAGTTTAATTTCATCTTAGATTTACGTTTAATTTCTTGTTTTCAATTAGTTTTCCTTACAATTTCTTATTATTACATCTTTGTTCTCTTAGTTACTCTTGTTAGTTTCTCTTTTGAGCTACTCTTTAGTTTTGAACACTCTTGTCACTTTTAATTTCATTTAATGCAATTTGATGTTTTGTGTTCTTTCTTGCTTGCTTGAGTTATTATTGTTATCTTCTTGCATTTGGTAGTATAGATTTTATATTTCTTGCAATTTAATATGCTTTTCTTTTATTGCACGCCAAGTGTTTGATAAAATTCTTGGCTTAGGTTTAGAGTAGATTTTGAGCATTCTTGGCTTGGAAAGAGAAATTAGGCAATCTTGAGTTATTAGTACCCAATTTAGATTGGTGATCTAGAGTGATTAGTTAATCTTGTTTTCATTAACATTACTTATGGATTGGGATTAACTAGATTTATTTGACTTTCTCCCGATGTTGGGGATAACGTAATAGGCTTTAGCTCTTGATAATTATTGTGTTATGATTAATGACTAGGATAGAAAACCTAGATTCTCAATCCTTGCCATGAATGCCTCTTTTTAGTATTTGTCATCTTTAGTTGTTTGGTTTACTTTTTTGCCATTTAATATTCTTGATTATTTATCATCAACCCACCTTTGTGAATCTCATAACAAATAATTGAGCACTCGATTGTGATTCCTAGGGAGAATGACCCGGGAGTAATACTCTCAGTTATTTTTATTGGGTTGAACTTGTGACAACCGAACTAAACTTTGATTGAGAGTTATTTGTTGGTTTAGATCTATACTTCGATGAGACTATTTTTGTGTGAAAATTCTAGACCGACAACAACCCTCTTTCAACTTGCCGATAAAGTTGTGCGAGTTCTAATTTCGCGCACCAGTACGCATGACCCTGAAAAGCTCCCAACTCCATTTCTTCGTGAATTCTCCAATTCTAATTTTTGTGTGTTTGCTATTTAGTTTTACTTTATGTAATTTCATATCTTGAATCTTCCAGTGGTTCTAGTTTCATTAATGACTAAATAATATCATGAAAATATATCTACATGAGAGAGATTTGAATGAGAACAGCAAAATATAAGTTAATAATTGTCATTTTTAGTTATTTTTTATTTAACATGAGAGAGATTTGAATGATAACAGAAAAAAGATTATTTTATGTTAAGAAAAAATTAGTATAAGACCCTAGATATAAATTAGTTAGCATGTTACATCTTATTGGTTTGGATTTAGATCATGAAGGCTCCCTGTTTAGTTGAGTTTAATTCTTAGAAAATAAATTGAGTAATAACTGATGTTGTGGATTGATATTGGTTGCATTTGTGGGAACTGTAAAGGTGGATATATGTCCAATTTTTTCGGAGAGTTTTGTTGAATGATTTGTGTAGTATATATGCTAATTAGTGTTAATAATATATTCCCTTTGCAGACATGACGATAGGTAGCAAAGTTAGATCAAGTGGGTCTCATGGTTGTGGTAGAGGAAGGTTTCCATTGAATCCCCAGGGACTGTTTAGTCATCACCCTCTACCCCGATTACCTCGTCAACCCCTGTGACGTCACAGGCAGGTCCAATGGACCAACAGTTCATCATGGTCCAAAACCTGAACTACGTGCCTCCTTCTGCTACACCCCCTACAGATCCAGTGACACAGCCCACGGTGGGTGATTCCTCCAATTCTCCTTAACAAGATGCCAACCACCACCGCCCGTCGTTGATACGTGAGCATCTTCTTTATCTTTTCCTAGTGAATTTGCACTTGAGTTGCTAAGTTAAATCAAAATTTAAATATATTTTAGCCACTATGGATGCTACTTTGAGTTGCGCACAATTCTATTTATTTCAGGTAGCATCTGGAGGGATTTGACGGAGTTTTGTAGCAAAAAAGGGAGAAAGCGAATGATGCTGTCAATCCTGACCTCCTTGCACTCAAACTGGAATAACTTGAGCTACAGAGGTCCAATTGACGTGATTCCAGCGGTATTAGAAAGTTAACATCCAAGGCTTTTAATAGTGCACATTTCTTCTCCAGCAACCTCTGCATCCCCCACGATGAACTTGGTTCCTACCAAGTTCAGCGTAGATTGGAGAACTTCCAAGGAAGAACTTGCTGCCTTCTCCACGTCCCAAGTTTAGCGTGGATTCAAAGGAACACGCTGAAGCACTTGCTGCCTTCTCCACGTTGAACTTGGAAAAAGCCAAGTTTAGTGTGGAGTTTAATGAATCCAATTGTCCCCACACTCTTCAAGCCCCACACGGATCAATTAAATTAATTTTTATTCAACTTTTATTTTATTACAATTAAGAAAAGATATTATTTTAGTTTTAGAAAATATATTTTACATTAATTAGGATTAGATATAAAAGGGAAAAGAATCAGCCCTTCGGCTTTCTCTCTTCTCACTTACCTCATTCCACAATTTACAGTTTTTCAGAATCTTTATTTTCTCTCTGAACCATGATCAACTAAACCTCCATTGTTAAGGTTAGGAGCTCTGTCTATTGTATGGATTGATACTATTATTTTTCTATTTTAATTCATGTATTGATTTCTATTTCAAGAATTGTTTTCGTTCTTTATCTTATGAATTTGGGTGGAACGGAAGTATGACCCTTGTTCTAATTGAGTTCTTGTATAACTTGGAAAAGCTCTTTACTTGAACAACAGCTTGAAAACAATTTCTCCTAAACTTCTAATTATCTGGACTTAACGGGATACTTGACATATAATCCTTTTATATTTGGGTAATTAGAGTTTTTGTGGCACATAAACTAGAATTGAACTTCATCCTCTAATTGGAATTAAGTGACCAAGGAATTGGCGGTTGATGAAAGTTAGAGTAGACTAAGAAGATCTAAGGAATTAGGACTTAGTCATATATAGTTTTCCATGAATTGAATCTTGCATGATTAAAATAGTTAGTAAGAAAAGTCAATCCAGAAAATAGATATCTCTGAAGACTTAACTGTTTCTCCACATATTATTCTCATCAATTTACTACTTGCTGTTTTAATTTCTGAATTATTGTTTAATGCTTTTGAACTCTCAAACACCATTTTCTGCTTGTCTAACTAAGTAAATCACTTAACCATTATTTCTTAGTCCATCAATCCTCATGGGATCGACCCTCACTCACCTGAGGTATTACCTAGTACGATCCGGTGCACTTGCCGGTTAGTTTGTGAGTTATAAATTCCGCACCAACTTTTTGGCGCAGTTGCCGGGGATTGACTGTGATTGACAACTACCAGTTGTTTGATTGCTTAGATTAGGCATTTTTTCTTTAATTTTGCTTGATTTATTTCTATAAATTTTTTTTACTTTAACCTTTAATTAGTTTCTGTTTGCATTATTAGTTTTTATTTTCCGTTTCTTTTATGTTCCTTTAATTCCTTTTCCTTTTTTTTTTGGCGTTAGTAATTCCTTCTCCCCCTATCATCGTTCATTTTTTCTTTAACTTTAATTCTTAATTTTTTTTTCAAACTTTCATTAGTTCTTGTATTTTCATTTTTTTCATTTTTTTTGTTTCCATTTTTTTATTTCTATATTTTATTTTTGTCTTTAATTAAAAAAATTTGCATCATATATTTATTTTTCCTTAATTTCTGAAATTAAGTTTGGTGTCACTTAGTTAGTTATTTTAATTTTTCTGTTCAAATTTAAAAAAATTTTAAAAAATATATTTTCAAAATTTTCACTTTAATTTTATTTATAATTTTCGAACTTTTTGCTTTAATTATTTAGTTGTTTTATTTTATTTCTTTTACACAGGTTACCTCACTGGGAATTCTCTGCACTTTGACGTAGAGATTCCCATCTTTTCTTATTTTCTGTTTGTTTATGAGTAGAAACAGAGACAAAGAACCTCTGTGAGACTTTGATCCCGAACCTGAAAGGACTTTCAGGCGGTGTTTGCAACAAGCTAGACTTTACAAGGCTGCAAAGTCCAATATGGATCATAAGAATGCTGTTAATGCCAATGTGGCAAATCCAACTGGGAATGAGCAACCTAGAAGAGTGCTTGGCTCTTACACTGCTCCTAATATAGATCTTTATGGAAAAAGTATTGTGGTGCCTCCTATAACTGCAAACAACTTTGAGCTGAAGCCACAACTAGTTACTCTTGTGCAATAAAATTGCCAATATCATGGGCTCCCTCAAGAAAATCCAAATCAATTTATCTCTGATTTTCTGTAAATTTGTGATACAGTGAAGACCAATGGAGTGAGTCCTAAGGTATACAAACTCATGCTCTTCCCATTTGCTGTGAGGGACATAGCAAAACTGTGGTTAGACTCTCAACCCAAGGAGAGTCTGGATACTTGGGACAAGGTTGTCACTGGATTTCTGACTAAATTTTTCCCACTTCAAAAGCTTACTAAGCTAAGGGTGGAGGTTCAGACTTTCAGACAGAAAGAGGGTGAGACCCTTTATGAAGCTTGGGAGAGATTCAAGCTACTGACTAGGCAATGCCCTCCGGACATATTCTCTAGATGGACTCAGCTAGATATCTTTTATGAGGGCTTATGTGAAATGTCCAAGATGTGCTTGGATAATTCTGCAGGTGGTTCTTTGCACATGAAGAAGACACCAGAGGAGACTACTGAGCTTATTGAGTTAGTTGCTAACAACCAATACTTATATTCCTCCACAGAAATCCTGTGAACTCTGAAACCTCTCAGAAGAAAGGAGTTTTGGAAGTGGAAGCTGTTAATGCTCTTCTTGCTCAAAAAAAGGTTATGTCTCAGCAAATAAATCTACTTACTCAACAATTGAGTGGAATGCAAATTTTAGCTGTCAACACCCAAAATCTACATCAAGAGGTCCCTTATGACATGATAGGTAATTTTATGCAAAATGAAAATTATAATTATGCTCAATCTTCTTCTGAATAGGTCAATTACATGGGGAGTGCTCATAGAAATCCAAATAATGATCCCTATTCTAAGCCCTACAATCAGGGGTGGAGAAATAACCCAAATTTTGGGTGGAAAGAGCAACTTCAGAGGCCACAAAATTTTAATAATAATTCTCAAGGTGGTTTTCAACGGAATAATTTTAATAACCACCAGTTTTAGTCATCTCAGCAAACAACTTCTCAGCCCCAGCAGAACAATTATTTGGAAGCAATATTGGCAAGTTTTAGATAGGAAACCAGAGTATCAATCAAGAACTTGGAGATTCAGATGGGTCAATTAGCCACAAAAGTTAATGAAATTGATCAGAGGACCACTAATAGCCTTCCTGGTAACACAATTCCAAATCCAAGAGAGGAATGCAAGGCTATCAACTTGATAAGTGGACAAGTGGCAAGTATGAAAGCACAAGCTAATGAGGAACCAGTTGAAAAAGAAGCTCCAGAAGAGAAGAAGGAAGAAGTAGAGCACGCCCCTCCAAAGCGTGCGGACAACCCATTCCCAGATTCTCTTGACACTTATCCTACATTGCCAAAGGCTCCTGAGTACAAGTCTAAAATGCCATATCCTCAGAGACTTCAAAAGGAGACCAAGGACAAGCAGTTTTCAAAGTTCTTGGAAGTCTTCAGAAAGTTGCAAATCAATATTCCTTTTGTTGAGGTTTTGGAGCAAATGCCTCTCTATGTCAAATTCATGAAGGAGTTGTGTCAAAGAAGAAGCCTTTAAAGGGAGATGAGATAGTGGTCCTGACTAAAGAATGTAGTGCCATCATTCAGAATAACTTGACAAGGAAGATGCCGGATCCAGGGAGCTTTCAAATTCCATGCACCATTGGGAGCACAACCTTTGAGAAAGCGTTATGTGATTTGGGAGCAAGCATAAATTTAATACCCTTGTCTGTGATGAAGAAGTTGCAAATCCAAGAGGCACAACCTACAAGGATAGCATTACAGATGGCAGACAAATCTATAAAGCTTGCATACGGATTAGTGGAGAATATCTTGGTCAAAGTGGGTAAGTTCTTCCTCCCAGCAGATTTTGTGATTCTTGACACAGGGGAGGATGAGAATGCCTCTATAATTCTAGGAAGACCCTTCCTAGCCACTGCGAGAGCTTTAATTGATGTAGAAGCAGGTGAATTAGTGCCTAGAGTGCATAATGAGCAACTGGTCTTTCATGTTTTCAAAGATATACATTCAGCAGCTGAAGAAGAGAGGTGCATGCAGACTGAGCTTATTGATCCAAACCTTCAAGAACCCCCTGATGATGCACACCAGAAATTGCAGCTCAAACCTCCTTTAGTGATAACCAATAAAATCCCTCCTGACATCAAACCTAAATTTGGTGTCTGGAATGCATCATCCACCAAGGAGGAGATCCCCAAAAAGAAGAAAGTACCCAGGGGATGGAGAAACAAAAAGATCCCCAATAAAGGTTTCTCTCCATGAATGAAAGTGGTGTTGACTAGCAATCTAGTGTGGATTTATACAGTAAACAGAATCCTCTCTCTGGAGTATATTGAGCTAATTTATGGAGACACTGATAAACCCACTTTGTAGGGTTTATCTTGTGCTTAATTTAGGTGATTTTATGACCTTTTACCCACATTTATTCAATGAAATAGCATGGTTTCATGATTGTCTCCCAATTTGTGCTTAAGTGTAAAAACATGCTTTCTAAGTCCTTAATTAGCTAAATTTAATTCACCTTTGATTCCACTAGATGCCTTGATTTGTTTGTTAAGTGATTTCAGGTTGAAAAGGCTAGGAATAGATCAAAGGAATGGAAAGGAAAGCATACAAAGTGGAGAAATCATGAAAAGCCAAAGATTTGAAAAAAGCCCATGGACGCGCACGCGCACTATGTGCCTACGCGCGGATTGCGAAATGCTTCAGGGACGCGTACGCGCGCTGTGCGCGTACGCGCCGAAAGTCGCACTTGATTTTTAAAGAAGAACTCGTGCCTGGTGAGTTTGGAGGCTTTCTGGCCCCACTTGGAGCTGAGTTTTTGGTGGGAAAAGCTATAAAAGACCAAGGATTGAAGGGGAATGTATCATTCACATTTTTTGGCTCATTTTACACTCATTAGGATTAGTTTAGAGTTAGTTTCTAGAAAGAGAAGCTCTCTTTTCTCTCTAGAATTAGGAGTAGGTTAGATCTAGATTAGGAATTCTTAGATCTAGGTTAATTTCATGCTTTGATTCACTTTTCCTTTTGTAATTCTTCTTCTTCTACCTTTCCTCTCTCTAGTTTTTCTTTTAATTCTTGTAATCCTTTATTTTTATGTTGATGCATTTTTGTTCATCCATTTTCCTTTAATGCAATTTATGATTCATGTTCCTTTATTGTTCATTTGATTTGTTGTTGTTTAATTCCTTGCAATTGAGTAGTGTAGATTTACTTTCCTTGAAATTTTACTATGTTTTTCTTTTATGCCTTCCAAGTGTTTGATAAAATGCTTGGTTGGATTTTAGAGTTGAATTTAGTGCTCTTGGCTTGGGAAGGTAACTTAGGAACTCTTGAGTTGCTAATGTCCAAGTGATTGACGATTGGGAGCCATTAACTCTAGATCTCACTAATTGATTTGGTGGAGAACTAGGACTTATGGACTTGGATTGATATAGCTCACTTGACTTTCCTCCACTATTAGTTAGGGGTTAACTTAGTGGGATTGATCCTTGCCAATTCTCAAGTTGTGGTTAGTGATTATGATAGAGATCCTTGACCACCAAACATTGCCAAGACCTTTTTAGCTATTAGTTTACTTCCTTGTCATTTATCTTTCATGTCTCTTATCAAAAACCCCAAAAACATACAATTCATAACCAATAACAAGACACTTCATTGCAATTCCTAGGGAGAACGACCCGAGGTTCAATACTTCAGTTTATAAATTTACGGGTTTGTTACTTGTGACAAACAAATTTTTGTATGAAAGGATTGATGTTGGTTTAGAAAATATATTGCAACGAGACTTATTGTGAATTTTAAACCGTCAAAAGTCCTCTTCATGAAAATGGCGCCGTTGCCGGGGAGTTGCAATGGTGTTATGTTATTAGTTATTGTATATATGTGAATATTGTAAATAGGTTTGCCTTTTGCTTCTTTGTTAGTTCTTGCTAGTTTTAGGATTTAATTTTCTTGCTTCTTATTCAATTTTGTTTTCATTTTCTCTTGCTATCATGAATTCTCACTTTGGCTATGAGTTTAGTTCTAACTATGTTGTAGGCAATGAGAACTTCAATGAGGATGTGTATCAAGGATGGGATAATCAAAGGTGGGAGGAGCCATATGCATATGATCAATCCTCTTGGCAACAACCTCCACCATTGCATTATGAAGAAGAGCTATTCTATGATGCATACCAATCAAATGGTTATGGTGAGCACCCTTGCGACTTTCAAGAACCACCACCATATACCTATGAGCCATATCCACAACATGAACCTCAACCATACTCACAAGCCACTTTTCACCAACCACCTTCATATGACCCTCATCCATATCCACCATTACAACAACCATATGAGCAATATGAACCACATATAGAGCCACCACCATCCCAACATCACCACTTCCAAGAGCCACCCCCTCCATATTATTACCAAGATGAATTCTACTTTCCACCACAACCTCTCATGGAAGAATACTCATGTCCATCGATCCAAGAGCCATATGATCCTAATCATATTATCCAAGAAGAACAAGAGTCAAGGGATCGTCTCAAGGAAACATTGGATCAACTTCAAGCAACCATAGAGCGTGTTGTGCAACAAGTGGAAAGAGTGGAAATTATTGAACCATCACAACTCTACAAAGAAGAACCACCTTCCTACTATGAACCCTTCTCCCAAATTGATGAATCCTTCTATCCACCCCAACCTCCAATGGATGACATCCTTGATGTTCTTGTTCAAGGATAAGAGGAGATGAAAAGGGATGTGCAATAATTCACGGCCGCCTTGGATGAGGTGGTAAACCGGTTAGCATCCCAATGCTTGGACACTCAAGGAACTCCCTTGGCAACATGTGGAGAATAAAATGAAGAGCATAACATGAAGGAGAGATTGGTAGAGAATGAGGGGTGTTGCTTTGTATTAGAGCAATTGGAGGAGCCTATAATCATTGAAGAAGAGGAAGAAGTGGTTGAAGACTTAGGAGATGCGGAACCTCCTTAGGAACCTAGAGTTAAAGAGAACCTCTCCAAGAAGAGTGAATTTGATGTTGAGGAGGAAAGTGCACAACCTCCAAAACAATTTTTGAATGAAGACTTGGAGAAAATGAAGCAAGAATTGAGTTCCCTTGGTGATGAAGATCATGCATCCAATCCTCTTGGTAGTGAATCCTTTGAACTTGAAGAACCTTCTCCCAATGAGATAGAAAGAAATGTGGAGGTTGATTTCTCTCAATCTCCCATCTATGATTTGAGTGATGGAGAAGAGTTAGACGAAATTGATGAACAAAGGATTGAAATTGAAGAAGTTTGTCAATAGGTGGAAGTGATCAAGGAAGTACATAAGGGAGTAGAGCTTGCAAGGACATTGGAAATACCTCTCCCCAAGCCATCACCATCTATTCTTTCATTCAAGTGGGTAAATTCCTTATACTTACGCTTTATTATTCCCCTTGAATATGGTTTGCTTGAGACAGATGGTCAACTTAGACATATTTGTGGCTTTAAGAGTAAAAGGGAGATGGCTAGTGGTTGGAAACATTATTCTAGGTTCATAATGGTTGCATGTTCAAAGTTTGATTGCAAGGTTTGGTGTAGAACTAGAGTGCATGGGTCTAGAAGGATGTTTGGTCGGTTCATTGAGAATTCACCTTGTTTACCACCCACATGGAATAATGATAATCAACTTGAAGATGGGTGTGGAAATAAGATATGGGATCCGAGAATATATGAGGATCAACTTTGGGAGTCCATGGTTTGTGAGGAACTCCATCAAGGCTTGGAATTATTATTTTTGAAGAATAGAGCTTATTAGAGATTCAAGCATTGGTGGATATTCCAAGATGAGTTTAAGCACAAGCCACCTTGAGAGGAGCTCCCCATAAGTCCAACTTAAGGACAATAAACAAATGTGCTAGGTGGGAGACACCCCACCATGGTAACTTCTTTTTATTTTCTCTTTTGTACATATTGGTAAATTTGTTTAGTTTCATGTTTTTATTAGTTTGTTGAGTTTATTTGGTAGTTTGATATGTTAAATAAGGTTTTAGGGTGTTTTGGTAGCTGTTTGGAGGTTTGGAAAGCTTGGATTAGTGAAAAAAAAAAAGAAAAAATTTTGAAAAAAAAAATAGAGCACCATCCGCGCGTACACGCACTGCGCGCGTACGCGTGTATTAAGCATTTTCGCCTACCCGCGTGCACGCGCCATGTACGTGTACGCATGGATTGAGAAATTCCACCCCCAAGCCAAAAACCTGAGAGTTGTGCGAACCCTGCGCTAGCATTGTGCCTTTGGCACAAAACCACTTGCGCATACGCGCACATGACGCGTATGCGTCACTCTTGAAATAAGCCATCCATGTGCATGGTGCGCAGAAATTGTGACTACACTTTGATTATGTAAAATTCATCACTCTTTCTTTCCCTGGTAATGGCGCCAAAAACATTATGCCAATACCATGGTTCACAGCTTCGCACAACTAACCAGCAAGTGCACTGGGTCATCCAAGTAATACCTTACGTGAGTAAGGGTCGAATCCTACGAAGATTGTTGGTATGAAGCAAGCTATGGTCACCTTGTAAATCTCAGTCAGGTAGGGTTAAATGTGATTGGATTAGATAATTAAAAGGTAAATAATAAAGGATAGAAATACTTATGTAATTCATTGGTGAAAATTTCAGATAAGCGAATAGAGATGCTTTTGTTCCTCTGAACCTCCGCTTTCCTGGTATCTTCCTCCAATCAGTCTTACTCCTTTCCATGGTTGGCTTTATGTGATACATCACCATTGTCAATGGCTACTTTCGGTCTTCTCTCGGGAAAATGATCCAAATGCCCTGTCACGGCACGGCTAATCGTCTGGAAGCATCACCCTTGTCAATGGTTTCATCTTATCCTCTCAGTGAAAATGATCAATGCACCCTGTCACGGCACGGCTATTCATCTGTCGGTTCTCGATCCTGCTGGAATAGGATTTACTATCCTTTTGCGTCTGTCACTACGCCCGGCAATCACGAGTTTGAAGCTCGTCACAGTTATTCAATCATTGAATCCTACTCGGAATACCACAGACAAGGTTTAGACCTTCCAGATTCTCTTGAATGCCGCCATCATTCTAGCTTACACCACGAAGATTCCGATTAAGAGATCTAAGAGATACTCATTCAATTCTAATGTAGAACGGAAGTGGTTGTCAGGCACGCGTTCATAGGGAATGATGATGATTGTCACGTTCATCACATTCAGGTTGAAGTGCAAATGAATATCTTAGAAGCAAGATAAGATGAATTGAATAGAAAACAGTAGTACTTTGCATTAATCTTTGAGGAACAGCAGAGCTCTACACCTTAATCTATGGAGTGCAGAAACTCTACCGTTGGAAATATATAAGTGATAATGGAGTTCATTGGTCTCGGCCCCAGAGGGGAACCGGAGTAACCAAGACTACTATGATCCAAAGGTAAAACTCAGGATGTCTAATACAATAGTAAAAAGTCCTATTTATAATAAACTAGCTACTAGGGTTTACAGAAGTAAGTAATTGATGCATAAATCCACTTCCGGGGCCCACTTGGTGTGTACATGGGCTGAGCTTGAATGTTACACGTGCAGAGGCCATTTGTGGAGTTGAACGCCAGGTTTTGATCCATTTCTGGCGTTCAACTCTGGTCCTTGATCCATTTCTGGCGCTAAACTCCAGAATTGGGCAGAGAGCTTGCATTGAACGCCAGTTTGCATCGTCTAAACGTGGGCAAAGTATGGACTATTATACATTGCTGGAAAGCCCTGGATGTCGACTTTCCAACGCAATTGAAAGCGCGCCATTTCGAGTTCTGTAGCTCCAGAATAGCCACTTTGAGTGCAGGGAGGTCAGAATCCAACAGCATCAGCAGTCCTTCTTCAACCTCTGAATCTGATTTTTGCTCAAGTCCCTCAATTTCAGCCAGAAAATACCTGAAATCACTGAAAAACACACAAACTCATAGTAAAGTCTAGAAATGTGAATTTAACATAAAAACTAATGAAAACATCCCTAAAAGTAACTAGATCCTACTAAAAACATACTAAAAATAATGTCAAAAAGCGTATAAATTATCCGCTCATCACAATACCAAACTTAAATTGTTACTTGTCCCCAAGCAACTGAAAATCAAATAGGATAAAAAGAAGAGAATATACTATAAATTTCAAACTATCAATGAAACATAGCTCCAATCAGATGAGCGGGACTTATAGCTTTTTGCCTCTTGAATAGTTTTGGCATCTCACTTTATCCATTGTGGTTCAGAATGATTGGCTTCTATAGGAACTCAGAGTTCAGATAGTGTTATTGATTCTCCTAGTTCAGTGTGATGATTCTTGAACACAGCTTCTTTATGATTCTTGGCCGTGTCCCTAAGCACTTTGTTTTCCAGTATTACCACCGGATACATAAATGCCACAGACACATAACTGGGTGAACCTTTTCAGATTGTGACTCAACTTTGCTAAAGTCCCCAATTAGAGGTGTCCAGGGTTCTTAAGCACACTCTTTTTTTTCTTTGGACCTTGACCTTAACCGCTCAGTCTCAAGTTTTCACTTGACACCTACACGCCACAAGCACATGGTTAGGAACAGCTTGGTTTAGCCGCTTAGACCAGGATTTTATTCCTTTAGGCCCTCCTATCCACTGATGCTCAAAGCCTTGGGATCCTTTTTATTTGCCCTTGCCTTTTGGTTTTAAGGGTTATTGGCTTTTTGCTCTTGCCTCTTGGTTTTAAGAGCTTTTGGCTTTTTCTGCTTGCTTTTTCTTTTTCTTTCTATTTTTTTTACGCCTATTTTTTTTTCTGCAAGCTTTGTTCTTTGCTGCTTTTTCTTGCTTCAAGAATCATTTTTATGATTTTTCAGATTATCAAATAACATGTTTCCTAGTCATCATTCTTTCAAGAGCCAACATATTTAACATTCTTAAACAACAACTTCAAAAGACATATGCACTGTTCAAGCATACATTCAGAAAACAAGAAGCATTGTCACCACATCAATATAATTAAGCTAAGTTCAAGGATAAATTCGAAACTCATGTACTTCTTGTTCTTTTGAATTAAAACATTTTTCCTTTTAAGAGAGGTGATGGATTCATAGGACATTCATAACTTTAAGACAAAGTTACTAACTACTAATGATCATGTAATGAAGACACAAACACAGATAAGCACATAACATAGAAAACGAAAAACAGAAGAAATAAGAACAAGGAATGAATCCACCTTAGTGATGGTGGCGTTTCCTTCTTGAGGAACCAATGATGTCCTTGAGCTCTTCTATGTCTCTTCCTTGTCTTTGTTGCTCCTCCCTCATTGCTTTTTGATCTTCTCTTATTTCATGGAGCATGATGGAGTGCTCTTGATGTTCCACCCTTAACTGTCCCATGTTAGCACTTAATTCTCCTAGGGAGGTGTTGATTTGCTCCCAATAGTTTTATGGAGGAAAATGCATTTGAGGCATTTCCGGGATCTCATGGTGATGAGCTTCCTGCGCCTCTTGAGCTCCATGAATGAGCTCTCTTGCTTGCTTCATCTTTTTCTCAGTGATGGGCTTGTCCTCTTTAATGAGGATATCTCCCTCTATGTCAATCCCAGCCGAATTGCAAAGGTGGCAAATGAGGTGAGGAAAGGCTAACCTTGCCATAGTGGAGGACTTGTCAGCCACCTTGTAGAGTTCTTGAGGTATAATCTCATGAACTTCCACCTCTTCTCCAATCATGATGCTATGGATCATGATGGCCCGGTCTATAGTAACTTTAGACCGGTTGCTAGTGGGAATGATTGAGCATTGAATGAACTCCAACCATCCTCTAGCTACAGGCTTGAGGTCCAATCTTCTTAGTTGAACCGGCTTGCCTTTGGAGTCAATCTTCCATTGAGCTCCTTCTACACATATGTCCATAAGGACTTGGTCCAACCTTTGATCAAAGTTGACTCTCCTTGTGTAGGGGCGTGCGTTCTCTTCCATGTTTAGCAAGTTGAACGCCAACCTTGCATTTTCCGAACTAAAATCTAAGTATTTCCCCCGAACCATTGTAACATAGTTCTTTGGATCCGGGTTTTTACTTTGATCATGGTTCTTGGTGATCCATGCATTGGCATAGAACTCTTGAACCATTAGGATGCCGACTTGTTGGATGGGATTTGTTAGAACTTCCCAACCTCTTCTTTGAATTTCATGTCGGATCTCCGGATACTCATTTCTTTTGAGTTTGAAAGGGACCTCGGGGATCACCTTCTTCTTGGCCACAACATCATAGAAGTGGTCTTGATGGGCTTTGGAGATGAACCTTTCCATCTCCCATGACTCGGAGGTGGAAGCTTTTGTCTTCCCTTTTCCTTTTCTAGAGGATTCTCTGGTCTTAGGTGCCATCAATGGTAATGGAAAAACAAAAAGCTTATGCTTTTACCACACCAAACTTAGAATTTTGCTCGCCCTCGAGCAAGAGAAGAAAGAATAGATGAAGAAGAAGAAGAAATGGAGGAGAGGAAGAAGGGGTTGTGTTTCGGCCAAGAAGAGAAGAGAGGGTTATGTTGTGTGAAAATGAGGAAGAATGGAAAACTTTATATAGGGAAGGAAGGGGGGTTAAGGTTCGGCCATATGGGTGGGTTTGGGTGGGAAATTGATTTGAATTTTGAAGGTAGGTGGAGTTTATTGGGTAGGTTTATGGGGAAGAGTGGGTGGATGTGAGTGGTGAGGGGTTTTGGGGAAGAGTGTTTATTGGGAATAGAGGATGATTGAGAAGAGAGAAGAGAGTGAGTGGAGGTAGGTGGGGATCCTGTGGGGTCCACAGATCCTGAGGTGTTCAAGGATTTACAACCTTGCACCAAATTAGGCATGTAAAATGCCCTTGCACACAACTCTGGGCGTTCAGCGCCAGGTTGGTGCCCATTTTGGGCGTTCAACGCCCATTTGTTGCCATTTCTGGCGTTGAATGCCAGAACCATGCTTGTTCTGGGCGTTCAGCACCAGAATGCTGCCCATTTTGGGCGTTCAGCGCCAGAATGCTGCCCATTTTGGGCGTTCAGCGCCAGAACCATGCTCTGTTCTGGCGTTGAACGCCAGGCAGATGCTTCCTCCAGGGTGTGATTTTTCTTCTACTGTTTTTGATTCCGTTTTCAATTTTTATATTTATTTTGTGACTCCACATGATCATGAACCTATAAAGACATATAACTAAGAAAAATATAGTTAGATAAATAGAAATTGGGTTGCCTCCCAACAAGTGCTTCTTTAATGTCAATAGCTTGACAATGGGCTCTCATCGAGCCTCACAGATGTTCAGAGCATTGTTGAGACTCTCCAACACCAAACTTAGAGTTTGACTGTGGGGGCTTTGTTTGACTCTGCTTTGAGAGAAGCTTTTTATGCGTCCTCTCCATGGATGCAGAGAGAGATCCTTGAGTTGTAAACACAAGGTTGTCCTCATTCAATTAAAGGATTAATTCTCCTCTGTCCACATCAATCACAGCTCTTGCTGTGGCTAGGAAAGGTCTTCCTAGGATGATAGATTCAACCTCTTCCTTTCCAGTATCCAGGACTATGAAATCAGCAGGGATGTAAAAGCCTTCAACCTTTACTAACACGTCCTCTACTTGTCCATAAGCCTGTTTTCTTGAATTGTCTGCCATCTCTAATGAGATTTTAGCAGCTTGCACCCCATAGATTCCCAGTTTCTCTATTACAAAGAGGGGCATGAGGTTTATTCCTGAACCAAGGTCACACCGAGCCTTAAAGATCATGGTGCCTATGGTACAAGGTATTATGAACTTTCCAGGATCCTGTCTCTTCTGAGGCAATGTCAGTTGATCCAGATCACTTAGTTCATTGATGAACAAGGGAGGTTCATCTTCCCAAGTTTCAATACCAAATAATTTGGCATTTAGCTTTACGATTGCACCAAGAAACTTGGTAGTTTGCTCTTCAGTAACATCCTCATTCTCTTCAGAAGAGGAATACTCATCAGAGCTCATGAATGGCATAAGGAGGTTCAATGGAATCTCTATGGTTTCTAGATGAGCCTCAGAGTCCTTTGGTTCCTCAGAAGGAAGCTCCTTATTGACCACTGGACGTCCCAGGAGGTCTTCCTCCTTGGGATTCACGTCCTCTCCTTCCCTTACAGGTTCGGCCATGGTGATTATGTCAATGGCCTTGCACTCTCCTTTTGGATTCTTTTCTGTATTGCTTGGGAGAGTACTAGGAGGGATTTCAGTGATCCTTTTACTCAGCTGGCCCACTTGTGCTTCCAGATTTCTAATGGAAGACCTTGTTTCATTCATGAAACTTACAGTGGCCTTGGATAGATCAGAGACTAAGTTTGCTAAATTAGATGTATTTTGTTCAGAGTTCTCTGTCTGTTGATGAGTGGATGATGGAAAAGGTTTATTATTGTTAAACCTGTTTCTTCCACCATTATTAAAGCCTTGTTGAGGCTTTTGATCCTTCCATAAGAGATTTGGATGATTTCTCCATGATGGGTTATAGGTGTTTCCATAAGGTTCACCTAAGTAATTCACCTCTGCTATTGCAGGGTTTTCAAGATCATAAGCTTCTTCTGCATAAGAAGCCTCTTGAGTACTGTTGGATGCAGCTTGCATTCCATTCAGACTCTGAGAAATCATATTGACTTGTTGAGTCAATATTTTGTTCTGAGCCAATATGGCATTCAGAGTATCAACTTCAAGAACACTCTTCTTCATAGGCGTCCCATTACTCACAGGATTCCTCTCAGAAGTGTACATAAACTGGTTATTAGCAACCATGTCAATGAGTTCTTGAGCTTCTGCAGGCGTTTTCTTTAGGTGAATGGATCCGCCTGCAGAAGTATCCAATGACATCTTTGATAACTCAGATAAACCATCATAGAATATATCCAGGATGGTCCATTCTGAAAGCATGTCAGAAGGACACTTTTTGGTCAACTGTTTGTATCTTTCCCAAGCTTTATAGAGGGATTCACCATCTTTTTGTTTGAAGGTTTGAACATCCACTCTAAGCTTGCTCAGCTTTTGAGGAGGAAAGAACTTGGCTAAGAAAGCCGTGACCAGCTTATCCCAAGAGTTCAGGCTATCTCTGGGTTGAGAGTCCAACCACACTCTAGCTCTGTCTCTTACAGCAAAAGGGAAAAGCATGAGCCTGTAGACTTCAGGATCTACTCTATTAGTCTTAACAGTATCACATATCTGCAAGAATTCAGTTAAGAACTGAAAAGGATCTTCAGATGGAAGTCCATGAAACTTGCAGTTCTGCTGCATCAGAGAAACTAATTGAGGTTTAAGCTCAAAATTGTTTGCTCCAATGGCAGGAATGGAGATGCTTCTTCCATGTAAATTGGAATTAGGTGTAGTAAAGTCACCAAGCATTCTCCTTGCATTATTGTTATTGGGTTCGGCTGCCATCTCCTTTACTTGTTCGAAATTTTCAATCAAGTTGTCTCTGGATTGTTGTAGTTTAGCTTCTCTTAGTTTTCTCTTCAGAGTCCTTTCAGGTTCTGGATCAGCTTCAACAAGAATGCCTTTTTCTCTATCCCTGCTCATAAGAAAGAGAAGAAAAAAAGAAAAGAAGAGAAATCCTCTATGTCACAGTAAAGAGGTTCCTGATTGTTAGTAGAAGAAAAGAAGAAGAGAAAAATCTGAACTCAGAAAGAGAGAGAGAGAGGGTTCGGATTTTTGGTGGGTGAGGGAGAGATGTTAGTAGATGAATAAATAAATAGAGTGAGATGAGGAAGAAGGTGAATTTTCGAAAATTATTTTTGAAAAAGAGTTAGTGATTTTTGAAAATGGTTTTTTTTTTTTTGAAAAATGTTAGTAATTTTCGAAAATTAAAGTCAGAATTTAAAATAATTAGTTAATTAAAAAGAAATTTTGAAAAAGAGGGAAGATATTTTCGAAAATTAGAGAGAGAGAGTTAGTTAGGTGGTTTTGAAAAAGATAAGAAACAAACAAAAGTTAGTTAGTTAGTTGAAACAAATTTTGAAAAGATAAGAAGTTAGGAAGTTAGAAAAGATATTTTAAAATCAAATTTTTGAAAAAGGTAAGATAAGAAGATATTTTTGAAAAGACATGATTGAAATTAGTTTTTGAAAAAGATTTGATTTTTAAAATCACAATTAATGACTTGATTCACAAGAAATCACAAAATATGATTCTAGAACTTAAAGTTTGAATCTTTCTTAACAAGCAAGTAACAAACTTGAAATTTTTGAATCAAAACATTAATTGTTGATGTTATTTTCGAAAATTTGATGTAAAAATAAGAAAAAGATTTTTGAAAAATATTTTTGAAATTTTCGAAAATAACTTAAGAAAAATGAAAAAGATTTGATTTTTAAAAAAAAAAGATTTTGAAAAAGATAAGATTTTCAAATTGAAAATTTGATTTGACTCATAAGAAACAACTTGATTTTGAAAATTTTTGAAAAAGTCAACTCAAATTTTCGAATTTTATGAGAGAAAAGAGGAAAGATATTTTTTTGATTTTTTTGAATTTTTATGATGAGAGAGAAAAACAAGAAAAATGATGCAATGCATGAAAGTTATGGATCAAAATAATGAATGCATGCAAGAATGCTATGAATGTTAAGATGAACACCAAGAACACTATGAAGATTATGAACATCAAGAACATAATTTTGAAAAATTTTTAATGCAAAGAAAACATGCAAGACACCAAACTTAGAATTCTTTAATGCTTAGACACTAAGAATTCAAGAATGCATATGAAAAACAAGAAAAGACACGAAACATGCAAATGCAAAGATCAAACAAGAAGACTTACCAAGAACAACTTGAAGATCATGAAGAACACTATGAATGCATGAAAATTTTCGAAAAATGCAAGATGAGTATGCAATTGACACCAAACTTAAAAACTGACTCAAGACTCAAACAAGAAACACAAAAATATTTTTGATTTTTTTGATTTTCTAATTTTTTTTGGATTTTTTTTTCAAAAATTATTTGTAAAAGAAAAAATAAGGATTCCAAAATTTTTAATATGAATTCTAGGAATCTTGCCATGTTAGTCTAAAGCTTCAGTCCGGGAATTAGACATGGCTCACTAGCCAGCCAAGCTTTCAATGAAAGCTCCGGTCCAAAACACTAGACATGACCAATGGCCAGCCAAGCTTCAGCAAACATAGATACCTCTCATGTATACAACAGCTGATATTTCATCCAACTTCATATACTTATGAGTGGAAGCCTCAGTCCAAAAGAATTTAGACATGGCTTTACAGCCAGCCAGGCTTCACATGCGTCATGAAACACTAGAATTCATTCTTTAAAAAATTTGAATAAAATTTTTTTTTTCAAAAACAGGTGAGAAAATTTTGAAATATTTTTGAAAAATTTTTGAAAAGAAAACAAAAAGAAAATTACCTAATCTGAGCAACAAGATGAACCGTCAGTTGTCCAAACTCGAACAATCCCCAGCAACGGCGCCAAAAAACTTGGTGCGCAGAAATTGTGACTACACTTTGATTATGTAAAATTCATCGCTTTTTCTTTCCCTGGTAATGGCGCCAAAAACATGATGCCAATACCATGGTTCACAACTTCGCACAACTAACCAGCAAGTGCACTGGGTCGTCCAAGTAATACCTTACGTGAGTAAGGGTCGAATCCCATGGAGATTGTTGGTATGAAGCAAGCTATGGTCACCTTGCAAATCTCAGTCAGGTAGGGTTAAATGTGATTGGATTAGATAATTAAAAGGTAAATAATAACGGATAGAAATACTTATGTAATTCATTGGTGAAAATTTCAGATAAGCGAATAGAGATGTTTTTGTTCCTCTGAACCTCCGCTTTCCTGCTATCTTCCTCCAATCAGTCTTACTCCTTTCCATGGTTGGCTTTATGTGATACATCACCATTGTCAATGGCTACTTTCGGTCTTCTCTCGGGAAAATGATCCAAATGCCCTGTCACGGCACGGCTAATCGTCGGGAGGCATTACCCTTGTCAATGGTTTCATCTTATCCTCTCAGTGAAAATGATCAACGCACCCTGTCACAGCACGTCTATTCATCTGTCGGTTCTCGATCCTGCTGGAATAGGATTTACTATCCTTTTACGTCTGTCACTACGCCCGGCAATCACGAGTTTGAAGCTCGTCACAGTTATTCAATCATTGAATCCTACTCGGAATACCACAGACAAGGTTTAGACCTTCCGGATTCTCTTGAATGCCGCCATCATTCTAGCTTACACCACGAAGATTCCGATTAAGAGATCTAAGAGATACACATTCAATTCTAATGTAGAACGAAAGTGGTTGTCAGGCATGCGTTCATAGGGAATGATGATGATTGTCACGTTCATCACATTCAGGTTGAAGTGCGAATGAATATCTTAGAAGCAAAATAAGATGAATTGAATAGAAAATAGTAGTACTTTGCATTAATCTTTGAGGAACAGCAGAGCTCCACACCTTAATCTATGGAGTGCAGAAACTCTACCGTTGGAAATACATAAGTGATAATGGAGTTCATTGGTCTCGGCCCCAGAGGGGAACCGGAGTAACCAAGACTACTATGATCCAAAGGTAAAACTCAGGATGTCTAATACAATAGTAAAAAGTCCTATTTATAATAAACTAGCTACTAGGGTTTACAAAAGTAAGTAATTGATGCATAAATCCACTTCCGGGGCCCACTTGGTGTGTGCTTGGGCTGAGCATGAATGTTACACGTGCAGAGGCCATTTGTGGAGTTGAACGCCAGGTTTTGATCCATTTCTGGCGTTCAACTCTGGTTCTTGATCCATTTCTGGTGCTGAACTCCAGAATTGGGCAGAGAGCTGGCGTTGAATGCTAGTTTGCGTCGTCTAAACTTGGGCAAAGTATGGACTATTATACATTGCTGGAAATCCCTGGATGTCTACTTTCCAACGCAATTGGAAGCGCGCCATTTCGAGTTTTGTAGCTCCAGAAAATCTACTTTGAGTGCAGGGAGGTCAGAATCCAACAGCATCAGCAGTCCTTCTTCAACCTCTGAATCTGATTTTTGCTCAAGTCCCTCAATTTCAGCCAGAAAATACCTGAAATCACAGAAAAACACACAAACTCATAGTAAAGTCCAGAAATGTGAATTTAACATAAAAACTAATGAAAACATCCCTAAAATAACTAGATCCTACTAAAAACATACTAAAAATAATGTCAAAAAGCGTATAAATTATCCGCTCATCAGTGCACACGCCATGTACGCGTACGCGTCGCGTCCATTGCACCACCATCCGCGCGCGCGCGCCATGCGCGCGTACGTGAGGATGTCCTTCCTTCAACACATCTCTTTTCTTCTCCTCTTTCCATTTCTTTTCTTCTCCTTTCTTTTTCCCTTCTTCTACCCCTCATCCAACACCCCGAAACACCATTGATAACCATTTATTTTAGTAAACTAATTAGTTAGTTAGTTAGTTGATTAGTTAGTTTTAGTTAGTTTTCATTTCATTTTCTCTTTTTTATTGTAAATGTTGGATTGTTATTCTTGTTTACCATTAATTGCTGCTGAGTATTAAAAAGGGATGTTATCTTAACATCATTATGTTTATAATCTTTGTTGGATTCTATTGTTGAGGTTATATTTTGCTACTTGGTTTTGAGTTTTTCATGCTTACCTTTTAAGAATACCAAGTGATGAGAATTGCCTTCGAGCTTGTAACTCTTCTTGAATAGCATGATTTGGCCACCATGTGATTTGAACCCTATTCTTTGATTAGGCAATCTCTTGACATTGGATGTTGAGCATTTATCTTAATGCATTGTGCTTCATGATCATATGCATCCATTTTAGCTTGAATGCTCTCATGCTTCTTTAATGCTTGTTTTACCTTACAAGTTTACTTAAAGCATCTCAAGCATATTAGAATAAGTAAAGTGCATGCTTCTTTTGTGAGATAACTTTTTATGCTAATGTGTGTTCTAAAAGGCGCCTAATTTAGAACTCACATCCCTATTTTCCTAATGTCACACTAATTCACTCACATCCCTATTTTCTAGTGATTAGTACCTCGTTCCCAACAATGTATGCTTACTTGTTTTTGTGCTCTCTCATCTTATGGTGTTGTATTTTTGTTTTTCATGAATGATGCACCGCATGCAAAAATGGAAGCGGAAGAAAGAACACGCAGCAACCGGCTGATCTACCAGCTGAAGGTAGCAATCTGGAGAGTCGCCGTACCCCCTTGCTCATCTTTGAGTGCACCGAGGACGGTGCAAACTTTTAAGTGTGGGGAGGTCGTCCGACCGGACGGCGATTTTGGGTGACAAATTTCTAATCCCAACACTTTTGCATTTCATTTTTAGGTTTTTAGGATTTTTAGTTGCATTTTCTTAAATTTTTGCATATATATACACAATAAGCTTAGTCAAAATAATGAGATTTTTCTAAGATTTCTATCTATAGGGCACCAATTGATTAGAGTGAAAACTGTTCATTAAACTTGCTTGAATTATATATATTGTGGATCATGTTTTTGAGCTAAGAACACAAGCAAGTGAGATTTGAGCCTAATGGTGTGGTTACATCTTATAACCACTTATTTTCCTTCTTGTGTGCAATTATTCTCTTTCTATGATTGTAATCTTTGATTTGTTTGATTCTCTATGTCCGTTATTTTGTGTATTCATGCATTTATATTATTGAGGCTATTATTTCATTTAGCTCACTTGCCCAAATGGCCTTACCTTTTATCATCCATTGTTAGCCAATTTGAGCCTACGATTAACCCACTTATTCTTATTTAGCACATTACAAGCCGTAAAGCGAAAAACAATAAAAGTTCTTAATTTGGATCTTTGATTGGCTTAGGCTAGTTAGTGTATATCATTCAAGTGTGGGAAAACTTGGGATATTGGGTGAATAAAAGGGTAGTTTTGTATTTTTATTGAAATTATTGGGAATTGGGTACATGCTCATGTATTGATTAAATGTAAAACCTTATGCATTGATATTTTTGTATATATCGCAAGGCAAAAAGAAAGAAAAATGAGAAAAACAAAAGAAAAAAAAGAAATAAAAAAAAGAAAAGAAAAAATAGAAAAAAGAAGAAAAACAATAAAATGGGGACAAAATGCCCCAAAGCAAAGTAAAGTACAATAAAGATCAATGCATATGGGTTGTGATCAAGAAACGAAAATGCATGAGTATGTGAAAAAGTGAAAAATGGGTAGTTAGGTTAGTTTGAATTGTATAGGATGTCATAGGTTAGGTGGGAAGTTTAAGTTGATCAAAGATTCGAATTTCAAGCTCGCTTGACCAAATATGCATCCTACCTTGACCCTAGCCCCATTACAACCTATGAAAAGAACTCATGATAAGTGTATGCATGCATGAAATATTTGTTGATTGTTAGAAGAAAAAAAAATCTTAGAAAGCATGATTAGGGGAGAATTGAGAGAATCAAGCCTAAACACTTGAGCGAATAGAGTGCAAACACATCCGGTGAGGGTTTGATGCTCAATTACATGTTTTCACCTATGATCATCTCTTTTCATGCAAGTTTGTAAAAATATTTAATAACTCAATTCAATTGTGGATTAGACTTGCTAGACCTTAGCCCTTGTGCATATATGCTTCTTGGGAATTGATTTATTTTGACCAAGCAATTGCATTCATGTAGATAGTTGCATATAGGTAGATTGGATTTAGTTAGACTTCATTGAATAAAGGTTGATACCCCTTGTTTCTCTCTTGGTTTAAGCAAGAGGACATGCTTGGTTTAAATGTGGGGAGGTTGATAAACCCCCTTTGTAGGGTTTATCTTGTGCTTAATTTAGGTGATTTTACGACCTTTTACCCACATTTATTCAATGAAATAGCATGGTTTCATGATTGTCTCCCAATTTGTGCTTAAGTGTGAAAACATGCTTTCTAAGTCCTAAATTAGCTAAATTTAATTCACCATTGATTCTACTAGATGCCTTGATTTGTTTGTTAAGTGATTTCAGGTTGAAAAGTCTAGGAATGGATCAAAGGAATGGAAAGGAAAGCATACAAAGTGGAGAAATCATGAAAAGCCAAAGATTTGGAAAAAGCCCATGGACGCGCGCGCGCACTATGTGCCTAGACGCGGATTGCGAAATGCTCCAGGGACGCGTACGCGCCGAAAGTCGCACGTGATTTTTAACGAAGAACTCGTGCCTGGCGATTTTGGAGGGTTTCTGGCCCCACTTGGAGCTGAGATTTTGGCGGGAAAAGCTTTAAAAGACCAAGGATTGAAGGGGAATGTATCATTCACATCTTTTGGCTCATTTTACACTCATTAGGATTAGTTTAGAGTTAGTTTCTAGAGAGAGAAGAGCTTCTCTTCTCTCTAGAATTAGGAGTAGATTAGATCTAGATTAGGAATTCTTAGATCTATGTTAATTTCATGCTTTGATTCACTTTTCCTTTTGTAATTCTTCTTCTTCTACCTTTCCTCTCTCTAGTTTTACTTTTAATTCTTGTAATCCTTTACTTTTATGTTGATGCATTTTTGTTCTTCCATTTTCCTTTAATGCAATTTATGATTCATGTTCCTTTATTGTTCATTTGATTTGTTGTTGTTTAATTCCTTGCAATTGAGTAGTGTAGATTTACTTTCCTTGCAATTTTACTATGTTTTCCTTTTATGCCTTCCAAGTGTTTGATAAAATGCTTGGTTAGATTTTAGAGTTGAATTTAGTGCTCTTGGCTTGGGAAGGTAACTTAGGAACTCTTGAGTTGCTAATGTCCAAGTGATTGACGATTGGGAGCCATTAACTCTTGATCTCACTAATTGATTTGATGGAGAACTAGGACTTATGGACTTGGATTGATATAGCTCACTTGACTTTCCTCTACTATTAGTTAGGGGTTAACTTAGTGGGATTGATCCTTGCCAATTCTTATGTTGTGGTTAGTGATTAGGATAAAGATCCTTGACCACTAAACCTTGCCAAGACCTTTTTAGCTATTAGTTTACTTCCTTGTCATTTATCTTTCATGTCTCTTATCAAAAACCCCAAAAACATACAATTCATAACCAATAACAAGACACTTCATTGCAATTCCTAGGGAGAACAACCCGAGGTTCAATACTTCGGTTTATAAATTTAGGGGTTTGTTACTTGTGACAAACAAATTTTTGTATGAAAGGATTGATGTTGGTTTAGAAACTATATTGTAACGAGACTTATTGTGAATTCTAAACCGTCAAAAGTCCTCTTCATCAGACACAGGAAAGAAGTTCAAAGTAAGGGGTGAAGAGCTCAGCCCCTATGATCCTCCTCCTTAGAGGAGCTGACCGTCAAGCTAGTGACGGTAAAGAAGCGCTTGTCGGGAGGCAACCCAATAATTTTGTATCCTTAGTTATTTTTCTTTTGCATTGATTATATTACTTGTTTGATCTTTTATTGATTTTCTACTGTTTTCTGTTGTTTTACTTGTGTTTTGATCATGCAAATATTTTAAAATAGGAACCGGACACTTAGAAAAAATTTTGAACACTCTGGAGAAGGTTGATTCTGCCAGTTCCACGCTGAACTTGAGAGTTTCCAAGTTCGGCGTGGTTAGAAGCATGCAAGGAGGGAGTTCTTACTGCCAAGTGCATGCTGAACTTGGAAAATTTCAAGTTCAGCGTTGCCAACTACGTCAATTAGCGTACACCAGGACCAGACTCCACGCTGAACTTGGACTGCACCAAGTTCAATGTAGAGAGGAAAGCTTATATCTCTTCATTCAATATCCCCACAGATGCATCCCAAATCACGCCAAATCCCCTCTGATGAGCGGATAATTTATACGCTTTTTGGCGTTGTTTTCTAGTAGTTTTTAGTATGATTTAGTTAGTTTTTACTATGTTTTTATTAGTTTTTATGCAAAATTCACATTTCTAGACTTTACTATGAGTTTGTGTATTTTTCTGTGATTTCAAGTATTTTCTAGCTGAAATTGAGGGACCTGAGCAAAAATCTGATTCAGAGGCTGAAAAAGGACTACAGATGCTGTTGGATTCTGACCTCCCTGCACTCGAAGTGGAGTTTCTGGAGCTACAAAAGCTTAATTGGTGCGCTCTTAATTGCGTTAGAAAGTAGACCTTTTGGGATTTTTATTAATATATAATAGTCCATATTTTTCCCGAGATTTGATGGCCCAAACTGGCGTTCTAAGTCAGCATAAAAATTCTGGCGTCAAAACGGCAGAACTGGCATAAAAGCTGGAGTTAAACGCCCAAACTGGCACCCAAGCTGGTGTTTAACTCCAAGAAAAGTC
The DNA here is from genome assembly GCF_003086295.3 of Arachis hypogaea. Lineage (NCBI taxonomy): Eukaryota > Viridiplantae > Streptophyta > Magnoliopsida > Fabales > Fabaceae > Arachis > Arachis hypogaea. The sequence continues at coordinate 96,548,822 of NC_092050.1, read as the reverse complement.
TCTACATGTGAAAGCTTCAATGCTCAGCCCAAGCACACACCAAGTGGCCCGGAAGTAGATTTTTGCATCATTTACTTATTTATGTAAACCCTAGGCTACTAGTTCTCTATAAATAGGACCTTTTGCTATTGTATTTTCATCTTTTTCATCTTTAGTTCATCTTTTGATCTCTTGATCATGTTTTGGGGGGGCTGGCCATTCGGCCATGCCTAGACCTTCATCACTTATGTAATTTCAATGGTGGAGTTTCTACACACCATAGATTAAGGTGTGGGGATCTCCTGTTCTTCATGAATTAATGCAAAGTACTATTGTTTTTCTATTCAACTCAAGCCTAATTCTTCTCTAAGATATTCATTCACACACAAGATCATGATGAATGTGATGATTATGTGACACTCATCACCATTCTTACCTATGAACGCGTGCCTGACAACTACCTCCGTTCTACATGCAACAAGCTTGAATGTGTATCTCTTGGGTTTCTAATCTAAGATTAAAACCTTCGTGGTATAGGCTAGAATTATTGGCGGCCATTCTTGAGATCCGAAACGTATAAACCTTGTCTGTGGTATTCCGAGTAGGATCTAGGAAGGGATGACTATGACGAGCTTCAAACTTGCGAGTGTTGGGCGTAGTGACAGACGCAAAAGGATCGATGGATACTATTCTAACATGATCGAGAACCGACAGATGATTAGTCATGCGGTGACAGCGCATTTGGACCATTTTCACTATGAGGACAGGCGGTAGCCATTGACAATGGTGAAACCCAACATACAGCTTGCCATGGAAAGGAGTATGAATGATTGGATGAAGACAATAGGAAAGCAGGAGTTCAGGAGGAACAAAGCATCTTCATACGCTTATCTGAAATTTTCACCATTGAATTACATAAGTATCTCTATCTTATTTTATATTTTATCCATCTTTTAATTATCAATTCTCCATAACCATTTGAATCCGCCTGACTGAGATTTACAAGATGACCATAGCTTGCTTCAAGCCGACAATCTCCGTGGGATCGACCCTTACTCACGTAAGGTTTATTACTTGGACGACCCAGTGCATTTGCTGGTTAGTTGTGCGGAATTGTGAAAAAGAGTTGAGATTACAATTGTGCGTACCAAGTTATTGGCGCCATTGATGATCACAATTTCGTGCACCAAGTTTTTGGCGCCGTTGCCGGGGATTGTTCGAGTTTGGACAACTGACGGTTCATCTTGTTGCTTAGATTAGGTAACTTTATTTTATTCTTCTGAATTTTTAAGAATGAATTCTAGAGTTTCAGATGATGTTTTTATCATCACAAAAGCTGATTGATTCTCATCAATTTGACTGTTGTATGTAATGTCCTGCTGAAGCTTGGCTAGCCATGTCTAATCTTTTTAAACTGAAGCTTTAGACTAACATTGCATGATTCCTGGAATTCTTATTAAGAATTTTGAAATCTTTATTTTCTTTTCCAAATAATTTTCGAAAAATTACAAAAAAATTTTATAAAATCATAAAACCAAAAATAATCTATGTTTCCTGTTTGAGTCTAGTGTCAATTTTTAAGTTTGGTGTCCTGCATGTTTTATTTAATTTCTTGCAATTTTCGAATATATGCATTATGTTCTTCATTAATCTTCAAGTTATTCTTGATGATTTCCTTGCTCTGATCTTTAAATTCTCTTGTCTTGTGTGTTTTGTTATTTTTCATATGCATTCTCAATTTCTTGTTATCCCTAGTATACAAACTTGTAAGTTTGGTGTCTTGCATGCATTATTTGTTTTGATCTTGATTTTCCATGATTAGTTTCATTTTATTGTTTCTTGGTGCGCAGAAATTGTGATTACACTTTAATTATGTAAAATTCATCGCTCTTTCTTTCCCTGGTAATGGCGCCAAAAACATGATGCCAATACCATGGTTCACAACTTCGCACAACTAACCAGCAAGTGCACTGGGTCGTCCAAGTAATACCTTACGTGAGTAAGGGTCGAATCCCACGGAGATTGTTAGTATGAAGCAAGCTATGGTCACCTTGTAAATCTCAGTCAGGCGGATATAAAATAGTAATGGAATTTTCGAAAATAATTAATAAAATAGGGATAGAAATACTTATGTAAATCATTGGTGAGAATTTCAGATAAGCGAATAGAGATGCTTCCATTCCTCTGAACCTCTGCTTTCCTGCTATCTTCACCCAATCAGTTTTACTCCTTTCCATGGCTGGCTTCATGTAATGCATCACCATTGTCAATGGCTACTTTCGGTCTTCTCTCGGGAAAATGATCCAAATGCCCTATCACGGCACGACTAATCGTCTGGAGGCATCACCCTTGTCAATGGTTACATCCTATCCTCTCAGTGAAAATGGTCAACGCACCCTGTCACGGCACGGCTATTCATCTGTCGGTTCTCGATCATGCTGGAATAGGATTTACTATCCTTTTGCGTCTGTCACTATGCCCAGCAATCACGAGTTTGAAGCTCGTCACAGTCATTCAGTCATTGAATCCTACTCGGAATACCACAGACAAGGTTTAGACTTTCCGGATTCTCTTGAATGCCGCCATCATTCTAGCTTACACCACGAAGATTCCGATTAAGAGATCTAAGAGATACTCATTCAATCTAATGTAGAACGGAAGTGGTTGTCAGGCACACGTTCATAGGGAATGATGATGATTGTCACGTTCATCACATTCAGGTTGAAGTGCGAATGAATATCTTAGAAGCGAAATAAGATGAATTGAATAGAAAACAGTAGTACTTTGCATTAATCTTTGAGGAACAGCAGAGCTCCACACCTTAATCTATGGAGTGTAGAAACTCTACCGTTGAAAATACATAAGTGATAATGGAGTTCATTGGTCTCGGCCCCAGAGGGGAACCGGAGTAACCAAGACTGTGAATACAATGATAAAAAGTTCTATTTATAATAAACTAGTCACTAGGGTTTACAAAAGTAAGTAATTGATGCATAAATCCACTTCCGAGGCCCACATGGTGTGTGCTTGGGCTGATCTTGAGTGTTGCACGTGTAGAGGTCATTCTTGGAGTTGAACGCCAGCTTTTGTGCCAGTTTGGGCGTTGAACTCCACTTTGCAGCTTGTTTCTGGCGCTGGACGCCAGAATTGGGCAGAGAGCTGGCGTTGAACGCCAGTTTGCGTCGTCTAAACTTGGGCAAAGTATGGACTATTATACATTTCTGGAAAGCCCTGGATGTCTAATTTCCAACGCAATTAGAAGCGCGCCATTTTGAGTTCTGTAGCTCTAGAAAATCCAATTTGGGTGCAGGGAGGTCAGAATCCAACAGCATCAGCAGTCCTTCTTCAACCTCTGAATCTGATTTCTGCTCAAGTCCCTCAATTTCAGCCAGAAAATACCTGAAATCACAGAAAAACACACAAGCTCATAGTAAAGTCTAGAAATGTGAATTTAACATAAAAACTAATGAAAACATCCCTAAAAGTAACTAGATTCTACTAAAAACATACTAAAAACAATGCCAAAAAGCGTATAAATTATCCGCTCATCACAACACCAAACTTAAATTGTTGCTTGTCCCCAAGCAACTGAAAATCAAATAGGATAAAAACAAGAGAAGATACTATAAATTCCAAACTATCAATGAAACAGAGCTTCAATCATATGAGCGGGACTTATAGCTTTTTTGCCTCTTGAATAGTTTTGGCATCTCACTTCATCTATTGAAGTTCAGAATGATTGGCATCTATAGGAACTCAGAGTTTAGATAGTGTTATTGACTCTCCTAGTTCAGTATGATGATTCTTGAACACAGCTATTTTATGAGTCTTGGCCGTGGCCCTAAGCACTTTGTTTTCCAGTATTACCACCGGATACATAAATGCCACAGACACATAATTGGGTGAACCTTTTTAGATTGTGACTCAGCTTTGCTAAAGTCCCCAATTAGAGGTGTCCAGGGTTCTTAAGCACACTCTTTTTTTGCTTTGAACCTTGACTTTAACCGCTCAGTCTCAAGTTTTTACTTGACACCTACACGCCACAAGCACATGGTGAGGGACAGCTCGGTTTAGCCGCTTAGACCAGGATTTTATTCCTTTAGGCCCTCCTATCCATTGATGCTCAAAGCCTTGGGATCCTTTTTATTTGCCCTTGCCTTTTGGTTTTAAGGGTTATTGGCTTTTTGCTCTTGCCTCTTGGTTTTAAGAGCTTTTGGCTTTTTCTGCTTGCTTTTTTTTTTCGCCTATTTTTTTTTTTTCTGCAAGCTTTGTTCTTTGCTGCTTTTTCTTGCTTCAAGAATCATTTTTATGATTTTTCAGATTATCAAATAACATGTCTCCTAGTCATCATTCTTTCAAGAGCCAACATATTTAACATTCTTAAACAACAACTTCAAAAGACATATGCACTGTTCAAGCATACATTTAGAAAACAAGAAGCATTGTCACCACATCAATATAATTAAGCTAAGTTCAAGGATAAATTCGAAACTCATGTACTTCTTGTTCTTTTGAATTAAAACATTTTTCATTTAAGAGAGGTGATGGATTCATAGGACATTCATAACTTTAAGACATAGTTACTAACTACTAATGATCATGTAATGAAGACACAAACATAGATAAGCACATAACATAGAAAACGAAAAATAGAAGAAATAAGAACAAGGAATGAATCCACCTTGGTGATGGTGGCGTTTCCTTCTTGAGGAACCAATGATGTCCTTGAGCTCTTCTATGTCTCTTCCTTATTTTTGTTGCTCCTCCCTCATTGCTTTTTGATCTTCTCTTATTTCATGAAGGATGATGGAGTGTTCTTGATGTTCCACCCTTAGTTGTCCCATATTGGAACTCAATTCTCCTAGGGAGGTGTTGATTTGCTCCCAATAGTTTTGTGGAGGAAAGTGCATTTGAGGCATCTCCGAGATCTCATGGTGATGAGCTTCATACGCCTCTTGAGCTCCATGAATGGGCTCTCTTGCTTGCTCCATTTTTTTCTTAGTGATGGGCTTGTCCTCTTTAATGAGGATATCTCCCTCTATGTCAATCCCAGCCGAATTGCATAGGTGGCAAATGAGGTGAGGAAAGGCTAACCTTGCCATAGTGGAGGACTTGTTAGCCACCTTGTAGAGTTCTTGAGGTATAATCTCATGAACTTCCACCTCTTCTCCAATCATGATGCTATGGATCATGATGGCCCGTTCTATAGTAACTTCAGACCGGTTGCTAGTGGGAATGATTGAGCATTGAATGAACTCCAACCATCCTCTAGCTACAAGCTTAAGGTCCAGTCTTCTCAGTTAAATCGGTTTGCCTTTTGAGTCAATTTTCCCTTGAGCTCCTTCTACACATATGTCCATAAGGACTTGGTCCAACCTTTGATCAAAGTTGACTCTCCTTGTGTAGGGGCGTGCGTTCTCTTCCATGTTTGGCAAGTTGAATGCCAACCTCACATTTTCCGGACTAAAATCTAAGTATTTCCCCCGAACCATTGTAACATAGTTCTTTGGATCCGGGTTCTTACTTTGATCATGGTTCTGGGTGATCCATGCATTATCATAGAACTCTTGAACCATTAGGATGCCGATTTGTTGGATGGGGTTTGTTAGAACTTCCCAACCTCTTCTTTGAATTATTCTCTTTCTATGATTGTAATCTTTGATTTGTTTGATTCTCTATGTCCGTTATTTTGTGTATTCATGCATTTATATTATTGAGGCTATTATTTCATTTAGCTCACTTGCCCAAATGGCCTTACCTTTTATCATCCATTGTTAGCCAATTTGAGCCTACGATTAACCCACTTATTCTTATTTAGCACATTACAAGCCGTAAAGCGAAAAACAATAAAAGTTCTTAATTTGGATCTTTGATTGGCTTAGGCTAGTTAGTGTATATCATTCAAGTGTGGGAAAACTTGGGATATTGGGTGAATAAAAGGGTAGTTTTGTATTTTTATTGAAATTATTGGGAATTGGGTACATGCTCATGTATTGATTAAATGTAAAACCTTATGCATTGATATTTTTGTATATATCGCAAGGCAAAAAGAAAGAAAAATGAGAAAAACAAAAGAAAAAAAAGAAATAAAAAAAAGAAAAGAAAAAATAGAAAAAAGAAGAAAAACAATAAAATGGGGACAAAATGCCCCAAAGCAAAGTAAAGTACAATAAAGATCAATGCATATGGGTTGTGATCAAGAAACGAAAATGCATGAGTATGTGAAAAAGTGAAAAATGGGTAGTTAGGTTAGTTTGAATTGTATAGGATGTCATAGGTTAGGTGGGAAGTTTAAGTTGATCAAAGATTCGAATTTCAAGCTCGCTTGACCAAATATGCATCCTACCTTGACCCTAGCCCCATTACAACCTATGAAAAGAACTCATGATAAGTGTATGCATGCATGAAATATTTGTTGATTGTTAGAAGAAAAACAAATCTTAGAAAGCATGATTAGGGGAGAATTGAGAGAATCAAGCCTAAACACTTGAGCGAATAGAGTGCAAACACATCCGGTGAGGGTTTGATGCTCAATTACATGTTTTCACCTATGATCATCTCTTTTCATGCAAGTTTGTAAAAATATTTAATAACTCAATTCAATTGTGGATTAGACTTGCTAGACCTTAGCCCTTGTGCATATATGCTTCTTGGGAATTGATTTATTTTGACCAAGCAATTGCATTCATGTAGATAGTTGCATATAGGTAGATTGGATTTAGTTAGACTTCATTGAATAAAGGTTGATACCCCTTGTTTCTCTCTTGGTTTAAGCAAGAGGACATGCTTGGTTTAAATGTGGGGAGGTTGATAAACCCCCTTTGTAGGGTTTATCTTGTGCTTAATTTAGGTGATTTTACGACCTTTTACCCACATTTATTCAATGAAATAGCATGGTTTCATGATTGTCTCCCAATTTGTGCTTAAGTGTGAAAACATGCTTTCTAAGTCCTAAATTAGCTAAATTTAATTCACCATTGATTCTACTAGATGCCTTGATTTGTTTGTTAAGTGATTTCAGGTTGAAAAGTCTAGGAATGGATCAAAGGAATGGAAAGGAAAGCATACAAAGTGGAGAAATCATGAAAAGCCAAAGATTTGGAAAAAGCCCATGGACGCGCGCGCGCACTATGTGCCTAGACGCGGATTGCGAAATGCTCCAGGGACGCGTACGCGCCGAAAGTCGCACGTGATTTTTAACGAAGAACTCGTGCCTGGCGATTTTGGAGGGTTTCTGGCCCCACTTGGAGCTGAGATTTTGGCGGGAAAAGCTTTAAAAGACCAAGGATTGAAGGGGAATGTATCATTCACATCTTTTGGCTCATTTTACACTCATTAGGATTAGTTTAGAGTTAGTTTCTAGAGAGAGAAGAGCTTCTCTTCTCTCTAGAATTAGGAGTAGATTAGATCTAGATTAGGAATTCTTAGATCTATGTTAATTTCATGCTTTGATTCACTTTTCCTTTTGTAATTCTTCTTCTTCTACCTTTCCTCTCTCTAGTTTTACTTTTAATTCTTGTAATCCTTTACTTTTATGTTGATGCATTTTTGTTCTTCCATTTTCCTTTAATGCAATTTATGATTCATGTTCCTTTATTGTTCATTTGATTTGTTGTTGTTTAATTCCTTGCAATTGAGTAGTGTAGATTTACTTTCCTTGCAATTTTACTATGTTTTCCTTTTATGCCTTCCAAGTGTTTGATAAAATGCTTGGTTAGATTTTAGAGTTGAATTTAGTGCTCTTGGCTTGGGAAGGTAACTTAGGAACTCTTGAGTTGCTAATGTCCAAGTGATTGACGATTGGGAGCCATTAACTCTTGATCTCACTAATTGATTTGATGGAGAACTAGGACTTATGGACTTGGATTGATATAGCTCACTTGACTTTCCTCTACTATTAGTTAGGGGTTAACTTAGTGGGATTGATCCTTGCCAATTCTTATGTTGTGGTTAGTGATTAGGATAAAGATCCTTGACCACTAAACCTTGCCAAGACCTTTTTAGCTATTAGTTTACTTCCTTGTCATTTATCTTTCATGTCTCTTATCAAAAACCCCAAAAACATACAATTCATAACCAATAACAAGACACTTCATTGCAATTCCTAGGGAGAACAACCCGAGGTTCAATACTTCGGTTTATAAATTTAGGGGTTTGTTACTTGTGACAAACAAATTTTTGTATGAAAGGATTGATGTTGGTTTAGAAACTATATTGTAACGAGACTTATTGTGAATTCTAAACCGTCAAAAGTCCTCTTCATCAGACACAGGAAAGAAGTTCAAAGTAAGGGGTGAAGAGCTCAGCCCCTATGATCCTCCTCCTTAGAGGAGCTGACCGTCAAGCTAGTGACGGTAAAGAAGCGCTTGTCGGGAGGCAACCGAATAATTTTGTATCCTTAGTTATTTTTCTTTTGCATTGATTATATTACTTGTTTGATCTTTTATTGATTTTCTACTGTTTTCTGTTGTTTTACTTGTGTTTTGATCATGCAAATATTTTAAAATAGGAACCGGACACTTAGAAAAAATTTTGAACACTCTGGAGGAGGTTGATTCTGCCAGTTCCACGCTGAACTTGAGAGTTTCCAAGTTCGGCGTGGTTAGAAGCATGCAAGGAGGGAGTTCTTACTGCCAAGTGCATGCTGAACTTGGAAAATTTCAAGTTCAGCGTGGCCAACTACGTCAATTAGCGTACACCAGGACCAGACTCCACGCTGAACTTGGACTGCACCAAGTTCAATGTAGAGAGGAAAGCTTATATCTCTTCATTCAATATCCCCACAGATGCATCCCAAATCACGCCAAATCCCCTCTGATGAGCGGATAATTTATACGCTTTTTGGCGTTGTTTTCTAGTAGTTTTTAGTATGATTTAGTTAGTTTTTACTATGTTTTTATTAGTTTTTATGCAAAATTCACATTTCTAGACTTTACTATGAGTTTGTGTATTTTTCTGTGATTTCAAGTATTTTCTAGCTGAAATTGAGGGACCTGAGCAAAAATCTGATTCAGAGGCTGAAAAAGGACTACAGATGCTGTTGGATTCTGACCTCCCTGCACTCGAAGTGGAGTTTCTGGAGCTACAAAAGCTTAATTGGTGCGCTCTTAATTGCGTTAGAAAGTAGACCTTTTGGGATTTTTATTAATATATAATAGTCCATATTTTTCCCGAGATTTGATGGCCCAAACTGGCGTTCTAAGTCAGCATAAAAATTCTGGCGTCAAAACGGCAGAACTGGCATAAAAGCTGGAGTTAAACGCCCAAACTGGCACCCAAGCTGGTGTTTAACTCCAAGAAAAGTCTACATGTGAAAGCTTCAATGCTCAGCCCAAGCACACACCAAGTGGCCCGGAAGTAGATTTTTGCATCATTTACTTATTTATGTAAACCCTAGGCTACTAGTTCTCTATAAATAGGACCTTTTGCTATTGTATTTTCATCTTTTTCATCTTTAGTTCATCTTTTGATCTCTTGATCATGTTTTGGGGGGGCTGGCCATTCGGCCATGCCTGGACCTTCATCACTTATGTAATTTCAATGGTGGAGTTTCTACACACCATAGATTAAGGTGTGGGGATCTCCTGTTCTTCATGAATTAATGCAAAGTACTATTGTTTTTCTATTCAACTCAAGCCTAATTCTTCTCTAAGATATTCATTCACACACAAGATCATGATGAATGTGATGATTATGTGACACTCATCACCATTCTCACCTATGAACGCGTGCCTGACAACTACCTCCGTTCTACATGCAACAAGCTTGAATGTGTATCTCTTGGGTTTCTAATCTAAGATTAAAACCTTCGTGGTATAGGCTAGAATTATTGGCGGCCATTCTTGAGATCCGAAGCGTCTAAACCTTGTCTGTGGTATTCCGAGTAGGATCTAGGAAGGGATGACTATGACGAGCATAAAAACTTGCGAGTGTTGGGCGTAGTGACAGACGCAAAAGGATCGATGGATACTATTCCAACATGATCGAGAACCGACAGATGATTAGTCATGCGGTGACAGCGCATTTGGACCATTTTCACTATGAGGACAGGCGGTAGCCATTGACAATGGTGAAACCCAACATACAGCTTGCCATGGAAAGGAGTATGAATGATTGGATGAAGACAATAGGAAAGCAGGAGTTCAGGAGGAACAAAGCATCTTCATACGCTTATCTGAAATTTTCACCATTGAATTACATAAGTATCTCTATCTTATTTTATATTTTATCCATCTTTTAATTATCAATTCTCCATAACCATTTGAATCCGCCTGACTGAGATTTACAAGATGACCGTAGCTTGCTTCAAGCCGACAATCTCCGTGGGATCGACCCTTACTCACGTAAGGTTTATTACTTGGACGACCCAGTGCATTTGCTGGTTAGTTGTGCGGAATTGTGAAAAAGAGTTGAGATTACAATTGTGCGTACCAAGTTATTGGCGCCATTGATGATCACAATTTCGTGCACCAAGTTTTTGGCGCCGTTGCCGGGGATTGTTCGAGTTTGGACAACTGACGGTTCATCTTGTTGCTTAGATTAGGTAACTTTATTTTATTCTTCTGAATTTTTAAGAATGAATTCTAGAGTTTCAGATGATGTTTTTATCATCACAAAAGCTGATTGATTCTCATCAATTTGACTGTTGTATGTAATGTCCTGCTGAAGCTTGGCTAGCCATGTCTAATCTTTTTAAACTGAAGCTTTAGACTAACATTGCATGATTCCTGGAATTCTTATTAAGAATTTTGAAATCTTTATTTTCTTTTCCAAATAATTTTCGAAAAATTACAAAAAAATTTTATAAAATCATAAAACCAAAAATAATCTATGTTTCCTGTTTGAGTCTAGTGTCAATTTTTAAGTTTGGTGTCCTGCATGTTTTATTTAATTTCTTGCAATTTTCGAATATATGCATTATGTTCTTCATTAATCTTCAAGTTATTCTTGATGATTTCCTTGCTCTGATCTTTAAATTCTCTTGTCTTGTGTGTTTTGTTATTTTTCATATGCATTCTCAATTTCTTGTTATCCCTAGTATACAAACTTGTAAGTTTGGTGTCTTGCATGCATTATTTGTTTTGATCTTGATTTTCCATGATTAGTTTCATTTTATTGTTTCTTGGTGCGCAGAAATTGTGATTACACTTTAATTATGTAAAATTCATCGCTCTTTCTTTCCCTGGTAATGGCGCCAAAAACATGATGCCAATACCATGGTTCACAACTTCGCACAACTAACCAGCAAGTGCACTGGGTCGTCCAAGTAATACCTTACGTGAGTAAGGGTCGAATCCCACGGAGATTGTTAGTATGAAGCAAGCTATGGTCACCTTGTAAATCTCAGTCAGGCGGATATAAAATAGTAATGGAATTTTCGAAAATAATTAATAAAATAGGGATAGAAATACTTATGTAAATCATTGGTGAGAATTTCAGATAAGCGAATAGAGATGCTTCCATTCCTCTGAACCTCTGCTTTCCTGCTATCTTCACCCAATCAGTTTTACTCCTTTCCATGGCTGGCTTCATGTAATGCATCACCATTGTCAATGGCTACTTTCGGTCTTCTCTCGGGAAAATGATCCAAATGCCCTATCACGGCACGACTAATCGTCTGGAGGCATCACCCTTGTCAATGGTTACATCCTATCCTCTCAGTGAAAATGGTCAACGCACCCTGTCACGGCACGGCTATTCATCTGTCGGTTCTCGATCATGCTGGAATAGGATTTACTATCCTTTTGCGTCTGTCACTATGCCCAGCAATCACGAGTTTGAAGCTCGTCACAGTCATTCAGTCATTGAATCCTACTCGGAATACCACAGACAAGGTTTAGACTTTCCGGATTCTCTTGAATGCCGCCATCATTCTAGCTTACACCACGAAGATTCCGATTAAGAGATCTAAGAGATACTCATTCAATCTAATGTAGAACGGAAGTGGTTGTCAGGCACACGTTCATAGGGAATGATGATGATTGTCACGTTCATCACATTCAGGTTGAAGTGCGAATGAATATCTTAGAAGCGAAATAAGATGAATTGAATAGAAAACAGTAGTACTTTGCATTAATCTTTGAGGAACAGCAGAGCTCCACACCTTAATCTATGGAGTGTAGAAACTCTACCGTTGAAAATACATAAGTGATAATGGAGTTCATTGGTCTCGGCCCCAGAGGGGAACCGGAGTAACCAAGACTGTGAATACAATGATAAAAAGTTCTATTTATAATAAACTAGTCACTAGGGTTTACAAAAGTAAGTAATTGATGCATAAATCCACTTCCGAGGCCCACATGGTGTGTGCTTGGGCTGATCTTGAGTGTTGCACGTGTAGAGGTCATTCTTGGAGTTGAACGCCAGCTTTTGTGCCAGTTTGGGCGTTGAACTCCACTTTGCAGCTTGTTTCTGGCGCTGGACGCCAGAATTGGGCAGAGAGCTGGCGTTGAACGCCAGTTTGCGTCGTCTAAACTTGGGCAAAGTATGGACTATTATACATTGCTGGAAAGCCCTGGATGTCTAATTTCCAACGCAATTAGAAGCGCGCCATTTTGAGTTCTGTAGCTCTAGAAAATCCAATTTGGGTGCAGGGAGGTCAGAATCCAACAGCATCAGCAGTCCTTCTTCAACCTCTGAATCTGATTTCTGCTCAAGTCCCTCAATTTCAGCCAGAAAATACCTGAAATCACAGAAAAACACACAAGCTCATAGTAAAGTCTAGAAATGTGAATTTAACATAAAAACTAATGAAAACATCCCTAAAAGTAACTAGATTCTACTAAAAACATACTAAAAACAATGCCAAAAAGCGTATAAATTATCCGCTCATCACAACACCAAACTTAAATTGTTGCTTGTCCCCAAGCAACTGAAAATCAAATAGGATAAAAACAAGAGAAGATACTATAAATTCCAAACTATCAATGAAACAGAGCTTCAATCATATGAGCGGGACTTATAGCTTTTTTGCCTCTTGAATAGTTTTGGCATCTCACTTCATCTATTGAAGTTCAGAATGATTGGCATCTATAGGAACTCAGAGTTTAGATAGTGTTATTGACTCTCCTAGTTCAGTATGATGATTCTTGAACACAGCTATTTTATGAGTCTTGGCCGTGGCCCTAAGCACTTTGTTTTCCAGTATTACCACCGGATACATAAATGCCACAGACACATAATTGGGTGAACCTTTTTAGATTGTGACTCAGCTTTGCTAAAGTCCCCAATTAGAGGTGTCCAGGGTTCTTAAGCACACTCTTTTTTTGCTTTGAACCTTGACTTTAACCGCTCAGTCTCAAGTTTTTACTTGACACCTACACGCCACAAGCACATGGTGAGGGACAGCTCGGTTTAGCCGCTTAGACCAGGATTTTATTCCTTTAGGCCCTCCTATCCATTGATGCTCAAAGCCTTGGGATCCTTTTTATTTGCCCTTGCCTTTTGGTTTTAAGGGTTATTGGCTTTTTGCTCTTGCCTCTTGGTTTTAAGAGCTTTTGGCTTTTTCTGCTTGCTTTTTTTTTTCGCCTATTTTTTTTTTTTCTGCAAGCTTTGTTCTTTGCTGCTTTTTCTTGCTTCAAGAATCATTTTTATGATTTTTCAGATTATCAAATAACATGTCTCCTAGTCATCATTCTTTCAAGAGCCAACATATTTAACATTCTTAAACAACAACTTCAAAAGACATATGCACTGTTCAAGCATACATTTAGAAAACAAGAAGCATTGTCACCACATCAATATAATTAAGCTAAGTTCAAGGATAAATTCGAAACTCATGTACTTCTTGTTCTTTTGAATTAAAACATTTTTCATTTAAGAGAGGTGATGGATTCATAGGACATTCATAACTTTAAGACATAGTTACTAACTACTAATGATCATGTAATGAAGACACAAACATAGATAAGCACATAACATAGAAAACGAAAAATAGAAGAAATAAGAACAAGGAATGAATCCACCTTGGTGATGGTGGCGTTTCCTTCTTGAGGAACCAATGATGTCCTTGAGCTCTTCTATGTCTCTTCCTTATTTTTGTTGCTCCTCCCTCATTGCTTTTTGATCTTCTCTTATTTCATGAAGGATGATGGAGTGTTCTTGATGTTCCACCCTTAGTTGTCCCATATTGGAACTCAATTCTCCTAGGGAGGTGTTGATTTGCTCCCAATAGTTTTGTGGAGGAAAGTGCATTTGAGGCATTTCCGAGATCTCATGGTGATGAGCTTCATACGCCTCTTGAGCTCCATGAATGGGCTCTCTTGCTTGCTCCATTTTTTTCTTAGTGATGGGCTTGTCCTCTTTAATGAGGATATCTCCCTCTATGTCAATCCCAGCCGAATTGCATAGGTGGCAAATGAGGTGAGGAAAGGCTAACCTTGCCATAGTGGAGGACTTGTTAGCCACCTTGTAGAGTTCTTGAGGTATAATCTCATGAACTTCCACCTCTTCTCCAATCATGATGCTATGGATCATGATGGCCCGTTCTATAGTAACTTCAGACCGGTTGCTAGTGGGAATGATTGAGCATTGAATGAACTCCAACCATCCTCTAGCTACAAGCTTAAGGTCCAGTCTTCTCAGTTAAATCGGTTTGCCTTTTGAGTCAATTTTCCCTTGAGCTCCTTCTACACATATGTCCATAAGGACTTGGTCCAACCTTTGATCAAAGTTGACTCTCCTTGTGTAGGGGCGTGCGTTCTCTTCCATGTTTGGCAAGTTGAATGCCAACCTCACATTTTCCGGACTAAAATCTAAGTATTTCCCCCGAACCATTGTAACATAGTTCTTTGGATCCGGGTTCTTACTTTGATCATGGTTCTGGGTGATCCATGCATTATCATAGAACTCTTGAACCATTAGGATGCCGATTTGTTGGATGGGGTTTGTTAGAACTTCCCAACCTCTTCTTTGAATTTCATGTCGGATCTCCGGATACTCATTTCTTTTGAGTTTGAAAGGGACCTCGGGGATCACCTTCTTCTTGGCCACAACATCATAGAAGTGGTCTTGATGGGCTTTGGAGATGAACCTTTCCATCTCCCATGACTCGGAGGTGGAAGCTTTTGTCTTTCCTTTTCCTTTTCTAGAGGATTCTCCAGTCTTAGGTGCCATCAATGGTAATGGAAAAACAAAAAGTTTATGCTTTTACCACACCAAACTTAGAATTTTGCTCGCCCTCGAGCAATAGAAGAAAGAATAGATGAAGAAGAAGAAGAAAATATGGAGGAAAAGAGGGAGAGTGTATTCGGCCAAGAAGGGGAAGAGAGGGTTGTAGTGTGTGAAAATGAGGAAGAATGGAGGGCTTTATATAGGGGAAGGAGGGGGGTTGAGGTGATTGGTGAAGGGTTTTTGGGAAGAGTGTTTATGGGATGGTGTGAAAGAGAGTGGAGGTAGGTGGGGATCCTGAGGTGATCCTGTGGGGTCCACAGATCCTAAGGTGTTCAAGGATTTACAACCTTGCACCAAATTAGGCATGTAAAATGCCCTTGCACCCAACTCTGGGCGTTCAGCGCCAGGTTGGTGCCCATTTTGGGCGTTCAACGCCCATTTGTTGCCCATTTCTGGCGTTGAACGCAAGAACCATGCTTGTTCTGGGCGTTCAGCGCCAGCTCTTCTCCTGGGTGCATTTCTGGCGTTCAAACGCCCAGATGATGCCTATTTTGGGCGTTCAGCGCCCAGATACTTCCCATTTTGGGCGTTCAGCGCCAGAACCATGCTCTGTTCTGGTGTTGAACACCAGGCAGGTGCTTCCTCCAGGGTGTGATTTTTCTTCTGCTGTTTTTGATTCCGTTTTCAATTTTTATTTTTATTTTGTGACTCCACATGATCATGAACCTATAAAGACATATAACTAAGAAAAATATAGTTAGATAAAAATTGGGTTGCCTCCCAACAAGCGCTTCTTTAATGTCAATAGCTTGACAGTGGGCTCTCATGGAGCCTCACAGATATTCAGAGCATTGTTGAGACCCTCCAACACCAAACTTAGAGTTTGACTGTGGGGGCTTTGTTTGACTCTGCTTTGAGAGAAGCTTTTTCTGCTTCCTCTCCATGGATGCAGAGAGAGATCCTTGAGTTGTAAACACAAGGTTGTCCTTATTCAGTTGAAGGATCAATTCTCCTCTGTCCACATCAATCACAGCTCTTGCTGTGGCTAGGAAAGGTCTTCCTAGGATGATGGATTCATCCTCTTCCTTTCCAGTATCCAGGACTATGAAATCAGCAGGGATGTAAAGGCCTTCAACCTTTACTAACACGTCCTCTACTTGTCCATAAGCCTATTTTCTTGAATTGTCTGCCATCTCTAATGAGATTTTAGCAGCTTGCACCCCATAGATTCCCAGTTTCTCTATTACAGAGAGGGGCATGAGGTTTATCCCTGAACCAAGGTCACACAGAGCCTTAAAGATCATGGTGCCTATGGTACAAGGTATTATGAACTTTCCAGGATCCTGTCTCTTCTGAGGCAATGTCAGTTGATCCAGATCACTTAGTTCATTGGTGAATAAGGGAGGTTCATCTTCCCAAGTCTCAATACCAAATAATTTGGCATTCAGCTTCATGATTGCACCAAGAAACTTGGCAGTTTGCTCTTCAGTAACATCCTCATTCTCTTCAGAAGAGGAATACTCATCAGAGCTCATGAAGGGCATAAGGAAGTTCAATGGAATCTCTATGGTCTCTAGATGAGCCTCAGAGTCCTTTGGTTCCTCAGAGGGAAGCTCCTTATTGACCACTGGACGTCCCAGGAGGTCTTCCTCCTTGGGATTCACGTCCTCCTCTCCCTCATTGGGTTTGGCCATTTTGATTATGTCAATGGCCTTGCACTCTCCTTTTGGATTTTCTTCTGTATTGCTTGGGAGAGTACTAGGAGGGATTTCAGTGATCCTCTTACTCAGCTGGCCCACTTGTGCTTCCAAATTTCTAATGGAAGACCTTGTTTCTGTAACACCCTAACTACCAAAGCTCACACTTCCGGCTGCGTGACTCTGATAGTTCGGACATTACGACGACTTTTATATTATTTAATACTAAAATATGAGCTTGTTTAAAACTTTAAGTCGCAATACAGATCCAAAAATACGGTGCACAGCCCCTGCCGAGCTCCGTTTGACATCTGAGGAACGCTTCCCTTCCCGATCTCTTGCAGCAGATTCGGACGACACGACTCCACCGACGGCACCCGAAAGCACGAGGCTGAAAATGGCGCTCGTGACGGGCTTCACGGCGAGGAGCGATCGCAACAACTCAAGCCGCGAAGACGACAGCAGCAGCGGTGGCATTTCTCGGTGACCCATCATCTGCGGCGGCGCTGGGCAGAGACGGCAACGACGCGACTACCGGCGACGAGCTTGGTCGACGATGGTAGCACGAACAGCAGAGGCGGCACGACCAGGATGGATCCATGGTGCTGCAGCTTAGGGACGGTGACTCGCGACACTCCCTTTCCCTCCATGGTTCGGCGATGGCGCGATGGCGGCAGTGAGGTTCAGCACGCCGGCGCGGTCCCTTTCCTCCCCTCCTCTCCTTCTTCTCCTCCACCGATCCGTTTCTCCCTTCCCTCTCTATTTCTTTCTTTCTTCCATTTCCGCAGCTATTGCTGCTGGTTGGATTGGGGGAAGGCTGCGGCTGTGTGTGTGTGTGTTTTGGTTAGAGGGCAGCAGCTGCTGCTGCTGGTTTAGGGAGGGGAAACGGGTACCGGGTCAGGTTTTCAGGGTTAGGGTTTTTCTTTCAAAAATTAGGGTTAGGGGCATTTTAGTAATTTCGAATAAAAATAGGGATATTATAGTAATTAGAAATAAATTCTAATCCATTAAAAATAATGTATAAAAATACTATTTGCTCATCAATTTCATAAATTATTTTCAATAAAATGCCCAAATCTAAAAATTAGAAATAATATACTTAATTTCTTCATTTTCCAAAATAGCAGTAATAATATTTAAAATATTACTTATCTAATCCAAATCATATAAAATCCTTATCATTTCATAACTATCAACCTTATACTTTAACTATAGAAAATAATCCAATAATTATAAAATTGGATAGTAATCATAACTTATCTCAAATCCACTAAATCAAAACTTGCCTTAATTATCTTTAATAAAATAATCTCTGAAATTAAGGCTATAAATAACTGTAGGATTTGAGACTTGATCATAATAAGACTTTTCAAATATTCTGGGTCTTACATTCTACCCACCTTATAAAAATTTTCGCCCCCGAAAATTGATACAAAATGAAAGAAATTCCATAACAGTTCACCCTTGAACACATTTAAGGAAGAAGCAAAAATATCTCAAAATATAATCATATATATACGATTTTCAAATACTTTGATCGTCATATGCATAATGGTACAAAGGTAGGAGTGTGATTGCAAAGCAAACATTACAAGGTAGGCTCGATGCAAAAGATAACATGGGTCAATCATGTGATAGTAGGACAAAGCATCAAAGGCTATAAAACAGGATGGGGTTAAAACAACGTGCTTAAGATCCGCACACTAATCTCATATTAGCCTCAGGGCTTCAAGTTTCCAACCTCATCAGGCACTTAATAATCCCCATATCCGATCATAAGCCTAACGACCGCAAACCCGTTCGCAAGGAACAAAACACCCACAACTCTTAACGTTGCACACCTACCGCTTCAACTTTCGTATGCACACATCACGTATTAAAGAACTAACGCATCGCGTTAGTATATCTATAGATCGCACGTGATATCAAAACAATTCTCGAGTCTACTCAGAAGAATACGAGATCTTAGAAAGGAGAGACAAATGCCAAAGACAATACTCATTGATTTGACAGAATATATCCAATTCCAGATAAACAAGGATGTTCAAGCAATGAAGTTTGCTAGACACAATTCAATTGACAACTTCAAAGATAACCCTTAGATCAAAGAAGTTCAATAGGATCGATAAGAAGAAAACCAGCGCATCAGTTTGAAACAAACTCAAGCTGAGTCGAGGAAGCATGAGGTTTACAGAAGAGAACATTTCAGACCCAAGACAAAGCTCACAGAACTCAAGAGCACGATTAAAGGTACTTCCGAATACATTGTTCATAAAGGAACCAAAACTTGCGGAAAAACCACTTCGCAATTTAGAAGAAAAGTTAAGTAACAAACATCCTCCCAGAGAATAACAAAAGCAATAACGTGGCCTTGCTGTAATACAATTTTATGTTGAAACAGATCATGTAGAATTTTAAAAACAAGGTGCACACAAGTTTGGCTAAAAGCTAAAATATTTTCTCAAATATTTTAGAAAGATAATTAGGTGCACAACTTAACCAAAGGCAATCATAAAACTCAGAAAAGAAATCAAATGCTTGTTCAAAAATTCTCAAAGTTCATATTCAGACAAGCGTGTATAACATTCATAGCAAGGACGAAAGAGGAAGTTAAAATCTTTTTAGAAAAGAAACTCCGAGGTAAAAAATTTTTGCTTACAATTTGGTAAGGAGACAAGTGGTGCGTTACAAACGAACATGTTTCCATTAAACAAGGAAACTTTTCAAAACCTCATTTAAAATAGCGCTTGCCAACTTTGAATTAACTTCGTCAAAATTGAACAATGGTTTCAATCTCAATCAAGCAACAGAAAATAAATTCCGTTAAAAACTTCTTACAAGAGAATTCAATACTCCCTTAAAAGATTCAAAGCAAGACTCCAAAAGTATTCTTAAAATCACCATCTCAGAAGAACATTCAAGAAGTTCAAGATGTACTAAAAAGGAGTCAAGCCATACTAGAAAGGATCTCAAATTAAAATAGTCCAAACAAGACCCACTAGACATGAAACATCAAACAAGTTTTAAATTGATCCAAAAGAATACAAAAGTCATAGAAAAAGACAACTCAATCATTAGTAATTTCTCAAGGATAAATCTTTGACTAAAAACTCTTGTAAAGACAATGAGAATAAACGATGCACTATTTTGAAACGAATCAAACTAACTCACATAAGAATGAGATTCACAAGGTTGGAAAAACCAAGATCAATAGTAACGCTCACAAGATGTAAGAGATCAGTTAAAAACAAGGTCAAGCATGACATTCGTGGAGATGGAAAGCTTAAGAGAGAATGAGTTCGTTCATAAGAAGAAAGCCATGAGTATAACATTTTTAAAAGAACAACAATGGCATAAACCATGTAGTATGCTAAATCAGACTCAAATCAAAATGAATTAAGTAAAGTTTATCAAATGAAACTCAACCGGGATAAAAGCGAGAAATCCCCTTTCTTTCCAGAATTTTGAAAAATACCCCAAATACATAATCAAATGAAGACGTGCATTAGAACTATAGTAAAATTACTAGAAAGTCAAATTGTATTTAGAGTAAGTGCAATTCCGTAAACCAGTAAAAGTACAGACGAGGCATTAGAAATAAATAGTTGTTAAACTGTATAAGAAATCTCAAGTTTCATATATACGTAAGTATACATCTATCCGACAGCAACTTTATAAAAATCTCAAAATTGTCTGTAATTCACTGTCAAATAAGAGGAACATTGAATCAACAATTTCTCTAAGAATGGACTCAGAACCCGGAGTTAAAAGGCACAGTGCATTAAGACAAGTTCAAAGCTATTTCAAAGAATACCTGAATCAAGAAGAACTCAAACAGAGAAAGATAGATGTAACAAGGATTGCAAACAAGCATATGCAATTAAGATCAAACAAGAATGCATAGGAATAGAGGAATAGAATTGAAGAATCAAACTACTTTTCAAAAGGATTAGCAAGCAAGAACTTCAAGTTATGACATGATAGAACAGGTCGACTCGAACAGAATTCAAGATACACAACTGAATAGCCTCGAGAA
Organism: Arachis hypogaea; assembly: GCF_003086295.3. NCBI lineage: Eukaryota > Viridiplantae > Streptophyta > Magnoliopsida > Fabales > Fabaceae > Arachis > Arachis hypogaea. Next base: position 96,527,999 of record NC_092050.1, on the reverse strand, counting down.
ATAGTTTCTAACGTTCCCAAAACCCGCGATTCGCTTTACTCGAAACTCGTATATCATCTATGATAACCCATCAGTTCTTTCATATACATAATTCGCTAGTATTAAGCCGGCCAAACTTAATATCAGGAATTATGCAATGTAAGACTAACAGCGTTAATCACTAGACCGTCATGTGCATAAAGCTCTAATTCTCGTCATTCGACAAGACCTAATATATGACAAACGCTCAGAGTATGCAATTGAAGCATAGTCAGCCCATTCCTCAGGCTCTACAGGAAGAACTGCTCTGATACCATAATGTAACACCCTAACTACCAAAGCTCACACTTCCGGCTGCGCGACTCTGATAGTTCGGACATTACGACGACTTTTATATTATTTAATACTAAAATATGAGCCTGTTTAAAACTTTAAGTCGCAATACCGATCCAAAAATACTTTCATCCGATATCATACATCCATAAATACCATACAACTTACAAAACTCATAAAGAGTACATCCATATATATATACATACATATATATAAGTAATATTACAACCATAATCCAATACAATTCCTATCCCTCTTACAGATTATATCAAGATAAAGGCAAGGGTACAATAAACCATAGCTAAAACAATACAGAGCATCACAACAACAATTTAATAAGCTCTTCGTAACTTCTGCGCCCATATCCTGAAAGGGGAAAAATGTAGGGGGGTGAGAACATCATCCTCGAAAGGGTTCTCAGTAGAGGGTTTTTGGGAATTACTGTAATAGGATACGTGAGTATAAACCGTACCAGTGATTAATAACCATCTTATGCCTCCTTTTCAAAAACAACGGTTTACAATGAAAGTAAAGTCGGAAATCTTTTCTGAAAGAGGAACCATTCAATTCTCAAAAACTCAAAAGCCTTTCAACACGATTTATCTATGCTGAAACAAAATAGCCTTTCATATTTTATTCCAAACCAGAAACACAAAACCGAAATCAACCATCGGTTCATCTCATTCCAACCACGGCCCTAGGCCCAAACAATCCAACCATCAACCAATCACCACAGTCCAACAGAGTCCCAGTAGAAAACACAAATAGGAAGATGCAAGCACAAAAAAACAGTTATTGCAAGTAGAACAATTAGCAATTAATCACATAGGCACACCAAGTATAATATGCACACCCAAACAATGTCACATAGATGCATATGATGCATGCCTGTCCCTAGTGGCTGATGATATCATCTGTCGGTTATATAGCCAACCCGACACGTCCTGGTAGCTAACCATGGACAGAAACACCCATTGCTACTACCCGCTCAACCCAGAGCCCGTGGAATAACCACTACTGCGGCTACTACCCAGGCGGGTGTTTAACAGCTCAACCTGGAGCGAGTGGAATCACCACTACTACCGCTACTACCCAGGCGTCACAGTCTCTGACCTGGAGCAAGTGGGACGAACCACAACCCTTGCTACTACCCAGGTATCTCAAGCATATATTCATTCAGTCCCAGTCATGGATCAACATCCATCTCAGCCATCCGGCTTAAGTTCATAATTCATAGTCAGCCATACGGCCCATAACTCATTCAGCAATCAGCCATAAATCAATATCTTACACAGCCATTCCGGCTCACGGTTCAATCCAGAACCAGCCATTATTCATAATCATACACATCCATTCCGGCCCATAACAAAACAGCACTTTCACCATTCAACATCGTCGAATTCATAAAACCGGCATTTAAGCCTCAAATCACTTTTCTCAAGCCATTTCACTTTGAAATCAAATTTCAACTCTTTTCAGCCTTGGCTTTAAAGATCTCATTTTTCAAATCATCTCAGGCTCATAAGCCAAATTTACTCAAAGTAAGTTCCCTTTTTAAAACAAAGCCGCTCTCGGCATCCTCTTTCCAAGACTTCCAAAACCATGGAAAGTTAAAGATTTAATTTGGGAACAATCAAAATCACCCATTTCACAATGGGATTTTATAACAAAATTTCTCGGCAGAGTCCCAAGTCTTTAGGGGAGAATAACATAACTCATTTCGCCAAATTCATTTAAAATCATTAAAACATTGGCTTCCTGATTTGAGTAAGAAAATAGGATCTAAGCCAAACCGAGTCATGTAATCATTCACTTCTTTCAAAGCCGTTTCCTTTACTTAGGCAAAACCAACTTCAACCCCCATGATAATTCTAGAACGTTTCAACTGTTCAAAATTGTTTTAATCTTGCAAGAATTCAGAATTCAAAGAGTACTGAAAACCTTTCTCAAAATATTTCAAAATGAAACTTGTCAATAGACATTCAGGTTCTTTCAAAGTCATTGAAACTTCTTTAATTGAAACCCCCAAGTCAAATTCAAAGGCATAAACCCTTTTCACATCCAAACAGCTTTAAAACACAAGTTTCATCTAAATAACCTTCTCCTGAAAGAGATACAATGCCTTTCTTAAGAAGCAAGACTAAATCACAATTTCCTCTTTATTAATTCATTTCGAAAGCATGAATCATCCTTTTCTCGATAATTCAAATAAAATAGTAGAAGTCTTTAACTCATCATTTTCCAGACAACATTTCAATAAAGACTCTGATTTTATAGAAATTTCGGCAGCACCTCCCCTAAAACTTGGACTTTTGCCACCCGGTTCGGGTCCCAACTAAACCGTTTCTCATTCCTTTTCAACAGCTCAAACCAGAAATCAATTCAAAAGCAAGCTAAATCCAACAGTCGCCTCAATGGCATACCTCAAGGAAACCATTTCAAAAATCAACTCAATATCAACCGGTTTAACTCATTTATAAAGCTTTAAAGAATCGGTTCAGCAATAAATCATTTATCAAAGCCAGAGCAATTAAAGCAACCCAGGCTGAATTTCAAGAGCATTCTATCTTTCACATCATCAAAATAATTGACTCAATTCAAACCAATCCTCAACGGATTAAACTCATTTCAAATATTTAAAGAATCAACTTCAAACATTACATTTCACAAGCCACACAACAATTCAGCCAAACCAACATCCATAGTCATTCGAGTCAATCAATTGATACATAAGGCAGATACAATCACCAAGTACACAATATCTCACATCAGTACCCATATGTAATAATTCCAATAATAAACTATAGTTTTTGGAAAGCGCCCCTACCTCAAAACACAATTCCATAGCCCAAACGCGTCACATAATCCCTTCCGCCTCGACCCGAGATCAACAATCAAAATCCCGGCAGCCAAAACCTCGGTTCCAAGCCACTTTCGCAACAGTCTCAACAACTCTAATCGCAACATACGACAACCAAAACTCAATCGTATAGCAATTAGTGCCACTACCTCAGCGTATGATAACAGAAAAGGACTTTCAAATCAAAAACGCTTACAGAACGAAGAAGGAGCAGTTGAACCGAAACAGCGGCGATCTCTGAACCGGTTTGGCAGCAGCCCGGCAGCCACCTCAAGTAGCAGCAGCGACCAGACTCCGACAATGGCGCCTGGAACCCACATACAGAGACGTTAAAGCTTCCAGAATCTTAAACGAATGAAGACCGAATTCAAAAACCCTTACCGGCAGAGTTTTCCGGCGACGGCAGCAGGGTTTTCCGGTGGCCAATCATGGTGGCGTAGTTTCCTCCTCTGGTAGCAACACTCGTGGCGACAACCTCCCACCACGGGGAGCCCAGCCACGCGGTGCGACAGCAACCTCGCGACGGCTCCCTCTCGCGTCTCATCTCCCTCTACGTGCGAGTTCAGCGACGGCGCACAACCCCTGCCGAGCTCCGTTTGACATCTGAGGAACGCTTCCCTTCCCGATCTCTTGCAGCAGATTCGGCCGACACGACTCCACCGACGGCACCCGAAAGCACGAGGCTGAAAGTGGCGCTCGTGACGGGCTTCACGGCGAGGAGCGATCGCAACAACTCAAGCCGCGAAGACGACAGCAGCAGTGGTGGCATTTCTCGGTGACCCATCATCTGCGGCGGCACTGGGCAGAGACGGCAACGACGCGACTACTGGCGACGAGCTTGGTCGACGATGGTAGCACGAACAGTAGAGGCTGCACGACCAGGATGGATCCATGGTGCTGCAGCTTAGGGACGGTGACTCGCGACACTCCCTTTCCCTCCATGGTTCGGCGATGGCGCGACGGCAGCGGTGAGGTTCAGCACGCCGGCGCGGTCCCTTTCCTCCCCTCCTCTCCTTCTTCTCCTCCACCGATCCGTTTCTCCCTCCCCTCTCTATTTCTTTCTTTCTTCCATTTCCGCAGCTATTGCTGCTGGTTGGATTGGGGGAAGGCTGCGGCTGTGTGTGTGTGTTTTGGTTAGAGGGCAGCAGCTGCTGCTGCTGGTTTAGGGAGGGGAAACGGGTACCGGGTCAGGTTTTCAGGGTTAGGGTTTTTCTTTTAAAAATTAGGGTTAGGGGCATTTTAGTAATTTCGAATAAAAATAGGGATATTATAGTAATTAGAAATAAATTCTAATCCATTAATAATAATGTATAAAAATACTATTTGCTCATCAATTTCATAAATTATTTTTCAATAAAATGCCCAAATCTAAAAATTAGAAATAATACACTTAATTTCTTCATTTTCCAAAATAGCAGTAATAATATTTAAAATATTATTTATCTAATCCAAATCATATAAAATCCTTATCATTTCATAACTATCAACCTTATACTTTAACTATAGAAAATAATCCAATAATTATAAAATTGGATAGTAATCATAACTTATCTCAAATCCAATAAATCAAAACTTGCCTTATTTATCTTTAATAAAATAATCTCTGAAATTAAGGCTATAAATAACTGTAGGATTTGAGACTTGAACATAATAAGACTTTTCAAATATTCTGGGTCTTACATTCTACCCACCTTATAAAAATTTTTGCCCCCGAAAATTGATACAAAATGAAAGAAATTCCATAACAGTTCACCCATGAACACATTTAAGGAAGAAGCAAAAATATCTCAAAATATAATCATATATATACGATTTTCAAATACTTTGATCGTCATATGCATAATGGTGCAAAGGTAGGAGTGTGATTGCAAAGCAAACATTACAAGGTAGGCTCAATGCAAAAGATAACATGGGTCAATCATGTGATAGTAGGGCAAAGCATCAAAGGCTATAAAACTGGATGGGGTTAAAACAACGTGCTTAACATCCGCACACTAATCTCATATCAGCCTCAGTGCTTCAACTTTCCAACCTCATCAGGCACTTAACAATCCCCATATCCGATCATAAGCCTAACGACCGCAAACCCGTTCGCAAGGAACAAAACACCCACAACTCTTAACGTTGTACACCTACCGCTTCAACTTTCGTATGCACACATCACGTCTTAAAGAACTAACACATCGCGTTAGTATATCTATAGATCGCACGTGATATCAAAACAATTCTCGAGTCTACTCAGAAGAATACGAGATCTTAGAAAGGAGAGACAAATGCCAAAGACAATACTCATAGATTTGAAAGAATATATCCAATTCCAGATAAACAAGGATGTTCAAGCAATGAAGTTTGCTAGACACAATTCAATTGACAACTTCAAAGATAACCCTTAGATCAAAGAAGTTCAATAGGATCGATAAGAAGAAAACCAGCACATCAGTTTGAAACAAACTCAAGTTGAGTCGAGGAAGCATGAGGTTTATAGAAGAGAACATTTCAGACCCAAGACAAAGCTCACAGAACTCAAGAGCACGATTAAAGGTACTTCCGAATACATTGTTCATAAAGGAACCAAAACTTGCGGAAAAACCACTTCGCAATTTAGAAGAAAAGTTAAGTAACAAACATCCTCCCAGAGAATAACAAAAGCAATAACGTGGCCTTGCTGTAATACAATTTTATGTTGAAACAGATCATGTAGAATTTTAAAAACAAGGTGCACACAAATTTGGCTAAAAGCTAAAATATTTTCTCAAATATTTTAGAAAGATAATTAGGTGCACAACTTAACCAAAGGCAATCATAAAACTCAGAAAAGAAATCAAATGCTTGTTCAAAAATTCTCAAAGTTCATATTCAGACAAGCGTGTATAACATTCATAGCAAGGACGAAAGAGGAAGTTAAAATCTTTTTAGAAAAGAAACTCCGAGGTAAAAAATTTTTGCTTACAATTTGGTAAGGAGACAAGTGGTGCGTTACAAACGAACATGTTTCCATTAAACAAGGAAACTTTTCAAAACCTCATTTAAAATAGCGCTTGCCAACTTTGAATTAACTTCGTCAAAATTGAACAATGGTTTCAATCTCAATCAAGCAACAAAAAATAAATTCCGTTAAAAACTTCTTACAAGAGAATTCAATACTCCCTTAAAAGATTCAAAGCAAGACTCCAAAAGTATTCTTAAAATCACCATCTCAGAAGAACATTCAAGAAGTTCAAGATGTACTAAAAAGGAGTCAAGCCATACTAGAAAGGATCTCAAATTAAAATAGTCCAAACAAGACCCACTAGACTTGAAACATCAAACAAGTTTTAAATTGATCCAAAAGAATACAAAAGTCATAGAAAAAGACAACTCAATCATTAGTAATTTCTCAAGGATAAATCTTTGACTAAAAACTCTTGTAAAGACAATGAGAATAAACGATGCACTATTTTGAAACGAATCAAACTAACTCACATAAGAATGAGATTCACAAGGTTGGGAAAACCAAGATAAATAGTAATGCTCACAAGATGTAAGAGATCAGTTAAAAACAAGGTCAAGCATGACATTCGTGGAGATGGAAAGCTTAAGAGAGAATGAGTTCGTTCATAAGAAGAAAGCCATGAGTCTAACATTTTTAAAAGAACAACAATGGCATAAACCATGTAGTATGCTAAATCAGACTCAAATCAAAATGAATTAAGTAAAGTTTATCAAATGAAACTCAACCGGGATAAAAGCGAGAAATCCCCTTTCTTTCCAGAATTTTGAAAAATACCCCAAATACATAATCAAATGAAGACGTGCATTAGAACTATAGTAAAATTACTAGAAAGTCAAATTGTATTTAAAGTAAGTGCAATTCCGTAAACCAGTAAAAGTACAGACGAGGCATTAGAAATAAATAGTTGTTAAACTGTATAAGAAATCTCAAGTTTCATATATACGTAAGTATACATCTATCCGACAGCAACTTTATAAAAATCTCAAAATTGTCTGTAATTCACTGTCAAATAAGAGGAACATTGAATCAATAATTTCTCTAAGAATGGACTCAGAACCCGGAGTTAAAAGGCACAGTGCATTAAGACAAGTTCAAAGCTATTTCAAAGAATACCTGAATCAAGAAGAACTCAAACAGAGAAAGATAGATGTAACAAGGATTGCAAACAAGCATATGCAATTAAGATCAAACAAGAATGCATAAGAATAGAGGAATAGAATTGAAGAATCAAACTACTTTTCAAAAGGATTAGCAAGCAAGAACTTCAAGTTATGACATGATAGAACAGGTCGACTCGAACAGAATTCAAGATACACAACTGAATAGCCTCGAGAAATAGTTTCTAACGTTCCCAAAACCCGCGATTCGCTTTACTCGAAACTCGTATATCATCTATGATAACCCATCAGTTCTTTCATATACATAATTCGCTAGTATTAAGCCGGCCAAACTTAATATCAGGAATTATGCAATGCAAGACTAACAGCGTTAATCACTAGACCGTCATGTGCATAAAGCTCTAATTCTCGTCATTCGACAAGACCTAATATATGACAAACGCTCAGAGTATGCAATTGAAGCATAGTCAGCCCATTCCTCAGGCTCTACAGGAAGAACTGCTCTGATACCATAATGTAACACCCTAACTACCAAAGCTCACACTTCCAGCTGCACGACTCTGATAGTTCGGACATTACGACGACTTTTATATTATTTAATACTAAAATATGAGCCTGTTTAAAACTTTAAGTCGCAATACCGATCCAAAAATACTTTCATCCGATATCATACATCCATAAATACCATACAACTTACAAAACTCATAAAGAGTACATCCATATATATATACATACATATATATAAGTAATATTACAACCATAATCCAATACAATTCCTATCCCTCTTACAGATTATATCAAGATAAAGGCAAGGGTACAATAAACCATAGCTAAAACAATACAGAGCATCACAACAACAATTTAATAAGCTCTTCGTAACTTCTGCGCCCATATCCTGAAAGGGGAAAAATGTAGGGGGGTGAGAACATCATCCTCGAAAGGGTTCTCAGTAGAGGGTTTTTGGGAATTACTGTAATAGGATACGTGAGTATAAACCGTACCAGTGATTAATAACCGTCTTATGCCTCCTTTTCAAAAACAACGGTTTACAATGAAAGTAAAGTCGGAAATCTTTTCTGAAAGAGGAAACATTCAATTCTCAAAAACTCAAAAGCCTTTCAACACGATTTATCTATGCTGAAACAAAATAGCCTTTCATATTTTATTCCAAACCAGAAACACAAAACCGAAATCAACCATCGGTTCATCTCATTCCAACCACGGCCCTAGGCCCAAACAATCCAACCATCAACCAATCACCACAGTCCAACAGAGTCCCAGTAGAAAACACAAATAGGAAGATGCAAGCACAAAAAAACAGTTATTGCAAGTAGAACAATTAGCAATTAATCACATAGGCACACCAAGTATAATATGCACACCCAAACAATGTCACATAGATGCATATGATGCATGCCTGTCCCTAGTGGCTGATGATATCATCTGTCGGTTATATAGCCAACCCGACACGTCCTGGTAGCTAACCATGGACAGAAACACCCATTGCTACTACCCGCTCAACCCAGAGCCCGTGGAATAACCACTACTGCGGCTACTACCCAGGCGGGTGTTTAACAGCTCAACCTGGAGCGAGTGGAATCACCACTACTACCGCTACTACCCAGGCGTCACAGTCTCTGACCTGGAGCAAGTGGGACGAACCACAACCCTTGCTACTACCCAGGTATCTCAAGCATATATTCATTCAGTCCCAGTCATGGATCAACATCCATCTCAGCCATCCGGCTTAAGTTCATAATTCATAGTCAGCCATACGGCCCATAACTCATTCAGCAATCAGCCATAAATCAATATCTTACACAGCCATTCCGTCTCACGGTTCAATCCAGAACCAGCCATTATTCATAATCATACACATCCATTCCGGCCCATAACAAAACAGCACTTTCACCATTCAACATCGTCGAATTCATAAAACCGGCATTTAAGCCTCAAATCACTTTTCTCAAGCCATTTCACTTTGAAATCAAATTTCAACTCTTTTCAGCCTTGGCTTTAAAGATCTCATTTCTCAAATCATCTCAGGCTCATAAGCCAAATTTACTCAAAGTAAGTTCCCTTTTTAAAACAAAGCCGCTCTCGGCATCCTCTTTCCAAGACTTCCAAAACCATGGAAAGTTAAAGATTTAATTTGGGAACAATCAAAATCACCCATTTCACAATGGGATTTTATAACAAAATTTCTCGGCAGAGTCCCAAGTCTTTAGGGGAGAATAACATAACTCATTTCGCCAAATTCATTTAAAATCATTAAAACATTGGCTTTCTGATTTGAGTAAGAAAATAGGATCTAAGCCAAACCGAGTCATGTAATCATTCACTTCTTTCAAAGCCGTTTCCTTTACTTAGGCAAAACCAACTTCAACCCCCATGATAATTCTAGAACGTTTCAACTGTTCAAAATTGTTTTAATCTTGCAAGAATTCAGAATTCAAAGAGTACTGAAAACCTTTCTCAAAATATTTCAAATTGAAACTTGTCAATAGACATTCAGGTTCTTTCAAAGTCATTGAAACTTCTTTAATTGAAACCCCCAAGTCAAATTCAAAGGCATAAACCCTTTTCACATCCAAACAGCTTTAAAACACAAGTTTCATCTAAATAACCTTCTCCTGAAAGAGATACAATGCCTTTCTTAAGAAGCAAGACTAAATCACAATTTCCTCTTTATTAATTCATTTCGAAAGCATGAATCATCCTTTTCTCGATAATTCAAATAAAATAGTAGAAGTCTTTAACTCATCATTTTCCAGACAACATTTCAATAAAGACTCTGATTTTATAGAAATTTCGGCAGCACCTCCCCTAAAACTTGGACTTTTGCCACCCGGTTCGGGTCCCAACTAAACCGTTTCTCATTCCTTTTCAACAGCTCAACCAGAAATCAATTCAAAAGCAAGCTAAATCCAACAGTCGCCTCAATGGCATACCTCAAGGAAACCATTTCAAAAATCAACTCAATATCAACCGGTTTAACTCATTTATAAAGCTTTAAAGAATCGGTTCAGCAATAAATCATTTATCAAAGCCAGAGCAATTAAAGCAACCCAGGCTGAATTTCAAGAGCATTCTATCTTTCACATCATCAAAATAATTGACTCAATTCAAACCAATCCTCAACGGATTAAACTCATTTCAAATATTTAAAGAATCAACTTCAAACATTACATTTCACAAGCCACACAACAATTCAGCCAAACCAACATCCATAGTCATTCGAGTCAATCAATTGATACATAAGGCAGATACAATCACCAAGTACACAATATCTCACATCAGTACCCATATGTAATAATTCCAATAATAAACTATAGTTTTTGGAAAGCGCCCCTACCTCAAAACACAATTCCATAGCCCAAACGCGTCACATAATCCCTTCCGCCTCGACCCGAGATCAACAATCAAAATCCCGGCAGCCAAAACCTCGGTTCCAAGCCACTTTCGCAACAGTCTCAACAACTCTAATCGCAACATACGACAACCAAAACTCAATCGTATAGCAATTAGTGCCACTACCTCAGCGTATGATAACAGAAAAGGACTTTCAAATCAAAAACGCTTACAGAACGAAGAAGGAGCAGTTGAACCGAAACAGCGGCAATCTCTGAACCGGTTTGGCAGCAGCCCGGCAGCCACCTCAAGTAGCAGCAGCGACCAGACTCCAACAATGGCGCCTGGAACCCACATACAGAGACGTTAAAGCTTCCAGAATCTTAAACAAATGAAGACCGAATTCAAAAACCCTAACCGGCAGAGTTTTCCGGCGACGGCAGCAGGGTTTTCCGGTGGCCAATCATGGTGGCGTAGTTTCCTCCTCTGGTAGCAACACTCGTGGCGACAACCTCCCACCACGGCGAGCCCAGCCACGCGGTGCGACAGCAACCCCGCGACGGCTCCCTCTCGCGTCTCATCTCCCTCTACGTGCGAGTTCAGTGACGGCGCACAACCCCTGCCGAGCTCCGTTTGACATCTGAGGAACGCTTCCCTTCCCGATCTCTTGCAGCAGATTCGGCCGACACGACTCCATCGACGGCACCCGAAAGCACGAGGCTGAAAGTGGCGCTCGTGACGGGCTTCACGGCGAGGAGCGATCGCAACAACTCAAGCCGCGAAGACGACAGCAGCAGTGGTGGCATTTCTCGGTGACCCATCATCTGCGGCGGCACTGGGCAGAGACGGCAACGACGCGACTACCGGCGACGAGCTTGGTCGACGATGGTAGCACGAACAGCAGAGGCGGCACGACCAGGATGGATCCATGGTACTGCAGCTTAGGGACGGTGACTCGCGACACTCCCTTTCCCTCCATGGTTCGGCGATGGCGCGACGGCAGCGGTGAGGTTCAGCACGCCGGCGCGGTCCCTTTCCTCCCCTCCTCTCCTTCTTCTCCTCCACCGATCCGTTTCTCCCTCCCCTCTCTATTTCTTTCTTTCTTCCATTTCCGCAGCTATTGCTGCTGGTTGGATTGGGGGAAGGCTGCGGCTGTGTGTGTGTGTTTTGGTTAGAGGGCAGCAGCTACTGCTGCTGGTTTAGGGAGGGGAAACGGGTACCAGGTCAGGTTTTCAGGGTTAGGGTTTTTCTTTTAAAAATTAGGGTTAGGGGCATTTTAGTAATTTCGAATAAAAATAGGGATATTATAGTAATTAGAAATAAATTCTAATCCATTAATAATAATGTATAAAAATACTATTTGCTCATCAATTTCATAAATTATTTTTCAATAAAATGCCCAAATCTAAAAATTAGAAATAATACACTTAATTTCTTCATTTTCCAAAATAGCAGTAATAATATTTAAAATATTATTTATCTAATCCAAATCATATAAAATCCTTATCATTTCATAACTATCAACCTTATACTTTAACTATAGAAAATAATCCAATAATTATAAAATTGGATAGTAATCATAACTTATCTCAAATCCAATAAATCAAAACTTGCCTTAATTATCTTTAATAAAATAATCTCTGAAATTAAGGCTATAAATAACTGTAGGATTTGAGACTTGAACATAATAAGACTTTTCAAATATTCTGGGTCTTACATTCTACCCACCTTATAAAAATTTTTGCCCCCGAAAATTGATACAAAATGAAAGAAATTCCATAACAGTTCACCCATGAACACATTTAAGGAAGAAGCAAAAATATCTCAAAATATAATCATATATATACGATTTTCAAATACTTTGATCGTCATATGCATAATGGTGCAAAGGTAGGAGTGTGATTGCAAAGCAAACATTACAAGGTAGGCTCAATGCAAAAGATAACATGGGTCAATCATGTGATAGTAGGGCAAAGCATCAAAGGCTATAAAACTGGATGGGGTTAAAACAACGTGCTTAACATCCGCACACTAATCTCATATCAGCCTCAGTGCTTCAACTTTCCAACCTCATCAGGCACTTAACAATCCCCATATCCGATCATAAGCCTAACGACCGCAAACCCGTTCGCAAGGAACAAAACACCCACAACTCTTAACGTTGTACACCTACCGCTTCAACTTTCGTATGCACACATCACGTCTTAAAGAACTAACACATCGCGTTAGTATATCTATAGATCGCACGTGATATCAAAACAATTCTCGAGTCTACTCAGAAGAATACGAGATCTTAGAAAGGAGAGACAAATGCCAAAGACAATACTCATAGATTTGAAAGAATATATCCAATTCCAGATAAACAAGGATGTTCAAGCAATGAAGTTTGCTAGACACAATTCAATTGACAACTTCAAAGATAACCCTTAGATCAAAGAAGTTCAATAGGATCGATAAGAAGAAAACCAGCACATCAGTTTGAAACAAACTCAAGTTGAGTCGAGGAAGCATGAGGTTTATAGAAGAGAACATTTCAGACCCAAGACAAAGCTCACAGAACTCAAGAGCACGATTAAAGGTACTTCCGAATACATTGTTCATAAAGGAACCAAAACTTGCGGAAAAACCACTTCGCAATTTAGAAGAAAAGTTAAGTAACAAACATCCTCCCAGAGAATAACAAAAGCAATAACGTGGCCTTGCTGTAATACAATTTATGTTGAAACAGATCATGTAGAATTTTAAAAACAAGGTGCACACAAATTTGGCTAAAAGCTAAAATATTTTCTCAAATATTTTAGAAAGATAATTAGGTGCACAACTTAACCAAAGGCAATCATAAAACTCAGAAAAGAAATCAAATGCTTGTTCAAAAATTCTCAAAGTTCATATTCAGACAAGCGTGTATAACATTCATAGCAAGGACGAAAGAGGAAGTTAAAATCTTTTTAGAAAAGAAACTCCGAGGTAAAAAATTTTTGCTTACAATTTGGTAAGGAGACAAGTGGTGCGTTACAAACGAACATGTTTCCATTAAACAAGGAAACTTTTCAAAACCTCATTTAAAATAGCGCTTGCCAACTTTGAATTAACTTCGTCAAAATTGAACAATGGTTTCAATCTCAATCAAGCAACAAAAAATAAATTCCGTTAAAAACTTCTTACAAGAGAATTCAATACTCCCTTAAAAGATTCAAAGCAAGACTCCAAAAGTATTCTTAAAATCACCATCTCAGAAGAACATTCAAGAAGTTCAAGATGTACTAAAAAGGAGTCAAGCCATACTAGAAAGGATCTCAAATTAAAATAGTCCAAACAAGACCCACTAGACATGAAACATCAAACAAGTTTTAAATTGATCCAAAAGAATACAAAAGTCATAGAAAAAGACAACTCAATCATTAGTAATTTCTCAAGGATAAATCTTTGACTAAAAACTCTTGTAAAGACAATGAGAATAAACGATGCACTATTTTGAAACGAATCAAACTAACTCACATAAGAATGAGATTCACAAGGTTGGAAAAACCAAGATCAATAGTAACGCTCACAAGATGTAAGAGATCAGTTAAAAACAAGGTCAAGCATGACATTCGTGGAGATGGAAAGCTTAAGAGAGAATGAGTTCGTTCATAAGAAGAAAGCCATGAGTCTAACATTTTTAAAAGAACAACAATGGCATAAACCATGTAGTATGCTAAATCAGACTCAAATCAAAATGAATTAAGTAAAGTTTATCAAATGAAACTCAACCGGGATAAAAGCGAGAAATCCCCTTTCTTTCCAGAATTTTGAAAAATACCCCAAATACATAATCAAATGAAGACGTGCATTAGAACTATAGTAAAATTACTAGAAAGTCAAATTGTATTTAAAGTAAGTGCAATTCCGTAAACCAGTAAAAGTACAGACGAGGCATTAGAAATAAATAGTTGTTAAACTGTATAAGAAATCTCAAGTTTCATATATACGTAAGTATACATCTATCCGACAGCAACTTTATAAAAATCTCAAAATTGTCTGTAATTCACTGTCAAATAAGAGGAACATTGAATCAACAATTTCTCTAAGAATGGACTCAGAACCCGGAGTTAAAAGGCACAGTGCATTAAGACAAGTTCAAAGCTATTTCAAAGAATACCTGAATCAAGAAGAACTCAAACAGAGAAAGATAGATGTAACAAGGATTGCAAACAAGCATATGCAATTAAGATCAAACAAGAATACATAAGAATAGAGGAATAGAATTGAAGAATCAAACTACTTTTCAAAAGGATTAGCAAGCAAGAACTTCAAGTTATGACATGATAGAACAGGTCGACTCGAACAGAATTCAAGATACACAACTGAATAGCCTCGAGAAATAGTTTCTAACGTTCCCAAAACCCGCGATTCGCTTTACTCGAAACTCGTATATCATCTATGATAACCCATCAGTTCTTTCATATACATAATTCGCTAGTATTAAGCCGGCCAAACTTAATATCAGGAATTATGCAATGCAAGACTAACAGCGTTAATCACTAGACCGTCATGTGCATAAAGCTCTAATTCTCGTCATTCGACAAGACCTAATATATGACAAACGCTCAGAGTATGCAATTGAAGCATAGTCAGCCCATTCCTCAGGCTCTACAGGAAGAACTGCTCTGATACCATAATGTAACACCCTAACTACCAAAGCTCACACTTCCGGCTGCGCGACTCTGATAGTTCGGACATTACGACGACTTTTATATTATTTAATACTAAAATATGAGCCTGTTTAAAACTTTAAGTCGCAATACCGATCCAAAAATACTTTCATCCGATATCATACATCCATAAATACCATACAACTTACAAAACTCATAAAGAGTACATCCATATATATATACATACATATATATAAGTAATATTACAACCATAATCCAATACAATTCCTATCCCTCTTACAGATTATATCAAGATAAAGGCAAGGGTACAATAAACCATAGCTAAAACAATACAGAGCATCACAACAACAATTTAATAAGCTCTTCGTAACTTCTGCGCCCATATCCTGAAAGGGGAAAAATGTAGGGGGGTGAGAACATCATCCTCGAAAGGGTTCTCAGTAGAGGGTTTTTGGGAATTACTGTAATAGGATACGTGAGTATAAACCGTACCAGTGATTAATAACCGTCTTATGCCTCCTTTTCAAAAACAACGGTTTACAATGAAAGTAAAGTCGGAAATCTTTTCTGAAAGAGGAACCATTCAATTCTCAAAAACTCAAAAGCCTTTCAACACGATTTATCTATGCTGAAACAAAATAGCCTTTCATATTTTATTCCAAACCAGAAACACAAAACCGAAATCAACCATCGGTTCATCTCATTCCAACCACGGCCCTAGGCCCAAACAATCCAACCATCAACCAATCACCACAGTCCAACAGAGTCCCAGTAGAAAACACAAATAGGAAGATGCAAGCACAAAAAAACAGTTATTGCAAGTAGAACAATTAGCAATTAATCACATAGGCACACCAAGTATAATATGCACACCCAAACAATGTCACATAGATGCATATGATGCATGCCTGTCCCTAGTGGCTGATGATATCATCTGTCGGTTATATAGCCAACCCGACACGTCCTGGTAGCTAACCATGGACAGAAACACCCATTGCTACTACCCGCTCAACCCAGAGCCCGTGGAATAACCACTACTGCGGCTACTACCCAGGCGGGTGTTTAACAGCTCAACCTGGAGCGAGTGGAATCACCACTACTACCGCTACTACCCAGGCGTCACAGTCTCTGACCTGGAGCAAGTGGGACGAACCACAACCCTTGCTACTACCCAGGTATCTCAAGCATATATTCATTCAGTCCCAATCATGGATCAACATCCATCTCAGCCATCCGGCTTAAGTTCATAATTCATAGTCAGCCATACGGCCCATAACTCATTCAGCAATCAGCCATAAATCAATATCTTACACAGCCATTCCGTCTCACGGTTCAATCCAGAACCAGCCATTATTCATAATCATACACATCCATTCCGGCCCATAA
This sequence comes from Arachis hypogaea, assembly GCF_003086295.3. Lineage (NCBI taxonomy): Eukaryota > Viridiplantae > Streptophyta > Magnoliopsida > Fabales > Fabaceae > Arachis > Arachis hypogaea. The sequence goes on along the minus strand of NC_092050.1, from coordinate 96,511,325 downwards.
CAAAACAGCACTTTCACCATTCAACATCGTCGAATTCATAAAACCGGCATTTAAGCCTCAAATCACTTTTCTCAAGCCATTTCACTTTGAAATCAAATTTCAACTCTTTTCAGCCTTGGCTTTAAAGATCTCATTTCTCAAATCATCTCAGGCTCATAAGCCAAATTTACTCAAAGTAAGTTCCCTTTTTAAAACAAAGCCGCTCTCGGCATCCTCTTTCCAAGACTTCCAAAACCATGGAAAGTTAAAGATTTAATTTGGGAACAATCAAAATCACCCATTTCACAATGGGATTTTATAACAAAATTTCTCGGCAGAGTCCCAAGTCTTTAGGGGAGAATAACATAACTCATTTCGCCAAATTCATTTAAAATCATTAAAACATTGGCTTTCTGATTTGAGTAAGAAAATAGGATCTAAGCCAAACCGAGTCATGTAATCATTCACTTCTTTCAAAGCCGTTTCCTTTACTTAGGCAAAACCAACTTCAACCCCCATGATAATTCTAGAACGTTTCAACTGTTCAAAATTGTTTTAATCTTGCAAGAATTCAGAATTCAAAGAGTACTGAAAACCTTTCTCAAAATATTTCAAAATGAAACTTGTCAATAGACATTCAGGTTCTTTCAAAGTCATTGAAACTTCTTTAATTGAAACCCCCAAGTCAAATTCAAAGGCATAAACCCTTTTCACATCCAAACAGCTTTAAAACACAAGTTTCATCTAAATAACCTTCTCCTGAAAGAGATACAATGCCTTTCTTAAGAAGCAAGACTAAATCACAATTTCCTCTTTATTAATTCATTTCGAAAGCATGAATCATCCTTTTCTCGATAATTCAAATAAAATAGTAGAAGTCTTTAACTCATCATTTTCCAGACAACATTTCAATAAAGACTCTGATTTTATAGAAATTTCGGCAGCACCTCCCCTAAAACTTGGACTTTTGCCACCCGGTTCGGGTCCCAACTAAACCGTTTCTCATTCCTTTTCAACAGCTCAAACCAGAAATCAATTCAAAAGCAAGCTAAATCCAACAGTCGCCTCAATGGCATACCTCAAGGAAACCATTTCAAAAATCAACTCAATATCAACCGGTTTAACTCATTTATAAAGCTTTAAAGAATCGGTTCAGCAATAAATCATTTATCAAAGCCAAAGCAATTAAAGCAACCCAGGCTGAATTTCAAGAGCATTCTATCTTTCACATCATCAAAATAATTGACTCAATTCAAACCAATCCTCAACGGATTAAACTCATTTCAAATATTTAAAGAATCAACTTCAAACATTACATTTCACAAGCCACACAACAATTCAGCCAAACCAACATCCATAGTCATTCGAGTCAATCAATTGATACATAAGGCAGATACAATCACCAAGTACACAATATCTCACATCAGTACCCATATGTAATAATTCCAATAATAAACTATAGTTTTTGGAAAGCGCCCCTACCTCAAAACACAATTCCATAGCCCAAACGCGTCACATAATCCCTTCCGCCTCGACCCGAGATCAACAATCAAAATCCCGGCAGCCAAAACCTCGGTTCCAAGCCACTTTCGCAACAGTCTCAACAACTCTAATCGCAACATACGACAACCAAAACTCAATCGTATAGCAATTAGTGCCACTACCTCAGCGTATGATAACAGAAAAGGACTTTCAAATCAAAAACGCTTACAGAACGAAGAAGGAGCAGTTGAACCGAAACAGCGGCGATCTCTGAACCGGTTTGGCAGCAGCCCGGCAGCCACCTCAAGTAGCAGCAGCGACCAGACCCCGACAATGGCGCCTGGAACCCACATACAGAGACGTTAAAGCTTCCAGAATCTTAAACGAATGAAGACCGAATTCAAAAACCCTTACCGGCAGAGTTTTCCGGCGACGGCAGCAGGGTTTTCCGGTGGCCAATCATGGTGGCGTAGTTTCCTCCTCTGGTAGCAACACTCGTGACGACAACCTCCCACCACGGCAAGCCCAGCCACGCGGTGCGACAGCAACCCCGCGACGGCTCCCTCTCGCGTCTCATCTCCCTCTACGTGCGAGTTCAGTGACGGCGCACAACCCCTGCCGAGCTCCGTTTGACATCTGAGGAACGCTTCCCTTCCTGATCTCTTGCAGCAGATTCGGCCGACACGACTACACTGACGGCACCCGAAAGCACGAGGCTGACAGTGGCGCTCGTGACGGGCTTCACGGCGAGGAGCGATCGCAACAACTCAAGCCGCGAAGACGACAGCAGCAGCGGTGGCATTTCTCGGTGACCCATCATCTGCGGCGGCGCTGGACAGAGACGGCAACGACGCGACTACCGGCGACGAGCTTGGTCGACGATGGTAGCACGAACAGCAGAGGCGGCACCACCAGGATGGCTCCATGGTGCTGCAGCTTAGGGACGGTGACTCGCGACACTCCCTTTCCCTCCATGGTTCGGCGATGGCGCGACGGCGGCGGTGAGGTTCAACACGCCGGCGCGGTCCCTTTCCTCCCCTCCTCTCCTTCTTCTCCTCCACCGTTCCGTTTCTCCCTTCCCTCTCTATTTCTTTCTTTCTTCCATTTCCGCAGCTATTGCTGCTGGTTGGATTGGGGGAAGGCTGCGGCTGTGTGTGTGTGTTTTGGTTAGAGGGCAGTAGCTGCTGCTGCTGGTTTAGGGAGGGGAAACGGGTACCGGGTCAGGTTTTCAGGGTTAGGGTTTTTCTTTCAAAAATTAGGGTTAGGGGCATTTTAGTAATTTTGAATAAAAATAGGGATATTATAGTAATTAGAAATAAATTCTAATCCATTAATAATAATATATAAAAATACTATTTGCTCATCAATTTCATAAATTATTTTCAATAAAATGCCCAAATCTAAAAATTAGAAATAATATACTTAATTTCCTCATTTTCCAAAATAGCAGTAATAATACTTAAAATATTACTTATCTAATCCAAATCATATAAAATCCTTATCATTTCATAACTATCAACCTTATACTTTAACTATAGAAAATAATCCAGTAATTATAAAATTGGATACTAATCATAACTTATCTCAAATCCAATAAATCAAAACTTGCCTTAATTATCTTTAATAAAATAATCTCTGAAATTAAGGATATAAATAACAGTAGGATTTGAGACTTGATCATAATAAGACTTTTCAAATATTCTGGGTCTTACAGTTTCATTCATGAAACTTACAGTGGCCTTGGACAGGTCAGAGACTAAGTTTGCCAAATTAGAAGTATTTTGTTCAGAATTCTCTGTCTGTTGCTGAGTGGATGATGGAAAAGGCTTGCTATTGCTAAACCTGTTTCTTCCACCATTATTAAAGCCTTGTTGAGGCCTTTGATCCTTCCATGAGAGATTTGGATGATTTCTCCATGATGGATTATAGGTGTTTCCATAAGGTTCACCCATGTAATTTACCTCTCCTATTGCAGGGTTTTCAAGATCATAAACTTCTTCTTCAGAAGATGCCTCTTGAGTACTGTTGGATGCAGCTTGCATTCTATTCAGACTCTGAGAAATCATATTGAGTTGCTGAGTCAATATTTTGTTCTAATCCAATATGGCATTCAGAGTATCAACTTCAAGAACTCCCTTCTTCGTAGGCGTCCTATTACTCACAGGATTCCTCTCAGAAGTGTACATAAACTGGTTATTAGCAACCATGTCAATGAGTTCTTGAGCTTCTGCAGGCATTTTCTTTAGGTGAATGGATCCACCTGCAGAAGTATCCAATGACATCTTTGATATCTCAGATAAACCATCATAGAAGATATCCAGGATGGTCCATTCTGAAAGCATGTCAGAAGGACACTTTTTGGTCAGCTGCTTGTATCTTTCCCAAGCTTTATAGAGGGATTCACCTTCTTTCTGTCTGAAGGTTTGAACATCCACTCTAAGCTTGCTCAGCTTTTGAGGAGGAAAGAACTTGGCTAAGAAAGCCGTGACCAGCTTATCCCAAGAGTTCAGGCTGTCTCTGGGTTGAGAGTCCAACCAGATTCTAGCTCTGTCTCTTACAGAAAATGGGAAAAGCATGAGCCTGTAGACTTCAGGATCTACTCCATTAGTCGTAACAGTATCACAGATCTGCAAGAATTCAGTTAAGAACTGAAAAGGATCTTCAGATGGAAGTCCATGAAACTTACAGTTCTGCTGCATCAGAGAAACTAGCTGAGGTTTCAGCTCAAAGTTGTTTGCTCCAATGGCAGGAATGGAGATGCTTCTTCCATGTAAATTGGAATTAGGTGCAGTAAAGTCACCAAGTATTCTCCTTGCATTATTATTATTTTCGGCTGCCATCTCCTCTTCCTGTTCGAAAATTTTTGAAAGGTTCTCTCTGGATTGTTGTAATTTAGCTTCTCTTAATTTCCTTTTCAGAGTCTTTTCAGGTTCTGGATCTACTTCAACAAAAATGTTCTTGTCCTTGCTCCTGCTCATATGAAAAAGAGAGAACAGAAAAATAATAATAATAGGGGTCCTTTTTACCACAGTATAAAGGTCCCAGTGTGAGTTAGAAGAAAAGAAGAAGAAGAAATTCGAACACAGATGGAAGAGGGGGTTCGAATTTGGGTGAAATGAAGTGTTAGTAGATGAATAAATAAATAGAAGGAGATGAGAGAGATGGAGAATTTTCGAAAATAATTTTTGAAAAAGAGTTAGTGATTTTCGAAAATAGTTTTTGAAAAATGTTAGTAAATTTTTTTTTCCAAAATTTTAAAATCAAAAGTTAAAATAATTAGTTAATTAAAAAGAAATTTTTGAAAAAGGGGAAAGATATTTTCGAAAATTAGAGAGAGAGAGAGTTAGTTAGGTAGTTTTGAAAAAGATAAGAAATAAGCAAAAAGTTAGTTAGTTAGTTGAAACAAATTTTGAAAATCAATTTTGAAAAGATAAGAAGTTAGGAAGTTAGAAAAGATATTTTGAAATCATATTTTTGAAAAAGATAAGATAAGAAGATATTTTTGAAAAGATATGATTGAAATTGGTTTTGAAAAAGGTTTGTTTTTTTTAAAATCACAATTAATGACTTGATTCACAAGAAATCATGAAATATGATTCTAGAACTTAAAGTTTGAATCTTTCTTAACAAGCAAGTAACAAACTTAAAATTTTTGAATCAAAACATTAATTGATAATGTTATTTTCGAAAATTATGAGATAAAATTAAGAAAAACATTTTTGAAAAACATTTTTATAATTTTCGAAAATAACTAAGAAAAATGAAAAAGATTTGATTTTTGAAAATGATTTTGAAAAAGATAAGATTTTTAAATTGAAAATTTGATTTGACTCATAAAAACAACTAGATTTTAAAAATTTTTGAAAAAGTCAAATCTAATTTTCGAAATTATGAGAGAAAAGAGTGAAAGATATTTTTTTATTTTTGAATTTTTATGATGAGAGAGAAAAACAAGAAAATTATGCAATGCATGAGAATTTTAGATCAAAACATGTGATGCATGCAAGAATGCTATGAATGTCAAGATGAACACCAAGAACACTATGAATGTCAAGATGAACATCAAGAACATATTTTTGAAAAATTTTTAATGCAAAGAAAACATGCAAGACACCAAACTTAGAATTCTTTAATGCTTAGACATTAAGAATCCAAGAATGCATATGAAAAACAAGAAAAGACACAAAACATGAAAATGCAAAGATCAAACAAGAAGACTTACCAAGAACAACTTGAAGATCATGAAGAACACTATGAATGCATGAATTTTTCGAAAAAATGCAAGATGAAGATGCAATTGACACCAAACTTTCAACTTGACTCAAGACTCAAACAAGAAACATGAAATATTTTTTATTTTTATGATTTTATGAATTTTTTTTATATTTTCTTTTAATTTTTTCGAAAATCATTTTGAAAAAGAAAAATAAGGATTCCAAAATTTTTAATATGAATTCCAGGAATCTTATACTCTAAAGCTCCAATCAAAGGGTCAGGCATGGCTTAATAGCCGGCCAAGCTTTAGTATGTAACTCAGACATGACACGTCTAACATGCCCTACAGTCGTAGCTTTACAGCCAGCCAGGCTTCAACATGCTTTATGAAACACTAGAATTCATTCTTAAAAATCCTGAAGAAAAATATATTTTTTTTTTAAAACATTTTTATTTTAAAATTTTTTCTAAAACAAAGGAGAAAATTTTGAAAGATTTTTGAAAAATTTTTGAAGAGAAAACAAAAAGAAAATTACCTAATCTAAGCAACAAGATGAACCGTCAGTTGTCCAAACTCGAACAATCCCCGGCAACGGCGCCAAAAACTTGGTGCGCAGAAATTGTGATTACACTTTAATTATGTAAAATTCATCGCTCTTTCTTTCCCTGGTAATGGCGCCAAAAACATGATGCCAATACCATGGTTCACAACTTCGCACAACTAACCAGCAAGTGCACTGGGTCGTCCAAGTAATACCTTACGTGAGTAAGGGTCGAATCCCACGGAGATTGTTGGTATGAAGCAAGCTATGGTCACCTTGTAAATCTCAGTCAGGCGGATATAAAATAGTAATGGAGTTTTCAAAAATAATTAATAAAATAGGGATAGAAATACTTATATAAATCATTGGTGAGAATTTCAGATAAGCGAATAGAGATGCTTCCGTTCCTCTGAACCTCTGCTTTCCTGCTATCTTCACCCAATCAGTTTTAGTCCTTTCCATGGCTGGCTTTATGTAATGCATCACCATTGTCAATGGCTACTTTCGGTCTTCTCTCGGGAAAATGATCCAAATGCCCTGTCACGGAACGGCTAATCGTCTGGAGGCATCACCCTTGTCAATGGTTACATCCTATCCTCTCAGTGAAAATGGTCAACGCACCCTGTCACGGCACGGCTATTCATCTGTCGGTTCTCGATCATGCTGGAATAGGATTTACTATCCTTTTACGTCTGTCACTACGCCCAGCAATCACGAGTTTGAAGCTCGTCACAGTCATTCAGTCATTGAATCCTACTCGGAATACCACAGACAAAGTTTAGACTTTCCGGATTCTCTTGAATGCCGCCATCATTCTAGCTTACACCACGAAGATTCCGATTAAGAGATCTAAGAGATACTCATTCAATCTAATATAGAACGGAAGTGGTTGTCAGGCACGCGTTCATAGGGAATGATGATGATTGTCACGTTCATCACATTCAGGTTGAAGTGCGAATGAATATCTTAGAAGCGAAATAAGATGAATTGAATAGAAAACAGTAGTACTTTGCATTAATCTTTGAGGAACAGCAGAGCTCCACACCTTAATCTATGGAGTGTAGAAACTCTACCATTGAAAATACATAAGTGATAATGGAGTTCATTGGTCTCGGCCCCAGAGGGGAACCGGAGTAACCAAGACTGTGAATACAATGATAAAAAGTTCTATTTATAATAAACTAGTCACTAGGGTTTACAGAAGTAAGTAATTGATGCATAAATCCACTTCCGGGGCCCACATGGTGTGTGCTTGGGCTGAGTTTGAGTGTTGCACGTGTAGAGGTCATTCTTGGAGTTGAACGCCAGCTTTTGTGCCAGTTTGAACATTGAACTCCACTTTGCAGCTTGTTTCTGGCGCTGGACGCCAGAATTGGGCAAAGAGCTGGTGTTGAACGCCCGTTTGCGTCCTCTAAACTTGGGCAAAGTATGGACTATTATACATTGCCGGAAAGCCCTGGATGTCTACTTTCCAACGCAATTGGAAGCGCGCCATTTTGAGTTCTGTAGCTCTAGAAAATCCAATTTGAGTGCAGGGAGGTCAGAATCCAACAGCATCAGCAGTCCTTCTTCAACCTCTGAATCTGATTTCTGCTCAAGTCCCTCAATTTCAGCCAGAAAATACCTAAAATCATAGAAAAACACACAAGCTCATAATAAAGTCCAGAAATGTGAATTTAACATAAAAACCAATGAAAACATCCCTAAAAGTAACTAGATTCTACTAAAAACATACTAAAAACAATGCCAAAAAGCGTATAAATTATCCGCTCATCATTTCTCATCATTAAAAATTCAAAAAATTTTCAAAATTATGTCTTTTCAAGTCAATAATACAAAGAATTGAACATTCAGAACATGCAGCAGAGGAATTACACAGAAAAAGCTGGGCGTTCAAAACGCCCAGTAAGGAAGGAAAACTGGCGTTTAAACGCCAGCCAGGGTACCTGGCTGGGCGTTAAACGCCCTAAAGGGTAGTATTTTGGGCGTTAAACGCCAGAATGGATACCATTCTGGGCGTTTACCGGCAGGATGGCACAAGAGGGAAGATTTTGTTTTCAATTCAAATCTTTTTCAAATTTTCATAATTTTTCAAAATCAAATCTTTTTCAGATCATATCGTTTCAATCATATCTTTTCAAAATCAAATCCTTTCCATTTTTTTTACTATTTTCAAAAATCCTTGCTACAATTAATGATTTAATTCAAAATTTTCAAGTTGTTACCTGTCTATTAAGAAAGGATCAAATTTTAAATTCTAGAATCATTTCTTTTAATTTCTTGTTAGTCAAGTAATCAACTTTAATTTTAAAAATTTCTTTTAAATTGATTTTCAATCATATCTTCTCAATCACATCTTTTTCAAAATAATTTTCAATCATATTTTTTTTTATTTCTGATTTCAAAATCTTTTTCAAAATCACTTAACTACTTTCTCAATTTTAATTTTCGAAAATCATCAATCAATTTTTTTCAAAATTCTTTTAATTATTTCAAAATCTTTCAAAATTTAATTTCGAAAATTCTTTTCCCCCTTCTCACCTTCTTCTATTTAAGGGACTAGCACTCTTCCTCAACGTGCAATTCGGACTCCCTCTCTCTATAAGTTCGAATTCTCTCCTTTCTACCTCCTCCTTCTATTTTTCGTTTCCTCTGACATCTCAAGGAATCTCTATACTGTGACATAGAGGATTCCATACTTTCTTCTTCTCTCTTTCATATGAGCAGGAGCAAAGACAAAGGCATTCTTGTTGAAGCTGATCCTGAACCTGAAAGGACCTTGAAGAGAAAGTTAAGAGAAGCTAAAGCACAACTCTCTGGAGAGGACCTAACAGAAATTTTCAAACAAGAAGAAGCCATGGCAGCCGAAAACAACAACAATGCCAACAATGCAAGGTGATGACAAGTCATCTTAGCCTAGTTTCACTAGTCTTTTTCTTTTGTTTTCAATTGTTTTTATGCACTTTCTTGAGCCATAAGTAAGCCAATTGGGTAGAATTTCGTATTTCCTTTGATTCAATCAACCATGGATGAATTAATGCAATTTCATGAGATTTTGTGCTATAATTGTCATATATTATGAAAGAATAACAAACTCATGATTTTGAGCATAGCTTTGATGTATTTGATTGATTGATGATAGGTGAAAAGAGCTTTGAAGAAGGTTGAAGAAAGAAGAAAGGGCAAGGAGCAAGAGAGAACAAAAAGCTTGAGCAAAAGCTTGCCTCAAACTTTAGCTCAAACTTTTGGAAGAGTGAATTCACATTGGTTGGAGCAAAAGCTTGCGCCAACATTTGCCTCAAGATTTTTGGCAAACGTTGGCGCCACACACCAACACCCTGGAGGAGAAAAGCTTGCGCCAATGTTTGCCTCAAGCTTTTTGGCAAACGTTGGCGCCACACATCAACACCCTCGAGGAGAAAAGCTTGCACCAACGTTTGCCTCAAGCTTTTTGGCAAACGTTGGCGCCACACATGCACACAAGGGGATCCATGTTTGGCTAAAAGTTTGACCTCAAACTTTAGCTCAAACGTGGATATCAACGAAAGGGGGTGGCTGATATAAAAAGTTTGAGCAAAAGTTTGCCTCAAACTTTGACTCAAGCTTTTGTGCTTTATGTCCCGGTTCACAATGGGTTTCTCTCCAACTCCAAGTGCAATCAACAGAGGCTTTTGTCAACCCAATTCCATCAAGAGCAAAGGCCCAATTCAAGGCTTGAAGACCATTTGAAGAAAGTGTATAAATAGCTTAGGATTTAAGTTTTCTGGGAGCTTTTCTTTAGCATTGGGAAAAACACTTACAAAGAGAGCTCACCTTTACTTTCTTGGCATTGTTGTTTTAATTCAAGGGAATTTGGGAGGAGAATTGATCTCTCTTCTTCCTTGTTCTTGCTTGAGCACTCTTTACTTTTCTTGCTTCGGATCTTGGGTGAAGAATTGAAGAACTTCTGTTTCAATCTCACCTTGAGATCTTGTTAAATTTTCTGCATAATTGAATTTCAATTTCTGTTAATTGCTTCTTCTTCTACTCTTTCTGCAATTTACATTTCTTTATTTCCTTTGCAATTGTTCTTGCTAGATCTAGGAAGACAGTGAGATATAGACTCAGCTATCTAGTCTCTTGAGTCCTGAGATCTACAGTTTTAAATTTCAATTTCCTTATTTCATTGCTACACCAAGCTTTTTCTCATTTCCGTTTTAGATCCGGTTTAATTCAAGTCATCTTCTACTTTTCTGTTTATTGCATTTTACTTTTCCTTGTTTAATTTCTGCAAATCCAATTCCCAATTCCCTTTACAATTCAAGCCATTTACATTTCTTGCACTTTAAGATTCTGCAATTTACATTTCTTGCAATCTAAATTTCTGCAATTTATATTACTTGCACTTTAAGATTCAGCCTCTTTAATTTCTCTGCACTTTAAATTCTTGCCAATTGTCCCTCTCCCTTTTAATTTCATGCAATTTAGCTTCTATCGAATACAAACCACTCAAATCAACTCTTGATTCGCTAGACTAAGTCATCCACTAAACTAAAATTACTCAATCCTTTAATCCCTGTGGAATCGACCTCACTCCCGTGAGTTTTATTACTTGATGCGACCTGGTGCACTTGCCGGTTAGTTTCGTGTTGGATCGTTTTCCACACATCAAGTTTTTGGCACCGTTGCCGGGGATTGAATAGATTGACAATGATTAAGTGAGGTGGTAGTTTAGATCAAGAACTTTTTCTTTAATTTTGACTAACCCACTAATTGTTCGAGACTTTGTCTCTACTAACTATAACTGCACTCAAGTTACAGAGTGCTCTGTTTTAGTTTTTGGTTCTATTTGTGTTTCTGATTTTGTGATAGGAGGAAAGAGCGATGAATCCACACCTTTTGATCCTGAAACATTTTGGAGGTTGAGGAAAGAGGCAAGAGATAGAGGCGAGAAATGCTGGGATTCAGAAAATCCCCACTGAGAGTTTCTCACCAGGGGATAAAGTGATATTAAACACCCAACCAATGAAGGTGCCTCCACAATTATCTGAGTACTATACTGTGAACCGGATCCTTCCACATGAACACCTAGAGATCATCAAAGAGAAGACTGGAAGGAAGTTCACAGTAAGAAGAGAAAAGCTGAGGCACTATGATTTTCAGCCTCCATGATCAAAGAATGAAGGATGTCAAGCTAGTGACAATAAAGAAGCGCTTTGTTGGGAGGCAACCCAACCTGAGGTAGTTTTCTTTTCATAGCTATTTTAATAAAAAGGTTAATTAGTTTTATCTATATTGCAAGAAGCTAAGTTTGGTGTTACACACCAAAACAATATAAAGGAGAATGAAGGATTCTAAGTTTGGTGTTCCACCAAAATCCCATCATAAAACACATTCTCACTTTCTGCATAATGCTAGCTTCAAGCATCTAGACGAACTAGTTAACTATTCTGCTGTTTCCTAGTTTTTTTAGTTCTATTGCTTTTGAAAAAGAAAAAGAGTTTCACACATGGTTAATCTGATGCATGAGAACCATTGGCAAGGTACTAAGTTTGGTGTTCCCACACCAAAGTAAGTTCAAAGGCCCACAAATAAATTATGCATGCTAGCCATTTTTCAAGTGCTTGGGGAACAAGCAACTTTCAATATCACTGCAGAGCACCATACAAATTTTTGGAAGATTTAGCATCATCAATTAAAGAGATGAAAGAGGAATGTGAAGACCAGCAATGATGATGAGGAAGAGGATAGCAAGTAAACTCCAAAAGGTTGTATTTTTAATTATCAGATACTGCTGTGATTGAAAGTGATATGATACCCCTATATGTCTTTCTGTCTAGTATAGTTTTTCTGCAATTCAATAATTAAGATTGCTTGATTTTTCACAACACTACACTTTTCAAACTTGCGTGCACTCAAAATTTCAAAAAAGAAAAAGAGGCACCACATGATAGTTCTTTGAAAAGAAGGATTGAGGAATTAAACAATTTTGAGGCAAGCAAAAGATTAGAAAAAGTGGTGGTTCTAGTTGTATAATTATGTATTGAGGTTGCATGCTTATGAAAACTTGCATGGGAGCTCATAGGCGGGACATAGAGTTCAAAGAAGTGTTGTGGAGATTCTCAAACATTTATTGATCCAAGAAGCAGCAAACAAAACAAAAGAAAATAAAGAAAATGCAAAAACAAAAAGAACATGGCCCAAGGCTCTGAGCATCAATTACTAGGCAGAGAAGAAGAAAAGAAACAAGAACTCAAAGAGTTGTTATCCTAGTAAATGCTTGTGGTCGAATTGTGTCAAAGAGAGAGGCTTGAGTAAGTAAATCCTTAGGGGTGCTTTAACACCTAATACCTTAAAACCAACTGGTTTAGGAGTATTGATTGAAAGCTTATCTAAAGAGCCGCTTTGAGACATGACACTTAGAGTCAAGGCCAAAGCACAGCAACTATAAGCTGCTTCAAGGTGATTACCTATAGAGAGATCTCCATGATATCATTTGGATGAAAGTCCTAGGACCTAAGACCCCCAATATGTAAAGACTAGTAAGCACTGAGGCCCTTGCATGAGCATATGATTTGGAGTTCACCCCACTGTCACTTAATCACTTCACTCACAGGACCTTACAAGTTATTCTTCAATCCGTCTTAATTAAAAGAACCTTTGAGCATAATTCCTTTCTTGCTTTGGGACAAGCAAGCTTTAAGTTTGGTGTTGTGATGACAAGTCATCTTAGCCTAGTTCACTAGTCTTTTTCTTTTGTTTTCAATTGTTTTTATGCACTTTCTTGAGCCATAAGTAAGCCAATTGGGTAGAATTTCATATTTCCTTTGATTCAATCAACCATGGATGAATTAATGCAATTTCATGAGATTTTGTGCTATAATTGTCATATATTATGAAAGAATAACAAACTCATGATTTTGAGCATAGCTTTGATGTATTTGATTGATTGATGAAAGGTGAAAAGAGCTTTGAAGAAGGTTGAAGAAAGAAGAAAGGGCAAGGAGCAAGAGAGAACAAAAAGCTTGAGCAAAAGCTTGCCTCAAACTTTAGCTCAAACTTTTGGAAGAGTGAATTCACATTGGTTGGAGCAAAAGCTTGCGCCAACGTTTGCCTCAAGCTTTTTGGCAAACGTTGGCGCCACACACCAACACCCTGGAGGAGAAAAGCTTGCGCCAACGTTTGCCTCAAGCTTTTTGGCAAACGTTGGCACCACACATCAACACCCTGGAGGAGAAAAGCTTGCACCAACGTTTGCCTCAAGCTTTTTGGCAAACATTGGCGCCACACATGCACACAAGGGGATCCACGTTTGGCTAAAAGTTTGACCTCAAACGTGGATATCAGCAAAAGGGGGTGGCTGATATAAAAAGCTTGAGCAAAAGTTTGCCTCAAACTTTGACTCAAGCTTTTGTGCTTTATGTCCCGGTTCACAATGGGTTTCTCTCCAACTCTAAGTGCAATCAACAGAGGCTTTTGTCAACCCAATTCCATCAAGAGCAAAGGCCCAATTCAAGGCTTGAAGACCATTTGAAGAAAGTGTATAAATAGCTTAGGATTTAAGTTTTCTGGGAGCTTTTCTTTAGCATTGGGAAAAACACTTACAAAGAGAGCTCACCTTTACTTTCTTGGCATTGTTGTTTTAATTCAAGGGAATTTGGGAGGAGAATTGATCTCTCTTCTTCCTTGTTCTTGCTTGAGCACTCTTTACTTTTCTTGCTTCGGATCTTGGGTGAAGAATTGAAGAACTTCTGTTTCAATCTCACCTTGAGATCTTGTTAAATTTTCTGCATAATTGAATTCCAATTTCTGTTAATTGCTTCTTCTTCTACTCTTTCTGCAATTTACATTTCTTTATTTCCTTTGCAATTGTTCTTGCTGGATCTAGGAAGGCAGTGAGATCTAGACTCAGCTATCTAGTCTCTTGAGTCCTGAGATCTACAGTTTTAAATTTCAATTTCCTTATTTCATTGCTACACCAAGCTTTTTCTCATTTCCGTTTTAGATCCGGTTTAATTCAAGTCATCTTCTACTTTTCTGTTTATTGCATTTTACTTTTCCTTGTTTAATTTCTGCAAATCCAATTCCCAATTCCCTTTACAATTCAAGCCATTTACATTTCTTGCACTTTAAGATTCTGCAATTTACATTTCTTGCAATCTAAATTTCTGCAATTTATATTACTTGCACTTTAAGATTCAGCCTCTTTAATTTCTCTGCACTTTAAATTCTTGCCAATTGTCCCTCTCCCTTTTAATTTCATGCAATTTAGCTTCTATCTAATACAAACCACTCAAATCAACTCTTGATTCGCTAGACTAAGTCATCCACTAAACTAAAATTGCTCAATCCTTTAATCCCTGTGGAATCGACCTCACTCCCGTGAGTTTTATTACTTGATGCGACCCGGTGCACTTGCCGGTTAGTTTCGTGTTGGATCGTTTTCCACACATCAAGTTTTTGGCGCCGTTGCCGGGGATTGAATAGATTGACAATGATTAAGTGAGGTGGTAGTTTAGATCAAGAACTTTTTCTTTAATTTTGACTAACCCACTAACTGTTCGAGACTTTGTCTCTACTAACTATAACTGCACTCAAGTTACAGAGTGCTCTGTTTTAGTTTTTGGTTCTATTTGTGTTTCTGATTTTGTGATAGGAGGAAAGAGCGATGAATCCACACCTTTTGATCCTGAAACATTTTGGAGGTTGAGGAAAGAGGCAAGAGATAGAGGCGAGAAATGCTGGGATTCAGAAAATCCCCACTGAGAGTTTCTCACCAGGGGATAAAGTGATATTAAACACCCAACCAATGAAGGTGCCTCCACAATTATCTGAGTACTATACTGTGAACCGGATCCTTCCACATGAATATCTAGAGATCATCAAAGAGAAGACTGGAAGGAAGTTCACAGTAAGAAGAGAAAAGCTGAGGCACTATGATTTTCAGCCTCCATGATCAAAGAATGAAGGATGTCAAGCTAGTGACAATAAAGAAGCGCTTTGTTGGGAGGCAACCCAACCTGAGGTAGTTTTCTTTTCATAGCTATTTTAATAAAAAGGTTAATTAGTTTTATCTATATTGCAATAAGCTAAGTTTGGTGTTACACACCAAAACAATATAAAGGAGAATGAAGGATTCTAAGTTTGGTGTTCCACCAAAATCCCATCATAAAACACATTCTCACTTTCTGCATAATGCTAGCTTCAAGCATCTAGACGAACTAGTTAACTATTCTGCTGTTTCCTAGTTTTTTTAGTTCTATTGCTTTTGAAAAAGAAAAAGAGTTTCACACATGGTTAATCTGATGCATGAGAACCATTGGCAAGGTACTAAGTTTGGTGTTCCCACACCAAAGTAAGTTCAAAGGCCCACAAATAAATTATGCATGCTAGCCATTTTTCAAGTGCTTGGGGAACAAGCAACTTTCAATATCACTGCAGAGCACCATACAAATTTTTGGAAGATTTAGCATCATCAATTAAAGAGATGAAAGAGGAATGTGAAGACCAGCAATGATGATGAGGAAGAGGATAGCAAGTAAACTCCAAAAGGTTGTATTTTTAATTATCAGATACTGCTGTGATTGAAAGTGATATGATACCCCTATATGTCTTTCTGTCTAGTATAGTTTTTCTGCAATTCAATAATTAAGATTGCTTGATTTTTCACAACACTACACTTTTCAAACTTGCGTGCACTCAAAATTTCAAAAAAGAAAAAGAGGCACCACATGATAGTTCTTTGAAAAGAAGGATTGAGGAATTAAACAATTTTGAGGCAAGCAAAAGATTAGAAAAAGTGGTGGTTCTAGTTGTATAATTATGTATTGAGGTTGCATGCTTATGAAAACTTGCATGGGAGCTCATAGGCGGGACATAGAGTTCAAAGAAGTGTTGTGGAGATTCTCAAACATTTATTGATCCAAGAAGCAGCAAACAAAACAAAAGAAAATAAAGAAAATGCAAAAACAAAAAGAACATGGCCCAAGGCTCTGAGCATCAATTACTAGGCAGAGAAGAAGAAAAGAAACAAGAACTCAAAGAGTTGTTATCCTAGTAAATGCTTGTGGTCGAATTGTGTCAAAGAGAGAGGCTTGAGTAAGTAAATCCTTAGGGGTGCTTTAACACCTAATACCTTAAAACCAACTGGTTTAGGAGTATTGATTGAAAGCTTATCTAAAGAGCCGCTTTGAGACATGATACTTAGAGTCAAGGCCAAAGCACAACAACTATAAGCTGCTTCAAGGTGATTACCTATAGAGAGATCTCCATGATATCATTTGGATGAAAGTCCTAGGACCTAAGACCCCCAATATGTAAAGACTAGTAAGCACTGAGGCCCTTGCATGAGCATATGATTTGGAGTTCACCCCACTGTCACTTAATCACTTCACTCACAGGACCTTACAAGTTATTCTTCAATCCGTCTTAATTAAAAGAACCTTTGAGCATAATTCCTTTCTTGCTTTGGGACAAGCAAGCTTTAAGTTTGGTGTTGTGATGACAAGTCATCTTAGCCTAGTTCACTAGTCTTTTTCTTTTGTTTTCAATTGTTTTTATGCACTTTCTTGAGCCATAAGTAAGCCAATTGGGTAGAATTTCATATTTCCTTTGATTCAATCAACCATGGATGAATTAATGCAATTTCATGAGATTTTGTGCTATAATTGTCATATATTATGAAAGAATAACAAACTCATGATTTTGAGCATAGCTTTGATGTATTTGATTGATTGATGAAAGGTGAAAAGAGCTTTGAAGAAGGTTGAAGAAAGAAGAAAGGGCAAGGAGCAAGAGAGAACAAAAAGCTTGAGCAAAAGCTTGCCTCAAACTTTAGCTCAAACTTTTGGAAGAGTGAATTCACATTGGTTGGAGCAAAAGCTTGCGCCAACGTTTGCCTCAAGCTTTTTGGCAAACGTTGGCGCCACACACCAACACCCTGGAGGAGAAAAGCTTGCGCCAACGTTTGCCTCAAGCTTTTTGGCAAACGTTGGCACCACACATCAACACCCTGGAGGAGAAAAGCTTGCACCAACGTTTGCCTCAAGCTTTTTGGCAAACATTGGCGCCACACATGCACACAAGGGGATCCACGTTTGGCTAAAAGTTTGACCTCAAACGTGGATATCAGCAAAAGGGGGTGGCTGATATAAAAAGCTTGAGCAAAAGTTTGCCTCAAACTTTGACTCAAGCTTTTGTGCTTTATGTCCCGGTTCACAATGGGTTTCTCTCCAACTCTAAGTGCAATCAACAGAGGCTTTTGTCAACCCAATTCCATCAAGAGCAAAGGCCCAATTCAAGGCTTGAAGACCATTTGAAGAAAGTGTATAAATAGCTTAGGATTTAAGTTTTCTGGGAGCTTTTCTTTAGCATTGGGAAAAACACTTACAAAGAGAGCTCACCTTTACTTTCTTGGCATTGTTGTTTTAATTCAAGGGAATTTGGGAGGAGAATTGATCTCTCTTCTTCCTTGTTCTTGCTTGAGCACTCTTTACTTTTCTTGCTTCGGATCTTGGGTGAAGAATTGAAGAACTTCTGTTTCAATCTCACCTTGAGATCTTGTTAAATTTTCTGCATAATTGAATTCCAATTTCTGTTAATTGCTTCTTCTTCTACTCTTTCTGCAATTTACATTTCTTTATTTCCTTTGCAATTGTTCTTGCTGGATCTAGGAAGGCAGTGAGATCTAGACTCAGCTATCTAGTCTCTTGAGTCCTGAGATCTACAGTTTTAAATTTCAATTTCCTTATTTCATTGCTACACCAAGCTTTTTCTCATTTCCGTTTTAGATCCGGTTTAATTCAAGTCATCTTCTACTTTTCTGTTTATTGCATTTTACTTTTCCTTGTTTAATTTCTGCAAATCCAATTCCCAATTCTCTTTACAATTCAAGCCATTTACATTTCTTGCACTTTAAGATTCTGCAATTTACATTTCTTGCAATCTAAATTTCTGCAATTTATATTACTTGCACTTTAAGATTCAGCCTCTTTAATTTCTCTGCACTTTAAATTCTTGCCAATTGTCCCTCTCCCTTTTAATTTCATGCAATTTAGCTTCTATCTAATACAAACCACTCAAATCAACTCTTGATTCGCTAGACTAAGTCATCCACTAAACTAAAATTGCTCAATCCTTTAATCCCTGTGGAATCGACCTCACTCCCGTGAGTTTTATTACTTGATGCGACCCGGTGCACTTGCCGGTTAGTTTCGTGTTGGATCGTTTTCCACACATCAAGTTTTTGGCGCCGTTGCCGGGGATTGAATAGATTGACAATGATTAAGTGAGGTGGTAGTTTAGATCAAGAACTTTTTCTTTAATTTTGACTAACCCACTAACTGTTCGAGACTTTGTCTCTACTAACTATAACTGCACTCAAGTTACAGAGTGCTCTGTTTTAGTTTTTGGTTCTATTTGTGTTTCTGATTTTGTGATAGGAGGAAAGAGCGATGAATCCACACCTTTTGATCCTGAAACATTTTGGAGGTTGAGGAAAGAGGCAAGAGATAGAGGCGAGAAATGCTGGGATTCAGAAAATCCCCACTGAGAGTTTCTCACCAGGGGATAAAGTGATATTAAACACCCAACCAATGAAGGTGCCTCCACAATTATCTGAGTACTATACTGTGAACCGGATCCTTCCACATGAACATCTAGAGATCATCAAAGAGAAGACTGGAAGGAAGTTCACAGTAAGAAGAGAAAAGCTGAGGCACTATGATTTTCAGCCTCCATGATCAAAGAATGAAGGATGTCAAGCTAGTGACAATAAAGAAGCGCTTTGTTGGGAGGCAACCCAACCTGAGGTAGTTTTCTTTTCATAGCTATTTTAATAAAAAGGTTAATTAGTTTTATCTATATTGCAAGAA
This sequence comes from Arachis hypogaea, assembly GCF_003086295.3. Classification (NCBI taxonomy): domain Eukaryota; kingdom Viridiplantae; phylum Streptophyta; class Magnoliopsida; order Fabales; family Fabaceae; genus Arachis; species Arachis hypogaea. The sequence goes on along the minus strand of NC_092050.1, from coordinate 96,492,256 downwards.
GCTAAGTTTGGTGTTACACACCAAAACAATATAAAGGAGAATGAAGGATTCTAAGTTTGGTGTTCCACCAAAATCCCATCATAAAACACATTCTCACTTTCTGCATAATGCTAGCTTCAAGCATCTAGACGAACTAGTTAACTATTCTGCTGTTTCCTAGTTTTTTTAGTTCTATTGCTTTTGAAAAAGAAAAAGAGTTTCACACATGGTTAATCTGATGCATGAGAACCATTGGCAAGGTACTAAGTTTGGTGTTCCCACACCAAAGTAAGTTCAAAGGCCCACAAATAAATTATGCATGCTAGCCATTTTTCAAGTGCTTGGGGAACAAGCAACTTTCAATATCACTGCAGAGCACCATACAAATTTTTGGAAGATTTAGCATCATCAATTAAAGAGATGAAAGAGGAATGTGAAGACCAGCAATGATGATGAGGAAGAGGATAGCAAGTAAACTCCAAAAGGTTGTATTTTTAATTATCAGATACTGCTGTGATTGAAAGTGATATGATACCCCTATATGTCTTTCTGTCTAGTATAGTTTTTCTACAATTCAATAATTAAGATTGCTTGATTTTTCACAACACTACACTTTTCAAACTTGCGTGCACTCAAAATTTCAAAAAAGAAAAAGAGGCACCACATGATAGTTCTTTGAAAAGAAGGATTGAGGAATTAAACAATTTTGAGGCAAGCAAAAGATTAGAAAAAGTGGTGGTTCTAGTTGTATAATTATGTATTGAGGTTGCATGCTTATGAAAACTTGCATGGGAGCTCATAGGCGGGACATAGAGTTCAAAGAAGTGTTGTGGAGATTCTCAAACATTTATTGATCCAAGAAGCAGCAAACAAAACAAAAGAAAATAAAGAAAATGCAAAAACAAAAAGAACATGGCCCAAGGCTCTGAGCATCAATTACTAGGCAGAGAAGAAGAAAAGAAACAAGAACTCAAAGAGTTGTTATCCTAGTAAATGCTTGTGGTCAAATTGTGTCAAAGAGAGAGGCTTGAGTAAGTAAATCCTTAGGGGTGCTTTAACACCTAATACCTTAAAACCAACTGGTTTAGGAGTATTGATTGAAAGCTTATCTAAAGAGCCGCTTTGAGACATGACACTTAGAGTCAAGGCCAAAGCACAGCAACTATAAGCTGCTTCAAGGTGATTACCTATAGAGAGATCTCCATGATATCATTTGGATGAAAGTCCTAGGACCTAAGACCCCCAATATGTAAAGACTAGTAAGCACTGAGGCCCTTGCATGAGCATATGATTTGGAGTTCACCCCACTGTCACTTAATCACTTCACTCACAGGACCTTACAAGTTATTCTTCAATCCGTCTTAATTAAAAGAACCTTTGAGCATAATTCCTTTCTTGCTTTGGGACAAGCAAGCTTTAAGTTTGGTGTTGTGATGACAAGTCATCTTAGCCTAGTTCACTAGTCTTTTTCTTTTGTTTTCAATTGTTTTTATGCACTTTCTTGAGCCATAAGTAAGCCAATTGGGTAGAATTTCATATTTCCTTTGATTCAATCAACCATGGATGAATTAATGCAATTTCATGAGATTTTGTGCTATAATTGTCATATATTATGAAAGAATAACAAACTCATGATTTTGAGCATAGCTTTGATGTATTTGATTGATTGATGAAAGGTGAAAAGAGCTTTGAAGAAGGTTGAAGAAAGAAGAAAGGGCAAGGAGCAAGAGAGAACAAAAAGCTTGAGCAAAAGCTTGCCTCAAACTTTAGCTCAAACTTTTGGAAGAGTGAATTCACATTGGTTGGAGCAAAAGCTTGCGTCAACGTTTGCCTCAAGCTTTTTGGCAAACGTTGGCGCCACACACCAACACCCTGGAGGAGAAAAGCTTGCGCCAACGTTTGCCTCAAGCTTTTTGGCAAACGTTGGCACCACACATCAACACCCTGGAGGAGAAAAGCTTGCACCAACGTTTGCCTCAAGCTTTTTGGCAAACGTTGGCGCCACACATGCACACAAGGGGATCCACGTTTGGCTAAAAGTTTGACCTCAAACTTTAGCTCAAACGTGGATATCAGCAAAAGGGGGTGGCTGATATAAAAAGCTTGAGCAAAAGTTTGCCTCAAACTTTGACTCAAGCTTTTGTGCTTTATGTCCTGGTTCACAATGGGTTTCTCTCCAACTCTAAGTGCAATCAACAGAGGCTTTTGTCAACCCAATTCCATCAAGAGTAAAGGCCCAATTCAAGGCTTGAAGACCATTTGAAGAAAGTGTATAAATAGCTTAGGATTTAAGTTTTCTGGGAGCTTTTCTTTAGCATTGGGAAAAACACTTACAAAGAGAGCTCACCTTTACTTTCTTGGCATTGTTGTTTTAATTCAAGGGAATTTGGGAGGAGAATTGATCTCTCTTCTTCCTTGTTCTTGCTTGAGCACTCTTTACTTTTCTTGCTTCGGATCTTGGGTGAAGAATTGAAGAACTTCTGTTTCAATCTCACCTTGAGATCTTGTTAAATTTTCTGCATAATTGAATTCCAATTTCTGTTAATTGCTTCTTCTTCTACTCTTTCTGCAATTTACATTTCTTTATTTCCTTTGCAATTGTTCTTGCTGGATCTAGGAAGGCAGTGAGATCTAGACTCAGCTATCTAGTCTCTTGAGTCCTGAGATCTACAGTTTTAAATTTCAATTTCCTTATTTCATTGCTACACCAAGCTTTTTCTCATTTCCGTTTTAGATCCGGTTTAATTCAAGTCATCTTCTACTTTTCTGTTTATTGCATTTTACTTTTCCTTGTTTAATTTCTGCAAATCCAATTCCCAATTCCCTTTACAATTCAAGCCATTTACATTTCTTGCACTTTAAGATTCTGCAATTTACATTTCTTGCAATCTAAATTTCTGCAATTTATATTACTTGCACTTTAAGATTCAGCCTCTTTAATTTCTCTGCACTTTAAATTCTTGCCAATTGTCCCTCTCCCTTTTAATTTCATGCAATTTAGCTTCTATCGAATACAAACCACTCAAATCAACTCTTGATTCGCTAGACTAAGTCATCCACTAAACTAAAATTGCTCAATCCTTCAATCCCTGTGGGATCGACCTCACTCCTGTGAGTTTTATTACTTGATGCGACCCGGTGCACTTGCCGGTTAGTTTCGTGTTGGATCGTTTTCCACACATCACAAGGAAGGTGCTTGGTGACTTTACTACACCTACTCCCGACTTCTATGGAAGAAGCATCTCTATCCCTGCCATTGGAGCAAACAACTTTGAGCTGAAGCCTCAATTAGTTTCTCTAATGCAACAGAATTGCAAGTTTCATGGACTTCCATTGGAAGATTCTCATTAGTTCTTAGCTAAATTCTTGCAAATCTGTGACACTGTCAAGACCAATGGGGTTGACCCTGAGGTCTATAGACTTATGCTCTTCCCTTTTGCTGTGAGAGACAGAGCTAGGATATGTTTGGATTCACAACCTAAGGAAAGCCTGAACTCTAGGGAAAAGCTGGTCAGTGCTTTTCTGGCCAAATTCTTTCCACCTCAAAAATTGAGTAAGCTAAGAGTGGAGGTCCAGACCTTCAGACAGAAGGAAGGTGAATTCCTCAATGAAGCTTGGGAAAGATACAAGCAATTGATCAGAAGGTGTCCTTCTGACAAGCTTTCTGAATGGAGCATCATAGGTATCTTCTATGATGGTCTGTCTGAACTATCCAAGATGTCATTGGACAGCTCTACTGGAGGATCTCTTCATCTGAAGAAGACACCTGCAGAAGCTCAAGAACTCATTGAGATGGTTGCAAAAAACCAATTCATGTACACTTCTGAAAGGAACCCTGTGAATAATGGGACAAATCAGAAGAAAGGAGTTCTTGAGATTGATACTCTAAATGCCATATTGGCTCAGAACAAAATATTGACTCAGCAAGTCAATATGATCTCTCAGAGTCTGTCTGGCATGCAAGCAGCAACAGGCAGTACCAAAGAAGCTTCATCCGAAGAAGAAGCTTATGATCCTGAGAACCCAGCAATGGAAGAGGTGAATTACATGGGAGAACCCTATGGAAACACCTATAATCCTTCATGGAGAAATCATCCAAATCTCTCATAGAAGGACCAACAGAGGCCCCAACAAGGCTTCAACAACAGTAATGGTGGAAGAAATAGGTTTAGCAATAGCAAGCCTTTTCCATCATCTTCTCAGCAACAGACAGAGAATTCTAAGCAGAGCCAATCTGACTTAGCAACCATAATCTCTGATCTAACTAAACCACTCAAAGTTTCATGACTGAAACAAGGTCCTCCATTAGAAATTTAGAGGCACAAGTGGGTCAGCTGAGTAAGAGGATTACCGAACTCCCTCCTAGTACTCTCCCAAGCAATATAGAAGAGAACCCAAAGAGAGAATGCAAGGCCATAACCCCACATGGCCGAATGCATAGAGGAGGGAAAGGCAGTGATTTCCACTGATGAAGACCTCAATGGACGTCCACTGGCCTCCAAGGAGTTCTCTAATGAGGAACCATGGGAATCTAAGGCTCATACTGAGACTGTAGAGATTCCATTGAATTTACTTCTGCCATTCATGAGCTCTGATGAGTATTCTTCCTCTGAATATGATGAAGATGTTACTGGAGAGCAAGTTGCTAAGTACCTTGGAGCAATCATGAAGCTAAATGCCAAGTTATTTGGTAATGAGACTTGGGAGGATGAACCCCCTTTGCTCACCAAAGAACTGGATGACTTGACTAGGCAGAGATTACCTCAGAAGAGACAAGATCCTGGAAAGTTTTCAATACCTTGTACCATAGGCACCATGACCTTTGAGAAGGCTCTGTGTGACCTGGGGTCAAGTATAAACCTCATGCCACTCTCTGTGATGGAGAAACTAGGGATCCGTGAGGTACAAGCTGCAAGAATCTCACTAGAGATGGCAGACAATTCAAGGAAACAGGCTTATGGACTTGTGGAGGATGTCTTGGTAAAGGTTGAAGGCCACTACATCCCTGCTGATTTCATAATCCTAGACACTGGAAAGTGTAAGGATGAATCCATCATCCTTGGCAGACCCTTCCTAGCCACAGCAAAAGCTGTGATTGATGTTGACAGGGGAGAATTGGTCCTTCAAGTGAATGAGGACTCCCTTGTGTTTAAAGCTCAAGGATCTCCCTCTGTAACCACGGAGAGGAAGCATGAAAAGATTCTCTCAATGCAGAGTCAAATAGATCCCCCACATTCAAACTCTAAGTTTGGTGTTGGGAGGCCATCATCATGCTCTGAGTATCTGTGAGGTTCCATGAGAGCCCACTGTCAAGCTATTGACATTAAAGAAGCGCTTGTTGGGAGGCAACCCAATTTTATTTAATCATATATATTTATTTTCCATTGTTATTTTATGTTTTCTGTAGGTTGATGATCATGTGAAGTCACAAAAACAACTGAAAAAGCAAAAATAGAATGAAAAATAGTATTAAAAATAGCACACCCTGGAGGAGAAGCTTACTAACATTTAAACGCCAGTAAGGGTAGCAGAATAGGAGTTAAACACCCAGTCTGGCACCATTCTGGGCGTTTAACATCAGAAATGGGCACAGTGCTGACGTTTAAATGCCAGAAAGGGGGAAAAAGCTGGCGTTAAACGCCAGAAATGGGCAGGAACCTGGCGTTTAACGCCAAGATTGGCAATCAAGGGGCGTTTACACGCCAACATGGTGCAGGGATGAGAAATCCTTGACACCTCAGGATCTGTGGACCTCACAAGATCCCCACCTACCTCATCTCTCTCTCTCCTCTTCACACCTCCCCATAACACCATTCCCCAAATACCCTTCACCAATCACCTCAATACCTCTTCCCCAAAAACCCTCACCTATCAAATCCTACCCTCTTCTCCATAATCTCTTCACCAATCCACATCCATCCACCATAGATCCCCACCTACCTCACCATTCAAATTCAAACCACTTTTCTTCCCAAACCCACCCATACATGGCCGAACCCTACCCCTCTCTCCAATCCTATATAAACCCATCTTCACTCATTCATTTTCACACATCATACACACTACTTATCCCCCTTGGCCGAACCACAAAACCCCCTCCATCTCCTCCATTTTCTTCTTCTACTCTTTTCTTTCTTCTTTTGCTCGAGGACGAGCAAACCTTCTAAGTTTAGTGTGGTAAAAGCGTTGCTTTTTGTTTTTCCATAACTATTTATGGCACCTAAGGCTGGAGAAACCTCTAGAAAGAGGAAAGGGAAGGCAAAAGCTTCCGCTTCCGAGTCATGGAAGATGGAGAGATTCATCTCAAAGATCCATCAAGACCACTTTTATGAAGTTGTGGCCAAGAAGAAGGTGATCCCCGAGGTCCCTTTCAAAGTCAAAAAGGGTGAATATCCAGAGATCCAACATGAGATTTGAAGAAAAGGTTGGAAAGTTCTCACCAACCCCATTCAGCAAGTCGGAATCTTAATGGTTCAAGAGTTTCATGCCAATGCATGGATCACCAAAAACCATGATCAAAGTGTGAACCCGGACCCAAAGAATTGGCTTACAATGGTCCGGAGGAAATGCTTAGATTTTAGTCTGGAAAATGTAAGGTTGGCATTCAACTTGCCCATGATGCAAGGAGATGCACGCCCCTACACTAGAAGGGTCAACTTTGATCAAAGGTTGGACCAAGTCCTCATAGACATTTGTGAAGAGGGCACTCAATGGAAGAGAGATTCAAGAGGGAAGCCGGTTCAACTAAGAAGGCATGACCTCAAGCCCGTGGTTAGGGGATGGTTGGAGTTCATCCACCGCTCAATCATTCCTACTAGCAACTAGTCTGAAGTTACTATAGACCGGGCTATCATGATCCATAGCATCATGATTGGAGAGGAAGTAGAAGTTCATGAGGTTTGGTGCACGAAATTGTGATCATCAACAATGGCGCCAAAGGACTTGGAGCTCTTAAACGTGAATCACACTTTGTCACAATTCCACACAGCTAACCAGCAAGTGCACTGGGTCGTCCAAGTAATACCTTACGTGAGTAAGGGTCGATCCCACGGAGATTGTCGGCTTGAAGCAAGCTATGGTCATCTTGTAAATCTCAGTCAGGCAGATTCAAATGGTGATGGAGGATTGATAATTAAAAGATGAATAAAACATAAAATAAAGATAGAGATACTTATGTAATTCCTTGGTTGGAATTTCAGATAAGCGTATGAAGATGCTTTGTTCCTCCTGAACCTCTGCTTTCCTATTGCCTTCTTCCAATCATTCATACTCCTTTCCATCGCAAGCTTTATGTTGGGCATCACCGTTGTCAATGGCTACTTCTCGTCCTATCAGTGAAAACGTCCTATTTATAGGAAACTAGTAGCCTAGGGTTTACATAAATAAGTAATTAATGCAGAAATCTTCTTCCGGGCCCACTTGGTGTGTGCTTGGGCTGAGCATTGAAGCTTCCATGTTTAGAGACTTTTCTTGGAGTTAAACGCCAGCTTTTGTGCCAGTTTGGGCGTTTAACTCCAGCTTTTGTGTCAGTTTTGGAGTTAAACGCCAGAATTCTTGAGCTGACTTGGAATGCCTGTTTGAGCTACCAAATCTCGAGCAAAGTATGAACTATTATATATTGCAGGAAAGCCCAGGATGTCTACTTTCCAAAGCAATTGAAAGCGCGCCAATTAGGCTTCTGTAGCTCCAGAAAATCCACTTTGAGTGCAGGAAGGTCAGAATCCAACAGCATCTGCAGTCCTTTTTCAGCCTCTGAATCAGATTTTTGCTCAGGTCCCTCAATTTCAGCCAGAAAATACCTGAAATCACAGAAAAAATACACAAACTCATGGTAAAGTCCAGAATTGTGATGTTTATTTAAAAACTAATAAAAACATAATAAAAACTAACTAAAATATACTAAAAACATACTAAAAACAATGCCAAAAAGCGTATAAATTATCCGCTCATCAAGGTTATATCCCTAGAACTCTACAAGGTGGAGGACAAGTCCTCCACTTTGGCAAGGTTATCCTTCCCTCGTCTCATTTGTCACCTCTGCAATTCAGCTGGAATTGACATAGAGGAAGACATCCTTATTGATGAGGACAAGCCCATCACTAAGAAAAGGATGGAGCAAACAAGAGAGGCCACTCATGGACAAGAGCATGAGGAAATTACTCATCATGAAATCCATGAGATGCCTCAAGGGATGCATTTTCCTCCACAAAACTATTGGGAGCAAATCAACACATCCCTAGGAGAATTAAGTTCCAACATGGGACAACTAAGGGTGGAGCACCAAGAGCATTCCATCCTCCTCCATGAAATTAGAGAAGACCAAAGAGTCATGAGGGAGGAGCAACAAAGGCAAGGAAGAGACATTGAGGAGCTCAAGGACTCCATAAGATCCTCCAGAGGAAGAACAAGCCGCCATCACTAAGGTGGACCCGTTCTTTAATTTCCTTGTTCTTATTTTTCTGTTTTTCGAAAATTATGCTTTATGTTTTATTTATGTTTGTGTCTTATTACATTATCACTAGTGTCTAAGTTTCTATGCCTTAAGGCTTTGAATGTCCTATGAATCCATCACCTTTCTTAAATAAAAAGTGTTTTTAATTGCAAAAAGAAAAAGAAGTAAATGAATTTCAAATTTTAAAACAGATTAATTATTTTGATGTGGTGACAATACTTTTTGTTTTTCTGAATGAATGCTTGAACAGTGCATATTTTTGAATTTGTTGTTCATGAATGTTAAAATTGTTGGCTCTTGAAAGAATGATGAAAAAAGGAGAAATTCTATTGATAATATGAAAAATCATAAAATTGATTCTTGAAGCAAGAAAAAGCAGTGAAAAGCTTGTAGAAAAAAATATATGCGAAAAAAGGTGTCAAGTGAAAAGCTTGTGGCGTGAAGGTGTCAAGTGAAAAGCTTGAGACTGAGCGGTTAAAGTCGTGGTCCAAAACAATAAGAGTGTGCTTAAGAGCTCTGGACACCTCTAATTGGGGACTCTAGCAAAGCTGAGTTACAATCTGAAAAGGTTCACCCAGTTATGTGTCTGTGGCATTTATGTAACCGGTGGTAATACTGAAAAACAAAATGCTTAGGGTCACGGCCAAGACTCATAAAGTAACTGTGTTCAAGAATCAACATACTAAACCAGGAGAATCAATAACACTATCTAAATTCTGAGTTCCTATAGATGACAATCATTCTAAACTTCGAAGGATAAAGTGAGATGCCAAAACTGTTCAGAAGCAAAAAGCTAATAGCCCCGCTCATCTAATTAAGACTGATCTTCATAGATGTTTTTAGAATTCATTGTATATTCTCTTCTTTTTATCTTATTTGATTTTCAGTTGCTTGGGGACAACCAACAATTTAAGTTTGGTGTTGTGATGAGCGGATAATTTATACGCTTTTTGGCATTGTTTTCTAGTAGTTTTTAGTATGATTTAGTTAGTTTTTACTATGTTTTTATTAGTTTTTATGAAAAATTCACATTTCTGAACTTTACTATGAGTTTGTGTGTTTTTCTGTGATTTCAGGTATTTTCTGGCTGAAATTGAGGGACCTGAGCAAAAATCTGATTCAGAGGCTGAAAAAGGACTGCAGATGCTGTTGGATTCTGACCTCCTGGCACTCGAAGTTACAGAAGCCCAATTGGCACGCTCTCAATTGTGTTGAATAGTAGTCCATACTTTGCTTGAGATTTGATGGCCCAAACCGGCGTTCCAAATCAGCATAAAAATTCTGGGGACAAAACGCCAGAACTGGCATAAAAGCTGGAGTTAAACGCCCAAACTGGCACCCAAGCTGACGTTTAACTCCAAGAAAAGTCTCTACATGTGAAAGCTTCAGTGCTCATCCCAAGCACACACCAAGTGGGCCCGAAAGTGGATTTCTGCATCATTTACTTATTTCTGTAAACCCTAGGCTACTAGTTCTCTATAAATAGGACCTTTTGCTATTGTATGTTCATCTTTTTCATCTTTAGTTCATCTTTTGATCTCTTGATCACGTTTTTGGGGGGCTGGCCATTCGGTTATGCCTAGACCTTCATCACTTATGTAATTTCAACGGTGGAGTTTCTACACACCATAGATTAAGGTGTGGGGCTCTGCTGTTCTTCATGAATTAATGCAAAGTACTATTGTTTTTCTATTCAACTCAAGCCTGCTTCTTCTCTAAGATATTCATTCGCACACAAGAACATGATGAATGTGATGATTATGTGACACTCATCACCATTCACACCTATGAACGCGTGCCTGACAACCACCTCCGTTCTACATGCAACAAGCTTGAATGTGTATCTCTTGGGTTTCTAATCTAAGATTAAAACCTTCGTGGTATAGGCTAGAATTATTGGCGGCCATTCTTGAGATCCGGAAAGTCTAAACCTTGTCTGTGGTATTCCGATTAGGATCTGGGAAGGGATGACTGTGACGAGCTTCAAACTCACGAGTGTTGGGCGTAATGACAGACGCAAAAGGATCAATGGATCCTATTCCAACATGATCGAGAACCGACAGATGATTAGCCGTGCGGTGACAGCGCATTTGGACCATTTTCACTGAGAGGACGGGAGGTAGCCATTGACAACAGTGAAACCCAACATACAGCTTGCCATGGAAATGAGTATGAATGATTGGATGAAGACAATAGGAAAGCAGAAGTTCAGGAGGAACAAAGCATCTTCATACGCTTATCTGAAATTTTCACCAATGAATTACATAAGTATCTCTATCTTATTTTATATTTTATCCATCTTTTAATTATCAATTCTCCATAACCATTTGAATCCGCCTGACTGAGATTTACAAGATGACCATAGCTTGCTTCAAGCCAACAATCTCCGTGGGATCGACCCTTACGAACGTAAGGTTTATTACTTGGACGACCCAGTGCTCTTGCTGGTTAGTTGTGCGAAATTGTGAAAAAGAGTTGAGATTACAATTGTGCGTACCAAGTTGTTGGCGCCATTGATGATCACAATTTCGTGCACCACCCTCCGATCCCCACATCATTTCAAACATACCCATTTTCTTTTGTTTGTCCCAACCCATCAATTCCCCATTTATTCGTATCCCCCTTCCTGATTCCCTTTATCCTATTCCATATCTCAACCATTCAAGCCCTGCACTATTTACCATTCACTTCCCAATATAACCCGAACGCCACATACCCCCCCTTCATTATATACGTCTTCCCCCCCTCCCCTCCCTTTCCCTCTTTTATATATATATATACGTCTTCATACCCCCTCCCCTTATATTTATACATATACCCCCCATATATGTATACGTAACCCCTCCCCCCCCCCCTTATCTACACATAATACATATATTATATATACGTAACCCCCCCCCCTTTATATATAAATAAAATAAATTAATAAATAAATAAATAATTCTATATATATATATCAAATATAAAAAAATTCACAAACTTAAAAAAATAAAATAAATATATATATATATATTAATTATTTTAATCTCTCTTGTCCTTTTATCATTCTATTTTTTTTACACTAATATTTGTTTTTACTCTTCCGTCTGTCTTTTTATGTCTCTCTCTATTTTCAGTTCTTCTTTGCTTGAGGACAAGCAAGCTTTTAAGTTTGGTGTTGTCGCTTCGCTTGTGAATTTTCTGTTTATTTTAATGACACCAAAGGGAGGCGAATCATCTCCACGGAGGAGCACAACCAGAAGAATGAGATGGCCACTAGGATAACTGAGGTGGTTAAGTTCCTTTCATTCTATATTTCCTCCTCTTATTATGTTATATTCCTATTTTCTGTTTATTTTGTCATTGCATGATCAGTTGTTATTTCAATTCTTAGGTTCTAGTTTTATTTGTGGTTTATTGTGTTATTTGATTTTTATTCTGAAAAAGAGTGTCTCATGTATTACTCACTGAGCTTGGAATTAAGAAGAAAAGAAAAGAAGTGATGTATTGCATGAGAAATTGAGTTTATATTAAAGAATAGTCTTATTTACTTAAATGTAGTGGTATTATTTGTGATTATGAATGAATGACATGAACAGTTCATATTTGAATTTGAATCAAAGGATGTTGATGTATAAGGAACAAGAATTTAGAGAACTATTATAACTTCTCTGAAATTAGTAAAAGCTTAACCCTTGAAGCAAAAGAAAGAGCAAAAGAAAAAAAAATAAAATCAAAGTCCAAGGCTCTGAGCATCAATGACTAAGGAGGTCAGACATGATTAAAAGCTCAAAGAGTTGTTTCCTTAGTCATATGCTTGTGGTGTTCTTGTGTCAAGCAATCCTTGAGACAGAATATTTAGAGTCGAGACCAAATGCATTTAGCATAGTATGCCCAAGGAATTGAGCACCACTGTCTAGGAGTAACTGAAAGAAAAATCAGAACATAAAGAGAGTTCCCCAGTTAAATGCTTGTGATGTTTTTGTGTCAAGTCAAGCTTGAGACAAAATATTTAAAGTCACGGCTGATGTGTGGAAAACGATCCAACACAAAACTCACCGGCAAGTATACCGGGTCGATCAAGTAATAATAACTCACATGAGTGAGGTCGATCCCACAGGGATTGAAGGATTGAGCAATTTTAGTTTAGTGGTTGATTTAGTCAAGCGAATCAAGTATTGGTTGAGTGGTTTGTATTTGGCAGAAACTAAATTGCATGAATTGTAAAGGGAGAGGGAAGAATTGCAGTAAATTAAAGAGAACAAGAAGTAAAAGTGTTGAATCTTAAAGAACAAGTAAATTAAATTGCAGAAACTTAGATTGCAAGAAATGTAAATAACTGAATCTTAAAGTGCAAGAAATGTAAATTGCTTGAATTATAAAAGGGTTCAGGGAGCTGGGATTGCAGAAATTAAATAAGCAGAAGTAAATTGCAACAAAACAGAAGAGTAGAAGGTGAATTGAAGTAAAGTAGATCTAAACAGAAAAGTAGAAATGCTTGAGAAATTAAAACAGAAAGTGATGCTTAATTTGCAGCAATTAAAAGGATGTTGAAGATCTCAGGAGTGGAAGAGACTAGAAAATAAGTCTAGATCTCAAATCCTTCCTTGATCCAACAAGAACAATTGCAAAAGAAATAAAGAAAAGTAAATTGCAGAAAGAGAAGAAGATGAAGCAGTAAACAGGAATTGAATTATGCAGTAAAAGTAAACAAGAGATCTTATGGTGAGATTGAAACAGAATTTCTTCAATTCTCCACCCAAGATCCAAGATGAAAAGTAAAGGGTGCTCAAGCAACAACAAGGAAGAAGAGAGATCAATTCTCCTTCCTAATTCTCCAAGATCCAAGTTCAAAGTAAAGAGCTCTCAAAATTACAAAAATAGAAATTCAAAGAAGCAAAAGAAAATTTCAAAGTAAGTAAAAAAGGTCTTCCCTAAATCAAACTAGCTTCTATTTATACACTTCCTATTCTTGGATTTAAGAATTTGGGTGGGCTTTTTAATTTGGTGAAGATTTGAATTTAATTGGATTTTTGATTGAATTTTCAGCCCATGGTGCACCTCCCAGGGGAAGGTTCGGCTCTTGGCAAGAGCTTTGGCCAAGAGCTTTGGTTCCCTTTCCTTCCTAAAGTGTTGCGCGCCCTTCCCTTGTGACAAGAGAACAAAGCTCTTTGCAAGAGCTTGAAAGCTCTTGGCAAGAGCTTTACTTGTCCTTGAGGTCCCTGGTTCAAGTCTTGGGTGGAGCACTTGTGGAGTTAATTTCCTTGGCACAAGAGTAGCACCCAAAGTCTTGCTTCCTTGAGGTGCCCGGTTCAATCCTTGGGGAGTACAAAAGCTGCCCATTTTTCATGGCACAAGAGTAGCGCCTAAAGCTTTGCTTCCTTGAGGAACATGGTTCGAATCCCATGGAGTGAAAACAACCCAATTTTGGCTTGTTTTTCTTGTAAAGTAGCGCTTCACTCTCTCCCTTTGGTCATGGGTTCAAGTCTTGGTGAGTGCATTAGTGAGCTTTTCTTTCTTGATTTTCTTCAAGGCATGCCCGAAAAAGCTCTTGGCAAGAGCTTGGCTTCTAATTCTTTCAAGGAAAGCTCTCCACAAGAGCTTTAAAGCTCTTGGCAAGAGCTTTATACCCTTGTTTCTTGAATGCATCCACGCTTCTCCTTCTTTGAGCCACGCTTCTCTTCCTTGTGCCACGCTTTCTTTCTTTGCTTAGATCATGCTCCTTAGGCTACGCTTTTCTTATTTTTTTTCTTTTCTTCACCTACAAGTAATCAAAACAACCAATCAAAGTATCACAAAATTCACAAAGCTTAAAATTCATTTAAAACCAATTAATTTTAGTTTAAACTTCATGATTTTGTATCAATTAAAGGGTGGTTGATTGATTCAAAGAAACCATGCAATTTCACTCCAAATTGCTAATTTACAATACAAGAAAGTGCATAAAACCTAATAAAAACAAACAAAAAGACTAGTAAAACTAGGCTAAGATGACTTGTCATCAACGGCTAGACTCAAGGTGCAAAGCACCAACGAAAAGAGAATTAAAATAAATTTGCTGTGTTCAAGGATTAAACTGGAGTATAAAGATCAGAGAATTCATAATATGATCTGGATTCCAATTCTGAATGACACTGACATTCCTCTTATTCAAAGGAGAGTGAGATGCCAAAACTGTTCAAAGTTACAATAAATAAACCCCATTTTAAGAATAGACTTGAGCATGACTAAACTCTCACTTCTCATGCAAATTCACATCTTAATCATGTACTTATTTTGGTTGCTTGAGGACAAGCAAAAATTCAAGTTTGGTGTTGTGATGCGTGAGCATCTTCTCTATCTTTTTCTAGTGAATTTGCACTTGAATTGCTAAGTTAAATCAAAATTTAAATATCTTTTAGCCACTATGGATGCTACTTTGAGTTGCGCACAATTCTATTTATTTCAGGTAGCATCTAGAGGGATTTGACGGAGTTTTGTAGCAGAAAAGGGAGAAAGCAAATGAGGCTGTCAAACCTGACCTCCTTGCACTCAAACTGGAATAACATGAGCTACAGAGGTTCAATTGACGTAATTCCAGTGGCATTAGAAATTTAACTTCTAGGGCTTTCCAACGATATATAATAGTGAACATTTCTCCTCCAGAAACCTCTGCATCCTCAACGTTGAACTTGATTCCTGCCAAGTTTAGCGTGGATTCAAAGGAACACGTTGAAGCACTTGCTGCCTTCTCCATGTTGAACTTAGAAAAAGCCAAGTTCAGCATGGAGCTTAATGAATCCAATGGTCCCCACACTCTTCAAGCCCCGTACGGATCAATTAAATTAATTTTGATTCAACTTTTATTTTATTTACAATTAGGAAAAGATATTATTTTAGTTTTAGAAAATATATTTTACATTAATTAGGATTAGATATAAAAGGGAAAAGAATCAGCCCTTTGGCTTTCTCTCTTCTCACCTACCTCATTCCAAAATTTATAGTTTTTCAGAATCCTTATTTTCTCTCTGAACCATGAGCAACTAAACCTCCATTGTTAAGGTTAGGAGCTCTGTCTATTGTATGAACTGATACTATTATTTTTCTATTTTAATTCATGTATTGATTTCTATTTCAAGAATTGTTTTCGTTCTTTATCTTATGAATTTGGGTGGAACGGAAGTATGACCCTTGTTCTAATTGAGTTCTTGTATAACTTGGAAAAGCTCTTTACTTGAACAACAGCTTGAAAATAATTTCTCCTAAACTTCTAATTATCTGGACTTAACGGGATACGTGACATATAATCCTTTTATATTTGGGTAACTAGAGTTTTTGTGGCACATAAACTAGAATTGAACTTCATCCTCTAATTGGAATTAAGTGACCAAGGAATTGGCGGTTGATGAAAGTTAGAGTAGACTAAGAAGGTCTAAGGAATTAGGGCTTAGTCATATATAGTTTGCCATGAATTGAATCTTGCATGATTAAAATAGTTAGTAAGAAAAGTCAATCCGGAAAATAGATATCTCTGAAGCCTTAATTGTTTCTCCACATATTATTCTCATCCATTTACTACTTGCTGTTTTAATTTCTGAATTATTGTTTAATGCTTTTGAACTCTCAAACACCATTTTCTGCTTGTCTAACTAAGTAAATCACGTAACCATTGTTGCTTAGTCCATCAATCCTCGTGGGATCGACCTAAGGTATTACTTGGTAAGATCCGGTGCACTTGCCGGTTAGTTTGTGGGTTATAAATTCCGCACCAGTCATCCGGCTGAGGATTTGGCCCGATGGCATTCAGGCATGAGTACACACTATTTTATAATCTTAAGTTTGTTAATCTTAAGTTTATGTGTTTCTATGTGTTTGTTAATCTTATATTTTTTTTCCTTTGATAGGTTTGCACCAAACAATAATGCTTGGATACAGGAGATCTCCAAGGTCATTAAGTGAATGTACGACCACTCATGGCCAAGCTACACAAAGATCGCTGTTGAGACCAGAGAATGATGGTTTCAGAAGTGGGCGGTAAGAACCCAATATTGTTGAGTTAATTAATTGTATTTGAGCTGTATTATTTTATTTTGACTAATTAATGTTGTTGAACCACTTTGTGCAGTAGAATTTCATATGGGATGCAGAGCATAATCTCATGATTAGAAAGATTTACAACCACCGGGCAACTAAACGAATTCAGGAGATGATGAACAACATTCATCAGGGGAACGACCACCTAACGACCTAGATCCATCCATCCATCAAGAAGGAACTGGAGGCCCATTTTAGAAATGATGAGGGGTTCAAGCGTTGTCGTCTGACGAATATCCCTAACAAGGCTTCGCCGAGGTCGACAAAGTATACGGGTGGGTGATGCGTACGCATCATGTTGTGTTTTTCTATACTTTTTCATATCAAAATTTAATTAATTATGCTTAATTATTAAGTATTTTTGTGCTTAAGTCATATATTTCTTTGATCTCTTTGATTTGATGATTTTTTGTAGAAAATGATAAAAAAAAGAAGCAAAAAGCACAAAACAAAGCATTCTTGAGGGAGTGGCGCTGAAATTGGCACCGGGATTGAAGTGGCGTTGCCTTGGGAGCAAGCTGGAACTGGAATGGTCACTGGAATTGGCGCTCGTTTAACCAACGCCCGCAACAAAGGTCACCCGTATGCGTGGGCGACGCGTACGCGTGAGAATAGGAACTTCGCTCCTAGAAGCAGGGACCTTGCACTGGTTTCGACGCTCGTTTACTCAGCACCTTCAATAAGGGTCACGCGTATGCGTAGGCGACGCGTACGCATGGGCAACGCGTACGCATGACGGTGAAACTAGCGTCAGGATTAAAGGGGCGCTCGATTAATCAGTGCCTGCAATAAGGATCATGCGTACACGTGAAGGACACATACGTGTGACAAGTGAAAGCAGCGCCCATACATGATAAGTGACCCCTGGAGCTTCATTTTAGTTCAATTAAATTCACTCAGAGTCTACTCAAACTTCAAGCAAGCAAGCCCACAATCGTCAACAAATCAAGGCCACAAGAATCATCTAGAATAGTTAATTTTAATTTGATTGTAATTTATTTTGAATTTCATTTAAATTTCTAATCCAGGATAGCTTATAAATAGGCTTTAGTTTTATCATATTGAGGGAGGAATGCCAGGAGGGGCTCTTCGGACACCTCTCTTCTCACCCACTCTTCTCTGCTCTTCCATTTTCTTTCATACCCACACTTGTAAATATTTAGTTATGAGTCACTAAATCTTTCAATTGGGAAAGAGAGCTCTATTGCAATTTTATGGATTGATTTATTTTCATTCTTCATATTCAATTTTTCTTTCATTTCTTCTTTAGAGAGAGTATTCATGCT
The DNA here is from genome assembly GCF_003086295.3 of Arachis hypogaea. NCBI lineage: Eukaryota > Viridiplantae > Streptophyta > Magnoliopsida > Fabales > Fabaceae > Arachis > Arachis hypogaea. Next base: position 96,474,487 of record NC_092050.1, on the reverse strand, counting down.
TCAAAGATCAAATTACTATTGGGAAAGGGATTAGATCTATTTGAATTCTATGATGAACTTGAGAAAGGAGTCATAGAATTCAGTTTGAGGCTCTTCTCTCATAATTCTCTTGATTGATAATTTTTAGTCTAGTATGTGACATGTAACCACTTTGAATTGATATCTTGAGGGTTGTGTGGCCTTTGAATTAGAAATTGAACTTCATTTCTTCTCATGAGCAATTAGATCAAGAGATTGGCAATTGATCAAGTTAAGAGAAATCAAATCACCAAGAGATTGGGGTTTGATTACTTATGATTTACCAAGAGATCAATGATTGCATGATTGAAGAGGAGATAAGAATTGTTGATCCTGAGAATGCAATATCTCTTGATCCCAGTGATCTTTTTATTTTTAATTCTAGTTATTTATTTTCTAGCTATTTACTTTCTTGCACTTTTCTTTCTAGCACTTTACTTAATTGTACTTTATATTCTTGCCATTTATTTTCTTGTTCTTTATTGCTTTCTTTTAAATTCAAGTCATTTACATTTCTTGTTTACTTATCATTCAACTATGATTGTCTAGCTAGAATAATCAATTAGCTATTGATTGCTTCATCCTTTAATCCTCGTGGGATCGACCTCACTCATAGTGAGTTTTATTACTTGATACGACCTGGTAAACTTGCCGGTAGTTATGCGAATTTAATTTTCCGTATCAGTGGATCGGTGACCTTCATGAATACGAAGAGCAGACTGGTAAGTAGTTTGGTAATATTTGTTAGTAGTTACTTGAATTATTTGTTTGTTGATTTATTTTATTCGTTGATTTGAATATGTGCTATCTAAGCCGTTAGATCGTGAGGCGACACTGGCAGAGACCTTCAAGTATACCCATATCTTGAAGCCCAACAAGGAGAGATTTGCTGACAAGCGGTCTGCGACCCATTATGTGAGTTTCAATTAATTCTAAGTTTTGAATTTATTTGGTTTAAAGTCAATTAAATGTTATCCTAATCACAACGTATGTGACACAGAAGGATTACACGCAGAGATTGGAGGCTGCAACCTAGCAATCTTAGTCGCCTAGTGGGAACAACGAAGCCAGCTCTGAGATCTTAGTGCTAGACCCTAATAGGGTTTGACGCGAGACTGCCTCTGAATCCCACAAGAATCTCAGCTTCGGGTTGGGGTAATTTCTTTGCCAGTGGCCTCCTGATGGTGCCCCAAGAGTGTATTGGTAAAGATTTTCTCAAATTAAAGTCGCGTTACAAGTATAGCTCTACCAACAACAATCCTCAGGTTTTAAAATTAGAAGAGGGATTTGATTGTCACAAGTTCAACCCCAATAGAAATAATCGAAGTATTCAAACCTCGGGTCGTCTCACAAGGAATGGGCAAACATGTGCTTCAACATTGGTTAGAAATCCGGGGTTGTAAGTTATGAGCATGAAAATAAACGAGAATCTTAACAAGCAAGTAATCTTAAACTGCAAGAAACTAATTCAATTAACTAGGCAAAACATGAGCAATTCCAATGAACAAGTAACATCCCACTTAATTCTATTCTAAACCAAACAAGTAACTATAACTAAGACAAATAATTAAGAAATTTGGTTTTCAAATATGAATAATAAAGGCAACTCTTGGCTAGGCATGGGAATTGGGGTCACCATCCTTGTCTAACAACCATATCTTGACAATTATGAGGAACCAAGCCCATTAAGTCTACTTCCAAAAGTCTTAAGTACGTAATATCTACTCCTAGACTTGAAGTATGTCAAATGGCTTTGATCACATCAACCCATAAGTCCCAACCTACCTACTAATTAGATTAGTAGTGGGTTGGCGTCAGTGGGTAACAAATTGACCACTAAGGGCTCCCAAATCATCAAATCCATTAGACCCAATGACTCAAGTTTACCCAATTCCCTTGACCTAGGCCAAGAGTGAAGAAGACTACTCCATAATCAAAGTAAGCAATTCATCAAACACATGGTAAGCATTAACAAAAGACATGTTCAAAATAGCAATTAAATTGAAATCTACAAGTATCCACTAACAATTATCAACATACAATCATCCAAACAACAAAATTAAACATAAAAATCATCAATGCAACATCAACAAGTCAAGATTCACAACATTCATGAAATGGGTATAAAATGACAATTAACAAGGATTCATAAAATTATCACTAGATATAAGCAAAATTGTAACAAAGAATTCAAATTGAACAATTAAAACTAGTAATTAACAAGATCCAATTCACAATCTAACAAGGGAAGATCAAATTAAAACTAGATCTAGAGATGAACAAGGGTTTCTCTCTCTAGAATCACCAAAGAACCAAAACTAGCTAAAATTGTGTCTTAGTGTAAAATGATTGATTCCCCCTTTCCCCTAGCATCCTTGGGTCTTTTCCATGCAGAAACAGCTTGAAATTGGGCCTCATGAGCCTCAGAAATCGCCAGGCACGATTTCCTTTAATGAGGTCACGTGCAGCTTCCCACGCGTGCGCGCCAAGTGCGCGTGCGCGTCGCTAGAAATCTTCTGATCCGTGTGAATGCGTCCATCCTTGCGCGCCGCTTCCAGCCACCTCATCCACGCGTGCGCGTGGAGTGCGCGGGCGCACCAATGCTGCTTCTCCCAAGATTTTAATTTTTCATGTTCTTCACTTTTTGTACATGCTTTCTTCCTCTCTTCTAGGTCACTCCTACCTTATAATTCCTGAAATTACTCAACAAATACATCACGGCATCGAATGGCAATAGAAGAGGATTAAAATATGGTAATTTTAAGGCAAAATAAGCATGTTTTTCATCATGGAGCAATATTGGGAAGTGAACACAAAATCATGCATTTCTTGCAAATAAGTGTGAGAAAAGGTGATAAAATCCCCCAAAATAAGCACAAGATAAACCACAAAATCGGGGTTTATCAAATCTCTCCACACTTAAACCAAGCATGTCCTCATTCTTAAAATAAAAAGACCAAATATTATGATGAGAAAGGGTTTATGAAATGCAAACTACCTAAGTGGATGCATGCAACTAGTGTAAAATCATTTACCTAGTTGGTCAAGAGTAGATCTATCCTCCAAGAATACCTGTGAGCATATAGGGTGAAAACAGTATGTAATTCATGAATCCTACCAAATTAAACACCACTAAGGAGTGCATATGACTTGCTAAACAAACGCTTGTGAAAGCCGAGAACAAGCATTGAGCATCAAACCCTCACCGGAAGTGTATCCGCTCTATTCGCTCAAGTGTATAGGGTTCGTCACTCAATCTTCTCCTAATCATGCTTTTCAAGATTTGTCTTTCATCTAACAATCAACAATTACTTAATGCATGCTTACAAGTATCCTGAGGTCTTATTCATGGGTTGTAACGGGGCTAGGGTGAAGGTAACGATGTATATGGCCAAGTGGGCTTAAAATTTGAGTCCTTGATCAACCTAGGATCCACTAGACACACAGAACAACCTATACAACTATAATACATTACCTAGCTACCCTTGACTTTTACTCTTTTTGCATACTCATGCATTCTTTTCAATTCACACCCATATGCATTGTTTTCTTCTTTACTACGTCTTGGGGTTTCTTTGTCCCCTTTGTTGTTTATTATTATTATTATTATTATTATTATTATTATTATTGTTGTTGTTGTTGTTGTTGTTGTTGTTGTTGTTGTTGTTGTTGTTGTTGTTGTTGTTGTTGTTGTTGTTGTTGTTGTTGTTGTTGTTGTTGTTGTTGTTGTTGTTGTTGTTGTTGTTGTTGTTGTTGTTGTTGTTATTCTTATTGTTATTCTTATTATTATTATTATTCTTATTATTATTATTATTATTATTATTATTATTATTATTATTATTATTATTATTATTATTATTATTATCCCCTTTTCTTGGGGTTTCTTTGTGAACAAAAGTTTCAATGCATACAGTTTAATCATTTAACACATGAATACGTTCCCAAATCCTAGAATTTTCAATTACACTACAATTACACACCTATATATCTACCCGAATTTCCCAAGTATACCCTTCTATTTGAATGATACACATCCTAACTTACCTAAGCTAATCAATGATTCAAATTTAGGGACATTCATGGTTTTTTACTTAGGGTTGTTGATGTGCTCTATCTAAGAACAAAAGGGTTTATCATGAGCTCAAAATTGGTTAGCAATGGTAGATAAGCGAGTTAAGGCCATTTGGGAAAAGTGACTATTGAAATGATGGCCTCAATCATGTAAATGCATTCATACACAAAGCAATGGACATATAGAATCAGACAAAGCAAGGATCACAATCATAGAGAGAGAGATATGCACACAAGAATGGAAATAATGGTTAGAGGATGTAACCATGCAATAGGCTCAAAACTTTCATGCTTGTGTTCTTAGCTCAATCACTATGTTCCAATATACATTCTTAAAGCAAGTTTACTGCAAAAAAATTTTCAGAATTTTGGTAGGTCACCCAAAACACAGTTTCTTGGAAAAGAAGTTATTATTTTGACCAAGTAACTCTATAGAAACTAACTATCATGCAAAGGGTATTTACAAGCAAAACTAACTACACATGCAATATACTAACTTCTAAGCAAAAGATAAATCCATGGGTATTGAAGGAAAGAGATTGTTACCCATGGAGATCGGTCGAACGACCTCCCTACACTTTAGAAATTAGCACGGCCCTCCATGCTACGAACAATACGCAAGGGACGATCAAGACCAGAACCTTCACTATCCCCTTCATCAGAGCTCCCATCGCTTGGGTTTGAGGTGGATGTGAATATTTCGGGTTCCCCATGCTAGGGGTAACACAACCCAGAAGCTTCTTGATGTAAGTGTACCGGCAGTGGTTGCGCCGCTCATATCTATCAAGCTTTTGGTGAAGGTCTTCAATCCTTTGATGTGTGGATCTCAGTGGTGGTGAGGATGAGCTAGAAGGAAAAAGAAGTGGCGGGGCCATGTCGAGGCTTGGTTTGTTCATGGGAAGGAGTAGGTATTTTCCGCTTGGGACCACATCGCCCTTAGCCGGAACTATGATCTTTTTATCCCGGGCGTGGACTTGACTCATCGCTTGCTTGACAAGAAACAGAATGTTCACCGGCCTCTCTGTGAGAACACACCAAACAAGCAAGGCGAGATCCGCCGTGAAGGACGACTTGTGGGTGCTAGGTAGCACACCGTTAGATAGGATCTGGGCCCAAGCTCTCACTTTTACAGTGAGTGAACGAGCGTCAATGGACTTAGGCCTCATCCGGAGTTGACCTTGGATCCAAAATGTCTCTGGCTCAGCGATGACTCGGAGGATCGAGTCCCAATTGAATCCAAACTTCTCTCGCTGACGTAAGACTTCTTGGTAGCCATCCATGCCACTTGGCACTGGTAGGACATTAAGCACTTGCTGAATAGCCTCTTCTGAAACTGAGACTTGCTTCCGGTGTATACTGATTGAAGAGAGGGAAGATGGTAGTTAGTGTAGAATTCTTCCACCCAAGAGAGGTTGATTTCCCTTGGTTTCCTCAAAAGAAACTCCCATCCTCGCTATTCAATGCGGGGCAGAATATAAGGAGCAACCTTGTCCGGCGGAGCGAGTAGATGCTCAGGATAATAGTTCCTTACAGCTATGGAGGGGAACATAAGCTCACAGAAGCGGTTGGGAAACCTTGAAGAATCTTTCGCCGGTTTGCCCTTTTCATTCTCATCAATAGGAGCGGGTGTCTTCGCTTTCTTAGATAGGGGTTTGGCTCCTAATGAAGAGCGCCCTTAGAGTTTGACCTTTGGGGTGCCCTTTTTGCGGCCGGTTTCCTCGAAGCTATCCCCTTTCCTTTCTTGGTGGCCATCCTAAAAAGGAAGGGAAGGAAGAAAAACATTAAACCCAAGAATCAATTTGACAAGAACATGCAAGTGAATTGTAGTGCCCATGGTTAATGTAGAAGCAAGGGTCATAACACTTGGCATGGGATGCAAGAGGAAGTAAAGCATGCAATGGCATGAGAAGAGTAGTCTCAAGCATCCATAATAAAGAGCAAGTCATGTTCAATTAATATCTCATTGGCAAGTATAAACTTTAAGCACACAAAGTAGACTCAATGCATTTAAGAGAAAGCAAGTGAATGAGGAGGGAGCACTAATTTGAGAGGATACAACTAAAATGAACCAAAATGGTATGTGTGCATTTCCTCGAACACTTGGCGTGCAATAATCAAGCAATGATAAGAAAAAGAATGACAAAGTCCAAAATGACAAAATGGAACATCAATCATCACATAAACATCACACAACGGCAAAGATAAGAAAAAGAATGACAAAAGACTTATTAACGCAAATTAAACTCAAATTCAACATCCATGGAAAAATAAGGAAAAAGGAAAAGTAAGCAAACAAAAGTAAGAAACATCATCATGCAAGTAAAAGAGAAACTAAGTAAAGCAACTAACTAGAAGAAATAATGCAAGGGAAAATGGAAGCAAAGAAATGGAAGAAGTAAAACCTTGAGAAGTATGAAGGAACAAGGTTGAATCTTCCTTTGTGAAGATGAGAAAGAAAATAGGAGAAGTGTAGTGCCACCGGAAAAGGTGGTTGTCGCCGGTGAGTGGCCGGAAACAGTGGGGGTGGATTGTGGAAGAAGAAGAAGAGGAGGGAAATGATGGAGGAGGAAGGAAAAGAAACTATGAAAGAAAAGGGGTTGAGAAAAAGAAAACAGAACAAGGCGCGAAGTTATAAAACCGATTCGCGCAACCGGCATGCGCGCAAGGTGCGCTGGCGCGTCGGTGATGGTGTTAGCAGAGGGCGCGTGCGCGTCAGTGGCGCGCGCGAGGGAAGTTGTGCCTCTGGCACAGAAGTGGCACAAAGTTGGCTCAAGTCTCTGGTTTTTTGTACCAGAGTGGATCAGTGGGGCAGGCGCGCGGACGCACACCTTGCGCGGATGCGTGCTTGAGATATTTCGCGACTGGCGCGGACGTGAACAACGCGCGGACACGTCAGTTTTGGCATAAGATTAGCCCAATTGTGGCACAACTCTCTGGTTTTTGTACCAGAGAGTCTACATATCTCCATCGGTGCGCGCGCGCACCGTGCGCTCACGCGTCGATGGTTGAATTACAATGGTGCGCGCAGGCGGCAAGTACGCGAACGCGTGGGTGCCTGGCGCGAGTTGGGCACGAAGTGGGCATGACTCTCGGGTATTTGGCCCAAGAGGTGGAATCGCGCTACCGGCGCGCGCGCACTGTGCGCTGGCGCGTCGGTGCCCTTTTTCAAAGAACTTTTTGATGGGCTCTTGAGCAGGTAAGCCATGAAACTTGGGCATCAAATTGAGCAGTGCGGTCTTTATTTCAAAATCTGTAGCCACTGCTGGGTGATGCACTTGAAACGGTTGCATTGTAAAATCAGGGGCTCCTTCCTCCTGGATGGTAACTCTCCTAGCTGCCATGTCGTCTGCACGTGAATCAACCAAATCAGTAGAACGGGAGCTGGTTTCTTCCTCAAGTTCACTTTCAGATCCGCCCTCAGAGCAGACTAACCGACGCCGAGCTCGCCTTATTCGTGAAATAGTCCTTTCAATTTCGGGATCGAATATTAGCTTGCGCAGATCAGGAAGTGAACGTGTCATTTGACGAAAGAAACATGCAGCTCATAGTAGCAAAATAAAATAAAATGCAAATAAATAAATTCTAATTAATAACTTTAGCACTCTATTGTAACTCCTCGGCAACGGCGCCAAAAATTGATGCGGGCAGAAATTAGCGAATTAAAAATTATTAAAATATATACGTTGCAAGTATAGTTCTTAATTCGCCGGAAATCCGCCTATCAATTTAGAAAGGTGTCACAGAAAATTGAAATTAAAATACTGGGAGTATGAATCCTAGGTCGTCTCCCAACGAGTTGCAGAAAAGTGTGCTATTTTATTAATCAGAGGTTTTCAAAAAGGTTTGAATTGGGCAAATAGGAAATTAAATTGGTGAATTTGAATAATGTAAATAAAAGCCTTGACTGGAAATTGATTAGTTGGAATCCCTATTATTGTTGGAATGCTCTCAGGATTAACTGACAATTAAAGGTTATCCTGTTTAGTTATCCTTCACTAGGTGAAGGAAAGTTAAACAAGTTGGAATGCTACGTCCGTTCACAAGTTGCAATCCACTTAATTAAAAGGGATTGGTGTTAGTGATTAGAAGGCAATCCAACCATAAATCCAATTACAATTTTTTCTTTCAAGCCTTCCAACTCAAAGGTACCTTTCAATCAATTTCCCACAAGTTAGGGAACTACTCACTCATTGTAAAGGTAAAATTCATAGCATATAAAAAGGAATTAAGGAAAGACATTGTAAATAAAATTAAAATAGTCAATTAAAAATAAAAGTGATCCTTGTATTAAATAACCCTAAGAATATTCTAATGGTAAAATTAAACAAAGCAAAGAACATGGAAGAGTAAGACCAAGTAAAGAAAACGAACTAGAATGACGAAGTCTTGATGAGGTAATAACTCTTCTCAATATCCCAAACTATGAATGTAAAATAATAATCCTAAAAACTATGAATGTGTAGAGAGAAAACCTAGGGGAGGAGCAAAACTAGATCTAAAACTGTGTAGAATGAATGTTGTCTTTGGTTTCTGCATGTTCTCTGGCTCTAGTCTGCTGTTCCGGGCCAAAAACTGGGTCAAAATAGGGCCCGAAATCGCCCCAGCAAATCTGCAAATTATGCAGGTCGCGCACGTCACGCGATCGCGTCACTCATGCGGACGCGTCATTCGCGTTTCTGCTTTGCCACGCGGACGCGTCGTCCATGCGGCCGCGTCACTCGTGCTGTTCCATCCGCGCGGTCGCATCATCCATGCGGCCGCGTCGATGCAAATTGCTCTTTTCCGCGCGGTCGCGTCATCCATGTGACCGCGTCGCCTCTCGCTGGTCATCTCCTCAATTTCTTGTGTTCATTCCATTTTTGCAGGCTTGCCTTCCAATCTCCAACTCATTCATGCCCTATAAAGCCTGAAACACTTAACACACAGATCATGGCATAGAATGGAATAAAGGAGAAATAAAATACATAATTAAAAGTCTCTAGGAAGCAAGTTTTCAACCATAAAACATCTTTAGGAAGGAAATATAAATGCATGCTTATTTATTGAATAAGTGGGCAAAGATCATGATAAAACCACACAATTAAACACAATATAAACCATGAAATAGTGGTTTATCAACCTCCCCACACTTAAACATTAGCATGTCCTCATGCTTAATTGAAGGAGATAAATGAAATGAGTAAGAACATGTAAAAACCTATGAAATGCAATGCAACCTATATATGTGAATGCAACTATATGATTCTTGTCCACTTGATCAAAAGTAAGTGAGTTCTTCAAAACAATTATAATTCAAATTCCACTAATTCAATTCTTATAAAGTAAGAGCAGATAAAAATGCAAGAGAATAGCTCATGAAAGCAGGGAACATAGAAATTCAAGCATGGAACCCTCACTGATGGTGTATGTACACTCTAGTCTCTCTAGTGTATAGGGTAATCACTCTATCCTTCTCTAATCATGCTTTCTAATTTTTGTTCTTCTCCTAACCAATCAACAACATTTACAATACCAATGCAAGCATCATGAGGTCTTTTCAAGGTTGTAATGGGGCCAAGGTAAGGGTAAGGATTCATATATGCCTAGTAAGCTTATAAATTGAATCTTTAATTAACCTAAACTTTAACATAACCTATATATACTCTATATAACTTAGAATTCACACCTAGCTACCCAGAATTCCCTTTTACGTTCCATACTCATGTATCAACTTTTTATTTTAATTTTATCATATGTGCATTAATTTTTTTGAATTCTTAATTCAGCATTGGGGTAATTTTGTCCCCTTATTTATTGTTTGGTTTTTTTTTTTAAATAGAAACATAAAAATAAACATAGCTTATCAATGCACATAGATTTTTTATTCTTATAGTTTCACATGGGTAGGTATCCAAATTCCCATTAAATTATCATGACACATTCCCTTAATAACTTTTGTTCCCACAATTTCCCATACTTAACTAGCACACACAATTCTATCTTAAGCTAACCAAAGATTCAATTTGGGATATACAATTGTTTTTCCGCTTAAGGCTAGTAATGTGGTGAAATATAGAACAAATGGGATTTAAAGGCTCAAAGTGGTTAACAAAGGTAATTGAAAAGGGTAGGCTTAATTTGGATAAGTGAGTTTAAACAAATAATGGCCTCAATCATATGCAAGCATACAAATATAATAAATATTGGACATATAAGATAAAACAAAATATAGATTACAATCATAGAGAAGTAAACACACAAGAATAAAATAGTTATGGTTACATAATGTAACCATTCATAAAGGCTCAAATCTCACAGGTTGTGTGTTCTCTAGCTCAAAAATCATGTTCCAAATGCAACTTCAAGCAAATTTAACATAAAAAATGTTTTTTAAAAATTAGTGAAATTTTGTTCCAAAGATAGAGTTTTAGAAGAAACTTATTGTCTTTTCAATCAAGTAGAGAATGCATGCAACTAACCTATTACTATGCAATTTATCCTATTCTATAAAGGAAAGAAAATCTAACTAAATATCCTAATTTATTGGTGCTAGGGAAGAGAAATTACCTCCAGAAGTCAGGTACTGACTGACCTCCCCACACTTAAGGCTTTGCACCGTCCTCGGTGCCATCTGTCAGGAACAGGGGTGGGCTGGTAGCAGTATCTCCACAGTCGGGACCATCATGGCTCCCTGTGCTGGTAAAGGAAGTGGAGTCCGGAGTGTCTGAGTCCTTGAATTTTCCCTTGAGTAGCTCCTTGAGGTGTTTGAATCGGCGCTCGTTACGGCGCTCTCTAAACTTCGCTTTCTATTCTTACCGATCCAATCTTTTGATTATCTGCTGGAGCAGTTCATCAGTTGTAGGTGCTTGTGGTGTTGAAGGAGGAATATCTTCAACTGGAGCAGTAGGAAGGCTTGTAGTGGCTGCTAGAAGTCTGAGGTACTTCCCATTGGGGACATACTAATCATCCCGTGGAAGCATGGCTTTGGTGTCTCCAGCTCTGTAGGAAACTCCGGCTGCTGAGACAAGATCTGAGACCAAGGCGGGAAAAGGTAAGTTACCCGCAATTTGTACGTGTCCCATGGCATTCCGGATATGTCTTGGTAGATTCAGAGGCTGGTCTGTAAGGATGCACCATAGTAGAACGGCCATGTCCGCAGTAAAGGAGGACTCGTGAGTGCTCAGAAAGACGTAATGGGACATGATTTGTGCCCATACGCGAGCCTTCAAGGTAAGTGCTGAAGCCAATATTTCCTTAGGGCGGGTACGATGGTATCCGTAGATCCAACAGCTGCCAGATAATGCGATAACTCTAAGAACATCTTCCCAGTCAAATTGGTACTGCTGGCGCTTGAGTGCGGCTTCTTGAAAGGCATCCATTCCTGCTGGAATAGGGGGAAGACTTAGAGCTTGTCGAATGGCCTCTTCTGTAATGGGGACTTGCTTCTGACGTACATAGATAGACTGCAGAGTAGGCAGGTAGAAGTTAGAGTAGAACTCGACTACCCAAGAGAGATTGACCTGCCTTGGCTGTCTCCGTAGGAAACCCCATTGTCTTCATTTAATTTGCGGCTCAACAAAGGTAGCAATATTGGGCGGGAGGATAAGAAGGTATTCGTTGTTATAGCTCCTTTCTGCCAGGATGGGGAATATCTGCTCACAGTAGCGATCGGAAAATCGCGCAGTGTCCTTCGCTGGAAAGGCTTTCTCTTTTTCATCAATCTTGATGATCCTCTTAACTCGTTTTGTTGAGGGCTTGACTGCAGTTGAAGAAGGCTCTGCCACTAATGCTCTTTTTGTTCCTCTTCTTGCTGGTTGTTTGGGGGTAGCTTTCTCTTTTCCTTTCTTGGTGGCCATCCTGAAAAGGGAAGAGAGAGAGAGTAAATTGAATTCAAAGAGATATATAACAATGAAGAGAGCGAAAAATAATGGTTATAAATGCACATTAAAAGGTAAATGATGGTAACACACACTCATGAGTACATGTGAAAGATCATTAATGAAAAATAGTTAGTGCATATGATGACAACTGAATGCAAGGTGTTTATTGGCATGCCGATAAAGGGAACGAGTAGCATAGACCAAGCATTACTTTGTAACAAACCATCACATTTGTATTGACAATTAAATTCAATTAATAGAATAGTAAAGGGAATTTGTGAAAAGCAAGCATTGAATATTTAGAATAACATAGAGAAGTGCATAATGCCATATGGGCTTTTTCACAAACACATAGCATGCAAGGTAAATAAAGTATAGAAAGTATTAAAGTGAACATGCAAGCAACCCTTTAAAGAAAATAATATATAATTGTCAAACAATTTGCAACAATCCACAAGCATATAATGAAGAATAATGACTCATATAAATTGATAACACCATGTAAAAAGGATAGAAGAAGAAAGAAAATATGAATAATGAAAAGAAAAAGAAAAGAAAAGAAGATAACATATAAATGAGAGGAATGATAGAAAAGAAAGGGGTGAAGAAGAAAATAAAATCTTGTTAATGGAGCTGAGGGAGAAAGAGTGAAAGGTGAGATAGAAGGAAGAAGAGAGAAGGAAGGAATAAGGAGGGAAAAGAGAAAAATAGGATTTGCAGAGAAAAAGATATGATATTTGGCAAAATTAGAGAAACTGTGCGCCGCAAGCAACGCGATCGCATGGGGCACGCGGTCGCGCGACTTGTGCTTAAGGTGGTTGACGCAATCGCGTCGGTCACGCGGTCGCGTGACCCATGTTGTGCTTCTGGCTCGAGTGCAGCTTCGCGCCAGCACAACTATCTGTTCGACTTGATATATGTGCCAAATTTGGGGTGACGCGATCGCATGGGGCATGCGATCGCGTGAGTGGGCTTCAGAAGGGAACGACACGGACGCATGAGCCATGCGTCTGCGTGGGTAGAATATTGCCATTGGCACCAATCCAGCACCACTCGCGCACAATAATTCATTGTGCACCCTTTTTACGTCGAAAATCAGGGCACGCGGCCGTGTGGGTCACGCGGTCGCGTGGGAGGTCATTATTTCCAGGTGACGCAGACGCGTGGGGCATGCGTCCGCGTGGGTAGAATTGTGCCATTGGCATGCCTCCAGCCATGCTCCAGCGTGACTCTCTGTTCGTTTTTATTTTTCTCCCCTCTCCTTGCGACGCGGACGCGTCGCTGATACGGTCGCGTCGCATGGCATTTTTTTTATTATATAAAAGTATGTGAATGCAGATGCATGAAAGTACCGATAAAGAGAAGATTTATTAAATAGGAAAAACTAAAAATAAAGAAAAGAACGATCATACCATAGTGGGTTGTCTCCCACCTAGCACTTTGCTTTAACGTCCGTAAGTTGGACGCTCCACTAGCTCAATCTTCTGCTATGTGGGGATCTTCCAAGAGCAAGATCTCAAGCTCCTTATTTTTTTGTATCTTCTCACCTTGGTATAGCTTCAAACGGTGTCCATTAACTTTGATAAGATCAGAGTGTGAAGGATGGCTTAGGTGATAAACTCCATACGGTTCAGCCTTCTCTACTCTGTATGGACCTTCCCATCTTGATCTCAATTTGCCTGGCATGAGCCTCAGTCGAGATTTGTAAAGGAGGACTAAATCCCCAGGCTGGAACTCTTTTTTCTTGATGTTCTGATCATGTACAGCCTTCATCTTCTCCTTGTATAGTTTTGAGTTCTCATAAGCTTCTAGGCGAAGGCTTTCCAGTTCTTGCAGTTGCAACTTCCTTTCAGCTCTGGCTTTCCCAATTTCCATGTTGCACTCCTTGACTGCCCAAAAGGCTTTGTGCTCCACTTCAACTGGGAGATGACAAGCTTTTCCATAAACTAAGCGGAAAGGACTCATCCCAATGGGTGTTTTATATGTTGTTCTATATGCCCAGAGTGCATCTTGTAGCCTGGTGCTCCAGTCTTTTCTATGAGGTTTGACTATCTTCTGCAAGATACACTTTATTTCTCTGTTTGACACCTCGGCTTGCCCATTGGTCTGAGGATGGTATGCTGTTGCAACCTTATGAATTATCCCATGCTTCTTCATTAGTCCTGTTAGTCTCCTGTTACAAAATGGGTGCCTTGATCGCTCACGATTGCTCATGGGGATCCAAAGCGACAGATAATATGGTTTCTCACAAAGGAAACAACAGTGTTAGCATCATCAGTGCGGGTAGGAATTGCTTCCACCCATTTTGAAATGTAATCTACAGCTAACAATATATAAAAATGTCCATTAGAATTTGGAAATGGACCCATGAAGTCAATGCCCCAAACATCAAAAATTTCACAGAAAAGCATAATTTGTTGAGGCATTTCATCCCTCCTGGGTATATTACCAAATTTTTGGCATGGGAGACAAGATTTACAAAACTCAGCAGCGTCTCTAAAAAGAGTAGGCCACCAGAATCCACAGTCTAAGACATTTCTAGCTGTTCTTTGAGGGCCAAAATGTCCTCCACTCTGAGATGAGTGACAGGCCTCTAAAATGGACTGGAATTCTGATTGAGACACACAACGTCTAATTACCTGATCAGCGCCACATCTCAATAAATATGGGTCATCCCATATATAATATTTAGACTCGCTTTTCAGCTTGTCTCTTTGATGCTTAGAAAAGTTTGGAGGGAATGTACGGCTAACTAGATAATTAGCTACAGGTGCATACCAAGGGACTATCTCAGATACTGCTTGCAGGTTATCAAATGGAAAATTATCAGCTATAGGAATGGGGTCATCCTTAATGTGCTCAAGGCGACTCAAGTGGTCTGCCACTAAATTCTGGTTACCACTCCTATCCTTTATTTCTAAATCAAATTCTTGTAATAGCAGTATCCAACGTATAAGCCTTGGTTTGGACTCCTTTTTAGCTAATAGATACTTTAAAGCTGCATGATCCGAATACACTACTACTCTAGTACCAAGTAAATAAGCTCGGAATTTATCCAGAGCAAAAACAATAGCAAGAAGCTCTTTCTCAGTAGTAGTATAATTGGATTGGGCAGTGTCTAAAGTCTTAGACGCATAAGCAATAACAAAAGGGTCCTTACCTTCACGCTGAGCCAGCGCTGCTCCTACTGCATGGTTGGAAGCGTCGCACATGATTTCAAACGGTTGGCTCCAGTCTGGCCCTCTCACAATTGGGGCTCGAGTCAGGGCAGCTTTCAGCTTATCAAACGCTTGTTTGCAATCTTCACTGAACTCGAACTCAATATCCTTCTGTAGTAATCTGGATAAGGGAAGTGCTACCTTACTAAAGTCCTTAATAAATCTCCTGTAAAAACCTGCATGGCCAAGGAACGAACGGACTTCCCTCACAGAAGAGGGGTAAGGTAAACTAGAAATAACATTCACCTTTGCTGGGTCTACAGAAATGCCATTATTAGATACCACATGTCCTAATACAATCCCTTATTTTACCATAAAATGATATTTTTCAAAATTCAATACAAGGTTTGTATTAACACATCTATCTAATACTCTAGATAATCCATCTAAGCAAAGGCTAAAAGAATCACCATAAATGCTAAAATCATCCATAAAAACCTCCATACAGTCCTCAATAAGATCAGAGAAAAGACTCATCATGCACGTTTGGAAAGTAGCTGGTGCATTGCACAAGCCAAAGGGCATTCGTTTGTAAACATAAGTCCCAAAAGGACATGTAAAAGTGGTCTTTTCCTGATCCTCAGGAGCTATATGAATCTGGAAATAACCTGTGTAACCATCTAAAAAGCAATAATGTGATTTACCTGACAGGCGATCCAGCATTTGATCAATGAATGGAAGTGGGTAGTGATCCTTACGGGTTGCTTGGTTGAGACGCCTGTAATCAATGCAGACTCTCCAAGCATTCTGAACTCTAGTTGCTATGAGCTCTCCATGCTCATTCTTCACTGACTCCAGACTTCTTGGGCACCACTTGTACTGGGCTAACCCATTCGCTATCTGAAATGGGATAGATGATACCTGCTTCCAATAGTCTGGTCACTTCCTTTTTGACAACTTCCAAGATAGTAGGATTCAATCTTCTTTGGGGTTGACGGACAGTTGGGGCCTCGCACAATTGGTGCCGTGGTGAGAACTCTCCTTAACTTTTCAAAAGCTTTCACACATTCACTGTCAAACTCAAAATCCACATCTTTTTGGAGTAGGTGCGACAATGGCAAAGCAATCTTGCTAAAATCGTTGATAAAGCACCTATAAAATCCTGCATGTCCCAAAAACGAGCGGACCTCCCACACGGATGAGGGGTGAGGCAAACTGGTAATAACATCGACCTTGGCCGGGTCTACAGAAATGCCTTCATGAGATACTACATGTCCTAACACTATACCTTGTCGTACCATAAAGTGACATTTTTCAAAATTTAAGACAAGGTTAGTGTCAACACATCTAGCTAAGATCTTGGCCAAGTTCTCAAAACAACAATCAAATGAAGTATCATAAACGCTGAAGTCATCCATAAAGACTTCCAGACAATTCTCCATTAGATCGGAGAAGACACTCGTCATGCACCGATAAAAAGTAGCGGGTGCATTACATTGTCCAAATGGCATCCTTTTATAGGCAAAGGTGCCAAATGGACAAGTAAATGTGGTCTTCTCCTGATCTTCAGGAGCAATGTGAATTTGGAAGTAACCAGTAAATCCATCAAGAAAGCAGTAGTGAGATTTACCTGCCAAGCGGTCTAGCATCTGATCGATGAAGGGTAAGGGGTAATGGTCCTTCCGTGTAGCGGCGTTCAATCTTCTGTAGTCAATACAGACTCGCCACCCATTTTGTACTCTTTTGGTGACCATTTCACCGTCGTCCTTCTTGACCGTTGTGATGCCCGACTTCTTGGGGACAACCTGGACCGGGCTCACCCACTCACTGTCGGAGATTGGGTATATGATATCCGCGTCCAGTAATCTGGTGACCTCTTTCTTCACTACATCGAGGATGGTTGGGTTGAGCCTCCTTTGCGGTTGCCTAACCGACTTAGCTCCATCTTGGAGAAATATCCTATGCATGCATTTGCGGGGGTCAATTCCCACAATATCCACTAGGCTCCATCATATTGCTTTCTTGTACCTTCTTAGAACATCTAGGAGCTTTTCCTCTTCTTCACTTGAGAGCTCACTAGCAATAATGACCGGAAACCTTTGGTTATCCTCTAAAAAAGCATACTTCAAATGAGATGGAAGGGGCTTCAGTTCACTTTTTGTCTCAAGATGAGGTTCCTTTTCATTAAGCTCATGGGACTCATTCTTGACAACATCCTCATGTTTAGCCTCTTGGTCATCCGTTTCCTCAACAATGGGGTAGTACAACTTGTCATGGTCTTCTTCTTGCACTTCCGCTACCACTTCATCAATTACATCACATCGGAGCACGGAATGTTCTTCGGGAGGATGTTTCATGGCTTCCTCTAAATTGAACATGATAATCTTGTCTCCAACCCCAAAGGAATATATGCCGGTGAAGGCATCCAACTTGAATTTGGAGGTTTTGAGGAAGGGTCTACCAAGTAGAACGGAGGATGAGCTTCTATTTTCTTCTGGAGGCATTTTAAGGATGTAAAAGTCAACCGAAAAAACCAAATCCTTAATTGCCACGAGTACATCTTCCGCTATTCCCATCACTGTGATCACACTTTTATTGGCTAAGGCAAACCTCGCTGCCAACTTCTTTAATGGAGCTAAATTCAACCGCACATAGATAGAAAGTGGCATGATGCTTACACAAGCTCCCAAGTCACACATACAATCATGAAAAGTGTGTCCACCAATACAACAAGACACTAAGCACGACCCAGGGTCACCACATTTTCTTGGAATAGGTTCCATCAAGGAAGAAATTGAACTACCCAAGGATAATGTCTCCAATTCTCCTATCCTATCCTTGTGTGTAAACAAGTCTTTCAAAAATTTTGCATACTTTAGAATTTGTTGAATAGCATCAAGGAGTGGTATGGTTACCTCAACTTTTTTGAACACTTGAAGCATATTCAAATAAAATTCCAGTGTTTTCTTCGCCTTCTTCACCATGGAAGGGAATGGAATAGGAATGGACTCATCCACTATAGCTTTCCTCTTGGGTTCCTTGAGGTTTACTCCTTCTTCCTCATGCCTTTTGTCTACCACCTCTTCTTCATGTGGAGCTTCAACAACTACCTCTTCCTCATGAATATCTCCCATGACCCTTGGAGGTATCTCCTCTAGTGTAGTCCCTGACCGTAGAGTGATGGCGTTGAGACCGCCTCTTGGGTTTGGTTGGGGTTGGGATGGAAGGTTAGAGGAACTTGAGGGTTGGTTGGTGTTGTTATTGGGGGTTGGTGGTTGGTTTGACATGTTCATCTTTGAAAGCATGTTGGTGAGGTTGGCCAATTGAGTATTCAAGGCATCGAATTGAGCCTTATTGCTTTCATCTCGTTTTTCCATGGCGGCTCTAAGCTCATTGACTTGATTGCTGGAAGATGGAGGAGTTTGGTTTTGGTTTTGTTGTCTATGGTGTGGTGCTTGGTACTTGGTGTAGTTGTTTTGGTTTTGGTTGGAGTGGCCTTGATTGGCTTGGTAGTTAGTGTTGTTATGGTGGTATTGGGATGAAGATTGGTTGTTGTTGTGATGAGAAGGAGAGTTGTTCCACCTTTGGTTTTGATTGCTTCCTTGTGCATTATCCCTCCACCCTTGATGTTGATTACCACCTTGATGGTAATTGTTTTGACCTTGAGGAGGGTAGAGTGGACGGTTGTTGTAATTCACATTGGCCACCACAAGAGCATGTTCCTCTTGAATTTGATGGCATTGGTCGGTGTAATGTGTGGTGCTAGAGCACAAACCACAAATCCTGGGAGGGCCTTCAAGTTGAGCAACCGAAGGTGGGGCTTGGATGGCTTGGATGGAGTAGTATTCCTTTTGATCCTTTTGGATTTGTGTAAGGATGGTGGTCATATCCCCAAGTGCTTTGGCTAGACTTGATTCGGAAGGGGATGGTTCTACCACACCCTTGAGAGGATTATGGTGCGCAGAAATCATGATGGTTCCATTCCTTGGTAACGGCGCTAAAAACTCAATACGCACGTTCATAATCCTAGTTCTTTGTCACAACTTCGCACAACTAACCAGCAAGTGCACTGGGTCGTCCAAGTAATAAACCTTACGTGAGTAAGGTCGATCCCACGAAGATTGTCGGCTTGAAGCAAGATATGGTCACCTTGTAAATCTCAGTCAGGCGGATTCAATTGATTATAGAGATTTAATAATTAAAATATAAATAAAATATAAAATAAAGATAGTGATACTTATGTAATTCATTGGTGAGAATTTCAGATAAGCGTATAGAGATGCGTTTGTTCCTCCTGAACCTCTGCTTTCCTATTATCTTCATCCAATCATTCATACTCCTTTCTATGGCAAGCTGTATGTTAGGCATCACCGTTGTCAATGGCTACATCCTGTCCTCTCAGTAAAAATGATCCAATGCGTTGTCACTGCATGGCTAATCATCTGTCGGTTCTCGATCATACTGGAATAGGGTCCATTGATCCTTTTGCGTCTGTCAGTACGCCCAGCACTCGCGAGTTTGAAGCTCGTCACAGCCATCCCTTCCCAGATCCTACTCGGAATACCACAAACAAGGTTTAGACTTTTCGGATCTCAAGAATGGCCATCCATGGATTCTAACATATACCACGAAGATTCTGATTAAGGAATCCCAGAGATATTCATTCAATCTAAGGTAGAACAGAAGTGGTTGTCAGGCACGCGTTCATAGTTGGGAATGATGATGACTGTCACGATCATCGCATTCATATTGAGGTGCGAATGAATATCTTAGAATCGGAATAAGCTTGAATTGAATAGAAAAACAATAGTACTTTGTATTAATTCGTGAGGAACAGCAGAGCTCCACACCTTAATCTATGGTGTGTAGAAACTCTACCGTTGAAAATACATAAGTGATGAAGGTTCAGGCATGGCCAAATGGCCAGCCCCCAAATGTGATCAAAGGATAAAAAGACAATCCAAAGATGTAAATACAATAGTAAAAAGTCCTACTTATACTAAACTAGTTACTAGGGTTTACAGAAATGAGTAATTGATGCAGAAATCCACTTCTGGGGCCCACTTGGTGTGTGCATGGGCTGAGCATTGAGTTTTACACGTGTAGAAGCTTCTTTTGGAATTGAAAGCCAGTTTGTAACCTATTTCTGGCGTTTAACTCCACTTTGCAACCTGTTTCTGGCGTTTAACTCCAGAATGTAGCATGGAACTGGCGTTGAACGCCAGTTTGCATCATCTAAACTCGGGCAAAGTATGGACTATTATATATTGCTGGAAAGCCCTGGATGTCTACTTTCCAACGCAATTGAGAGCGCGCCATTTGGAGTTCTGTAGCTCCAGAAAATCTACTTTGAGTGCAGGGAGGTCACAATCCAGCAGCATCTGCAGTCCTTCTTCAACCTCTGAATCTGATTTTTGCTCAAGTCCCTCAATTTCAGCTAGAAAATACCTGAAATTACAGAAATACACACAAGCTCATAGTAAAGTCCAGAAATGTGATTTTTATTTAAAAACTAATAAAAATATGCTAAAAACTAACTGAATTATACTGAAAACTATGTAAAAACAATGCCAAAAAGCGTATAAATTATCCGCTCATCAGATTACTTCTCTCCCTTCTGTGTTGTGTAGCTTCTCTCCCTTCTTGTTTCTCGAAAGGGAACCACCGCTAGAAGCGGTGAGCAATCTTCTATCTTCCGCACAAATACCTCCGGTAAAGTAGCTAATGAGCAAGTGAGTGGTCATTCCGTGGTGTGGACATGACTCTAATAGCCTCTTGAACCGAGACCAATACTCGTACAAACTCTCCTGGTCTTTTTGCATTATACCCGAAATCTCTTTCCGGATGTAGTTGGTCTTCTCCGGTGGGAAGAACTTATCAAGAAACTCTCTTCTCAAGAAATCCCAATTAGTCATAATCTCATCCGGTAGATAATAAAACCATGTCTTTTCTTGCCCTTCAAGAGAGAAAGGGAAGGCAAAAACCATGATAGCCACCTCATCGGCTCCATGCCTTCGAGCCGTAGAACAAGCAACTTGAAAATCCTTCAAATGTCAGATGGGATCTTGACTCGGAAACCCATGATACTTAGGAAGTAGATTTATCAAGCTACTCTTCAACTCGAAGTTTAGATCAAGGTTAGGGTACCTTGCTTGCAACGGTTGAAGTATGATATTCGGGGCTCCTTGCTCATGCAAAGTGATCCGGCATGGCTCTGCCATGTGTGGCTCACCTGTAGGATGCAAAGATGTATTGGTAGTGCCAACAGAAGAATAGGAAGTAGCAGACTCCAAGTCACTCTCGGTGACGTCTAGTGATTCGGTATTTTCCTCAAGAGAGGCCGAGGCACTAGGCGTATAGTCCAACCGCCGTCTATCTTGCCGAGTGTGTAACAAAGTTCTTTCAATCTCGGGATCAAAATCGGCTAAGCTAGAATTCGGTTGAGACCGAGTCATCAAACTTGAAAGTCATAGCACAAATGTAAAAGAAATCTAAACTATAGCTAAGTATTGAAAGAAGTAAACTATCTACAATATTCATATATTCACATAATCAATATTAAGGCATATGTTGCAACCATTCCCCGGAAATTGTGCCAAAAATTTGATGGTGCCCCAAGAGTGTATTGGTAAAGATTTTCTCAAATTAAAGTCGCATTGCAAGTATAGCTCTACCAACAACAATCCTCGGGTATCAAATTTAGAAGAGGGATTTGGTTGTCACAAGTTCAACCCCAATAGAAATAACCGAAGTATTCAAACCTCAGGTCGTCTCACAAGGAATGGAAAAACATGTGCTTCAACATTGGTTAGAAATCCAGGGTTGTAAATTATGAGCATGAAAATAAACGGGAATCTTAACAAGCAAGTAATCTTAAACTGTAAGAAACTAATTCAATTAACTAGGCAAAACATGAGCAATTCCAATGAACAAGTAACATCCCACTTAATTCTATTCTAAACCAAACAAATAACTATAACTAAGACAAATAATTGAGAAATTTGGTTTTCAAATATGAATAATAAAGGCAACTCTTGGCTAGGCATGGGAATTGGGGTCACCATCCTTGTCTAACAACCATATCTTGACAATTATGAGGAACCAAGCCCATTAAGTCTACTTCCAAAAGTCTTAAGTACGTAATATCTACTCCTAGACTTGAAGTACGTCAAATAGCTTTGATCACATCAACCCATAAGTCCCAACCTACCTACTAATTAGAGTAGTAGTGGGTTGGCGTCAATGAGTATCAAATTGACCACTAAGGGCTCCCAAATCATCAAATCCATTAGACCCAATGACTCAAGTTTACCCAATTCCCTTGACCTAGGCCAAGAGTGAAGAAGACTACTCCATAATCAAAGTAAGCAATTCATCAAACACATGGTAAGCATTAACAAAAGTCATGTTCAAAATAGCAATTAAATTGAAATCTACAAGTACCCACTAACAATTATCAACATACAATCATCCAAACAACAAAATTAAACATAGAAATCATCAATGCAACATCAACAAGTAAAGATTCACAACATTCATGAAATGGGTATAAAATGACAATTAACAAGGATTCATAAAACTATCACTAGATATAAACAAAATTGTAACAAGGAATTCAAATTGAACAATTAAAACTAGTAATTAACAAGATCTAATTCACAATCCAACAAGGGAAGATCAAATTAAAACTAGATCTAGAGATGAACAAGGGTTTCTCTCTCTAGAATCACCAAAGAACCAAAACTAGCTAAAATTGTGTCTTAGTGTAAAATGATTGATTCCCCCTTTCCCCCTAGCATCCCTGGGTCTTTTCCATGCAGAAACAGCTTGAAATTGGGCCTCATGAGCCTCAGAAATTGCCAGGCACGATTTCCTTTAATGAGGTCACGTGCAGCTTCCCACGCGTGCGCGCCGATTGCTTTTGCGATCCACGCGTGCGCGCCAAGTGCGTGTGCGCGTCGCTAGAAATCTTCTGATCCGCGCAAATGCATCCATCATTGCGTGCTGCTTCTAGCCACCTCATCCACGCGTGCGCGTGGAGTGCGCGGGCGCGCCAATGCTGCTTCTCCCAAGATTTCAATTCTTCATGTTTCTCCCTTTTTGTACATGCTTTCTTCCTCTCTTCTAGGTCACTCCTACCTTATAATTCCTGAAATTACTCAACAAATACATCACGGCATCGAATGGCAATAGAAGAGGATTAAAATATGGCAATTTTAAGGCAAAATAAGCATGTTTTCCATCATGGAGCAATATTGGGAAGTGAACACAAAACCATGCATTTCTTGCGAATAAGTGTGAGAAAAGGTGATAAAATCCCCCAAAATAAGCACAAGATAAACCACAAAATCGGGGTTTATTAACTCTGCTCATCCGTATTGGCGACTTCCTCTGCCTTTGCCTTTACCACCATCCCTACTGATCCCCAGGAAGTTGTCGACTTAAGGGAGGAGGAGAAGCTGACACAGGAGCTTCACCAACAAGTAGAGCAGTCTGAGCAAAGGTACAACGACCTTCTTACATGGGTGGGTGGAGTCGTTGCCATCAGCTTGGACCTGAAGGAGAATCTGGAGCAGCTAGATCGTTTGCAAGAGTAGATAGAGGTGTACAACTAGCAAGTGCGTGCTAGAGGCACTGGCGCTACTAGTACCAGCGGCAACACTGCTGGTGGGGCACCGACATCAACACCTACTCCGCCGCTTCAGCAGGGGGAAGACGACGACGATGATTACTGGGATCTGTAGGGTTTATTTTTTATGTCTACTTCATTGTATTCTACTTCTGTGACATTTTATTATATTCAGACCATTTATTTTTAAGAAAAGAATTTGTTGATTTCTAGTAATTTTGAATTTCTGCTAACAATTTTGTTAACAAGAGTTTTAATTTGACAACTAATTGTGGCTTAACTGTGCCAAAAAAATCTACCGTAGGATTTGCCGGTGGACAAATTCGATGGCAATTAGGTGCTAAAACACGTGATATGGCACCAAATTCATGAAAAATTGACGGAAAATCTACTGGTAATTAGCGTCGAACAAAAATAATCTGCCGGTAAACAATTTCCGACGCTATTTATACCGTCAACTCCAGAACGACGGTAAATCCAATGGTAAACTAATTACCGGCGGTTTACCGTCTAATTTATTTGATGAATCCGACGGTATTCAACGCTTTTCTTGTAGTGGCGGATTTGTACGTCGCAAACTGACATAGTGACGATTTTGGACCACTGTTGGTAAAGAATATCGCTAAACTGTTTATGACAGTTTTTGAAGTATAAAACTGTCACTAATTTGTAATACTTGTCAATGTGTTTTTTATGTTCTATTTCACGACATTTTGAAACTGCCGTTAAATTACTAAATCCTATGATAGTTTTTTCTTATATTCCGTGATTATTTTAAACCGTCATAATATTTAGCGACGATTTAAAACCGTCACAAAGTTACTAGTTCTTATGACAATTTTTAGGTATATTTAGTGACTATTGGAACCGTCACAATATTTTTAGTGATAATTTTTCGATTTAAAACCGTCACTAAGTTACTAATTCCTGTGACAGTCTTTTCTTGTATTTAGTGACTATTTTAAACTGTTATAATCTCTCCAAAATCAAAGCTTTCTATTATCAAAAGTTGAATTCTCCATAAATGACACTGTATTTCAACGATCCAAATTCAATCCCACAACTTTTACAAAAATAGCAACAATATATTTCAAAAGTTAAATTTTAATTACAAGTTTTACCTAGTCATAATCCATTATTATGTAAATTCAAAAAATTTTAACTTAATCCAAACATGTAAAGCTAGCAATTCAATTATAAAACTCTTTTAAATGTTGGATGGTCTATGTTGTTTCATAACTAGCAAAAGAAATTGGTCTTGTTTTTGTCGGTGATTCAAAATCTGCAACCTACAATTGAAAATAAAAAAAAATATTTTAGAGAATATTTTAAGATACTTAACGAGTCAACAAGTGTTATATAAGAGGCTACGATTACAAACTACAATCATTTTAGAAGAAATTGTTGATAATAAAAATTAAGTATGCAAGTCCATAAAATTAAGTAGAATATATATCCTTATGTATAATGTATATACTTATCTTACCTCAGTAAAAAAATTGGGTGGTAATTGATCCTCTTGACCATTCACAGGAAAATTTACTTGCTTTTATAACAGTTGTATTTATAATTTCAAATTTTGATATTCAATTTTTTATGATCTATTAGTTGTAGTATATTACATAGACTCTCTTGAATAAGATGAGAATTCAATCACTTAGATGGATGAACACTAAATTCCATACCTCTAATATAACTTGAATTTTTTTTTTTTTGCCAAATACTTTAACATATGCTTCATTTTCAGAAGCACCCTCACAAATTTTCTTTTGTGAGTCTTCTTGAATGATATTTTATAAGCAAAACAATTTGAAAATAATTGAATTCAGCTACTAACCCGAGAAAAGATTGTATAGAAGCAAAAGGAAATCTATCGCATAATAGAATTAACTTATTATCTAGGGACCTCTCTAGTATCACTACCCAAATTATTTAGAATATTATCTTCCATAGTATAGTGTGACTTGATTTTAAGATTCGCTGTCTCTGACCACAGTGTGACTTGTTTTTGCCACCATTTCACAATTCCCTCGTTTCATTTTCTTAACCATTTCTCTATCTCCTTCTTTCTTCTATATTCTGTATCTCTTTCTTTCATATTCAACTAACTATACCCAATTATTTTTTTAAACAATTAAAAAAACGGAACTACCCTCTTCTGCTGTTGCTGTGCTGCATGTTGTTAATCTCAAGCTCCTTACTTGTTGTGATAATCAGGTTTGCTTACTCAAAAATTTGTCTATTCTTTCCTCAATTTCATTTTTTGTATGCATGAATCACACGGCTCAAGCTCTTAGGGTTCTAAAATTTCCCTCTTCAGCTAGTTTTAATACATAAACTACTATGCATGTAAGGTTTTGGTGACACGCATAACTATACTTTTGATTAATAATATTAATGGAAGAGGTGAATTTTCTTTCAGATTTCATGCCTTTGAAAATGGATCCTAATTTCAACTCCAGTTTCTTCAATGGATTTAGATTCAACCAAGTTCCCATTATCCCCATTGTAGAGGAACAGTGCCCGGATCCTGTAAATGGGTTGGAAACCATGAACTTTGGATTCATGAATGACCCTTCTCTTCTTCCACCTAACCAAAACAATGCTCAAAATTCTACTTCTTCTAAGACAAATATTTTTCTAAACTAATATATCAAAAAATTTAAAATGATGAGTCCAATGTTTCTGGTCAACTCTTCATGCTAAACTTTTGGGGTTTTATTAGCTGTTGATAAAAATGCCATTTGACCAAGAAGACAGGTGCATCATCAAAAACTATTGATCAACATGCATGATATGAGAGTTCATTTATAATTTCATGTTTTAAGGTTGCGTTTAGAAGGAAAATTGAGTTTAAAAGGTAGATAATGGGGATAGTGACTGAAATAAAAATTGAATTAAATTTTTATATTGTATTTGATGTAAAATATTTTGAATTGGGTTATATCTCAATATCTTATTTGGATTAAGATAAATATAGAGATTGAATAATAAATTTAGAATTTAAAAAATTAAATAAGAGTATTTTTATAAAGAAATGTTATAAAAATTTTAATTTTCGTTTCTAAAATTTCAGTTCTCCTGTATTCTTATTTTCTAAAGATATTGAAGAATTTAAAATTTTGTGTTCCGATAATAAAATTTTAATTTTAGCCTCTAATTACTAGATACAGTACTCAGTTTCAATCTTCTAATTTCAATCTTAATCCTAAAAAACAAACGCAGCTTAAGAGTTACAATAAAAGCCACTAAACAACCGAAGAACAAGGAATTAGAATTTTGAACTACATAATAAATATTTTCTGAAAATTGATAAAAATAAAGTAACAACTAACAACCTACTTGGCAACCGTAAGCGATATTAACCCATTCAAATAACCAAAATTCAACCCAAAAGAAAAAAGGCCGTTACATCATTTAGTAGGAATTTTAGTTTAAAACATCATGCTACTAAGTCAAATGACATATCAACTTATGTGTACCACGGCAGTAGGATTAAAAGTGAGTTAAATTATTTTGTGAATTAATTCGAGTTTGATTAGTTAACAATTTGTTAAACTGAGCTCATAGACTCATGAGTCCAACTTGAATTTAGATAGGATCAACTAATTGATTCAAAGAATTGGCTTTTATATAATTAATAATATATAATTTTACACATACACATTATTATAACATTTTTTTATGTCATATCTAGATTGTAATATCTTTGTAAATAAGTACTAAACTAAAATGTGACAAATCTAATTGAATTTACAATACAAAAACATATCTATATACTAATGTTTCAATGTAGTTTTATAATCAGCTTTTTATATATAGTTTTAATAAAGAATATAAAAAATCAAGTAACAATTAGTTTTCTTATATTAAACTGTACCTCAAGAAAAAAAAGTACTAATTTTTTGCAATAACAAGCGATGAACATGTGATATACTTCTATCAATCACCACGTAAAATTTAACGGTGGTGCTTATATGTACTGTTACCTAATGTGACGTACTTATTTATAAAAGATTGTCATGTAAATAACAATATTTGGAGCGAAACTTCACCTATTTTTGGTACAATTTGTGACAAATAGAATTATAGAAAGTGATTGATAAAGATTATATAAAAACTCAAAAGATGATAAATGTTTTACTATACAAAACTATATCGTTTTCATGTTCATGTGACAACAACGTTAGATGCACCATAATAGATAACGAAATACATGAACAAATCCATTTTATTTTGCACTATTCATTAACAAAAGGACATACATGTCCATCATTTATTATCATAGATGACCTATTGGTACCTTTTTTTTTCTTGAAGGTCTAATTAGTTTAAGAACGAACTCCTCAAAGATCTAATTATCACTTTATTCAAATATAAATTATAATTAATAAATAACTTTTCTTATAAAAATAAATTATAATTTTTAGTCAAATTTAAAATTCGTAAATAAACTTGATTGTTAATAAACCAAAGCGAGAGCCGAACTTAACCTAATTCAACTCAACTCAATTCACTACTTGCCCTAAAACGAAGAAACGTTTAGTTGTCCCTCCCATCAAACTGAATATCCTAATTGGAACACATCATTTAGTCCATCTTCCATATAAAGTTCGGCTACTTGTGGCAAAATGTTAATTTTCAGAGATTTTTTATCCCCTAATTTAACGACTGAGATAAATCTTTATGTTCAATCTATAGATTCCATAATAAGAGACATAATAATTATGCTAACTTCTAATATCATGACTTTAATAAAAGTAATATGTAACAAGAATTTTTTAAATGGAAATAAAATTAAAATCAATTTTAGCATCTACAGGGTATAAAAGGCATGCAAGCAATTCTAAAAACTAAAGATTTTTGCTTGCAAGAGCGTTAACTCAGCATCATTCTAAAACAACTCACTGCACACTAGAGAATAGCTATATGCATGACTCTCAAGGATATCTTAAATGGTATATATCAATTTAACCTATTAAATTAAGAAAATAATAATAATGATAATAATAATAATAAGAAGAAGAAGAATCATCTTTAGAATCTACAGCAAAGGGCACTCCAGCAACCACGATGCTTCCGGTAATGCCTTTTCTCCGCTTTCGCCATTCTGATCGGGCTGCTATTCCATTCAGACTGCAATCTGCATTGTAGAAAGAAGTAAACATTAGTTTTGGTTGCATACTGATAACATAAAGGAAGAAGAGGCTTTCTAGAAACTTACATTGGAAAGGCAAATGACCTCGTGCTGGTTGTACTGCTATCTGAACGAAGAGAAATGCTACCGGAATAAGGCACCGGCCCTGAGTAACTTATACGACCAGATACAGGGCCAACGGCAGAGAAACTTGACTCGCCTAAGGTATAACGATCCTGACTAGTTGCAACCTGACCATTGGTCACTGCTTCTAGAGGCCTAAATGCTTGAGATTCAACAGCTTGGTGACATTCATCATTGCCACAAGCCACAGGATCCAAAGGACCCAACGCATTAGTCAAGTTTCTGTTCTCCACATCACCATTTGATTCATCAACTTCTGATGCCAAAGTGTGGCTAGCTAACACTGCTTCCTCGGTTGTATTTTCGGATTCCACAGATTGGGAATGCAATTCCAGCTTACCAGACACCTGCAAATAAATCATATCATTTTCCAAATTCTCTCTCACATAGAAACATGTAATTTTGGAGAGAAATGTTACTGCTAGGACAATAGTAACTTCAGTTTTAATAAATGCACCAGAAGATCAGCGTGCCACAGGATAGATAGTAAGAAATAAATAATCAATGATCTAGAAATAAATTGAAACTATGGTAGCTTTTAAGTTCTAGATTTTGCGCTGTAAATAGTGATGATTTCATGAACAATTCATATGTTTCACAGTGATATCTAGGAGGCATGACCAAAAGAAATTTACAAAAATAAATAAAATAAAACAAAATGTGACATTCACTACTATGTTCATACCTGCTCAGCACTGTCTTCAGAAGACCTAGAACCCTGCATATCTCGTTGTTGTGCTTGAGTATCTAACTTTTGCCGGAAAGCGATCTCTGTGCTAACATTTTCACCAAGTTTTTGAGCCACATTCTCATCTATGTGCATCATATCCTCGGAATGATCATCAATATCAGAAACCTGATCAGATTCCTCTGTTGATGGGAGATGCAGTGGATTGATCTCATGGCTGTCTTTCTTCTGTTTTTCGTTGTTGTAATTCTTGGAAGGAATGAAATTGTAAGCCTTTCCATTGAAGTTCTCAAACAAAATCTTTTCCATCTTTGGTACTCCTTCATCAATACAGATATCCTTGACAACATTACTATTCTCTCTGTAACAAACTGCAATTTCTGGTTCGCATTCTGTGACACTTTTGTCCATATAGACATCCAATGGCTTCTCAAATGAATCTATCATGTCTGGAGGATTAGGGACCTGTGATGTAGCCGACTTTTTAACCAATTCCATATCATTCTGTAACTTCATAAGTGTCTCTAAATCATTAGAACGAGACAAGGGATCAATAACATCCCCGATCTCTGCATTGCAATAATTTTTGGAATTGTTCATGCAACTAGAAAAATCAAGTTCTGTTCTAGACTTGCAATCTTCTGGCTGCATGTTATGTGATGATAGGTCTGAATCTTGTTCACGCTTCATGAAATCAATTGAGTTGTCATTTTCATATTGCTTCACTTTATGGTTTTGTAGTTTGTATCCAGCACTGTCTAGACGTTGGCCATCAAACTCAATCGACTGAGGTTCAGCCTCATGGCTAGTATTTGTAGGGACGAAAGCCAAGTCACCTTCTGCCATAACTTTTTAAAATTAGTGGAAAATGAGTTAGGAATGCCAGAATATCACAAAAACAATAAGCAACTTGATTAAAATCATCATCATTCAAGCGTTAGAAGAACGAAAGAAAATATCCATAACCTAATTCATTAACAAAACTGAAAATCTGTGTGTTTCACATTCAAAACATGGGTCATGAAACAATCTACCATTGAGCTAAGCTACAAATCATCACCTAAAATATTTAGAGTTACATATACAAGGCCCATTCAAGGAATAAAATCATACTAGTCCAAAATGCGAACCCAAGAGAAAGCATATGGCTGAAAGAGATAGTAAAAGAACCAATTGCAGAAACCAGAAATAAACAGTATGATACCTAGTTTCATGGTTTAACAAGGTTCAATGCATTGGCAAATCTCCATGTATGTGCTACAAAAACTTGTAATTGATAATTACAAATAAATGAAGCAATTCTGATCACAAAATGTGCCACAAGAACCTGAAAATCAACAAAAACCAATGAGATTAGCTGGTAACTAATGATACCTGTACTTCAACAGAAACAAAATTCATAGTGGACTCGAGCTTTCTACCAAATCACTTGGGCAATAACCAAATTTAAATGAAGACCAAAGCCACCAAGGCTTAAAAAAAGGAAGCGAAAAGAATAGGTCCTAATGCAGATTTCTAGGAAGCCATAAAACATTAAATCAAATTTCAGTAGAAAGGAAACTGAATTCTGTAATAATACCTTGTACTCCTACATAGTTAAGGGAAACTCCAAGAACTAATAACCAAATTCGAACCATTGCGCCACGATTATTATTATTAAGTGAAATAAAAAGCATAAAACAAGTTTTAAGAATGTTAGCATTGTTTACATTATATCACATTATCACTCAAATCTGTAGAACCGAGGAGGGACCATATAAACAAACCAATGACAATATCAAATAGAGAAAAAAAAAAGGAAGGAAAAGAAAAAAAGCAGCAGTTGGCTTTTTCTTTTTATAAGTAAAAGATTTCGGCCATGTAGAATCCAAGTACACTGCTCGGTGTACAAGAGGACAAGAAAAAATTATAAGAAAAATAAAAAAGTTTTAAAAATCTGAAAACTTTTTCGAAAGTTATAAGCTGGAAAATTACAGAAATAATAATAATTATAAAAAAAAAACATAAATTTTAAGCCACAACTCCACAAGGGTCTAAACTCTAAAGAATAAGAAGATGAATAATAACCCTACCAGTGCTTTGTCCTTTAGCCCTGATTAGATCTGACTCAATCAGAATAAACTAACTTAAAGAAATCCACCCATAAAGGTACAGTTTAAAAAAAAAACGCAAACAAATCCCTTCTGGGTTTTGCAAACTGTGAAGAAAATCAGGGAATTTGGTCTCATCGAAACGTTAAACTGATCCCAAAACCCTTCATTACCCCATCAAAAAGGTAAAATAATAATAAAAACAAGAGAGGGGGAGAAAGAGAAAAGAAAAAATAATAAAGAAAGAAGAGAAAGACTTTAGGGCTAAATAAAGATTCTGTATCTCTCTTCAATCTTCTTTTCTTAGGCTAAAAAATAAAATAAAGAACAGTTTAGTTCTTATTCTCTCTATCAGACCTTTGAGAACTGACAATTTCAGAAAAAATATTAATAAAATTAAGTAAAAGCAATTTAAACTAAAACAAAGAAGGAAATTTATAGCATACACAAATTATAGTAGGAAAAAGAAGCGTCGATCATTTCTTATGGAAAACAAGATGAAGCTTGAAGGAGAGGGGGTTTAGTTAAAAAATGAAAAGGAAGAAAAAAATTACCTGCGAAAAAGAGTCCACAGGTGACGAAGACGGAAGAGGAGTTTTCCTTTGGAAGCTGATATAACCAAAAATGTACTTTTGAGTGTTTAAGAGAGGAAACTCAACGAAGGAAGGAAGGAAGGAAGAAAGAAAGGAAGAAGAGAAACCAAAAAATTTCTGAGCTAATTAATTAACTAATATACCAAATTAGACTCATATACTAGGCTACAATAATAATTAATAATTAATAAAAAAAGAAAGTAGCTACAGAATATTGAGGAGATAATGGATGAGTTGTAATTATAACCTTCATAATGGTCAACTGTTTACTCTGTTACACACACTATCTCTCTCTAGAAATCCTTTAGTTTCTCTCTCTAAAAACTTCCCCTTCCTTCGTAATCCTAATTTCTCACTCGCTCTCTTTCTATCCACCTTGTTCAGCAATTAATGCAACAGACTAACGCATAGCAACAAACGGCCCCTACTATTTTCTTCATTACTACTACTACTACAACCTTCCAATCCATACAATCGCACATTCAATAGGGTATATGTAATTGTCCATTGCATTAAATTATCAACTCTACCACCTCTTCCACTTACCCAAATTCTTAAATTCCAATTCCAGACCCAAAATACCATTCAATTTTCAAGGGTACCACTGCAGCGGGAACGAGTGATTAATTATTAATCCATTTGTCACGAATAAAAAGACAAATGGTTAGTTATAGAAAAATTTTGTTTTTATTTTTAAGTCCAAAATGAGATTTAAAATTTTCACTTTTAATCAAGAGCCAAGTAATTAAGAACTAATTCTTCCCAAAATGTAACTCTATTTAAAAGTTTGTTGGTTAATGAGTCACATTAGGGCCGTTTAGAAAACACCAAAAAGTTACTTTTTTTTATTTTTGACTTATAGAAAGTTATATTAATGTGTTTGGTACAAATTTTTAGATAAACTTTTAACTTTTCAAAAAGTTATTTAAAAGCTTTTGAAGAAGTTAAAAAATGTGACTTCTCCTATTTTCAAAAGTTATTTTATCACTCTTATTTAATGCACAACTTTAAAACAATGACTTCCATAATAACTTTCCAAACTCAAAATAACTTATTTAAAAGTTAATATTAATAAAAGTCCTTATATTTTAAGCTCCTTTTTTAAAAGAACTTATTTAAGAAGTTTAGCCAAACTGGTCCTAAGGCCTAGTTTGATTAATTAAACTTCTTTTAAAAAAATAGCTTAAATAATAAACTTATAAATAAATTATTTTGTATTTAAATTTTTAATTTTAAAATGCTTATTTTAAAATAATTGTGCTAAAAAATAATAGTATTATAAGAAAAGTCATTTTTTTAAACTTCTTTATAAGCTCTTAAATAGCTTCTTAGAAAGCTACCATTTTATTTTAAAAATTGTACCAGATATTAATATTACTATTTTTTATAAGTCAAAAGTTAAAAAAAATTACTTTTAAAGCTTCCCAAATGGACCTAAATGTATTATAAAATTTGGATATTTCGTTGAATTGTCGTGTTTGACTGTTAGATATATTTCGAACGAGGAAATATAGAGAGCCAATAAAATATCTATACAATGTGTACAATAGAGGTTTAGGAATGTCCGATTCAGTATTAAAGATATAATCATTAGTATTATCTTTTTCTATAAGCTTAAACTTTTGGGATGAGTAGGGGATTCATTTCGAATACGATATTATACTCGTTTTACATGCATAACATTTTTCTTTATACACACTTAAATACCATCATTTGGCAGTGTATTTATATTTATTCTTAATATATATATATATTTGAAGTTAATTTAAAAATAATAAATATTATTTATTA
Organism: Arachis hypogaea; assembly: GCF_003086295.3. NCBI lineage: Eukaryota > Viridiplantae > Streptophyta > Magnoliopsida > Fabales > Fabaceae > Arachis > Arachis hypogaea. Next base: position 96,440,309 of record NC_092050.1, on the reverse strand, counting down.
AAATAAAAAATATTTTAAATATTTTATATAATTAAAACAAAATAATAAAAATATTAAAAAATTAATTCATATTTTAATATAAATAAAATACTATTATAATTTATTAAAAAATATTTAATATTTTATGCATATATTGTGTGTTTCTATATCAATGTCAATATATCACAAGATATGCACAAACTCAAATTCAAACTTTTATAACCACTGGTTAAATAACTAAAGCGTGATTCGAGCAGGTGGTGAACCACCGGAAATACACCCTCATGATTTGATTTCCAAAACTTGTTACCAAAAATTGGCTAATAATGGAATTTGAAATTTTGTCACAATTAAAGCTTTCCCATACCAAACCTACGTTACCAAAAACCAACCGAGTCACACCAACTCTCATTTATGCTTCTTTAATTGATTATTATTTATCACCTTTTTTACTCTCTAACGTTTCAGGGTTCCTGGATTATTCAGGCAACCTTACTTCTTTCTTTACAATATTTTCCGAACAGCCAAACGGCACCTAGAATTTTCCAGAGGAAATCTCAGTTATCTCTAGTTTCAAATTTAATCTACACCGGCAAGCCCTAAAACATCAACACAGAGAAACGAAGACGCGAGCGCATTGGTGCCTTGACCGTGTCTTGAAACAACGAAAACAACAACTACAACAACCAACAACGTTTGCAGCTCACAGAATCACAACAATATAATAAAAAAATAAAGAAAAAAGATGAAATAACAAAACCAAAACCTGCTTTGACTATCTCATTAAAAAATAAAAAGTAAATAAAAGAACCAAGTTTGGTTTTGAGATGTATATGATGTGTGAAAAAAATGGAGCCTTTGAGAACTTTACCGTTGGAGAGACGGGTATAAGGGTTTTGTTAGGGTGGAGGTGGGGCACAGCATAAGGATGGTGTGACTTCAGAGTGCAGAGAGCGAGTAGTGTCTAGTGTGTGGTTTATTTTGGGGTTATTGGCGGTGCGTAGTGCGGTTAGCACTTTAGGTGTTGGCGCAAATCTTAATGGGGGTTTCGCATTTTCAGAATTAGTTCAGCTGTCCCTACTCTGTAGTCTGTACGTTCTTCTCTTTGTTTATGTGTTTTCTTTGGTAAACTTCTCTTCTATTTATTTATTTGCCTCCTTGTACTTTGGCCATCTCTTCTCTTTATATTAGGCACTCTCTTTTTCCCTTAGAACTTCTGTTATTTCTTAAAATAACAAAATTTATGGTGGGTCATTCAAACTTTTTCTGGTCTCTTATGTATTTAATGTAGAATTTAATTTTTATTTTTTGTCACATAAAGAGGTTTAATACCAAAACTTTTTATTGATTTTTTAAGTATTTTTATAAATAAATAAATTAAATATTTTATACACCACTAATTTAAAAAGTATTTATTTTACATACTATTTCTCCTCTTCCATACTTTTTGCAACACACAAATATTTGAAATATAGCATACAAAATTTTACATATAACACAAATTTTTGCATATAGTAAACAATTTTCGCACATAACACACAAACTATTATTGGGAATGTATTTTGTTAGTTGGGTGAGTCAATATTTTAAGCATGTAGTCTTCTAAAAATTTCTATGCTGCATATCAAACTTTATGTACTCTGGCTATTTCATAGGTATAGCACACAGATTTTTGTATATGGCAAACAATTTTTGCTATGAATGTATTTTTGTTTAATTTATTAGGTGTAAGACTGAAGACTTTTGAGAAGTCCTATTTTGAACTAATCTCAAATCATATATTTATTTATATTTTTAATTTCATAAATTATCTTATTGAAGGTAATTAAAGGTAGTTTTGATTAATTGGATTTGAAATAAATTAAGGTTTTTATCCAAACTCTATGCTTATGGAGTATTTCTCTATTTACAACTTAAAGTTCTAGAAATCTAAAAATAATGAGTTTGGGCTATTTAAATTAAGATTTTATCTAATTTTATAATTATTGAGTTATTTTATATATTTAAATTGTAAAGTTTATAGTTGTGAAATAATAAGGATTTTTATATGATTTGCACTAAATAATTAATATTTTAAAATATTGATACTACTGTTTTGGAAAAACAAAGGATTTAAGTATATTATTTCTAATTATTTGATTTGGACATTTTATTGAAAAGAATTTGTAAAATTGACGAGCAAATAGTATTTTCTATATACAATTAATGTTGGATTTAACTTGGGTTTCAATTATTATATTATTCCCAATTTTATTTGAAATTACCAAGTTACCCCTAACCCTAATTTTCAAAATAATAAAACCCTAACCCAGCAACCCGTTACCCAACCCGGTTCCCTTTTTCCCCACACCCAGTAGCCACCGAAGATCCCCCTTTCCCCTAACTCATCAGCAAGCACCTAAGGTTTCCTTTTTATAAAAGAAAGAAAAGAAGAAAGAAAGGGGGGAGTTGGGAAAGGGAACGCCGGTATGAGAAGAGAGAAAGGGACGGCGCCGGCGGGCGTCACTGCTGCCGCGCCGCCGTGTTGCACCGGGGAGGGTGAGAGAACGAAGAACATGCAAGAGAGGGAAGAGAGCTGCGCCGGGAGAAGAGAGGGAAGGGAGATCTGAGGGGAGGAGGTGCGTCGCCGGCCTGGTGCCACTGTCGCCGTCACGTCCTGCCGTCCCTGCCACTATGAAGCCGCCGAACTAGGCTGAGGGAGAGGGAGGAAGAACGAGCGTGGAGAGCTCAGCCGCGAGAAGGGGAAGCGCGGGTCTGACCCGTCGCCGCCAGATCCCGCTGCCTCTGTTCGTTGCGCCGTCACCTCTAGCCTCGCCGCCGTCCCTACGCCGTCGCAGAGCAAACAAGAGAGAGATCTGAGACTGAGTTGGGAGTCTAACCATCGTGCCCAGCCGCCGTTCGCATCGCCGGCGCTGCCTCCGTCGGAACTGCTACCGTAGGTGCCGCTGCCGGAGAAAGGAGCTACGTCTCTGTGACTCTGACCGCCAGGAGTGGTTCTGTGACTTCTGGGACCACTGCCGGAGCTTCTGGCCATTTCTGCCGTCACCGGAAAACTCTGCCGGTAAGGATTTTGAATTTGGTTTTCATTCGTTTAAAATTCCGGAAACTTTATCGTTTGCGTATGTGGGTTTCAGCCACCATTGCCGAAGTCCGGGTCGCCGCTGCCATTTGAGGTGGCTGCCGGGCTACCGCCAAGCCGGTTCGGAGACCACCGCCGTTTCGGTTCAGCCGTTCCTTCTTCGTTCGGTAAGCGTCTCGATCTGAAAGCCCTCTAGTTACTGCTTCATTATACGTTGAGGTGTTGTAGCATTTGTTGTTATGAGAGTTAATCTCGTCTATTATATGTTGCGATTAGAGTGGTTGTGGTTGCTGAGAAAGTGGGTTGGAGCTGAGGTTTTGACTGCAGTCGATTCGGGTCAATACGAAAGGAGTCAGTTAGCGAGTTTGGGTTGTGATTTCAACGTATTGAGGTAGGGGCTTTTTATACAAACTGATTCATTTTAAAGTGGAAGTTGTTATAAATAGATATGCTGTACAAAATGTATTTCTGGTGGTTATGTGAGTCTTATGAATTGTCTGGTTTTATCTTGAATGAATATGGGTGCTTGTTTGATTGTAACAATGTCTGATTTTGATAAATTGGAGATTTCTGGATTGGTTGATTTGAATGATTTTTAATAATTTGAAAGTTGAGTTTTGTTTTATTGGAAACTGATTTAGTCTTGAACCTGTCAGAAAGGATTGATGATTGGTTTTGTTGGGACCCGAAAAGGGTGACAAAGTCCAAGTTTTAGGGGAGATGCTGCCGAAATTTCTAGAAAATCTGAGATTTTGATTGGAATTGTTATTTTGGAAAAGAATGAATTATGCTTTGACTTAAATATTTGAGAAATAAATTATGTTTGAACTTGCCTTAGTAGGAAAATCTCTATATCTTGGATGTAATTATTAAGAAAGGAATTATACCTTAAAAATCAATTTAAATATGAAATTTTTATGTTTTGGAAATTGATTTATGTAAACAGATTTTGGAGGGGGTTTTAATGGGTTTAAAATAAACGTGGTTTTCAATTAATCTATTTCACTTTACGACATTTAGGAAGAGCTTGAAGTATTTTCTGGAACTTTGATTTATTAAAATTGAAACACTTCCCGAGCCCTTGGAAACAGATTTAAGAATGAAACTGAAATTGATTTTCAGTTTAGAAATGATTTGGTTTTGGCTTAAGCTTGGTTGGTTTTGAAATTGGTTCGGAATAATTGGAAATACGATTTGGTTTTGGGTTTAAACCCTATTCTATTTATTCAACTCAAGAAGTTAAAGTTTCGGAGGTTTTCAAGGAATTTAAGAAATGAGTTAGGTTATTCTCCCCTGAAGTCTTGAGACTCCGCTGAGGAATCTTACGACCAAATCTTGATTTAGAAATGAATGATTTTGAGTCTTTCAAAGAGATTTTGAACTTGGCATGGTTTTGAGATCTTTGGAAGTGTTGGAAAGATGTGGAAAGTGGCTCCGTTTTGAAAAGTGATTCTTGGCTAGCTGTGATTTGACTACGTTTGTTACTTAAAAGTAAATGGGCCAAGAATGATTTGAATTAAGATTTTGAGCCTGATTGATTGTAGATATCATCAAGATTGATGAGTTATTGTTTGGTAGGCGTAAGGGCCGGGTTCGTCCCGCTTATGCTGAGAGATTTGATAATCGACGAGATTGTTGATAAGTCGTTTGCGCCTGGCAAGGACGGTGGTTAATCCCGCTTGTCGAGGTTGCGGCGCTCGCGTAAGGACGGTGGTTAATCCCGCTTACGTGTAGATGTGAGGTCGGAGGCAAAGTATCCCGCTCACATCCTTTCGGATCACAAGAGTGTGCAGGCACTGACATCCTGGACCGTGTGCGCGGGCACGTTATCCCAGAGGGTTCCCATTTATACGTGATCAAAAGGCAACATTCTCATGGGAATGTGTCGGGTTGGCAATTGAACCGACAATGTGATATCACAGCCAGTAGGACAGGCATTCATCATTTGCATCTATGTGATATTGTTTGGGTGTGCATATTGTATTTGGTTTGCCTATGTGAATACTTATGTTAACTGCTAAATGTTATACTTGTTGTAATTGCTCTTGATTGTGCTTGAACTACATTAATTGTGATTGTGTTTGAATTGATTGGTTTGTGAAGAGTTGGTTGCTGATCTAGCTGTTTGGGCCGGGGGCCGTGTTGGATTGGATGGGCTTGAGGCCGTGATTAGTATATTGAGTCCTAGTTCTGTATAAAGTATCTGATCGGTTCAGCATAGACTTAATGAACCTATGCTTAGGACGGGATGATCATTTATACCGCGTAGGTAACTTCTTTCATGATTGCGGTCTAGGAAAAACTTTTCAGACATTTTTAAGGAAAAAGGTTTTGTTTTAGAATATTTGAGAAATTTAGCAAGTCTTCAAAAAGGAATTTTCTGGATTTCGAATGTGAACCTATGATTTTTGGAAAGACTCATAAAACAAGCAATGATCACTGAACTCTAAGAATGATCTTATCTTAAAGTATCTTGTTATAGCAAATTCTGTAATCCTATAGTGAGAACAAGCGAGGACGACGTTCTCACTCCCCTACAGGTTATTCCTTTTCAGGATATGGAAGGCGAAGCTTCAGGAGAGTTATGTTTATTTTCTGTTTATTCGGTCTTTTTGTATCACCGTAGCTATTATTTTTCCCTCAGCTTTATCTTTATGAAGCTTGTAAGAGGGATAGGAAATTATGATATGTATAATTGTAAACTAGTGTTATGTATATGTATATATATATATATCTTAAGGTTATATCTGAATTGTATGTACATGTATGTTTAGGTTTTCACGAAAAAGAGTTATCGAAGTGTTATGCGGTTTTAAGTTTTAAACAGGCTCATATTTTAGTCTTGAATATTATAAAAGTCGTGGTAATACTCGAGCTATCAGAGTGGCGCAGCCGGAAGCGTGACATTTTGATAGTTAGGGTGTTACATTTGTGGTATCAGAGCGGTCTTTCCTGTAGAGCCTGAGGAATGGACCGACTATGCTTCAATTGCATACTCTGAGCGTTTGTCATGTAATAGGTCTTGTTGAATGATGAGAATTAGAGCTTTATGCACATGACTGTCTATTGATTAATGCCATTAGTCTTGCGTTGCATAATTCCTGATATTAAGTTTGGCCGGCTTAATACTAGTGAATTATGTATATGAAAGCACTGATGGGTTATCATAGATGATATACGAGTTTTGAGTAAAGTAAATCGCGGGTTTTAGAAATGTTAGAAACTATTTCTCGAGGTTACTCAGTTATGTGCTTTGGATTCTGTTGGATGTCATGTGACTTATTGTTTCTTAGCCTATTTTGATGTTCTTGTCAATTCTTTTGGGAAGCAGTTTGATGTTTTCAATCCTATTTTTCTGTTCATATGCATTCTTCTTGATTCTAAATTGCATATGCCGGTTTGAATTTCTTGGTGTATCCGTTTTTCTCTGTTTGAGCACTTTTCTTGATTCATGTAATTTTTCGACATGATTTTGAACTTGTCTTTATGCAACATGTCTTTTTATGTCCTTACTTCTAGTCTTTAAAAAAAATGGTGATTCAGTTTTTCTCTTAATTGACTATATTTATAACCAATTTTCAAACTTTTATAAAATCGCTTTTGATTTGATATACACCTATCTATATAAAACTTTGAAAATTCCTTATGCAATTTAAAAAATATTTATTTCTAATACCTCGCATGTTCTTTTACTGGTTTACGGAACTACACTTACTTTAAATACAATTTGACTTTTCAAAATAATTTTATTACGGTCCCTATACGTAACTCTATTTGATTACGTACTTAGGTATTTTTAAATTCTTAAAGGAAAGGCTTTTCACTTTATTTCCAGTTAGTTTTCGTTTGACAAATTGACTTTAATTTAGTATGATACATTATTTACGTAATTGTTGTTCTTTTGAAAATATTAGGTTCATCCCTTTCCTCTCAAGTATGGGCTAATTCTTTAAGATTGTGTTTCTATGGTCATGATACTTGATTTTGTTTTTAACTACTCTTTTTCTTTTATGAACACCACTAGTAGTCGCAGTTTTCCTTCTCTTGTGAATTTCATGCTCCTCTAAGTCAACTTAAATTGTTTCTATCTAGTGTGTTGTTTGTCCTCCCAATTGTCCTTCTTTAGTCAAAGGTTCTTTCTTGAAAATTCACTGTTGATTGAGTTGTTTTTCCTGACGAGTGTTGCATCATTTTGAACCAATGGAAAGCTTGTTTAGTGTCCCATGCTTCGTGGATCTTGTTTGAACTCCCTTGACTTGAGATCCTTTCTTGTTTGGTCTAATTCCCTTTTAAGTACATCTTAATACTCTTGAATATTCTTATGTGATGGCAATTTCAAGTGTATTCTTAGAGTTTTGATGTGAACTTTTGAAGCAAGTTTTGGATTCTCTTAAGAAACTTAAATCAATTCTTCTCGCTTAAAAAATTGCATCCATAGCTATCCTTTAAATTGGAAAAGTTATTTTGGAGTTGACATGCATTATTTTAAATAAAGTTTTGAAACCGACTGATAAGTAAATTTTTACCTCAGGGTTTCCTTTTCTAAATAGAGTTTAACTTGTTCCATATTTGCTATAAAATTTTATACACACTTGTTTGAATTTAGACTTTGAGAGTTCTTGAACAAACGTTTGATTTTCTTACAACCCTGCCACAATATCAGTGTATACTTTTAGCTGATTGAGTACCTAAATGTCTTTCAGGATTTTCGAAAGATTGTTTTGGCCTTAACCCAATTGACTTTCAATTTTCAACCCTCACCTATTCTATCTTTTACTTGGAAACTATTTGGACAAAACGCAATTTAGTTTTCTTTTAACCATATTGCAGTTTTGATATATATTTATGTTACCCTTTTGTGAACTGCGAGTTACATACTTTTCTTTTAGCACAGGAGGTGATCTTCTTTCAGTTTTTCATTCTTTATATTAAAATGTATTATGTGAACTTGATCAAAAATTTTAAATCTTGAGAGTGTCATCACTAGCTTTAGTTGACCTTCTTCTATGATTTTATACTTGTTAACTCAGCTTGATTTAGTTCCAAATTACTGTCTTGCTTATCCTTTTGTGTTCATATTAGTTGTCTCTGATTCAGGAGTCATCTTTGAGGTTGTTGAACTGAATTTCTTTCCAATACTCTTCATCGATTGTACATCCTTGTTTACTTGTAGATTCAACAATTCTTTCAGAACTCTTGCGGAGATTATCCTTGTTGTTAGTCCTTCTATTTCAAAGTCTTTTACCTTTCTGAGTAAACTCGAGAATTGTTTTGATGTCATGTGCGATCTTTAGGTATAGTAATGCGATGCTAGTTCTTTAAGGCCTGTTCGTGGATACGGAAGGTGAAGTGGTAAGAGTGCAACGTTATGAGAAGTTGTGGGAGTTTTGTTTCTCGTGGAAGAGTCTGCGGATGTTAGGTTTGTGACCGGTTATGGAGTTGTGAAGTGATTGATGGAGATGGGAAGTGGAAGTTTCGAAGGGGTAAGAGATCTGTGAGGAAATGTTATATCCGTTGTTTTAATACCAACTTGTCTTGTAGCCTTTTGCCACATTAACTATAGCTCTGCTTTGTGAACGCCTATCTTGACTTGCACCTTATATTGTTTCTCCAAGCTTTTGTAAGATTTTGAAACCATATAACCTTTTGCATTGAGCCTATCTTGTATCCTTCACCTTACACTATACCTTACCTTTACATTTAAATCTTATGGATATCAGGTATTTGAACTTATGTATATATATGTGTTAAGATCTCTTACTTTTCTAAAAGGTATTTAAGGCTATGTACTATATTATGTATTACTTTAATTTTCGAGGACGAAAATTTTTATAAGGTGGGTGGAATGTAAGACCCAAGACTTTTGAGAAGTCCTATTTTGAACTAATCTCAAATCATATATTTATTTATATTTTTAATTTCATAAATTATCTTATTGAAGGTAATTAAAGGTAGTTTTGATTAATTGGATTTGAAATAAATTAAGGTTTTTATCCAAACTCTATGCTTATAGAGTATTTCTCTATTTACAACTTAAAGTTCTAGAAATCTAAAAATAATGAGTTTGGGCTATTTAAATTAAGATTTTATCTAATTTTATAATTATTGAGTTATTTTATATATTTAAATTGTAAAGTTTGTAGTTGTGAAATAATAAGGATTTTTATATGATTTGGACTAAATAATTAATATTTTAAAATATTGATACTACTGTTTTGGAAAAACAAAGGATTTAAGTATATTATTTCTAATTATTTGATTTCGACATTTTATTGAAAATAATTTGTAAAAATTGACGAGCAAATAGTATTTTCTATATACAATTAATGTTGGATTTAACTTGGTTTCAATTATTATATTATTCCCAATTTTATTTGAAATTACCAAGTTACCCCTAACCCTAATTTTCAAAATAATAAAACCCTAACCCAGCAACCCGTTACCCGACCCGGTTCCCTTTTTCCCCACACCCAGTAGCCGCCGAAGATCCCCCTTTACCATTAAGGACTTCTAGTTAGATATAGGATGCTAGCTGGTCTGTCCTCAGGGTCAGCAAGCACCCAAGGTTTCCTTTTTATGAAAGAAAGAAAAGAAGAAAGAAAGGGGGGAGCTGGGAAAGGGAGCGCCGGTATGAGAAGAGAGAAAGGGACGGCGCCGGCGGGCGTCACTGCCGCTGCGCCGCCGTGTTGCACCGGGGAGGGTGAGAGAGCGAAGAACAGGCAAGAGAGGGAAGAGAGCTGCACTGGGAGAAGAGAGGGAAGGGAGATCTGAGGGGAGGAGGTGCGTCGGCAGCCTGGTGCCACTGTCGCCGTCGCGTCCTGCCGTCCCTGCCACTATGAAGCCACCGAACTAGGCTGAGGGAGAGGGAGGAAGAACGAGCGTGGAGAGCTCAGCCGCGAGAAGGGGAAGTGCGGGTCTGACCCGTCGCCGCCAGATCCGCCACCGCCTCTGTTCGTTGCGCTGTCACCTCTAGCCGCGCCGCCGTCCCTACGCCGTCGCAGAGCAAACAAGAGAGAGATCTGAGGCTGAGTTGGGAGTCTAACCATCGTGCCCAGCCGCCATTTGTGTCGCCGGCGCTGCCTCCATAGAATTGCCACTGTAGGTGCCGCTGCCGGAGAAAGGAGCTGCGTCTCCGTGACTCTGACCGCCGGGAGTGGTTCTGTGACTTCTGGGACCACCGCCGGAGCTTCTGGCCATTTCTGCCGTCGCCAGAAAACTCTGCCGGTAAGGGTTTTGAATTTGGTTTTCATTCGTTTAAAATTCTGGAAACTTTATCGTTTGCGTATGTGGGTTTTAGCCACCATTCCCGAAGTCCGGGTTGCTGCTGCCATTTGAGGTGGCTGCCGGGCTGCCGCCAAGCCGGTTCGGAGACCGCCGCCGTTTCGGTTCAGCCGTTCCTTCTTCGTTCGGTAAGCGTCTCGATCTGAAAGCCCTCTAGTTACTACTTCATTATACGTTGAGGTGTTGTAGCATTCGTTGTTATGAGAGTTAATCTCGGCTATTATATGTTGCGATTAGAGTAGTTGTGGTTGCTGAGAAAGCGGGTTGGAGCTGAGGTTTTGACTGTAGTTGATTCGGGTCAATACGAAAGGAGTCAGTTAGCGAGTTTGGGTTGTGATTTCAACGTATCGAGGTAGGGGCTTTTTATACAAATTGATTCATTTTAAAGTGGAAGTTGTTATAAATAGATATGCTGTACAAAATGTATTTCTGGTGGTTATGTGAGTCTTATGAATTGTCTGGTTTTATCTTGAATGAATATGGGTGCTTGTTTGATTGTAACAATGTCTGATTTTGATAAATTGGAGATTTCTGGATTGGTTGATTTGAATGATTTTTGATAATTTGAAAGTTGAGTTTTGTTTTATTGGAAACTGATTTAGTCTTGAACCTGTCAGAAAGGATTGATGATTGGTTTTGTTGGGACCCGAAAAGGGTGGTAAAGTCCAAGTTTTAGGGGAGATGCTGCCGAAATTTCTAGAAAATCTGAGATTTTGATTGGAATTGTTATTTTGGAAAAGAATGAATTATGCTTTGACTTAAATATTTGAGAAATAAATTATGTTTGAACTTGCCTTAGTAGGAAAATCTCTATATCTTGGATGTAATTATTAAGAAAGGAATTATGCCTTAAAAATCAATTTAAATATGAAATTTTATGTTTTGGAAATTGATTTACGTAAACAGATTTTGGAGGGGGTTTTAATGGGTTTAAAATAAACGTGGTTTTCAATTAATCTATTTCACTTTACGACATTTAGGAAGAGCTTAAAGTATTTTCTGGAACTTTGATTTATTAAAATTGAAACACTTCCCGAGCCCTTGGAAACAGATTTAAGAATGAAACTGAAATTGGTTTTCGGTTTAGAAATGATTTGGTTTTGGCTTAAGTTTGGTTGGTTTTGAAATTGGTTCGGAATAATTGGAAATACGATTTGGTTTTGGGTTTAAACCCTATTCTATTTATTCAACTCAAGAAGTTAAAGTTTCGGAGGTTTTCAAGGAATTTAAGAAATGAGTTAGGTTATTCTCCCCTGAAGTCTTGAGACTCCGCTAAGGAATCTTACGACCAAATCTTGATTTAGAAATGAATGATTTTCAGTCTTTCAAAGAGATTTTGAACTTGGCATGGTTTTGAGATCTTTGGAAGTGTTGGAAAGATGTGGAAAGTGGCTCCGTTTTGAAAAGTGATTCTTGGCTAGCTGTGATTTGACTACGTTTGTTACTTAAAAGTAAATGGGCCAAGAATGATTTTGAATTAAGATTTTGAGCCTGATTGATTGTAGATATCATCAAGATTGATGAGTTATTGTTTGGTAGGCGTAAGGGCCGGGTTCGTCCCGCTTATGCTGAGAGATTTGATAATTGACGAGATTGTTGATAAGTCGTTTGCGCCTGCAAGGACGGTGGTTAATCCCGCTTGTCGAGGTTGCGGCGCTCGCGTAAGGACGGTGGTTAATCCCGCTTACGTGTAGATGTGAGGTCGGAGGCAAAGTATCCCGCTCACATCCTTTCGGATCACAGGAGTGTGCAGGCACTAACATCCTGGACCGTGTGCGTGGGCACGTTATCCCAGAGGGTTCCCATTTATACGTGATAGAAAGACAACATTCCCATGAAAATGTGTCGGGTTGGCAATTGAACCGACAATGTGATATCACATCCAGTAGGACAGGCATTCATCATTTGCATCTATGTGATATTGTTTGGGTGTGCATATTGTATTTGGTTTGCCTATGTGAATACTTATGTTAACTGCTAACTGTTATACTTGTTGTAATTGCTCTTGATTGTGCTTGAACCACATTAATTGTGATTGTGTTTGAATTGATTGGTTTATGAAGAGTTGGTTGCTGATCTAGCTGTTTGGGCCGGGGGCCGTGTTGGATTGGATGGGCTTGAGGCCGTGATTGGTATATTGAGTCCTAGTTCTGTATAAAGTATCTGATCGGTTCAGCATAGACTTAATGAACCTATGCTTGGGATGGGATGATCATTTATACCGCGTAGGTAACTGCTTTCATGATTGCGGTCTAGGAAAAACTTTTCAGACATTTTTAAGTAAAAAGGTTTTGTTTTAGAATATTTGAGAAATTTAGCAAGTCTTCAAAAAGGAATTTTTTGGATTTCGAATGTGAACCTATGGTTTTTAGAAAGACTCATAAGACGAGCAATGATCACTGAACTCTAAGAATGATCTTATCTTTACGTATCTTGTTATAGCAAATTCTGTAATCCTATAGTGAGAACAAGCGAGGACGACGTTCTCACTCCCCTACAGGTTATTCCTTTTCAGGATATGGAAGGCGAAGCTTTAGGAGAGTTATGTTTATTTTCTGTTTATTCGGTCTTTTTGTATCACCGTAGCTATTATTTTTCCCTCACCTTTATCTTTATGAAGCTTGTAAGAGGGATAGAAAATTATGATATGTATAATTGTAAACTAGTGTTATGTATATGTATATATATATCTTAAGGTTATATCTGAATTGTATGTACATGTATGTTTAGGTTTTCACGAAAAAGAGTTATCGAAGTGTTATGCGGTTTTAAGTTTTAAACAGGCTCATATTTTAGTCTTAAATATTATAAAAGTCGTGGTAATACTCGAGCTATCAGAGTGGCGCAGCCAGAAGCGTGACATTTTGATAGTTAGGGTGTTACATTAGGTGAGTCAATATTCTTAAGATATAGTCCTCCAAAAATATTTGTACTGCACATCAAAATTTTTGTACTATGGACACCAAAATTATGTACTGTGCATATTTCATTTTGGGTGTCAAATTTTTGAATATGTGGTCCTTCAAAATTTCTGTGTTGTATATTAAAAATTATGTGTTATGCATTAAAATTTATGTGCTCTAGTTTTCATAACATTTATAGGAGAAAAAGAAGAAGATGAAGACGACAAGGAGTGGCGATGTAGACGTTTGTTCAGAGCCAACGTGGATTAGGAAAAATGGGCAAGGGTAGATTTGTCCCCCTATCACCTTCAAAAACAACATCGTTTTTGGGTTAAAGAGGAACCAAACGTCGCTCTCACCCACATAATTCCCGAAGCACTAACCCTTATTTACAGAATACGCAACTGATGAAGTCATTGATGTCGTGGAGTGGAGGTAGCTTTTGTCGCCGTTCAGGTTAGTGACAGATTTTACTATCTCAAAAATTAACAATATTCAATCTATATTCCTAAATTACATGTTGGTGTTGGAGTGTTCAACGATGTAGAAATGGTTTGTCTGGTTGTGCTTTTTTAAAAATGTTATTTCAGTGAATACCATTTGAAGTTTTTTAATTAATTTGTTAAATAAATAATATTGCTTGTGAGTGGTTTAGATCATCGGTACAGTAAGATAAAATGTCATGAACTGAATTTTAATTAGTAGTAATAATTTGCAGATGGGTGAGTTTGAAGTAGTTCCTGTTTTTCATCATAGAAAATATTTTATGAATTCACTGGATAAATTAGATTATGTTGATGGAAAAATGAAGAAATAGCCATTTTTAGACATTGATTTGGTGAACTTCTTTGATTTCGTAGTGTTATTGAAGGAGCTTGGTTACACAGAATACAAGACTATGTTTTGGTTTGATAGCATGACACTTGACTTAGAATCTAACTTACATATAATGAGGGGTGATGCTGAGATAAATGAAATGAGGAATAACAAGAGTAGAAACAAAGAGACAAATAAAATTTACATCTACTTTGATCATCCGATTAGTGTGCCTGAAATTGTGGATAAGGAGAAGCAAGCTGAAGAGGTTATTTTGAGTGATTTATCATCCTTAAATGATGTGTATGAAATAACTGAGGACAAACCCCACAAGCCACCTCCTCTAGAATATGAAGATACAAATTGTAGTGAAGATAGTGAGAAACAGAGAAGGAAGGAAAGATTGAAGAAAAAGAAGAAAAAATGGTATTATCAAGGAAGAGAGCTAGTCAGGACCTGGCTGGTGAGGTGAAGTCTGGTCCAGATAGTGAGATGAATTCTGGTCCAAATAGTGAATTGATTAAGGGTGGCCTATATATTAGGGATAAGGCTGGACCAAGTAAGAGTGGTCCAAGTTATTCTCCAAAGATAGCCAAGAAAATAATTTCAAAGAAGTATTTAGATAGGAGGAAGACACATATTTTTAGGGATGGTAAAACTGGGGTGAGAGGTGCAATAGGTGATGGACTTGAAGTAGGAGGTGTTGAGGGGTGTGAAAATGGTTTGGCTGGCAATACAGTGGGTTCAAATTCTGAAAAAGTTAGGAAAGAGTTAGACTCTGATTATGACAAGTCTTATGAGTATAAGAGTGAAGCATTTAACAGCCTAGTGTCAGATGATGATGAAGGCAAGACTGTATTTGATGTATTCAATGAGGAGATAGAATACGGGAAGGTTTTAAGGTTGGACAAATATTCATTACAATGGAAAGTTTCAAGAATGCACTAAAGGACTATTTTGTATATGAAGGGAATGATGTAGTGTATCTAAAGAATGAAAAGAAGAGGGTAAGGGCTACATGTGCAGGAGAGGACTGTCCTTGATTGATTTTGACATCTTGAAACAATGCAAGGGGTTCTTATCAGGTGAAGTTGGTCAAGAGGCTACTTACTCAACTTGACTTAAAGCCTAAACAAGCTATGGAATACATGATTGAAGATTATAATGTACACTTTACTGGTAAAATGATAAGTAGGTCACTGAAGGTGGCTAGAGAGATAGTTATAGGCAATGAACAAATACAGTCTTGTCTAATTGTTATTTTGGCATTTTGCGGCAATACCCCCTTTAAGATTGTCTTCCAAGCATACTCATTAAATGAAGAAACATAATCATCTAGCCTTGCAAAGAATGAGCAATGAGCTTCTGCACTCTACAATTTAAATTTTGTGAGACTAATAGTAAGTACAAAATTGAAGAAAATCAAAATATTAAAACCATGAACATACCTTAGAGTAAGGGAAAATGAAAAAAATAATCTATTTGGATTATTTTCGGTCCCAGACATGAATAGAATAGGATGAGACCCGCAATAGTACATTGGGGAGACCCATCTCTTCTTCCTTTGACCTCCGACACTCTTACTAGAGTTCATGCTGCAGTTTGAGTTATCGCTTCTAATTTGTAGGTTCAAGGATGAGCAACGTTCTCCACTTCCAATCATGGTGCCCTAGGTTTTGGTTATTGTTATTTCGAATACGAGTGACTGCGGAGAGATTGAGGATACAGAGGACCATCCAAGTTAGGTTTTGGTTCTCTTTAACCCAAAAACGACGTCATTTTTGAAGGTGACAGGGGGATAAATCGATCCCTGTCTATTTCTCCTAATCCATGTTGGCACTTAACTCTGAACAAACGTCCACATCAACACCGGTAATTGTCATATCAGATTTTCCGTCAATTTTTGTCAGGGGATACGAGAGAGAGGCCATAATGGGTTATTTTATGAATAGATAAGGACCGACGTGGATGACGTTTTTTGTCAAAGATCACATTGTCCTAATTTAAAATGGATAGAGACCAAATTGAATATTCACTCTTTAAATAAATACAATTTTATTTGAATAGTATTTAGTTAATTCAGGATGAATTGGGTTTTCCTCTAAATATATTTTTGGTAAAAATAATAAATTTTTATTTTTTCATCCTTGAGAGTTATATTGAAACAGTAATAAAATGTTAATTATTTATTTTGACCTTTTTATATTGAATATTCATATGTTAGTCTTGAGCTTTTATTTCTTTTTAATAATTTTATTTTTTAATGTAATTTTGAATAACATCATCTAAATAATATTTATTTGAATAATATTTGACAAAAAATCTCCAAACACAAATTACATCGACATTAATCCAATTTTGATTAAAATTAATTTTATAAAAATACATTTTTACTAACATTCATTTGCAAAACATTAATCCAACTACAAGTATTTTTTTTAAAGATATAACCAGATCTCTTACTTTAATGTTTTCTATTTCTTATTATTTTATTTTTTTGATCAATTTATTATTATTATTATTAGGGTTAAGTACGATTTTGATTTCTAAGGTATAAGTTGAATTTTTTTTTGTCTCCAACTTTTTTTGCATACAAAATCATCCCTAAGGTTTAACTTGATTTTAAAATCATCTTTTTTACCAAAAATTTAAATTTTATTACCAAATTACTCTAACTAAAAAAATTATAAAATAAAAAAGAAAAAAAAGAAATGGGAAAGAGGGAGAAAGGACGAAAAAGGGAAAAAGAAGAAGAAGAGGTAACTCCGACTTTGGCGTGGTCTTCTCCCCCAGTTCCTCTCTCTCGAACTCGCTATCTTCATTGTCCTTCTTCTTGGTGAATTCAATGGCGGTGGTTTGATAACGACGTTAGAAGCTCGACGATGGCTCTCTCCCGAACTCGCTGTATTCGTCGTCCTTCTTCTTGGTGAACTCAACGGCGACGGTTTGGCAACGGCGTTAGATGCTCGGCGATGGCGCAGTGGCCCCCTTCTCGTTCTTTGATCTATTCTCCTTCTCTGCCCTTTCTCGTTCGCGTTCTTTCGTCTCCCTCACGGTGCTCGACGGCGAATGTTCCGCGCCGCTGTTTCTTCCTAGGGTTCCAATTCTACTTTTATTTCTGATTTTGTTAATCACATTATTTTTTATTCTGATTTTGTTAATCCATTGTTAATCACATTGTTAATCACATTATTTACCATGATCATTTTGTCTATTGCAAAAAAATTTAATGTGGTTATTAATTATTGCACCCATTTTCTAATGCTCTTCAATTCTTGATTAATCCCATTCATTATTTGCAACATCTTCTTCATCTCTTTTTTGACCTTCCATTTGCTTCCTTCTACAGGTTTTTATTTACTTTTTTCACTCTACTCCTGAATTTTCAAATTTTTTCATCATCAACAACTTCATCATTCCAAACGAAATAATCACGCATTAATTCAACCTTCTGCATTCATGAATTCGAGGACATTTCAGCCATTTCACATAAGTTGCATAGTATTTATCATCATAAATAAAACAAAAAAGTACATACCTCCACAACGAACAACAAAAAATTTTGTCGTTGTTGCAGTCGAACTTCTTTTTCTACTTTGACACAGAAAAAGAGCCACCACAACTACTCATACAAGCATGAGATACGTTCTTTTATTGAGATTGTGATATTTTGATACATTAAAATTTACAAATATCTAATATGACACATGCAAAAAAGGTTTAAAGAGAGGATTTTACTTTAATTTCATAATTTTTTTATTTTTATTTGTTAAATCCAGATCACACATTGCACAGAGCCACTATAACAAATAAATTGTCACTTGATAGCTATTATTGTCAAAAAAATTATTCAGGTGACAGAAAGATAAATATGACTAATAAAATTTAATATTAGTGCATACACTTGACTCATTAAAAAATTAGAGTATACATCTATTTATCGTATGAAAATTTATGTGTATTTTTATCAAATCTTCTTATTAATAAATAAAATATTTATTTTATTTATTTATAAAATTGACATTTATTTATAAAATATTTTCTTGGCTCGTCAAAAAGTGAACGAGCTCATTTTTTCAATTTTATATTTTCACTCGTGACGAATTTACTTAAACCAATAAGCCTATTTGATTGTTCTACTTTTTAGCATTTATATTTTATAAAAATTGGTATGCGTATATAAAAAATTAATTATTATATATTTATATAAATATATATTATTTAATTTATTTTTTAATATATATTTTATATTTTAATATATATTTTAAATAAATAACTGATTTAATTACTAATATTTTATATATACATAATATGGTGATATATTTTATTAACCATATTAAAATATTTGTCTCTAATCCTGCATCTATTAATGTGAATGACATTTAGTAAAAAAATAAACTATAAAAAAATGTCCTCTAATTTTTAAATAGCTGATGTAATTATCTCATAAATTTGTTAATAATAAAATATTTCTAAAATATTTAAATATAATACAAATAAAAAATTTATAAGTAACAACTTATTTATGTATTTAATGAATCACTTATATATTTGTCCACCTGAGATCTTCGGGAGGATAATCAGCGCCGTGCATTGTCAACCAACCCCGACAGGCAACGATCAAAAGAAAACGACCACCACCTCAATAAGGCCCAAATGCTTGATGGATTGGGAGAAAAAGAAGTCCAGATAATCCAAGAGCTCTACCAAAGAATCCAAACCCTTGAAATTAGAATAAGTGACATTTAATTCGGATTAGAACAACTTTTAAAAATTATATTTTCTTTTAAGATTTAACTGGACAGGACTAGCTTGAATACGTGACATATAATTTGACCTAAGGACTACTTTTAAATTTTATTTAATCTAAAATCAATTGTTGTGCTTAATCTCTTGATTAATTAAAGTGATGCCTAATTAATGCTTGAAAATTGAAGAATCAAGGAATTGAAAATCTGTTAAGGTTTTGTCATAAATGATCTTTGTAAACTTCAAGATAAGTACACAAGATTGGTTATCCTAAGAGCATAAATATCTCCAAAGCCTTGACCCTCATCACCATTATCTTCTCTCATCATTCAAGACTCACTGTTCGTGGCATCCAAGCATCCAACATTCAAGATTCTCAAGGCTCTCAGCAAGATACCCTCTTGCCCTCTCTGATCATCAATCATAATCAGGTTTTATTAATCTAATTATACTTTTTAATCGGATATTTTCTTATTCAATCCTTTAATCCTCTTGGGAATAATATCCACTCACTGTGGTATTACTTGTGTATTCGGTGCACTTGTTGGTATCCTGAGCTTCGATTTTCGCTCAAGTTTTTGTCGTCATTGTCGGGGATTAATTGAAATTGACAACATAACGTCCACTAAATTCTGTTTCTTTTTTCTTTTTCACGTTATCTTTCTTCCAGTTTTCCACATCCCTGCCCCTTTTTTTATTTAATTCTCTTTTTTAAAAAAATTTCAAAATTTAAATTAAAAATTTAAAAATCAAATTCAAAATTTTTGAAAAATCGGCCTTTGATTCCTTATTTCTTACATTCTTTTTAATTGATTTAAATCTCTTCTTCTATAGTTTTCTTAGATTCCACAATCGTTTTCTTTGTCCGTATTTTCTTTTAACGCTCTTTTAGTTCTTGATTCTATTTAAAATAATTTTTTCTCCTTTTTATTCCACAAGATGCGTTTGATCTTTTTCTATTTGTGTATGTAGGGAATAATGGAGTTAGAGATTGCAGAGTATAAAATCTAGAAAAATAATAAATAATTAATTAACAAATTAATCTAAGCAAAGAAGGTTAAGAAATTATAATTTATAATTTGGAGAAACAAAATATTTAGAATACAAATTAAAACACTAATTTTAAAGGTTTTGGTCCAAAATTGAGCCAACGGGATAAAACGGTTGAACCGAGCCTATGTTGAGCCCAAGTCCACATATATAACACTTAACAAAGTCATATTTTAGCCTCTATTCCCTCATTTCATACAAAGAGAGGCGGATAGCAAGAGAGAAAAGAGGAAGAGAGAATGGTGCCTTTCGTTACTTTTCATCATCATCTTTGAAGTTTCATAACTTTTGCTCCAGAGCACTGATTGACGAGCCATTTGTAGTCACGTATTTGTCTCGAAATTATCTTTAATTTTATCTGAATAAGAAACTTTGAATATTTCTCCCAGTTTTCCATTCTCTACAGTTTTGCATTTTTTTAGATACATGGTGTTAAAATCTTGTGATTTTAGTTCTTTAGTGATACTCTAGTATGGATTCCAAATGTGGTTCCATCCCATATTCAAGTTGGTTAAGGTAAGAAAGTTCAAATCCTTCATTATCCATGATTTTAGGTCAAGCCCTAGTATGAATGTTGAGTCATTGTTGTGATTAGATTGTGTAGATTAGCTTCACTGTTTGGTATTAGTTTTTGGTGTGGATTGGTGCGGAGCTTGTGATTAGAGGAGGATTGATCAAGCTTGGAGGCTTTGGTTGGGGCTTGATTCCAATCGGAGTAGACATGATGAAAGACTATGTGAAAACTTAGGCTAATTGCCCCTAGGTTAGCGTTGAATAAAAAGGTTGATGATGGATTGTGATATAGTTGTTTATGTGAATTGGGTGCTGATGAGTGCATTATTATTGAATGAATAAAATTGAATATGCATGAATTGATTTAGTGTGGTTTGATTGCCTATAATGGCAACTGATATGGAAATTTGGGTTGGAGGCCGAGATAAGGTGAGTTATCTCCTATATGGTAAGTCACAATAAGTGATGAATCTGCTATGAGTAAATTATTGTTGAATTGATGAGGATTTAATTATATGAATGGCTAGATAGTTTGATTTGTTGAGGTAAACTTGGGAATTTGGATGGATTATGTTGGAGTGATTTGGTTAGGTGTGGAATGGGTAGGACTTGATTAAATGAGTGTTGGGATGTGATACGGATTTTACATATCAACATCTGTAAAATTACTGGCAAGTGTACCGGATCGAATCAAATAATACCACGGTGAGTGGGTTATTGTTCCCACGAGTATTAATGGATTAAGCAAGCAATGATCAATTGATTATTCTAGTTAGACGATTCAATTTTGGATGATAAACAATTGATAGAAGAAGCATGCAATTTAAATGACTTGAGCAAGAAGTAAATAAAAGCAATAAATAACTTGAAAGTAAATAATGAAATTGTAAATTGCTGGAATGCAAATTTGCAAGAATGTAAATGACTAGAAAGTAAATTGAGCAAAGTAAATAAACATTAATGGAAAGCAAGTATAGAGCAATGGAATAAGAGAATGATAGGAAGAGCATTAGGGTTTAGAGATATTGAATTCTCTAAATCAAATAGTTTTTTATCTCAACTTCAATCATAAAATTATTGATCTCTTGGCAAATCATAAGTGATTGAATTCCAATTTCTTGGTAATTCAATCTCTCTTGACTTGATCAATTGTCAATTCCTTGATCAAATTGCTCATGAGAAGAGATGAAGCATGTTCTCTGATTTAGAGCCACACAATTTCATGAATCTAGATGTTGGTTGATTATATGTCACGTTATTAATCCAAATCTAGAATCACAAGAATTGAGAGAAAGAGCTTCAAGCTTAGTTTCATGAATCTACTTTTTCAAGTGATCATAAAACCCAATTTAGATTCAAACTCTTTCACCAGAGATTTGAATCCTTAGAATGAAGAAGGAAGACTTTTCTAAAGAAGCAAATGAAAGATGAATTGAAGATGAAGACTAAATTAAAATTGATCCATTAAATTCAATAGAGCTCTTTTCCCCAAGAAAAAAGGGAATTAGCTACTCATAGCTTAGAGAATTACAAAATATGAAAGAAATGAGAATGAAATAGAAAGTGGGAGGAGTGAAAAGAAGTCCATAAAGTCCTCGGATAAGGCTCTCTCATCCTTTATTTATAACCTATTCTAAATTACAAATTCAAATGAAATTCAAATTTCAAGAAAATGTAATTTCTAACTAACTATTACTAGAGATCTTCTTTGCTTTAATTAAGTCATGAGGCTTGTCAATTGTTGTGATGATTGTGGGCTTCATTAAGTGGGCTTGAGAAACAATGGTTGTGTCATTGAATTATCAAACTAAGCACCAAATGTAGCATGCAATATGTTTTATTCATGAACCAAAATGAAGTTTAAAAGCATGGCCCAAGGAAGTGTGACTTAGGTTGTAACATGAGGCTTCTTAGAGGACACAAATTCAAGATCCTTTTTGCATCACAAGTCTTCGAAGGTGTTGCTAGAGGGAGGCACTTCACATTTATTGCTTTTGGTGGCGTTGGAGGTGCCATCTCTTGGCAACAAATGGAGCTCCCTGATGGTGATTTCCCTTGGTGTTGGAGATGCCATTCTCTAAGGGAAGATATGGCGTGTAGGACACCAAACTTGAAGGGGCAGGAGGCATCTAGGATGCCTGATAAACCACTATTTTATGGTTTATCTTATGCTCAATTGAGTGGTTTATATCAATTCTTTACTCACTTATTCATATGATTTGCATGGTTTTACATTTTTCTTCCTAATCTTGTGCTATGATTGAAAACATGCTTCTTTGAGCTTTAAATTTGCTATATTTAATCCTCTCTTATTACCATTCGATGCCTTGATATGCGTGTTAAGTGATTTCAGGGATTACAGGACAGGAAAGGCTTGGAGGATGGAAAGAAAGCATGCAAAAGTGGAAGGAATACAAGAAATTGAAGGAACTACAAAGCTATCAGCCTGACCCTCTCGCACTAAAACGGTTATAACTTGAGCTACAGAGGTCCAAATGATGTGGTTTTAGCGTTGGAAAGCTAATGTCTGGGGCTTCGAAATGATATATAATTTGCCGTAGTTACCCGAAGGATAGACGACGCAAACGCATGCTCCACGCGGACGCGTCGCATCTGTGAAAATTAGCGTGTTTGAATTCGTGACCAGCGAATTCTGGGCTGTTTCTGACCCAGTTCTTGGCCCAGAAAACACAGATTAGAGGCTATAAAGTGGGGAAATGCATCCATTCATCATTGGACAACTCATACAACATTTATTATTCAAATTTTAGGTTTTAGATGTAGCTCTCTCTCAAGTTTTAGGATTAGGATTCCTTTTATTTTATTTCTTCTTCAATCACAGATTCAATATTCCTTTAATTTATTTTCTACTTTTATATATTCTATTACTTTAATTATTATTTATCTTTTCAATTTGGCTTATGAACATCATGTTAGAGTTGATTTCTTTATTTAATATAAATTGAGGTATTTCAGATTTAATTTTACTTTATTTTATTTATGAATGCTTTTAATTTAATTTAAGATATTTTCCTCTTTTGACTTTGGTTAAGTAATTAGCAACACTTGAGTTATCAAACTCAGCTGTTGATTGAAATTGGAATTTTCTGCTGGTTAATTTGTACTCCAATAACTCTAGTCTTTCCATCGGAGTTGACTAGGACTTGAGGATCAAAATAATTAGTCCACTTGACTTTCCTTTATTCAGCAAGGGTAAATTAAAGTGGGAGCAGAATCCAATTCTCATCACATCTGATAAGGATAACTAGGATAGGACTTCAATTTCTTATACCTTGCCAAGAGATTTTATTATTATTAATTTATTTTTCTTGTCATTTAAATTACTTGTTCCTTATTTTAAAAAAATCCAAAAACATATCTTTTTACATAACCAATAATAAATCATACCTCCCTGCAATTCCTTGAGAAGACGACCCGAGGTTTAAATACTTCGGTTATAAATTTTATTGGGTTTTGTTACTTGTGACAACCAAACTTTTATACGAAAGGATTCTCTGTTGGTTTAGAAGCTATACTTAAAATGCGATTACTTTTATAAAAAATTCTAAATTAGCAAGAATCCCGTTCGTAAAAAATGGCGCCGTTGCCGGGGAATTGCAAACGTGTGCCTTATTTTTGGTTATTGTAAATATTTGCTTTTAAATTGATTTTTTTCGAAAAAAAAAAATCAGATTTTTATTTTAAAATTATTTTTATCTTATCTTATCTTAGTTTTAAATTTCAAAATTCAAACCTTTTTTCAAAAAATCATATCTTTTTTAAAATCTTATCTTATCTTATTTCAAATTCAAATTTCAAAATTCAAAATTCAAAATTCAAAATTTAAAATTCAAAATTTAAATATAAAATTTTAAAAATTAAACCTTTTCAAAATTTAAATCTTTTTCAAATCTTTATCTTATATTGTTGACTTTTTCAAAATTCAAATTTCAAAATTCAAAATTCAAAATTCAAAATTCAAAATTCAAATTTCAAATTTCAAAAATTCAAATTTCAAAATTCAAATTTCAAAATTTAAAATTCAAAATTTAATTTTCAAATTCAAAAATTTAAATTTCAAAACCTTTTAATTTAAAAACTTATCTTCTCTTACCTAACTTATCTTATCTTTTCTAATCTTAAAATCAAATCTTTTTCAAATCTTTTCTCTTATTTATTTTATTTTATTTTATTTTCCTTTGCTTGTTTATTTGTTTTTGTTTTTAATTTTTATTAGCTACTATGAATTCTCACCCATCTGGTTTCAAGTTTGGTTCCAATGTTGTTGTAAGAAATGGAAACTATAATGAAAATAGGCATCAAGGTTGGAAAAATCAAAGATGGGAGGAGCCACAAGGATTTGATCAACCCTCTTGGCAACAACCCCCTCCAATGTGCTATAACCAACAACCATCCTACAATGCATTCCAGGGAGCATACCAAGATGATGAATATGGTGGACCCCCTTGTAATAACCAAAAAGCCCCACCATATGCTTATGAACCACCTCCCCAACATAACTTGGAACCACCATACTCACAAGCCCCTTTACACCATTCACCTCCATATGACCCTAACCCATATCCACCCCAACCTCCACTGGATGACAACACCATTGGTGTTATTCGCCAAGGGCAAACAGAGCTTCATACCACACTCACCTCTATCACTAGTCTCACCTCTACTCTTCAAGCACTTATATCCCGCATGGACCAACCCTCTACCTCCAATATTCAACCCTCAAGCTTTAGTGCGCTTCCTTTTTAACCACATAATAATCTTCCCATCCCATCACCACCCTCCATGGAAGAGCACCCACATCCATCAATCCAAGAGCAAGATGATCCCAGTTATGCTATTGATATGGAATAAGAAAGAAGGAATCATCTTCGTGAATCCATACTTCATAAGAAGCTAGAGGAGGCCCTACAGATGAAGGTAGTAGAGACCCTTGAAGTCGAAGGAGTGATTGAAGAATTAGTGAAGGAAGACATCAAGGAGGAGTCTAATTTTGTCTCAGAGCAAGAGAAGGCCCAAAATGTGGAGATAGGAGAAACCCTTGAAGATGAAGGAATAGTTGAAGGGAGTTATCATGGAAAGAAAATCATCAAGGATGAGTACGACTTTATACTGAAACAACTGGACAAAGCAGTAATTATTGAAGAGAAAGAAGTGGTTGAAGATTTAGGAGATGCAGAACCTCCATGGGAAAGTCCAGTTATAGAACCTCCTTCCAAGACATTTGAATTTGATGCCAAAGAGGGTGTACAACCTCCAAAGCATATCATGGCTAAAGACTTTGAAGAGGTTGATCAAGAGATGGAGATTAAAGAAGAAGAAGCACAACCTCCCATGCTCTTGGTGAGCAATAAAGAAGAGATTGAATTGGAGGAAAGCTACCAAGAGGACGAGATTAAAACTGAAGAAGCTTGCAAAGAGGTGGAAGTTATCAAGGAAGAGCTCAAGAAAATGGAGCTTGAAATCACCATGCCAAACTTGTTGGAGACCTCTCCCCCAAAGCCATTACTATCCAATACAACATTCAAGTGGGTAAAAATCTTATCCTTAACTTTTTCTTTTCCACTTGAATATGGTTTACTTGAAAATGATGGTCAACTTAGAGCTCTTTGTGGATTGAGGAGTAAGAAAGAGTCGTGTAGTAGTTGGAAACGCAGTCCTAGATTCATTGTTGGTCTGGCCATTACAAATCCTATGTCATAAATCGGCTTTATCACTCATAACTCACCATTATTCATATCTATTACCCAGATATTTGGCATTATAGGTCACCATTTTTGTCATTACTCGGCAAATTACATTATTAATCGGCGTTATAGTTACTCATCAACAATCAATGTCATTTATTAAAAAGTAACGTTACAAATCAGCTTAACGGACTGCTTCACAAAAGTGAAACGTCCAAACCCTTATTATTGCTCTTTAATACAGGCAATAAAGCAGGAACATAACCGATTTACACACTATCACCTATAAAAGGTATGATCTTCTATCCTGAAGACACATTGAATTCTCAATACTAACTTAAGCTTTGGAGTGTCTTTGCAGGTACACTCCCCCCTGTTTCTTGCTCAAAGCTCTACGCGATTGGACACCCTCTTGGAGTGAAGCTCAGATTATCATAAGGCTTGAAGGTCGGCACCAAAAGTAATAGCTCAGCGTCGACTCCCAGAGACTGAGCTTTCCCTACAGGTATCCATACAAGAACAATTGGCACCCACCGTGGGGCCGAAAATATAAACCTCTCTCTCTATATCATCGGCCTCGAGGTTCCCGTTTTGAAGTCATGGCTGAACAACCTCCACCCTCGCCATCCGAATTGCTCCAGATGGTGACCGAGTTGTGACAAGTCGTGGCTGAGGAGAACCAAAGAATAGCAAATCAAATTGCCAACTTGAATAACACTTGAACCGAAAACAATGACCGACAAGAACGGAC
Organism: Arachis hypogaea; assembly: GCF_003086295.3. NCBI lineage: Eukaryota > Viridiplantae > Streptophyta > Magnoliopsida > Fabales > Fabaceae > Arachis > Arachis hypogaea. Next base: position 96,413,483 of record NC_092050.1, on the reverse strand, counting down.
GGAAGAAGCCGAACAGCAGTCAGGGCCAACACATGTCTCAGACACTGCTTGACAGGAAGAGGAACAGCCCGAACACAATGAGGAAGCTCAGAAAAACACAGGAAATGACGATCAGGAAAGCTCCCCTGGACCATTCACGGCGGAAGTGATGAACTTCGTGCTATCCCGAAGGTTTACTCTACCAACCACCCTAACTCCCTATGATGGGTTAGGCGATCCGAAGAAATACATCAAAAAGTTTACCTCCATAATGATAGTAAACGGTGCATCTGATAAAGTTTTATGTCGTTATTTTCCATCTTATTTAGACGGTCCTACACTTGATTGGTTTTGTTCTTTGCCTGCAGGTTCCATTTCTCGATTCCGAGACATATCAAAACCCTTTGAGGAACACTTTGCTGGATCCGCCATCTACCTTCACGACTCCGATTACCTGAACACAGTCAAGCAAGGCCAGCATGAAAGCCTCAAAGACTACATGATGCGCTTCACAAAGATAGCCATAAACATACCCGACCTCCACCCCGAGGTAGAACTACACGCCATCAAAAGTGGATTAAGACCAGGAAAGTTCCAGGAAACTATTGCTGTGGCCAAACCAAAAACTATGGCCGAATTCCGTGAAAAAGCTAAAGGATAGATTGACATCGAAGAGCTCCGACAAGCTCGGAAAATAGAAAAGCCTCACTATAAAGATGATGACAAGCCACGGGACAGCAAGAAGAATTTCAAACCAGTCCCACGATATGAGACCTACACCAAATTCAATACCAAGCGTGATGACATCATCAAGGAGATCTTGAATTTGAAGTTAATCAAGCCACCACGAAAAGCTGGCAATTACCCAGATTCAAAAGGCACTGACTGATCAAAGTACTGCTCTTTCCACCAGAAGCACGGACACAATACCGATGACTGCGTCATCGCCAAAGACCTGTTGGAGCGATTAGCTCGGCAAGGTCATCTGGACAAATTCATCAGCGGCCACATGCAGCGGCGAGCACCTCCTCCAGGAGACCAAAGCTCGGTTACACAACATAACCGAGATAGAGACCGACCGAATAATAACCATCCTGAACTACCAACACGTACAATTAACTGTATTTCCGGAGGTTTTGCAGGTAGAGGAGCCACAAGTTCGGCGAGGAAAAGATCTTACCGAGTTATCCTTTCCATCAACGACGATCAAAGTCAACAACAGTCGCCGCCTACATCTCCACAGATAACATTCCATACAGCCGATCATGACAACAGCGTAGCAAATCTGGATGATCCCGTCGTAATCTCCCTACAGCTCGGAGATCTCCTAATTAAAAAGGTGTTGCTCGACCCAGGCAGCAGCGCCGACGTTCTCTTTTACTCGACTTTCCAGAAAATGAAACTGAGCGACAACATCATCCGACCTTCCACTGGTGACTTGGTAGGATTCTCAGGTGAGCAAGTCCCGGTTATGGGCTCTGTGTGGTTACAAACCACACTCGGACAATACAATTGCAACCATTCATAGTGATGCCCGAGAGGCCAGTGAGTGCTACAACAATAGTCTCAAAAGACCTCACCATAACACAAAAGCCCAGGTCCACAATAACGGCAACACGAACAACCAACACATGCTGGCCGACCTTGATCCTAGAGCAGGAACACTGGACAGGCCGACTCCAACAGAAGACCTAGATAAAATCTACTTCACAGAAAACACGGATAAGTTCACATACGTCGGCTCAACATTATCTTCAGAGGAAAAATCTTCATTCCGATCATTCTTGCAACAAAATGCCGACATGTTTGCGTGGACCCCAGCTGATATGCCAGGCATCGATCCATCCATCATATCACACAAGTTAGCATTAGTTCCATCTATCCAACCTGTAGCACAGAAAAAGAGAAATCTTGGACACGACCGAAAGCAAGCTTCCCTAGAAGAAACCAAGAAGCTCATCAACGCGGGCTTCATCCGATAAATCAGATTCACAACATGGCTGGCGAACATCGTCATGGTTAAAAAACATAACGGTAAATGGCGCATGTGTGTTGATTTCACCGATCTCAACAAAGCATGCCCCAAAGATTCATACCCTTTACCCTCTATTGATTGTTTAGTTAATAATGCCTCTGGTTTTGAAAAACTCAGCTTCATGGATGCCTATTCTGGTTATAACCAGATCCAAATGCACCCATCCGACCAAAATAAGACAGCCTTTATTACTGAATATGGAAACTATTGTTATAAAGTCATGCCATTGGGCCTTAAAAATGCAGGTGCGACATATCAGCGTCTAATGGACAAAGTCTTCGCCAAACAACTCGGCAGGAACATCGAAGTCTACGTAGATGATATGGTCGCCAAGACAAAGATCGGCAATAACCACCTCGACAACCTCACAGAAATCTTCGAACAGCTAAGAAAATACAACATGCGATTAAATCCTGAAAAATGCGCATTTGGGGTTCAAAGTGGTAAATTTCTCGGCTTCATGCTCACTAGCCGAGGTATTGAGGCAAATCCTGAGAAATGCCGAGCTATTTTAGACATGACAAGCCCACAAACCATTAAGGAAGTCCAACATTTAACAGGGAGACTTGCTGCACTTTCTAGATTCTTACCTTGCCTAGCTTCTAAATCTTCATGTTTTTTCCAAACTTTAAAAACAAAAAAAGCTTTCCAATGGACTGATGAATGTGAACAAGCATTTACAAATTTAAAAGAAAATCTTTCAAAACCACCAATTTTACACACACCCCTACAAGGGGAGCCACTATTCTTATATTTGTCTGTCACTAACTGGGCTATAAGCTCTGCTCTTGTTGCAGAAAGGAAGAAGAAACAATTCCCAATCTATTTCACCAACAAGACCTTACAGAATGCCGAGCTTCGCTACCCGAGCATTGAGAAGCTGGCACTCGCGCTTGTCTTCTCAGCCAGAAGACTCCGACCATACTTTCAGAGCCATAAAGTCCATGTTAGAACAGATCAACCTTTGCGACAAGTGCTGCAGAAGCCTGAACTGGCTGGCCGTCTAGTCAAATGGTCGGTGGAACTATCGGAATTCGATATCAAGTACGAAGGCCGAACATCCATCAAATCACAGTTTTTGGCCGACTTTACCGCCGAGTTCTCAGTACCAAATATAACTGAAGATTACATCGAATGGTCTTTATACGTTGACGGGTCCTCCAACCCACACGGGTGTGGCGTAGGTATTATACTTGATGATGGCCACGGCAACGTCATCGAACATTCCCTCAACTTCTCATTTAAAGCGAGCAACAATCAAAGTGAGTATGAAGCATTAATTGCCGGCCTCAGACTCGCTGCCGACCTTAACATCACCGAACTTAAGGTATATTGCGACTCCTTACTTGTCGTCGAACAGGTAAACAACCTATACCAAGTAAAGGACCCTTTACTCTCTAAATACCTGGATGTCGTACAAAATTTACTTTCAAAATTTTCCAAATTTGAAATACAGCACATACCAAGAGAGAGTAATGGCCCGAGCTGACATTCTGTCTAAACTCGCCAGTACTCAACCAAATAGGTCATCACTTTATCAGTCAACACTACTCAAGCCAAGCATTGAACTAACACAAGTCTTAAGTGTAACACAGGAAGCAGATTGGAGATCCCCATACATACAGTATCTCCAGACAGGGGACTTGCCAGGCGACGTCGAAAATGCTCGGCATTTCCGCCGACAAGCCTCCTTTTTTACAATGTATAATAATTGCCTATATAGACGGGGATTCTCCCGTCCATTACTCAAATGTCTTTGCAGATCAGAAGCCGAGCTTGCACTTGCTGAGGCACATGAAGGGATCTGTGGTACGCACCTCGGAGCCCGAAGTCTGTATTCAAAAATCCTCAGAGCTGGGTTATATTGGCCGACAATACGACAGGATTGCCAAACAAAAGTCAAAAGCTGTAACAACTGCCAAAAACACAGTCCGATTACACATCTCCCGGCTGAACCTCTACACTGCTCTGAGGTTAGTTGGCCGTTCAACCAATGGGGCATAGATATCCTCGGACCTTTCCCCATAGCAGCAGGTCAGGTAAAATTCCTTGTGGTAGCAATTGATTATTTCTCCAAATGGATAGAGGCACAACCTCTAGCCAAAATTACATCACAACAAATGCTTTCCTTTGTTTGGAAATATATTATTTGTCGATTCGGCATTCCTCGGCACATTATCACCGATAATGGTCGCCAGTTTGCTGATAAAAAATTTACATCTTTCTTCCAGAACTTCAAAATCAAACACCATTTCTCATCAGTAGAGCACCCACAAACGAATAGGTTAGCTGAAGCCGCAAATAAAGTAATATTACATGCTCTAAGAAAGAAGATAGATGATGCAAAAGGCCTCTGGGCCGAGCTTATCCTAGAAATCCTATGGGGATACAATACAACAATCCACTCAACCACAAAGGAGACACCTTTCCGCTTAGTCTACGGCTCAGACATAATGATACCTGTGGAGATCTCCCAATCCTCACTATGCACAGAGTTGGCCGACCAAACTACACAAGACATAGCCCGGCAAACCGAACTTGATCTTATTGAAGAACTTAGATCATCCACAGCAATCAAACAGTTAGCCATGCAATAGCACATTGCCCGAAGATACAACAAACAAACTCAACCAAGGTCTTTCCAAGTCCACGACCTCGTGCTCCGAAAAACAGAACAAGCTAGGAAACCACCAGCACATGGCAAACTAGCAGCTAATTGGGAAGGCCCTTACTGCGTCATAGAAGTAATCGGCAATGGAGCTTATCGATTACAAACACTAGAGGGTAAAGATCTCCCTAGCACTTGGAATGTATCTTCCTTAAAGTTATATTACAGCTAATACCAGGGACAGGCGAGTACTCTTTTTCCTACTGCCAAGATTTTTCCCACAAGGGTTTTGCTTGGAGAGGTTTTAACGAGGCTAGCCTACCTGGGCCTTAGACATCAAGGGTACTTTAATAAGTAGATCCCCTACTTTATTACATCAATATTTTTCCATTTCATAGTTTCCACTTCATTTCATATACATATCATTTCCACCTATACTATCAATCCGACCAATCAGATACTATTAACACTGATCAAATAATAACATAGGTCATTCGGAACATATTAACCAAACTGACTGCCGACCTTAAAACGGAATCCGATTAACTCGGAAGCAAACAGTCAATCCGACTGCCGACCTTAAAACGGAATCCGATTAACTCGGAAGCAAACAGTCAATCCGACTGCTGACCTTAAAACGGAATCCGATCAACTCGGAAGCAATCAGTCAAATCTGAACGAAATCTATCACTCAGTCAATCCGACTGCCGACTTTAAATCGGAATCTAACAACTCAGTCCATCCGATCTACTCCGGAAGTCGATCATTAAAGAAATTTTACTACATTCCCGATCTACATCGGCATCCGATCATTCACACAAAACTCCAAATCCAAATTGGAAGCCGATATTTCAAACTTTCCCAAAATTTTCCAATTCTGCTCAAAACGCGATCACTCAAAATTTATCTAGCATACAAAACATTCGATCTTAATCGAAAGCCATATCATTCAGAATAATCGCCAATCAGAAACTACCAAACAAACAAACTACGCAAAATCCACCTATCAATATATATGATTTCATCAAAGTCAACATAACCGAAAACAAAATAAAACTGTTTCATAGACAGTACAGTCAAAAGCTCACTACAGGAGCAAAGTAACCCACCAAAATACATGTTTCAACTAAACACACACACTAAATAAACTATTTTCATCTTCCTCCTCTTCAGCGCCATCATCTTCAACCATAACCCCGTCACGAACAATCTTACCAAGGTCCATCTGATCAAGAACAACATTAGGAGCTAAGAACCTGGCTTGCAGAGAAGCTCTTTCGAACCCCTCAATGAAGGAGTCCAGGATCGCTGTCTCCTTACTCTTTTCTAAGCTTTTCAATTCTGCAGTCAACTCCAATACCCGAGTACTCATACTAGACAGATCCGCTTCCTTCTTTTTAACATCTTCCACCTCTTTGGCATAATTCTTCTTCATCAACTTTAAATATTTCTCAACCCCAGCTAGTTTACTCTCCAATTCTGAAACCTTGGCAGCCTTCAGCCTCAATTGTTCCTCCAAATCCGGATTTTGCTCGGCTACTTGACGATGTTTCTTTTCTCGGCTCCGCCCTAAACTGGCAAGCCTCAGACCCACAACCTTCAACAAACAAACACATAATTAAATGAGATCACCCACAAGATTATCAACCACAACAAAACAAAAGATAAAAGATTACCTGCATATACTGATCAACTGCCACATCCCCCACCTCTTCAGCCAAATTAACATTGGCAGGGGTTTGGCAAACTTCATCGGCAGTAATCATAAAAGGATAGTCCTTTCTCCAGAGTGACGACCCCTCACTCCGCTCAACAAAACTATGCAACTTCTTCTGGTTATCACAAAACTTATGAACCTCCTCCATTGGAACATCATCTTTCTCATCATCAGAAACATCGGACAAATCAACCAGATCACCTTTTCTCTTCTTAGCAATAACTTTCCTCCTCCCTGGCCTTGGCTGATCAACCTCGCCAACGCCGACCTTGTCCGCCTTTGACGAAGATACTTCCTTCTCCAAACCTTTACTCTTCACCTGAGACCTCAAACTCGCCGCAGATACACTAGGGTATTTACCACCTGAAAAACAAGGAAAATATAAACCTACTCAAAAAACCTCAAATATGACACAACATTCACAATTCAAAATCTTACCCAGATAATCTATCACAGCAGCCTTATTCTCCTCCCACTGCAACAGATCATAAACAGAAATCAACTCCTTCCGATCAACCACTTCAGTTAAAAACTCAATCATGCACTCATCTTTTGGACTTATAGTCTCAGGCCCTAAAATATTTTGAGGCTCTGAACACCACCAGAGAGGAAATTTTTCCCCCAAATGCTCGTCTACATAGAATGGAAAGTCATCCTCACAGCTACTGACCTTAAGGTACATTTCCTTAAAATTCTTAAAAGACGATTTGTACAACTTGAACACAGCAAACCCCAGAGAACTGTTCAAATTCACCCAGCCACCTTTCCAAACACCCTTCGCCTGAAACAGTGAGAAAAACAACTCCACTGACGGTTTTTCCTCCAAATATTCCATAAGAATTTCAAACGCCCGCAGGAAAGCCCAACCATTGGGATGAAGCTGTGAGGGCGCACAGTTCAACTGCTTCAAAACTTTACACTCAAAATCACTGAAAGGAACTCTCACCCTTAGCTCCTCCAAAACACAACTATACATAAAAAAATGCTCAAAACCCTCCCCTCTATGAAAAACCCTATCATCAACCGTACAAGGGAGCAGCTCCAATCGAACCCCAGAACTAACCCTAACAACCTTAGACTTATCTATTTCATTCACAGCACCAACATCCAAAAATAGAGAAACACGATCCCTTACATCATCATTCACCTAGCCATAGGACCTGTCTACCTCCCCTTTCGTTTCTTTCTCATAATCCATTGGAAAAACAGAAGCAGAGAAGAAGAAGAAGAGAACACGATTACACAAAAAAACCAAGTAGAACTAAGAGCACTCACCTCTTTTACTCATTTTTGGTTGATAACGCTTGAGAAAACACAAAACAGCAAACATGCAAACCTTCAGAATTCCTAACCTTTAATTCACACACTTTAACCCAAAAATCTCGCTTCCACTTCCCATCAAATCAGTCACGCCAAACCCAATAAAGCCCACATTGGAAATACGCAAACTCATTAATGCCATCACTTAATTATTTTCTCTATCCTAATCATGAAAACCTATAGTCTCAGTAACTGTTCAATAAAGCACCTTGACCTGGGGGCTACAAGGTAGAAGCACACGCCAAACTATTCAGTAGCCGACTCATACGCAATTAAAAGCTCAACCTGCTTCATTAAACATTTTCCCAGGCTAAGCTTGGGGGCTGTGGTCCGGCCATTACAAATCCTATGTCATAAATCGGCTTTATCACTCATAACTCGCCATTATTCATATCTATTACCCAGATATTTGGCGTTATAGGTCACCATTTTAGTCATTACTCGGCAAATTACATTATTAATCGGCGTTACAGTTACTCATCAACAATCAATGTCATTTATTAAAAAGTAACGTTACAAATCAGCTTAACGGTCTGCTTCACAAAAGTGGAACGTCCAAACCCTTATTATTACTCTTTAATACAGGCAATAAAGCAGGAACATAACCGATTTACACACTATCACCTATAAAAGGTATGATCTTCTATCCTGAAGACACATTGAATTCTCAATACTAACTTAAGGTTCGGAGCGCCTTTGCAGGTACACTCCCCCCTGTTTCTTGCTCAAAGCTCTACGCGATTGGACACCCTCTTGGAGTGAAGCTCGGATTATCATAAGGCTTGAAGGTCGGCACCAAAAGTAATAGCTCGGCGTCGACTCCCAGAGACTGAGCTTTCCCTTCAGGTATCCATACAAGAACAATTGTGATAGGAAGCTCACGGCTGAATTATCATGATTGGAAGAATGCTAAAGTGTATGGGTATAGGAAGCTGTTTGGATACCTTAGTGAGAATTCGGATTGCTTACCACCCAGATGGAATCATCATGTTCCACTTGAAGACGGGTGCAGAAACAAGATTTGGGATTCGGGAATATATGAGGATCAAATTTGGAAGCTCAAAGCTTGTGAAGAACTCTATCAAAGCTTGAGAAATTTACTTGGTATTGATATAGCTTATTGGAAGTCCAAGCATTGGTGGAAGTTTCAAGACGATTTCATGCACAAGCCACCATGACAAGGAGATCACCAAATGTCCAACTTAAGGACTTTAACTAAAAGTGCTAGGTGGGAGACAACCCACCATGGTATGATCGTTCCTTTTCAGTCTTAGTTTTAATTTATTTTATTTTATTCTACTTTATGTTTATTAGTGTCATTCATAACATTTGCACCAGCATCTTCATTTTGCATTCTACATAAAAAAAAACGCACGCGACGTGTAAGCGTCGCTGACGCGTCCGCGTCATAGGTGCGTTTTGAAGAAAAGAAAATTGAACAGAAAGTCACGCGAAAGCGTGGCTAGAGGCGTGCCTTAGGAACAAATATGACCACGTGACCGCGTCGCTGACGCGTTCGCGTCGTTTGCGAAATAGCCTCCCCACGCGTCCGCGTCACCCACGTGAAGGCGTGGCCCTGTAAAATCGACGTAAAGAGGTGTATGGCAGAGAGTTATGATGGAGCTGGGCTGGAATGGTGCTGGAAGCACCAGCCCTACCACGCGACCACGTGCCCCACGCGGCCGCGTCATTTTCAAAATATAGCCATTCACGCGATCGCGTCACCCAGGCTTTTGGCAAATTGCATTTGAAACAGAGAGTTGCGCGTACGCGAGGCTGCACTCGCGCCACTAGCACAAATCAAGTCACGCGTTCGCGTGCCCCACCCGTCCGCGTCACTTGAGAATATGGCCACCCACGCGAATGCGCGGCCCACGCGTCCGCGTTGCCTGCGTCGCACAGCTTATCCAGATCAGCGCCAACTACCTTATCTTTTCTTCCCCAATCATAATTTTTCCCTCCCCCTTCTTATTTCTTTCTTCTTCCTTCTCATTTTTCTTTCCTCATTACATTTACATTCTTTCATCCATTGCATTTTAATTTTGTGCATATTTTTATTTTCTTTTCTAAATTTATTATTTTACCATTGGTGTTAAATTTTCTTATTCAACTGTTACATCTTTTCTTGAATTATTTTGATGCTTAGTGACTTGTTTTCCACTGTTGGGTAATATTATTTAAATCAATGCTCATCTTTTATGATAGTTGTATTACTTTTGCATTGACATGAGTTTATACTGTCTTTCATTACCCACACTCCTCCCATTTGTTGCAATTTTACACTATTGATATGCCCTTTGCTTCTACTATTTTCTCACTTGCATGTTGTAGCTACCATGTAACTGAGACTCTCATTATTTGGCATTAACCCACCCATACTGTATTTATTTTCTTATCTTTATTTTTGGGTTACTTTTCTTCTTCTCCTTTTCTTTCAGGATGGCCACCAAAGAAGAGAGAGGAAAAGCTTCTTAATGGGGAGACAAACAAGTCCATCTACACAATCTCTAGAGAAAAGCATCAGTTATAGCAGCCCGTCCACTTGCACATCTCAGCATGCACCGAGGACGGTGCAATCATTAAGTATGGGGAGGTCGATACCGATCTCTGTGGGTTAGTTATTTTCTTCTCAACACCGATGTCTTATTTTCTTTATTAGTTCATTATTGCATCTGCATATTTGATTGCATGTTTTCTTGATTTTGTGCATATATTTACCACTGCTTGGTTAAAGTAACAAGTTTCTTTTTAAGACCCTATTATTCCTATTATTTTTGAAAAATTCACTAATTTAAATCAAAACTTTTGTGTTAAAATTGTTTGAAGTTGTATTTGGAACATAGTTTAAAAAGCTAAGAACACACAACCCGTGAGATTTTGAGCTTATTTATATGGTTACATTATTCAACCATAAATTTTTATTCTTGTGTGTTTTTCTTCTCTATGATTGCAATCTTTGCTTTGTTCCATTCTATATGTCCACTATTTAGTGTATTTACATGCTTGCATATAATTGAGGCCATTACTTGTTTAGCTCACTTATCCCAAATAAGCCTACCTTTTAAATCACCTTTGTCAGCCACTTTAAGCCTTTTAATCCCCACTTGTTCTATATTTTACCACATCACTAGCCTTAAGCAGAAAAATAAATTAAATAGCCCAATTGAATCTTTGGTTAGCTTAAGATAGTGTGTTAACTAAGTATGGAAAAATTGTGGGAACTTGGGTTAATGAAAGTGTATAGTGTTTCATTGATAAAATATTCGGAATTTGGGTGCCTACTCATGTAAAACAGAAAAATTAAAAATCCATGTGCATTGATATGTTATTTTTGCCTTTATGTCTTCATAAAAAAAATTTAGAATATATATATATATATATATATATATATATATATATATATATATATATCCAATAAATAAGTAAATAAATAAGGGGACAAAATTACCCCAATGCTAAGTTAAGTTAAGGAAAAGATCAATGCATATGTGATAAAAAAAATTAAAAGAAAGGTTGATGCATGAGTATGAGATGAAAAAGTGGGAACTATAGGTAGCTAGGCATAATTTTAGAATTGTATAGAGTATGTATATGTTAGGTGAGATCTTAGACTAATCAAGGATTTAATTTATAGCTCACTTAGCCATATATATACCATCACCTTTACCTTGGCCCCATTACAACCTTGAAAAGACCTCATGATGTTTGCATTGGTACATTAAATACTTGTTGATTGGTTAGATGAAGAACAAAGTTTGGAAAGCATGATTAGAGAAGAGTAAAGTGATTAACCCTAGACACTTGAGAGATTAGAGTGCATATACACTACCAGTGAGGTTCAAAGCTTGATTCTATGTTCCTTGCTTTCATGAGCTGTCTTCTTACAAGTTTACTTGTCTTTTATTGCATAATTTGAATTAGTAGAATCTGATTTATGTTTGTCTTGAAAGATTTATTTACTTTTAACCAAGTAGGTAGAAACATCTTAGCATTTAGTTGCATTCATATAGATAGGTTGCATTTCATACATTCTACCATTCCTCTTCACTCTCTTATAGCTTCTCTTGAGCTTAGCATAAGGACATGCTAATGTTTAAGTGTGGGGAGATTGATAAACCACTATTTTATGGTTTATCTTATGCTCAATTGAGTGGTTTATATCAATTCTTTACTCACTTATTCATATGATTTGCATGGTTTTACATTTTTCTTCCTAATCTTGTTCTATGATTAAAAACATGCTTCTTTGAGCTTTAAATTTGCTATATTTAATCCTCTCTTATTACCATTCGATGCCTTGATATGTGTGTTAAGTGATTTCAGGGATTACAGGACAGGAATGGCTTGGAGGATGGAAAGGAAGCATGCAAAAGTGGAAGGAATACAAGAAATTGAAGGAACTACAAAGCTGTCAACCTGACCCTCTCGCACTAAAACGGTTATAATCTGAGCTACAGAAGTCCAAATGATGTGGTTCTAGTTGCGTTGGAAAGCTAACGTCCGGGGCTTCGAAATGATATATAATTTTTTGTAGTTTCTCAAAGGATAGACGACGCGAACGCGTGCTCCACGCGGATGCATCACATTTGCGAAAATCAGCGTGTTTGAATTCGTGACCAGTGAATTCTGGGCTGTTTCTGACCCAGTTCTCGGCCCAGAAAACACAAATTAGAGGCTATAAAGTGAGGGAATGCATCCATTCATCATTGGACAACGCATACAACATTCATTATTCAAATTTTAGGTTTTAGATGTAGCTTTTAGAGAGAGAGAGAGGCTCTCTCCTCTCTCTCAAGTTTTAGGATTAGGATTCCTTTTATTTTATTTCTTCTTCAATCTCAGGTTCAATATTCCTTTAATTTATTTTCTACTTTTATTTATTCTATTACTTTAATTGTTATCTATCTTTTCAATTTGGCTTATGAACTTCATGTTAGAGTTGATTTCTTTATTTAATATAAATTGAGGTATTTCAGATTTAATTTTGTTTTATTTTATTTATGAATGCTTTTAATTTAATTTAAGATATTTTTCTCTTTTGGCATTGGTTAAGTAATTAGCAATACTTGAGTTATCAAACTCAGCTGTTGATTAAAATTGAAATTTTCTGCTGGTTAATTTGTACTCCAATAACTCTAGTCTTTCCATAGGAGTTGACTAGGACTTGAGGATCAAAATAATTAGTCCACTTGACTTTCCTTTGTTTAGCAAGGGTTAATTAAAGTGGGAGCAGAATCCAATTCTCATCACATCTGATAAGGATAACTAGGATAGGACTTCAATTTCTTATACCTTGCCAAGAGATTTTATTATTATTAATTTATTTTTTTATCATTTAAATTACTTGTTCCTTATTTTAAAAAAACCCAAAAACATATCTTTTTACATAACTAATAATAAATCATACCTCCCTGCAATTCCTTGAGAAGACGACCCGAGGTTTAAATACTTCGGTTATAAATTTTATTGGGTTTTGTTACTTGTGATAACCAAACTTTTGTACGAAAGGATTCTCTATAGGTTTAGAAGCTATACTTACAACGCGATTACTTTTATAAAAAATTCTAAATTAGCAAGAATCCCGTTCGTCAATGCCACAAATCATGTGAAGAAGATGGCATCTAGGACGCCATAAGGTTGGTAAGGATGATGACGTCTAAGACGCCTCAATTTCGCTCCATTGAATGTGCTTTGTTGGCGTCTCCATGAATTAGGCATTAGAAACACCAATTTCATGCTCCGAAATGAGGCCCATGGAGTGGCATTGAAGACTCCAGGTTGAAGGAGTTGGAGACGCCACTTATAGTGCTTGAAACAAGGTCTTCAAAGCTTGCACCATTCCACTTGTTTGTCTTCAAAACAATGTCTTAACAATCCTCCTTTCTTGATACTCTAAATTGTTGCTCTAGAAGTGTTGAATGATTAATTCTCTATTGATGCCTTTGTCGCTTCTTTTTCCATTAATTCCCACAAGAATTCACAAACTCAAGGCAATTGATGAGCGGATAATTTATACGCTTTTTGGCATTGTTTTTACATAATTTTTAGTATATTTTAGTTACTTTTTATTATATTTTTATTAGTTTTTATGCAAAAATCATATTTCTAGACTTTAATATGAGTTTGTATGTTTTTCTATAATTTCAGATATTTTCTGGCTGAAATTGAGGGATCTGAGCAAAAGTCTGATTCAGAGGCTGAGAAAGGACTGCAGATGCTGTTGGATTCTGACCCTCCTGCACTCGAAGTGGATTTTCTGGAGCTACAGAATCCCAATTGGCACAATCTCAATTGCGTTGGAAATCAGACATCTTGGGCTTTCTAGCAATATATAATAGTTTATATTTTTCCTGAGATTTGATGGCCCAAACTGGCGTTCAAACGCCAGCCAGAGACACTTTTCTGGCGTAAAACGCTAGAACTGGCACCAGAACTGGAGTTAAACGCCCAAACTGGCATCCAAACTGGCGTTTAACTCTAGAAAAGGCCGATGCATGTGTAAAGCTCAATGCTCAGCCCAAGCACACACCAAGTGGGCGCCAGAAGTGGATTTCTGCACTATCTGCACTTAGTTACTCAATTTCTGTAATCTTTAGTAACTAGTTTAGTATAAATACTAGTCTTTCCTATTGTATTCAGACTTAGATCATCTTTGGACTTTTATGTTACATTTGGGAGGCTGGCCATTCGGCCATGCCTAGACTTTTTTCTCTTATGTATTTTCTACAGTGGAGTTTCTACACCTCATAGATTAAGGTGCGGAGCTCTGCTGTTCTTCATGAATTAATGCAAGTACTATTGCTTCTCTTTCAATTCATGCTTACTTCTTCTCTAAGATATACTCTCGTACTTAATTCAGTTAAGTCAGAATGAAGGGGTGACCCGTGACAATCACCCACTATCTTCGTTACTCGCTTAGCCAAGATCCGCGTGCCTGACAACCACAAGCAGTCTACATGATGTTCAACGTAATCATTGGATGACAGCCGGAGTATAATCTCTTGGGTCTCTGATCCACGGATCGAGTCTGTGAGATTAGAACCTTCGTGGTAGAGGCTAGAACCAATTGGCAGCATTCCTAAGATCCGGAAAGTCTAAACCTTGTCTGTGGCATTCCGAGTAGGATCTGGGAAGGGATGACTGTGACGAGCTTCAAACTCACGAATATTAGGTGCAGTGACAGTGTGCAAAAGGATAGAGAGATCCTATTCCGACACAAGTGAGAACCGACAGATGATTAGCCGTGCGGTAGCTGTGCCTGGTATTTTTCATCCGAGACGAGAAATCCAACAGTTGATTAGCCGTGCAGAAACCGTACCTGGTATTTTTTATCCGAGAGGATGGATGGTAGCCATTGACAACGGTGATCCACCAACATACAGCTTACCATGGAAGGGAGAACGCATGATTGGAAGAAGACAATAGGAAAGCAGAGGTTCAGAAGCAACAAAGCATCTCCAAACACTTATCTGAAATTCCCACCAATGAATTACATAAGTATCTTATTTTATTTTATGCTTTATTTATCTTTTAATTATCAAAACCTCATAACCATTTGAATCCGCCTGACTAAGATTTACAAGATAACCATAGCTCGCTTCAAGCCGACAATCTCTGTGGGATCGACCCTTACTCGCGTAAGGTTTTATTACTTGGACGACCCAGTGCACTTGCTGGTTAGTTGTACCGGAGTTGTGAAAAGTGTGATCACAATTCTGTGCACCAAGTTTTTGGCGCAGTTGCCGGGGATTGTTCGAGTTTGGACAACTGACGATTCTTCTTGTTGCTTAGATTAGGTAACCTTATTTCTTGTTTCAACCTTTATTTTCTTTTCAAAAAGTTTTTAAAAATATTTCAAAAAAAAAATTTAGTTTTCGAAAAATTCATAAAAATTTTTAAGAATGAATTCTACCTTAGAGCTTCATGATGATATGTTGAAGCCTGGCGGGCTATTAAGCCATGTCTAATCTTTTGGACTGAGGTTTCCACTTATCATTGCAGGAGCCTTTGGATTCTTATTTATTGGATTGTTGTTTGTAATGCTATGCTAAAGCTTGGCTGGCCATTTGGCCATGTCTAATCTTTTGGACCGAAACTTTAGACTAACATTACAGGAATCTTGGAATTCTTATTAAAAATTTTTGAATTTCTTATTTCTCCTTTTCCAAAATAATTTTTCGAAAAATATACAAAAAAAAAATTTAATAAAATCATAAAACCAAAAAAAATTTTGTGTTTCTTGTTTGAGTCTAGTGTCAAATTTTAAGTTTGGTGTCAACTGCATGTTTTTAATTTTCGAAAATTCATGCATTGTGTTCTTCTTTGATCTTCAAGTTGTTCTTGATGATTTTCCTTGTTTGATCTTTAATTTTTCTTGTTTTGTGTCTTTTCTTATTTTTCTTGTGCATTTTCGAATTGTGAGTATCCCTAGTACAAAAGTTCTTAAGTTTGGTGTCTTGCATGTCTTTCTTTTCTTAAAAATTTTCAAAAATATGTTCTTGATGTTCATCATGATCTTCAAAGTGTTCTTGCTGTTCATCTTGACATTCAAAGTGTTCTTGCATGCATTATTTGTTTTGATCTTAAATTTTTATGTTTTGTTTCATTTTGTTATTTTTCTCTCTCCTCATTAAAAATTCAAAAGTAAAAAAAAAAATTATCTTTTCCTGATTCTTCTCATAATTTTCGAAATTTTGAGTTGACTTGGTCAAAAATTTTTAAAATCTAGTTGTTTCTTATTAGTCAAGTCATCAACTTTAATTTTAAAAATCAAATCTTTTTAATTTCTTTTTCAATTCTTTTTCAAAATAAATTTCAGTCATATCTTTTTAAAATTTTAATTTCAAAATCTTTTTCTAACTTCTTATCTTTTCAAAATTTATTTTCAAATCTTTTTCAACTAACTACTTGACTTGTTTGTTTTAATTTTAAAAAGTTTACTATTTCTTATCTTTTTCAAAACCACCTAACTACTTTTCCACTTATAATTTTCGAAAATCACTAACCACTTTTTCAAAATTCCTTTTAATTAACTAATTATTTTAAATTCTAATTTTATTTTATTTCTTTTAATATTTTCGAACACTAACTAAATAATTAAAATAAAAACAAAAATATTTTTCTTTTATTTTACTTTAAAAAAAATTCGAATAATCTCTCTCTCATCCCCTTCTATTTATTTTATTTAATCATTAACACTTTTCTTCTACTCATAATTTGAACCTCTCTCTCTTCTCTCTGTTCGAATTACTCATCTCCTCTCTCTTCTCATTCTTCTATTTTTCTATTCTTATACTCACATAAAGGAATCTCTATACTGTGACATAGAGGATTCCCATTCTCTCTTTGTTCTCTTCTTTTTTATATGAGCAGGAACAAGGATAAGAAAATTCTTGTTGAAGCCGATCCTGAACCTGAAAGGACTCTGAAGAGAAAACTAAGAGAAGCTAAAGCACAACACTCTGGAGAGGACCTTACAGAAAATTTTGAAAAAGAAGCAGACATGGTAGCCGAACCCAACAACAATGGTGGAGATGCAAGGAAGATGTTTGGTGACTTTACTGCACCAACTTCCAACTTCTATGGAAGAAGCATCTCAATTCCTGAAATTGGAGCAAACAACTTTGAGCTTAAGCCTTAATTAGTTTCTCTAATGCAGCAGAATTGCAAGTTTCATGGACTTTCATTGGAAGATCCTCATCAGTTCTTAGCTGAATTCTTATAAATCTGTAACACTGTTAAGACCAATGGGGTTAATCCTGAGGTCTACAGACTTCTGCTTTTCCCCTTTGCTGTAAGAGATAGAGCTAGGATATGGTTGGACTCACAACCTAAAGAAAGCCTGAACTCTTGGGAAAAGTTGGTCAATGCTTTCTTGGCCAAATTCTTTCCACCTCAAAAGATGAGCAAGCTTAGAGTGGAAGTCCAAACCTTCAGACAGAAGGAAGGTGAATCCCTCTACGAAGCTTGGGAAAGATACAACCAATGGATCAGAAGGTGTCCTTCTGACATGCTTTCAGAATGGAGCATCTTATGTATATTCTATGATGGTCTGTCTGAATTGTCCAAGATGTCATTGGACCACTCTGCTGGTAGATCTCTTCATCTGAAGAAAACCCTGCAGAAGCCCAGGAACTCATTGAGATGGTTACAAATAACCAGTTCATGTACACTTCTGAAAGAAATCATGTGAATAATCGGATGACTCAGAAGAAAGGAGTTCTTGAGATTGATACTCTGAATGCCATATTAGCTCAGAATAAAATATTGACTCATCAAGTCAATATGATTTCTCAGAAATCTGATTGGAATGCAAGTTGCATCCGGCAGTACTAAAGAAGCCTCCTCTGAAGGAGAAGCTTATGACCCTGAGAATCCTGAAATGGAAGAGGTGAATTACATGGGAGAATCCCATGGAAATACCTACAATCCTTCATGGAGGAATCATCCTAATTTCTCATGGAAGGATTAGCAGAAGCTTAATCAAGGCTTCAAAAATAATAATGGTGGGAGAAATAGGTTTGGCAATAGCAAGCCTTTTCCATCATCTTTTCTGGAATAGACAGAGAATTCTAGGCAGAGCCTCTCTGACTTAGCAACCATAGTCTCTGATCTATCTAAGACCACTCTCAGTTTCATGACTGAAACAGGGTCCTCCATCAGAAATTTGGAGGCACAAGTGGGTCAGCTAAGTAAAAGAGTTACTGAAATCCCTCTTAGTACTCTCCTAAGCAATACAGAAGAGAATACCAAAAGAGAATGCAAGGCCATAACTATAGCTAAAATGGCCGAACCTGGAGAGAGTAAAAAGGCAATGATTTCCAGTGAGGAAGACCTTGCTGGACGTCCACTGACCAATAAGGAGTTCCCTATTGAGGAACCAAGGGAATCTGAGGCTCATATAGAGACCATAAAGATTCCATGGAACTTAATGCTGCAGTTCATGAGCTCTGATAAAGATTCTTCCTCTGATGAGGATGAAGATATTGTTGAAGAGCAAGTAGCTCGGTATCTAGGAGCAATCATGAAACTGAATGCCTTGGTTCAACAGAAGTTACCTCAGAAGAAATCGGATCCCGAAAAGTTCTTAATACCTTGTACCATAGGCACCATGACCTTTGAGAAGGCTCTGTGTGACCTGGGGTCAAGAATAAACTTCATGCTACTCTTTGTAATGGAGAAACTAGGGATCTTTGAGGTACAAGCTGCAAGAATCTCACTAGAGATGGCAGACAAATCAATTAAACAGGCTTATGAACTTGTAGAGGATGTCTTAGTGAAGGTTGAAGGCCTGTACATCCCTGCTGACTTCATAATCCTAGATGCTGGAAAGGATGAGGATGAATGCATCATCCTTGGAAGGCCCTTCCTAGCCACAGCAAGGGCTGTCATTGATGTGGACAGAGGAGAGTTAGTCTTTCAATTGAATGAGGACTACCTTATGTTTAATGATCATGGATCTTCTTCTGTAACCATGGAGAGGAAGCATGAAAAGCTTCTCTCAATACAGAGTCAAACAGAGCCTCCACACCCAACTTCTAAGTTTGATGTTGGAAGGCCACCATTAAGCTCTGAGTCTCTGTGAAGCTCTCTAAGAGTTCACTGTCCAGCTATTGACATTAAAGAAGCGCTTATTGGGAGGCAACCCAATGTTATTTAATTATATTTATTTTTTATAGACATTTGTTTTCCATTGCCATGTTATGTTTTCTTTAGGTTGATGATCATGTGGAGTCATAAAAATAGCTGTAGAATTAAAGTGAAATAAAAAATAGCATAAAAAACAGCACACCCTGGAGGACAAGCTTACTGGCGTTTAAATGCCAGTAAGGATAGCAGAATGGGTGTTTAACGCCCATGCAGGCAGCATTTTGGGCGTTCAGAAAAACAACCAGTAAAGAAGGATTCCTGGCATTTAACGCCAGCCAGGGTATCTGGCTGGGCATTAAACGCCCAAAAAGGCAGTCAAGTGGGCGTTAAATGCCAGAATGGATAGCATTCTGGGCGTTCAACGCCAGGATGACACAAGGGAGGTAATTTTGTTTCCAATTCGATTTTTCAATTTTTCATGTTTTAATTCATAATTTTTTTGCATCAAACATATTTTAAACGTTCATCTTTCAATTTCTATTTTCAAATATCAATAATCTTTCCAATTCTTTTAAATTATTTTTTTCAATTCTTTTCAATTCCTTCCAAAACGTTTTCAAAACTTACATATCTTTTCAAATCCTTTTCAACTCTTTTTAATTTTTCTTGTATACAGTAATAAGTTTTCAAAATTAATTGCATCATTCTTCTTCTACTCCCTTCTATCTTATTTTGCTCGGGGACGAGCAAACCTTTTAAGTTTGGTGTGGAAAAAGCTCTGCTTTTTGTTTTTCCATAACCATTAATGGCACCTAAGGCCGGAGAAACCTCTAGGAAGAGGAAAGGGAAGGCAGTTGCTTCCAACTCCGAGTCATGGGAGATGGAGAAAGTCATCTCAAAAGCCCATCACTAGAAAGAGGATGGAGAAAACAAGAGAGCCCACTCATGGACCTCAACAAGAGCACTCCATTATCTTCCTTGAAATCAGAGAGGACCAAAGAGCCATGAGAGAGGAGCAACAAAGGCAAGAAAGAGATATTGAGGAGCTCAAGCACTTCATAGGATCTTCAAGAGGAAGAACTAGCCGCCCTCACTAAGGTTGACCCGTTCTTTAATCTCCTTGTTTATTTTCTTTTCTGTTTTTGGTTTTTATGCTTTATGTTTTGACTATGTTTGTGTCTTCATTACATGATCATTAGTGTTTAGTGTCTATGTCTTAAAGCTATGAATGTTTCATGAATCTTTCATCTTTCTTAAATGAAAAATATTTTCTGAAAAAGAAAAAGAAGTACATGAGTTTCGAATTCTATCATGAAAATAGTTTAATTATTTTGATGTGGTGGCAATACTTTTTGTTTTCTGAATGAATGCTTGAACAGTGCATATTTTTGATAGTGAAGTTTATGAATGTTAAAATTGTTGGCTCTTGAAAGAATAATGAAAAAAGAGAAATATTATTCATAATTTGAAAAATCATAAAATTTATTCTTGAAGCAAAAAAAAGCAGTGAAAAACACAAAGCTTGTAAAAAAAAAAGCAAAAAATAAAGAAAAAAAGAAAGAAAAAGAAAAAGCAAGCAGAAAAAGCTAATAGCTCTTTAAACCGAACGGCAAGGGTAAAAAGGATCCAAGGCTTTGAGCATTAATGGATAGGAGGGCCTAAAGGAATAAAATCCTGGCCTAAGCGGCTAAATCAAGCTGTCCCTAACCATGTGCTTGTGGCGTGAAGGTGTCAAGTGAAAAGCTTGAGACTGAGCGGTTAAAGTCGTGATCCAAAGCAAAAAGAGTGTGCTTAAGAACTCTAGGCACCTCTAACTGTGGACTCTAGCAAAGCTGAGTCACAATCTGAAAAGGTTCACCCAGTTATGTGTCTGTGGTATTTATGTATCCGGTGGTAATACTGGAAAACAAGATGCTTAGGGTCACGGCCAAGACTCATAAAGTAGCTGTGTTCAAGAATCAACATACTGAATTAGGAGAATTAATAACACTATCTGAATTCTGAGTTCCTATGAATGCCAATCATTCTGAACTTCAAAGGATAAAGTGAGATGCCAAAACTGTTCAGAAGCAAAAAGCTACTAGTCCCGCTCATCTAATTAGAACTAAGCTTCATTGATATTTTGAAATTTATTGTATTTTCTCTTCTTTTTACC
This sequence comes from Arachis hypogaea, assembly GCF_003086295.3. Classification (NCBI taxonomy): domain Eukaryota; kingdom Viridiplantae; phylum Streptophyta; class Magnoliopsida; order Fabales; family Fabaceae; genus Arachis; species Arachis hypogaea. The sequence goes on along the minus strand of NC_092050.1, from coordinate 96,392,080 downwards.
CTATTTTGTTTTTAGTTGCTTGGGGACAAGCAACAATTTAAGTTTGGTATTGTGATGAGCAGATAATTTATACGCTTTTTGGTATTGTTTTTACATAGTTTTTAGTATGTTTTAGTTACTTTTTATTATATTTTTATGCAAAAATCACATTTTTGGACTTTACTATGAGTTTGTGTGTTTTTCTGTAATTTCAGGTATTTTTTGGCTGAAATTGAGGGATCTGAGCAAAAGTCTGATTTAGAGGCTGAGAAAGGACTGCAGATGCTGTTGGATTCTGACCCTCCTGCACTCGAAGTGGAAATCTTGGGCTTTCCAGCAATATATAATAGTCCATATTTTTTCCGAGATTTGATGGCCCAAACCGGCGTTCAAACGCCAGCCAGAGACCCTTTTCTGCCGTAAAACGCCAGAACTGGCACCAGAACTGGAGTTAAACGCCCAAACTGGCATTCAAGCTGGTGTTTAACTCTAGAAAAGGCCTAGGCACGTGTAAAGCTCAATGCTCAGCCCAAGCACACATCAAGTGGGCCCCGGAAGTAGATTTCTTCACTATCTGCACTTAGTTACTCAATTTCTGTAATCCTTAGTAACTAGTTTAGTATAAATACTAGTCTTTCCTATTGTATTCAGACTTAGATCATCGTTGGACTTTTATGTTACATTTGGGAGAATGGCCATTAGGCCATACCTAGACCTTTTTCTCTTTTGTATTTTCTACGGTAGAGTTTCTACACCTCATAGATTAAGGTGCGGAGCTCTGCTGTTCTTCATGAATTAATGCAAGTACTATTGTTTATCTTTCAATTCACGCTTTCTTCTTCTCCAAGATATACTCTCGTACTTAATTCAGTTAAGTCAGAATGAAAGGGTGACCCGTGACTATAACCCACTATCTTCGTTACTCACTTAGCCAAGATCCGCGTGCCTGACAACCACAAGCGGTCTACATGATGTTCAATGTAGTTATTGGATGACAGCTGGAGTATAATCTCTTGGGTCTCTGATCCACGGACCGAGTCTGTGAGATTAAAACCTTCGTGGTAGAGGCTAGAACCAATTGGCAGCATTCCTGAGATCCGGAAAGTCTAAACCTTGTCTGTGGCATTCCGAGTAGGATCTGGGAAGGGATGACTGTGATGAGCTTCAAACTCACGAATATTGGGCGCAGTGACAGTGTGCAAAAGGATAGAGAGATCCTATTCCGACACAAGTAGGAATCGACAGATGATTAGCCGTGCGGTAGCTGTGCCTGGTATTTTTCATCCGAGACGAGAAATCCGACAGTTGATTAGCCGTGCAGAAACCGTACCTGGTATTTTTCATCCGAGAGGATGGATGGTAGCCATTGACAACGGTGATCCACCAACATACAGCTTGCCATGGAAGGGAACACGCATGATTGGAAGAAGACAATAGGAAAGCAGAGGTTCAGAAGCAACAAAGCATCTCCAAACACTTATCTAAAATTCCCACCAATGAATTACATAAGTATCTTATTTTATTTTATGCTTTATTTATCTTTTAATTATCAAAACCTCATAACCATTTGAATCCGCCTGACTAAGATTTACAGGATAACCATAGCTTGCTTCAAGCCGACAATCTCTGTGGGATCGACCCTTACTCGTGTAAGATTTTATTACTTGGACGACCCAGTGCACTTGCTAGTTAGTTGTACCAGAGTTGTGAAAGTATGATCACAATTTCGTGCACCAGCAATCAAAGTAATCTTCAAGTAAAGCACAAAATACTTCATAATTGAGCATAGTTTATTGACTTTCTATATGAAATTAATAACCAAAACAACTCATGATGCATATGCATCTAGATGCATAGAAATGGTGTTGGAACAGTTTGAAATTGGATTGAATGGAATTTTGGTGAAAGTTGGCAAAATTGATGAAATTGGTAAAACTAAATTTTGACTAATTTGGAATGCCATAACTTAATGCTTGGAGTTTGGATTCGTATGAAATTTATCTTAAATCGAAGCTAGTTAAAAGATTTTTTAGATTGGTTTAAGAATGATGGAAAATTAAATTTTATAGAGAAAGATATGAACGATTAAAAACTGGTATAAAAAACTAAATTATGAGATTATGCAGAAAACCAGAATTTCTGGTATGCACGCCCACGCACCATATGGTGCGCACGCACGGAACAGAGGCAAGGGAAGTACTCATGCATACGCACGAGTGTGTGGGTATGCACGACAAGGTAATTTTGCAAGTTGTTCATATGCATGATGGTGTGCATACACAAGCTGGAAAACCTTTCGGGTGCGTGCGTACGCGTAAGGGTGACACGTACGCACAAGTCCTGTTTTCACACTTAAACTCTATTTTTAACTGTTTAGCTTTTTCAGCAAGCTTGTAAACTTCTGTAACTCCTAATTAAGGTCTGACAACTTGTTTTTAGGCTTGGGAATGATTATGATCCTAGAGATTGGATTAAATGGATATTTGTAACTTATTGAATATTGATGAAAGCTTGTGAGTAATGGAGTAAAGTTGAGGAATATTGTTCAAAGCTTGCGAGTAATGGACTTACTGAATATTAAAATGACATGAGACATGAATGATGAGCTTGACGATGACTGAGTATGGCTGGATTGGCTGAGATGACAGGGTATGGGTGATATCCTGCTTGTGTATTAACTGAATATCTATTTATGGCAAGGTCTGGGTATTATCCTACTCATGAGTTAACGGAGTTGATAATTAATAAAAGATTGGGATTAATGAATTTAAGCTTGAAAAATTGATAATAAATTGGGGAGTTTGAAGATTCCTTCAAGTTATACGTCTGTATATGTGAATGGGGATTAGGACGAGATTATGATTGAAAAGTGTGACAGGCACTAATTTCCAAGAGTCTGGCAGACACTATATCCTTAAATGAATAGGCGAGTTGAGATTGAGGATTCTCTCTCTCGTTTTTTAATTATAATTGAGAAGGAATTATGATTGATGTTGTGAGGATGATGGCTTTGTCCCACTTACGTATAGGTAAGTTAAGATTGAAAATTCTCTCTCTTGCTGTGATAGACAAGTTGAGATTGAGGATTCTCTCATTTGTTGCGGTGGACAAGTTTGAGGTTGAGGATTACCTCTCTTGTCCCATCGAAAAGATGGATAGAAGGTTGAGGATTCCCTTTGGTTAAATTCTACATCATTAATTCGAATTTTGGTTATGTCTGATTATGTTTGATTGAAATGAGTGTTGGATTGATTTGGTGAGGACGGTGGCTTTGTCCCACTCACGTATAGGCAAGTTGAGATTAAGGATTCTCTCTCTTGCTATGATAGACAAGCTAAGGTTGATGATTCCCTCTCTTATTGCGTTGGGTAAGTGGAGTTGAGGATTTTCTCTCTTGATACATCGGGGGATTGAATAGAGAAGGTTGAGGATTCTCTTCGATTCAATTTCTGGCTGTGGTATGAATGAGTTAGGTTGAGAATTCCCTATCGTTACATCACAGTCTCTCTCTGATCAGGAGGTTGAGGATTCCCTCCTGGAAGGTTGAGGATTCCCTTCGTATTGAGAGACGATATCTAGATTAGCTACTGGATATGTCGGGTTCTGGCAGTTTAACCAACACCTGAGCTCATGAACAATAAGATAGGCAAGCATCATTTGCATTTGTGTGTATTGATTGGGTGTGCATCTTATATTTGTCTTGCCTTCTTGATTAATTATACTTATTTGCTACTTGATCTAATTGCTTTATCTGTTCTCTCTACTTGTGTCTTCTTTGTATTGCTTTATTATGTGTTTGAACAACTGAGCGATCCCTTATGCTAGCGATGGTGACGCTAAGGGCTGTTCTTGATGATATGATAATAATTAAATAATTAGATGATGGGAATAAATATTAATTGATATGTGAGCTCCCTTGGTAGATACAAGGGTTATGGTCCACCCCACTTGCTCTAGATCGAGATTGGAACTCCTTGGGTAGATGCAAGGGTCGTGGTTCGCTCCACTTGCTCCGGGTTGAGAAATTGAGAGTACTAATATAACTAACAACTTGTATTGAGATCGTTGAGATTTACTAATATTGTTGAGATAAATGATGTTAATTGATACTATTGAGACTGAATGTTGTTAATATTAATTGTTAGAAACTGATAAATCCAGAAAGGCTTAATACTATAATGAACAATAAGGATATTGAGAGAATTAATAGCTTAGTGTTAGAAAGATTTGTGATTTGAGACAGTTGATAAGGGCTGAGAGTTAGTAACTTAACCCCGTTCGGATTAGAAAGGACCCTAGACTTGGACTTGGTTGATTGGAGTATAGGATTGCCTAGCGGGTTCATATCTTTTTATATTATCTGTATTTGGAATCATTACCCTAATGAGAACCTGAAAGGATGATGTTCTCAACCATTGTGGAAATTGTTTATTTTACAGGTATAGGATGCGATGCACCTCGTTGAGCGTGCCGGTTTCTTCTTGAAAGTGAAGATTATCTTTTGGGTTTTCTTTATGTATTTAGATGTTGTTCTTCACTTTTGTATATTATTACTGTATGTCCCTCTTAGAGGTTGACTTTGGAGAAACAGGTTGTATTTTGTATATTTCTCGACTGTATTATACTTACTAGCATGCCTTATCTTCGCATGTTAGGACTAGTATTGTTATGTATTCCTTTTGAATTCTATATATATATATATTTGCAATTTTCGTATATCATCGACGTTCGAGTTTGATGCAATTTTTGTTCTGCTATCTCTTCTTTACAGGCTCCTACTATATATATATACATATATATATATATATATATGTATATATATATATATATATGTATATATATATATATATATATATATATATATGTATATATATATTCTTTTAGGTATCGTAATGCCTCACCACCTGTGATTTATGACTATAGCGTAAAGCTCTGTATGGTAGGGTGTTATATGGAAAAAATTCTAGCAAACTATGAACAGATGATACAACAACTTTCATTTCTCACAAAACAAGTAGAACAATGACTCGTGAATGGGGGAAGTACCCAATTTCTGATTGAGAGAACTAAGGACAATTGTATCTAGACATTCCATGCCAACAGCAAGAAGGCCATATGCAATTCCAAAACCCTTTTGAACTTGCTTTAAAAAGTTTATCTTAAACCATGGCTAAGTTTTCTCTTGAGAATAAGATAGAAAGATTATCCCAAACAACTGCTATGTTTGTTCAAGAAATAAGAACAAATTTCAAGAACCAAGAAATCTCCATAAAAAATTTGGAAAAGCAAGTGGAATTGATTGCCAAGCAAATGGCAGATGAACAAGCAAATTTCTTCCTAAGAGAAATAATGCAAATTCCCATAAGAGAATGTGAGGCAATCAATCATAGGAGTCCATAGCTTTATAATTATGCAAGCTGCATGAGGGTTGATGTAATTGACCTATTTATCCAAGAAGTTATTGATGAAGGGGCCCTTCAGAACTCTGTACAACACCTATGTCTCGAAAAAGAAGAAGAAGTTGAAGAGGTGCGATCAATAAAAGAAATCACTAAAAGAAGGAACATAGTCAACAAATAAAAAGCACTATTTGGGAGAAGAAGAAGGTCAACAAAAATCAATGCGTTCTCTATCTTAGAGAGTGGTATGAGTCGAGCTAGTAACATTAAAAGAATATTTGTTGGTAGGCAACCCAGTTGGTTAGTATCCTTTCTTTTATCTTCTCCATTAAGGTAATTTCTTTTAACTAATTGGAAAAAGAAAAAAAATGTTTTAATGAATAAGTTAGATCTTATTTAAATTCTGCTTTCTACTTATAGTTTTTCTTTATTGATTTTAACTTTTCAAAACTAGTTTTCAAAAAGTTTTCACAACCACCATTGTTTTTCTCTTCTTCTGTATACATCCTTCATATTCTGTTTACGTTTTATACATACAAAAAGAACCACGTCAGTTAGGTTTTATATTGTCCTATTTCTTCTCATGCATGTATGATTCTTTCCATAATTTACACCTGTTAGCAAGATTCTGTAAATCCCTAAGTTTGGTGTCAACCACAAAGTTTGGTGTTGCTAATACCATGGATCATAAAGAACCGACATAAGAAGCAGTGATAATAACTGAACAGACTTGGGTAAGATCAGAATAAGATAAATCTCCACTACTGGTGGTTAGTTATTTTCTTTCTCCTTAACTTCTGTCTTTTCTGTTTTAATTCTCCTTATTTTTCTCTCCCTGTATACATAGCATACTCTATCTTCCTTATTCTATCCTTCTTCTCTCATCTCAAACTTAAAATTTGAATGCTTGTTCCTTCAGTAACTATTTTTATGGAGAATATCTTGATGAAGGGATTGAATTATATTATTCAAAAACAAACAGTGGAAGTGCTTAAGTGTAACACCCTATCACCCTAAGCCTTACCTCTAGCCATAAAGCAAAGAATGATAATGCATCATGATAGTTCTAAAGCTCCATATAATAGTGTATAATCAGAAAAAATATTAAGAATAGAACCCCGATGAAAGAAAAAAAGACCAAAGATATATAAAACAGAGATACAAAGCGTGAAGCATTCACACACGATAACTAAAGCACGTTGGCACGAGAAGGAACACAACATAATATATAAAACCTTGTAAACAGCTCCAGGATACACAAGGAAGTTAATATAAGATAAACAAGTTATATATATATACATACAATATTCAAAAGGACAACTAGCCGCAACCCGCAGAGCTTAGGTTGACTAGTTAAATAAGATACAATAGAGTTTTTGTTAAAAATAGATACACCTTGTCTCTTAAAGTTTAAGCCTATAAGGCATCAAAGTATAGTAATAAAAAAAGTGAGAGGTACTATAACAAAATAAAACAAAAGATAAACTTGAGCCATCCTCCGCTCTGTCACCATCTGCAAACTCTACGAGGTGGGTTGCGACCTACATCAGAAAAATAACAACAACATATGGTAAAAGTGCCCAATAGATAAGATATAAGGTTCCGGAAAGCCAAAGGCAATCCTAGAACTTCAAACTGATATAAAATTTAACTTATAAAAAAAACCTTAAACCATAAAGGGTCATCTAACTTAAGGATTTTCTATTCTACAAAACACCGCTGTCCCACAGCCTTCGTCAACTTATCCTCCATGCAATCCCATCGCCACCACCTACCGAGGCTCCTCAATCTCATCAGAAAACACAAATAATTGTAAGCAAGTAAAGCACAAGTAAATAGCATATACCACAAGTAATTCAATTAGCAATTAAACATGTTATACAAGTTGGCACAATGCAAGTAAACAAAGCAAACAAGCACGTAAGAATGCATATGATAAATGCCTGTCCTATTAGCCGTGAAATCACTTGTCGGTTCAACTACCAACCTGACACATCCCCTCGGAATGTCTCTTTTCTATCACGAATATATAATTGCGCCCTGGGATATAGTGCCTAGCACACTCTTACGGGATATAGTGCCCGAGCAAACTCTTGTGACCAGAAAGGATCTGAGCGGGAAACACTGCCTCAGACCTCATATCTCAATGTAAGCGGAATTAACCACCGTCTTTGCCAGGCGCATAGCGACTTACCAATCATGGAAAATCAGTAATATATTACTCAATTTCAGTGATCACTGTCATTCTCATCAGGTTTAACAACCTCAATCTTTCATTTTTCTCAATTCATTATTAACACAACACTCCGCCAATTTGCTCTAGCTATTCCATCCACAGAACTTCCCAAGCCAAAGTCACCATCTCTAATCTCATAATAGAAAATATCCAATTAAATCCATGATGAGTGCATATTTGATAGTAAAGTTTGGCTTGAATTGCACGGATTCCATCATATAAACTCACACTTAATCACCAAAATAGCATACTTTTGTGTTTTATCCCTAAATTGCACTTGAATGTGAAAAGATATGTTTTTGTGCTTAAATTAATCAATTTAATTCTAATTTTATTCTATTTCATGCTGTGATATATTTTGTTAAGTGATTTCAGGTCAATTAGGTAAGAATGGTTTGGCAAAAGTGGAAGGAAACATGCAAAAGGGGAGAATACATGAAGAAAACAAAAGAGAAGTACACACTCAAGTGTGCATACACACAACCTCCTGTGCGTATACACAAGCGAAGAATCAGCAAGTATGCGTACGCACACACCTGTGCGTACGCACAAGTCCCAGCGCGTAACTTCATTGATGAAGCACATGGCTTGTAATTTTGGGGGCCTCTTGGCCCAATTTTTGGAGTTTCAGAAGCTATTTGGAGTGCTATATCAAAGCGGATCATTTCACATTAACGGATGAGACTTTTAGGCCATATTTTACATAGATTACAACATAATTAGGAGTAGGAGTAGTTTAGAGCAGTTTTCTTCCAATTCTCTCTTAGGTTTATTTAGATTTCATAGTAGAATTTTATAATTTCAGGTTTGATCTTGGATTTTGCTTATCTCATTATAAGTACTCTTTAATTTCCTCTTTAATTACATCACTCTCAGTCTTATATTTTGCTAGTTGGGTTGTTTTGGATTGTGACAAATCTTATATTTTAAACTTTGATTGAGTATTAAGTGTTGGTTTGGACTATACTCGCAATGAAATGCTTATTTTCTATATTGAGAAATTCTAAACTGATGTTTGGCTCTCTTATCAATCCACTCATTGTACTCTCCTTTGTTCTAAAGCCTAAATACTAGTAAGGAAATCCAAAACAGGGGTTACAGAGGTTTACAAGCTTGCCAGGAAGGCCAAACAGTTAAAAACATAATTTAAGTACAAAAATAGGGCATCATGCGTACGCATCATACTGTGCATATGAACGCACCAGACAATTTCCCCAACGTGTGCGTACCATCATAGTGTGCTTACACACAACTTGTAAAATTTTTAGGGTGTGCATATGCACACTCCCTCGTGCATATGCACGAGTCTCAACACACACTTTGGTCTCTGCGTGCGCAGATAGTGTGCATGGGCACACAAACCAGAATTTTTGGTTTTCTGCAACATTACATAGTTCAGTTTTTTATACTTAACATCCAATATTCATAACTTTCTCAACAAAACTTTAATTTCTCTCACCTTAATACCATTTTAAAGCTTTCACAACCATCTTCAATTTGAAATAAAGTTCACTCAATTCCAAACTTCAATGGCCAGGTTATGGACCACTGAAGTTGTTTAAAATTTTATTTTTTTTTACCAAATTACGCCAACTCCTTTAGTTTTCAAAAGTCACAACACAAAGCCAATTCAACCATACCCAAATCAATACTAAAATAACCGAATTCAATGCCAACACACCCAAATCAATACCAACACTCCTATACATTATCAATCGCTCATCAATCCTTCTTCAATCATTACACACCTAATTATTCAATTCATTCAAAATCTCTATTTACAATTTTGCACTTTCACAATTATCCTCAATCATCATCAACATTAACAATCATCATCATAAATATTAACGGTTACCATTTATTTCATAACCTCACCATCAATATCCCTGATATATGATGCAGATTTTACAACTACAACCACCGACAAGTGCACTGGGTCGTACTAAGTAATAAACTCACGGTGAGTGAGTGTCGATCCCACAAGGATTAAAGGATTAAGCAAACAATAGTCAATCGATTATTATATTCAGACAATCAAAATTTAGGGTTTTAGAAAGCTTTGACATAAACAATGAAGTAAACAAAGGCAAATAGTGAGTGTTGAAAGATAATATGATTAAAAGAGTTAAAGTTTTGGAGATGTTGAGACTTTCGAACCAATATTTTCACTTTTCACCTTGATCATACAAAGATACATCCATGGCAAATCATTAATAATCAAACCCCAATCCCTTGGTAATTCGATTTCTCTTTAACCTAATTAATCGCTAATTCCTTACTCAATTATTTAAGAAAGGAGTTAAAGCACGTTCACTGATTTTTACGCCACACAATTCATAAGAATCTCCCCTAGTTGATTCGATGTCACTTATCAAGTCTAGTGTCAAAACATAAGAGCTATGAGAATAAGTTTTCAAGCTTAATTCAATGAATCAACTTTTTCAAGAAATTAAAAGAATTCAAGTCAGAAGAGAATTATTTTCAAACACATTCAAATCTTTTGGATGAAGAACGAAAAATTTTTCTTACGAAGATATCAATGTGATGACTAGAATTTATTGCATTACTACAATAAATCCCTCTTGGCAAGTATACCAAACCATCGTCAAGTAATAACTCACAATGAGTGAGGTCGAATCCCACAGAGATTGATTGATTGAACAATTTTAGTTACTGGGTGATTTAGTCAAGCTAATCAAGAGTAATTGTAGAGTGCAGAATTTTAAATAGCAGAATTGTAAATGACTTAAAGATAACGGAAAAAAATAACATGAAGAAATGTAAAGAACATGAAAGTAAATGGCAGAAACATAAATGACTGAATTGTAAATGGGGAATGGGTTGATAGCAGAAATTAAAGAAAGCTATAACGAATAGGAAAGATAAGGATATGGAAGATTCATTGGAGTTGGGAGATGTTGCTCTCTTTGGATTAAATTCAGATCATCTCATCTTCAATCATGCAACTCATTGACCTCTTGGCAATCATGATTGATTGAACCCCAACTCCTTGGTGATTTAATCTCTCAAATCTTGATAATCAGCCAATTCCTTGGTCTAATTGCTCATGAAGAGAAATAAGCTTGGTCCTTGATTTTACCACACATCCTCATAGATCCAAGTGTTTGGGTAGATTTCATATCACCATATCCAATCCTAAAACCCATATCTACTCAATGTGAGAAGAGATTTCAAGCATAGTCTCATGTTTCCTTTTCCAAGGCTCCCATGAAACCCATTGTGCATTCAACCTCTTTTCCAATATGATTGAACACTAAGCATGAAGAATGAAATTCCTTCTAGCAAATCAAAGAGAGATGAAGAGAAGAAAAAATTCACTATCAATTAATCCATCAAGTACAACAGAGCTCCCTCCCCCAATGAGAGGGAGTTTAGCTACTCATAGCTTAGAGAAAGTACAAGAGATGGAAGAAGATAAAGTGAAATAAGTGTAAAAGTCCCTAGCTAATAACCCAACAATAACTCCTTTTCAGTACTCTCCAAGGGGTATTAATACTACTCCTATTACTAGAAATGAAAATTACACCAAGAAAAAGAAAATTACAATTGAAAAATAAAGAGAAAATCATTAAATTGAGGCATGTGAGTGGCGTGCCACGCCTGGCTCTCAAGTGGCACGCCCCCTTTGTGTAGCTGGCTTGGCGTCCATGCCTTATAACTCAAGTGGCACACCCATAATGCATCTTGGACTGGCATGCCATGCCAAAGATCCAAAATGGCATGCCCATACTAATATCTTCAAGCTCCTCTTCTCGTTTTTTGAACTGGCGTGCCACACCCTGCAGTGGCGTGCCACGCCCTTGTTAAGCTCATCAATATTCTTCCCTGGTCACTTGTACTGGCGTGCCACGTCTTTAATAAGGTCTTCATCTTCTTCTCTGAAATGTTGAACTGGCATGCCACGCCCCCTTATGGTGCATGATCAGTCCCCTCTGGTCCAGTAAACTGGCGTGCCATGCTCAGGACTCAAGTGGCATGTCCATGATGCGAACCAGGTTGGCGTGCCATACCCTAATCCCCAAATGGCATGCCCATTGACACTTTGACTTGGCGTGCCACGCCTAAAGTCTCAAGTGGCACGCCCTCGATGAAGCCTTGTCCCTTCTTCCCTGGAAGTTTGTATTAGCGTGCCACGCTTTTGACCTGGCGTACCACGCCTTTGTTGGAGCTTGACCCCTCTCTCTGGATTAATGAACTGGCGTGCCATGCCTTGGGCTCAAGTGGCACGCCCATGATGATGGGTGAACTCACAAGCTTGGCGTGCCACGCCCAAAGTACCAAGTGGCATGCCTTTGATGCTGCTTCTCCCCTTCTCTTATGCTCAATTGAACTGGCGTGCCACGCCTAGCATGGGTGATAGAACTGGCATGCCATGCCAGACTTGGTGTGCCACGCCCCTTGCAATTCTTCAAAGATCCTTCTCTGGCCAGAATACCTGGTGTGCCACGCCCAGCAGTGGCGTGCCACGCCCATGATAACTCATCTTTTACTCCTTTCTGGTTTACAAGCCTGGCGTACCACGCCCAGCTCTGGCGTGCCATGCCCATAGTAAAGCTTGTCCATCGATGTTCTGAGAAAGATAGTTGGCGTGCCACGGCCGGCCTTGGTGTGCCACGCCCATTGTAGCTCTTCATGGTGTCTGTTCTGGAAACTATAACTGGCGTGCCACGCCCATTGAAGTTCTTCATGGACTCTTTCTGGAAAATATAGTTGGCGTGCCACGCCCAGCTCTGGCGTGCCACGCCCATAGTAAGCCCTCAAATTTGCTCCCTGGAATTAATAGCTGGCGTGCCACACCCAGTCAAAATTGTGGAGTTTGCCTGAAGTAGCATGCCTAGCACACACGCCCAGCTCCATTTTCTTGTTTTCTTCCTCTTTTGTTGCTCTTTTCACTTGAAATTCAAGCAAGACTCATTTCAAAGCAATGTCCCATAAATTCATCATATAGTTCATGTAATTGCATCAATTGAATGAGAATTCACCAATTCTATGGTCCTTTTAGATAAGAGAAAGAGGTAGATGATGCAAGTCATCACAACACCAAACTTAAATTTTTGCTTGTCCCCAAGCAAATCAATGTGAATTGTTCAAGTTGATTGAAACTTGACTCTTTTAAGTTCTTGCTTTTAGAGCCCTTTCTATTGATTGTCACCTTGAAGTAGTAAGTTTATTATCTTTCTTTTGATTGCTCTTTTTCTTCTTTTGTTATCTTTTTGTTTCCTTGATTGACCACGACTCTAAGTGTTTTGTCTCAAGAAGATTGACGTTAGGATTTTTGCCAGTAAAGAAGTTCATAAAAACAGTCGCGTTGTAGATATAGTCTTTAAACTGACAGAAATCCCTTCGTACAAACGTTTTAGTTGTCACAAGTAACAAACCCCTTTAAAATTGATAACCAAGTATTCAAACCTCGGGTTGTCTTCTCAAGGAATTGCAGGGAGGTATGTTCTTATTATTGGTTATGAGTTTGTAAATTGGAAAAATTTGGAGTTTAGGCAATGGGCACATGTATATTTAAATGACAAATAAATAAATAGATAACTGTAAAATAAACTTTTGGCAAGGTATGAGAAATTGGAAGTCCAGTCTAGTTATCCTTATCAATGATAATGAAAATTGAATCTTAATTCCACTTAGTTAACCTTTGCTATAACAAGGGAAGGTCAAGCGACTAATTAGTTAGATCTTTGAATCCTAGTTAATTCCTAAGAAAAGATTGGGATTATCGAAGTTCAGTTCAATTAGCAAAGATAACAATTATCACTTATGTTGAGTTAAGATAACTCCTGAGTTACTAATTTCTTAACCAAAGCCAAGAACGTAGAAAGCTAAATTAAAATCATAAATATCTGGAATACCTCAAATAAAATACATTCAAAGTAGTAAAATCTAACATGGAAAAGTTCATAAGCCAATTGGGCAACATAAATCAAATACAAATAAAAGCATTAGAGTCAATAAAAATAGAAGCGAAAGTAAATAGAAAGGGACATTGAACCTGGGATCGAGAGTCACTCCTAAAACTAAGAGAAGTCCTAAATCCTAATCCTAAGAGAGAGGAGAGAACCTCTCTCTCTAAAAACTACATCTACTCCTAAAATTGTGAATATGAGAGCTTTCTATGAATGGATGCATTCCTCCACTTCATAACCTCTAATCTGTGTGTTCTGGGCTGAAAACTGGGTCAAAAGCAGCCCAGAAATTACCCCCCTGCAATTTCTGCTACGTTCAGGTCGCGGAAAGGTGACGCGGCCGCGTCGTCCATGCGGCCGCGCGGATTGGGTGTTGGCCAAGTCACGCATCCGCGTGACCCACGCGTTCGCGTCGCCTGGTATCAGGGCAACTATGGCAAATTATATATCAAATCGAAGCCTCGGACGTTAGCTTTCTAACGCAACTGGAACCGCGTCATTTGGACCTCTGTAGCTAAAGTTATAGCCGTTTGAGTGCGAAGAGGTCAGGCTGGACAGCTTAGCAATTTCTCCAACTTATTGCATTCCTTCCACTTTTGCATGCTTCCTTTCCATCCTCTGAGCCATTCTTGCCCTATAATCTCTGAAAACACTTAACACACATATCAAGGCATCTAATGGTAATAAGAGAGGATTAATATTAGCAAATATAAGTCCAAAGAAACATGTTTTCAATCAAAGCACATAATTAGGAAGGCAAATGTAAAACCATGCAAATAGTATGAATAAGTGGGTAAAGAGTTGATAAAATCCACTCAATTGAGCACAAGATAAACCATGAAATAGTGATTTATCAACCTCCCCACACTTAAACAATAGCATGTCCTCATGCTAAGCTCAAGAAAAGCTATAAAGAAATGAAGAGGAATGGTAGAATGTATGAAATGCAACCTATGAATGCAACTACATGCTAAATGCTTTTACTTTCTTGGTTAAGAGTAAATAAGTTCTCCAAGAATAAATATGAACTGGATTTCACTAATTCAAATCATAAAAATGAAGTACAAATAGACTTGCAAGAAGAAAATAGCTCATGAAAGCAGGGAACTAGGAATTGAGCATCGAACCCCCACTGGTAGTGTATACACTCTAATCACTCAAGTGTTTAAGGTTCGATTCTCTCAATTCTCCATTATCCTTGCTTTCTAAGGCTTGCTCTTCATCTAACAATCAACAAAAATTTAATGCACAAATACACAAATCAAGAGGTCTTTTAAGGATTGTAATGGGGTTAGGGTCAAGGTAGGATTGTATTTGGCCAAGTGGACTAAAATCTGAATCCTTAATTAACTTAAACTTGCCACCTAACTTTAGACAATCCATGTAATCATAATATAATATTTAACTATCCATTAACCATGTTTTCCACATATTCATGCATTCTAATTTCAAGTACAGTATATATGCATTGCTTTCACTATTTACTTTGGGGCATTTTGTCCCCTTTTTGCTTAATTGCTTTTCTTTCTTTTCTTTTCTTATATATATATATATATATATATATATATATATATATTTTTTTTTTCTTTTATTTTTCTCAATGCATATGATTAAGATATTGAATGCATGAATCATGTTCTAAACATTTCTTTCACATTTTCATAAAGATATATAATACCCAATTCTTAAACCAAATATTTCCAAACCCACTTTTCCCACACTTAAATCATAAGCACTCTCACTAGTCTAAGCTAACCAAGGATTCAAATTAAGGACATTATTATTTTTCGCTTAGAGTTAATGATGTGCTAACTAAAAAGAACAAAGGGGTACAATAGGCTCAAAATTGGTTTGCAAGGGATAATGAAAGGTAAGGCCATATGGGTATGTAAGCTCAGTGAAACAAAGACCTCAATCATATAAGTGTATGCATACATCAAACCATGGAAATATAGAATTAAGCAAGACAAAGATTACAATTTTAGAGAGAAAAATACACACTAAAACAAAATTTTGGTTGATAAAATGCAACCAATTCAAATAGGCTCAAAATCTCACAGGTTTTGTGTGTTCGAGCTCTAAACCATGTTTCAGTATAATATTTCTTCAAACAAGTGTAACATTAAATTTTATTCAAGTTAGTGAAATTTTCTAAAAGGTTTCTTGAAAAAGAAAATATTACTTTAACCAAGTGGTAAAATATGCAAAAAAAATCAAACAAATATGCAATTAAATATGCAAATGCAACAACTAACAAGAAAAATAAACCATTGGTGTTTGAGATAGGAAGGTACTAACCCACGGAGATCGGTATCGACCTCCCCACACTTAAAGATTGCACCGTCCTCGGTGCATGCTGAGATTTGCAAGTGGAAGGGAGTTGTGGTTCCTCAGCTGGAGCTCTTTTTGTTCCTTTCCTTGCCGGTAGTTTGGGAGTAGCTTTCTCTTTACCCTTCTTGGTGGCCATCCTGAAAAGGGAAAAAGAAAGTGACTTATAAAGCTAAGGATTAGAGCAAGGAAGAGAGCGGAAAAGGTGGTAATCAATGCACAATAAAGAAGAATGATATTAACACACACTCATGAGTACATGTGAAAAGTCATCAATGGAAAATAGCTAGTGCATATGATAACAATTGAATGCAAGGTGTTTATTGGCATGCAGGCAAAGGCATGAGTAGCATAGATCAAGCATTCAATGTCCAAGTTAGATTACCAAGTCTTTCAAACTAGCAACATGTTTGTAATGACAATTATATTGAATTAATATGATATGAAAAAGGGTTTTGTGAAAAGCAGGCATTCAGAGTAGTAGGATAAAAGATACTGAAAAGCAGTGCACAATGCCATACGGGCGTTTTCACAAACACATAACATGCATGGTAAATAATCTAACGAAAATAATAAATTGAACATGCAAGCAACCCTTTAAAAAATAAATATATATAATTGTCAAATAATTCCTCTAATAATCCACAAGTAAAATATAGAAATAATGACGCAAATAAATTTCTAACACCAATGAAAATAATGCAATGAATGAAAGTATGCAAATAAATTAAAATAAAATAAAAAGAAAAATAAGAAGAATGAGAAGGGAAAGAAGATAAGAAAGGAAGAAGAAAGAAATAAGAAAAGATAAGAAAAATAAGGATTAGAGAAGAAAAGATAAGAAAATTGGCTGATCTGGATATTCTGTGCGCCGCTTGTGACACGGACGCGTGAGTGACGCGGTCGCGTGGTGCGTGATAAGGTCAGGTGACGCGGACGCGTGGGTCACGCGATCGCGTGGCCTGTTTTGTGCGATTGGCACGAGTGCAGCCTCGCGGTCGCGCAACTCTCTGTTCGAAACTCTTTTGCCAAAAATCTGGGCGACGCGATCGCTTGGTCGACGCGATCGCGTGAGTGGCCTTTCTTTTAAAAATGACGCGGACGCGTGGGGCACACGTTCGCGTGGTAGGGCTCGGGCTTCCAGCACGAGTCCAGCCCAACTCCAGCTCAACTTTCTGCCATATACCCTTTTTACGCCGATTTCAGGTCACGCGGCCGCGTGGGTGACGCGGTCGCGTGGAAGGCTATTTTTCCAAATGGCACAGACGCGTCATCGACACGGTCGCGTGGAGTCAATTTGTGCTAATGGCGTGCCTCCAGCCATGCTTTCGCGTGACTCTCTGTTCAATTCTTTTCTTCCCTACGCACATACGACGCGGATGCGTCGGTGACGCTGTCGCGTCGCGTGCGAAAATCCCTTTTTTTTTTTGATAATCTGAAAAAAAATACAGAATGCAGTGTTAATATGAATGTGATGTAAAACTCCAGGTTCAATATAAAATAAAATAAAACTCAAAAACAAACAAAACTAAATAAAAATGAAAAAGGAACGATCATACCATGGTGGGTTGTCTCCCACCTAGCACTTTTAGTTATAGTCCTTAAGTTGGACATTTGATGAGATTCCTGCTATGGTGGCTTGTGCTTGTACTGATCTAGGAATTCCCACCAATGTTTGTATTTTCAGTAGCCTCCGGGGTCCCAAACTAAGCATGTAAATCCCTTAAGAAGCTTCAAACAGATTCTTAGGCTCCCGGGGTGACAAATGCCAGAACCGATTCCAGGATCCCAAACTTTACTTTTACACCCGTTTTTGTGTTGATCTGCATTTTTCCAGCCGGGTGAAAGGTGATCTGAATTCTCACTGCAGCGACCAAACAGCTTCCGAGACCCATTCAGTTGAGCTTTATACCAACCTTTGCGTTTGAACTTAAAGCTTCCAACCATGATGAACCTTGCAGGACAATTCTTACCACTGGCCATCTTCCTCTTACTCTTAATATCACAAAGAGCTCTAAGATGATCATCCGTCTCCAGTAGCCCATATTCAAGTGGGGTTAGAAAGCTAAGGGATATGAATTTTACCCACTTGAATGTTGTGAAGGATGATGGCAACTTAGGGGGAGGCATCTTTAATGGAATTGCAAGCTCCACTCCCTTGTGCTCTTTTCTGATAACTACCACCTCTTTGCAAGCTTTTTCAATTTCAACCTCTTCCTCTTGGTAGCTTTCTTCCAATTCAATCTCCTCTTCATTGCTTTCCAAGGGCATGAGAGGTTGTGCTTCTTCTTCTTGAATCTCCATCTCTTGATCAACCTCTTCCAAGTCCTTAACTTTGATATGCTTTGGAGGTTATACACCCTCCTTAGCATCAATTTCAAACGTCTTGGAAGGGGGTTCTATGACTGGACTTTCCCATGGAGGTTCTGCATCTCCTAAGTCTTCAACCAATTCTTCTTCTTCAATAATTCCGGCTTCCTCTACTTGTTCCAGTACAAATTCATGCTCCGTACTGTTCACTGGAGTTTCTAGTATCTCCTTCATACTACGTTCTTCATTAGATTGTCCACATGAAGCCATGGGGGTTCCTTGAGTGTCTGAACGTCGGGAAGCTAATTGACTCATTATTACTTGCTCCAATTGACGAATGGTTGCATGACATCGATCCACTATTTCCTTGAAACGATCCTTTGTCTCTTGATGCACTCGGCTTTCATAAATAGGATCATAGTGCTCTTGGATTGATGGATATAGAGATGGTGAATATTGAAGTGGTGGTTCTTATGAGTAATTGGGTTGGAATTGGGGTGGTTCTATATGTGGTTCATATGGCTCATAAGGTGGTTGGTATAGTGGTTGAGGGTTAGGGTCATATGGAGGTGAATGGTTGTAGGTGGCTTGGGAGTATGGTGGTTCAAAGCTGTGTTGAGGAGAGGGTTTATAGGCATATGATGGTGGTTGTTGATAGTCCATTGGAGGTGGTTGTTGCCATGAGGGTTGATCAAATCCTTGTGGCTCCTCCCATCTTTGATTGTTCCAACCTTGATGCCTGTTCTCATTGTAATTTCTTCTTCCTGCAACATAATTGTAACCAGACTCATAGTCAAAGAGGTGAGAGTTCATAGTAGCAAATAAAAATTAAAAACAAAAATAAAAACAAATTTAAATTAAAAGGTTATTTAAATTTTGAATTTGAAAATTAAATTTTGAAATTTCGAATTTTAAATTTTTGAATTTTGAATTTTTGAAATTTGAAATTTGAAATTTGAAAAATTTTTAAATTTGAATTTTGAATTTTGATTTTTGAAATAAGATAAGATAAAATAAAAATTTAAAAATAAAAACCAATAACCTCTTAACTTAAGAAAAAGCAAAAATAAAAACAAAAAAATAAAAACAAATAAACAAGCAAAAATAAAATATTTACAATAACCAATAATAAGGCACACGTTTCCAATTCCCCGGCAACGGCGCCATTTTGACGTTAGGATTTTTGCCAGTAAAGAAGTTCATAAAAACAGTCGCATTGTAGATATAGTCTCTAAACCGACAGAAATCCCTTCGTACAAACGTTTTGGTTGTCACAAGTAACAAACCCCTTTAAAATTGATAACCGAGTATTCAAACCTCGGGTCATCTTCTCAAGAAATTGCAGGGAGGTATGTTCTTATTATTGGTTATGAGTTTGTAAATTGGAGAAATTTGGAGTTTGGGCAATGGGCATAGGTATATTTAAATGACAAATAAATAAATAAATAACTGTAAAATAAACTTTTGGCAAGGTATGAGAAATTGGAAGTCCAGTCTAGTTATCCTTATCAATGATAATGAAAACTGAATCTTAATTCCACTTAGTTAACCTTTGCTATAACAAGGGAAGGTCAAGCGACTAATTAGTTAGATCTTTGAATCCTAGTTAATTCCTAAGAAAAGATTGGGATTATCGAAGTTCAGTTCAATTAGCAAAGATAACAATTATCACTTATGTTGAGTTAAGATAACTCCTGAGTTACTAATTTCTTAACCAAAGCCAAGAATGTAGAAAGCTAAATTAAAATCATAAATATCTGGAATACCTCAAATAAAATACATTCAAAGTAGTAAAATCTAACATGGAAAAGTTCATAAGCCAATTGGGCAACATAAATCAAATACAAATAAAAGCATTAGAGTCAATAAAAATAGAAGCGAAAGTAAATAGAAAGGGACATTGAACCTGGGATCGAGAGTCACTCCTAAAACTAAGAGAAGTCCTAAATCCTAATCCTAAGAGAGAGGAGAGAACCTGTCTATCTAAAAACTACATCTACTCCTAAAATTGTGAATATGAGAGCTTTCTATGAATGGATGCATTCCCCCACTTTATAACCTCTAATTTGTGTGTTCTGGGCTAAAAACTGGGTCAAAAGCAGCCCAGAAATTGCCCCCTGCGATTTCTTCTACGTTCAGGTCGCGGAAAGGTGACGCGGCCGCGTCGTCCATGCGGCCGTGCGGATTGGGTGTTGGCCAGGTCACGCCTTCGCATCGCCTGGCGTTGAGGTAACTATGGCAAATTATATATCAAATCGAAGCCCCGGACATTAGCTTTCCAACGCAACTAGAACCGCGTCATTTGGACCTCTGAAGCTAAAGTTATAGCTGTTTGAGTGCGAAGAGGTCAGGCTGGACAGCTTAGCAATTTCTCCAACTTATTGCATTCCTTCCACTTTTGCATGCTTCCTTTCCATCCTCTGAGCCATTCCTGCCCTATAATCTCTGAAAACACTTAACACACATATCAAGGCATCTAATGGTAATAAGAGAGGATTAATATTAGCAAATATAAGTCCAAAGAAACATGTTTTCAATCAAAGCACATAATTAGGAAGGCAAATGTAAAACCATGCAAATAGTATGAATAAGTGGGTAAAGAGTTGATAAAATCCACTCAATTGAGCACAAGATAAACCATGAAATAGTGGTTTATCAAAGACCCTTTAAGGTAAGCTTTCAATTAGCACTCCCAAACCAATTGGTTTTAGGGTACTAGGTGTTGAAATACCCCTGATGATTGGATTTTTGACGGTTTAGAATTTTACAAATGAACCCTCGTTGCAAGTACAGTTTCTAAACCAACAAATAATTCTTTCATACAAAAATTTGGTTGTCATAAGTAACAAACTCCTAAAAATAATAACTGAAGTATTCAAACCTCGGGTCATCTCTCAAAGGAATCGCAGGGTAGTGTTCTTGTTATTAATTATGGGACAAGTATACGGGGCTTTGGAATAAGGAACATGAAAGATAAATGGCAAGAAAGTGAATGGAAACTCAAACGTGAAATGGTCTTGGCAAGGGATGATGGTCAATGATCATTTTCCTTGTCACTAACCACAACATGATAATTGCAAGGATTAATACCATTAAGTCATTCTCTAACGAATAAAGAAAAGTCAAATGAGCCACACTAATCCTAATCCATAGGTCCTAACCTTCTCACTAATTAATCTAAGGAAAGCTAGAGTCAATGAACACCAATTATCAACACTTGGACATTAGTAACTCAAGTTCACCTAAATTACCATCCCAAGCCAAGAACACTAAAATCTACTCTAACATCCTTCCAAGCATTTTGTCAAACACTTGGAAGGCATAAAAGGAAAGTAAGATAAAATTGCAAGAATTATGAATCTACAACTACTAATTGCAAGGAATTAACAACAATTCAAATCAACAATAAGAGAAACATGAAACATAAATTGCATTAAAAGGAAAATAGAAGGAACAATAGTGCATCATCAACAAGTAAACAATTACAGGCAATGAATTACAATTCTAGAGAAAGCAAGGGTAGAAGAGCAAGGAATTGAAGAGGGAAAAGTAAATCAAAGCATGAATTAAACCTAATCCTAATCCTAATTCTAGAGAGAAGAGAGAGCTTCTCTATCTTGAAACTAACTCTAACTATCAAAAATATCTAAATGTCTGCAAAGATGTTCAAAGATGTCCATTCCCTTCAATCCTTGATCCTTTTAATCTTTTTCCGCCAAAATTCCACTCAGAATTGGGCCAGAAGCTCCTCTCAATTCGCCAGGAATGATTTCACTAAAAAATCATGTGCGAGCATCGACGCGTACGCGTATCCGTCGCTTGGCCATTTTGCTATCCACGTATACGCGTCGCCTTGAAATTTTAAAATCACGTGTGCGCATCTGTTGCGCGT
Source organism: Arachis hypogaea (assembly GCF_003086295.3). Classification (NCBI taxonomy): domain Eukaryota; kingdom Viridiplantae; phylum Streptophyta; class Magnoliopsida; order Fabales; family Fabaceae; genus Arachis; species Arachis hypogaea. Next base: position 96,370,003 of record NC_092050.1, on the reverse strand, counting down.
GCGCTTTGACAGGTGCATCCCGAATCCTAGCTTTTCCTTGATTTTTCCACTTTGCATGCTTTTCTCTTCACGCATTTGATCCATTTCTAGCCTTTTCAATCCTTAAATCACTAGCAAACACATCAAGGCATCTAGTGGAATCAAAGGTGAATAAAAACCAACCAATTAAGGGCCCAAAAAGCATGTTTTTACACTTAAGCACGATTTAGGAGAAAATCATGAAACCATGCTATTTCATAGAATAAATGTGGGTAAAGTGGATAAAATCCACCTAAATTAAGCACAAAATGTACCACGAAATAGTGGCGCATCAAATCTCCTCACTCTTAAACCAAGCATGTCCTCATGCTTAACCAAGAGAAAGACGAAGGGTATCAACATTTATTCAAAGCAAATGAACTATATGCAATCTACCTAAAGACACTATCTAAATGCAAGTACTTAAATGGATGTAAGTACTTGGTCAAAATAAATCAATTCCCAAGAAAACCAATATAAGCATAAGGGCTAAGGGTATTAACGACCAAGCCAAACCACAATTGAATTGAGTGATTAAAGATTATACAAACTTGAAAGAAAAGGGGTGATCATAGGTGAAAGCATGTAATTGAGCATCAAGCCCTCACCGGATGTGTATCCGCTCTAGTCGCTCAAGTGTATAGGGTTGATTACTCAATTCTCCCCTAATCATGCTTTTCCAAGGTTTGTTTTTCATCTAACAATCAACAATTATTCCATGCATGCATACAAATATCATGAGGTCTTTTCATAGGTTGTAATGGGGCTAGGGTCAAGGTAAGGATGCATATGGTCAGGTGAGCTTGAGATTTGAATCTTTGATCAAGTTAGACTACCCACCTAACCTATGACACCTATGCAATTCAAAGCTAACCTAACTACCGATTCTTCACTTTTTCACATATTCATGCGTTCCTTTCTTGATCACAACTCATAGCATTGATTATTATTGAGCTTCACTTTGGGGCATTTTGTCCCCTTTTTATTCCTTTTCTTTTTCTTTCTTTCTTTTTTTTTCTCTATATTTTTTTTTTCCTTTTGGTTCTATTTTTTTTCTTTTTCTTTTTCTCATTTTTTCCCTTTTTGCAATAACATATATACAAAAGCATCAATGCATATAGTCTTACATTTAATCAATACATGAGCATGTACCCAATTCTCAATATTTTCAAAAAAAAAAAAATACAACACACACCTTTTCCCTACCAATGTCCCAAGTTCCCCACACTTGAATGATACACACTCACTAGCTTAAGCTAACCAAAGATCTGAATGAAGGACATTCATTGTTTTTCGCTTTAAGGCTTTTAATGTGCTAAATTAAGAACAAGGGGGATTAAAATAGGCTCAAAATTGGCTAATATTGGTTGATGAAGGATAGACTATTTGGGTAAGTGAGCTACATGAACAATGGCCTCAATCATATGTATACATGTATACAAGGAATAATGGACATAAAGAATCAAACAAATCAAGGATCACAATCATAGAAAGAGAATAATGCACACAAGAAGGAAGATAAGTGATTATAAGATGTAACCACACAATTAAGGCTCAAAACTCACAAGCTTGTGTTCTTATCTCAAAACATGTTCCACAAGATATAATTCAAGCAAGTTCAACGAATAATTTTGAAAAATTTTCACTCAAATCAGTTGGGAAAGGGGTGTTGCCCTATAAGTAATTTTCTTGGAAAATCTCAATATTTTGACAAAGCTTATTACCTAAATGCAATGTTGTGATTGAGAAAGGTAAAAATCCTTAGTTTAATCCCCTTTTTCAGTCAAACCAAATCTCATAAGCAAAAAGGGTAAACTAAGCTCAGTAGTCCAGATATATTTTTTTTTCAATCACAACTATTAGACTAAAATAGCTAAAATAACTACACATATATGCTATCAACTAAGAATGCAACTCAAACTAGAAATATATATACAAACCAAAGATGCCAAGTGCAACAAACTAAAAGTATCCAAAATACCAATACAATAATCCAAAGTAAGTGCAAGTGCTAAAATAAAGCCAAATAAAGCAACTAAACTAAAGTATGAAATGATCACCAAAAGTATAAACTTTTCCGACCCCACACTTAGAATGAAGCATCGTCCTCGATGCTACTGCTGAGACTGGGAATGAGGGTTAACGTCCGCATCTGGATGGGGCTGAGGCTGTGGCTCCACAGAGGTATGCCGCGCCTCTATGGGAACCTGAGTCTGAATGGGTGCCTCTGGCTGCTGAGCCTGCTCCTCCTCATGCTCCTCCTCCTCTGTGGAAGAAGGGTCAGAATCAAGGGGCAACTTGGCGCCCAGCGATACTAGCATCTGAGTCACACGATCATAGCGTCGCTTATGGCGATGCTCGCTGCGCTCCATGAATCTCAAAAGATGCTGTACCAATAGGTAAGTCGGCTGGGGTGCTGGCGGTGGTGGTGCTGGTCCGATAGGTGTTGCTGAAGGTCCGACTGCAGCTGATGAACATAAAAGGGCTAGATGCCGCTGCTGCAGAGGATTGAGCTCGAGATCTACGCGAGACTAGTGGCTTGTCATTCACCCAAGTCCCTTATGGAATAAGTCTCTCCTTTCCGTGGACAGGGGGTGGGGACTCATCATCTGTTCTCCATGGAACACCAGCCCGCTGATCCATCTCAGTGACCAAGGTAGGGAATGGGAGTATGCCTCGGACATGCGCTCGCCACATATACTTCTTGATCAGTCGGGTAAAGTACAGCTCTTTCCCCTCCATAACACATCCAATCAAAACGAGCATGTCCGCTGGAATTTCAGTAAAATGCGTGGTCGACATGACATAGTGGGCAAGGATCTGCTGCCACGTCCTAGCCTTCCACGTCAAGTAGTCAAACAACATCCCCTTGGGTTTTATTTTATCGGCATCCAACACCCAAGGGGCGTCCAGCTGGGCAATAAGACTCCTCAAGGCATCATAATCATATGTCAGGAAGTGCATCTGCTTCTTAGCCAGCTGAAACGCATCTTTCTCACTAACTTTGGGCTGACAGCGGAGTGCCTGCTCAATATCAACCTCTGTCATCAAAATCTGTCCTCCTCTCAGGTGAACCAATTCAAGGGTCGGTCTAAAGAAGTTACAGTAAAATTCCCGAACCCATGACTCGTTCCTGGCCCCCCCTTTTTTTTTCAGAAACACTAAAACAGACCTTAGAATCCTTCTAACACACTCTACAACTCAAAACCAACCATTATGAAAATTTACAAAAAAAATTTTTTTGGTTTTTTAAAAAATTTTCAAATACAATACTAACCAAACTTGTAATACAAGTAACATGCAATTCAAGAACAAGGTGCAATTCAAACAAACTCACAACCAAAGCATGAAAGCAAGAGTATTCAAAGAGGAGAAACTACCTACAATGACAACCCAAATCATTCATTAATTCTATCTACAAGAGAATGGAAAGAGGTTACCATGGTGGGGTGTCTCCCACCTAGCACTTTTAGTTTAAGTCCTTAAGTTGGACATTTGGTGGGGCCCTTGCTATGGTGGCTTATGCTTGAATTCATCCTTGAATCCCCACTAATGTTTGCATCTGCAATGTCCACCGGGATCCGAAATTAGGCGCATAAAGCCTTCAAGTAAGCTTAAGTAAATGACAAGGCCCCAAAAGTTTTGATTGTTGAAATGAATTCCGGGGTCCCAAACCTTGTTCTTACACCCATCTTCTTGTTGACTACCGTAGTTAAATCTGGGTGACAAGGCTTGTGAATTCTCAATTAAGCATCCAAACATTCTCCTAGACCCTTGCAATTTAGTTCTACACCAACCATTACTATTCAACTTTGAGCATGCAACCATCATGAACTTAGAGTGATGTTTCCAACCACTACCCAACTCTCTCCTACTCTTAATTCCACAAAGAGCTCTAAGTTGACCATCATTTTCAATCAAACCATATTCAAGTGAGAAAGTAAAGCTTAGGGATAAGAGATTTACCCACTTGAATGAAAGAATGGATGGCAATGGCTTGGGGAGAGATATTTCCAACGGCTTTACAAGCTCCACTCCCTTGTGTTCCTCTTTGGTGACTTCCACCTCTTGACAACTTCTTTCAAATTCTCCTCGCTTGTCGACTTCTTCCAAATTCTTCTCATCATCAATTAAATCAAACTTTGGAGGTTGGGCGAAGTCCACTTCAACATCGTCTTCACATTCATTAGGAGAATCTTTAACAAGGTCACCAATGTCACTTGGTGTAGGGTTGTCTTTAATGACCTCAAATTTATGCTCAATGGGAATGGATTCAATTTTAGATAGAAATTCTTCAATGATTGAATCCATCTCTTGATTAACCTCTTCAAGGTGCCTTGGAGGTTGTACACCCTCCTCAACATCAATTTCAAGCTTCTTGGAGGGAGGTTCTTGAGATTCCCATGGTGGTTCAGCATCTCCTAAGTCTTCAACCACTTCTTCCTCTTCTTCAACAATCATAGCTTCCTCCAATTGTTCTAATACAAAATCCCACTCCTTATTCTCCACCGGAGTTTCTAATCTCTCCTTCATGCTGCACTCTTCAATTGATTCTCCACAGTTAGCGATGGGATTGCCTTGAGTGCATGAGTAACGGAAGATTGAAGTGTCCACTACCTTGGTCAAGGTAACCACAAATTCTAGTACGTCCCCTTTTCATCTCTTCTTGTCTTTGAAGGAATAGGGTGAGAGAATCATTCATTGTGGCTTGGAGTGGGTAGGAGGGTTCATTATTTTGGAGAAAGGAATGATAACAGGAAGGGGGTTCTTCTTGATGGACATATGGAGATGATGTTTATTGAGGTGGTTCTTGGGAGTATTGGCATTGGAATTATGGCGGCTCTATGGATTTTCTTACATAATGGTCGCAAGGATGTGGTAAGGGTGATTAGTTATACGATGGATGAGGGTCATGGAAAGGCATTTGGTGAAAAGGGACTTGTGAGTATGGTTGAGGCCTATGTTGAGGGTGAGGTTCATAGCCATATGGTTGTTGATAGTCACAAGGGGATTCACCATAGCCATTAGATTGATATGCATTAGGATTGAAGTTATACCTATATGGAACCGGAGGAGGTTGGTGCCAAGAAGGTTGTCTGTACGCTTGAGGCTCCTCCCACCTTTGATTGTTCCATCCTTGATGGATATCTTTATTGTGATTTTCATCTCCTACAACATAGTTTTAACCAAACTCATAGCGAAAGAGGTGAGAATTCATAGTGAAAAGAGTTAAAAGCTAATAAGAAGTAATGGAACAACGTCCTAAAACTAGCAAAACAACCAAAATCAAGGTATTTACAATATCATCATATGTACAATAACCAAAACAAGGCACACAATTGCAATTCCCCGGCAACGATGCCATTTTGATGATTGGATTTTTGACGGTTTAGAATTTCACAAATGAATCCTCATTGCAAGTATAGTTTATAAACCAACAAATAATCCTTTCATACAAAAATTTGGTTGTCACAAGTAACAAACCTCTAAAAATAATAACCGAAGTACTCAAACCTCGGGTCATCTCTCAAAGGAATTGCAGGGTAGTGTTCTTGTTATTGATTATGGGACAAGTATACGGGGCTTTGGAATAAGGAACATGAAAGATAAATGGCAAGAAAGTGAATGGAAACTCAAACGTGAAAAGGTCTTGGCAAGTGATGATGGTCATGGATTGTTTTCCTTGTCACTAACCACAACATGATAATTGCAAGGATTAATCCCATTAAGTCATCCTCTAACGAATAAAGGAAAGTCAAATGAGCCACACTAATCCTAATCCATAGGTCCTAACCTTCTCACTAATTAATCTAGGGAAAGCTAGAGTCAATGAACACCAATTATCAACACTTGGACATTAGTAATTCAAGTTCACCTAAATTACCATCCCAAGCCAAGAACAGTAAAATCTACTTGATAAGAGAATTCTTGTATGGTTTGGAATCAATCAAAGACAAGCATAAATTCGTTGGTAGTATAGTCCAAACCAACAATGAATTCTCAAGATCAAATAATAAATTCAAATCAAATATAAACCGAGAGTATTTAAATCTCGGGTCGTCTTCCCTAGGAGTTGCAATGAAATGTTCAATCTTGGCTATGAGGGAGAGAGCATGGGGAATTGGGATGAAAGCAAGAGAGAAAGCAATGTAAATAGCAAGGGATTGAAACAAGCACGCAAGGAATTGAAAAGAAAGCAATTAAAGGACTCTTGGCAAGAAGTGGGTAATCTAGGTTTCCTATCCTAGTTATGGACCACAAACATGGCAATTGTATGGAATCAATCCAAATTAATCAATCCTCCTTGAGAATTAGTCAAAAGACGTAATTGATCTCAATCCATAAGTCCTAGTCAACTCACTAATTACTTATTGAAAGACTAGCGTCAATGGAAACCAAATCAATTAACTAATCTCACACAATACGGAATGGATATCCACAACTCAATTCCATCCAAACACCCAATTTCTCAACCAAGAGTGTGAAAACTAAACATGCAAGAAATTAAGATCAAAGCAATAAAAGTCAAAGCAATTAAATGCAAGGAAAGGAAACTTCAAATGCAAGAAAACATCTTGGCAAGCAATTGAGAGCTAAGGCTACCTATCCTAGTCATTGACCACAAACACATGATGATTATGAAGAGTTAATCCTACTTAGTCAACCTTTCATCGAAGATAAGTCAAATAGGCATAGTTAATTTCAATCCTTAAGTCCTATGTCAACACTAAGGGGTCACATAGAGTCAAGGGAGACCAAATCAACTAACTACTCTAATGTATCAAACAAGAATGGACATCAATGACTCAAGGAGTACCAAAGTCAACAATTTCAAGCCAACAGTGGAAAAAAACTATGTAAAAACTAGGCCAACCATTTTATCAAACACTTGGTGTGCATGAAAATAAAATAATATTAAAATTCATTAAAATAAATTCTAAAGCTACCAAAGTAAGAAAATAACAATAACAACTAAAGAAAGCAATAAATGAACATAAAACATAAATTACATTAATTGAAAGTAAAATTAATATAGAGTGTTTATAACATAAAAATGGCAAAATAAAGGAAATAACAAGAGAAATGAAGAATAACAAGAAGCAATAACAATAAATGACAAGGAAAAGTAAATAGAAACAAGAATTAAAAGTAAAAATTACAAGAAATTAAACTAAAGAGCCTTAATTCTAGAGAGAGGGGGGAGCTTTTCTCTCTAGAGAACAATCTACATAATGTTAATCTAATCCTAATTTCTCCCCCCTTCATCCTTCTTCAATTTGGCCTTAAATAACTTCAAAAAATAAGTTGGATTGGATTTTGGGGGCCCAAAAAATCGCTGCCAGCGAGTTGCAATTAATGAGGTCACGTGCAGGGACCTGTGCGAACGCACAGATGTGCGCATTTGCACACATGCTAAATCCTGACTTGTACGTACGGACACTTAGACTTATGTACGCTATAGCAAATTACACATCATTTTGAAACCCCGGATGTTAGCTTTCTAATGCCACTAGAACTGCCTCATTTGGACCTCTGTAGCTTAAGTTATGACCAATTTAGTACAGAGAGGTCAGGGCTGGCAGCTTTCCAAATCCTTCTGTTCATACCCGGGGTCGAGCTATCCGACCCGGGTTGTTTGACGACAAGCCGACCGACCTCTTCATATCAGAACTACTCGACCTCTTATCAAAGAGCTCGACCAAACCACTACAGAGGCCCAAGAAAGCCCAGACCAAGGAACACGGTCCAAATCTAAAGGAAGCCAAAGCCTAAGAAAGATAAGGACGGTTCCCCCTAAAGATAAGATAACTCCACTCAAAGATAAGATAAGATAACTATCTTATTTCTAGAAAGGTCACTCCACACCATTATAAATACAATGGAGCACCCAGGTATAACTCATACTCTGATTCTACAAAAAACCTGCTTAATACCCTTGCTAACTTAAGCATCGGAGTCCCTTGCAGGTACCACCACCCTTCGGTGACAAAGGATCAGCAGCATTGCCAGTTCAACAAGTTGGACGCGACAGCTCCTGCCACCGTCCACAAGTCGGACACATCATCTCCGACTGGCATAGAAGATCTCGTCCGAGATCGACCTACAGTTTCAGGTAACCCATGGAACATTGGCGCCGTTGCCGGGGAATCTGGAAGTCATCCCATCATCATGGTGGACAACCTTGAAAATGACCACAATTCTAATTTAGAGAACAGAACGCCACATAAGAATGCAGAGGTCACAATAGATGATACTTCTCAACCTAATAAAGACAAGAATTCACCAAACATGGGAGCCATGGAGGCACTTCAGGATCGCCTGAAACAACTCGAAAAAGAGGTCGAGTATCAACAGGAAGCCGAAAGAGACCTACGAAGGGAAGCTAGGCGACGCCGCGAGTTAGAAGACAAGCTCCTAAAGCTCGAAGCCGATCTCAAGGCCAAAACTACCCGATCCAGCCACGAAGATAGCTCCCGTAAGGACCAATACCGATTCACCAAAGAGATCATGAAGACCAAAATCCTAAAGGACTTCAAACCTCCCGACATGACTCTATACGATGGCACAGTAGATCCCAGCCATCATCTCAGTAACTTCAGAAGTAGAATGTACCTCACTGATGCCTCAGATGCAGTCCATGGCAAAGCCTTCCCGACTACCTTAACAAAAATAGCAATTAGATAGTTCGACAACCTGCCCCCTAGGTCCATCTCGAGCTTTGACAATTTGGCCAAGAAGTTTCTAGCCAGATTCTCCATCCAGAAAGACAAAACTAAGCATGCCCCAAGCCTATTAGAGATTAAGCAAGGAAATCGGAAAAGTCTCCGCAACTACATGGAAAGATTTAACAAAGCATGTCTGGACATACAAAGTCTGCTAACAGAAGCAGCCATAATGGGTCTCATCAATGGCTTACGAGAGGGACCTTTTAGTCACTGAATATCGAAAAAACATCCCACATCCCTGAATAAAGTGCAAGAACGAGCAGAGAAATACATCAACATGGAGGAAAACTCTCGACTAGGAGAGACCTCAAAGTCCAGAGTCTCCTACTTCTCCCGGGACAAGGACAAAGAGTCCAAGAAAAAAGAAGATCAGCATGGAGAAAAGATCAAGAAATACCACAATTACACCCCTCTTCGGGTGTCTCTTGTAGATGAATATATAGAAGTATGCCATACTGAAAAGATACCCCCAGCTCGCCCAATCAAAAGCAAGAAAGGAGGAGGAAATCGGAATGAATACTGTGAATACCATCGAATCTATGGACATTCCACCAACGAATGCTTCGACTTGAAAAATGTCATAGAAAAACTGGTGAGAGAGGGAAAACTAGATCGGTACTTAGCCAGCAGAGCAGATGAACCAAGAAAAAGAAGAAGGGACGAAGATGTCGGACGAACTGAACGACCACCTCGTACACCAGAGACATATGTCCACATGATACACGGAGGATTTGTGGGAGGAGGAATCTCCAAATCATCTCGCAAAAGACATCTTAAAGAAGTATATCATATTGAGGGAGGAGAAGAAGCACCCGACATCCCCACTATCACTTTTACTAAAGAGGACGCAGCTGGCATCATCTCGGGACATGTCGATCCCATGGTCATCACTATCATATTGGCCAACGTCAATCTCCACCGCACACTGGTAGACCAGGGAAGCTCGGCTGACATCTTGTTCAAAACCACCTTAGACAAACTCAGCCTGGAAAAAAAAGAACTCAGAGCATATCTGAACAGCCTATTCAGACTGGGAGACACTCCAATCCAATCACTTGGATACATCTCACTACACACAACCTTTGGAAAAGAAAACTGGTCAAAGACACTCAACATAGACTACATCGTGGTCAACGTGAGTTCAGCCTACAATGCCCTAATAGGTTGGACAACATTAAATCAGCTCGGCGCAGTAGTGTCGACTCCACATCTGTGCATGACGTTCCCAACCACAGAAGGAATAGCTACAATAAAAGCAGACCAGAAGACGGTGCGCCGCTATTACAACGAAAGTCTAAACCTTAGAGACAGAGGAGAAGAATTCCACACCATCGAACTCGGGGGTGTTCGAGGGCGGGAAGAACTTCGTCCACAACCTGAAGGTGAGACAGAAAAAGTCCAAATTGGAGATACTTTAGAAAAAACAACTTATATTGGCATAATCCTAAAAGGAGATGTAAAAGAGTCCCTCAAACAGTTCTTAAGAGTCAATGTTGACCTCTTTGCATAGAAGGCCGCAGACATGCCGGGCATAGACCCAAAGTTAATGTGCCACAAGTTGGCAGTTTACCCAGGATCTTGGCCAGTACAGCAGAGATGTAGAAAACTCAGACCAGAACGATCCCAAGCTATGGAAGAGCAGGTACAAGCTCTACTAGAGGCAGGATTCATAAGAGAAGTCAAGTACCCACTATAGCTAGCGAACTTTGTCTTGGTGAAAAGTTCAAATGGGAAGTGGCGGATGTGCACCGACTACACTGATCTCAACAAAGCCTGCCCAAAAGATCCTTATCCATTTCCAAGTATCGACGCTCTAGTGGATGCCTCCTCCGGATACAAATACCTCTCGTTTATGGACGCCTATTCGGGATACAATCAAATCCCAATGTACCCACCTGATCAAGAAAAAAACTCATTCTTAACCCCGAAAGCAAACTACTACTACATCGTCATGCCATTCGGACTCAAAAACGCAGGAGCCACTTATCAAAGATTAATGAATAAGGTCTTCGCAGACCACATCGGGAAAGTCAGGGAAGTCTACGTAGACGACATGTTAATAAAGACACAAAATGAAGAGTCGTTATTGTCCGACCTCACCCAAGTATTCGACACTATAAGAAGACATGGTATTTGACTTAACCCGTCAAAATGCACATTCGCAGTAAAAACTGGCAAATTTTTGGGTTTTATGCTCACAAAAAGAGGAATTGAGGCAAATCCGGATAAATGCCAGGCTATACTCGACATGAGGAGTTTGACCTGTGTCCAAGAGGTACAACAACTCAATGGAAGATTGGCAGCCTTGTCCAGATTTCTAGCTGGATCAGCAATAAGATCCCTCCCCTTCTACGCCACTCTAAGGAAGGGAAAGAGGTTTGAATGGACAACGGAGTGCGAGCAGGCTTTCCAGGATTTCAAAAGGTTCCTGGGACAACCACCTATTCTAACTCGGCCACGGGAAGGAGAACCGCTTGTATTGTACCTCGCAGTAAGAAATCGGGCAGTAGCCTTAGCACTGGTCCGAGAAGACGACAGTAGACAACAACCTATATACTTTATCAGCAAAGCACTACAAGGGTCCGAACTAAACTACCAAAAATTAGAAAAATTCGCCTATGCTCTCATACTAACCTCTCGACGACTTCGCTCATATTTTCAAGCCCACATCATCAGGATTTGGACCAACCAGCCCATAAAAGGCATTCTACAGAAAACAGACCTAGCAGAAAGAATCTTGCAATGGGCAGTTGATGCACGGAAACTTGTCTCTTAACAAATCTCCCTCGACAAGTATACCGAATTGTCGTCAAGTAAAAACTCACAATAGAGTGAGGTCGAATCCCACAGGGATTGATTGGTCAAGCAACTTTAATTGGAGGAATGTTCTAGTTGAGCTAAGCAGAATTTGGTTTGAGAGTTGCAGGAAATTAAATGGCGGGAAAGTAAATAGCAGAAAATGTAAATGCTGGAAATAAAGAGCTGAAAATAGATGATGGAAAATAAATTGCAGAATCTTAAATGGGAATAGGGAAGATGATCATAAAAGTAATTGGCAGAAATTAAAGAGAATGGGTAAGATCAGAAATGGGGAGTTCATTGGGCTTAGGATATGTTGCATCCTTCAGATCAAGTTTATTTTCATCTCTTCCTCAATCAATGCATTCATTGATCTCCTTGGCAATCTTAAGTGATTGGATCCCAATTCCTTGGCAATCCAATCTCTCTAAGCTTGAACAATTTTCCAATTCCTTGATTTAATTGCTCATGAGAAGAGATGAAGTTTGGTCACTGATTATACCACATGTATTTCCAAATCAAAGTGTTGGTAGGATTATATGTCACTATATCTATCCAAACCCCAATTTGGTCTAACATAAGAAAGCATTTCTAGCATGATCTCTTCATTCCTCTTCCAAGGTTCCGAAGAGATCCAAGTATGAATAGCTTCTTTTCTAAGATAACTACTCAATTGGATGAAGATTGAAAGCTTTCTAGTAAAGTCAAGAGAAAAGAAAGAAAAAGAATAATGAAAACTATTATTGATCCATCAAATTACAACAGAGCTCCCTAACCCAATGAAAGGAGTTTAGTTTTTCATAGCTCTAGGAATGAAAAACAAAGATGGAGAATGCACCCTGAAAAGTTAAACTAGAAGTTGCAGAGAAAGTAAAAAAATACAGAGAGTAATTCTAATAATGTCAAAAGCTTTTTTCTAGTTCAAAGTTCTCCCTATTTATACTATTCTTCTGATCTTCTAGTTGCTTCTTCAAGTCTTGGATATGGGCCTTTGGATCTTGAGTTGAAGCAGTTATCTTCTTCAGTGGGCTCAGCTTTACTTGTAGAGAAAGTGTGCAGTAGGTATGGACTTTAGCTTGGGGCATTAGTGGTATTAACGTTAAGTGAAACTGTGGGATCGAGAACGTTAGTGACAATTACCTTTTTCACTAACGTTCCTAACCCAAAAATGGTCCACGTTAACTTCAACGTTAGTGGCACTAACGTGACCACTAACGTTGCTTTTTGGCCCTTCGCAAACGTTACTGGGGTTTACCTTTTCCAATAACGTTGAGAGTACCCCTTTTTCCCTAGTTAGAGTTCACGTTAGTATAGTTAATGTGGCCTTTAACGTAGGCTTGCCAAATCTTCGAGAGCGTTAGTGACACTTACCTTTGTTACTAACGCTTCAAAACGCCCCTACTTCCCACGTTAGAGTTCACGTTAACTAGGTTAACGTGACTTCTAACGTGGTATTGATAGCCATCTCCAACGTTAGTGACAAAGGTGAGTGTCACTAACGTTGGATCATCATCCCTCTTCTCCACGTTAGCTTCCACATTAATGTAATTAACGTGGCAACTAATGTGGCTCATAGTGGCTTACTCCAACGTTAGTGACAAAGGTGAGTGTCACTAACGTTGGTGATTTCTTGCTCCCTCCACGTTAGAGTCCACGTTAACTAGGTTAACGTGACTCTTAACGTGGCAAATATGAGCTTAGTCCAACGTTAGTGACAAAGGTGAGTGTCACTAACGTTGGCATTATCTTCCTCATCCACGTTATAGAGTTCACGTTAACTGAGTTAACGTAACTCTTAACGTGGCCAGCTGCCACTTTGGAATGTTAGTGGCACTTACTTTTACCACTAACGTTGGAGTTCTACTTCTCTTCCACATTAGCTTCCACGTTAACATAGTTAACGTGGCAACTAACGTGGGCTATGATGGCTCACGAAGGCGTTAATGGCGATCACTTTTCTCATTAACGTTGCAAGCTAGCCTCCATTCCACGTTAGTGGTCACGTTAGCTAGACTAGCGTGGCTACTAACGTGGTTCTTCCTTGCTTCCTTTGTCCTGAAATCAAGCAATAAAGTGCATCAAAGCTCTAATCCAAGTTAAGATACATGCATCATTCAATTTTGTCATTTAATTCATGCATAATTCTCATGAAATCATGTAAAATTCACAATGTTTGCTTGAATCAAGATGTAAGTGATTATTTACCCAAAACATGCTTATTTCCTAAGAAAGTGCATGAAACTACCCTAAAACAGTAAAGAAAAGGTCAGTGAAACTGGCCAAAATGCCCTAGCATCAGTAGTCGAGTTGTCCGAATTCGACCTCCAATATGAAGCTCGGACAGCCATCAAGTCACAGTATCTGGCCGACTTCATTGCAGAGTTTATGGACACCCCAAAAATCCCTACAGAATGGAATCTCTACGTAGACGGTTCCTCAAACAAAAACCGGAAGTGGCACAGGCGTGATAATAGAAAGCGATCAGGGAACCCAAATCAAACTTTCCCTCAAATTTGGGTTCCCTGCTTCAAATAACCAGGCAGAATACGAGGCACTACTAGCTGGTTTGAAGCTGGCTAAGGAGGTTGGGGCTCAAAAGCTTATCATCTTCAGCGGCTCACAAGTAGTTACCTCACAAATAGCAGAGAGCTACCAAGCCAAGGATCCCACCATGAAAAAGTACTTGGATAAAACCAAGGAACAACTCGGGGAATATGAGGTCTGCCACATAGCTCGGGAACAGAATGCTCGAGCTGATGCAGTCTCAAAACTAGCCAGCACCAAACCAGGGGGCAACAATAGAAGCCTCATCCAAGAGATGCTGTAGAACCCGTCAATCTCGGAAGAAGAAAAGGTCCTAGCCATAACAAGTCTAGATCAATGATGGATGAATCCCATAATTAATTACCTCAAAATAGAAACACTCCCTACAGATAAGAAGGAGGCAAAGAGGTTAAAACGGGAGGCACAATACTACATCATCATAAATAACACTCTATACAAGAGAGGAATTTCAACACCACTGTTAAAATGTGTGCCGACTTCCAACACAAAGAAAGTTTTAGAGGAAGTACACAGTGGCATCTGTGGCAACCATCTCGGAGCACACGCTCTCACTAAAAAAAGTACTCCGGGCCGGATTCTATTAGCCAACTTTACAAAAAGAAGCAATGGAATTTGTAAAGAAATGTCCACCATGTCAGAAGCATGCTAATTTTCACATCGCCCCACCAGAAGAGCTCATCAGCGTAACCTCACCCTGGCCATTTGCAAAATGGGGACTCGACCTCCTTGGGCCCTTCCCCCAAGGATTAGGACAGGTCAAGTTCCTCATCGTTGGGGTAGATTATTTCATAAAGTGGATTGAGGCAAAACCCCTAGCCAATGCCACTGCTCAAAGAATTCGAAAATTCTTATATAGAAACATTATCACAAGGTTTGGAGTCCCATACTCCATCACCACAGATAATGGCACTCAATTCACAAACGTAGGCTTCAGAAAATTGGTGGCCGACTTGAAAATAAAGCACCAATTCACATCCGTAGAACATTCCCAGGCCAATGGACAGGCAGAAGCCACCAATAAAGTTATATTAGCTGGGCTAAAACAGAGATTACAGGATGCAAAGGGAGCCTGGGCTAAAGAGCTCCGACAAGTCCTATGGGCATATCTGACAGCTCCACACTCCACCACAAAGGAATCACCTTTCTGATTAGCTTACGGAATGGAGGCAATGATCCCAGTGGAGATCGAAGAAGGATCACCCAGAGTAATCCCCTACAATGAAGAGGCCAATTCCCTACTTCAAAAGGAGGAACTCGACCTACTTTCAGAGATTCGAGAAAAAGCTCGGATCAAAGAAGAGGCGTTAAAACGTCGAATGGCCTCAAGATACAACCAAAAAGTAGTACAGCGAGGTTTTGCCGAGAACGATCTCGTCCTAATCCGAAATGATATCAGAACAAGTTGACCTGGAGAAGGAAAGCTGGCAGCAAACTGGAAAGGACCCTACCGAGTCATAGAAGTACTCGAAAAGGGATACTACAGGGTGGCCAAACTAGAAGGGGTAGAGCTACCAAGGTCGTGGCATGCCTGCAACCTAAGAAGGTATTATAGTTAGAGGTAATAAAAATCTTAGGTCAAGGTGCACTCTTTTTCCTGAAAAAGGTTTTTTAACGAGGCACCAAGCCAAGATCTATAAAATTGCCCGACTTAGAGGGGTAAACACCCACATGTATATATTTGCATATTTTCTATTTCGAATAAAGTTTTTCAGATTTTCTACAAATCCTTTTTATCAAGACACATTAATCTAAAATGCAAAAAATTCATCGCTCGATTATAAAGCTTCAGATCGGCAGAAAGTGAAAATCAAATTCACTGCTCGATCACGATAAAGACCAACAAAGATGAAAACCAAATTCATCAAAAGGTCGACCAAACGAGATCGAACCCAATCTCTACAAAATCGGCAAAGATGAAAAGGCGACAAAAACAAAATAATGCAAGAAGTTATCGAAAGAGATTGGACAACAAGGCTCCGAAACTCTCAATATTCTGAAAGTTTTTAGAAAAATGCAGACAAGCATACCACAAAAGAAACAAGGTTGTTATAAAAACAAGACTCAAGAGGCCACCTGAAGTCGACCCCAAGAGGCTTGAAAAACTACCTTTGTTTTTTCAAAATAAGGTTGCTAAAAAAGCAACTAAAAGTATCCAGAAGTCAAGACCATAAACTACAAAATAAAAGAGTTCAAAGCCCACTGTTCCGAGGGTTACCTGAAACTGTAGGTCGATCTCGGACGAGATCTTCTGTGCTGGTCGGAACCGACGTGTCCGGCTGGTGAATGGTAACCGGAACTGGTACGTCCGACTTGTTTGGACTTGAACGTGCTGCTGATCCTCTGTCACCGAAGGGTGGGGGTACCTGCAAGAGACTCCGATGCTTAAGTTAGCATGGGTATTAAATAGGTGTTATCTAGAATCAGAGTATGAGTTATACCTGGGTGATGCAGTGTATTTATAGTAATGTGGGCTGACCTTTCGGGTAAGATAAGTTAGTTACTTTATCTTATCTTATCTTATTTTGAGTGAAGTCAGCTTATCTTTAAGGGAACCGCCTTTATCTCCATAGGCTTGAAGTGCCTTTGGATTTGGGTCGTGTTCCTCCATTTGGGCCCTTTACTAGGCTCTTTTGTTGACACGGCCGAGTTCTTTAAGAAGAAGTCGGTCCGCTCGACCTGAAGAGGTCGGTCGCTTTATCATTGATCATTCCGGGTCGAATAGCTCGACCCAGGGTATGAACAGTGCCCCTGCTTGAGCTCGGTCTTCTTTGTCGAGGTCGAGTCCTTGACTTCAGTCCTTCTTGAAGCCGAACTCAAGCATTTTTGTCGATTCCTTCGTAGTAGCTTTTGAATGTAGAACGTTTTTCCTCAAAAAGCGTGCGCTTTTGTATTAGCGCTTTGTTCTGGGGAACGTGCGAGGGTTTAATACCCTAATTAATTGGCATTTAATTTCCCCGTTTCCCTTAAACTTCTTTATTTTTTAATTTCATACTCAGGAAACGGTTTCCCTTCTTCGCTCTTTTCGTAACTTCTTCGCAATTTCTTCCTTTGTTCTCTTACTCTCCGCTTTTCGCCCATATTTTTATTTTCCTTACGTTGCGGCGTTGCTTGGCGTTTTTCTGGGTAGCTTTCATGTCTGCGTCTCTTCCTTCCCTTGAAGCTTCTTTCTTCTCCAGGTTAGTTTCACTCGCATTTTTCTTCTTCTTTTGTCGCTTTGGTTTTATGATGGAGTTTTGATTTTGCTTTTAAGGAAAGTTTGTATCTTTCTGTTTTTTGTCGCTCCTATTTGAAATGTGTGTTCCGGGAGTTTCTTTCCTCTTCTGCATGATCCTTTTTTCTTTTCCTGTTGCTTGATGCTTTTTGGGGCTTTGCATGTTTGTGAGTTGCGTCTTTGATGATTCGTGTTTGGTATGTTCGATGTTGATGCTTGTTTTCTGCTGATTTTTCGCTTTATTTCGAGAAAGTTTGCGCCTTTTGCTGTTTTTCTGCCTTGGCCTTTTTTGGAATTTCTGATAAACTGTAGGAGGGTGGACCTTTTGCATTTTTGCTTCCTTTGTTTATCTTTCTGGATTTTCTTTTGCATTTTTGCTTCCTTTGTTTATCTTTCTGGATTTTATTTTGATGAGTGCCGGGATGTAGGCTGTAGAAGTAACTTGAAAGTCCTTGTTTGTTTACTGCCTCCAAGGGATGCCCCAAGGGCTTTGGTTTGAGTCTTGGGGTTTTCCTTTCCTATTTGTTTGTCTGTCAAGTTGCTTTGCCCCTCATCCGAGATGTTTTGTTAGTAATCCACTCTTCTTTTCTTTTGTAGGATTTAGTTGACCTCATGTCTTCCCGAAATAACGTTGTAGAGATGTCTTCCCAGGTTCCCGTGGGTATGGCCGACTGGGTGGACTCCATGGTTCTCATGTGTGTCTCGTTGGTTGATTCTGATTTTTGTGCTCAGCTTAGGCAGTTTCATAGTGTCTGTAGTAATTCTGGAGATGAGAAGAACTATGAACTTGTCCCCCCTCTTCTGACGAGAGTGTCTGCTTTTCAACTCGGGTTGTTGATGGTCGCCCTTTCTTTTATGCTTATGATTTTTTCTTTGGTCAGCTGGGTATCACCTTTCCTTTTACCAAATTTGAAGCCGACCTGTTATGGTCTTGTAATGTTGCCCCTTCTCAACTTCACCCCAATTCCTGGGGTTTTATTAAAATTTTCCAATTGCTGTGCGATGGTTTTGGTATTCCTGCTTCCCAATCTCTCTTTTTCTATCTGTTTGTCTTGACTAAGCCTGGTGTGGTAAAAAAGAAGTCAGCTTGGGTCTCCTTTCGTTCTACCCAAGGGAAGAAGGTTTTTTCCATGTTTGATGAGTCGTTCCGTGATTTTAAAAACTACTTTTTCAAGGTCCGAGCTGTTGAAGGAGCTCGGCCCTTTTTCTGGATGAGAATGACGAACCTGCTTTTCCCTTGGAATGGCAAAAAGACGTGAGAGTCTCCCGGTATTCATGGGAAATGTTGAATGAGGCTAAGTGAGCCTTTGTGACTATCTTGGAAGAACGCTGGGGTCAACCTCTCCATCTTGACACAAAGAAATTTCTAACCAATCCTTCTCTTCTTCAAACTGAACTAGGTATCTTGTGTTTCTTTTATTATCTCGTTTATGTTGCTTGTAGCTGTCTTTTCTGACTTATCCGACTTGTAGCTGAATTTTTTGTTTTGCTTGCAGAGGCAATGAAGAATAATGAAGCTATAAAAGCTTTTAAGAGGGCACAGAGGGCGACTGTTGCCAGAAATGTTGCTGCCAGGGCAGCTGGGGAGGGATCCTCCCAGGTGCGCGAGAAGCCATCAGTGCAGAGTTCCGCCGGGGTGAAGAAAGTGATCCCTACACCCCGAGTTCGTTTGGTAGATCCTCACGTCGCCTCTGCTGCTCCTTCTGTTGCTCCTCCCAATAAAAAACAAAAGACTGCTGAGCCCTTCGACCTCGATGCTCCTGATTTTAATGCTATCGAATTCGTGGATCAACAAATCAGTCTCTACGGCGCTCTCTCCATGGACGATGTGTCCATCCTTTATCACTTGGAATTCATGGCCCGAAATCATGTGAAGATGGCGTATATATCGGCTGCCATATATCGGACTGCTCAGAATCTCCCTCTCTACGCCACTAAAACGTTTATGGAGGAAGCGAAACAAGAGTTTGATCGGATGAAGGAGTTAAAGGAGGAGCTTGAGACGAAGGTGGCCAAGCTGGAGAAGGACTTGAAGAATGAGGAGACGAGTTCTCAGTCATTGGCAGCTTCGTTGAGGTTGGCTGAGGACGCAGTCTTGATGCACAAGGATAGTTACGTTACCTCTTATCGAGAGGTGATGCGCCTAAGGGAGGAGCTCGACCATGCCCGGGAAGATTATTCTGAGCTTCAAGGTCATCTCATTGACAGCGTGACTGCTGCTTACGAGAACTTGAAGGAGCAAGTTTGGGTCATTGCTCCCGAGGCCGATCTCACCCTTTTTAGCATGGATAATATTGTCAGAGATGGCAAGATTGTCCCTGATGATGAGGGTGATGATGATGAGGTTGTTTCTCCCCCTGTGTCTTCTGCTAAAGTGCCGACTTCTTCTGTTCCTCCGGTTGCACCTGATTCGGATTACCAGATTCTACCCATATCAAGAGTCATTATCTCCCTATCCATACCAAGAACCATCATCTCCTTCTTATTCATATCAAGAGCCACCATCTTCTTATGCATTTCAAATACCATCAGATCTTGAGCTTCTCATCAAAGAATTCTTACATGATATAAAGACGAGTGTCAAAAATGTAGAGAAACATGTGCAGTCGATTATCAAGTCACAGGAAGAGGAGCAAGCAAACTATTTCCCAAGAGATATAATACAAGATCCTATAGAAGTAAGTGAGGAGATCAATCAAAGGAGTTTACACTCCAATGAATTAGAGTACTTTCCACCCTCACACATGAAAGAAGAGGAAGATGCAAAAACAAAGGAGGAAGATGTGCCAACAAAGAAGGAAGATGCAGAAACAAAGGAGGTTGTAAGGGATGAACACAATTATGGAAATCTACACTCCAATGAAGTAGAAACTGCCATAGATAGTGAGTTTATTGAACCACCAATTCAAGAAGTTCTTGATGAAGGGTACACTCTAACTATCACACAACACCCAGATTTTGAAATCAAAGAAGTGAAGGCAACCAAGGAAAGCACTGAAATGGGGATTGTGACCAAGAAACAGAAGAAAATAACCATGAAAAAGAAAAGGTCAGCAAAAAACAGTCCAACCTCTACCCCAACAAGCAAGGTGAATCAAGCTAATCACAATTAAAGAAAGCTTGTTAGGAGGAATTTATATCAGGGGGCACTAATCTTCACCTCTCCCCCCTTGGAGACATTTCTTTTAACCAACTGGAAGAAGAGGAAGAAACTTCAATAATCAAGTGTCAAGCTAGTGACGTTAAAGAAGCGTTTGTCGGGAGGCAGCCTGATGATTTCGTATCCTTAGTCTATTTTCCGTAGTAGTAGTTTTATTATTTATTTAATTTTTATTGAGTTTTTACTGTTTTCCTTTGTTTTATGTGTGTTTGATCATGCAAAATTTTTAGAACAAGAACCGAATGAGAAATTGGCAGCCTGTACCTCAAAGATTCCCAGTTTCTCCATTACAGAGAGTGGCATTAAGTTTATTCCTGACCCCAGGTCACACAGAGCCTTCTCAAAGGTCATGGTGCCTATGTTACAGGGAACTAGGAATTTACTAGGATCCTGTTTCTTTTGAGGTAATTTATGCCTATCCAATGCATTCAGTTCATTGGTGAGCAAGGGAGGTTCATCTTCCCAACTCTCATTACCAAATAATTTGGCATTTAGCTTCATGATTGCACCAAGGTATTTAGCAACTTGCTCTTCAGTAATGTCTTCATCCTCTTCAGAGGATGAATACTCATCAGAGCTCATGAAGGGCAAAAGGAGGTTCAATGGAATCACTATGGTCTCTAGATGAGCCTCAGATTCCTTTGGTTCCTCAAAGGAAAACTCCTTATTGGTCACTGAGCGTCCCAGGAGGTCTTCCTCACTAGGATTCACGCCTTCCTTCTCCTCTTTGGGTTCGGCCATACCAAGTAAGATAATGGCCTTGCACTCTTTTTTTGGATTCTTTTCTGTATTGCTTGGGAGAGTACTAGGAGGGGTTTCAGTGACTCTTTTACTCAGCTGGCCCACTTGTCCCTCCAAATTTCCAATGGAGGACCTTGTTTCGTTCATGAAACTTAGAGTGGCCTTAGATAGATCAGAGACTATATTTGCTAAGCTAGATGGATTCTGCTCAGAATTCTCTCTCTGTTGCTGAGTGGATGATGGAAAAGGCTTGCTATTGCTAAACCTGTTTCTTCCACCATTATCAAAGTCTTGTTGAGGCTTTTGTTGATCCTTCCATGAGAAATTTGGATGATTTCTCCATGAGGGATTATAAGTATTTCCATAGGGTTCCCCCATGTAATTCACCTCTGCTATTGCAGGGTTCTCAGGATCATAAGCTTCTTCTTCAGAAGATGCCTCTTGAGTACTGTTGGAAGCAGCTTGCAATCCATTCAGACTCTGAGAAATCATATTGACTTGCTGAGTCAATATTTTGTTTTGAGCCAATATGGCATTTAGAGTATCAATTTCAAGAACTCCCTTCCTCTGAGGCGTCCCATTACTCACAGGATTCCTTTTAGAAGTGTACATGAACTGGCTATTTGCAACCATGTCAATGAGTTCCTGAGCTTCTGCAGGTGTTTTCTTTAGGTGAATGGATCCACCTGCAGAATGATCCAATGACATCTTAGATAATTCAGATAGACCATCATAGAATATATCCAGGATGGTCCATTCCGAAAGCATGTCAGAAGGACACTTTTTGGTCAGTTGCTTGTATCTCTCCCAAGCTTCATAGATGGATTCACCTTCTTTCTGTTTGAAGGTTTGAACATCCACTCTAAGCTTGCTAAGCTTTTGAGGAGGAAAGAACTTGGCTAAGAAAGCCGTGACCAGCTTATCCCAAGAGTTCAGGCTATCCTTAGGTTGAGAGTCCAACCATATTCTAGCTCTGTCTCTTACAACAAACGAGAAAAGCATAAGCCTGTAGACCTCGTGATCAACCCCATTGGTCTTAACAGTCTCACAGATTTTCAAGAATTCAGTTAAGAACTGAAAAGGATCTTCTGATGGAAGTCCATGAAACTTGCAATTCTGTTGCATCAGAGAAACTAATTGAGGCTTTAGCTCAAAATTGTTTGCTCCAATGGCAGGGATTGAGATGCTTCTTCCATGTAAATTGGAATTTGGTGCAGTAAAGTCACCAAGCATCTTCCTTGCATTGTTATTATTTTTGGCCATGTCTCCTTCTTTTTTGAAAATTTCTGTCAGATTTTCTCCAGAGAATTGTGCTTTAGCTTCCCTTAGCTTCCTCTTCAGAGTCCTTTCAGTTTCAGGATCAGCTTCAACAAGAATGTTCTTATCCTTGTTCCTACTCATGAAAAAGAAGAAAACAGAAAAGAAGAGGAATCCTCTATGTCACAGTATAGAGATTCCTTTATGTGAGTAGAAGAAGAAAAGAAATTCGAACACAGAAAGAGGGAGAGGGTTCGAATTTTTAAGAAGAGAAGTGTTAGTAGATAAATAAATAATTAGAAGGAGATGAGAAAGGGAAGAATTTTCGAAAATAATTGAAAAGAAAAGAAAAATATTTTTGTTTTTAATTTAAAATTTAAAGTTAAAATTCAAAAGTTTTAAAAAAATGAAATTAAATTAAATTAGAATTTTAAAACAAAAGTTAATTAAAAAGGAATTTTGAAAAAGTGGGAAAGAGTTTTCGAAAATTAAAGAGGGAAAATTAGTTAGGTGATTTTAAAAAAGATAAAAATCAAACAAGATAAGATTAATTTGAAAAAGATTTGAAAATCAATTTTGAAAAGATAAGAAGTTAGAAAAGATTTTGAAATTGATTTTGAAAAAGATGTGATTGAAATTTATTTAAAAAAAAAGATTTGAAAAAGAAATTTAAAAAGATTTGATTTTGAAAATTAAAGTTGATTACTTTTCTAACAAGAAACTAACAGATATGATTTTAAAATTTAAAGATTAAACCTTTCTTACTAGGAAAGTAACAAACTTAAAATTTTTGAATCAATCATATTAATTGTTAGCATTAATTTCGAAAATATGAAATAGAAATAATAAAATGATTTTGAAAATAAATTTTGAAAATTTCGAAATTATGAAAGAAAAATTGAAAAAGATTTGATTTTTGAAAAAGATTTGAAAAAGATAGAATTTTTAAATTGAAAATTTGATTTGACTCATAAGAAACAACTAAATTTTAAAAAGTTTTGAAAAAGTCAAGTCAAATTTTCGAAAATTTATGAGAAAATAAGGGAAAGATATTTTTTTTATTTTTGAATTTTTAATGAAGAAAGAGAAAAACAACCAAAAGACTCAAAACATGAAAATTATGAATCAAAACACATGATGCATGCAAGAACACTTTGAATGTCAAGATGAACCCCAAGAACACTTTGAATGTCAAGATGAACACCAAGAACTTATTTTTGAAAATTTTTATGAAAATAAAAACATGCAAGACACCAAACTTAGAAAATTTCAAACTTTAGACACTAACAACTTGAAAATGCATATGAAAAACAAGAAAATGCAAAGATCAAACAAGAAAAATTATCAAGAACAACTTTAAGATTATGATGAACACATGCATGAGTTTTCGAAAATTTAAGAAAAATTATAAAAGCATGCAACTGACACCAAACTTAAAATGACACTAGACTCAAAGAAGAAACATCAAATTTTTGGTTTTTATGATTTTATTAATTTTTTTTTGGATTTTTCGAAAATTATTTTGAAAAATAAAAATAAGGATTTCAAAATTTTTAATGAGAATTAAAAGAATCATGCAATGTTAGTCTAAAGCTCCAGTCCAGGAATTAGACATGGCTTACTAGCCAGCCAAGCTTTCAGTGAAAGCTCCGGTCCAAAATACTAGACATGGCCAATGGCCAGCCAAGCTTTAGCAGATACAAATCAGGCATATAACAGCTGATTAGATGAGAGTCCAAGGGCTCTTGCCGCGATAAGTTGAGGCCTCAGTCCAAAAAAATTAGACATGGCTTGACAGCCAGCCAGGCTTCAACAAATCATGAAAAAACTCTAGAATTCCTTCTTAAAAATTTTGAAGAACATAGAATAATTTATTAAATTTTTTTTTTTAAATTTTTCAAAAATAAAAAATAATAAAAACAAAAATCTTAAAATTAAAATAAAATTACCTAATCTGAGCAACAAGATGAACCGTCAGTTGTCCAAACTCGAACAATCCCCGGCAACGGTGCCAAAAACTTGGTGTGGCAAAATCGTGATCGTTCATTCCTTGGTAACGGCATCAAAAACTTAATACGCATGTTCATAATCTTAGTTCTTTGTCACAACTTCGCACAACTAACTAGCAAGTGCAGTGGGTCGTCCAAGTAATAAACCTTACGTGAGTAAGGGTCGATCCCACAGAGATGGTCGGTTTGAAGCAAGCTATGGTCACCTTGCAAATCTCAGTCAGGCGGATTCAAATGGTTATGGTGAATTGATAGTTAAAATATAAATAAAATATAAAATAGGATAGAGATACTTATGTAATTCATTGGTGAGAATTTCAGATAAGCGTATAGAGATGCTTTTGTTCCTTCTGAACCTCTGCTTTCCTACTGTCTTCATCTAATCATTCCTACTCCTTTCCATGGCAAGCTTTATGTAGGGCATCACCGTTGTCAATGGCTACTTCCTGTCCTCTTAGTGAAAATGGTCCAAGATGCGCTATCACCGCACGGCTAATCATCTGTCAGTTCTCGATCATACTGGAATAGGATTCAGTAATCCTTTTGCGTCTGTCACTACGCCCAGCACTCGCGAGTTTGAAGCTCGTCACAGCCATCCCTTCCCAGATCCTACTCGGAATACCACAGACAAGGTTTAGACTTTCTGGATCTCAAGAATGGCCGCCAATAATTCTAGCCTATACCACGAAGAGTCTGATCTCACAATCAGGAGGCTAAGAGATACGCATTCAAGCTTGTTTGCATGTAGAACGGAAGTGTTTGTCAGGCACGCGTTCATAAGTGAGAATGGTGATGAGCATCACATAATCATCACATTCATCATGTTCTTGTGTGCGAATGGATATCTTAGAGAAGAAATAGGCTTGAGTTGAATAGAAAAACAATAGTACTTTGCATTAATTCATGAGGAACAGCAGAGCTCCACACCTTAATGGTGTGTAGAAACTCTACCGTTGAAAATACGTAAGTGAAAATAGGGTAGACATGGCCGAGTGGCCAGCCTCCCAAAGAGGTCTAGAGATCTCAAAATGATCCAAAGATAAAAAGATTCAACCCTTAACATGATAGTAAAAAGTTCTATTTATACTAAACTAGTTACTAGGGTTACAAAAATGAGTAAATAATGCAGAAATTCACTTCCGAGCCCACTTGGTGTGTGCTTGGGTTGAGCATTGAAGCTTTCATATGTAGAGGTCTTCCTTGGAGTTAAACGCCAGTTTGTAACCTGTTTCTGGCGTTTAACTCTGCTTTGCAACCTGTTTCTTGCGTTTATCTGCAGAATAGGGCAGAGAGCTGGCGTTGAACGCCAGTTTACGTCATCTAAACTCGGGCAAAGTATGGACTATTATATATTTCTGAAATGCCCTGGATGTCTACTTTCCAACGCAATTGAGAGCGAGCCATTTGGACTTCTGTAGCTCCAGAAAATCCACTTTGAGTGCAGGGAGGTCAGAATCTAACAACATCAGCAGTCCTTTGTCAGCCTCTGAATATGATTTTTGCTCAGGTCCCTCAATTTCAGCTAGAAATTACCTGAAATCACAGAAAAAAACACAAACTCATAGTAAAATCCAGAAATGTGAATTTTATTTAAAAACTAATAAAAATATACTAAAAACTAACTAAATCATGTTAAAAACTATGTAAAAACAATGCCAAAAAGCGTATAAATTATCCACTCATCAGGATCCTTGGCTTGGTAGCTCTCTGCTATTTGTGAAGGGACTACTTGTGAGTCACTAAAGATGGTAAACTTTTGAGCTCCGACCTCTTTAGCCAGCTTCAAACTGGCTAGTAGTGCCTCGTATTCGGCCTGGTTGTTCAAAGCAGGGAACCCAAATTTGAGGGAAAGTTTGATTTGGGTTCCCTGATTGCTTTCTATTATCATGCCTGCGCCACTTCCAGTTTTGTTTGAGGAACCGTCTACGTAGAGATTCCATTCTGTAGGGATTTCCGGGGTGTCGGTAAACTCTGCAATGAAGTTGGCCAGATATTGTGATTTGATGGCTGTCCGAGCTTCATACTGAAGGTCGATTTCAGACAACTCGACTGCCCATTGCAAGATTCTTCCTGCTAAGTCTGTTTTCTGTAAAATGCCTTTTATGGGCTGGTTGTTCCGTACCCTGATGATGTGGGCATGGAAACATGGACGAAGTCGTCGAGATGTTAGTATGAGAGCATAAACAAATTTTTCTATTTTTTGGTAGTTCAGTTCGGACCCTTGTAGTGCTTTGCTGACGAAGTATATCGGTTGTTGTCCACTGTCTTCTTCTCGGACCAGTGCTGAGGGTACTGCCCGATTTTCTACTGCAAGGTACAATACAAGTGGTTCTCCTTCCCGTGGCCGAGTTAAGATAGGTGGTTGTCCCAGGAACTTTTTGAAATCTTGGAAGGCCTGTTTGCACTC
This sequence comes from Arachis hypogaea, assembly GCF_003086295.3. Taxonomy (NCBI): domain Eukaryota; kingdom Viridiplantae; phylum Streptophyta; class Magnoliopsida; order Fabales; family Fabaceae; genus Arachis; species Arachis hypogaea. Next base: position 96,343,110 of record NC_092050.1, on the reverse strand, counting down.
TGTTGTCCATTCAAACCTCTTCCCTTTCTTTAGAGTGGCGTAGAAGGCGAGATATCTTATTGCTGATCCAGCTAGAAATCTGGACAAGGCTGCCAATCTTCCATTGAGTTGTTGTACCTCTTTGACACAAGTCGGACTTTTCATGTCGAGTATGGCCCCGCATTTATCCGGATTTGCCTCGATTTCTCTTTGTGTGAGCATAAAACCCAGGAATTTGCCAGCTTCAACTGCAAAGGTGCATTTCGCAAGGTTAAGTCGTATTGCATGCCCTTTTATAGTGTTGAATACTTGGGTGAGGTCGGACAGTAATGACTCTTCACTTTGTGTCTTTATCAACATGTCGTCCACGTAGACTTCCATGACTTTTCTGATGTGGTCTGCGAAGACTTTATTCATTAATCTTTGATAAGTGGCTCCTGTGTTTTTGAGTCCGAACGGCATGACGATGTAGCAGTTGTTTGCTTTCGGGGTTAAGAATGAGGTTTTTTCTTGATCAGGTGGGTACATCGGGATTTGATTGTATCCCGAATAGGCCTCCATAAACGAGAGGTATTTGTATCCGGAGGAGGCATCCACCAGAGCGTCGATACTTGAGAGTGGATAAGGATCTTTTGGGCAGGCTTTGTTGAGACCGGTGTAGTCGGTGCACATCCGCCACTTCCCATTTGATTTTTTCACCAAGACGACATTAGCTAGCCATAGTGGGTACTTGACTTCTCTTATGAATCCTTCCTCCAGTAGAGCTTGCACCTGCTCTTCCATGGCTTGGGATCATTCTGGTCTGAGCTTTTTACGTCTCTGCTGTACTGGCCGAGACCCTGGGTAAACTGCCAACTTGTGGCACATTAACTTAGGGTCTATGCCCGGCATGTCTGCGGCTTTCCATGCAAAGAGGTCGACATTATCTTGCAGGAAATGTGTAAGGGACTCTTTTTTGTCTCCTTTTAGGATTGTGCCAAAATTGGTCGTTTTATCTGGAGTATCCCCGATTTGAACTTTTACTGTTTTGGCTTCAGGTTGTGGACGAAGTTCTTTCCGTCCTTGAACTCTCCAGAGCTCTTTGGTGTGAATTTCTTCTCCTTTGCCCCTGAGGTTCAGACTCTCATTGTAGCAGCGGCGTGCTGTCTTTTGGTCTGCCCTTACTGTTGCAATTCTTTCTGCGGTCGGGAACTTCATGCACAGATGTGGGGTCGAGACTACTGTGCCGAGCTGATTCAGCGTTGTCCGACCTATTAGGGCATTGTAGGCTGTACTTTCGTTGACCACAATGTAGTCTATGTTGAGTGTCCTTGACCGATTTCCTTTCCTGAAGGTTATGTGCAATGAGATGTATCCAAGTGGTTGGATTGAAGTGTCTCCCAGCTTGAATAGGCTGTTTGGATATGCTTTGAGCTCTTTTTCCTCTAGGCCGAGTTTGTCGAAGGCTGCCTTGAATAATATGTCAGCTGAGCTTCCCTGGTCTACCAGTGTGCGGTGGAGATTAGCGTTGGCTAATATGATAGTGATGACCATGGGATCGTCATGTCCTGAGATGACGCCAACTGCGTCCTCTTTTGTGAAGGTGATAGTGGGGAGTTCGGGCGCTCCTTCTCTTCCTTCGACATGATATACTTCCTTCAGATGTCTTTTGTGATATGATTTGGAGATTCCTCCTCCTGCAAATTCTCCATGTATTATGTGGACATGTCTCTCTGGGGTACGAGGTGATCGTTCAGTTCGTCCGACCTCTTCGTCCCTTCTTCTTTTTCTAGGCTCATCTGATTTGTTGGCTAGGTACCGATCTAGTCTTCCTTCTCTTACCAATTTTTCTATGATGTTCTTCAAATCAAAGCACTCGTTGGTGGGATGTCCATAGATTCGATGGTATTCACAGTATTCTGTTCGATTTCCTCCTCCTTTCTTGCTTTTGAGTGGACGAGGTGGGGGTATCTTTTTAGTGTGGCATACCTCTCGATAGACATCCACAAGAGACACCCGAAGAGGGGTGTAATTATGGTATTTTTTGATCTTTTCCCCGTGCTGCTCTTCTTTTTTCTTGGTCTCTTTATCTTTATAGGAGAATCCGGGTTTTGAGATCTCTCCTAATCGGGAGTTTTCCTTCAAGTTGATGTACTTTTCTGCTCGTTCTTGTACTTCATTACAGATGTGGGATGTTTTTTCGATATGGAGTGACTAAAGGGTCCTTCTCGTAGGCCGTTGATGAGGCCCATAATGGCTGCTTCTGTTGGTAGATTTTGTATGTCCAAACATGCCTTGTTAAATCTTTCCATGTAATTACGAAGGCTTTCCCGATCTCCTTGCTTGATCCCTAGTAGACTTGGGGCATGTTTAGTTTTATCCTTCTGGATGGAGAATCTGGCTAGAAACTTTTTGGCCAAGTCGTTAAAGCTTGAGATGGACCTGGGGGTAGGTTGTCAAACCATTTAATTGCCGTCTTTGTCAGAGTAGTTGGGAAAGCTTTGCACCGAGTTGCGTCTGAGGCGTCGGTGAGATACATTCTGCTTCGGAAGTTGCTAAGATGATGGCCGGGGTCTGTCGTGCCATTATATAGAGTCATCCCGGGTCGGACAATTCGACCTAGGGTATGAACACTCTCCTTATGCTTCAACGCCATATCTTCAGACAACTTGACAGAAGCCGCCAAGGCAATAGCCCAAGTCTTCTCCCCCTCCAACTCTTTCTCCAACTTGGCCACTTTCACCTCGAGCTCTTCCTTCAAACCCTTCATCCGGTCGAACTCTGATTTGGCCTCCTCCATAAAGGCCTTCGTTGCATGGATAGGCAGATTCTGGGCAGTTCGATATAAAGCTGCTCCCATATGTGACATTTTGATGCTGCTCTGAGTAATAAAATCCAAATGACGATGAAGAGAGACATCGTCAGTAAGAATAACACCATAAGGAGCAATCTGCTGATCTACAAACCCAACGGCATCAAAGTCAGGGGCATCTAGATTAAAGGGTTCAATAGTCCTTTGTCTTTTCGGAAGAGGGCCGGCAGAGGGAGAAGAAGTAGCAGTAGAAGTCTTGGGGGGATCAACTAAATAGACCTGAGGCGTAGGAATCATCTTCCTTGGCCCAGCAGTATTCAAAATAGGCTTCTTGGGAGGAACCTGGGAAGACCCTTCCCGAGTAACCTTGCCCGAGATGTGCTGTGCTGCTGTAGCTTTTCTCGCCTTCTTAAAGGCCTTCATAGATTCATTGTTTTTAATCATCTTTGAGAATACACAAAAAACCAAGTCTTAAATTGGAAGGAAAAAGATCGAAAGAATAAAGCAAATACGACAAATATAAAGGAAGTTGACCCTACCCAATTCAGCTCGGAGAAGTAAAGGATTTCCTAAAAATTTCTTAGTATCAAGATGGGGAAGCTGCCCCTAGTTCTCTTCCAACATAGTTACAAAAGCTTGCTCAATTTCGTCCAACATCTCCTAGGTGTACCTAGACATCACTACGTTCCTTTGCCACTCTAAAGGAAAGCTGGGCTTGCCATTCTCATCCAAAAAGAAAGGTCGAGCTCCCTCAATAGCTTGGACCTTAAAAAAGTAATTCTTAAAATCCCTAAAAGACTCATCATACATGGAAAAAACTTTGTGTCCTTGGGCAAACCTGAAAGAAATCCAAGAAGTTTTCTTTTTGGTAGTCCCAGGCTTGGTCAATATAAAGAGGTACAAAAAGAGGGTTTGAGAAGGTTTAACATCAAATTCTTGACAAAGCAATTCAAAAATTTTGATAAATCCCCATGAGTTCGGATGAAGCTGAGATGGAGCTACGTTACACGACCACAACAGGTCGGTCTCAAAAGGGGTGAAAGGAAGGGTTATGTTCATTTAGCTAAAAAAGAAGTCGTACACATAAAAGAAGGGACGCTCCCTCTGGGTCAGAACAGGGAAGCAAACCCTTTCATCAGAATCAGGTGCTACCAATTCATAGTTGTTCTCTTGATATCTACTACTACAGATTCGATGATGTTTTCTAAGCTCCACACAGAATTCAAAGTTAACTACAGAAACACACAGCAGGACGAGGGAGTCTAGCCAGTCGGACATACCCTCAGGAACCTTGGAAGATGTCTCAACAATATTTTTGTGAGAAGACATGGTCAACTAGTCCTACAGCTAGAAAAAGAAAATGGATTACTAACCAAAACAGCTCGGACAAAAAGAAATCAGCTCAGACAAACATGACTCAGAATAATACAAACAGTAAAAGGAAAACCCCAAGACGCACAACAAGGTCCAGAGGCATCCTTTGGAGGCAGGGACAGAGTAAGGACTCAGAAAAAGTCTACAAGCCTACACGCCAACAAAACTCTTAGCGAAGAAAAATAATCCCCTTCCAAACAAGCAACGACACGAGAAGAAAATCAAAGCAAGCCATCAGAAAAACGTTATCTTCCACAAGTTTATCGAGAAAACTACCAACATAGCGAAATCATCAAAGGCGCAACCCTTTTTCAAGAATCAAGCAGAAGCCTTAGTAAAAAACATGCAGTTCATAAAAATCAAAAGATACAAACCAGAAATAATAATGGCATGCAGAAACCCTAAAAACATCAAAGGCAAAAAGGATCATTCAAAATTGAAGAAACTCCCAGAGCACACATTACAGTAATAATCAGATGCACGACTGTTCATACCCTGGGTCGAGTTACCCGACCCGGGATGATTGGCGACAAAGCGACCGACCTCTTCAGGTCAGGCTATTCGACCTCTTCTCAAAGAGGTTGGCCAAATCCACAGGAAAGCCCAATAAAGGGCCCAAATAGAGGAACACGACCCAAATCCACAGGCCGTCCAAGCCTATAGAGATAAGGGCGGTTTCCTTGAAGATAAGCTGACCTCAACTCAAAGATAAAGATAAGATAAGATAACTAACTTATCTTATCTAGAAAGGTCACTCTACAACCACTATAAATACACTGGAGCACCCAAGTATAACTCATACTCTGATTCTACAAAAAACCTGCTTAATACCCATGCTAACTTAAACATCGGAGTCTCTTGCAGGTACCCCCCACCTTCCGGTGACGAAGGATCAGCAGTACAGCCAATCCAACAAATCGGACGCACCCGCTCCGGACGTCATCCACCGACCGGACACGTCGGCTCCGACCAGTACAGAAGATCTCGTCCGAGATTGACCTCCAGTTTCAGGTAACCCTCGGAACATTGGCGCTGTTGCCGGGGACCTGGAAGTCATCCCAACACCATGGCGGACGGTCATGACAACGACCACAATTCAGATCTGGAAAACAGAGCACCGCACAAGAACGCGGACACCACGCTAAAGGATACTCCGGAATCCAACGGAGACAAAGACTCATCAAATCCAGGGATAATAGACGCACTTCAAGACCGTTTAAAGCAACTCGAGAAAGAAACTCAACAACAACGAGAGGTCGGAAAGGATCTACAAAGAGAGATACGGCGACATCGAGAATAGGAAGACAAGTTACAGCAATTAGAAGCCGATCTCAAATTAAAAGCCCCTCGGGTCACTCCTGAGGAGAGCTCACGCAAAGAACAGGATCCATTCACCAGGGAAATTATGAAAAACAAAATTCCAAAAGACTTCAAACTCCCGGATATGATTTTGTACGACGGCACCACCGATCCCAACCATCAACTCAGCAATTTCAGAAGCAGAATGTACCTTACCGATGCCTCAGATGCCGTTCGCTGCAAAGCCTTTCCAACAACCCTCACGAAGACAGCGATTAGATGGTTCGACAGCTTACCTCCTAAGTCCATCTCAAACTTCGACGATCTGGCCGGAAAGTTCCTCGCCAGATTCTCCATCCAGAAAGATAAAGCTAAACACGCCCTCAGTCTACTAGGGATCAAGCAAGGAGATCGGGAGAGCCTTCGCAGCTACATGGAAAGATTCAACAAAACATGCATGGACATACAAAGCTTACCCACAGAGGCCACCATCATGGGACTTATCAACGGCCTACGAGAGGAACCTTTCAGCCAGTCTATATCAAAAAAGTACCCGACCTCCTTAGACGAAGTGCAGGAACGGGCAGAAAAATACATCAACATGGAAGAAAACGCTCGGTTAGGAGAGACCTCAAAATCGGGGGCCTCCTACCGTGACAAAGACAAAGAATCTAAACGAAAAGAAGACCGACAAGGGGAGAAAATTAAAAAATACCATAATTATACTCCCCTCAGAGCATCCCTAGTCGAAATATACAAAGAAGTCTGCCATACAGAAAAAATTCCCCCAGCAAGGCCCCTCAAAGGAAAAAGGGGAGGAGGAAATCAGAAGGAATATTGTGAATATCATAGGGTCAAAGGACACGCCACCAACGAATGCTTCGACTTAAAAAATATCATAGAAAAATTGGTAAGGGAAGGAAAATTAGATTGATTCCTGGCCACCCGAGATGATGATCAAAGAAAAAGACGAAGGGATGAAGATACCGAGCGAACAGAACGATCTCCTCGGACACCAGAAAGACATGTCCACATGATACATGGCGGATTCGCAGCAGGAGAGATCTCCAAATCTTCCTGCAAAAGGTATCTCAAAGAAGTATATCATGTCGAAGGAGAGGAGGAAGCACTCAACATCCCAGCGATAACATTCACTAAGGAGGACGCGTCCGGCATCATCACAGGACACGACGATCCCATGGTCATCACCATCATATTGGCAAACGCCAACCTACACCGCACCTTAATAGACCAAGGGAGTTTTGCCAACATCTTATTCAAGACAGCCTTTGACAAACTCGGCTTAGAAGAAAAAGAGCTTAAGGCATATCCAAACAGTCTGTTCGGGTTAGGGGATACCCCGGTTCGACCACTATGATATATATCACTACATACAACCTTCGGAAAAGGAGACCAATCCAGGACCCTCAAAATAGACTACATCGTAGTCGATGTAAGTTCAGCTTACAATGCTCTCATAGGTCGGACAACACTCAACCAACTCGGCGCAATAGTCTCGACCCCACACCTATGTATGAAGTTTCCAACTCCAAAAGGGATAGCCACGATAAAAGCTGACCAAAAGATGGCACGTCGCTGTTATAACGAAAGTCTAAACCTCAGAGGTAAAGGAGAAGATTTCCACGTAATCGAGTTGGGCGGAGTCCAACGACGAGAAGATCTTCGCCCCCAACCAGAGGGCAAGATAGAAAAAATTCAGATCGGGGACACCTCGGAAAAAACAACTAATATCGGCACAATCCTCAAAGGAGATTTAAAAGAATTGCTAATACAATTCTTACGAGATAATGTCGACTTCTTTGCATGGAAAGCCGCGGACATGCCAGGCATAGACACTAAGCTAATGTGCCACAAGTTGGCGGTCTACCCAGGATCTTGACCGGTACAGTAGAGAAGAAGAAAGCTTGGGCCATAGCGATCCCAGGCTGTGAAAGAGCAAGTACAAGCACTACTCGAAGCCAGATTTATAAGAGAAGTTAAATACCCGCTATGGCTAGCCAACGTCGTCTTGGTGAAAAAATCAAATGGGAAGTGGCGAATGTGCACCGATTACACCGATCTCAACAAAACTTGTCCAAAAGATCCATACCCACTCCCAAGTATTGATGCCCTGGTAGATGCTTCCTCTGGATATAAATATCTCTCGTTTATGGATGCATACTCGGGATACAACCAAATCCCCATGTACCCACCAGATCAGGAAAAGACCTCGTTCTTAACACCAAAGGCAAACTATTGCTACATCGTGATGCCCTTCGGTCTCAAGAACGCTGGAGCTACTTATCAAAGGCTAATGAATAAAGTCTTCTCAGATCACATCGGAAAAATTATGGAAGTTTATGTGGATGACATGTTGATAAAAACACAAACCGAAGATACATTATTATCCGACTTGGCTCAAGTATTTGACACCATAAGGAAACACAACATGCGACTCAATCCCGCAAAATGTACCTTCGTAGTAGAAGCAGGCAAATTCTTAGGTTTCATGCTCACACAAAGGGGAATTAAAGCAAATCCAGACAAATGTCAAGCCATACTCAATATGAAGACCCCAACCTGTGTCAAAGAAGTACAACAACTCAACGGGAGATTGGCCGCCCTATCCCGATTCTTAGCAGGAGCTGCGATAAGATCTCTCCCCTTCTATGCCACTCTAAGAAAGGGAAAACAGTTCGAATGGACGACAGAATGTGAGCAAGCCTTCAAAGACTTCAAGGAATTCTTAGGACGGCCACCTATCCTATCTCGACCACGAGAAGGAGAACCGCTCATATTATATCTCGCAGTAGGGAATCGGGAAATAGCCTCAACACTAGTCAGAGAAGACGAAAATGGGCAACAACCCATCTATTTCATTAGCAAGGCACTACAGGGATCCGAGCTGAACTACCAGAAAATAGAAAAATTTGCTTATACTCTTATCCTAACGTCTCAACGACTCCGTCCGTACTTCCAGGCTCACACCATTAAGGTTCGAACTAATCAGCCCATAAAAGGAATATTGCAGAAAACAGATCTAGCAGGCAGAATTTTACAATGGGCAGTCGAGTTGTCAGAGTTTGATCTCCAATATGAAGCTCGGACGGCCATTAAATCACAGTATCTGGCCGATTTTATCGCAGAATTCACAGATGCTCTAGAAACCCCCACAGAATGGAATCTTTACGTGGACGGTTCTTTAAATAAAACTGGAAGTGGTGCGGGCGTGATAATAGAAAGCAACCAAGGAACCCAAGTTGAGCTCTCCCTTAAGTTCGGGTTCTCCGCCTCAAACAACCAGGCGGAATATGAAGCATTATTAGCTGGTTTGAAGCTGGCTAAAGAAGTCGGAGCTCAAAAACTCAACATTTACAGCGATTCACAAGTGGTTACATCACAAATAACAGGGAGCTACCAAGCCAAAGATCCCACCATGAAAAAAATATTTAGATAAAACCAAGGAACAGCTCGGACAAATAGGGGAATATAAGATCTGCCACATACCCCGCAAACAAAATGCCCGAGCTGATGCACTCTCAAAACTAGCCAGCACCAAACCAGGGGGCAACAATAGAAGCCTCATCCAGGAAATGCTGCAGAACCCGTCAATCTCGGAAGAGGAAAAAGTCTTGCCATAACAAATCAGAACCAAGGATGGATGACCCCTATAGCCAACTACCTCAGAACAGGAACGCTCCCCACAGAAGAAAAGGAGGCAAAGAGGTTAAAAAGGGAGGCACAGTACTACACCATCATAAACAACATCCTGTACAAAAGAGGAATCTCAACACCTCTACTAAAATGTGTACCAACCTCCAACACAAAGGAAGTGCTAGAAGAAATACACGGCGATATTTGTGGCAATCATCTCGGAGCACGAGCTCTCGCCAAAAAAGTACTCCAGGCGGGATTTTATTGGCCAACTCTACAGAAAGAAGCCACAGAATTTGTAAAGACATGCCCACAATGTCAGAAACATGCCAACTTTCACATCGCCCCGCTAGAAGAGCTCATCAGCGTGACCTCGCCTTGGCCGTTTGCAAAATGGGGACTCGATCTTCTCGGTCCATTCCCACAGGGATCAGGACAAGTTAAATTCCTCATAGTAGGGGTAGATTACTTTACAAAGTGGATCGAGGCAGAGCCCCTGGCCAATGCCACCACTCAAAGAAGCCGGAAATTCTTATATAGAAACATTGTCACAAGGTTCGGGGTTCCATATTCAATAACCACAGACAATGGCACCCAATTCACAGATGCAGGCTTCAGAAAACTAGTAGCCGACTTGAATATAAAGCACCAGTACACCTCCGTCGAACATCCACAAGCCAATGGGCAGGCCGAAGCTGCTAACAAAGTCATATTGGCCGGATTAAAACGGAGATTACAAGATGCAAAGGGAGCCTGGGCAGAAGAGCTTCCACAGGTCCTGTGGGCATACCGAACAACGCCACATTCCACCACGAAGGAATCCCCCTTCCGATTAGCATACGGAATAGAGGCGATGATTCCAGTAGAAATTGAAGAAGGGTCACTTAGAGTAGTTCACTACAATGAGGGAGCAAACCCCCAACTTCAGAGAGAAGAGCTCGACTTGTTACCCGAAATCCAAGAAAGAGCCTGGATCAGGGAAGAAGCTCTAAAACGCCGAATGGCTTCCAGATATAATCAAAAGGTAGTGCCAAGAAGTTTTGCAGAGAATGATCTCATCCTAATTCGAAATGATATTGGAACAATTCGACCAGGAGAGGGAAAGCTGGCAGCAAACTGGAAAGGACCCTACTGAGTTGTAGAAGTACTCGGAAAGGGCTACTACAGACTGTCCGAACTCGATAGACGAGAGCTTCCCAGGTCATGGCACGCCTGCAACCTCAGAAGGTACTACAGTTAGAAAGGATAAAGGATCTCATCATTGGATGCACTCTTTTTCCTGAAAAGGTTTTTTAATGAGGCACCAAGTTGAGACTCAGACAATCCCATATGTATATATTTGCATTCTCTCTTTGAATAAAATACATTTTAGATATTCTACAAAGATTTCAAGATGCATTAATCTGAAGTATTCATCGTCCGATTATAAAGCAACAGATCGGCAGAAAGTGAAAAACCATTTCACTGCACGATCACGACAAAGACAACCGTCCGATAAAGGTGAAAACGCGATTCACCCAAAGGACGATCTAGAGATGAAAACCACTTTCTATAAATCGGCAAAGATGAACACAGAATAATGTAAGAAGTTGTCGAAAGTGATCTAAAAAAGAGCCTGACGAGGTCTTATGAATTGCTAAAATAATAACTTAAAGACTGGCCGACGTTGAGAAGTCGGACCAAGTCAACCCAAGTTATAAGTAAACCCTGGAAAGAGGTCTGGCCAACCCTATTAAAGAGGATTACTTTAACTTAGAAGGGCTCGACATGAAAAAGTCAGCCCAAAATGAAAAGTTATCAAAATAGTTCCTGAAAGAGATCTAACAAAGATCCAAGAAAGAGGACTACAAAAATAACTTAAAGGAGACCGGTATAACCAAGTCGGACTCCTACTACTTAAAAGTTATCAAAATAGTCCCTGAAAGAGATATGACAAAGATCCAAGAAAGAGGACTACAAAAATAACTTAAAGGAGACCGGTATAACCAAGTCGGACTCCTACTACTTAAAAGTTATCAAAATAGTCCCTGAAAGAGATCTGAAAAAGATCCAAGAAAGAGGACTACAAAAATAACTTAAAGGAAGACCGGTATAACCAAGTCGGACTCCTACTACTTAAAAGTTATCAAAATAGTCCCTGAAAGAGATCTGACAAAGATCTAAGAAAGAGGACTACAAAATAACTTAAAGGAGACCGGTATAACCAAGTCGGACTCCTACTACTTAAAAGTTATCAAAGTAGCCCCTGAAAGAGATCTGACAAAGATCCAAGAAAGAGGACTACAAATAACTTAAAAAAAGACCGACCTAATGAAGTCGGACTCCTACAACTGGAAAGTCATAAAAGTAATCCCTGAAGGAGACCTAGCAAAGGTCCAAGACACAGGATTACGAGAATAGCTTAGAAGGGGACCAACGAAAGCATAGAAAGCAAAGAAACAAGTTGGACCCCTACAACCATGACCTCAAAGGATTCAAGCTACAAATAACATGACAAAAACAACCCAAGAAGGTCGAGCCGCAAGATTTCGACATCAGCAGAAAACAGAAAAGATGCCTAGTCAAAAGACTACTTTTTACAGAGTTATAAGGCCTCGAAAGGCCACCAAAGACTACTATAAAAAAGATAGCGGGCTATTGTTTGTTTTTCAAAATAAAAATTTGCTAGATAAGCAACTAAGAAGTATCAGTAAATAAATAAAAGAGTTCTAAAAAGCCCACAAGCCGGGCCAACTACACAAAATTTTAAGAAAAGATCAACAAGCATCAGGGGCTTTCTTGGCAGCATCAGGACAAGGAGAAGGAGGGCGAGTCTGGATCGGCGCAGCATCCACAGTTCCATCCTCCCGATTCAGTATCTGGCAATCCGGGTCGGGGACAGCGGGGGGAACCGAAGAGGTCGGCACTTTGGTAGAAGACACAGGAGGAACGACATCATCATCATCACCCTCATCATCAGGGACAATCTTTCCATCCCTGACAATATTATCCAGGCTAAAAAGGGTGAGGTCGGCCTCGGGAGCAATGACCCGAACTTGATCCTTCAAGTTCTCGTAAGCAGCAGTCACGCTGCCAACGAGATGACCCTGAAGCTCAGAATAATCTTCCCGGGCATGGTCGAGCTCCTCCCTCAGGCGCAGCACCTCTCGATAAGAGGTAACATAACTATCCTTATGCATCAGGACTGCGTCCTCAGCCAATCTCAAAGAAGCCGCCAATGACTGGGAACTCGCCTCCTCATTCTTCAAGTCCTTCTCCAGCTTGGCTACCTTCGTCTCAAGCTCCTCCTTCAGCTCCTTCATTCGATCAAACTCCTGTTTTGCCTCCTCCATAAACGCTTTAGTAGCGTGGAGAGGGAGATTTTGAGCAGTCCGATATATGGCAGCCGACATGTACACCATCTTCACATGATTTTGGGCCATGAATTCCAAGTGATGGAGGATAGACACATCGTCCATGGAGAGAGTGCCATAAGGACCGATTTGTTGATCCATGAACTCAATAGCATTAAAATCTGGAGCATCGAGGTCAAAGGGCTCAGCAATCTTTTGTTTTTTATTGGGAGGAGCAACAGAAGGAGCAGCAGAGGTGACATGAGGATCTGCCAAACGAACTCGGGGTGTAGGGATCACCTTCTTCACCCCGGCGGAACTCTGCATCGATGGCTTCTCGCGCACTTGGGAGGATCCCTCCCCAGCCGCCTGGACAGCAGCATTTCTGGCAGCAGTTGCCCTCTGCACCCTCTTATAAGCTTTCATAGATTCATTATTCTTCATGACCTCTGCAAACAAAACAGAAAACTCAGCTACAAGTCGGATAAGTTGGAAAAGACAGCTACAAGCAACATAAACAAAATAATAAAAGAAACACAAGATACCCAGTTCAGTTTTAAGAAGAGCAGGATTGGTTAGAAATTTCTTTGTGTCAAGATGGGGAGGTTGACCCCAGCATTCTTCCAAGATAGTCACAAAGGCTCGCTCAGCCTCATCCAACATTTCCAACGAATACCTGGAGACCCTCACATCTTTTCAAGGGAAAAGCAGGTTCGTCATTCTCATCTAGAAAAAAGGGTTGAGCTCCTTCAACAGCTCGGACCTTGAAAAAGTAGTTTTTAAAATCACGGAACGACTCGTCAAACATGGAAAAAACCTTTTTCCCCTGGGTAGAACGAAAGGAGACCCAGACCGACTTCTTTTTTACTACACCGGGCTTAGTCAAGACAAACAGATAGAAAACGAGAGACTGGGAAGCAGGAATACCAAAGGCATCGCACAGTAATTGGAAAATTTTTATGAAACCCCAGGAATTGGGGTGAAGTTGAGAAGGGGCAACATTACAAGACCATAACAGGTCGGTTTCAAATGGAGTAAAAGGAAGGGTAATACCCAGTTGACCAAAGAAAAAATCGTAAGCATAAAAGAAGGGGCGATTGTCAACAACTCGAGTCGAGAAGCAGACTCTCTCGTCCGAAGAAGGAGGAACAAGCTCGTAGTTCTTCTCATCACCAGAATCACTACAGACACTATGAAACTGCCTAAGCTGAGCACAAAACTCAGAATCAACCAGCGAGACACACATGAGAACCATGGAGTCCACCCAATCGACCATACCCGCAGGGACTTAGGAAGGCATCTCTACAACATTATTTCGGGAAGACATGAGGTCAACTAAATCCTACAAAAAGAAAAGAAGAATGGATTACTCAAAAACATCTCGGACAGAGGGCAAAACATCTCGACGGGCGGATAAACAAAAAGGGAAAACCCCAAGACTCAAGACAAAGGTCTTGGGGCATCCCTTGGAGGCAGTAAACAGGCAAGGTTTTCAAGTTATTTCTACAGCCTACATCCCAGCACTCATCAAAATAAAATCCAGAAAGAAAACAAAAGAAAGCGAAAATGCAAAAGGTCCACTCTCATACAGTTTATCAGAAGAAAGCACTATTTCTCCAGTTTATCAGAAATGGCCAAGCGGAAAGGCGTAAACTTTTTCGAAATCAAGCAAAAAATCATCAGCAAAGAACAAACACCAAGACCGAGCATACCAAACAGAAATAATCAAAGACACAGCCTTTTTTCCAGAATCAAACAAATTATCATCAAAAGCACAAACGAGAAATAACATGCAGAAGCCCTAGGCACATTAAAGCAATAGGAAAGGCAAAAAAATTCATACAAAAGGATGAAAAAACTTCAGAGCATGCATTACGACAGTAACCAGGCACAGTAAAAGCAGAAAGATCCAAACTTCCCTCAAAATCAAAATCGCAACTTAATTACAAAAAGCCAAAGCAGCGAAAGAGAAAGAAAGTACGAATGGAACTCACCTAGAGAAGAGAAAAGCTTCAAAGGAAAGAAGGATATGTAAAAATGAAAGTTGTCCCGAGAATCGACAAGCGACGCCGCAACGCAGGAAAAGAAGAAACATAGGCAAAAAATAGAGAACGAGAAAAACGGAGGAAAATGGTGAAGAAGTTACGAAAGAGCAAAGAAGAGAAACCGTTTCTAAGTTTTTAAAATCAAAATAAAGAGCCAAAGGAAAAACGGGGCGATTCATACTAATTAATTAGGGTATTAAACCCTCGCACGTTCCCCAGGACAAAGCGCTAATACAAAAGCGCGCGCTTTTAGAGAAAAAATGTTCTACATTCAAAAGATTCTACAAAAGGAAGAAATCGACAAAATGCTTGAGTTCAGCTTCGTCAGAGAAGGACCAAAGTCAAAGACTCGACCTCAACAAAAAGACCGAGCTCAAGCAGGGGCACTGTTCATACCCTGGGTCAAGTTACCTGACCCGGGATGATTGGCGACAAAGCGACCGACCTCTTCAGGTCAGGCTATTCGACCTCTTCTCAAAGAGGTCGGCCAAATCGACAGGAAAGCCCAATAAAGGGCCCAAATAGAGGAACACGACCCAAATCCACAGGCCATCCAAGCCTATAGAGATAAGGGCGGTTCCCTTGAAGATAAGCTGACCTCAACTCAAAGATAAAGATAAGATAAGATAACTAACTTATCTTATCTAGAAAGGTCACTCTACAACCACTATAAATACACTGGAGCACCCAGGTATAACTCATACTCTGATTCTACAAAAAACCTGCTTAATACCCATGCTAACTTAAGCATCGGAGTCTCTTGCAGGTACCCCCCACCTTCCGGTGATGAAGGATCAGCAGTACAGCCAATCCAACAAATCGGACGCACCCGCTCCAGACGTCATCCACCGACCGGACACGTCGGCTCTGACCAGTACAGAAGATCTTGTCCGAGATCGACCTCCAGTTTTAGGTAACCCTCGGAACAACGACCAACACAGAAAAGATTCAAGCTTTCTAAAACCAAGCAAGATCAAAACTTTTCAAGTATAAAGTGAGTACGGAAAGAAAGAAGAAAAAAGGACCAACCTTTAAAGTAAGGAGATAGCGAAAACGGAAACGAACAGCGAGCCTACACCAACGATCACCACCAAGAAGAGCACGAAAACATAAAGAATTGGGGGCAAAGAAACAAAAGAGTTACAGACGAAACGGAAGAAGAAAAGAGAAAAGAGGAAGTTACAGCAAGAAGAGAAAACCTTTTTTTCGTGAAAATTCAAAATGAATGTAGGAGGCAAATGAAACGGAGCATTAAAGAATTAATTAATGGGTTATTAAACCCTCGCACGTTCCGAAAACAAAGGGACGCGGACTTTCAAAAGGATGAGGAAAAAAGAAAAACGTTCCGCATCCAGAGGAATCTCTACAAAAGAAATCGACAATGCTCGAGCTCAAATTCTCCAGAGAAGGATTGAAATCCTAAAACTAAGGACTCGACCTTAAGAGGAAGACCACACTCGAGCAAGGGCACTGTTCATACTCGGGGTCGAGCTATCCGACTCGGGTTGTTTGACGACAAGTCGACCGACCTCTTCAGATCAGAACTACCCGACCTCTTCTCAAAGAGCTCGACCAAACTGCTACAGAGGCCCAAGAAGGCCCAGACCAAGGAACACGGCCCAAATCTAAAGGAAGCCAAAGCCTAAGAAAGATAAGGACGGTTCCCCCTAAAGATAAGATAACTCCACTCAAAGATAAGATAAGATAACTATCTTATCTCCAGAAAGGTCACTCCATACCATTATAAATACACTAGAGCACCTAGGTATAACTCATACTCTGATTCTACAAAAAACCTGCTTAATACCCTTGCTAACTTAAGCATCGGAGTCCTTTGCAGGTACCACCACCCTCTGGTGACAAAGGATCAGTAGCATTGTCAGTTCAACAAGTCGGACGCGACAGCTCCGGCCACCGCCCACAAGTCGGACACGTCATCTCTGACTGGCATAGAAGATCTCATCCGAGATCGACCTACAGTTTCAGGTAACCCATAGAACACCTTCATTTCTTGAATTCTTCCCTTTTGCATGCTCTTCTCCTAACTTATCCAACCCATACTTGCCTTGGAAACCTGAAAATCACTTAACAAATACATCAAGGCACCGAATGGGATTAAAGTGAATAAAATTGACTAAATTAAGCACAAAAGAGCATGTTTTCACTTTCAAGCACAATTTAGGAAGAAATTTCAAAAGCATGCTATTTAGGTGAATAAATGTGGGTTTATGTGATGGAATCCACTCAAATCAAACCAAAATATATCGTAAAATATGGATTCATCAATTCCCCCACACTTAAACCAAGCATGTCCTCATGCTAAACCAAGCAAAGGAGATGAATGAAGGGATAATTATTAATGCAACTACCTACATGCATGTAACTATACTAAATGCTATCTATATATGTCTACACTATGATTCCTATTGAGTTTGGCAAAAACAAACAAAAGAATCTCAATCAATCTAAAGTAGGAACTTAGGGCCAAGACAAGGAAAATAGAGCAATATGATCAATATCCAAAGATTGATTTGAAATTTTCAAAATTAAGTTCAACAACTTGCAAAAAGATACAAAATAAGAAATGGAAACATAGAATTGAGCAATTGAAACCCTCACTGGATGTGTTTATGCTCTAATCGTTCAGTGTGTAGGCTTTAATCACTCAATCCTCCTTTAATCATGTTTCTCAAAGATTTGTGATAAACCACTATTTTATGATTTATCTTGTACTCAATTAAGTGTTTTTATCAATTCTTCACTCACTTATTCATAAGATTTGCATGGTTTTATAATTCCTTCCTTATTCTATGATATATGTGAAAACATGTTTCCTATGCTTTAAAAATATTTACTTTAATTATCCTTTATTACCATTCGATGCCATGATCTGTGTGTTAAGTAATTTCAGGCTTCATAGGGCAGGAATGGCTTAGAGCACAGAAAGGAAACATGCAAAAACGGAAGGAACGCATAAAATGGAGTTTTGAAGAAAATGGCAGTGACGCACACGCATGGACGACGCGGACGCGTGCCTAGCGCAAAACGCAAGCGACGCGTACGCGTGACTCACGCGTACACGTGACAAGGAAAAACTCTAAAGGCGCATGGGCAACGTGTGGGCGTCGACTCATAATCGACGTCACAATCCAATGCCCATAAAGTTGAGCTGGAATCGTGCAGCTGGTATGTGTTAGGCACAATTGGGCCACGTGTACGCGTCGATGATGCGCAGTGTCACTTTCACTTCACACACACCACGCGTAAGCATGGGTGACGCGTACGCGTCGCGTGGAAATTATTGCCCCCTCAATTGAAACAGAGAGTTGCGCCAAAACGACGCTGGATTTGTGTGTTTAGCACAATTCTAGTCGACGCGTACGCGTCACTTTCATTATCCCTAACTCACGCGTTCGCGTCAATGACGCGACCGTGTTGTTGTGTCTCTGCCTCAACCACGCATTCGTGTGATCCACGCGTTCGCGTGGATTTGAATCCACTTACCCCCCCGACGCGGAACCCTAGCCGCCCTTCGCGTCACCCTTTTCCCCCTTCCTCCCTCACAGCCTTCTCTCTCCACTCTCTCTTCCCCTCTGCAACCACCACCACCGCGCCGCACCCCTGCCACCCCGCCGCCACCACCCTCACCCCCTCTTTTCCCCATCTCTTCCTTTTCTCCCCCTTCCTCTTCTTCCCCTTCCACCCTCCTCCTTCCCCTGCCCCCACCGAGCCGAACCAACCCCGCCGCCACCACTCAGAACCACTGGCCACCACCACCCTTCACAACCCTCACCCTCCTCGCCCCCTTCTTCTCTTCTCCCCTCCATATCCCTCTTTCTTCCCCAACCACCAACGCCGCCATGCCACCTTCCATCGCCGCCGTGCCGCCACCACCACTACCACACTACAACCATCTCTCTACGTCCAATATTTGTTACTGCGCCCACCAGGTTCCGTTGCACACCGATCCCTTTCCTAGTTAGTTAGTTAGTTGCATATTATTTTTCAAATTCTGTTCAAATTAGGATAGTTAGAGATGCCGGTTGATAGTGGATTTTAGGTGGTTAGGTAGCAAGGATGTGGTTAGTGGATTTAGGTCTGATAATTGCGCCGTTCTTGTTGATTGTTTTATTTATTTCGCAATTCTAACATTGCTGTGCTGGTGATGTTGCTCATCTGCTGTTCTTTACTGTTTAATGCTGTTTTCACATTATTCAACCTAAATTGCATTTCTTGCTGCAGCTTGAGTTCGTTTATTCTAAATTCATGTGACTTGCTATTTGTTACTTTATGCACTACTTTAATGTCATATGAACTAAATTTCTACTGCTGTTTATTACCCGGGAACGTCCAATTTTTAGCCGGTATGCTGCCCGATTTTTTTCGCAAATTATTTCACCCAACCCCTATACATGAATTGGTGTTGGTACTTTTGAATTCTGCACTAATTGGTTTCAACCAAGCCAATTCATGGAAGGATGGGCTAGCATTCTTACTCTTTCTGGTTCCCTTCTTTGTTGAATAACATTATTGATGATTTCAATTTCATTTTGCAATTCTTTTATTTATATGATTTATCATCAATAATCTACAATATCTACTTGATTGTGAGTTGCTTGTTATTCAAGTTTGTGCAATTTTTGTCACTAAGGAACCACAACACCATGCCACTTACTTTAACTTCACTTTTTAACTCTTAACTGCATTAACTTTCTAACTTCTCTATTAGTTTTCAACTAACTAATTTCAAACCATTTCAAGGCATGATTACTGTTGTTCCTGATTAAGAAGAATTCTGAATATCATAGATTTTGGATTGTGATTTTTATTCTCTGACTTTTAACTTGCATACAGTCCAAAATTTTACATATATTTAACTCACTTCATGCTTATATTGCTCTTTTATTCCTCTTTTGCCTCTCTATGCTTATATTGCTCAAATACTATTTGCTTACCTGTTTTCCTGCTTTGGTTTAATAAACTGTATCCTGGAACCTCTGCTTTTTAGGATGTCAGACCCAAAAGGCAAAGGGAAAACCAAAGCAACCACTCGAAAAAGAAAAAGAGGCGAATCCTCTACCACTATTTTGGATATCCTCCATGATGATTCCTGGCGGAAAAAGAATTTTACCCCGCAGGAAAAGGCTGATCAGCTACTGCCCGCCACAGACCCAGTCAAGTTTGCCAACAAATACTGTGAGCTGAAGTATCCGGTCTTTGCAATTTCAAGGAACCTATACCTGGAAAAGACCCTCAAAATTCCAGAAGAACTATAACAATACACCTCAGAACAAATAAAACAGAGAGGCAGGTTCTTCCTAGAGAGGAACTTGACTGAGGTCAATGCATCTTAGGTCAGGGAATTCTAATGCAACTACTTCAAAATAACCCTAGATGCCGTACATCTCAGAGGGAAGCAGATTCTGGTTACTGAAGAAGGAATTGAAGATATCCTCAACCTCCAGCCTAAATCAGATCAGCCAGATGGTTATCAGCAGGCTGAGGAGGATATGAGATTTATGAGGTTTAACTGGGACGCCGTAAAGCACACTATAGCTCTTGATCCTACTGTCTCATGGGTCATGCGCAAGTCAACAGTGGCCCCAAAGAGAATAAAGATTATCTATTTGAATGATGAGGCTCGGCTATGGTAGCAAATTATGAGCAACTATGTGATGCCGAGCACTCATGAGACTGAGCTGCCAGCCGCCATGATCACTCTTATATGGTGTGTGATGGAGGGCAAGGACCTGTACCTTCCTAGATTTATCCAGTACTATATGTCTAGGGTCCATGTCCGAGGCACTCTGCCCCTTCCATATTTGATTACTCAAATGGGCTGCCGAGCTGAGGTGCCCTGGGAGCTTGCAGATGAAAAGCCACATGCCGCCGACTGCAAGAAGATTATCCCACACAGCAGAAAGTTTCAGGCTTTGGGCTACAGACCTCCCTTTCTCACTGCCTCCGCTGAGGCAGCCACGTCTTCTGCTGCCCATTCAGCACCTGCTGCACCAGCCACCACCACAGCACCTCCACCTGCTTCAGAACCCATCTACCACCTCGTGCACCGCCTATTTGACCAGTTGGATCAGATGGAGCGTCGCAACCAGTGGCGATATGAGAGGACTGAGTGTCGCAGCAAGCGACACTATGAGCATTTAAAGTTGATGATCCGATCGGCCCACCATGACATCCCCTCCGAGCCTGACACACCATCAGAGCCATCTGAGGAGGAGGCGGATGACCAGGAGGAGCAGGCATGAGCCGACTCTGAGCAGGCAGGACCCGAGCAGGCTGCGCCACATCACGAAGAGCCCCAGCAGATACAGCCAGCCGAACCACATATCCCTCTACAGACAGAGCCTTCGCTACAGCAGGCAGACCCTCAGGCCACCACAGAGACACCTATAGCACACCCTTCCGAAGATGACACTTCTTCACACCCAGCTTTATTGAGCATCGAGGACGATGCTATTATTTAAGTGTGGGGAGGTCGCCATCTCCGGTGAACTTTATTCTTGGTGAACTACTTTCAGACTCTTTTTATCCTATTTTGTTTATTTTCTGTATTTTTATTTTATTTTAGCTTATTTGTCTTTCAATACTTGTGCATTTTCTTTTGCTGTATTTCTATTTATTTCTACTTTATTTCTACATTTTGCACTTTGGGTTGTGTATATATCTTAGACATTTAGTTTAATTTGCACGTTTAGCTTATTATTTGTGATATAGAAAATATGGATTAATTAGTTTAGTTTACCCTTTTAGCATATAATAATTTGGTTTAATTGAAAATAAAAAGAGTAACTAGAAATTTTAGTTTTTCAGAATCACAACAATCCACCCACCATATATATATAGTAATAAATGGTGGTTAATTGACAACATTTTTCAAGGAAAATACTTATTTTTATAAGAGCCATTCAAAGATTCACATTAAGTTGAATGGAAACTCTTGATTTCTACTTGCATGATATACATAACTGATATATGGTTTTTGAGCTAAAGAACACACAACCCGTGAGTTTTTGAGCTTAATTGCATGGTTACATTTAACCATAGTTTTCATTCTTGTGAGTTTCGCCCTTCTTTTCTATGCTTGCAATCTTTACTTTGTTTTAGTCTATATGTCCAATATAGAATGTATTTACATACTTGCATGTGATTGAGGCCATTATTTATTTTTACTCACTTATCCCAAATAAAGCCTACCTTTTTATGTCACCCTTGTTAGCCCCCTTGAGCCTTTTAATCCCCTTTTGTTCTATAACCACATCACTAGCCTTAAGCAGAAAAATAAATTAAAAATCCCAAATTGAATCTTTGGTTAGCTTAAGATAGAGATTATGTATCAACTAAGTGTGGGAAAACTATGGGAACTTGGGTTGATAGGAAGGTATTAACTCTATAAATCATTTGAAATTTGGGAGCATACTCATGTGAAACCAAAATAATTAAAATACCATATGCATTGAAATGTTGTGTTTATGTTTCAGATTAAAAAAAAATCCCTTTTAATTAAGTAAATAAATAAGGGGACAAAATTACCCCATTATTAAGTTTATTAGAAAAATCAATACACATGGGATAAAAATAAAAAATAAGTTTGGTGCATGAGTATGTGATACAAAAGTGGGAAAATTGGGTAGCTAGGCAAATTTTAAAATTGTATAGAGTATGTATAAGTTAGGTGAGATCTTAGACTAATCAATGATTCAATTTATAGCTCACTTAGCCTTATATATATACCCTCACCTTTACCTTAGCCACATTACAACCTTGAAAAAGACCTCATGATGTTTGCATGTATACATTAAATATTTGTTGATTGGTTAGATGAAGAACAAAGTTTTAGAAAGCATGACTAGGGAAGAATAGAGTGATTAACCCCAAAAAATGAGTGATTAGAGAGTAAACACAAATCCAGTGAGGGTTCAATAGCTCATTTCCGTATATCCATGTTTAATTATTGATTATCTTACAAGTTTGTGAAATCTTTTGATTAACTCAACTCAATTGTGAATGTGTTCTAACATGATTTAGCCTTGGCTGTGCATATATGTTTCCTTGAAGAATTTGACTCAATTAAACCACATGTAAGCTTTATATATATAAGTGGATAGTAATTAGAATTGCATGATTCATTTTGGTAGCTTGCATTTAGAATAGATTGCATTGCATAAGATTCCACCATTCTAGCTTCACTCTTTTCTCTTGGATTTAGCATGAGGACATGCTAATGTTTAAGTGTGGGGAGGTTGATAAACCACTATTTTATGATTTATCTTGTGCTCAATTAAGTGTTTTTATCAATTCTTCACCCACTTATTCATAAAATTTGCATGGTTTTATAATTCCTTCCTTATTCTATGATATATGTGAAAACATGTTTCCTATGCTTTAAAAATATTTACTTTAATTATCCTTTATTACCATTCGATGCCGTGATCTGTGTGTTAAGTAATTTCATACTTCATAGGGCAGGAATGGCTTAGAGGACAGAAAGGAAACATGCAAAAATGGAAGAAACGCACAAAGTACAGTTTTGAAGAAAATGGCAGCGACGCGCACGCATGGACGACGCGTACGCGTGACAAGGAAAAACTTCAAATGATGCGCACGCGTGACCCACGCGCACGCGTGACCCACGCGCACGCGTGACCCACGCGCACGCGTGACCCACGCGCACGCGTGACCCACGCGCACGCGTGACCCACGCGCACGCGTGACCCACGCGCACGCGTGACCCACGCGCACGCGTGACCCACGCGCACGCGTGACCCACGCGCACGCGTGACCCACGCGCACGCGTGACCCACGCGCACGCGTGACCCACGCGCACGCGTGACCCACGCGCACGAGTGACGGATGCCACGTGAAGAAAATTACAGAAGTCGCCCCCAGCGATTTCTGGGCCCTTTTTCGGCCCAAATCCAAGCCCAGAAACACATAATAGAAGCTGGAGAATGGGGGAATCAATACACATAGTTCATATAACATTCATAATTCACAATTTTAGATTTTTAGATGTAGTTTCAGAGAGAGAGAGGCTCTCTCCTCTCTCTTAGGTTTTATGATTAGGATTTCTCTTAGTTTATGGTTATTTCTTCAATTCAGGTTCAATGTTCTTTTAATTTATGTTTCTCTTCTACTTTTATTTATTCTAATGCTTTTACTTGTTAATTACTTATGTTGCCAAATTGGCTTATGAACTCTTCATGTTAGATTTGATTATTCTATTTAATGCAATTTGAGGTATTTCAGATTTATGATTGCTTTCTTCTATTTATGATATAAATAATTTAGATTTTTCTCCCTTTTGGCTTTGGTTGAGTAATTGGTGACACTTGAGTTGTCAAACTCAGCAGTTGATTGAGAATTGGAAACTGCTGATTGATTTGGATCCCTCTAAAGCTAGTCTTTCCACAGGAGTTGACTAGGACTTGCGGAATCAAGTTGATTAGTCCACTTGACTTTCCTTTATTTAGTAAGGGTTAACTAAGTGGGAGCAATAAATAATTCTCATCACACCTGATAAAGATAACTAGGATGGGATTTCCAGTTCTCATACCTTGCCAAGAGTTTTTCTCGTTATTAATTTACTTTCATGCTATTTAATTTCTCTGTTCAACCTTTCAAAAACCCAAAAATACACCTTATTCCATAATCAATAATAAATCATACTTCCCTACAATTCCTTGAGATACGACCCGAGGTTTAAATACTTCGGTTGTAAATTTTATTGGGTTTGCTTAAGTGACAACCAAAACTTTTGCACGAAAGGATTCTCTGTTGGTTTAGAAACTATACTTACAACGCGATTATATTTTTATAAAATTCTTTACCGACAGAAAATCAGTTCATTAATTTACAAGTCATCTAACAATCAACTAATACTTGATGAATGAATGCAAATATCATAAGGACTTTTGTGGGTTGTAATGGGGTTTAGGTAAGGGTATGATTAATATGGTTAAGTGGGCTATTAGATTGGATCTTTAATTAACTCAGGTATCCCACCTAATCCTATATCATCCCATATACATAACAAAACAATCTACCTACCCATTTATTCTCTTTTTCACATTCACTCATGCATACTCTTTCCAATTCAACTACATATGCATCTCTTATTTACATTCTTATTATCATTTCTCTTTCTTTTCTTTTTCTCTTTTTCTCTTTTTTTTTCTTTTTTTTCTTTTTTTTCTTTTTTTCTTTTCTTTTCTTTTCTTACTATCAACAAAAAGAGATGCATATGTTTTAACCAATAGATGCATGAGTAGTTACCCATTTTGCCATATTTTCAATGAACACCCAAAGCTAACTAACTACCAATATTTCCCACAAATTCTCTCCACACTTGATTAACACACACACTCAAACCCAAGCTAATCAAAGATACAATCAATGGATATAATGGTTTTTCACTTAGGGTGAATGATGTGCTTATAATGAGAACAAAGGGGAATTAAAGGCTCAAAAAGTGGTTTACAAAGATAGATGCAAGGGGTTGGCCATATGGGTTAAGTGAGCTATACAAAGATTGCCTCAATCATACTAAATGCAATCTAAAACAATAAATAAAGGACATATAGACTAAAGCAAATCTAAGATCAAAATCATAAAAGGAGTTTATACCAGACAAGAACAAAATGTGTGGTTGAAAATGTGCAACCATACAATTAAAGCTCAAATCTCACTAGGTATTTGTTCAAGCTCTTTTCTATTTTCCATAACAAAGAATGTAACGACTCAACTTCCAGTACATCATGATCGTACCAAAAGTAAGGAGTTACTAACCTATTTCCTTTATTAACTATTTAATATTGAGCCTTTAGTTCGATATTGCGTTTCTATTTTATAGAAAATTCCAGAAAATTTTGTTTTTGATTATCAAAATCATATATCAAACATTTCAAAGTAATAATAATCACATAATTATTAATAATAATATCGGTTATACAAAAGATTTCAAATAAAACTCAGATACAAATCCTATCCCTCTGTATAAAATAAAAATGTTAAGCAATAAGGGCGAGGGAACTCTATGGAAGTAACTTAACTCATAAGAAAATTCTATAATCGCCCACAGCTTCTAACTGTGTCTTCGAACCTGTGTCACTGAAAGAGTGAAAGATTTTGGGGTGAGGACAAACCACACGTTCTCAGTAAGGAATGGGAATGCCGTAAAAGTAATGATTAACATGCAAATAATTAACTTTGCTTAATAAACTATCTTTGTCAAACCCTTTGAAATACTTTTTAATTTTACGTTAGATAAATAATTACTTTCTTTAAATTTCTAAAGCCAGAACAGATCTCTATCGCAAAACTTGCCACATTAAGTATCTTTCAGCCACATAATTGATTCTCAGTCATAACAAATAGTTATTAATTATCTTTATGCATTCACAGACTACTAGCATAAGTAAGAAACTCAATTCAACACACAAACAAGTCACAGCAAGGCAAACAGCACAATCACAGGGAAGTACAACGAGTAAACCCAATCAAATGCAAATGCACACACAAGGATGATGCATGTCTAGCCCTAGTGCAGGTAATGAGCTCATCTGTCGGTTTCTACCGACTCCCGACGTAACCCAGCATTACTAGCCGGATATGGCTTTCCTGTTGGCTATACCCCTGTGTACAGAAAATAACCACTCTGCCACCACAGGGTCCACTGCACGGAGGAAATAACACATCTGCCACTGCTGGGATGTATGCCGACACACCTTTTGTATACAGGAAATAACCCCTCTACCACTACAGAAATGGAACAGGTGGTCATGGTACTCTGTAGTAGGAAATAACCCCTCTGCCTTACAGAAATAAAATATGGATCTGTACCGTAGGAAAGCGTTTCTCAGTGGTCGCACCATCATTTATTTGACTGCCTCAATGCAGCAGATGATCATACAAGTATATCTGGCGTTGCCTTAACGCAACAAATGAATAAACACATCTCTTGGGTTGCCTCAAGCAACAAATGACCTTTCAACAGGTCCTCTGCTTTTTATTCTCTTTTATAATTATAAATACGCAAGCAGGACAAAACCTACGTCCTTGCCAACAATTTCATAAACTAAATACCTTTCCTCAAAAGAATCAGTGTAATTATCATCATAAGTTATCATTCTCGTTATTCATCTCCAGTTACATATTCTTATACAATATCTCTCTCTTTCTTTATTCAATCATGTTGTACAAACTTTACGACTTCCACTTTTGTAACCTCTTAACTCGAACCAATTTTAAAACTATTTTTCTAGTTTAATTTTCTTTAAAAAGACTCAAGAAAATCATTTATTTTAAATTCGCTAAATACTTTTCAAAACATCACCCTCTTACTAAAAGTACCCAAATAAAACTCTTTTTCAAGTTTACTAACTTCCCAAAGACTCAAAAACCATCTCTCTTTACCATTCAAATTCAAATATTATATATTCATTAAACTTTTAAAAAGTAATTCTTTATTTCAAACCCCAAGCATAACTCTCTTCATATTGAATAAATCTCAAAACATAACTTCTTTTATAAATAATTCAAACTTGAACATAAACCTTGGTAATTCAAATTCAAAATAGTATAATTCTCTTCTTACCTAAATAAAACTCAAATAATATAATTTTCCAAGTTCAAAATCTTCTAAAATAACTTTTCAAATAAAACTTTAGAGTTTATAAAATTTCGGCAGCACCTCCCCTAAAACTCGAACTTAGCCACCCTTACGGGTTCTCTCTTTCTCAACATCTCATCAAATCTTTCTCAACAATTATCACAGCAAATCAATCAGAAATTTAACAATCCGCAATAGTTAATAATTCAGCCATAATCCGCAACTTCCACATACTCTATCTATCCAACTTCAATTTGATCAATTCATAAATTATTTTAACCAAAGGACTAACAATTTTGCACTTTCCAAACACCCAAAACACATTATCACCTAACTTAACCAGAATCTTAGCAATATTGACACTAAAACACATAGAATATGTATTATTTACATAATTCCAGTTCTCTTATAATATGTTCACCCAAAAATTTTGCTCCATATAGTTTCCAATTATCACAAGTTATCCTTATACTTTTAGAGTTACTGATTTTATCTCTAAATTCAGATTTCATAAAAAGTCAATTTGATAATCAAGCTTCAATCTTTAAACAGTTCTCAAACTTAATTCTAATTAATCATGAACCAACATTAACAATTACCAAAACCAATTCCAACCAGTCAGAAGTCAATTTCATAGCCAATTCGATACATCAGAGAACTAAAAACAACAAGCACTACTCTCAATTACCAGAATACAGCCACACAACTCAACTAATTTAGTATAATCACATAGAATCAGAACCTTTCAAAAATTCCATCAAGATCAGAAAAACCAATATCAATTACAGCTTCAAACACTCACAACAAAGCCCAAAGATATTCACAGCAATAATCCAAACTCAATTCATCAATTATCCATACGACAGCTTTTCAATAATTAACTCAATATATTTTAATTTAATAAATTATACTAAATTAATCAATATTTATAACAGCATCTAATTCCAGTCATAGCTCAGAATAATCACAACTAACTAATTTCAAATGCATTTCAAGTCATTAATGTCAATTAAGAAATTCTTAACCATTGTTAACCATTTGCACTTATTCAAATAACTTTGTAGGCATTCTAAATAAAAACGTTTAACTTTAAAAATAAATCCCCTACCTTAAGGTTGAAACTAGCAGAAATTGCCAAACGCAGCAGATCCGTTAGCAACTCTAACACCCGTTCTGCTCTCTTAGCAGCTACCATGATGATTCTGGGCAGCTCCAGTGATGGTAAAAGGTCTCAGCTTCAGCCAAACAGTAGCAGTAACAATTCAGAGTAAAGCCAGAGCAAGGCCAGAGCAACAAAACCAACGGTTCCAGCAGTGGCGGTGGCTTCTTCTCAGATTCCAGAAACTAGAAGCAGAGGCAGAATTGGCGGGCCTTCCTCCTCCAGCAGTGGCTTGGTGAGACGCGGCAGCAGCAGAGTGCGACAACAGCGGCGTTGCAACTCAGTAACGACGATGCAGTGGTAGCTCGCGGGGATGGCGACGGCAACCCGCGGCGTTGACGACGACAAGGCTGGTCGCGGGCTTCTCTTCGTGCGTCTCTCTCTCTTCGCAATTATGTCCCCTTGACGAATGCTTGTGGACGGATCGGCAGTAATGCAAGCTTGTGGCTCCATGGCAGATCAACAGCGACAGTGAACAGGACACGACGGCGGCCTCTCTCCCTCTCGGCGCTGCTCCCTGCCTCGGCTCCGGTCTTCCCCCGCAACGGCGTTGGCGATAGGACGGCAGCTATGTGGCGACGGCTCCCCCTTCTCTTCACTCCTTTGTCTCTGTTGAGTGTGGGTGTGTGTGATATGAGTTGATGAGAGTGAGTGTGCTGTCCGTGTGAGAGGGGGGGTGGAAGGGGGGTGGGGTTCGGCGGTCGAAGGGAGAAGAAAATGGGTAGGTTAGGATTTCTGATTAGGAACTTAAGGTTTCCAATTTGGGAAATTAGGGTTTCTGAGTTTGATTTGGGAATTAGGGTTAGAAATTAGGGATTTTATAAAGTAATATGGATAGATATGAATAGATATTTTGATACAATTGGAGGGTAGAGTAATTTTAAAATCAAATGTACTCTATTAAAAATATTTAGGAACATTATTTATCAACATATTGCTAAGTTCAATTAATTATTTCTAATAAAATAATTTCTAGGAGTTCAAATTAATAACATAGTTCATTCAAAATAGAATTTATTTAAATTAAATTATACAATTCTTCTTATTTTTCAATTATCAAAATTATAATTTCAATTATACCAAATATCCAATAAAGATTATATAAAAATTCTAATTAATTTAAACTCCAATTAGCATGAAACTCCATTTAATTACCTTTAGTAAAATAATTTTCTTAAAATAAAATTATCAACAAATAAAATAAATCACAAATAACTAATTATTTAATTTTCAAAAACTAGGGTTGTTACATTCTACCCACCTTAGAAAAATTTTCGTCCTCGAAAATTGCTAGAATAAAATAAATCTGAACTTAAATAAAATAAAACAGAATATATGAAAGAAGCATAGGCATTTGTCAAGAATGAATATTCAAAGAGTTACGTAAGACATCAGATTCATAGGCAAGCAAAGGTATACAAGAATGACAAGGTATGGTTAGGAAACAATCAAATCACATTCTAAGGAGGAAATTCAAACCAGAGAATTCCAATGAAAGCAACGAAGAAAAAGATGGCACGAGTTCATGTGGCACGAATAAAGATTATATGTCGAATCGAAGCTAACTTCATAACCTCTAACGCTCCCAAACCCCGTGAATCGCATTACCTATTCTTCTATTTCGTCTATGATAACCCATTAGTGTTCCCAAATACATAAATCATTAGTATTAAGTTGGCCAGACCTAATACCATGAGGCATGCAATGGTAGATGGTGCACGAAATTGTGATCATCAACAATGGCGCCAAAGACTTGGAGCTCTCAAACGTGAATCACACTTTGTCACAATTTCGCACAACTAACCAGCAAGTGCACTGGGTCATCCAAGTAATACCTTACGTGAGTAAGGGTCGATCCCACGGAGACTGTCGGCTTGAAGCAAGCTATGGTCACCTTGTAAATCTTAGTCAGGCGAATTCAGATGGTGATGGAGAATTGATAATTAAAAGATAAATAAAACATAAAATAAAGATAGAGATACTTATGTAATTCTTTGGTTGGAATTTCAGATAAGCATATGAAGATGCTTTGTTCCCCCTGAACCTCTGCTTTCCTATTGCCTTCTTCCATTCATTCATACTCCTTTCCATGGCAAGCTTTATGTTAGGCATTGATAAACCCATATTTTATGATATATTTTGTGCTTAGTTTGAGTGATTTATTTAATCCTTCACCCACTTATTCATATTAATTGCATAGTTTTATTTTCCCTTCCTCATTATGTGATGTATGTGAAAAACATGTTTCCTATGCTTTAAAACTAATTATTTTAATTACCTTTAATTCCATTCGATTCCGTGACTAGTGTGTTGAGTAGTTTCAGATCTTCTAAGGCAAGAATGACTTAAAGGATGGAAAGGAAACATACAAAAATGGAAGGAAAGCAGAAAACGGAGTTTCTAAAGAAACTGGCATCCACGCGATCGCATGGGCGACGCGGACGCATGCCAAGCGCGAATCAACAGCGACGCAGCTGCATGACTGACGCGACCGTGCGCCTTAAGCAAAACATATATGACGCGGCCGCATGACTGACGCGACCGCGTGACCCACGCGGACGTGTGACAGAGGCCACGCACCAGAAATTGCAGAAAACGCTCCCAGCGATTTCTGAAGCCCTTTTTGGCCCAAATCCAAGTCCAGAAGGCAAAGACCAGAGGTTTTGAAGTGAGGGAATGCATCCATTCATAGAGAGACGACTTTAGTTTAGTTTTCATGAGTTAGATTTAGTTTAGAGAGAGGTTCTCTCCTCTCTCTTAGGATTAGGATTTAGGATTTCTCTTAATTCGGGAGTAACTCTCGATCCCAGGTTTAATGTTCCTTTATTTCAAGCTTCTCTTTTACTTTTATTCACTACTTTAGTTGATTATTTACTTTTGCAATTAAATTTATGAATTCTTCCATGTTATAGATTATTATTTTGGATTAATGTTATTTGAGGTATTTCAGTTAATATTGCTTTCTTTTATTTATTAGTTACAATTATTCCCAATCTGAAGACATTCTTATTCCAGTAGATTTACTTTTCTCCTTTTGGTTTTGGTTAAGAGATCAGTAACTCAGGAGTTATCAAATTCAAACATGTTTGATAATTGTTATCTTTGTTAATTGAATTGAGCTTCAAGAATCCCAATCTTTTCTTAGAAAATAAAATAGGATCCGAAGATCAATCCAATTAATCCCTTGACCTTCCTTTATCTTAGTAAAGGTTAACAAAGCAGAATTAAGATTCAATTCTCATCATCATTGATAAGGATAGCCAGGATAGGACCTCTAGTTTCTCATACCTTGCCAAAAGTTTATTTACAGTCATTTATTTATTTTACTTGCCATTTAAATTGCTTGTTCTTCATTTACTTTATTCGCTAATTAAACTAATCACTCTTCATTCTCAAAACCCCAATTTACAATCTCCATAACCAATAATAAGAACATACTTCCCTGCAGTTCTGATGAGCGGATATTTTATACGCTTTTTGGGGTTAATTTCATATAGATTTTAGTATGTTTTAGTTGGTTTTTAGTTTATTTTCATTAGTTTCTAGGAAAAATCCACATTTCTGGACTCTACTATGAGTTTGTGTGTTTTTCTATAATTTCAGGTATTTTCTGGCTGAAATTGAGGGAGCTGAGCAAAAATTTGATTCAGGCTGAAAAAGGACTGCTGATGCTGTTGGATTCTGACCTCCCTGCACTCAAAATGGATTTTCTGGAGCTACAGAACTCCAAATGGCGTGCTTCCAATTGTGTTGGAAATTAGACATCTAGGGCTTTCCAGCGATATATAATAGTCCATACTTTGCTCAAAAATAAACGACGTAAACTAGCATTCAACGCTAGCTCTCTGCCCAATTCTGGCGTCCAGCGCCAGAAACAAGTTGCAAGTTGGAGTTCAACGCCAGAAAAGGATCCAAAGCTGGCGTTGAACGCCCAAAACAGCCCCAGGCACGTGAGAAGCTTTAGTCTCAGCCCCAACACACACCAAGTGGGCCCCAGAAGTGGATTTCTGCACTATCTGTTATAGTTTACTCATTTTCTGTAAACCTAGGTTACTAGTTTAGTATTTAAACAACTTTTAGAGATTTATTTTGCATCTCATGACATTTTTTAGATAAAAACTTTATACTCTTTGACGGCATGAGTCTCTGAACTCCATTGTTGGGGGTGAGGAGCTCTGCTGTGTCTCGATGAATTAATGCAAGTATTTCTGTTTTCCATTCAAACATGCGTGTTCCTATCTAAGATATCCATTCGCGCCTAACTATGGAGAAGGTGATGATCAGTGACACTCATCACCTTCCTCAATCCATGAACGTGTGTCTGACAATCACTTCTGTTCTACATCAGATTGAATGAATATCTCTTAGATTTCCTAATCAGAATCTCTGTGGTATAAGCTAGATTGATGGCGGCATTCATGAGAATCCGGAAAGTCTAAACCTTGTCTGTGGTATTCCGAGTAGGATTTTGGGATTGGATGGCTGTGACGAACTTCAAACTCGCAAGTGCTGGGCGTAGTGACAGACGCAAAAGGATAGTAAATCCTATTCTGGTACGACTGAGAACCTGCAGATGATTAGCCGTGCGGTGACAGCGCACCTGGACCCT
This sequence comes from Arachis hypogaea, assembly GCF_003086295.3. Taxonomy (NCBI): domain Eukaryota; kingdom Viridiplantae; phylum Streptophyta; class Magnoliopsida; order Fabales; family Fabaceae; genus Arachis; species Arachis hypogaea. The sequence continues at coordinate 96,310,243 of NC_092050.1, read as the reverse complement.
TTTCACTGGAAGGATGGATGGTAGCCATTGACAACGGTGATCCACCTACACACAGCTTGCCATAGGAGGACGTGCGTGCATGAATCAGAGGACAGAGGAAAGCAGAGATTCTGAAGACAAAGCATCTCCAAAACTCCAATATATTATCCATTACTGCATAACAAGTAACCTTTAATCCATGCTCTCTTGTTTATTCGCAACTCAACTGATAAATATAATTGACTTCCTGACTAAGAATTGCAAGATAATCATAGATTGCTTCAAACCAACAATCTCCGTGGGATTCGACCCTTACTCACGTAAGGTATTACTTGGACGACACAGTGCACTTGCTGGTTAGTGGTACGAGTGTGAAAAGTGTGATTCACAATTCGTGCACCAAGTTTTTGGCACCGTTGCTGGGGATTGTTCGTGTTTGAACAACTGACGGTTTAGTTGTTGCTTAGATTAGGAAAATTTTTCTTTTTGGTTTAGAGTCTCTTATTATTGTTCTTGGTTAAAATTTTATACTTCTTCAAAACAAGTGTTACATTTACTGCCCAATTGGCTAGAGCGTTGGTCTAAGTCCGTGGCAGTTTGGTATACTCTTTTTAAAAATCTTTTTCAAAAATAATAATTTCTCTATTAAATTTTGTGCCAAACTTTAAGTTTGGTGTTTTCTTGTTGATTTCCCTTTTGGTTTTCGAAAATTTTAGTTTAGTTTTCTAAAAATTTTAAGTTTGGTGTGTTTATTGGTGTTTTCCCTCCAAAATTTTCAAAAACAAGGAGCATCAGATCTAAAAATCCTAAATCTTGTGCCATCTTATTGTTTTTCTCTCTCCTCTTTAAATTCAAAAATATCTTTTCTCTCTATTTTAAAGCAAATTTTTGAAATTTACCTTTAAAAATTCAGATTTTTTTTTAAATTTAAAACCTTTTTCAAAAATCATCATATCCTTTTTAAAACTTCCTAACCACTTTCTCTCTCCTCATTTTTTCGAAAATTTTCAACCATTTTTGTTTATTTTATTTTAATTTATTTCATTTTCGAATTAAATAAATAAATAAATAAATAAAAATAAATTTTTTTATTTGACATCATCTCCCTTTCTCCATTATGGATCTAAGTGGAAATGAACAGTCCAGGAGGACTCTGGGGTCATATGCTAACCCCTCTACTGCTTCTTATGGGAGTAGTATCTGCATACCCTCCATTGGAGTCAGTAGCTTTGAGTTGAATCCTCAGCTCATTATCATGGTGCAGCAAAGTTGCCAGTATTCCAGTCTTCCACAGGAAGAACCTACAGAGTTTCTGGCACAATTTTTACAAATTGCTGACACAGTACATGATAAGGAAATAGATCAGGATGTCTACAGACTATTACTGTTTTCATTTGCTGTAAAAGATCAAGCTAAGAGGTGGTTAAATAACCAATCTAAGGCCAGCATAAGGACATGGAAACAGCTGACAGAAAAATTCCTGAATCAATACTTTCCCCCAAAACGGATGACACAGCTAAGGCTGGACATCCAAGGCTTTAAACAAGGAGATAAGGAATCTCTTTATGATGCCTAGGAGAGATACAGAGAGATGCTACAAAAATGCCCCTCTGAAATGTTTTCAGAGTGGGTTCAGTTAGACATCTTCTATTATGGGCTTGCAGAAGGAGCTCAGATGTCTCTAGATTACTCAGCTGGTGGATCTATCCACATGAGAAAGACAATTGAAGAAGCTCAAGAGCTCATTGATACAGTTGCCAAGAATCAGCATCTGTACCTAAGCAGTGACCCTTCCATGAAAGAAGAGGTTCAAACAGTAACTGCTGAACTCAGCCCTGTAAAACAAGCTGCTGAATTCAATCAGCAATTGGACTTTCTAACAAAGCAGTTAGCCGAATTCAAGGATAAACTACAAGAGACAAGGATGGCTAATATAAATATGGAAGAACAATTGAAGCAAACAAAGCAGCAGCTGTCAAGACAAATAACAGAAGAATGCCAAGCAGTTCAATTGAGAAGTGGGAAAACATTAAATACCCCACCTCAAGGCAGCAAAGAGCCAAGGAATGAGCAAACCACCCAAAATTCACCTGAGGACAGTAAGAGCCCAGGGAAAAGTAATTCTGGTGTTAAAACGCCAGCAATCTGGTGGAAGGCTGGCGCTGAACTCCCAGACCATGCCCAAGACTGGCGTTCAACGCCAGTAACAAGCAAGGACTGGCGTTCAACACCAGAAACAAGCAAGGATCTCGCGTTGAACGCCCAAAATGGGCAGGATCTGGCGTTGAACGCCCAAAATGGGCACAGTTCTGGCGTTCAGACGCCAGGAACAGACAAGGAGTTGGCGTCTAACGTCACTCCAGCTTCTAACTCTGGCACTCAATTGCCAGTGAGGGATCAGACACACACAAGTGCTGATGACAACCCCTCTAAAAAGGCTTCTTCAACCACTTCTGTAGGCAATAAACCTACAGCAACTAAGGTTGAGGAATATAAAGCCAAGATACCTTATCCTCAAAAACTCCGGAAAGAGGAGCAGGATAAACAATTTGCTCGCTTTGCAGATTATCTCAGGACTCTTGAAATAAAGATTCCATTTGCAGAGGCACTTGAGCAAATACCTTCTTATGCCAAGTTCATGAAAGAGATCCTGAGTCATAAAAAGGATTGCAGAGAAACAGAAAGAGTTCTCCTCACTGAAGAATGCAGTGCAGTCATTCTAAAAAGCTTTCCTGAAAAGCTTAAAGACCCTGGGAGTTTTCTGATACCATGCATATTAGAAGGTAATTGCACCAAGACAGCTTTATGCGATCTTGGGGCAAGCATCAACCTAATACCTGCATCCACTATCAGAAAGCTTGGCTTAACTGAAAAAGTTAAACCAACCCGGATATGTCTCCAACTTGCTGATGGCTCCATTAAATACCCATCAGGCGTGATTGAAGACATGATTGTCAGAATTGGGCCATTCGCCTTTCCCACTGACTTTGTAGTGCTGGAAATGGAGGAGCACAAGAGTGCTACTCTCATTCTAGGAAGACCCTTCTTAGCAACTGGACGAACCCTCATTGATGTCCAACAAGGGGAAATAACCCTGAGAGTCAATGATGATGAGTTTAAGTTGAATGCTGTCAAAGCCATGTAGCATCCAGACACATCAAAAGACTGCATGAAAGTTGATCTTATTGACTCTTTGGTAGAAGAGATCAACATGGCTGAGAGTCTCGAATCAGAGTTGGAAGACATCTTTAAAGATGTTCAGCCTGATTTGGAGGAGATGAAAGAGCCTCTGAAATTTCCTCTGGAAGAGGAAAAACCTCCTAAACCCGAGCTCAAACCATTACCACCATCCCTGAAATATGTATTTCTGGGAGAGGTGACACTTTTTCAGTGATCATAAGCTCTGCTTTAAATCCACAGGAAGAGGAAGCACTTATTCAAGTGCTAAGGACACACAAAACAGCTCTTGGGTGGTCCATAGGTGACCTTAAGGGCATAAGCCCAGCTAGATGCATGCACAAAATCTTATTGGAAGATAATGCTAAACCAGTGGTTCAACCACAGAGGCGGCTAAATCCAGTCATAAAGGAAGTGGTGCAGAAAGAGGTCACCAAATTACTAGAGGCTGGGATTATTTATCCTATTTCTGATAGCCCCTAGGTGAGCCCTGTCCAAGTCGTCCCAAAAAAGGGAGGCATGACAGTGATTCATAATGAAAAAAATGAACTGGTTCCTACAAGAACAGTTACAGGGTGGCGCATGTGTATTGACTACAGAAGGCTCAATACAGCCACCAGAAAGGATCATTTTCCTTTACCATTCATAGACCAGATGCTAGAAAGACTGGCAGGTCATGATTATTACTGCTTTTTGGATGGCTACTTAGGCTATAACCAGATTGCAGTAGATCCCAGGATCAAGAGAAAACAACATTCACATGTCCATCTGGAGTGTTTGCTTATAGAAGGATGCCATTTGGGCTGTGTAATGCGCCTGCAACCTTCCAGAGATGCATGCTCTCTATTTTCTCTGATATGGTGGAAAAATTTCTGGAAGTCTTCATGGATGACTTCTCAGTATATGGAGACTCATTCAGCTCCTGTCTTGATCACCTGAAACTTGTCCTGAAGAGATGCCAAGAGACCAACCTAGTCTTAAACTGGGAAAAATGTCACTTCATGGTGACTGAAGGGATTGTCCTTGGGCATAAAATCTTAAACAAGGGAATAGAGGTGGATCAAGCAAAAATAGAGGTAATTGAAAAATTACCACCACCTGCTAATGTTAAGGCAATCAGAAGCTTTCTGGGGCATGCAGGATTCTATAGGAGGTTTATAAAGGATTTTTCAAAAATCGCAAAACCTCTAAGTAATCTGCTAGCTACTGACACGCCATTTGTGTTTGACACAGAGTGTCTGCAGGCGTTTGAAACACTGAAAGCTAAGCTGGTCACAGCACCAGTTATTTCCGCACCAGACTGGACATTACCATTTGAGCTAATGTGTGATGCCAGTGATCACGCCATTGGTACAGTATTGGGACAGAGGCATGAGAAGCTTCTGCACGTCATTTATTATGCTAGTCGCGTTTTAAATTATGCCCAGAAAAATTACACAACCACAGAAAAAGAATTACTTGCAGTGGTTTATGCCATTGACAAGTTCAGATCATACTTAGTAGGATCAAAAGTGATTGTGTATACTGACCATGCTGCTCTTAAATATCTACTCACAAAGCAGGATTCAAAACCCAGGCTCATCAGATGGGTGTTGCTTCTGCAAGAGTTTGATATAGAAATAAGAGACAGAAAAGGGACAGAGAACCAAGTGGCTGATCATCTGTCCCGGATAGAGCCAGTAGAAGGGACGTCCCTCCCCTCTCTTGAGATCTCTGAGACTTTTCCGGATGAGCATTTATTTGCCGTTCAGGAAACACCATGGTTTGCCGATATTGCAAACTATAAAGCTGCAAGGTTCATACCCAAGGAGTACAACAGGCAACAAAAGAAAAAATTAATCACTGATGCAAAGTACTACTTGTGGGATAAACCCTATCTCTTTAAGAGATGTGCAGACGGAATAATCCGTAGGTGTGTTCCTAGAGAAGAAGTGTAGAGGATCCTATGGCATTGCCATGGATCTCAATATGGAGGCCATTTCGGGGGTGAGCGAACAGCCACCAAGGTCCTCCAATGTGGCTTCTATTGGCCCACACTATATAGAGATTCCCGAGAGTTTGTACGTAACTGTGACAGTTGCCAAAGAGCTGGTAATCTGCCCCATGGTTACGCCATGCCTCAACAAGGAATCTTGGAGATTGAGTTGTTTGACGTATGGGGAATTGACTTCATGGGACCTTTCCCACCATCATTCTCAAACACTTATATTCTGGTGGTAGTTGACTATGTATCAAAATGGGTTAAGGCCATTGCCACACCCACCAATGATACTAAAACAGTGCTGAAGTTCCTCCAGAAACATATCTTTAGCAGGTTTGGTGTCCCTAGAGTACTGATCAGTGATGGGGGCACTCACTTCTGCAACAAACAGCTTTACTCTGCCATGGTTCGGTATGGGATTCGCCACAAGGTAGCTACTCCATATCATCCACAAACTAATGGGCAAGCTGAAGTCTCTAACAGAGAATTAAAGAGAATCCTAGAACGGACAGTAAGTACCCGTAGAAAGGATTGGGCACGGAGCTTGGATGATGCTCTGTGGGCTTACAGAACAGCATTCAAGACCCCTATAGGGACCTCTCCATACCAACTTGTGTATGGTAAGGCATGTCACCTGCCCGTGGAACTGGAACATAAAGCCTACTGGGCAACCAGATTCCTAAACTTTGATGCCAAATTAGCAGGAGAAAAAAGATTGCTCCAGCTAAATGAGCTAGAGGAATTCAGATTCACTGCTTTCGAAAATGCCAAGCTTTATAAAGAGAAATAAAAAAAGTGGCATGATAGAAAGCTGTCATCTAGAATCTTTGAACCAGGACAGAAGGTTCTTCTGTTTAACTCTAGACTCAGGCTATTCCCCGGGAAACTGAAATCCCGGTGGAAGGGACCATATGTGATTACAAGTGTATCACCATATGGTTATGTGGAGCTTCAAGATATTGATTCTGATAAGAAGTTCATTGTCAATGGACAGAGAATCAAGCACTATCTTGAAGGCAACATTGAGCAAGAGTGCTCAAGGCTGAAGCTAGATTAAAAGCTCAGCAAGGTCCAGCTAAAGACAATAAAGAAGCGCTTGCTGGGAGGCAACCCAGCCATGGGGCATCAATCCTCTAAGCATTTTGCCCTATTTTTATTTTTATTTGTTTATATAAAGTTCATTAATAACAAGGTAAAAAAATCAATTGCATAAGTTCACAGGGTTACAGAAGGAATCTGCACACAAAACAGAGAAAAAGAGCTCATTGGCAAGAAAACGCCAGTAAGAGCCTGTTTTGGGCGTTCAGCGCCCAAAAGAGGCATCCAGTGGGCGCTGAACGCCAGTAAGGATAGCTATCTGGCATTCAACGCCAGAAAAGGGCAACAACTGGGCGTTGAACACCCAAGAGAGCAGCATTTTGGCGTTGAACGCCCAAAACAGGCAGCGTTTGGGCGTTCAAACGCCAGGATGATGGGAAGGAGGTAAATTCGTTTCTTCTTCATATTTTTCATTCTAATTTTAATTTCCATGTTTCAAATCATGATTTCTTGCATACACATGTTAAGAACCTTGATTTCTAAAATCCTTAATTTCTAAAAATCCTACTTTAAAAATATCAAATGTATCTTAATCCATAAGCACAAATCCTCTTTTTCAATCCAATTCAACTCTTTTCCAAAAATCTTTTCAACTCATCAATATATTTTTCAAATCTCCACATTATCTTTTTCAAAATCTAGATTTATCTTTTTCAAAAATTTTTCATATCTTTTCAATTTTAAACTATATCCTCTCTTATCATATCTTCTATCTTATCTTTTCCAAATCAATCTTTTTTATCATATCTTTTCTAAATTTTCGAACCCACCCCCCCTCCCTATAAATATGGGTTTGGCCTCCCCCCTCCTCCATCAACAATTGCACCTAGCTCTCCTTTTATCCCTCTCCTTTCTTTTCTTTTGCTTGAGGACAAGCAAACCTCTAAGTTTGGTGTGTTTATCCGTGATCACTAAGATCATGGCTCCTAAGGGAAAACAACCCACTTCAAGAGGCAAGAAAGAGAGCGTTCCAAAACCACTTTGGAATCAAGGGAAGTTCTTATCTAAAGAACATTCAGACGACTATTACAAAATAATGGGTCTAAGATCAGTGATCCCGGAAGTTAGATTCGATCTGAAAGAAGACGAATATCCGGAGATTCAGGAGCAAATTCGAATCAGGAACTGGGAGGTCTTAGCTAATCCTGAGACGAAAGTGGGAAGGAATATAGTCCAGGAGTTCTATGCTAACATGTGGCAGACAGACAAGCAAAAACTATCTGGAACTACTTTCTATGAATATCGGACCGTGGTCAGAGGAAAGATTGTTCATACCAACCCTGACAAGATCAGGGAGATCTTAAAGCTACCTCAGCTGAAAGATGATCTAGACTCTTTCAACAGGAGAATGATGAGAACAGACAAGGGCCTGGATAAGATTCTAGAGGATATATGTATCCCTGGAGCCAGGTGGACCACCAGCACGAAGGGTGTCCCAAATCAACTCAAAAGAGAAGATCTCAAACCAGTCGCCAGAGGATGGCTGGACTTCATTGGGCATTCTCTGCTGCCCACCAGCAACCGTTCTGAAGTCACTGTTAAAAGAGCAGTGATGATCCATTGCATCATGATGGGAAAAGAAGTGGAAGTTCATCAACTGATTTCAACTGAATTCTACAAAATTGCTAATAAAAATTCTAAAGAGGCCAGGTTGGCTTACCCAAGCTTGATTTCTCTGCTCTGCAAGGATGCTGGAGTAAGGATGGGAATAACTGAGTATATCTCAATTGAGAAACCAATCACCAAAGCATCAATGGAAAAACAACAAGCACAGGATGACCCCATCAAGAAGAAAACACAGGAATTTCTCCCAGAAATCCCTCAATCTGAATATTGGGAGTATCTTGAAACATCAGTTACCAAGATGCAAGAAGCTATGGAACAAATGATAAAGGAACAGAAGGAACAAAGTCAAATTCTTTGCTATTTGATTAAAGAACAGGAAGAGCAAGGGCGTGACTTGAGGGAATTGAAGCGCCAGAAGTTATCTCTTGAAGGACCAAGCACCCCACAGATCCGAGGAACATCCACTTCCCAGAACAAAGGTTGTTAAATTCCAATTTCTGCTTTAACTCTGTGATAGTCGTCGTTATAAGAGTTTACCTTAGGAGTCATATAGTAGTAATTAGTGCCTATTTTGATTTTACCTCCAATTAAGTTATAGTCTATTTTTCTCATCATCAGCAAACATGAATAAAATAGTAGATCTTTTGAATAAGTGGCAATAAAATTCGAGTTTTTAATAAGAAAAATTCTAATTAGTAACATGTGGCGGCAATGCTTTCTGTCTTCTGAATGAATGCTTGAACAGTGCATATGTCTTTTGAATTTGTTGTTTAAGACTGTTAAATATGTTGGCTCTTGAAAGAATGATGAACATGAGACATGTTATTGATAATCTGAAAAATCATAAAAATGATTCTTGAAGCAAGAAAAAGCAGCAAAGAACAAAGCTTGTAGAAAAAAAAGAGAGAGAAAGAGAAAGCAAGCAGAAAAAGCCAAAGCTCTTAAAACCAAAAGGCAAGGGTAATAGAAAGGATCCCAAGGGTTTGAGCATCAGTGGATAGGAGGGCCTAAAGGAATAAAATCCTGGCCTAAGCGGCTAAACCAAGCTGTCCCTAGCCATGTGCTTGTGGTGTGAAGGTGTCAAGTGAAAACTTGAGACTGAACGGTTAAAGTCAAGGTCCAAAGCAAAAAGAAGAGTGTGCTTAAGAACCCTGGACACCTCTAATTGGGGACTTTAGCAAAGCTGAGTCACAATCTAAAAGGGTTCACCCAATTATGTGTCTATGGCATTTATGTATCCGGTGGTAATACTGGAAAACAAAGTGCTTAGGGCCATGGCCAAGACTCATAAAGTAGCTGTGTTCAAGAATCATCATACTGAAATAGGAGAATCAATAACACTATCTGAATTCTAAGTTCCTATAGATGCCAATCACTTTGAGCTTCAATGGATAAAGTGAGATGCCAAAACTGTTCGGAAGCAAAAAGCTACTAGTCCCGCTCATCTAATTAGAATCTGAGCTTCACTCAAAAACTCTGAGATATTATTGCTTCTTAACTTATTAGTCTTCTATTTTATTTGTCTAGTTGCTTGAGGACAAGCAACAGTTCAAGTTTGGTGTTGTGATGAGCGGATATTTTATACGCTTTTTGGGGTTAATTTCATATAGATTTTAGTATGTTTTAGTAGGTTTTTAGTTTATTTTCATTAGTTTCTAGGCAAAATCCACATTTCTGGACTCTACTATGAGTTTGTGTATTTTTTTTTGTAATTTTAGGTATTTTCTGGCTGAAATTGAGGGAGCTGAGCAAAAATCTGATTCAGGCTGAAAAAGGACTGCTGATGCTGTTGGATTCTGACCTCCCTGCACTCAAAATGGATTTTCTGGAGCGACAGGACTCCAAATGGCGTGCTTCCAATTGCGTTGGAAAGTAGACATCTAGGGCTTTCCAGCAATATATAATAGTCCATACTTTGCTCAAGGATAGATGACGTAAACCGGCGTTCAACGCCAGCTCTCTGCCCAATTCTGGCGTCCAGCGCCAGAAACAAGTTGCAAGTTGGAGTTCAACGCCAGAAAAGTATCCAAAGCTGGGGTTGAACGCCCAAAACAGCCCCAAGCACGTGAGAAGCTTTAGTCTCAGCCCCAGAACACACCAAGTGGGCCCCAGAAGTGGATTTCTGTACTATCTGTTATAGTTTACTCATTTTCTGTAAACCTAGGTTACTAGTTTAGTATTTAAACAACTTTTAGAGATTTATTTTTCATCTCATGACATTTTTTAGATAAAAACTTTATACTCTTTGATGGCATGAGTCTCTAAACTCCATTGTTGGGGGTGAGGAGCTCTGCTGTGTCTCGATGAATTAATGCAAGTATTTCTGTTTTCCATTCAAACATGCGTGTTCCTATCTAAGATATCCATTCGCGCCTAACTATGGAGAAGGTGATGATCAGTGACACTCATCACCTTCCTCAATCCATGAACGTGTGTCTGACAATCACTTCCGTTCTACATCAGATTAAATGAATATCTCTTAGATTCCCTAATCAGAATCTCCGTGGTATAAGCTAGATTGATGGCGGCATTCATGAGAATCCGAAAAGTCTAAACCTTGTCTGTGGTATTCCGAGTAGGATTCTGGGATTCGATGGCTGTGATGAACTTCAAACTCGCGAGTGCTGGGCGTAGTGACAGACGCAAAAGGATAGTAAATCCTATTCCGGTACGACTAAGAACTTGCAGATGATTAGCCGTGCGGTGACAGCGCACCTGGACCCTTTTTACTGGAAGGATGGATGGTAGCCATTGACAACGGTGATCCACCTACACACAACTTGCCATAGGAGGACGTGTGTGCATGAATTAGAGGACAGAGGAAAGCAGAGATTCTGAAGACAAAGCATCTCTAAAACTCAAACATATTATCCATTACTGCATAACAGGTAACCTTTAATCCATGCTCTCTTGTTTATTCACAGCTCAACTGATAAATATAATTGACTTCCTGACTAAGAATTACAAGATAACCATAGATTGCTTCAAACCAACAATCTCCGTGGGATTCGACCCTTACTCACGTAAGGTATTACTTGGACGACCCAGTGCACTTGCTGGTTAGTGGTACGAGTGTGAAAAGTGTGATTCACAATTCGTGCACCAAGTTCCTTGAGAAGACGACCCGAGGTTTGAATACTTTGGTTATCAATTTATTTAGGGGTTTGTTACTTGTGACAACCAAAACGTTTCTATGAAAGGACTTTTGAAGGTTTAGAAACTATACTTGCAACGAGGATTTATCCGCGAATTTCTAGACCACGCAAAAGTTACTCTCATCAGGCATCACCGTTGTCAATGGCTACTTCCCGTCCTCTCAGTGAAAACGTTCTAAATGCACTGTCACCGCACGGCTAATCATCTGTCGGTTCTCGATCATGCTGGAATAGGATCCATTGATCCTTTTGCGTCTGTCACACTCCCAACAATCACGAGTTTGAAGCTCATCACGGCCATCCCTTCCCAGATCCTACTCAGAATACCACAGACAAGGTTTAGACGATCCAGATCTCAGGAATGGCTGCCAATAATTCTAGCCTATACCACGAAGGTTCCAATCTTAGATTAGAAACCCAAGAGATACGCATTCAAGCCATTGCTAGTAGAACAGAGGTGGTTGTCAGGCACATGTTCATAGGTGAAAATGAAGATGAGTGTCAGGGATCATCACATTCATCAAGTTGAAGAACGAATGAATATCTTGGAGAAGAAATAGACTTGAGTTGAATAGAAAAACAATAGTACTTTGTATTAATTCATGAAGAACAGCAGAGCTCCACACCTTAATCTATGGTATGTAGAAACTCCACCGTTGAAAATACATAAGAACAAAAGGTCTAGGCATGGCCGAATGGCCAGCCTCCCAAACGTGAAAAGGTCTATGAAAGTGTGTAAATACAATAGTAAAAGGTCCTATTTATAGAGAACTAGTAGCCTAGGGTTTACAGAAATATGTAATTAATGCAGAAATCTTCTTCCATGCCCCCTTGGTGTGTGCTTGGGCTGAGCATTGATGCTTCCATGTGTAGAGACTTTTCTTGGAGTTAACCGCCAGCTTTTGTGCCAGTTTGGGCGTTTAACTCCAGCTTTTGTGCCAATTTTGGAGTTAAACGCCAGAATTATTGAGCTGACTTGGAATGCCTATTTGGGCCATCAAATCTCGGGCAAAGTATGGACTATCATATATTGCTGGAAAGCCAGGATGTCTACTTTCCAACGCAATTGAGAGCGGGCCAATTGGGCTTCTGTAGCTCCAAAAAATACACTTTGAGTGTAGGGAGGTCAGAATCCAATAGCATCTGCAGTCCTTTTTTAGCCTCTGAATCAGATTTTTGCTCAGGTCCCTTAATTTCAGCCAGAAAATACCTGAAATCACAGAAAAACACACAAACTCATAGTAAAGTCCAGAAGAGTGATTTTTATTTAAAAACTAATAAAAATATAATAAAAACTAATTACAATATACTAAAAACATACTAAAAACAATGCCTAAAAGTGTATAAATTATCCACTCATCACAACACCAAACTTAAATTGTTGCTTGTTCCCAAGCAACTGAAAATCAAATAGGATCAAAAGAAGAGAATATACAATGAATTCCAAAAACATCTATGAAGATCAGTATTAATTAGATGAGCGGGGCTTTTGGCTTTTTGCTTCTGAACAGTTTTGGCATCTCACTTTATCCGTTGAAGTTCAGAATGATTGGCATCTATAGGAACTCAGAATCCAGATAGTGTTATTGATTCTCCTAGTTAAGTATATTGATTCTTGAACACAGCTACTTTATGAGTCTTGGCCGTGGCCCTAAGCACTTTGTTTTCCAGTATTACCACCGGATACATAAATGCCACAGACACATAACTGGGTGAACCTTTTCAGATTGTGACTCAGCTTTGCTAGAGTCCCCAATTAGAGGTGTCCAGAGCTCTTAAGCACACTCTTTTTGCTTTGGACCACGACTTTAACCGCTCAGTCTCAAGTTTTCACTTGACACCTTCACGCCACAAGCACATGGTTTAGGGACAGCTTGGTTTAGCCACTTAGGCCAGGATTTTATTCCTATGGGCCTCCTATCCACTGATGCTCAAAGCCTTGGATCCTTTTTATCACCCTTGCCTTTTGGTTTAAAGGGGTATTGGCTTTTTCCGCTTGCTTTTCTTTTTCTTTCTTTTTTTTCTCTCTTTTTTTTGCCTCTTTTTTTTTCTGCAAGCTTTTCACTGCTTTTTCTTGCTTCAAGAATCAATTTTATGATTTTTCAGATCATCAGATAACATTTCTCCTTTTCCCATCATTCTTTCAAGAGCCAACAATTTTAACATTCATAAACAATCAAATTCAAAAATATGCACTGTTCAAGCATTCATTCAGAAAAACAATAGTATTGCCACCACATCAAAATAATTAAACTATTTTAAAATTTGAAATTCATGCACTTCCTTTTCTTTTTCAATTAAAAACATTTTTCATTTAAGAAAGGTGATGGATTCATTTTCATAGCTTTAAAGCATAGACACTTAGACACTAATGATCATGTAATAAAGACACAAACATAAATAACATAAGCATAAAGATTCGAAAAACAGGAAAATAAAGAACAAGAAAATTAAAGAACGGGTCCACCTTAGTGATGGCGGCTTGTTCTTCCTCTTGAAGATCTTATGGAGTGCTTGAGCTCCTCAATGTCTCTTCTTTGCCTTTGTTGCTCCTCTCTCATGGTTCTTTGGTCTTCTCTAATTTTATGGAGGAGGATGGAATGCTCTTGGTGCTCCACCCTTAGTTGTCCCATGTTGGAACTTAATTCTCCTAGGGAGGTGTTGATTTGCTCCCAATAGTTTTGTGGAGGAAAATGCATCCCTTGAGGTGTTGATTTCCTCATGCTCTTGGTGAGGTTCTCTCACTTGCTCCATCCTTTTCTTAGTGATGGGCTTGTCCTCATCAATGAGGATGTCTTCCTCTATGTCAATTCCAGCTGAATTGCAGAGGTGACAAATGAGATGAGGGAAGGCTAACCTTGCCACAGTGGAGGACTTGTCCGCCACCTTGTAGAGTTCTTGGGATATAACCTCATGAACTTCTACTTCCTCTCTAATCATGATGCTATGAATCATGATAGCCCGGTCTATAGTAACTTCAGATCGGTTGCTAGTAGGAATGATTGAGCGTTGGATGAACTCCAACCATCACCTAGCCACGGGCTTGAGGTCATGCCTTCTTAGTTGAACCGGCTTCCCTCTTGAATCTCTCTTCCATTGAGCGCCCTCTTCACATATGTCCATGAGAACTTGGTCCAACCTTTGATCAAAGTTGATCCTTCTAGTGTATGGGTGTGCATCTCCTTACATCATGGGCAAGTTGAATGCCAACCTTACATTTTCCGGACTAAAGTCTAAGTATTTCCCTCGGACCATTGTAAGCCAATTCTTAGGGTCCAGGTTCACACTTTGATCATGGTTCTTGGTGATCCATGCATTGGCATAGAACTCTTGAACCATTAAGATTTCGACTTGTTGAATGGGGTTGGTGAGAACTTCCCAACCTCTTATTCGGATCTCATGTCGGATCTCCGGATATTCACCCTTTTTGAGCTTAAAAGGGACCTCGGGGATCACCTTCTTCTTGGCCACAACTTCATAGAAGTGGTCTTGATGCACCCTTGAGAGGAATCTCTCCATCTCCCATGACTCGGAGGTGGAAGCTTTTGCCTTCCCTTTCCTCTTTCTAGAGGTTTCTCTGGCCTTTGGTGCCATAAATAGTTATGGAAAAACAAAAAGATTTACCTTTTACCACACCAAACTTAGAAGGTTGCTCGTCCTCGAGCAAAAGAAGAAAGAAGAGAGTAGAAGAAGAAGAAATAGAGGAGATGGAGGGGGCTTTGTGTTTCGGCCAAGGGGGATGGGTAGTGTGTATGTTGTGTGAAAATGAAAGAGTGAAGATGGGTTTATATAGGAGTGGAGAGGGGGGTATGGTTCGGCCATTATGGGTGGGTTTGTGTGGGAAAGTGGTTTGAATTTGAATGGTGAGGTAGGTGGGGTTTTTGGGGAAGAGGTATTGAGGTGGTTGGTGAATGGGTGAAGAAGAGAGAGAGAGGTGGGGTAGGTGGGGATCCTGTGGGGTCTATAAATCCAGAGGTGTCAAGGATTTCTCATCCCTGCACTATGTGGCGTGCAAAAACGCCCCTTGCTGCCAATTCTGGCGTTAAACGCCAGGCTGCTGCCCATTTCTGGCGTTTAACGCCAGCTTCTTGCCCATTCCTGGCGTTAAACGCCAGTCTGGTGCCTATTTCTGGCGTTAAACGCCCAGAATGGTGCCAGACTGGGCGTTTAACGCCCATTCTGCTACCCTTACTGGCGTTTAAACGCCAGTAAGTTTCTCCTCCAAGGTGTTCTATTTTTCATTCTGTTTTTCCTTCTGTTTTTGCTTTTTCAATTGTTTTTGTGACTTCACATGATCATCAACCTACAGAAAATATAAAATAACAAAAGAAAATAGAAATTTAACATAGATAAGTAAAAATTGGTTTGCCTCCCAACAAGCGCTTCTTTAATATCAATAGCTTGACAGTGGCTCTCATGGAGCTTTACAGATATTCAGAGCAATGTTGGAACCTCCCAACACCAAACTTTGAGTTTGAATGTGGGGGTTCAACACCAAACTTAAAGTTTGGTTGTGGCCTCCCAACACCAAACTTGGAGTTTGACTGTGGGGGCTCTGTTTGACTCTGTATTGAGAGAAGCTCTTCATGCTTCCTCTCCATGGTGACAGAGGGATCTTTATGAGCTTTAAACACAAGGGAGTCTCCATTCACTTGAATAATCAATTCTCCTCTGTCAACATCAATCACAGCTTTTGCTGTGGCTAGGAAGGGTCTGCCAAGGATGATGGATTCATCTATACATTTCCCAGTCTCTAAGATTATAAAATCAGCAGGGATGTAATGGTCTTCAACCTTTACCAAGACATCCTCTACAAGTCCATAAGCCAGTTTCTTTGAATTGTCTGCCATCTCCAGTGAGATTCTTGCAGCTAGTACCTCAATGATCCCTAGCTTCTCCATTATAGAGAGAAGCATGAGGTTTATACTTGACCCTAGGTCACACAGAGCCTTCTCAAAGGTCATGGTGCCTATGGTACAAGGGATGGAGAATTTTCTAGGGTCTTGTCTCTTCAGCGGTAATTTCTGCCTAGTCAAGTCATCTAGTTCTTTGATGAGCAATGGAGGTTCATCCTCCCAAGTCTCATTACCAAACAACTTGGCATTTAGCTTCATGATTGCTCCAAGGTACTTAGCAACTTGCTCTTCAGTAACATCTTCATCCTCTTCAGAGGAAGAATACTCATCAGAGCTCATGAATGGTAGAAGTAAATTCAATGGAATCTCTATGGTCTCAGTGTGAGCCTCAGATTCCCATGGTTCCTCATTAGGGAACTCCTTGGAGGCTAGTGGGCGTCTATTGAGGTCTTCCTCAGTGGAGATTACTGCCTCTTCCTCCTTTCCAGGTTCGGCCATGTGAGACGTGTTTATGGCCTTGCACTCTCTCTTTGGATTCTCTTCTGTATTGCTTGGGAGAGTACTGGAAGGGAGCTCAGTAATTTTCTTACTCAGCTGACCCACTTGTGCCTCCAAATTTCTAATGGAGGACCTTGTTTTAATCATGAAACTTTGAGTGGTTTTGATTAGATCAGAGACAATGGCTGCTAAGTCAAAGTGGCTTTGCTTAGAATTCTCTGTCTGTTGCTAAGAAGATGATGGAAAAGGCTTGCTATTGTTAAACCTGTTTCTTCCACCATTATTGTTGTTGAAACCTTGTTGAGGTCTCTGTTGATCCTTCCATGAGAGATTTGGATGATTTCTCCATGAAGGATTATAGGTGTTTCCATAGGGTTCTCCCATGTAATTTACCTCTTCCATTGCTGGGTTCTCAGGATCATAAGCTTCTTCTTCAGAGGAAGCTTCCTTAGTACTGCCTGTTGATGCTTGCATTCCAGACAGACTCTGAGAAATCATATTGACTTGCTGAGTCAATATTTTATTCTGAGCCAATATGGCATTCAGACTATCAATCTCAAGAACTCCTTTCTTCTGAGCTATCCCATTATTCACAGGATTCCTTTCAGAAGTGTACATGAATTGGTTATTTGCAACCATTTCAATGAGTTCCTAAGCTTCTGTAGGCGTCTTCTTCAGATGAAGAGATCCTCCAGCAGAGCTATGCAATGACATCTTGGATAGTTCAGACAGACCATCATAGAAAATACCTATGATGCTCCATTCAGAAAGCACGTCAGAAGGACATCTTCTGATCAATTGCTTGTATCTTTCCCAAGCTTCATAGAGGGATTCTCCTTCCTTTTGTCTGAAGGTTGATGACAAGTCATCTTAGCCTAGTTTCACTAGCCTTTTTCTTTTGTTTTCAATAGAATTATGCACTTACTTGAGCCAAAAGCAAGCCAATTGGGTAGACTTTCATGTTTCCTTTGATTTAATCAACCATGTATGAATTCATGCTATTTCATGAGGTTTTGTGCTATAATTGTCACATATTATGAAAGAATGAATATCTCATGATTTTGAGCATAGCTTTGATGTGTTTGGTTGATTAATGATAGGTGAAGAAAGCTTGGAGAAAGGTTGATGGAAGAAGGAAGGGCTAGGAGGAAGAGAGAACAAAAAGTTTGAGCAAAAGTTTGCCTCAAACTTTAGCTCAAACTTTTGGATTAATTATGAACCAGGAAGTAAAAGCTGGAGCAAAAGTTAGACCCCTAACTTTTTGGCTAACGTTGGCGCCATGAATAACCAAGGGGAGGCCAACGTTGGAGCAAAAGTTAGACCCCTAACTTTTGCCCCAACGTTGGTATCAGCAAAACAAGGGTGCTGATGTGAAAAGTTGGAGCAAAAGTTAGACCCCTAACTTTTACTCCAACTTTTACTTAAGCTTTCATGTTTCCAACCCGGTTCAATTCGGTTCTTCTCCAAACTCCAAGAGCAATCAACCAAGGCCTCTCTCAACCCAATTCCACCAAGAGCAAAAGCCCAATTGAAGGCTTGAAGACCATTTGAAGAAAGTGTATAAATAGATTTGAATTTAAGTTTTAAGGGAGCTTCCCTTTTAGTTTTTCAGAATAGCTTTCTTTTCGGTTTGGCTTAGAGCTCACTTTTATTTTTCTTAGCATTGTTGTTTAATTCAAGAGAATTTGGGAGGAGAATTGATCTCTCTTCTTCCTTGTTCTTGCCCAGCACTCTTTATTTTTCTTGTCTTGGATTTTGGGTGGAGAGTTGAAGAAATTCTGTTTCAATCTCACCTTGGGATCTTGTTTAATTTTCTGCTTAATTGAATTTCAGTTTCGGTTACTTGCTTCTTCATCTACTTTCTTTGCAATCTACATTTCCTTTGCAATTGTTCTTGTTGGATCTAGGAAGGCATTGAGATCTAGACTTGGTTTTCTAGTCTCTTGGGTCCTGAGATCCGGATTTCCCATTTCCCATTCCCTGTTTACTGTTTTCATGCTTATTTACATTTCTGTTTTAAGATCCGGTTTGATTCAAGACATCCTTTACTTCTCTGTTTGTTGCAATTTACTTTTCCTTGTTTAATTCCTGCAAATCCAACTCCCAATTCCCTTTACAATTCAAGCCATTTACATTTCTTGCACTTTAAGATTCTGCAATTTACATTTCTTGCGTTCTAAGTTTCTGCCATTTAATTTCTTGCTCTTTAAGATTCAGCACTTTAAATTCCAGTTCTCTTTAATTTCATGCAATTCATCAATTTCCTTTACTTTCTATGCAATTTAAATTCTGCAAATCACAAATCTCTCAACCAATTCTTGATTCGCTTGACTAAATCAACCACTAAACTAAAATTGCTCAATCCTTCAATCCCTGTGGGATCGACCTCACCCCCGTGAGTTATTATTACTTGATGCGACCCGGTGCACTTGCCGGTTAGATTTGGGTGTTTTGGAGAAATTCGTTTCTCTACAAAAATATCCCATCAAGTTTTTGGCGCCGTTGCCGGGGATTGATTAGATTGACAATGATTAAGTGAGGTGGTGATGGGATATTTTCGTAGAGAAACGAATTTCTCCAAAACACCCAAATCTGACCGACAAGTGCACCGGGTCGCATCAAGTAATAATAACTCACGGGGGTGAGGTCGATCCCACAGGGATTGAAGGATTGAGCAATTTTAGTTTAGTGGTTGATTTAGTCAAGCGAATCAAGAATTGGTTGAGAGATTTGTGATTTGCAGAATTTGAATTGCATAGAAAGTAAAGGAAATTGATGAATTGCATGAAATTAAAGAGAACTGGAATTTAAAGTGCTGAATCTTAAAGAGCAAGAAATTAAATGGCAGAAACTTAGAACGCAAGAAATGTAAATTGCAGAATCTTAAAGTGCAAGAAATGTAAATGGCTTGAATTGTAAAGGGAATTGGGAGTTGGATTTGCAGGAATTAAACAAGGAAAAGTAAATTGCAACAAACAGAGAAGTAAATGATGTCTTGAATCAAACCGGATCTTAAAACAGAAATGTAAATAAGCATGAAAATAGTAAACAGGGAATGGGAAATGGGAAATCCGGATCTCAGGACCCAAGAGACTAGAAAACCAAGTCTAGATCTCAATGCCTTCCTAGATCCAACAAGAACAATTGCAAAGGAAATGTAGATTGCAAAGAAAGTAGATGAAGAAGCAAGTAACCGAAACTGAAATTCAATTAAGCAGAAAATTAAACAAGATCCCAAGGTGAGATTGAAACAGAATTTCTTCAACTCTCCACCCAAAATTCAAGACAAGAAAAATAAAGAGTGCTGGGCAAGAACAAGGAAGAAGAAAGATCAATTCTCCTCCCAAATTCTCTTGAATTAAACAACAATACTAAGAAAAATAAAAGTGAGCTCTAAGCCAAACCGAAAAGAAAGCTATTCTGAAAAACTAAAAGGGAAGCTCCCTTAAAACTTAAATTCAAATCTATTTATACACTTTCTTCAAATGGTCTTCAAGCCTTCAATTGGGCTTTTGCTCTTGGTGGAATTGGGTTGAGAGAGGCCTTGGTTGATTGCTCTTGGAGTTTGGAGAAGAACCGAATTGAACCGGGTTGGAATCATGAAAGCTTGAGTAAAAGTTGGAGTAAAAGTTAGGGGTCTAACTTTTGCTCCAACTTTTCACATCAGCACCCTTGTTTTGCTGATACCAACGTTGGGGCAAAAGTTAGGGGTCTAACTTTTGCTCCAACGTTGGCCTCCCCTTGGTTATTCATGGCGCCAACGTTAGCCAAAAAGTTAGGGGCTAACGTTGGCACAAACTTTTGCTAGTCCAGGGAGTAATTTTCATGCGCCAACGTTAGCCAAAAAGTTAGGGGCTAACGTTGGCGCAAACTTTTTGTGCATCCAGGGAGTGTTTTTCATGCCAAAAGTTAGCCAAAAAGTTAGGGGTCTAACTTTTGCTCCAGCTTTTGCCCAAAAGTTAGCCAAAAAGTTAGGGGTCTAACTTTTGCTCCAGCTTTTACTTCCTGGTTCATAATTAATTCAAAAGTTTGAGCTAAAGTTTGAGGCAAACTTTTGCTCAAACTTTTTGTTCTCTCTTCCTCCTAGCCCTTCCTTCTTCCATCAACCTTTCTCCAAGCTTTCTTCACCTATCATTAATCAACCAAACACATTAAAGCTATGCTCAAAATCATGAGATATTCATTCTTTCATAATATATGACAATTATAGCATAAAAACTCATGAAATAGCATGAATTCATACATGGTTGATTAAATCAAAGGAAACATGAAAATCTACCCAATTGGCTTGCATTTGGCTCAAGAAAGTGCATAATTCAATTGAAAACAAAAGAAAAAGGCTAGTGAAACTAGGCTAAGATGACTTGTCATCACAACACCAAACTTAAAGCTTGCTTGTCCCCAAGCAAGAAATGAATTTTGCTCAAAGGTTCTTTCAATTAAGATGGATTGAAGAAGAAGAAAAAAATTGTAAGGTCCTGTGAGTGAAGTGATTAAGTATCAGTGGGGTGAACTCTAAATCATATGCTCATGCAAGGGCTTCAGTGCTCACTAGTCCTCACATATTGGGAGTCTTAGGTCTTAGGATTTTCATCCAAATGGTATCATGGAGATCTCTTTATATGTAGTCACCTTGAAGCAGCTTATAGTTTCTGTGCTTTGGCCTTGACTCTAAGTGTCATGTCTCAAAGCGGCTCTTTAGATAAGCTTTCAATCAATACTCCTAAACCAGTTGGTTTTAAGGTATTAGGTGTTAAAGCACCCCTAAGGATTTACTTGCTCAAGCCTCTTTCCTTGACACAGCTCAACCACAAGCATTTACTTGGCTAACAACTCTTTGAATTTTGTTTCTCCTTTCTTTTTCTGCCTAGTAATTGATGCTCAGAGCCTTGGGCCATGTTCTTTTTGCTTTTGTATTTTCTTTATTTTCTTTTGTTTTGTTTGCTGCTTCTTGGATCAATAAATTTTTGAGAATCTCCACAATACTTCTTTGAACTTCATGTCCTGCCTATGAGCTCCCATGCAAGTTTTCACAAGCATGCAACCTCAATACATAATCATACAACTAGAACCACCACTTCTCCTAATCTTTTGCTTGCCTCAAAATTGTTTAATTCCTCAATCCTTCTTTTCAAAGAACTTTCATGTGATGCATTTTTTTGAAGTATTGAGTGCAAACAAGTGTGAAAAGTGTAGTGTTGTGAATAGTCAAGCATCTTAGTTATTGAATTACAGAAAAACTATGCTATGCAGGCAGGCAGGGGTATTATGTAACTTTCAATTTAGCAGCATCTGATACAAAATAATCACTAAACAATACAACCTTTTGGAGTTCGCTTGCTTTTCTCTTCCTTATCATCATTGCCGATCTTTACATTCCTCTCTCTTCCTTTTGATAGATGATGCTTAATCCTTCCAAAAGCTTGTATGATGCTCTGCAATGATATTGAAAGTTGCTTGTTCCCCAAGCACTTGAAAGAAGAAATGGTTAGCTTGCATGATTTATTTGTGGGCTTTTGAACTTACTTTGGTATGAGAACACCAAACTTAGTACCTTGCCAATGGTTCTCATGCATTGAATTAACCATGTGTGAAACTCTTTTTCTTTTTTTTTTCTTTTTCAAAAGCAATAAAACTGAAAACTAGGAAACAGCAGAATAGTTAACTAGTTCATCCAACATGCTTGAAGCCAGCATTATGCAGAAAGTGGGAATGTGTTTTATGATGGGATTTTGGTGGAACACCAAACTTAGAATCCTTCATTCTCCTTTAGATTGTTTTGGCGTGCAACACCAAACTTAGCTTCTTGCATTATAGATAAAACTAATTAACCTTTTTATTAAAATAGTTATGAACAGAAAACTACCTCCGGTTGGGTTGCCTCCCAACAAGCGCTCTTTTATTGTCACTAGCTTGACATCCTTCATCCTCTGATCATGGAAGTTGAGGTTTCTGTTGCCTTTGGTTTCTTCCTCTCACCGTAGGCTTCTCCTTGATAGTTGTTTATTTTCCCGTAGCCTTCTCACTATTTTCCATAACTGCTTTTCCTTTCAACCCAGCAGCTTTTTCACTGTTCTTTAAGTCATCTTCAGTGGCTCTTAGGGACATATTTCCCTCTTTCTCGCCCAGTTTAGCAAGGTTTTGAACCAGTTGTTCCATGTGCCTTTCAATTCTCTTGAGATATGCCTCTTGGTTTTTCCTTATATCCTCCTGCTCTATTATTGTCATTTCTTGAATTTTCATAAACCTTTCCATCATCATTTCTAGAACATAGAGTCTTTGGAAGTTTAGGATTGGTTGTGGCTGTGTTAATTGTGGTGATTGATGTAAGTCATTTTGGGCGGGTGGTGAGGTAGGGCAGGGCTGGAGGTGTGTATATTGGGGTGGTGTGTAGTGATTTTTGTTGGTATGGTGGTGTTTTTGCAGGTTTGGGAAGTTGGGGTTGTTATAGTTGAAGTCCCTTTGTTCCTGATGCTGAGATTCCCTCATTCTTAGATAAGAATGTGGTTTCCATGGTGGAAATTGTGCATTCACTGTGGCAGAATGTAGAGAATCAATTTGTCTAGCTATTGATTCCAATTGCTGCTGAGTTTGCTGGTATAGCTGTCTGTTTTGATTCATGATTGCTCTCACTCCTTCAAGATTCATTACTTCCTTTTCTGAAATTGCATTCCATGGCGTCTCAAATGAGTGTTGGTTATTGGATCTTTTGTCACTGAACTCTGCAGTTCCTTGGATGGTTGCTGTTGCCTTGAGTAGGCCATCTGAGAAGTAATCTACTGCTCTTCTTATTTCTGAGGTTAATCCTTCATAGAACGCTTGAAAATCCACCTTGTCACTTGCTTTCTTGTATCTTTCCCATGCTTTGAACAATGGTTCTTCCTCTCTTTGTATGAATGGATGTATTCCTTCTTTCATCTTAATGTTTTATCGGGATGATGAGAATTTGGCTAGGAACTTAGCAACCAAATTATCCCAACTAGTGATACTTCCTTGGGGAAATGTTTCAAGCCATTGTGCCGCTTCATCCTTCAGTGAGAAAGGAAATAACAAGAGCTTACAGGTATCATGGTTTACACCATTGAGATTGACAGCACCACAAGTTTTCAGAAAAATGGATAGGTGCTGTTTAGGGTCCTCCAATGGATTTCCACCATAGGAACAATTGTTCTCTATTAGTGTAATGAGTTGTGGCTTCATGTTGTGGTGTTCTTCTTTCTCAGAAACTCCTTCTTCAATGATATCCTTCCCTTTGGCTGCTCTTCTTCCCTATGACATATAAATCAAAAACGGAACACACAGTGATACTTTTGCAAATTGAGTGTAGTCAGTTGAGACAAAACTTCAAACAGTTAGTGGGTTAGTCAAAAATTAAAGAAAAAGTGCTTGATCTAAATCACCACCTCACTTAATCATTGTCAATCTAATCAATCCCCGGCAACGGCGCCAAAAACTTGATGGGATATTTTCGTAGAGAAACGAATTTCTCCAAAACACCCAAATCTAACCGGCAAGTGCACCGGGTCGCATCAAGTAATAATAACTCACGGGGGTGAGGTCGATCCCACAGGGATTGAAGGATTGAGCAATTTTAGTTTAGTGGTTAATTTAGTCAAGCGAATCAAGAATTGGTTGAGAGATTTGTGATTTGTAGAATTTAAATTGCATAGAAAGTAAAGGAAATTGATGAATTGCATGAAATTAAAGAGAACTGGAATTTAAAGTGCTGAATCTTAAAGAGCAAGAAATTAAATGGCAGAAACTTAGAACGCAAGAAATGTAAATTGCAGAATCATAAAGTGCAAGAAATGTAAATGGCTTGAATTGTAAAGGGAATTGGGAGTTGGATTTGTAGGAATTAAACAAGGAAAAGTAAATTGCAACAAACAGAGAAGTAAAGGATGTCTTGAATCAAACCGGATCTTAAAACAGAAATGTAAATAAGCATGAAAACAGTAAACAGGGAATGGGAAATGGGAAATCCGGATCTCAGGACCCAAGAGACTAGAAAACCAAGTCTAGATCTCAATGCCTTCCTAGATCCAACAAGAACAATTGCAAAGGAAATGTAGATTGCAAAGAAAGTAGATGAAGAAGCAAGTAACCGAAACTGAAATTCAATTAAGCAGAAAATTAAACAAGATCCCAAGGTGAGATTGAAACAGAATTTCTTCAACTCTCCACCCGAAATCCAAGACAAGAAAAATAAAGAGTGCTGGGCAAGAACAAGGAAGAAGAGAGATCAATTCTCCTCCCAAATTCTCTTGAATTAAACAACAATGCTAAGAAAAATAAAAGTGAGCTCTAAGCCAAACCGAAAAGAAAGCTATTCTGAAAAACTAAAAGGGAAGCTCCCTTGAAACTTAAATTCAAATCTATTTATACACTTTCTTCAAATGGTCTTCAAGCCTTCAATTGGGCTTTTGCTTTTCGTGGAATTGGGTTGAGAGAGGCCTTGGTTGATTGCTCTTGGAGTTTGGAGAAGAACCGAATTAAACCGGGTTGGAATCATGAAAGCTTGAGTAAAAGTTGGAGTAAAAGTTAGGGGTCTAACTTTTGCTCCAACTTTTCACATCAGCACCCTTGTTTTGCTGATACCAACGTTGGGGCAAAAGTTAGGGGTCTAACTTTTGCTCCAACGTTGGCCTCCCCTTGGTTATTCATGGCGCCAACGTTAGCCAAAAAGTTAGGGGCTAACGTTGGCGCAAACTTTTGCTAGTCCAGGGAGTAATTTTCATGCGCCAACGTTAGCCAAAAAGTTAGGGGCTAACGTTGGCGCAAACTTTTTGTGCATACAGGGAGTGTTTTTCATGCCAAAAGTTAGCCAAAAAGTTAGGGGTCTAACTTTTGCTCCAGCTTTTGCCCAAAAGTTAGCCAAAAAGTTAGGGGTCTAACTTTTGCTCTAGCTTTTACTTCCTGGTTCATAATTAATCCAAAAGTTTGAGCTAAAGTTTGAGGCAAACTTTTGCTCAAACTTTTTGTTCTCTCTTCCTCCTAGCCCTTCCTTCTTCCATCAACCTTTCTCCAAGCTTTCTTCACCTATCATTAATCAACCAAACACATCAAAGCTATGCTCAAAATCATGAGAGATTCATTCTTTCATAATATATGACAATTATAGCATAAAACCTCATGAAATAGCATGAATTCATACATGGTTGATTAAATCAAAGGAAACATGAAAATCTACCCAATTGGCTTGCTTTTGGCTCAAGAAAGTGCATAATTCAATTGAAAACAAAAGAAAAAGGCTAGTGAAACTAGGCTAAGATGACTTGTCATCAGGTGGTAATCTAGATTAAGGACTTTTTCTTTTCTGTCCTTTAATTTTCAATTAACCCACTAACTGTTTGAATATTTGCTTAAGTTAACTAAAACTTCATTCTAGCAATAGATTGAAGTGCCACTGGTTTGTGTGTTTCTTATGTTCTGCTTGTATGTCAGGTACAAGAAGAAATACACCCATCTTTCATGAACAAGACGAAAGAACTCTTAGAAGGTTAAGAAGAGCTGAAAGAGGGAAAATATTGTTGGAGAAGAGGAATCAGAAGAAGAATTCCAAGATATGGAGAAACATTCAACCAATCCACCAGGTAGAGCAGACAACAACAATAACAATCCACCCCAGAGGAGAGTTTTAGCTTCCTATACTTTTGCAAATCCTAGACATTGTGGAAGTAGCATCTTAACTCCAAATGTCAATGCAAATAATTTTGAACTAAAGCCACAACTCATCACTTTGGTTCAAAACAATTGCTCTTTTGGTGGAGGACCACTTGAAGATCCGAACCAACACCTATCCACCTTCTTGAGGATTTGTAACACTGTTAAAACTAATGGTGTGCCTCCTGACAGCTACAAGCTATTGCTATTCCCATTTTCTCTCAGAGACAAGGCCACTCAATGGTTGGAATCCTTTCCAAGAGATAGCATCAACAATTGGGATGATCTGGTAACCATGTTCCTTGCCAAATTTTACCCACCTCAAAGGATCATAAGGTTGAAGACTGAGGTACAAACATTTACACAAATGGAGGCTGAACCCATCCATGAGGCATGGGAGAGATACAAGGCTCTAATCAGGAAATGTCCTCCTGAAATGTTCACTGAGTGGGATAAGCTGCAGAATTTCTGAGGGCTTAACATTGAAATCTCAAGAAGCTTTGGATCATTCAGCTGGAGGTTCCTTGCAACTCATGAAAACTGCAGAGGAAGCTCCAAATCTCATTGATATGGTGGCTACCAACCAATATTTCTTTGCTCATCAAAGAAACCGCCAACCATCACAAAGAAGAGGAGTAATGGAGCTAGAAGGAGTGGACTCAATCTTGGCTCAAAACAAGATGATGCAGCAGCAAATTCAACAACAATTTGAGCAAATGGCCAAGAGGATTGATAGTCTCCAAGTTGCAGCAGTTAACACTAGCCAACCATCAACCACATGGGGACAGAATGAAGAAACTCAAGAAGAACAACAACAAGAGCAAGTACAGTATATGCACAACCAAGGACCAAATGAAGTGTATGGTGATATATACAATTTATCCTGGAAGAACCACCCAAACCTCAGATGGGGAGATAATCATACCCAAAACCAACAACCATGGCAGAGGAACTCAAACCAAAACAACCCAAGAAGCAACCAAAACCACAACCAGCAGCAGACTAACCAAAACCCCTACAGAAAACCTCAAAACAACTACCCCAACCCCAACCAGTACCAATCTAATAACCAACCCACCAACCAAAATGCCTACCATCCACCACCCACATCTCATTACCCACCTCAAGTATCACCTGAAGCCCAAAGAATCACTAACTTGGAGGCCGTGATAGACAAAATATTGAAATACCAGGAAATGACAACCAAGAATCATGAAGCCTCCCTGAAGAGTCTAGAGAGGCAGATGGGGCAAATCTCCAAACAGATTTCTGTTGAGAGACCTTCAAGCTCACTGCCGAGTGACACAATCCCAAATCCTAAGGAAGAATGCAAGGCGATACAATTAAGGAGTGGGAGAACATTGATGAGCAATAATGACACTATAAAGAAGCAAGCAGAGAGCAGCAAAAGTGCAATAGAAGATGAAGAGCAAACAAAGGCAGATGAAGCCAAGGATCAAGTTGTGATGCCAAGCAAGAGAATTGAGAAACTCAAAGAGAAAGACAACCAGCCACACGGTTCAACAGAAGTGACTCAGGGATAGCAGCAAATAGGAAAGAGCATCACACCTCCACTGCCATATCCCCAGAGGTTCAACAAAGAAACCAGGGACCAGCATTTTCACAAGTTCCTTGAAACTTTCAAAAAGCTGGAAATCAATATTCCTTTTGCTGAAGCACTTGAGCAAATGCCTCTGTATGCCAAATTTTTGAAGGAGCTTATCAACAAGAAAAGAAGTTGGGATGAGAAGGAAACCATACTGCTCACTGAGGAATGCAGGGCTTTGATTCAAAAAGGGTTTCCCCCTAAGCTTGAAGATCCAGGGAGCTTTTTGCTACCTTGCACCATTGGGGAATTAACCATCACTAAAGCAATGTGCGATCTAGGAGCAAGTATCAACTTAATACCATCCTCCTTGGTAAAAAATCTGCATATAGAGGAAGTTAAACTAGTCCAGATATCTCTAGAGCTAGTAGATAAGTCAACAGTATACCCCAGGGGTATGATTGAAAACCTTCTGGTCAAGGTGGACAATTTCATATACCCTGCAGATTTTGTGGTTCTAGATTCAGAAGGGGATGATGGTGACTCTATTATTTTGGGAAGGCCATTCTTGGCCACTGCTAGAGCTATTATAGACATAGAGGAAGGAGAATTAACTCTTAGAATGCATGATAAGAGTGTCACTCTGAAGGTGTTACCAGAAGCACAGTTTGGTAATGAGAAGAAAAACTATATGGAACTTGACAAGGAAGAATCACAGTTAAAGGAAGAAAGCAACAAGGCGATTCACAACAACATCCCAAGGGAAAAGATTGTGCAAACTGATGAAGAAGTCCAAGAGAATATTGGAGTATTAGCCACTGAAAGGATGAAAGATCCCCAAGGTAAGCCTACGGCCAGAAAAGAAAGGTCAACGAAAGAAAGGATGAAACGCAGAAATAAAACAAAAAGGGGTTGGAAGAATAGGAAGATTCCAACAGAGGGGCTTTCCAAAAGTGATAAAGTGCAAGTGATTTATCAACAACTAGGATCCAGCCAACAGACTGATGATTACTACATTGTCAGCAAGATACTCTCATTAGAACATGCTGAAATTGAGCACCAGAGAACAAAGAAGAGAATCACAGTCAGGGGAGACAAGTTGAGGCACTACAATCATCAACCACCATAAAAGGAAAGCCCCAATGTCAAGCTAATGACAATAAAGAAGCGCTTGTTGGGAGGCAACCCAACCTGAGGTAATTTTCCTTTCATAGCTATTTCAATAAAAAGGTTAAATGATTGGTATGTATTGCAAGGAGCTAAGTTTGGTGTTTCACACCAAAACAATTTAAGGGAGAATCAAGGATTCTAAGTTTGTTGTTCCACCAAAATCTCATTTAAAAGCACATTCTCACCTTCTGCACAAAGGGATTACTAGCTCCAAGCAATCTGATAAATCATTTAATCATTGTCTGTTTCTAGTTTTTAGTTTTATTACCTTTAGCAAAGACTTAGGCTTTCACATATGGTTATTTTAATGCATAAGAAACATGGCAAGGGACTAAGTTTGGTGTTCACACACCAAAGTAAGTTCAAACGCCTACAAGAAAGTCTTGCACACTAACCAGTCATCTAAGGGCTTGAGAAACAAGCAACTTCCATTAACACTGCAGGAATTCAATCACTCTCTTGGGAGGACTACACACCATTAGTTGAGAGAAAGAAGCAGAAGCCACCAAGAGGTTGTATTGTCACTTAACTCCATTAGCATTGAATTGCTCTAAATTGGAAGTGTGAATATGCCCATCTTAACAGTAACTGTTAGTTTAATAGTCTTTGCATTATGTTTGTTTCTCTTAGAATAAGTAAGCTAGTCTATGTGTGTGCTTGTATGTTTACTTTCACTTAACAAAAAGCATGCTTTGTCCCCTGCATTTTCAATTCAATAAAAGAAATGTTTGAATGTGAAGTGAAATAGTTCTCTGTTAGATAGAAGTAAAATAAAAGTAAGTGGTGGTATATGTGTGATTGTATAGTAGCTCACCTTTAATGAATAAGAACACTAGGATGTCTCCTCTTAAGTAGAAAGTAGCTACTGTCTATGAATCTCAATCGAATAAAAATCCTTGGTTAGAAAGAAAAACAAAAAGAAATAAAAACAAGGGGAGAAAAATAAATAGCCAAAAAGTGGCAGAACAAAAGAAAAACAAAAAGAAACAAAGCTGGACACCAATAGCTTGAACCTTAGAATATATGCCTGTGGTGTCTTTGTATTAGGATCTGCTTGGGTTATTAAGCTCTTTGGAGTGCATCAACACTTGATGACTTGGGTTAACTAACACGGGATCATCAGCTGAAAGTCCACTATCAAGAGCAACCTAACTACAAGGCATTTAGTAGCCCAAAGAGGTGCTGGGCATCAATGTTCTAAGAAGGAATGTGAGCCAAGTGTCTATAGTGAATAATGTGTCAAGTATAAAGAAAAGGAAATGAACTTGCTACACATGACACTCAAACAAAGCTTATGAACAAAATAATAGCCAAGGATAAAGGAACAATGAGAGGTCACAGCAGTATGTTACTTGAAGCTTGAAGGAGACTTTCTAAGCTTAAGAATCAATAAGAGGTGAGTGTGTGCATATCCACATAAAACCCCATGAACTACCAATAACACTCTACTAGCATGAACATCCTCTTCCATTTCATTCTTTCTTCTCAATAAATCATTTCTTGCTTGGGGACAAGCAAGCTTTAAGTTTGGTGTTGTGATGACAAGTCATCTTAGCCTAGTTTCACTAGCCTTTTTCTTTTGTTTTCAATAGAATTATGCACTTACTTGAGCCAAAAGCAAGCCAATTGGGTAGATTTTCATGTTTCCTTTGATTTAATCAACCATGTATGAATTCATGCTATTTCATGAGGTTTTGTGCTATAATTGTCACATATTATGAAAGAATGAATATCTCATGATTTTGAGCATAGCTTTGATGTGTTTGGTTGATTAATGATAGGTGAAGAAATCTTGGAGAAAGGTTGATGGAAGAAGGAAAGGCTAGGAGGAAGAGAGAACAAAAAGTTTGAGCAAAAGTTTGCCTGAAACTTTAGCTCCAACTTTTGGATTAATTATGAACCAGGAAGTAAAAGCTGGAGCAAAAGTTAGACCCCTAATTTTTTGGCTAACGTTGGCGCCATGAATAACCAAGGGGAGGCCAACGTTGGAGCAAAAGTTAGACCCCTAACTTTTGCCCCAACGTTGGTATCAGCAAAACAAGGGTGCTGATGTGAAAAGTTGGAGCAAAAGTTAGACCCCTAACTTTTACTCCAACTTTTACTCAAGCTTTCATGATTCCAACCCGGTTCAATTCGGTTCTTCTCCAAACTCCAAGAGCAATCAACCAAGGCCTCTCTCAACCCAATTCCACCAAGAGCAAAAGCCCAATTGAAGGCTTGAAGACCATTTGAAGAAAGTGTATAAATAGATTTGAATTTAAGTTTTAAGGGAGCTTCCCTTTTAGTTTTTCAGAATAGCTTTCTTTTCGGTTTGGCTTAGAGCTCACTTTTATTTTTCTTAGCATTTTTGTTTAATTCAAGAGAATTTGGGAGGAGAATTGATCTCTCTTCTTCCTTGTTCTTGCCCAGCACTCTTTATTTTTCTTGTCTTGGATTTTGGGTGGAGAGTTGAAGAAATTCTGTTTCAATCTCACCTTGGGATCTTGTTTAATTTTCTGCTTAATTGAATTTCAGTTTCGGTTACTTGCTTCTTCATCTACTTTCTTTGCAATCTACATTTCCTTTGCAATTGTTCTTGTTGGATCTAGGAAGGCATTGAGATCTAGACTTGGTTTTCTAGTCTCTTGGGTCCTGAGATCCGGATTTCCCATTTCCCATTCTCTGTTTACTGTTTTCATGCTTATTTACATTTCTGTTTTAAGATCCGGTTTGATTCAAGACATCCTTTACTTCTCTGTTTGTTGCAATTTACTTTTCCTTGTTTAATTCCTGCAAATCCAACTCCCAATTCCCTTTACAATTCAAGCCATTTACATTTCTTGCACTTTAAGATTCTGCAATTTACATTTCTTGCGTTCTAAGTTTCTGCCATTTAATTTCTTGCTCTTTAAAATTCAGCACTTTAAATTCCAGTTCTCTTTAATTTCATGCAATTCATCAATTTCCTTTACTTTCTATGCAATTTAAATTCTGCAAATCACAAATCTCTCAACCAATTCTTGATTCGCTTGACTAAATCAACCACTAAACTAAAATTGCTCAATCCTTCAATCCCTGTGGGATCGACCTCACCCCCGTGAGTTATTATTACTTGATGCGACCCGGTGCACTTGCTGGTTAGATTTGGGTGTTTTGGAGAAATTCGTTTCTCTACGAAAATATCCCATCAAAGGTTTGGACTTCCACTCTAAGCTTGCTCAATTTTTGAGGTGGAAAGAACTTTGCCAAGAAGGCATTGACTAGCTTTTTCCAAGAGTTCAGGCTTTCTTTAGGTTGTGAATCCAACCATGTCCTAGCTCTGTCTCTTACAGCAAAAGGGAAAAGCATAAGTCTGTAGACTTCAGGGTCAACCCCATTGGTCTTGACAGTGTCACAGATTTGCAAGAATTCAGCTAAGAACTGATGAGGATCTTCCAATGGAAGTCCATGAAACTTGCAATTCTGTTGCATTAGAGAAACTAATTGAGGCTTAAGCTCAAAGTTGTTTGCTCCAATGGCAGGGATTGAAATGCTTCTCCCATAGAAGTCGGGAGTAGGTGCAGTAAAGTCACCAAGCACCTTTCTTGCATTGTTGGCATTGTTATTTTCGGCTGCCATGGTTTCTTCTTCTTTGAAAAGCTCTGTTAGGTCGTCTAGAGAGAATTGTGCTTTAGCTTCTCTTAGCTTTCTCTTCAAGGTCCTTTCAGGTTCAGGATCAGCTTGAACAAGTATGCCTTTATCTTTGTTCCTGCTCATATGAAAGAGAAGAGAACAAGAAAGTAGGGAATCCTCTATGTCACAGTATAGAGATTCCTTGAGGTGTCAGAGGAAAAGAAGAATAGAAGGATGAGGTAGATAAAAGAGAATTCGAACACATAAAGAAGGATAGAGTTCGAATTGCACCTTGAGGAGGAGTGTTAGTCCCTTAAATAGAAGGATGTGAGAAGAGGGGAAGAATTTTCGAAAATAAATTAAAAAGATTTTGAAATAATAAAAAGAAATTTTGAAAATTTGATTGAAATTTTCGAAAATTAAGATTGGGAAAGAAATTAAGTGATTTTTGAAAAAGATTTTGAAATTAGAAATAAAAAAGATATGATTGGGAGTTAATTTTGAAAAAGATGTGATTGAGAAGATATGATTGAGACGATATGATTGAAGATCAAATTAAAAAGAGAAAGTTTTAAAATTAAAGTTGATTACTTGACTAACAAGAAATTAGAAGATATGATTCTAGAATTAAAACTTTTGATCCTTTCTTAATAGGCAAGTAACAACTTGAAGATTTTGAAGTAAATCTTTAATTATAATAAGGATTTTCAAAAATTAAAAAAATGGAAAGAAATTGATTTTGAAGAGATATGATTGAAAAGATATGATTTGAAAAAGATTTGATTTTGAAAAATTATGAAGATTTGAAAAAAATTTGAATTAAAAACAAAATCTTCCCTCTAGTGTCCTTCTGGCGTTAAACGCTCAGAATGGCATCCATTCTGGCATTTAACGCCCAAAATGCTACCCTTTTGGGCGTTAAACGCCCAGCCAGGTACCCTGGCTGGCGTTTAAATGCCAGTTTTCCTTCTTCACTGGGCGTTTTGAACACCCATCTTTTTCTGTTTGATTCCTCTGCTGAATGTTCTGAATCTTCAATTCTCTGTATTATTGACTTGAAAAGACACAGTTTTGAAAATATTTTTGAATTTTTAATGATGTGAAATAACAAAAAAAAATGCAACTAAGATCAAATAAACAATGCATGCAGGACACCAAACTTAAAAATTTTCATATAGGAGACACTAACAAATTGAGAATGCATATGAGAAACAATAAAGCACACAAAACAAGAGAATTTAAAGATCAAAGCAATGAAATCATCAAGAACAACTTGAAGATTAATGAAGAACATATTGCATATTTTCTAAAAATGCAAGAAGAATGCAATTGACACCAAACTTAAAAATTGACACTAGACTCAAACAAGAAACATAAAATATTTTTGATTTTTATGATTTTATAAATTTTTTTATGATTTTCGAAATTTATATGGAAAAGAAAATAAAGAGAATAAAAACTTTTAATAAGAGTTCTAGGAATCATGCAATGTTAGTCTAAAGCTTCAGTCTAAAAAGATTAGACATGTTTGGCCAAGCTTCAGCAGGACATTACATTCAACAGCTAAATTGATGAGAATCAATCAGCTTTTATGATGATAAGAACATCACCTTGAAACTCTAGAATTCATTCTTAAAAATTCTGAAAAGTACCTAATCTAAGCAACAAGATGAACCGTCAGTTGTCCAAACTCGAACAATCCCCGGCAACGGCGCCAAAAACTTGTTTCACGAAATTATGATCATCAACAATGGCGCCAAAGACTTGGAGCTCTCAAACGTGAATCACACTTTGTCACAATTCCGCACAACTAACCAGCAAGTGCATTGGGTCGTCCAAGTAATACCTTACGTGAGTAAGGGTTGATCCCACGGAGATTGTCGGCTTGAAGCAAGCTATGGTCACCTTGTAAATCTCAGTCAGGCGAATTCAGATGGTGATGGAGAAAGATAAATAAAACATAAAATAAAGATAGAGATACTTATGTAATTCTTTGGCTGGAATTTCAGATAAGCGTATGAAGATGCTTTGTTCCCCCTGAACCTCTGCTTTCCTATTGCCTTCTTCCAATCATTTATATTCCTTTCCATGGCAAGCTTTATGTTGGGCTTCACCGTTGTCAATGGCTACTTCCCGTCCTCTTAGTGAAAAAGTTCCAAATGCGCTGTCATTGCACGGCTAATCATCTGTCGGTTCTCGATCATGCTGGAATTGGATCCATTGATCCTTTTGCGTCTGTCACACGCCCAACAATTGCGAGTTTGAAGCTCGTCAAAGCCGTCCTTTCCCAGATCCTACTCAGAATACCACAGACAAGGTTTAGACGTTTCGGATCTCAGGAATGGCTGCCAATAATTCTAGCCTATACGACGAAGGTTCCAATCTTAGATTAGAAACCCAAGAGATACGCATTCAAGCCATTGCTAGTAGAACAGAGGTGGTTGTTAGGCACATGTTCATAGGTCAGAATGATGATGAGTGTCACGGATCATCACATTCATCAAGTTGAAGAACGAATGAATATCTTGGAGAAGAAATAGACTTGAGTTGAATAGAAAAACAATAGTACTTTGTATTAATTCATGAAGAACAGCAGAGCTCCACACCTTAATCTATGGTGTGTAGAAACTCCACCATTGAAAATACATAAGAACAAAAGGTCTAGGCATGGCCCAATGGCCAGCCTCCCAAACGTGAAAAGGTCAATGAAAGTGTGTAAATACAATAGCAAAAGGTCCTATTTATAGAGAACTAGTAGCCTAGGGTTTACAGAAATATGTAATTAATGCAGAAATCTTCTTCCGGGCCCACTTGGTGTGTGCTTGGACTGAGCATTGACGCTTCCATGTGTAGAGACTTTTCTTGGAGTTAAACGCCAGCTTTTGTGCCAGTTTGGGCGTTTAACTCCAACTTTTGTGCCAGTTTTGGAGTTAAACGCCAGAATTCTTGAGCTGACTTCGAACGCCTGTTTGGGCCATCAAATCTCGGGCAAAGTATGGACTATTATATATTGCTGGAAAGCCCAGAATATCTACTTTCCAACGCAATTGAGAGCGCGCCAAATTGGGCTTCTGTAGCTCCAGAAAATCTACTTTGAGTGCAGGGAGGTAAGAATCCAACAGCATCTGAAGTCCTTTTTCAGCCTCTGAATCAGATTTTTGCTCAGGTCCCTCAATTTTAGCCAGAAAATACCTGAAATCACAGAAAAACACACAAACTCATAGTAAAGTCCAGAAGAGTGATTTTTATTTAAAAACTAATAAAAATATAATAAAAACTAATTAAAATATACTAAAAACATACTAAAAACAATGCCTAAAAGCGTATAAATTATCCGCTCATCAGTAGACTAACAGCGTTAATCATCAGACAGTCATGCATATAAAACTCAAACTCTTATTATCAGAACAAGTCACAAAGCATGACAGACACTCAGAGTATGTAATGAAGCATAGTCAGTCCATTCCCAAGGCTCTAATAGGAACGAACTGCTCTGATACCATTTGTAACGACCCAACTTCTAGTACGTCATGATCGTACCAAAAGTAAGGAGTTACTAACCTATTTCCTTTATTAACTATTTAATATTGAGCCTTTAGTTCGATATCGCATTTCTATTTTATAGAAAATTCCAGAAAATTTTGTTTTTGATTATGAAAATCATATATCAAACATTTCAAAGTAATAATAATCACATAATTATTAATAATAATATCTGTCATACAAAAGATTTCAAATAAAATTTAGATACAAATCCTATCCCTCTGTATAAAATAAAAATTCTAAGCAATAAGGGCGAGGGAACTCTATGAAAGTAACTTAACTCATAAGAAAATTCTATAATCGCCCGCAGCTTCAAACTGTGTCTTCGAACCTGTGTCACTGAAAGAGTAGAAGATTTTGGGGTGAGAACAAACCACACGTTCTCAGTAGGAAATGGAAATGCCGTAAAAGTAATGATTAACATGCAAATAATTAACTTTGCTTAATAAACTATCTTTGTCAAACCCTTTGAAATACTTTTAAATCTTACTTTAGATAAATAATTACTTTCTTTAAATTTCTAAAGCCAGAACAGATCTCTATCATAAAACTTGTGACATTAAGTATCTTTCAACCACATAATTGATTCTCAGTCATAACAAACAGTTATTAATCATCTCTATACATTTACAGACTACTAGCATAAGTAAGAAACTCAATTCAACACACAAACAAGTCACGGCAAGGCAAACAGCACAATCACAGGGAAGTACAATGAGCAAACCCAATCAAATGCAAATGCACACACAAGGATGATGCATGTCTAGCCCTAGTGCAGGTAATGAGCTCATATGTCGGTTTCTTCCAGCTCCCGACGTAACCCATCATTACTAGCCGAATATGGCTTTCCTGTTGGCTATACCCCTGTGTACAGGAAATAACCCCTCTGCCACCACAGGGTCCACTGCACGCAGAAAATAACACATCTACCACTGCAGGGATGTATGCCGACATACCTTCTGTATATAGGAAATAACCCCTCTGCCACTACAGAAATGGAACAGGTGGTCACGGTCCTCCGTGCATAAACAAAATCCAGGGAGAATGTTTTTCAAGAGCTCCACCTTCGGTTGGCAGATGCGGGGGCTTGTGTTTTGTGGAGATTGCCAAGTCCATGTATGCTCGGCATCTCCCTCCTCGGTGTCCTCCTCCTGTCTCGGCTCCTTGCCTTTATGTCTCATCCCCAAAAAGAAGAGCAAAGTATAGTTAGGACTCATAGGGCAAGTAGCACAAAAGGGTAAAGGAGAGAGTAAATAAGCATCTAATTGAGGAATTTTTCATAGTGGCATGGAATACACACGACGGCTGGCTAACGTGGCATCCACACAATGAAAAAGTAAGCATGAGTTCCTCAACTAAATGGCCTAAGAAGCAAGCAATAATTGAGCATCAATCAAACACAAGCAAACTTAGGCAATTGCAACAAGAATGAATTAAATTAAAAAGATTGGATATTGAAATTGTGCAAGTGAAAGCTCAAGAGTGATATAAAATAGCACAATAAACAACACCCGATCCATTAATGCAAAGAAAAATACTTATTCATCATGAAACACAAGGAAAAAGTCACATGGTATAGGTACTTGTTACAAAAAGTGATACACTTGATAGCAATCAAGTTAAGTCACTCCAACAAATGCAAAGCATTAAAAAGAAACAAGTACCGGACATGTGATCCATATGATATGAATATCAAGATGAACAAGTAATTTCAACTCAATTCACCAAAGTGAAAGTGCACAATTCAAGATGCCAAACAAGGATAAAGTTTAATGCATATGGTAGCTACAACATATGAATCAAACTCACAATTCATCTAGGTATTTAAACAAGGCTTTTATGCTCAGTGCACATATTTATCAAACATGAAACCAAATTCAAGCAAGAAGCAACCCAATCAATGTTAAACACTTGCAACTTATTTATTTGTCAAACAACTATACTAAAGCCAATATAATTACCAAAATAAAAACGGAATGCAAACAAAATGAACAAGAACAAGTAGAAAATAGGGTGAAAGAGAAGAAGAATAAGAAGAGAGGAGAGAAGAGAAAAAGAGAAGAAAAGAGGCATAGTGAGAAAACAGGGGCGTGCCACTATGAGGAAAGGGGAAGGTGTGCGAGCGCACCCGCTATGCGAGCGCTCCAGGCAGAAGAGGGAGTAAGAAGTGTGCGTGCGCACAGGGGTGTGTGCACGCACAGAGGAAGTTTTTTTTTTTTTTGGAAAGGATGATGTGTGCGTGCGCACACAGGTCCGTGCGGACGCACAAGAGCGAAAAGGGGCAGGGGTTCACCCGCACAGGCTGTGCCAATGCTCCCATCAGAAGGGAAGCAAGTTGGCGTGCGGGCGCACAAGCTTGTGTGCTCGCACAAAGAGTGCGAAAAAGGGTAGTGTGCGTACGCACAGGTACGTGCGTACGCACAGGGCGAAGAAAATAGGGGAATGCCCGCGCACAAGGCATGCTGGCGCTACGAACAGAGGGCAAAATCATGCGTGTGCGTGCGCATAGGTCGGTGCGCACGCACAGGTCGCAGAAAATAGAGGTTGTGTGCGCACGCAAGGGTGGGTGCGTACGCACAGATGCCCTGATTTGCAAAAATTTTTTCTTTCAAAATCTAAGGTACCAAGCCTTAGTTCAATCAAATCAAACACCAAAACATGCAAGAACCCATAAATTCATGATCCAAACCAAAATTAACATATCTAAACTCAAAATTAAACTAATTCTATGCTAACCAAGCATAACAAAAAGCAAATAAGTAAAAATATATACAAAAAGAGAAGAGTTAGAACAATGTCACTAAGCACTTTTATTTAATGTCTTTAAGTTAGACAATTGGGAGAGCCCTTGCTATGGTGGCTTGTACTTGACTTTCCCACCAATTCTAGAATTTGCAATTTCCTCGGGGATCCCAATCCTAACAAAGGACAACCAAAAAGCAAGCTATTTACATATTAACATATTTACAATAGCCACTAACTTTACACCATTGCAACTCCCCGGCAACGGCGCCAAATTTGATAGGAGAATTCTTGTATGGTTCGGAATCAATCAAAGATAAGCATAAATTCATTGGTAGCATAGTCCAAACCAACAATGAATTCTCAAGATCAAATAATAAATTTAAATCAAATATAAACCGAGAGTATTTAAACCTCGGGTCATCTTCCCTAGGAGTTGCAATGAAATATAAAATCATTGGCTATGAGAGAGAGAGCATGGGGAATTGGGATGAAAGCAAGAGAGAAAGCAATGTAAATAGCAAGGAATTGAAAAGAAAGCAATTAAAGGACTCTTGGCAAGAAGTGGGGAATCTAGGTTTCCTATCCTAGTTATGGACCACAAACATGGCAATTGTATGGAATCAATCCAAATTAATCTGATGGGTTGGAGCCGAATTCCAACACCTAAAACTCACCGGCAAGTGTACCGGGTCGCATAAAGTAGTAAAACTCACTTAGAGTGAGGTCGATCCCACAGGGATTGATAGATCAAGCAACTTTAGTGGGTGATTAGTTTAGTCAAGCTAACATTGAAGTGAAATTGAGTGAAAATTTGATAACAGAATGTAAAGTGCAGAGAATTTAAAGTTGCAAAAAATAAATGTGCAGAAACTTAAAGTACAAGAAATGTAAATTGACAGAATCTTAAATGACAAGAAAAGTAAAATGCATGAAAATTAAAGGGGCTGGGGTGCTGGAAATTAAAGAGAGCAAAAGATCAAGCAACTGGAAATTTAAATTGCAAGAAGAATAAATTGGGAGCAATGTAAACAGAGAAGCAAAATTGCAGTGAATAAGAACGTAGAGCAATTGCAGAAAATGTAAAGTTGCAAGAAATGTAAATCAAACTCATAGCAAGCATCAAATGTAAAGTGCAGAGGAACAAAGAGAATTAAATTGCATGAAAGTAAATTGAAAGCAATGAGAACAGAAAGCAATGGGAACCAAAGATCAAAAGCAAACTCAATGTAAATTGAATTTTAACTTGCAGCAAGAGGAAATTGTAGCAAATCTCAAACAGAAAAGTAAAATTACTTGAAGAAGCAAAACAAAAATGAAACTCAACTTAATTGCAAAATGAAGTTGAAGATCTCAGGGGATCAAAGAGACTAGAAAACAAGTCTAGATCTCAATTCCTTCCTTGATCCAACAGAGAACAAATTACAGAAGAAGTAAAGATGAAAATAGTAAAGAAAACTTCAGATCCAAATCACAATTCCTTCAAATTATGCAGCAAGTAAACAAGAGAGAGTTCAAGGTGAGATTGAAACAGAATTTCTTCAATTCTCCACCCAAGATCTAAAATAAAAGAGTAGAGAGTGTAGAAGTAAGAACAAGGAAGAAGAGAGATCAATTCTCCTTTCCAATTCTCCAAAATCAAAAAAGGAAAATTCAAAGAGAGCTCTCTACTACTATTCTCTATTGGAGCCAGCCTCTATGCTTTCTAATGGAGCTCCCATAACAAAGATGGAAATGATGCCTTATATAGGCTTTTTGCAAAATAAAATGAAATTGAAATAAAAAAAATTAAATGAAAATTCTAATTCTAGCTTGTTCTTGTGTCTTTGAGTGATGATGTGGGCTTTGCTTGCTTTGGATTTGAGGAGAAATGGGTTTGGTTGGCCTTGATTCAATTTGGTGAGGAATTGAATTTAAATGGAATTTGGGTTGAATTTTGGCCCATGAGTGTTTGCTCCCAGTAGAGTGCTCTGCTCTTGTGGGGAGCGGAGCATTGAGCTTGTGGTGTGTCTTGTGCGTGCACCAAGTCCTCCTGGCCGTGTCAAACTTGTGCACGGAATGAAGAGAGTAGCGCTCTGCTCTCCTTGGGAGCGTAGCATTCCTCTTGCTTGGGTGAGGTTCCAGGTTCATGCATTGGTGAAAGCATTTGGGGAGAGATTTTCCTTGAATTTTCATGAAGAGAGCATGACAATGCTCTCTTCAAGAGCGGAGCATTATGCTTTGGAGTGAGGCTCCAGCTTCAAACCTTGGTGGAAGCATTGGCTGATTTTTTTTGCTTGTTTTTTGTCCTTAAAGATGCCTTCCACTTGTGCCACAATTTCATGCCAAATATGGGTTTCCATATATCGTTGGAAAGCTCTGAATGTCAGCTTTCCAACGCAACTGGAAGCACATCAATCGGACATCTGTAGCTCAACTTATAGCCCTTGGAAGGAGGCATGGTTATGCTGTGGGCGCCCAGATTTTAACTTAGCGAAAATTTTGCTTCCAAGCTTATTTTGAACTCTTATAGCGCTCAGCTCTTGGCAAGAGCGGAGCTTTGTGTGCTGATTGCCAATCCTCTTTAATTTGGTCATGGGCCATGCTTTTAAAAGCGTGGCCTAAGGCTCCAAAGTATGCTCTAACTTCAAAGTGTGCCCCAAAGTTC
This sequence comes from Arachis hypogaea, assembly GCF_003086295.3. Lineage (NCBI taxonomy): Eukaryota > Viridiplantae > Streptophyta > Magnoliopsida > Fabales > Fabaceae > Arachis > Arachis hypogaea. The sequence continues at coordinate 96,269,031 of NC_092050.1, read as the reverse complement.
TTTTTTCTCCTTTTTAGCTTATTTTGTGCTTTTTGCTTCTTTTTCTTCTTATTTCCTACAAAATTTATAAAATCAAAAGATCAAGGAAATATACCATTTAAGTACAAAAGCATTCATTATTCAAGCACAAATCATCAATTTCTTATATGAATAAGTATAGAAAAACATGACATGGTGACATGTCATCACAATACCAAACTTAAACCTTGCTTGTCCCCAAGCAAGAAAAGAATCATGCAATAAAGATTGACAATCAAAGGTAAGAAGATATAGCAACTCAATGTTCATGGTAAGCTAGTTTTCTAAGCATGCTACAATCACAATGGAGATGTAAATGATTGATGCTTCTATCTAGCTCAATTTATGAAATCTTTCTCTTATATATCTTCCTTGAAACAAGCTTTTGATTTTCTTATGAGCTTCTCCTTTTGGGTGCTTTGCCCTATGAGTTGATAACAAAGCTACGACTTCTAAATGCTTTGTTTTCAAGTATTACCACTTGATACATAAGCACCACAAGCATTTAATTAGAGGACTTCATTAAGCTCATTTGTTTCTTTTCTTGACTCTCTAATCATTGATGCTCAGAACCTTGAGCTTTGAGGGAGTGCATTTGCACTTGAGCCGAGCCTTGACTTCTAAGTGTTTTGTTTTCAAGCATTTGGCTTGATACATAAACACCACAAGTATTTAACAACTAAATTGCCGTTGGTACTCAGAGCCTTCAGCTTTCTCATTCTTTCCCTTTTTCTTTTCTTGCTTTAATTGTATTTGCTTCTTCAAGGTTTTCATGATTTCAAAAGATTTCACAAAATGTCCTAGATGAAAACTTTAATTAAATAAAATCCAATGCAATTGAGCAACAATTAATCATACTAGCTTTCCAATACTTGTATGCACATGCTAAAATCTTCTTTAATTCCTTGTTTGTTTATGATGATGATGCTTTATTGCTTTTGAACTCACAAAACTCAAGTTGGTAGTCATAATGCCACAGCAACATGTTATAAATCAAGATTCAAGCTATGCTTTATTCATACACACATGTAAACAGAAAAGATGAAGACAATCATGCAATTTAAGTGCTGGAAACAAATGAGGAGAAAAGAAACTCTACAACCTTGTAGTTCATCTTCTTTATTGTTGTCCTTTTTCCTCTATTCTTCTTCTTTCCCTTGCCAAACTCAGAATGCTTGCTCATCCTCAAGCAACAATTAGAACAATGGCTATGGGGCTAAGATGGATCATGAGTGTCTCACACAATGAAATGTTAGTAGTACATGTGTTTGAGCAAGCAAAAATGAAGAATAACTATCAAGGCACAGAGAAACAGAAACATTGTGATTGTAAGCATAAGAAGGTGTGCACAATACTTTGCATAAAGAATAAGTGGCACACCAAACTTAGTGTGACACTTTCACTTGGAATTGAGGCAAGTATCTAGTGGATATGGGAACCAATTTTTTTTTTGTTGCATAGCAACACCAAACATAGAATGCAATCACATGTCAATTTTATTTGAAACAAGACTAAATGAAAGGGAACTGTTATATGTTAAATACAATCACCAAGCCAAGAATCTATCATGAATAAGGATCTCTTGGTGATGTATTAACAAAAACAGTTAAGAAGAAAAATAAGTGAGAGCATTAAAAACAAAGAATTAACTAAAGTAAACAGAATAACAAAATGTCAAACCAAAAGAGAATTAACACTGCAAAGGCATTATGGTTATGCAGACAAGTGGTGTTGCTGGGTTTCTTGCATAGAGAATTAAGTGGCACACCAAACTTAGAATCTTAATGTGACACTTTCATTTTTGATTTGATGCAATCATCCATGAAGATGGAAAACAGTTTGTTGCAGGGCAACACCAAACTTAGAATGTAACTATATGCCAATTTATTGAATTTAAACAAAGCACAGAAAGAAAACAAATCAGAAAAGAAATATTACCTACGGTTGGGTTACCTCCCAACAAGTGCTCTTTTAGTGTCATTAGCTTGACATGTTGTTCTTCACTTTCTTCCTCTTCTTCCAGTTTGTTAAGAGGAATGACCTTAAAGGGGGAGAAGATTCAGCTACCGTCCCTTGTCTTGGCCTTTCCTCAGCAAGCTTCTTTTTGCAAATGGCTTGATTGATCTTGCTTGCTGGATCAGGGACAGGGTTGGTGCTCTTGCTAGTTGCCTTCACTCCTTTGGATTCAAGACTTCGTTGCTGTATGATTATTGGAGTTTTGTCTTCATCCTGAGCCTTTTAAATTGGTGGCTCAATGAGCTCTTCCTTCATGTACTTCTCTGCCCCACTTGAGTGTGAATTTTCTTGAATGACTTTCTCACTTTTTTGTTCCTCCACTCCTTTCTTTGCACTCAACATTTGACTTAATAGTTCTTTTATGGAGGAGGTTTGTTGTTCTTCCCAAGATTTCTTCATCTCCTCTTCGTATTTTTCAATCACAGATTCAAGGAAAGTTTGTGAGGGTTGTGAATGTTCATGTTCCTTTGTCACCTCAAGTGCAGTTTCATTTTCAACCACCTCATTCTTCATTGAAAGTTCACTTGATGCAGTAGCCTCCTCATCTTGCTCTTCCACTTTATCCTTCACATCGATCAATTGATCTTCATTTTCCTTGCTTAGTAGTTCTAAGCGTTTCTCTGTGTCCATTTAATAACAAGAGAAATGAAGAAGAACAAGAAGCAATAACAATAAATGAAAAGGAAAAGTAAATAGAAACAAGAATTAAAAGTAGAAATTACAAGAAATTAAACTAAAGAGCCCTAATTCTAGAGAAAGGGGGAGCTTCTCTCTCTAGAGAACAACCTACATAATGCTAATCTAACCCTAATTTCTCCCCCCTTCATCCTTCTTCAATTTTGCCTTAAATAGATTCAAAAAATGAGTTGGATTGGGTTTTGGGGGCCCAAAAAATCGCTGCCAGTGAGTTGTAATTATTGAGGTCATGTTGATAGCACGGAAACTTGTCTCTCAACAATTTTCCTTCGGCAAGTATACCGAATTGTCGTCAAGTAAAAACTCACAATAGAGTGAGGTCGAATCCCACAAGGATTGATTGGTCAAGCAACTTTAATTAGAGGAATGTTCTAGTTGAGCAAAGCAGAATTTGGTTTGAGAGTTGCAGGAAATTAAATGGCGGGAAAGTAAATAGCAGAAAATGTAAATGATGGAAGTAAAGAGCTGAAAGTAAATGACGGAAAGTAAATTGCAGAATTATAAATGGGAATGGGGAAGATGCTCATAAAAGTAAATTACAGAAATTTAAGAGAATGGGTAAGATCAGAAATGGGGATTCATTGGGCTTAGGAGATGTTGCATTCTCCGGATCAAGTTCATTTTCATCTCTTCCTCAATCAATGCATTCATTGATCTCCTTGGCAATCTTAAGTGATCGAATTCCAATTTCTTGGTAATTCAATCTCTCAAATCTTGATCAATAGCCAATTCCTTGGTCAATTGCTCATGAGAAGAGATGAAGTATGGTCACTGATTATACCACATGCATTCCCAAATCAAGTGTTGGTAGGATTATAGTCACCATACCAACCAAACCCAATTTGGTCCAACATGAGAAAGCATTTCTAGCATGATCTCTTCATTCCTCTTCCAAGGTTCAGAAGAGATCCAAGTATGAATAGCTTCTTTTCCAAGATAACTACCCAATTGGATGAAGATTGAAAGCTTTCTAGTAAAATCAAGAGAAAAGATAGAAGAAGAGTAATGAAAATTAATATTGATCCATCAAATTACAACAGAGCTCCCTAACCCAATGAAAGGGGTTTAGTTGTTCATAGCTCTAGAAATGGAAAACAAAGATGGAGAATACATCATGAAAACTAGAACTAGAAGTGCAGAGTAAATTATACAGAGAGTAGTTCTCAATTTCCTCACTCCCCGAAAAAGCTCTTTCCTGATTCAAAACTACCCCTATATATACTACTCTTCTGATCTTCTAGTTGATTCTTCAAGTCTTGGATATGGGCCTTTGGATCTTGAGTTTGAAGCAGTTATCTTCTGCAGTGGGCTTAGCTTTACTTGCAGAGAGAAAGTGTGAAGTAGGAAGGGTATTTAGCTAAGGACGTTAGTGGCGTTAACGTTAAGTGAGAGTGTGGATTCAAGAACGTTAGTGACAATCACCTTTTTCACTAACGTTCCTAACCCAGGGATGATCCACATTAACTTCAACGCTAGTGGCACCAACGTGACCACTAACGTTGCCTCTTGGTCCTTTGCACACGTTATTGGGACTCACCTTTTCAAATAACGTTGAGAGTCCTCCCTTCCCCTACGTTAAGAGCCACGTTAACTAGTTAGAGTCCACGTTAACTTAGTTAACGTGGCTCTTAACGTAGGCTTGCCAATCCTTCGAGAACGTTAGTGACACTTACCTTTGTCACTAACGTTCTAAGATGCCCCTACTTCCCACGTTAGAATCCACGTTAACTACGTTAACGTGGCTTCTAACGTGGTGATGATAGCCATTTCCAACGTTAGTGACAAAGGTGAGTGTCACTAACGTTGGCTCATCATCCTTCCCTCCACGTTAGCTTCCACGTTAACTAAGTTAACGTGGGAGTTAACGTGGCTCATTGTGGCTCATTGTGGCTCATTCCAACGTTAGTGACAAAGGTGAGTGTCACTAACGTTGGCGATTGTTTGCTTTCTCTACGTTAGCTTCCACGTTAACTTAGTTAACGTGGGAGTTAATGTAGCTCAAAGTGGCTTAGTCCAACGTTAGTGACAATGGTGAGTGTCACTAACGTTGGCCATTCTTTTGCTTCCCAACGTTAGAGTCCACGTTAACTAAGTTAACGTGGAAGCTAACGTGGCCAACATGAGCTTGGTCCAACGTTAGTGACAAAGGTGAGTGTCATTAACGTTGGCTCCACTTTCTTTCTTCCAAGTTAGAGTTCACGTTAACTTAGTTAACGTGACTCTTAACGTGGGCTATGATGGCTTCGAGGACGTTATTGGCGATTACTTTTCTCATTAACGTTGCAAGCTAGCTCCCATTCCACGTTAGTGGTCACGTTAGTTAGACTAACGTGGCTGCTAATGTGGTTCTTTCTTGCTTCCTTTGTCCTGAAATCAAGCAATAAAGTGCGTCAAAGTTCTAATCCACACAATGAGGCATGCATCATCTAATTTGTCATATAATTCATGCATAATTCTCATAAAATCATGTAAAGTGCACCATGTTTGCTTGAATCAAGATGTAAGTGAAATTCTACCCAAAACTTGCTTATTTCCTAAGAAAATGCATGAAACTACCCTAAAATAGTAAAGAAAAGGTCAGTGAAACTGGCCAAAATGCCCCGGCATCACACGTGCAGGGACCTGTGCGGACGCACAGATGTGTGCGTCCGCACACATGCTGAATCCTGACTTGTGCGTACGCACAAGTACCTGTGCGTACGCACACTTAGACTTATGTCCACTATAGCACATTACATATCATTTTGAAGCCCCGGATGTTAGCTTTCCAATGCCGCTAGAACCGCCTCATTTGAACCTCTATAGCTCAAGTTACGACCAATTTAGTAAGAGAGGTCAGGGCTGGCAGCTTTCCAAATCCTTCATTTCTTGAATTCTTCCCTTTTGGATGCTCTTCTCCTCATTTATCCAACCTATACTTGCCTTGAAAACCTGAAAATCACTTAACAAATACATCAAGGCACCAAATAGGATTAAAGTGAATAAAATCGACTAAATTAAGTACAAAAGAGCATGTTTTCACTTTCAAGCACAATTTAGGAAGAAATCTCAAAAGCATGCTACAAAACCAAAATATATCGTAAAATATGGATTCATCACTACTCTAACATCCTTCCAAGCATTTTGTCAAACACTTGGAAGGCATAAAAGGAAAGCAAGATAAAATTGCAAGAATTATAAATCTACAACTACTAATTGCAAGGAATTAACAACAACAATTCAAATCAACAATAAGAGAAACATGAAACATAAATTGCATTAAAAGGAAAATAGAAGGAACAATAGTGCATCATCAACAAGTAAACAATTACAAGCAATGAATTACAATACTAGAGAAAGCAAGGGTAGAAGAGCAAGGAATTGAAGAGGGAAAAGTAAATCAAAGCATGAATTAAACCTAATCCTAATCCTAATTCTAGAGAGAAGAGAGAGCTTCTCTCTCTTGAAACTAATTCTAACTACCAAAAATATCTAAATATCTCCAAAGATGTTCAAAGATGTCCATTCCCTTCAATCCTTGATCCTTTTAATCTTTTCCCGCCAAAATTCCACTCATAATTGGGCCAGAAGCTCCTCTCAATTTGGCAGGAACAATTTCAATAAAAAATTATGTGCGAGCATTGACACGTATGCGTGGGTCACTCGTACGCGTCGCTTGGCCATTTCGCTATCCACGTGTACGCGTTATGTACGCGCACGCATCGCCTTGCAATTTCAAATTCATGCGTGCGCGTCTGTTGCGCGTGCGCGTCGACGGGTGCATCCCAAATCCTAGCTTTTCCATGATTTCTCCACTTTGCATGCTTTTCTCTTTACTCCTTTGATCCATTCCTAGCCTTTTCAATCCTGAAATCACTAGCAAACACATCAAGGCATCTAGTAGAATCAAAGGTGAATCAAAACCAACCAATTAAAGGCCTAAAATGCATGTTTTTACACTTAAGCTTAATTTAGGAGAAAATCATGAAACCATGATATTTCATAGAATAAATGTGGGTAAAGTGGATAAAATCCACCTAAATTAAGCATAAAATGTACAACAAAATAGTGGCGCATCAACCCCTAAGAATTTACTTGCTCAGGTCTCTCTTCTTGACACATCTTCACCACAAGCATCTACTAGAATCTTGGCTCTTTGAGCTATTTGTTTCTTTCTTTTATCCTAGTAGTTGATGCTCAGAGCCTTGGGTCTTTCTTACTACTTCTAGGTTCTATTGCTATTCAAGGGTCATCCTTAGCATCTACTTGTTATGTCCCCTAGGTCTAGTTGTCTCATTATGGATTACTCACTTCCAAATTTCAATTCATGGTTTTATACTTGTTTCTCATCTTCTTATTTTGAGTTCATCTCACTTGGGTCTTAGTCTCTTATTCTTATTTTTCAACAACTCATCATTGACTTATTCTTGAGAACAAGTTAAATTCATTAATATTGTAAAGCTTAACATCAACATTTTCTTTTTTGAAGTAAAAACTGAAACTTAAAGGACTCATAGACAGATTCAAAAACAACAAATAACTAAGATATCAAGACACTACTAGTAGTAAATTCAGAAAATAGATTTTAACCATGGGACTCAACAACCTTTACTCATTATGATGCAGCTTCAATGCATAAGCTCCTTCCCCTTATCCTTTTTCTTGGAGGACACATCACCATTCTTCTTTGTTGAGGCTCCTTCTTGTGCTTGGGTGTCCCTTGGTTTCCAGAAGCCTAGCCTCCTGATGTAGGTGCTCTTATCCTTCTTGTGCTTGACCAATATCTCCTCTTGCCTAGCACTCAGCTCTTCCATTCCTTGCATGAAAGTTGGATAGTTGGGGTTTAGAGTGGCTACCACATTACACAAGTGATTCAGCTTCGCTTATATGTTTATGTCATATTGTCTTCTTGATGTAATCCTAGCCTCATAGAGGGACCTAAACTCAACAAGATTCCTCTGTTGTACCATTTGTTGTTCAAGAATTTTGTTGAGGCTGCCTTGTATTTCACCCCAATGAAATTGCCCCTGATGCTCTTTCATATACTCCATACTTCCTTGGAGTTGTTGGATGCTCTCTTGCATTTGTCCCCATTGCTTCTGCTGCTCCATAAGTTGGTTGATGTCTCCTTGCATATATTGGATGTTCCCTTGCATTTCTTTCCAGTTGAAACCTTCAGAAAATTGTGCTTGAAATTGTGGAATTGGTGCTTGGACATAAGCTTCTTCTTGTTGTGGTGGCCCTTGTGGTTTTTGCACATGAGCCCTATGTTCTCTGGCTCTTTGTAGTGGACTAATAGCCACCACTTTCTCCATCTTCTTTGTAGTTATTGGCTTGTCTTGCTCCAGTAAGGTCTCATCAACCACAGTCTCCACTCCAGCCTCATCACATAGTCGTTGGATAATGCTTAGAAAGGCCAATCTTGTGCTATCTTTGGTGCTTTTCAGTACCTATGGATGTTGGCTGCTATCATCTCTCCCACATTTATGTTCTCCCCTTTCATTATGCTGTAAATCAACACATCTCTTTCCAAGGTTACCTCCGAAGTGTTAGAGGTGGGGTTGAAGGATCTCCTCACAAAATCAAGCCACCCTCTAGCTTGAGGGCACAAATCCCTTCTTCTCAGCTAATTTGGCCTTCCATCCTTGTCATTGATTTACTGGGTGTTGAGGACACAAATCTCATTCAAGATTTCTTCGATGCCCGGATCGAGTTGCTTCATCCTTTCTTCATAGCTTCTTGTGGAACTTGTGCGCCTCACCTCTAGCATTCTCTCCAAATTTGCAAGGCTATAGTCAATGCTCTTCCCCCTCACATGACTTTGGTAGTCGAGTTGTTGACTGGGCTGTGGCATGGCATTTGCATAGAATTCTCTCACTAGGCTTTCTATCACTTTCTTTGGTGGATTGCATAAAATCGCCCAGCCTCTACTATTGATTTCAATAGTGATTTCTCTATGCTCATCTCTCCCTAGTTGGAAGCCAACCTCAGGGATTATTTGTCTCTCACTCACCCACCCATAAAGCTGGTTTTGGTGGAAGAATGAGAGGAACTTGAACTCATTGTAGCTTGAAGACCCAGAGGAAGTTTCCTTTGTCTTTCTCTTCTTTGAACCAATGGCTTTTGGTGGTGCCATTTGAATGTGATGAGAAGGAACTGGTTAAAAGAAAGAAGGAGAAAGAAAGCAAAGCAAAGTAGTTTGCTTCAACACCAAACTTAGGACTTGATTGTCCCATTCAAGAAAGCAAGAAAGCAAGAAAGAAAGAAAGGAAGTAGAGGAAAAGGGGGCAGAGGTTTCGGTAAGAGAGAAGAAGTGTAAGTTGTGTGAGGAAGAGAAGTGAGTGAGGTAATTTATAGGGAGGAAAGAAGGGTCTGGAAGGGTGTATTTGATGACCCAAATTAAAGTTTTCAACCTTGATATTGGTGCCTAGCATGGGGAGAGCGCTGATGCGGGCAAATTCGTCGGTTAAGAATTCTTTCCCGGTAAAGGAGAAATAGCCTCGTTGCAAGTATAGTTCTCAACCAACAAGTAATGCTCGATCAAAGTTTACAATTTCTAATCTAAACTGAGATAGAGAGTAATTCAACCTCGGGTCGTTCTCCCTAGGATGCAATTGGAAGTGTTTCTCTTTCGGTTGTAGAAGTAAGAAATGGGTTTTATAATCAAAGAACAAAAGATTAAAAGAACTAAGCAATGACCAAAATTGGAATTAATGCAAGTAAAAGGAAATAAGATCAAAACTTAGTGACAATGCTATAAATGCAATAAAAGGGCCTTGATTTGGGAATGAGTATCTAAGGAATCCTATCATCGCCATAACCACAACTATGGTAATTATCATGGGTCAATCTCACCTAGTCAACCCCAACCATCGAGGAGTAAGTCAAGCAAGTATAATTGACCTTAATCCATAAGTCCTAACCAACTTGCCAAACTAGTTGATAAAAGGCTAGCGTCAATGGAAACAAGAGTCAACTAACTACCCAAGAATTACCATTAAATGTCGGACATTATGACTCTAGTATCTAAATGTCGGACATTATGACTCTAGTATCCTAGGAACTCAAACCACAAGCCAAAGTGGGCTAAAGTTGGCATTTTCACAAACACCTTGTATGCATAAAAGTTAAACATGAGAAATTGCAAAGTAAAATAGAAACTATAATCAACTATCAACAATACCAGCAATAAACATCCAAACAAACATAAAGAAAGCATGAAACATTAAATTCATCAATCAAAACTTCAAGAACTCAAAATTGCAATTATAAACAAAGTGCTTGAACCAAAGGAAATGAAAATAAAGATAATGTAATTAAAGAGGAATTAAAGAGTAATTACAATTAAAGATGATCAAAATCCAAGATTAAGCATGCTATGAAATGCTAAATGAAAACTACATAAACCTTAGGAGAGCAATGCTACACTACTCCTACTCCTACTCCTAATTACTCTCTAAAAACTATCTAAGTGAGCTCTCTTTTGATATGTATTGAATCCCCCTTATATAGCACTCCAAATTCATCTCCAAGCCTTCCAAATTTGGGCCAAAAGTCCTCAGAAAATGCACAGCACGCGTTTTATTAACAAAATCACGTGCAGGGACCTGTACGGACGCACAGACGTATGCGTCCGCACACTTTGCTGTTTTGGCTCCTGTGCGTACGCACGGGTACTTGTGCGCACGCACACTTGGCTGATTCGGTCTTGTGCGTCTGCACGCTTGCTTGTGCGCACGCTCACCTTGCTGTGTGTGATTTTCCTTGTTTTCTTCATGTTTTTTCCTTTGTACATGCTTTCTTCTACTTTTGGCTATCCATTCTTACCTCTAAAGTTTGAAAACACTCAGCAAACATGTCATGGCATCAAAAGGAATAAGAGTGAAATTAAATTTCTCATTTCAAGCACAAAATTGCATGTTTTCATATTTAGGATCAAATTGGGAACAAAACACAAAAGTACGCTATTTTGGTGCTTAAGTGTGAGTTCATGTGCTAGAATCCATCCAAATTGAGTGAAAATATACCATCAAATATGGACTCATCAATTCCCCCACGCTTAAACAATAACATGTCCTCATGTTAAACCAACAAGGAAAACAATCAAGAGGAGTTCAACTTATTAAATGCAACTATCTATATGCATGCAAGTATGTTATATACTATCTATATTTATATATCTATCTATATTATAATTTCCTATGAAATTGGTGAAAACAAACAATTAAATTCCAAGCAAGATTATGGACATATAGGGTTAAGCAAAGAATTAGCTCAATGCAAAAAAAAAATCTATTGAATTGATCCGTCCATAAAAAGAAGCAACTTGCAAGAATACATGATAAAAAGGGTGGAAACATAGAATTGAGTGATCGAACCCTCACTAGGTGTGTATACGCTCTCGTCACTCGGTGTTTAGAGTTTAATCACTCAAATCTCCTCTAATCATGCTTTCAATGATTTGCTTTTCATCTAACAATCAACAAGTATTTGATGCATGTATGCAAGTATCATGAGGTCTTTAGAAGGTTGTAATAGGGTTGGGTTAAATGTAGGATGAGTATATGGCTAAGTGGACTAAAGGATTGAATCTTTGATTAGCTTAAGTATCCAACTCAACCTATATCAACCTAATCACAAAAATGCATTCTCACCACCCATTACTTCTTTCCACACACATTCATGCCTTAGTTTCTATTCAAAACACATATGCATTTTTTTATTCCATTTTTTTTTGCTTTGGGATAACTTTTGTCCCATCTTATTACTATATTTTTTTCTTTCATTTTATTTTTTTTCTATCTCTTTTTTTTTTCTTTTTCTATGACAAATGCATATGGTTAAAGCAAATTGAAACATGAATGTGCACCCATTTTCTAAATTTTTTCAATAATTACCCAAAACAAAATTTTTCTCTACCAATGCTTCCCAAAATTTCCCCCACACTTAAATAACGCACACATCTCAACCTAAGCTAATCAAAGATGCAATTCAAGGTAAATCATGGTCTTACACTTAGGGTTTTGATGTGGTTGCAATTAGAACAAAGGGGTTTAACAAGCTCAAAAGGGTTAACAAAGGTAGATGCAAGGGTAAGGCTATATGGGTGAGTGAGTTTAATTCAAAAATGGCCTCAATCATGCTAAATGCGTTCAAGACATCAAATATTGGAAATAAAGAATCAAGCAAAACCAAGATTACAATCATAGAAGAGATATAACCCACAATGAACAAAATTAGTGGTTAAAAGGTGTAACCACTCATTTAAGCTCAAAAACTCACAAGGTATTTGTTCTATCTCTCTTCTATGTTTCATAAAAGTCATTCAAGCAAGTTTGAAAACAATTTTCTCAATCAATTCAATAGAATGCCCTAAAAACAAAATTCTTGGAAATTTTTGTTGTTTTTCACCAAAATTATTTCCTATATGTATGTATGTTGTGATGGATACAAATTTTTCAACATTTTCCTAGTTCCATTCCTAATTTTCAACAAACCAAAAATTAACATGAACAATTAGGATCAAAATTGAACTAGGCACTATGCTATTCACATCATCTAATCACAACTTCTATCTATAAAATATATACCATGCAAAAATGCATAATGCAATAACTATGGATGAACTAGGATGTATATATATATATACTAGAAGAAAGTGCAATGCAACAATAAAAAATACTCCAAATATCTATAAGAAACATAGTAAAAAGAAACAAAAATAAAGTAAAATACAGAGTGTTCGGAAAGAAAGTTTACACCCCAAAAATGATGAATCCTCCCCCACACTTAAGCATTGCACGGTCCTCCGTGCACGAACACAATCCGGGGAGAATGTTGATGACAAGTCATCTTAGCCTAGTTTCACTAGCCTTTTTCTTTTGTTTTCGATTGATTTATGCACTTTCTTGAGCCATAAGCAAGCCAATTGGGTAGATTTCCATGTTTCTTTTGATTTAATCAACCATAGATGAATTAATGCAATTTCATGAGGATTTATGCTATAATTGCCACATATTATGAAAGAATGACAAACTCATGATTTTGAGCATAGCTTTGATGTGTTTGGTTGATTGATTATAGGTGAAGAAAGCTTGGAGAAAGGTTGAAGCAAGAAGGAATGGCTAGGAGCAAGAGAGAACAAAAAGTTTGAGCAAAAGTTTGCCTCAAACTTTAGCTCAAACTTTCGGATAAGTGAAAACACACCAGGGAACAAAAAGCTTGAGCAAAAGTTTGCCTCAAACTTTAGCTCAAACTTTTGGGAGAAAAGCTTGAGCTAACGTTTGCCTCAAACTTTTTGGCAAACGTTGGCATCACAAATCAACACCCTGGAGAGAAAAAGTTTGCGCCAACGTTTGCCTCAAACTTTTTGGCAAACGTTGGCGCCATCAACAACACACCCTGGAGACAAAAAGTTTGCGCCAATGTTTGCCTCAAACTTTTTGGCAAACGTTGGCGCCATGAGTGTGCATAAGGGGGCCAACGTTTGAGCAAAAGTTTGACCCCAAACTTTAGCTCAAACGTTGGTAGCAGCAAGAATGGGGCAGCTGGTGTAAAAAGTTTGAGTAAAAGTTTGCCTCAAACTTTTACTCAAACTTTTACTCAAGCTTTTATAATTCCCAACCCGGTTCACTTCGGTTCTCTCTCCAACTCCAAGAGCAATCAACCAAGGCCTCTATCAACCCAATTCCATCAAGAGCAAAGGCCTAATTCAAGGCTTGAAGACCATTTGAAGAAAGTGTATAAATAGCTTAAGATTTAAGTTTTTAGGGAGCTTTTTTTTCGGTTTTGATTGGGTAGTTTTGTATAGAGCTCACCTTTACATTTTGGCATTGTTATTTTAGAATTCAAGAGAATTGGGGAGGAGAATTGATCTCTCTTCTTCCTTGTTCTTGCTTGAGCACTCTTTACTTTTCTTGCTTCGGATCTTGGGTGGAGAATTGAAGAACTTCTGTTTCAATCTCACCTTGAGATCTTGTTTAATTTTCCGCATCATTGAATTTCAGTTTCTGTTAATTGCTTCTTCTTTTACTTTCTCTGCAATTTACATTTCTTCATTTCCTTTGCAATTGTTCTTGCTGGATCTAGGAGGGCATTGAGATCTAGACTTGGTTATCTAGTCTCTTGAGTCCTGAGATCTGGATTTCCCATTTTCGATTCTCTGTTTAATGCTTTTCAAGCCCATTTACAATTCCGTTTTAGATCCGATTCAATTCAAGTCATCTTTTACTTTTCTGTTTATTGAATTTTACTTTTCCTTGTTTGATTTCTGAAATTCCCATTCCCAATTCCCTTTACAATTCAAGCCATTTACATTTCTTGCACTTTAAGATTCTGCAATTTACTTTTCTTGCGTTCTAAGTTTCTGCCATTTAATTTCTTGCTCTTTAAGATTTAGCAATTTTACATTTCAGTTCTCTTTAAATTCATGCCAATTGTCCCTCTCCCTTTACTTTCCATGCAATTTAAATTCTGTTAATCACAAATCTCTCAACCAAATCATGATTCGCTTGACTAAATCAACTACTAAGCTAAAATTGCTCAATCCTTCAATCCCTGTGGGATCGACCTCACTCCCGTGAGTTATTATTACTTGATGCGACCCGGTGCACTTGCCGGTGAGTTTTGTGTTGGATCATTTTCCGCACATCAAGTTTTTGGCGCCGTTGCCGGGGATTGATTAGATTGACAATGATTAAGTGAGGTGGTGATCTAGATCTAGCATTTTTATTTTCTATTTCTCTAATCTTTAACTGACACACTAACTGTTTGAATTTTTACCTGAGCTAATTGAAACCTCACTTTAGCAATAGAGTGAAGTTCTCTTGGTTTAACTCGCTGAGTATGATTCTCATAGCTTGATAAATCAACGAGAGAAGTGATTTTCGATCATTAACCTCTCAAGTTTACCAACTGTTTGACACATTGCGTTAACTAACCCTTTAATCATATCCTGGCATAAATTTACTCTATCTTCATTTGAACTGTATGTGATTGTGCAGACCATGGAAGGGAACTCAATGAATGCCAGTAATCATGGGAACGATATCCCCACCTTAGATGACAAGCAACCACTCATCACCATGAACGACATTGCTCAGTGGTTTGAAGCTTTCCCACAAGGAAACATCATCGGATGGGAAGAACTAATGAGTGGACTCCTAGTCAAGCTGAAGCCACCTCAAAGAACTGTTAAACCAGAGGCAGGAGTGCAACCATTCGCACAAGAGAAGGAAATTGAAGGTATTCGCGCAATCATGGCCCAAAGCGAGCAGATACATCAACAGCTTAAGCAACAATTGGAGCTGATTAACAGAAAAGTAGATGAACTGCAACATGCTGTGGCAAATGCACAGAACTCACCTCAAAATCCCCATTGTTGGAATCAATCTGAAAACGGTTCTGGAGTAATTAACTATGAGCAACAAAGTCATGAGCGATCACACTCTCCAAATAGCTCCTCAAGAATGTTCCAACGTAGGACTCAGAATGATGTGTACAACCCACCCTGGAGAACTCAATCCAACTGGAGGGGGGTTGAAAACCAAAATCAAAGACCAAGGGACTTCAACTGTAACAACCCCAATTTCAAAAACCAGCATAAAAACCACCTCCACAACAACAACCATCATGCACCACCCCAATGCACACACTTCCAACCCCATCCTACCTCACAACTCGCCCAAAATGACTCTCATCAACCATCACAGTTGACACAACCACAACCAATTCCAAACTCTGAAAGACTCTATGTCCTAGAAATGATGATGGAAAGATACATGAAGGTTCAAGAAATGATGACAGTAGAGCAGGAAGAAATAAGGAAAAATCAAGAGATGATAAGCAGGAACCAAGAGGCCTCACTCAGAAGAGTTGAAAAGTAAATGGAACAACTGGTTCAAAACCTTGCTGAATTGGGCGAGAGAGAGGCAAATATATCCCTAAGGGCCACTGAAGATGACCCAAAGAATAGTGAAAAAGATGTTGGGTTGAAAGGGAAAGCAGTTATGAAAAAAAGGGAGAAGGCAACGGGAAAAGAAACAATCATCAAGGAAAAGCCCACGGTGAGAGGGGGAAACCAAAGGCAATAGAAGCCTTAACTTCCATGATCAGAAAATGAAGGATGTCAAGCTAATGATAATAAAAGAGCGCTTGTTGGGAGGCAACCCAACCTGAGGTAGTTTTCTTTTCATAGCTATTTGATGACATATTTTGGAGGAAAAATAAATTTCTCCCAAAATACCCAAAACTAACCGGCAAGTGCACCGGGTCGCATCAAGTAATAAAAACTCACGGGAGTGAGGTCGATCCCACAGGGATTGATGGATCAAGCAATTTTAGTGGGTGATTAGTTTAGTCAAGCTAACATTGAGTGGTTGGGTGAAATTTTGAGAGCAGAATGTAAAATGCAGAGAATTTAAAGTTGCAGAAAATAAATGTGCAGAAACTTAAAGTGCAAGAAAAGTAAATTGCAGAAACTTAAATTGCATGAAATGTAAATTGCATTAAATGTAAAGGGAATTGGGAATTGGATTTGCAGAAATTAAACAAGGAAAAGTTAAATTGCAACAAGCAGAGAAGTAAAAGATGGATTTGATTGATTCGGAACCAAAACAGAAATGTAAATAAACATGAAAAGCAATAAACAGAGAATGTAAAATTGGAATTAAGATCTCAGGACCCAAGAGACTAGATAACCAAGTCTAGATCTCAATGCCTTCCTAGATCCAACAAGAACAATTGCAAGAGAAATTAAAGAAAAGTAAATTGCAGAAGCCAAGAGAAGGTGAAGTAGTAAACAGGAATGGAAATTCAATTGTGCAGAGAAAGTAAACAAGAAAATTCTCAAGGTGAGATTGAAACAGAATTTCTTCAATTCTCAACCCAAGATTCAAAACGAAATTGAAAACTAAGAGAGAGCTCTCAAATCCTAATGCTCCCTAGTGGAGCCAGCCTCCTCCCAAAACTGAAAATGATGCCTTATATAGGCTTTACAAAATGGAAATGAAAATGAAATTAAAAACAAATTACAATTAAATGAAATTCCTATTTTATCTATTTCTTGTGCCTTTGAGTGATGATCATTTGGGCCCTTGCTCTTGATGGAATTGGGTTAATAAAGGCCTTGGTTGATTGCTCTTGGAGTTTGAAGAAGAACCAAAGTGAACCAATTAAACCGGTTTTGAGGTTAGCCAAAGTTGGACCCAACGTTTGAGCCAAAGTTAGGGGACTAACTTTGGCCCTAACTTTTCATAGCAGCAAACACATTCTGCTGGTATGGACGTTGGTGCCAACGTTAGGGGTCTAACTTTGACCCTAACGTTGGCCTCCCTTATGCACATTTATGGCGCCAACTTTGTCCTCTTATCATGTTGCCAATTTTATGCCCAATATAGACTATCATATATGGTTGGAAAGCTCTGAATGTCAGCTTTCTAACCCACTTGGAATCACTTCAATTGGACATCTACAACTCAAGTTATGATCATTTGAAGAGGGCATGGTCGCTGGCTTTGGTGTGCAGCGTTTGAGGTAACGTTAGCCCTCAAACGTTGGCGAAAACGCCAGTTCTGGAGGCTCAAATGTATTGTCCACCCCATACTATTATACATTGTTGGAAAGCCCTGGATGTCTACTTTCCAATGCCGTTGGGAGCACATTATTTGGAGCTCTACAGCTCGCGTTATACTCCTTTGAAGGTGCAGAGGTCAGTTGGCCTCACTGCAGGTTGCCACCATGTTCGTTTATGCACATTGCGGGGCAGTTTTCTCCCTCAATTTTAGTTTCCACCATGCAGTGCCATATATGCTTGGAAAGCTCTTGATTCCTACTTTCCAATGCTTCTTGAATCACCTCATTTGGAGCTCTGTAGCTCAAGTTATTCTTGTTGGAAGTATACCCCTTGTATGCCTTGTGGTGTGTGGCGCCAACGTTAGCCTCCAAGTTAGGGGGCTAACGTTGGCGCAAACGTTGGCCCCTCTCCCTTATGTCTTCATGTGCCAACGTTAGCCTCCAAGTTAGGGGGCTAACGTTGGCGCAAACGTTGGATGGCCAGGGAGGAATTCATGTGCCAACGTTAGCCTCCAAGTTAGGGGGCTAACGTTGGCTCAAACATGGGGAGCCCAGGGAGTAATCTTCATGCCCAACGTTAGCCTCCAAGTTAGGGGGCTAATGTTGGGGCTAACTTCATGCCTCCAGGTTCAATTTCATTTATTCCTCTCTTCACTCCTAGCCATTCCTCTTTGCTTCAACCTTTCTCCAAGCTTTCTTCACCTATCATTAATCAACCAAACACATCAAAGCTATGCTCAAAATCATGAGATATTCATTCTTTCATAATATGTGACAATTTTAGCATAAAACCTCATGAAATAGCATGAATTCATACATGGTTGATTAAATCAAAGGAAACATGAAAATCTACCCAATTGGCTTGCTTATGGCTCAAGAAAGTGCATAATTCAATTAAAAACAAAAGAAAAAGGCTAGTTAAAATAGGCTAAGATGACTTGTCATCACAACACCAAACTTAAAGCTTGCTTGTCCCCAAGCAAGAAAAGAATCATGCAATAAAGATTGACAATCCAAGGCAAGAAGAATAGCAACTCAATGTTCATGGTAAGCTAGTTTTCTAAGCATACTACAATCACAAAAGAAATGTAAATGATTGATGCTTCCATCTAGCTCAATTTATGAAATCTTTTTCTTATATTTCTTCCTTGAAACAAGCTTTTGATTTTCTTATTAGCTTCTCCTTTTTGGGTGCTTTGCCCCATGAGTTGATAACAAAGCTACGACTTCTAAATGCTTTGTTTTCAAGTATTACCACTTGATACATAAGCACCACAAGCATTTGATTAGAGGACTTCATTAAGCTCATTTTTCTTTTCTTTTCTTGACTCTCTAATCATTGATGCTCAGAGCCTTGAGCTTTGAGGGAGTGCTTTTGCACTTTGAGCCTAACCTTGACTTCTAAGTGTTTTGTTTTCAAGCATTTGGCTTGATACATAAACACCACAAGTACTTAGCAAATAAATTGCCATTGGTACTCAGAGCCTTCAGCTTTCTCATTCTTTCCCTTTTTCTTTTCTTGCTTTATTTTGCATTTGCTTCTTCAAGGTTTTCATGATTTTAAAAGATTTCACAAAATGTCCTAGATGAAAACTTCAATTAAATAAAATCTAATGCAATTAAGCAACAATCAAACATACTAGCTTACCAATACTTTTATGCACATGCTAAAATCTTCTTTAATGCCTTGTTTGTTTATGATCATGATACTTTTGTTGCTTTTGAATTCACAAAACTCAAGTTGGAAATCATAATGACATAGCACCATGTTGCAATTTAGAAATCAAACTATGCCTTTTCATACACACATGCATACAGAGAAGGTAAAGACAATCATGCAGTTCATAGTGCTTGAAACAAATGAGAAGAAAAGGAACTTTACAACCTTGTAGTTCATCTTCTCTATTGTTGTCATTTTCCTCCCATTCTCCTCCTTCCCATACCAAACTCAGAATGCTTGCTCATCCTCAAGCAACTATTAGAACCGTGGCTATGGGGCTAAGATGGATCATGAATGTCTTTCACAAGGAATGTTAGTAGTACATGTGTTTCAAGCAAGCAAAATTAAAGATAATAATCAAGGCACAAGAGACAGAGACATTGTGATTGCAAGCTTAAGAAGGTGAGCATAATACTTTGCATAAAAGATAAGTGGCACACCAAACTTAGTGTGACACTTTTACTTGGAATTAATGCAAGTATCCAGTAAAGATTTGAAGCAAACTGTGTTGCATAGCAACACCAAACTTAGAATGCAATCCTATGTCAATTTATTTGAACTAAAACTAAACAAAAGAAACTGTTATATGTTAAATACAATCACCAAATGAAGAGTCTGTTATGAATAAGGATGTCTTGGTGATGTATTAACAAAAACAGTTAATGAAGGAAAGCATTAAAAACAAGTAAATAAATGAAACAAAGGGAAAACAAAAATTATCCAACTAAGAAGAAAATTAACACTGTAAAAGGCAATATGATTATGCAGACAAGTGATGTTGCTGGATTGAATTGCATAGAAAAATAGGTGGCACACGAAACTTAGAATCTTGGTGTGTCACTTTCATGTAAAATTGATGCAATCATCCATGAAAATGGAAAACAGTTTGTTGCAGGGCAACACCAAACTTATAATGTGATCATATGCCAATTTATTGAAATTTAAACAAAGCAAGGAGAAGAAATGTACCTACTGTCTACCTGTTCTTTACTTTCTTCCTCTTCTTCCAATTTGTTAAGAGGAATGACTTCAAGAGAGGAGAAGATTCAGCTATTGCCCCCTGTCTTGGTTTCCTCTCAGCAAGCTTTCTTTTGTACATGGCTTGATTGAGCTTGCTTGCTGGATCAGGGGGAGGATTGTTTGCAGTTGACCTTCTCATGAATGTTGTCCTTGGTATCTTGGTCACAATCCTCTTCTTGGTGCTTTTGTTAATTGCCTTCACTTCCTTGAATCCAAGTCTTAGTGGTTGTGTGATTGTTGGAGTTTTGTATTCATCCAGAGCCTTTTGTATTGGTGGTTCCATGAACTCCTCCTTTATGTACTTCTCTGCCTCACTTGAGTTTGGAATGACTTCTTCACTCTCTTGCTCCTCCACTTCCTCTTTTACACCCAACATTTGTTTTAATCGCTCTATCATGGGGGAGGTTTGTCGATCTTCCCAACATTTCTTCATCTCCTCGTCATACCTTTCAATCATGGATTCAGATGTTGAGGTATTTTGGTCCAGGGAGGTTTGTGAAAGTTGTGAGTCTTCATGTTCTCTTGTCATCTCAAGTGCAGTTTCAGGTTCAACCACCTCATTCTTCATTGAAAGTTCACTTGATGCAGTGGCCTCCTTATCTTGCTTTTCCTCCTTCTTCATTGTACTTTCACTTGACACAAGGACCTTTTGTTCTTGCTTTTCCACTTCCTCACCCACAAATTTGTCTTCATCCTTACTGTTTGATGGTTCTAAGTTCCTCTTCGTTTGCTCTAAGGACCCATTTATCTGCCCGAGGATGGTTTCTTTCCAAGATGGGGATTTTGTGTAAAATTCCACTAGTTTTCTCTGTATTTCAATGCCTTCACGGTATTCTTCCTCTGTTAATTCAAGAGATGAAGGTTGAGAGTAATTTTGGTGACGTGAATGTGTTGTGGTGAATTTGTGTTGAGGGGTGTGGAATGAGTTGTGTGATCGATGGGATGACTGGTATGGATTTTGGAGGAAACTTTGTGTTGAGGCATAATCAAGTGATGAAGAATTTTTAAATGAGAAACTGGGACGTGAGGGTGGCTGCTCTTCCATTCTTTGGCGACACTTCCATCTTCCATGAGGATAATGATATGAATCATTTTGTGGTGGTGGTTGGTATCCCATATGATTCTCTTTCTCATCTTGTGGTTCTGAAGCATGGCTCCATGAATTGGAGAGCCCAGAATTTGAAGTTTCTTCGTGATATCCCCAGCCATCATTAGAGATTGGTGATGGTGGGTGATATCCCATAGAATTTGTTTGATCATAAGATGAGTTGAACTCCATTTGAATTTTGTAAAACACACAACCAAGGAAAATCGAAATTACTCATATCAGAGATGAGAATTTCTTAGTGAGGCAAAAACTCAAACACCTTGGTTTCACTTTGAAACAGAAAACAAAAATAAAGAAAATGCTTGATCTAGACTTCTCACCCACATAATCATTGTTGATCTAATCAATCCCCGGCAACGGCGCCAAAAACTTGATGACATATTTTGGAGGAAAAATAAATTTCTCCCAAAATACCCAAAACTAACCGGCAAGTGCACCGGGTCGCATCAAGTAATAAAAACTCACGGGAGTGAGGTCGATCCCACAGGGATTGATGGATCAAGCAATTTTAGTGGGTGATTAGTTTAGTCAAGCTAACATTGAGTGGTTGGGTGAAATTTTGAGAGCAGAATGTAAAATGCAGAGAATTTAAAGTTGCAGAAAATAAATGTGCAGAAACTTAAAGTGCAAGAAAAGTAAATTGCAGAAACTTAAATTGCAAGAAATGTAAATTGCATTAAATGTAAAGGGAATTGGGAATTGGATTTGCAGAAATTAAACAAGGAAAAGTTAAATTGCAACAAGCAGAGAAGTAAAAGATGGATTTGATTGATTCGGAACCAAAACAGAAATGTAAATAAACATGAAAAGCAATAAACAGAGAATGTAAAATTGGAATTAAGATCTCAGGACCCAAGAGACTAGATAACCAAGTCTAGATCTCAATGCCTTCCTAGATCCAACAAGAACAATTGCAAGAGAAATTAAAGAAAAGTAAATTGCAGAAGCCAAGAGAAGGTGAAGTAGTAAACAGGAATGGAAATTCAATTGTGCAGAGAAAGTAAACAAGAAAATTCTCAAGGTGAGATTGAAACAGAATTTCTTCAATTCTCAACCCAAGATTCAAAACGAAATTGAAAACTAAGAGAGAGCTCTCAAATCCTAATGCTCCCTAGTGGAGCCAGCCTCCTCCCAAAACTGAAAATGATGCCTTATATAGGCTTTACAAAATGGAAATGAAAATGAAATTAAAAACAAATTACAATTAAATGAAATTCCTATTTTATCTATTTCTTGTGCCTTTGAGTGATGATCATTTGGGCCCTTGCTCTTGATGGAATTGGGTTAATAAAGGCCTTGGTTGATTGCTCTTGGAGTTTGAAGAAGAACCAAAGTGAACCAATTAAACCGGTTTTGAGGTTAGCCAAAGTTGGACCCAACGTTTGAGCCAAAGTTAGGGGTCTAACTTTGGCCCTAACTTTTCATAGCAGCAAACACATTCTGCTGGTATGGACGTTGGTGCCAACGTTAGGGGTCTAACTTTGACCCTAACGTTGGCCTCCCTTATGCACATTTATGGCGCCAACTTTGTCCTCTTGTCATGTTGCCAATTTTATGCCCAATATAGACTATCATATATGGTTGGAAAGCTCTGAATGTCAGCTTTCTAACCCACTTGGAATCACTTCAATTGGACATCTACAACTCAAGTTATGATCATTTGAAGAGGGCATGGTCGCTGGCTTTGGTGTGCAGCGTTTGAGGTAACGTTAGCCCTCAAACGTTGGCGAAAACGCCAGTTCTGGAGGCTCAAATGTATTGTCCACCCCATACTATTATACATTGTTGGAAAGCCCTAGATGTCTACTTTCCAATGCCGTTGGGAGCACATTATTTGGAGCTCTACAGCTCGAGTTATACTCCTTTGAAGGTGCAGAGGTCAGTTGGCCTCACTGCAGGTTGCCACCATGTTCGTTTATGCACATTGCGGGGCAGTTTTCTCCCTCAATTTTAGTGTCCACCATGCAGTGCCATATATGCTTGGAAAGCTCTTGATTCCTACTTTCCAATGCTTCTTGAATCACCTCATTTGGAGCTCTGTAGCTCAAGTTATTCTTGTTGGAAGTATACCCCTTGTATGCCTTGTGGTGTGTGGGGCCAACGTTAGCCTCCAAGTTAGGGGGCTAACGTTGGCGCAAACGTTGGATGGCCAGGGAGGAATTCATGTGCCAACGTTAGCCTCCAAGTTAGGGGGCTAACGTTGGCTCAAACGTGGGGAGCCCAGGGAGTAATCTTCATGCCCAACGTTAGCCTCCAAGTTAGGGGGCTAATGTTGGGGCTAACTTCATGCCTCCAGGTTCAATTTCACTTATTCCTCTCTTCACTCCTAGCCATTCCTCTTTGCTTCAACCTTTCTCCAAGCTTTCTTCACCTATCATTAATCAACCAAACACATCAAAGCTATGCTCAAAATCATGAGATATTCATTCTTTCATAATATGTGACAATTTTAGCATAAAACCTCATGAAATAGCATGAATTCATACATGGTTGATTAAATCAAAGGAAACATGAAAATCTACCCAATTGGCTTGCTTATGGCTCAAGAAAGTGCATAATTCAATTAAAAACAAAAGAAAAAGGCTAGTTAAAATAGGCTAAGATGACTTGTCATCACTATTTTAATAAAAAGGTTAATTAGTTTTATCTATATTGCAAGAAGCTAAGTTTGGTGTTGCACACCAAAACAATATAAGGAAGAATGAAGGATTCTAAGTTTGCTGTTCCACCAAAATTCCATCATAAAACACATTCTCACTTTCTGCATAATGCTAGCTTCAAGCATTTAGATAAACTGGTTAACTATGCTGCCGTTTCCTAAGTTTCCAGTTTTGTCACTTTTGAAAAAGAAAAAGAGTTTCACATCTGGTTAGTTTGATGAACAAGAACCATTGGCAAGGTACTAAGTTTGGTGTTCCCACACCAAAGTAAGTATAAAAGCCCACAAATAAATCATGCATGCTAACCATTTTTCAAGTGCTTGGGGAACAAGCAACTTTCAATATCACTGCAGAGTGTCATACAAGCTTTTGGAAGGATTAAGCATCATCACCCAAAGAAATGAAAGAGGAATGCTAAAACCAACAATGAGGATGATGAGGAGTAAAGCAAGCGAACTCCAAAAGGTTGTATTGTTAAGTGATTATCTTACATCAAACACTGCTATGATTGAGAGTGGTTTTGTTTCCCTGATTATCTGTCTGTTTAGTATAGTTTTTTTTCTGAAATTCAATAAGCAAGATGCTTGATCATTTACAACATCATACTCTCCAAAACTTGTTTGCACTCAAATTTTCAAAAAAATGCATCACATGAAAGTTCTCTGAAAAGAAGGATTGAGGAATTAAACAATTTTGAGGCAAGCAAAAGATTAGGAGAAGTGGTGGTTCTAGTTGTATAATTATGTATTGAGGTTGCATGCTTATGAAAACTTGCATGGGAGCTCATAGGCGGGACATAGAGTTCAAAGAAGTGTTGTGGAGATTCTCAAACATTTATTGATCCAAGAAGCAGCAAACAAAACAAAAGAAAATAAAGAAAATACAAAAACAAAAAGAACATGGCCCAAGGCTCTGAGCATCAATTACTAGGCAAAAAAAGGAAGAAAGAAACAAGAACTCAAAGAGTTGTTATCCTAGTAAATGCTTGTGGTCGAACTGTGTCAAAGAGAGAGGCTTGAGCAAGTAAATCCTAAGGGGTGCTTCAACACCTAATACCTTAAAACCAACTGGTTTAAGAGTATTGATTGAAAGCTTATCTAAAGAGCCGCTTTGAGACATGACACTTAGAGTCAAGGCCAAAACACAAGAATCATAAGCTGCTTCAAGGTGATTACCTATAGAGAGATCTCCATGATATCATTTGGATGAAAGTCCTAAGACCTAAGACTTCCAATATGTAAGGACTAGTAAGCACTGAGGCCCTTGCATGAGCATATGATTTAGAGTTCACCCCACTGTCACTTGATCACTTCACTCACAGGATAGTACATGGAATTTTTCAAATCCATTCTGATTGAAAGAACCTTTGAGCATAATTCATTTCTTGCTTGGGGACAAGCAAGCTTTAAGTTTGGTGTTGTGATGACAAGTCATCTTAGCCTAGTTTCACTAGCCTTTTTCTTTTGTTTTCGATTGATTTATGCACTTTCTTGAGCCATAAGCAAGCCAATTGGATAGATTTCCATGTTTCTTTTGATTTAATCAACCATAGATGAATTAATGCAATTTCATGAGGATTTATGCTATAATTACCACATATTATTAAAGAATGACAAACTCATGATTTTGAGCATAGCTTTGATGTGTTTGGTTGATTGATGATAGGTGAAGAAAGCTTGGAGAAAGGTTGAAGCAAGAAAGAATGGCTAGGAGCAAGAGAGAACAAAAAGTTTGAGCAAAAGTTTGCCTCAAACCTTAGCTCAAACTTTCGGATAAGTGAAAACACACCAGGGAACAAAAAGCTTGAGCAAAAGTTTGCCTCAAACTTTAGCTCAAACTTTTGGGAGAAAAGCTTCAGCCAACGTTTGCCTCAAACTTTTTGGCAAACGTTGGCATCACAAATTAACACCCTGGAGAGAAAAAGTTTGCGCCAACGTTTGCCTCAAACTTTTTGGCAAACGTTGGCGCCATCAACAACACACCCTGGAGACAAAAAGTTTGCGCCAACGTTTGCCTCAAACTTTTTGGCAAACGTTGGTGCCATGAGTGTGCATAAGGGGGCCAACGTTTGAGCAAAAGTTTGACCCCAAACTTTAGCTCAAACGTTGGTAGCAGCAAGAATGGGGCAGCTGGTGTAAAAAGTTTGAGTAAAAGTTTGCCTCAAACTTTTACTCAAACTTTTACTCAAGCTTTTATAATTCCCAACCCGGTTCACTTCGATTCTCTCTCCAATTCCAAGAGCAATCAACCAAGGCCTCTATTAACCCAATTCCATCAAGAGCAAAGGCCCAATTCAAGGCTTGAAGACCATTTGAAGAAAGTGTATAAATAGCTTAAGATTTAAGATTTTAAGGAGCTTTTCTTTTCGGTTTTGATTGGGTAGTTTTGTAGAGAGCTAACCTTTACATTTTGGCATTGTTGTTTTAGAATTCAAGAGAATTGGGGAGGAGAATTGATCTCTCTACTTCCTTGTTCTTGCTTGAGCACTCTTTACTTTTCTTGCTTCGGATCTTGGGTGGAGAATTGAAGAACTTCTGTTTCAATCTCACCTTGAGATCTTGTTTAATTTTCCGCATCATTGAATTTCAGTTTCTGTTAATTGCTTCTTCTTTTACTTTCTCTGCAATTTACATTTCTTCATTTCCTTTGCAATTGTTCTTGCTGGATCTAGGAGGGCATTGAGATCTAGACTTGGTTATCTAGTCTCTTGAGTCCTGAGATCTGGATTTCCCATTTTCGATTCTCTGTTTAATGCTTTTCAAGCCCATTTACAATTCCGTTTTAGATCCGATTCAATTCAAGTCATCTTTTACTTTTCTGTTTATTGAATTTTACTTTTCCTTGTTTGATTTCTGAAATTCCCATTCCCAATTCCCTTTACAATTCAAGCCATTTACATTTCTTGCACTTTAAGATTCTGCAATTTACTTTTCTTGCATTCTAAGTTTCTGCCATTTAATTTCTTGCTCTTTAAGATTTAGCAATTTTACATTTCAGTTCTCTTTAAATTCATGCCAATTGTCCCTCTCCCTTTACTTTCCATGCAATTTAAATTCTGTTAATCACAAATCTCTCAACCAAATCATGATTCGCTTGACTAAATCAACCACTAAGCTAAAATTGCTCAATCCTTCAATCCCTGTGGGATCGACCTCACTCCCGTGAGTTATTATTACTTGATGCGACCCGGTGCACTTGCCGTTGAGTTTTGTGTTGGATCGTTTTCCGCACATCAAATGTCTTTCAAGAGCTCCACCTTCGGTTGGCAGATGCGGAGATTTGGGTTGTGTGGAAATCGCCAAGTCTAATGTATGCTCGACATCTCCATCCTTGGTGTCCTCCTTCTCTCTCGGTTCCTTGCCTTGACGTCTCATCCTCAAAAAGAATTGAGAAAGTAGAATTAGAATTATAGGGCAAGTAACACAAAAGGGTAAAGGAAGGAGCAAATAAGCATCTAATTGAGGAAGTTTGCATAGTGGTGTGCAATACACACAACGGCCGATTAAAGTGGCATCCGCACAATCAAAAAGTAAGAATGAGTTCCTCAATTAAATGGCCTAAGATGCAACTAAGAGATGAGCATCAATTAAAACACAAGCAAGCTTAGGCAATTGCAACAAGAGTGAATTGAATGTGGAAATTATTGGATATTGAAGTTGTGCAAGTGAAAGCGCAAGATTAATATAAAATAGTACAACCAACAATAACCAATGCAATGATGAAGAGAACTACCTATTCATCCTTAAGAATAATCAAATAATCACATGGGAAGGTGCTTGCTACAAAAAGTGACAAGTCTTGATAAGAATCAAGTCAAGTCAACTCAAACAAATGCAAAGCATTAACAAGGAGCAAATACCTTGTGATGTGATTATATTCACTTAAAAATCATGATGAACAAGAAATTCCATTCAATTCACTAACTTCACTATGTACTTGTTAAAAATTACACCAAATAAGAGATAAAAGGTTAATTTCTAGATCAATTTGGTGCTAGTAGCTCAAGACAATGAACAAGTACATGATTGAAATTTCAATCCAAAATAATATTATAATCATTCGAAAGTGCACAATTCTTAATTAGAATGCCAAACAAGAATATAGTCCAAAACATATGGTAGCTACAACACATGCATTAAACAAAAAGTTCATCTAGGCATTATGTCAAACACATAGGGTGCAGTACACATATTCATCAATTCAAGCAAAAATTCAAACATTCGCAACCCGTAAATGAAAAATTTGAACACTTGCAACTCAACAATAAACAATTAAGCAAAAGTTAAGCTAAATAACCAAAGTTAAATAAAGAAAACAAAAATTAAGCAAGCAACTAAGCATAAAAAGGAAGATTAAAACAAGAAAATTGAAAAGATGAAAGATGGAAAAGAAAGGGATAGGAAACAGTGGCACTTGTGATAGCCACTGCGAGGCTCACGGTGACGGAACTTCGCCGGAGAAGAGAAGAGAAAAAGGAAGAAAAAGAAGAAAGAATGAAAAGGAAAGAAGAAAAGAAGAAGAAAAGAGAGGAGAGAGAGATGATGGTGGTGGTGGTTCTGGCTGTGGTCGGCCGGTGATGGGGGTGGTCACCGGAAGAAGGAAGGGTTGGCTTGGCGTAGGGGGTGGTAGAAGAAGAAAGAAGGAAAGAAGAAAAGGGGTGAGGAGTGGCGCAACAGGGCAGCTTTTCTCATTATTGCCCAGACTGCGACTCGTGCGTACACACAACAAGGTGTGCGTACGCACACCAGCGCAAATTTGGGGCATTCAGACGCACAGGACATGTGAGCGCTGCTGCCAGAGGGGGTGTTAAGACGTGTGCATGCACATAGGGCCGTGCGCATGCACATAGGGCCGTGCGCATGCACAGAACTCTCTTTTTTTTGAATGTGTGCGGGTGCACCCATGCTGTGCGGTCGCACAGGGGGAAAAGAAGGGTGTATACACACGCACAAGCCGTGTGCGTGCTGCGAACAGAGGGAGTGTTTAGGGGTGTGCGTGCACACGTTGCTGTGCAGATGCACAGGGACTGGAAAACAGGAGGGCTGTGCGCACGCACAAGGCTGTGCGGACGCACAGGTCTCTGTTCCTGCAACAAAAATTTTGGTTTTAAGACACCAAACTTGACATCCAAAACAGGTTTTCAAGTCCCAAAACATCACAAAACTCCCGAAAGCACATTATTTCACTAAAATTACCTAACAAACATCAAAATAAATCTAACCAACCAAGCAATATAGCCAATTATTCATGAAACAAAAAGTAAAATGAGAAAGTTAGAAGGATATTACCATGGTGGAGTGTCTCCCACCAAGCACTTTTTGAGTCCTCAAGTTGGACTTTTGGGTGAAGCTTGTGTCATGGTGGCTTATGCTTCCACTCATCCTTGAGTTGCCACCCATGTTTGTTCTTCAAGAATCCTCCGGGATCTCACACGAAGTGCATTAAGCTCCCAAGCAACCTCAAGCAAGAATTTGGGATCCAAAATCGTTGGTTGTAGAATTGTATGCCCGGATCCCACACTTTGGTTTCTCTATCATCCTCTTGTTGACCTTCACTTGTCTCTTTGGATGAGGAACCTCTCCAAACACCTTTTGAGCACCTACTTGAGTGTTGGACTCCTCCAAATTGGACCTTGCACCATTCATGCTTTGAATTTCCTTGGAACCCAACACCCAATTTTTCACCATGTAACACTCCATGAAGCAACTTTAGTTGATAATCCGTTTCCAAGAGAGCAAATTGATGCGAGCCTATGAAGCTCATTGAGGAGATTGTTACCCACTCAATTTGTCCTTGGGGTGGAGTTGTCCTATAAAGCCCTTGCATGGAAGCTTCCACTTCTTGGGTAATCACCTCTTCCTCACCACTCTTTTCTAGCTCTTCCCTTTCTCTCTCAAATTCAAGAGAGATGGGTTCTTCTAGATCATTGAGGGGGTTGACCAAGGTGGATAAAAAATTATTATTGATGCAATCTACTTCTTGATCAAATTCTCTCAACTCTCCATTTATCCTATTCCGGTTCACTAGCTTTACCTTCCTCCTCTTGTTGTGATTCTTGCCTTAGCTCCTCTTCCTTTTCTTGAGGCTCCATGTTCTCCTCCTCTCTACACTCCTTACTTGATCCTCCACCTTCTCCAAGGGAAATGTCTTGAGTGGTTGAGCGTAGGGAGGCCAAGCAATTCACCGCTTCGGCTATGGTAGCAATGAACTCCCCTTGTGTCCTTCAGAACCCTTCTTGCTTTTGGAAGAATGCTTGAAGGTCTTGTTGTTCTTGGGGCAAGGGTTGGAAAACTTCATATTAAGGTAGAAAAGAAGGTTCAAAAGTTGGGAGGAAGGTTGTATAGTTGGAAGGTGTGTCATGTTGATGAGGGTATTGAGGTGGTGTATAAGGGTGTGGTTCATATGGTTGGTAACAAGGTGTATAGACATTTTGATTCCATGGAGGTGTATAGGGTGGTGCTTGAAGGTTTGGTGGTTGAGGGTTGTGTACTGGGTATCTCTCATATCCTTGGGCTTGATATTCATATAGGGGAGAGTGTGGCTCGTTATAGTATGAAGGAGGTGTCTGCCATGAGTGTTGTTGCTCATACACAATTGGTTCCTCCCTTAATTGGTTCTCCCACTCCCTGAAGCAATTCCAATTTAAATTCATCATACCCTACAAAATACTTACAACCAAGCTCCAAGCAACAAGGGAGATAGCTCATAGAGAAAATAGGAAATAAAAACAAAAGACATTAAAAAACAAGAAAAACAAACACCTAAGTATAAACAAAAATAACCGAACAACCAAAAAGCAAACTATTCACCTATTCACATATTTACAACAACCAAAAGTTAGCACTCAATTGCATCCCCGGCAACAGCACCAAAAACTAGATGCGGGCAAATTCGTCGATTAAGAATTCCTTCTCGGTAAAGGAGAAATAGCCTCGTTGCAAGTATAGTTCTCAACCAACAAGTAATGCTCGATCAAAGTTTACAATTTCTAATCTAAACCGAGATCGAGAGTAATTCAACCTCGGGGTCGTTCTCCCTAGGATGCAATTGGAAGTGTTTCTCTTTCGGTTGTAGAAGTAAGAAAGAGGTTTTGTAATCAAAGAACAAAAGATTAAAAGAACTAAGCAATGACCAAAATTGGAATTAATGCAAGTAAACGGAAACAAGATCAAAACTTAGTGACGATACTATAAATGCCAAAAAAGGGCTTTGAATTGGGAATGAGTATCCAAAGAATCCTATCATCTCCATAACCACAACTATGGTAATTATCATGGGTCAATCTCGCCTAGTCAACTGATGAGCGGATAATTTATATGCTTTTAGGCATTATTTTTAGTATGTTTTTAGTATATTTTAATTAGTTTTTATTATATTTTTATTAGTTTTTAAATAAAAATCACTCTTCTGGACTTTACTATGAGTTTGTGTGTTTTTCTATGATTTCAGGTATTTTCTGGCTGAAATTGAGGGACCTGAGCAAAAATCTGATTCAGAGGCTAAAAAAGGACTGCAGATGCTGTTGGATTCTGACCTCCCTGCACTCAAAGTGGATTTTCTGGATCTATAAAAGCCCAATTAGCACGCTCTTAATTGCTTTGAAAAGTAGACATCCTGGGCTTTCCAGAAATATATAATAGTTCATACTTTGCCAGAGATTTGATGGCCCAAATAGGCGTTCCAAGTCAGCTCAAGAATTCTGGCGTTTAACTCCAAAACTGGCACAAAAGCTGGCGTTTAACTCCAAGAAAAGTCTTTACACATGGAAGCGTCAATGCTCAGCCCAAGCACACACCAAGTGGGCCCAGAAGAAGATTTCTTCATTAATTACATATTTCTGTAAACCCTAGGCTACTAGTTCTCTATAAATAGGACCTTTTGCTATTGTATTTACACACTTTCATAGACCTTTTCACGTTTGGGAGGCTGGCCATTCGGCCATGCCTAGACCTTTTGTTCTTATGTATTTTCAACGGTGGAGTTTCTACACACCATAGATTAAGGTGTGGAGCTATGCTGTTCTTCATGAATTAATACAAAGTACTATTGTTTTTCTATTCAACTCAAGTCTATTTCTTCTCCAAGATATTCATTCGTTCTTCAACTTGATGAATGTGATGATCCGTGACACTCATCATCATTCTCACCTATGAACATGTGCCTGACAACCACCTCTGTTCTACTAGCAATGGCTTGAATGTGTATCTCTTGGGTTTCTAATCTAAGATTGGAACCTTCGTGGTATATGCTAGAATTATTGGCAGTCATTCCTGAGATCCGGTACGTCTAAACCTTGTCTGTGATATTCTGAGTAGGATCTGGGAAGGGATGGCTGTGACGAGCTTCAAACTCGCGATTGTTGGGCGTGTGACAGACGCAAAAGGATCAATGGATCCTATTCCAGCATGATCGAGAACCGACAGATGATTAGCCGTGCGGTGACAGCGCATTTGGAACGTTTTCACTGAGAGGACGGGAAGTATGAATAATTGGAAGAAGGCAATAGGAAAGCAGAGGTTCAGGGGGAACAAAGAATTACATAAGTATCTCTATCTTTATTTTATGTTTTATTTATCTTTTAATTATCAATTCTCCATCACCATCTGAATTCGCCTGACTGAGATTTACAAGATGACCATAGCTTGCTTCAAGCCGACAGTCTCCATGGGATCGACCCTTACTCACGTAAGGTATTACTTGGACGACCCAGTGCACTTGCTGGTTAGTTGTGCAGAATTGTGACAAAGTGTGATTCACGTTTGAGAGCTCCAAGTCTTTGGCGCCATTGTTGTTGATCACAATTTCGTGCACTAAGTTTTTGGCGCTGTTGCCGGGGATTGTTCGAGTTTGGACAACTGACGATTCATCTTGTTGCTTAGATTATGTACTTTTCAGAATTTTTAAGAATGAATTCTAGAGTTTCAAGGTGATTTTCTTATCATCACAAAAGCTGATTGATTCTCATCAATTTAGCTGTTGAACGTAATGTCCTGCTGAAGCTTGGCCAAACATGTCTAATCTTTTTAGACTGAAGCTTTAGACTAACATTGCATGATTCCTGGAATTCTTATTAAAAGTTTTGATTCTCTTTATTTTCTTTTCCATATAAGTTTCGAAAATCACAAAAAAATTTATGAAATCATAAAAATAAAAAATATTTTATGTTTCTTGTTTGAGTCTAGTGTCAATTTTTAAGTTTGGTGTCAATTGCATTCTTCTTGCATTTTTAAAAAATATGCAATATGTTCTTCATTACTTCAAGTTGTTCTTGATGATTTCATTGCTCTGATCTTTAAATTCTCTTGTTTTGTGTGTTTTATTGTTTCTCATATGCATTCTCAATTTGTTAGTGTCTCCTATATGAAAATTTTTAAGTTTGGTATCCTGCATGCATTGTTTATTTGATCTTATTTGCATTTTTTTTTGTTATTTCTCATCATTAAAAATTCAAAAATATTTTCAAAATTGTGTCTTTTCAAGTCAATAATACAGAGAATTGAAGATTCAGAACATTTAGCAGAGGAATCAAACAGAAAAAGCTGGGCGTTCAAAACGCCCAGTGAAGAAGGAACACTGGCGTTTAAACACCAGCCAAGGTACCTGGCTGGGCGTTTAACGCCCAAAAGGGTAGCATTTTGGGCGTTAAACACCAGAATGGATGCCATTCTGGGCGTTTAACGCCAGAAGGACACTAGAGGGATGATTTTGTTTTTAATTCAAATTTTTTTCAAATCTTCATAATTTTTCAAAATAAAATCTTTTTCAAATCATATCTTTTCAATCATATCTCTTCAAAATCAATTTCTTTCCATTTTTTTAATTTTTGAAAATCCTTATTATAATTAAAGATTTACTTCAAAATCTTCAAGTTGTTACTTGCCTATTAAGAAAAGATCAAAAGTTTTAATTCTAGAATCATATCTTCTAATTTCTTGTTAGTCAAGTAATCAACTTTAATTTTAAAACTTTCTCTTTTTAATTTGATCTTCAATCATATCTTCTCAATCATATCTTCTCAATCACATCTTTTTCAAAATTAACTCTCAATCATATCTTTTTTATTTCTAATTTCAAAATCTTTTTAAAAAATCACTTAATTTCTTTCCCAATCTTAATTTTCGAAAATCTCAATCAAATTATTCAAAATTTCTTTTTATTATTTCAAAATCTTTTTAATTTATTTTCGAAAATTCTTCCCCTCTTCTCACATTCTTCTATTTAAGGGACTAACACTCCTCCTCAAGGTGCAATTCGAACTCTATCCTTCTTTATATGTTTGAATTATCTTCTATCTACCTCATCCTTCTATTCTTCTTTTCCTCTGACACCTCAAGGAATCTCTTTACTGTGACATAGAGGATTCCCTACTTTCTTGTTCTCTTCTCTTTCATATGAGCAGGAACAAAGATAAAGGCATACTTGTTCAAGCTGATTCTGAACCTGAAAGGACCTTGAAGAGAAAGCTAAGAGAAGCTAAAGCACAATTCTCTCTAGAGGGCCTAACAGAGCTTTTCAAAGAAGAAGAAACCATGGCAGCCAAAAACAACAATGCCAACAATGCAAGGAAGGTGCTTGGTGACTTTACTGCACCTACTCCCGACTTCTATGGGAGAAGCATCTCAATCCCAGCCATTGGAGCAAACAACTTTGAGCTTAAGCCTCAATTAGTTTCTCTAATGCAACAGAATTGCAAGTTTCATGGACTTCCATTGGAAGATCCTCATCAGTTCTTAGCTGAATTCTTGCAAATTTGTGACATTGTCAAGACCAATGGGGTTGACCCTGAAGTCTACAGACTTATGCTTTTCCCTTTTGCTGTAAGAGATAGAGCTAGGACATGGTTGGATTCACAACCTAAAGAAAGCCTGAACTCTTAGGAAAAGCTAGTCAATGCCTTCTTGGCAAAGTTCTTTCCACCTTAAAAATTGAGCAAGCTTAGAGTGGAAGTCCAAACCTTCAGACAAAAGGAAGGAGAATCCCTCTATGATGGTCTGTCTAAACTATCCAAGATGTCATTGGATAGCTCTGCTGGAGGATCTCTTCATCTGAAGAAGACGCCTGCAGAAGCTCAGGAACTTATTGAAATGGTTGCAAATAACCAATTCATGTACACTTCTGAAAGGAATCCTGTGAATAATGGGATAGCTTAGAAGAAAGGAGTTCTTGAGATTGATACTCTGAATGCCATATTGACTCAGAATAAAATATTGACCCAGCAAGTCAATATGATTTTACAGAGTCTATCTGGAATGCAAGCAGCAACAGGCAGTACTAAGGAAGCTTCCTCTGAAGAAGAAGCTTATGATCCTGAGAACCCAGCAATGGAAGAGGTGAATTACATGGGGGAACCCTATGGAAACACCTATAATCCTTCATGGAGAAATCATCCAAATCTCTCATGGAAGGATCAACAGAGACCTCAACAAGGTTTCAACAACAATAATGGTGGAAGAAACAGGTTTAGCAATAGCAAGCCTTTTTCATCATCTTCTCAACAACAGACAGAGAATTCTAAGCAAAGCCACTCTGACTTAGCAACCATTGTCTCTGATCTAATCAAAACCACTCAAAGTTTTATTACTGAAACAAGGTCCTCCATTAGAAATTTGGAGGCACAAGTGAGTCAGCTGAGTAAGAAAATTACTGAGCTCCCTCCCAGTACTCTCCCAAGCAATACAAAAGAGAATCCAAAGAGAGAGTGCAAGGCCATAAACACGTCTCACATGGCCGAACCTGGGGAAGAGGAAGAGGCAGTAATCTCCACTGAGGAAGACCTCAATGGACGCCCACTGGCCTCCAAGGATTTCCCTAATGAGGAACCATGGGAATCTGAGGCTCACACTGAGACCATAGAGATTCCATTGAATTTACTTCTGTCATTCATGAGCTCTGACGAGTATTCTTCCTCTGAAGTGGATGAAGATGTTACTGAAGAGCAAGTTGCTAAGTACCTTGGAGCAATCATGAAGCTAAATGCCAAGTTGTTTGGTAATGAGACTTGGGAGGATGAACCTCCATTGCTCATCAAAGAACTGGATGACTTGACTAGGCAGAAATTACCTCTGAAGAGACAAGACCCTGGAAAATTCTCCATCCCTTGTACCATAGGCACTATGACCTTTGAGAAGGCTCTGTGTGACCTAGGGTCAAGTATAAACCTTATGCCTCTCTCTGTAATGGAGAAGCTAGGGATCATTGATGGCAGACAATTTAAAAAAATAGGCTTATGGACTTGTAGAGGATGTCTTGGTAAAGGTTGAAGACTATTACATCCCTGCTGATTTCATAATCTTAGAGACTGGGAAATGTATGGATGAATCCATCATCCTTGGCAGGCCCTTCCTAGCCACAGCAAAAGCTGTGATTGATGTTGACAGAGGAGAATTGATCATTCAAGTGAATGGAGACTCCCTTGTGTTTAAAGCTCAAGGATATCCCTCTGTCACCATGGAGAGGAAGCATGAAGAGCTTCTCTCAATACAGAGTCAAACAGAGCCCCCACAGTCAAACTCCAAGTTTGGTGTTGGGAGGCCACAACCAAACTTTAAGTTTGGTGTTGAACCCCCACATTCAAACTCTAAGTTTGGTGTTGGGAGGTTCCAACATTGCTCTGAATATCTGTAAAGCTCCATGAGAGCCACTGTCAAGCTATTGACATTAAAGAAGCGCTTGTTGGGAGGCAACCCAATTTTTACTTATCTATATTAAATTTCTATTTTCTTTTGTTATTTTATGTTTTCTGTAGGTTGATGATCATGTGAAGTCACAAAAACAATTGAAAAAGAAAA
Source organism: Arachis hypogaea (assembly GCF_003086295.3). Taxonomy (NCBI): domain Eukaryota; kingdom Viridiplantae; phylum Streptophyta; class Magnoliopsida; order Fabales; family Fabaceae; genus Arachis; species Arachis hypogaea. Next base: position 96,232,455 of record NC_092050.1, on the reverse strand, counting down.
AATAGAAGGAAAAATAGAATGAAAAATAGAACACCCTAGAGAAGAAACTTACTGGCGTTTAAACGCAGTAAGGGTAGCAGAATGGGCGTTAAACGCCAGGAATGAGCAAGAAGTTGGCGTTAAACACCAGAAATGGGCAGCAGCTTGGCGTTTAACGCCAGGATTGGTAGCAAGGGGCGTTTTTACATGCCACATGGTGCAGGGATGAGAAATCCTTGACACCTCAGGATCTGTGGACCCCACAGGATCCCCACCTACCCCACCTCTCTTTCTCTTCTTCACCCATTCACCAACCACCTCAATACCTCTTCTCCAAAAACCCCACCTACCTCACCATTCAAATTCAAACTACTTTCCCACCCAAATCCACCCATAATGGCCGAACCATACCCCCCTCTCCACTCCTATATAAACCCATCTTCACTCCTTCATTTTCACACAACATACACACTACCCATCCCCCTTGGCCGAAACACAAATCCCCCTCCATCTCCTCTATTTCTTCTTCTTCTACTCTCTTCTTTCTTCTTTTGCTCGAGGACGAGCAACCTTCTAAGTTTGGTGCGGTAAAAGCTAAAGCTTTTTATTTTTTCATAACCATTTATGGCACCAAAGGCCGGAGAAACCTTTAGAAAGAGGAAAGGGAAGGCAAAAGCTTCCACCTCTGAGTCATGGAAGATGGAGAGATTCCTCTCAAGGGTGCATCAAGACCACTTCTATGAAGTTGTGTCCAAGAAGAAGGTGATCCCCGAGGTTCCTTTTAACCTCAAAAAGGGCGAATATCTGGAGATCCGACATGAGATCCGAAGAAGAGGTTGGGAAGTTCTCACCAACCCCATTCAACAAGTCGGAATCTTAATGGTTCAGGAGTTCTATGCCAATGCATGGATCACCAAGAACCAAGATCAAAGTGTGAACCCGGACGCTAAACTTACAATTTATCCGAGGGAAATACTTAGACTTTAGTCCGGAAAATATAAGGTTGGCATTCAACTTGCCCATGATACAAGGAGATGCACACCTATACACTAGAAGGGTCAACTTTGATCAAAGGTTGGACCAAGTTCTCATGGACATATGTGAAGAGGGAGCTCAATGGAAGAGAGATTCAAGAGGGAAGCCGGTTCAACTAAGAAGGCATGACCTCAAGCCCGTGGCTAGGGGATGGTTGGAGTTCATCCAACGCTCAATCATTCCTACTAGCAACCGATCTGAAGTTACTATAGACTGGGCTATCATGATTCATAGCATCATGATTAGAGAGGAAGTAGAAGTTCATGAGGTTATATCCCAAGAACTCTACAAGGTGGCGGACAAGTCCTCCACTGTGGCAAGGTTAGCCTTCCCTCATCTCATTTGTCACCTCTACAATTCAGCTGGAATTGACATAGAGGAAGACATCCTCATTGATGAGGACAAGCCCATCACTAAGAAAAGGATGGAGCAAGTGAGAGAACCTCACCAAGAGCATGAGGAAACTCCTCATCATGAAATTCCTGAGATGCCTCAAGGGATGCATTTTCCTCCACAAAACTATTGGGAGCAAATCAACACCTCCCTAGGAGAATTAAGTTCCAACATGGGACAACTAAGGGTGGAGCACCAAGAGCATTCCATCCTCCTCTATGAAATTAGAGAAGACCAAAGAACCATAAGAGAGGAGCAACAAAGGCAAGGAAGAGACATTGAGGAGCTCAAGCACTCCATAAGATCTTCAAGAGGAAGAACAAGCCGTCGTCACTAAGGTGGACCCGTTCTTTAATTTCCTTGTTCTTTATTTTCCTGTTTTTCGAATTTTTATGCTTATGTTATTTATGTTTGTGTCTTTATTACATGATCATTAGTGTCTAAGTGTCTACGCCTTAAAGCTATGAAAATGAATCCATCACCTTTCTTAAATGAAAAATGTTTTTAATTGAAAAAGAAAAAGAAGTGCATGAATTTCAAATTTTAAAACAGTTTAATTATTTTGATTTGGTGGCAATACTATTGTTTTTCTGAATGAATGCTTGAACAGTGCATATTTTTGAATTTGATTGTTTATGAATGTTAAAATTGTTGGCTCTTGAAAGAATGATGGGAAAAGGAGAAATGTTATCTGATGATCTGAAAAATCATAAAATTGATTATTGAAGCAAGAAAAAGCAGTGAAAAGCTTGCAAGAAAAAAAAGAGGCAAAAAAAAAAGAGAGAGAAAAAAAAAAGAAAGAAAAAGAAAAGCAAGCAGAAAAAGCCAATACCCCTTTAAACCAAAAGGCAAGGGTAATAAAAAGGATCCAAGGCTTTGAGCATTTGTGAATAGGAGGGCCCACAGGAATAAAATCCTGGCCTAAGCGGCTAAACTAAGCTGTCCCTAAACCATGTGCTTGTGGCGTGATGGTGTCAAGTGAAAACTTGAGACTGAGCAGTTAAAGTCGTGGTCCAAAGCAAAAAGAGTGTGCTTAAGAGCTCTGGACACCTCTAATTGGGGACTCTAGCAAAGCTGAGTCACAATCTGAAAAGGTTCACCCAGTTATGTGTCTGTGGCATTTATGTATCCGGTGGTAATACTGGAAAACAAAGTGCTTAGGGCCACGGCCAAGACTCATAAAGTAGCTGTGTTCAAGAATCAACATACTTAACTAGGAGAATCAATAACACTATCTGGATTCTGAGTTCCTACAGATGCCAATCATTCTGAACTTTAAGGGATAAAGTGAGATGCCAAAACTGTTCAGAAGCAAAAAGCCAAAAGCCCCGCTCATCTAATTAATACTGATCTTCATAGATGTTTTTGGAATTCATTGTATATTCTCTTCTTTTGATCCTATTTGATTTTCAGTTGCTTGGGGACAAGCAACAATTTAAGTTTGTAGTCTACTAATGAGCGGATAATTTATACGCTTTTAGGCATTGTTTTTAGTATATTTTAATTAGTTTTTATTATATTTTTATTAGTTTTTAAATAAAAATCACTCTTCTGGACTTTACTATGAGTTTGTGTGTTTTTCTGTGATTTCAGGTATTTTCTGGCTGAAATTGAGGGACCTGAGCAAAAATCTGATTCAGAGGCTGAAAAAGGACTGCAGATGCTGTTGGATTCTGACCTCCCTGCACTCAAAGTGGATTTTCTGGAGCTACAGAAGCCCAATTGGCGCCCTCTTAATTTCTTTGGAAAGTAGATATCTTGGGCTTTCCAGCAATATATAATAGTCTATACTTTGCTCGAGATTTGATGGCCCAAACAGGCGTTCTAAGTCAGCTCAAGAATTCTAGCGTTTAACTCCAAAACTGGCACAAAAGCTGGAGTTAAACGCCCAAACTGGCACAAAAGCTGGCGTTTAACTCCAAGAAAAGTCTCTACACATGGAAGCGTCAATGCTCAGCCCAAGCACACACCAAGTGGGCCCGGAAGAAGATTTCTGCATTAATTACATATTTCTGTAAACCATAGGCTACTAGTTCTCTATAAATAGGACCTTTTGCTATTGTATTTACACACTTTCATAGACCTTTTCACGTTTGGGAGGCTGGCCATTCGGCCATGCCTAGACCTTTTGTTCTTATGTATTTTCAACGGTGGAGTTTCTACACACCATAGATTAAGGTGTGGAACTTTGCTGTTCTTCATGAATTAATACAAAGTACTATTGTTTTTCTATTCAACTCAAGTCTATTTCTTCTCCAAGATATTCATTCATTCTTCAACTTGATGAATGTGATGATCTGTGACACTCATCATCATTCTCACCTATGAACATGTGCCTGACAACCACCTCTGTTCTACTAGCAATGGCTTGAATGCGTATCTCTTGGGTTTCTAATCTAGGATTGGAACCTTCGTGGTATAGGCTAGAATTATTGGCAGCCATTCCTGAGATCCGGAACGTCTAAACCTTGTCTGTGGTATTCTGAGTAGGATCTGGGAAGGGATGGCTATGACAAGCTTCAAACTCGCGATTGTTGGGCTTGTGACAGACGCAAAAGGATCAATGGATCCTATTCCAGCATGATCGAGAACCGACAGATGATTAGCCGTGCGGTGACAGCGCATTTGGAACGTTTTCACTGAGAGGACGGGAAGTAGCCATTGACAACGGTGATGCCCAACATAAAGCTTGCCATGGAAAGGAGTATGAATGATTGGAAGAAGGCAATAGGAAAGCAAAGGTTCAGGGGGGAACAAAGCATCTTCAAACGCTTATCTGAAATTCCAACCAAAGAATTACATAAGTATCTCTATCTTTATTTTATGTTTTATTTATCTTTTAATTATCAATTCTCCATCACCATCTGAATTCGCCTGACTGAGATTTACAAGGTGACTATAGCTTGCTTCAAGCCGACAGTCTCCGTGGGATCGACCCTTACTCACGTAAGGTATTACTTGGACGACCTAGTGCACTTGCTGGTTAGTTGTGCGGAATTGTGACAAAGTGTGATTCACGTTCGAGAGCTCCAAGTCTTTGGCGCCATTGTTGATGATCACAATTTCGTGCACCATCAACCCCAACCATCGAGGAGTAAGTCAAGCAAGCATAATTGACCTTAATTCATAAGTCCTAACTAACTTGCCAAACTAGTTGATAAAAGGCTAGCATCAATGAAAACAAGAGTCAACTAACTACCCAAGAATACCACTAAATGCCGGACATTATGACTCTAGTATCCTAGGAACTCAAACCACAAGCCAAAGTGGGAAAATCTACTCAAATTCTAAAGTTGGAATTTTCACAAACTCCTTGTGTGCATAAAAGTTAAATATGAGAAAATTGCAAAGTAAAATGGAAACTATAACCAACTATCAACAATACCAACAATAAACATTCAAATAAACATAAAAGAAATCATGAAACATTAAATTCATCAATCAAAACTTCAAGAACTCAAAATTGCAATTATAAACAAAGTGCTTGAACCAAAGGAAATGAAAATAAAGACAATGTAATTAAAGAGGAATTAAAGAGTACTTAAAATTAAAGATGATCAAAATCCAAGATTAAGCTTGCTATAAAATGCTACATGAAAACTACATAAACCCTAGGAGAGCAATGCTACACTACTCCTACTCCTACTCCTAATTACTCTCTAAAAACTATCTAAGTGAGCTCTCTTTTGATATGTGTTGAATCCCCCTTATATAGTACTCCAAATTCAGCTCCAAGCCTTCAAAATTTGGGCCAAAAGCCCTCAGAAAATGCACAACATAGGTTTCATTAACAAAATCACGTGCAGGGATCTGTCCAGACGCACCGACGTGTGCGTCCGCACACTTTGCTGTTTTGGCTCCTGTGCGTACGCACGCTTGCTTGTGCGCATGCACACCTTGCTGTGTGTACTTTTCCTTGTTTTCTTCATGTTTTCTCCGTTGTACATGCTTTCTTCCGCTTTTCCCTATCCATTCTTGCCTCTAAGGCCTAAAAACAATCAGCAAACATGTCATGGCATCAAATGGAATAAGAGTGGAATTAAATTGCTCATTTCAAGCACAAAATTGCATGTTTTCACATTTAGGATCAAATTGGGGACAAAACATAAAAGTATGATATTTTGGTGGTTAAGTGTGAGTTCATGTGTTAGAATCCATCCAAATTGAGTCAAAATATACCATCAAATATGGACTCATCAAGCGCCAACCCAAGGGCTGTTCAGCTTTCTTCAGATTTTTGAGTTCCAAAGTGTGAAGTGCACTCTGACCTCTTGAATTGATGAGTTATCAGTGTCTTGTGGATCCCACTCCCTCCTGAAAATTCAGTTACAAACTCTCATTAGTGATCAAAAGTTGCTTCATTTTTTTCCAATTAAATGGCATTCATTTTGTGTGTCTCTTGGACGGATTCATTGCATCTAGTAACTGGCTCATGATTAAACTTTATTGTATACATAATGAGTGGAATCAATTTAATTGTTTTCATACCCTTCCACTTCCACTCTTTGTGTACACAATTAAGTGACCTTTCATTTATTCTGCTAAATTACTGAAAGCATTAGGATATTAATCAATTGGGCTAAACTTGGTGCTCGAATGGATTTCTTATAGTGGTGGCCACACCAAACTTAATTTTGGGCTTACTCTTAAGATCAATTCAATTGTTATTATGTAAGCTCAAAATAAGTGGGTTGGTGGTCACACCAAACTTAGCTCCTTAGCTAGTTTCTCAACTCAATTAAGAACATCACATAATGAAGCATGCAAGGTTGCACATCCAGCAAGACTAAGAAAACTTTTGATGCAAAAATCAAAGAAACTATCAACTTAATAACTAACTACTAAAAACTGAAAAACAATCAATTAAAGTAACTATACATAAGATAATCTAAAAAGCTTGAAATTAAAAGGATATGAGTGTTGGGGTGCCTCCCAACTAGCGCTTCTTTAACGTCACTAGCTTGACGGTACTTCCTCTTCAGCTGAGGTTATAGTTCACTCTTTGCTCATCTAGTGAGCCTTCCAAGTAGTGCTTAAGTCTGTGGCCATTGATAGTGAAAGTCCTCTGAGTTTTCTCCTCCATAAGCTCCACATGACCATAAGGAGAAGCCTTGATGATTGTGAAAGGTCCAGACCATCTTGATTTCAGCTTCCCTGGGAAAAATTTGAGCCTTGAGTTGTTTAACAGCACCTTTTGACCCTCTACAAACTCTCTTCTTGCCAGTTTTTGATCATGCCATTTCTTTGTTTTTTCTTTGTAAATCTTGGCATTTTCATAAGCTTAGGTTATGAATTCTTCTAACTCATTGAGTTGCAGCAATCTTCTTTCTCCAGCAGCTTGATTATCAAAGTTCAACATCTTTAGAGCCCAAAATGCTCTATGTTCAAGCTCCACTGGTAGATGACAAGCTTTTCTAAACACCAATTGGTATGGAGACATGCCAATAGGTGTCTTAAAAGCTGTTATATAAGCCCATAATGCATCATCTAGCTTCTTGGACTAATCTTTTCTTGAGTTCCCAACAGACTTCTCCAAGATTATCTTGAGCTCTCTATTTGAAATTTCAGCTTGACCATTGGTTTGTGGATGGTATGGGGTGGCTGCCTTATGTGTAACACCATATTTAAGGAGGAGTGTCTCTAATTTCTTGTTGCAAAAGTGAGTTCCCCCTTCACTTATAAGAGCTTTTGGAACCCCAAACCGGCTAAATATGTTCTTCCTCAAGAAGTTGATCACCACTTTGTTGTCATTTGTTGATGCTGCTATGGCCTCTATCCATTTGGACACATAGTCCACAGCCACTAGTATGTAATTGTTTGAGTATGAGGGTGGGAAAGGTCCCATGAAATTAATCCCCCAAACATTAAACAACTCCAACTCCATAATGAATCTTTGTGGCATTTCATTCTTTTTGGGTAGGTTACCAGCTCTTTGACATTCATTGCACCTTGTCACAAACTCTTTTGTATCTTTGAATATAGTGGGCCAAAAGAATCCACACGGCAACACCTTGGCTGTAGTCCTTTCTCCATTAAAAATTCCTCTATAGATAGATCCATGGCAATGCCAAAGGACCTCTTGTCCTTCTTCATGAGAGATGCATCTTCTTAGAATCCCATCAGCACACTTCTTGAAGAGGTACAGCTCATCCCAAATGTAATGCTTGGCATCATTGATGAGATTCCTTCTCAAGTGCTTCATGGTGTTGGAAGGTAGCTCTCCAATGGCCTTGAAGTTGGCTATGTCTGCAAACCATGGAGCCTTTTGGATCATCATCAATTGCTCATCCAGGAAGCTTTCATTTACACCAGGGCTGTGTGCTTGATAAACCACTATTTTATGGTTTATCTTGTACTCAATTGAGTGGATTTTATCAATCTTTCATACACTTATTCATATGATTTGCATGAGTTTACGTTTTCCTTCATGATTTTGTGCTATGATTGAAAACATGCTTCTTTGGCCTTATATTTGCTAATATTAATCCTCTCTCATTACCATTAGATGCCTTGATTTCTGTATTAAGTGTTTTCAGAGATTACAGGGCAGGAATGGCTTAGAGGATGGAAAGGAAGCATGCAAAAGTGGAAGGAATACAAGAAGTTGAAGGAACTGCAAAGATGTCAGCCTGACCCTCTCGCACTAAAACGACCATAACTTGAGCTACAGAGGTCCAAATGATGCGGTTGGAAAGCTAACGTCCGGGACTTCGATTTGATATATAATTTGTCATAGTTGCGCTGACGATAAGGGACGCGAACGCGTGATCTACGCGGACGCATCGCATTAGCAAAAAACCAGCGTGTTTGAATTCGAAACCAGCGAATTCTGGGCTGTTTCTGACCCAGTTCTCGGCCCAGAAAATACAGATTAGAGGCTATAAAGTGGGAGAATATATCCATTCATAATTCACTTTTCATAATTTAGATGTAGTTTTTAGAGAGAGAGGTTCTCTCCTCTCTCTTAGGTTTTAGGATTAGGATTCCTCTTAAAGGATTTAGGATTTCAACTGCTTCTCAGGTTCAACGTTTCTTTTATTTATTTTCCCAATTTACTTTATGAACTTTTCCATGTTAGATTTGAATTTATGTTTAAACGTAATTTGATGTGTTTCAGATTTATGATTGCTTTATTCTATTTATGAATGCTTTTAATTTAATTTAGATATTTTCTTCCTTTTGGCTTTGGTTAAGTAATTGGTAACACTTGAGTTGTCAAACTCAGCAGTGGTTGAAATTGGCAGATTACTAATTGATCTAGATCGCTCTAAAGCTAGTCTTTCCACAGGGATTAACTAGGACTTGAGGATCAAACTAATTAGTCCACTTGACTTTTTTTTGCTTTAGTAAAGGTTAACTAATTAAGTGGGATTAAAAATCCAATTCTCATCACAATTGATAAGGATAACTAGGATAGGACTTCTAGTTCTTATACCTTGCCAAGAGTTTTATTATTTATTTAAATTAATTTCTTACAATTTACTTTCTTTCCATTTACTATTGTTGCTTTTAATCTTATACATTAAAAACCTAAAATTCTACCTTTTTCATAGCTAATAATAAGTCATACCTCCCTGCAATTCCTTGAGAAGATGACCCGAGGTTTAAATACTCAGTTATCAATTTTATTGGGTTTGCTTAAGTGACAAACAAAACTTTTCTAAAGAATGAATTCTTGTCGGTCTAGAAGCTATACTTACAATGGGAATTTATCTTTACAAAATTCTAGATCGCGCGAGAGTTTCGCTCTTTCAAAATGGCGCCATTGCCGGGGAATTGCAAACGTGTGCCTTATTATTGGTTATTGTAAATATTTGCTTTTTACTTGTTTATTTGTTTTTATTTTTGTTTTTATTTTTGCTTTTTCATAAATTAAGAGGTTATTGGTTTTTATTTAGTTATTAAAAAATTTTCAAAAATTTGTTCTTCGTGTTCATCTTGACCTTCAAGTTATTCTTAGTTGTTTTCTTCATTTTGATCTAAAAATTTTAAGTTTGGTTTCATTTTATTGTTCTTCTCTTTCCTCATTTAATTCAAAAATATCTTTTCTCTTTATTTTAATTAAATTTTTTAAATTTGCAAAAAAAAAAAATTTCAGATTTCTATTTTAAAATTTTTATCTTATCTTATCTTAGTTTTAAATTTCAAAATTCAAATCTTTTTCAAAAATCATATCTTTTTCAAAACCTTATCTTATTTCAAAATCAAATTTCAAATTTCAATATTTAAAATTCAAATTTCAAATTTCAAAATTCAAAAATTCAAAATTCAAAATTTAAAAATTCAAAATTCAAAATTTAATTTTCTAATTCAAAATTTAAATTTCAATAACCTTTTAATTTAAATTTGATTTTATTTTTATTTTTAATTTTTATTTGCTATTATGAGTTCTCACCCCCATCGCTTTAAGTTTGGTTCCAATGTTGTTGTAAGGAATGAAAACTATAATGAAAATAGGCATCAAGGTTGGAAGAATCATAGATGGGAGGAGCCACAAGGATTTGATCAACCCTCTTGGCAACAACCCCCTCCAACGCACTATAATCAACAACCATTATGTGATGCATACCAAAATGATGATTATGGTGGACCCCCTTGTAGTTACCAACAAGTCCCGCCATATGCTTATGAACCATCTCCTCAACATGACTTTGGACCACCATACTCACAAGCCCCTTTCCACCAATCACCTCCATATGACCCTAACCCGTATCCACCATACCAACCACCTTATGAGCCAAATGAATCATACACAGAACCACCTCGATTCCAACACAACTACTCTCATGAACCACCACCTCAATATACACCATCTCCTTATCATTATCAAGATGAACCACCTTCCTACCATGAACCCTTTCTCGTAACAAATGAACCCTCCTATCCACCCCAAACCTCCATGGAGAAAGCACTTACCGATCTAAACTCTACTATACAAGCTCTCGTCACCCAAATCGGACCACCAAATACCTTCAACAATAAACCCTCAAGTTCTAGTGCACTCCTTTTCAACCACAGAATGATCTCTCCATCCCATCACCACTACCCATGGAAGATCACTCACATCTATCAATCCAAGAGCAACATGGTCCCAATGATGCTATTGACATGGAACAAGAGAGAAGGGATCATCTTCGCGAATCCATACTTCATAAGGAGCTAGAGGAGGCCCTAAAGGTGAAGGTAGTAAAGACCCTTGAAGTCGAAGGAGTGGTTGAAGAATTAGTGAAGGAAGACATTGATGAGTGGATAATTTATACGCTTTTTGGAATTATTTTTACATAGTTTTTAGCATGATTTAGTTAGTTTTTAGTATATTTTTATTAGTTTTTAAATAAAATTCACATTTCTGGACTTTACTATGAGTTTGTGTGTTTTTCTGTGATTTTAGGTAATTTCTGGCCGAAATTGAGCGACCTTAGCAAAAATCAGATTCAGAGGCTGACAAAGGACTACTGATACTGTTAGATTCTGACCTCCCTGCACTCAAAGTGAATTTTCTGGAGCTACAGACGTCCAAATGGCGCTCTCTCAATTGCGTTAGAAAGTAGACATCCAGGGCTTTCCAGCAATATATAATAGTCCATACTTTTCCCGAGTTTAGACGATGCAAACTGGCATTCAATGCCAGCTCTCTGCCCTATTCTGGAGTTAAACGCCAGAAACAGGTTGAAAGCAGAGTTAAACGCTAGAAACAGGTTACAAACTGGCGTTTAACTCCAAAGAAGACCTCTACACGTGAAAGCTTCAATGCTCAGCCCAAGCACACACCAAGTGGGCCCGGAAGTGAATTTCTGCATTATTTACTCATTTCTGTAACCCTAGTAACTAGTTTAGTATAAATAGAACTTTTTACTATTAGGTTGAATCTTTCATCTTTGGATCATTTTGAGATCTCTAGACCTCCATGGGAAGCAGGCCACTCGGCCATGTCTACCCTATTTTCACTTATGTATTTTCAACGGTAGGGTTTCTACACACCATAGATTAAGGTGTGGAGCTCTGCTATTCCTCATGAATTAATGCAAAGTACTATTGTTTTTCTATTCAACTCAAGCCTATTTCTTCTCTAAGATATCCATTCGCACACAAGAACATGATGAATGTGATGATTATGTGAAGCTCATCACCATTCTAACTTATGAACACGTGCCTGACAAACACTTCTGTTCTACATGCAAACAAGCTTGAATGCGTATCTCTTAGCCTCCTGATAGTGAGATCAGAGTCTTCGTGGTATAGGCTAGAATTATTGGCGGCCATTCTTGAGATCCAGAAAGTCTAAACCTTGTCTGTGGTATTCTGGGTAGGATCTGGGAAGGGATGGCTGTGACGAGCTTCAAACTCGCGAGTGCTGGGCGTAGTGATAGATGCAAAAGGATTACTGACTCCTATTCTAGTATGATCGAGAACCGACAGATGATTAGCCGTGCGGTGACAGCGCATCTTGGACCAATTTCACTGAGAGGACGGGAAGTAGCCATTGACAATGGTGATGCCCTACATAAAGCTTGCAATGGAAAGGAGTAGGAATGATTGGATGAAGACAGTAGGAAAGCAGAGGTTCAGAAGGAACAAAAGCATCTCTATACGCTTATCTGAAATTCTCACCAATGAATTACATAAGTATCTCTATCCTATTTTATATTTAATTTATATTTTAACTATCAATTCACCATAACCATTTGAATCCGCCTGACTGAGATTTGCAAGGTGACCATAGCTTGCTTCAAACCGACAATCTCTGTGGGATCGACCCTTACTCACGTAAGGTTTATTACTTGGACGACCCAGTGCACTTGCTGGTTAGTTGTGCAAAGTTGTGACAAAGAACTAAGATTATGAACGTGCATATTAAGTTTTTGACGCTGTTAACAAGGAATGAACGATCACGATTTCGCCACACCAAGTTTTTGGCGCCGTTGCCGGGGATTGTTCGAGTTTGGACAACTGACGGTTCATCTTGTTGCTCAGATTAGGTAATTTTATTTTAATTTTAAGCTTTTTGTTTTTATTATTTTATTTTCAAAAAAAAATTTAATAAAAATAAATTATTCTATGTTCTTCAGAATTTTTAAGAATGAATTTTAGAGTTTCTTCATGATTTGTTGAAGCCTGGCTGGCTGTCAAGCCATGTCTAAATTTTTGGACTGAGGCTTCCACTTATCATGGCAAGAGTCCTTGGACTCTCATCTAATCAGCTGTTATATGCCTGATTTGTATCTGCTGAAGCTTGGCTGGCCATTGGCCATGTCTAGTGTTTTGGACCGGAGCTTTCACTGAAAGCTTGGCTGGCTAGTAAGCCATGTCTAATTCCTAGACCGGAGCTTTAGACTAACATTGCATGATTCCTGGAATTCTCATTAGAAATTTTGAAATCCTTATTTTTCTTTTTCAAAATAATTTTCGAAAAATCCAAAAAAATTTAATAAAATCATAAAAACCAAAAATTTAATGTTTCTTGTTTGAGTCTAGTGTCAAATTTTAAGTTTGGTGTCAATTGCATGCTTTTATAATTTTCCTTAAATTTTCGAAAACTCATGCATGTGTTCATCATAATCTTCAAGTTGTTCTTGATGATTTTTCTTGTTTGATCTTTGCATTTTCTTGTTGTGCATCTTTTCTTGTTTTTCATATGCATTTTCAAGTTGTTAGTGTCTAAAGTTTGAAAATTTCTAAGTTTGGTGTCTTGCATGTTTTTCTTTTCTTAAAAATTTTCAAAAATAAGTTCTTGGTGTTCATCTTGACATTCAAAGTGTTCTTCGTGTTCTTCTTGACATTCAAAGTGTTCTTGCATGCATCATGTGTTTTGATTCATAATTTTCATGTTTTGAGTCTTTTAGTTGTTTTTCTCTTTCTTCATTAAAAATTCAAAAATCAAAAAAATATCTTTCCCTTATTTTCTCATAAATTTTCGAAAATTTGACTTGACTTTATCAAAACTTTTTAAAATTTAGTTGTTTCTTATGAGTCAAATCAAATTTTCAATTTAAAAGTTCTATCTTTTTCAAATCTTTTTCAAAAATCAAATCTTTTTCAATTTTTCTTTCATAATGTCGAAATTTTCAAAATTTATTTTCAAAATCTTTTTCTTATTTCTATTTCATATTTTTGAAATTAATGCTAACAATTAATGTGATTGATTAAAAAAATTTTAAGTTTGTTACTTGCCTAGTAAGAAAGGTTCAATCTTTAAATTTTAAAATCATATCTCTTAGTTTCTTGTTAGGCAAGTAATCAACTTTAATTTTCAAAATCAAATCTTTTTAAATTTCTTTTTCAAATCTTTTTTTCAAAATAAATTTCAATCATATCTTTTTCAAAATCAATTTCAAAATCTTTTCTAACTTCTTATCTTTTCAAAATTGATTTTCAAATCTTTTTCAAATTAATCTTATCTTGTTTGATTCTTATCTTTTTCAAAACCACCTAACTACTTTTCTCTCTCATATTTTCAAAAATCCCCTATCCCTTTTTCAAAAATTCCTTTTAATTAACTAATTATTTTAAATTTTAATTTCAAATTTTATTCCTTTTCATATTTTTGAATTCTAACTAATAATTAAAATAAAAACAAAAATATTTTTCCTTTTATTTTAATTTAAATTCGAATTTCTCTATTCTCCTTCTTCTATCCTTCTCTTCTTCTACTCACATAAAGGAATCTCTATACTGTGACATAGAGGATTCCATATTTTCTTTTCTGTTCTCTTCTTTTTCATATGAGCAGAAACAAGGATAAGAACATTCTTGTTGAAGCTGATTCTGAACCTGAAAGGACTCTGAAGAGGAAGCTAAGGCAAGCTAAAGCACAACTCTCTAGAGAAAATCTGACAAAAATTTTCGAAAAAGAAGGAGACATGGCCGAAAATAATAACAATGCAAGGAAGATGCTTGGTGACTTTACTGCACCAAATTCCAATTTACATGGAAGAAGCATCTCAATCCCTGCCATTGGAGCAAATAAATTTGAGCTAAAGCCTCAATTAGTTTCTCTGATGCAACATAACTGCAAGTTTCATGGACTTCCATCAGAAGATCCTTTTCAGTTCTTAACTGAATTCTTGCAGATCTTTGATACTGTTAAGACCAATGGGGTTGATCCCGAGGTCTACAGGCTTATGCTTTTCCTGTTTGCTGTAAGAGACAGAGCTAGAATATGGTTGGACTCTCAACCTAAAAATAGCCTGAACTCTTGGGATAAGCTGGTCACGGCTTTCTTAGCCAAGTTCTTTCCTCCTCAAAAGTGTAGCAAGCTTAGAGTGGATGTTCAAACCTTTAAACAGAAAGAATGTGAATCCCTCTATGAAGCTTGGGAGAGATACAAGCAACTGACCAAAAAGTGTCTTTCTAACATGCTTTCAGAAAACGCCTATGATGGTCTGTCTGAATTATCTAAGATGTCATTGGACCATTCTGCAGGTGGATCCATTCACCTAAAGAAAACGCTTGCAGAAGCTCAAGAACTCATTGACATAGTTGCAAATAACCAGTTTATGTACACTTCTGAAAGGAATCCTGTGAGTAATGGGACGCCTCAGAGGAAGGGAGTTCTTGAAATTGATACTCTGAATGCCATATTGGCTCAGAAAAAAATATTGACTCAGCAAGTCAATATGATTTCTCATAGTCTGAATGAATTGCAAGCTGCTTCCAACAGTACTCAAGAGGCATCTTCTGAAGAAGAAGCTTATGATACTGAGAACCCTGCAATAGCAGAGGTGAATTACATGGGTGAACCCTATGGAAACACCTATAATCCCTCATGGAGAAATCATCTAAATTTCTCATAGAAGGATCAACAAAAGCCTCAACAAGGCTTTAATAATGGTGGAAGAAATAGGTTTAGCAATAGCAAGCCTTTTCCATCATCCACTCAGCAATAGACAGAGAATTCTCTCACTGCAGAGTCAACCAAAGCCCCCACAGTCAAACTTTAAGTTTGGTGTTGGGAGGCCACAACCAAACTCTAAGTTTGGTGTTGAACTCCCACATTCAAACTCTAAGTTTGGTGTTGGGAGGTCCTAACAATGCTCTGAACATCTGTGAGGCTCCATGAGAGCTCATTGTCAAGCTATTGACATTAAAGAAGCGCTTTTTGGGAGGCAACCCAATGTTATTTAATTATATCTATTTATTTTCTATTGTTATTTTATGTTTTTTTTAGGTTGATGATCATGTGGAGTCACAAAAACTACTGAAAAATCAAAAACAAAATGAAAAAGAGCTTTAAAAACAGCTCACCCTGGAGGAAGAACTTACTGGCATTTAAATGCCAGTAAATAGCATCAAACTGGCGTTTAACGCCAGAAAGAAGCATCAAGCTGGCGTTAAACGCCAGAAACAAGCACCAGACTGGCGTTTAACGCCAGAACAGGGCATGGAAGTGGCGTTAAACGCCAGAAACAAGCAGCAAGCTGGGGTTTAATGCCAGACATGCATACTAAGGGCGTTTTACACGCCTAATTGGAGCAGGGATGTTAAGTCCTTGACCCACTGGATCTGTGGACCCCACAGGATCCCCTCAGGATCTGTGGACCCCACAGGATCCCCACCTTTTCTTCTCTCCTCTTCACACCTTTTCATAACTCTCTTCCCTAAATACCCTTCACCAATCATCTCAATCACTCTTCCCCATCACTTCTTCACCACTCACATCCCTCCTCTCTTCCCCAAGCACCCTATCTACCTCCAAAATTCAAACTCTTTTCCCTCTCAAACCCAACCCTAATGGCTGAACCCTAAACCTTCCCCCACTCTTATATAAACCCCTCATTCCTTCTTCATTTTCACACAACACAACCGTTTCTTCTTCCCCTTGGCCGAATACACACCTCTCTCCCTCTCCTCCATTTTTCTTCTTCTTCTCCTTCTTTCTTTCTTTTTTTTGCTCGGGAACGAGTAAACATTTTAAGTTTGGTGTGGTAAAAGCATTACTTTTTGTTTTTTCATAACCATTAATGGCACCTAAGGCCAGAGAAACCTTAAGAAAGAGGAAAAAGAAGGCAATTGCTTCCACCTCTGAGTCATGGGAGATGGAGAGATTCATCTCAAAGGTCTATCAAGACCACTTCTATGAAGTTGTGGCCAAGAAAAAAGTGATCCCTGAGGTTCCTTTCAAGCTAAAAAAGAATGAGTATCCGGAGATCCGACATAAGATCCAAAGAAGAGGTTGGAAAGTTCTCACCAACCCCATTCAACAAATCGGGATCTTAATGGTTCAAGAGTTCTATGCAAACACATGGATTACTAGGAACCATGATCAAAGTGTGAACCCGAATCCAAAGAATTGGCTTACAATGGTTCAGGGGAATTACTTAGATTTCAGTCCAGAAAATGTAAGGTTGGCGTTCAACTTGCCAATGTTGCAAGAAAACGCACGCCCCTACACTAGAAGGGTCAACTTTGATCAAAGGTTGGACCAAGTCCTCATCGACATATGTGTGGAAGGAGCTCAATGGAAAGTTGACTCAAGAGGCAAGCCGGTTCAATTGAGAAGACTGGACCTTAAGCCTGTAGCTAGAGGATGGTTGGAGTTCATTCAACACTCAATCATTCCTACTAGCAACCGGTCTGAAGTTACTATAGACCAGGCCATCATGATCCATAGTATCATGATTGGGGAGGAAGTGGAAGTTCACGAGATTATACCTCAAGAACTCTATAAGGTGGCTGACAAGTCTTCCACTTTGGCAAGGTTAGCCTTTTCTCACCTCATTTGTCACCTCTGTAATTTGGCTGGAATTGACATAGAGGGAGACATCCTCATTGATGAGGATAAGCCCATCACTAAGAAAAGGATGGAGCAAACAAGAGATCATGGACTTCAACAAGAACATGAGGAATTTCCTCACCATGAAATCCCTGAGATGCCTCAAGGGATGTACTTCCCTCCACAAAACTATTGGGAGCAAATCAACACTTCCTTAGGAGAATTAAGCTCCAACATGGGACAACTAAGGATGGAGCACCAAGAGCACTCCATCATCCTCCATGAGATTAGAGAAGATCAAAGAGCTATGAGAGAGGAGCAACAAAGACAAGGAAGAGACATAGAGGAGCTCAAGAGCACCATTGGTTCTTCAAGAAGAGGAAGACGCCACCCTCACTAAGGTGGACCCGTTCCTTAATCTCCTTGTTCTTATTTTCCTGTTTTTCGTTTACTATGCTTCATGATTATTTATGTTTGTGTCTTTATTACATGATCATTAGTGTTTAAGTGTCTATGTCTTAAAGCTATGAATGTCCTATGAATCCATCACCTCTCTTAAATGAAAACTGTTCTAAAAACAAAAGAACAAGAAGTACATGGTTTTGAATTCATCCTTGAAACTAGTTTAATTATTTTGATGTGATGACAATACTTTTTGTTTTCTGAATGAATGCTTGAACAGTGCATATGTCTTTTGATATTGTGGTTTATGAATGTTAAATATGTTGGCTCTTGAAAGAATGATAAAAAAAGGAGAAATGTTATTGATAATCTGAAAAATCATAAAATTGATTCTTGAAGCAAGAAAAAGCAGTGAATAGAAAAGCTTGTGAAAAAAAAGAGAGAAAAGAAAAATGGCGAAAAAAAAGGAAGAAAAAGAAAAAGCAAGCAGAAAAAGCCAAAAGCTCTTTAAACCAAAAGACAAGAGCAAAAAGTCAATAGCCCTTAAAACCAAAAGGCAAGGGTAATAAAAAATATCCAAGGCTTTGAGCATCAGTGGATAGGAGGGCCTAAAGGAGTAAAATCCTGGCCTAAGCAGCTAAACCAAGCTGTCCCTAACCATGTGCTTGTAGCGTGAAGGTGTCAAGTGAAAACTTGAGACTGAGTGGTTAAATTCAAGGTCCAAAGCAAAAAAAGAGTGTGCTTAAGAACCCTGGACACCTCTAATTAGGGACTTTAGCAAAGCTGAGTCACAATATGAAAAGGTTCACCCAGTTATGTGTCTGTGGCATGTATGTATCCGGTGGTAATACTGGAAAATAGAGTGCATAGGGCCACAGCCAAGACTCATAAAGTAGCTATGTTCAAGAATCAACATACTGAACTAGGAAAATCAATAACACTATCTAAAATCTAAGTTCCTATAGATGCAAATCATTCTGAACTTCAATGGATAAAGTGAGATGCCAAAACTATTCAAGAGGCAAAAAGCTACTAGTCCCGCTCATCTGATTGGAGCTAAGTTTCATTGATATTTTGGAATTTATAGTATATTCTCTTCTTTTTATCCTATTTGATTTTCAGTTTCTTGGGGACAAGAAACAATTTAAGTTTGGTGTTGTGATGAGCGGATAATTTATACGCTTTTTGGCATTGTTTTTACATAGTTTTTAGCATGATTTAGTTAGTTTTTAGTATATTTTTATTAGTTTTTAAATAAAATTCACATTTCTGGACTTTACTATGAGTTTGTGTGTTTTTCTGTGATTTCAGGTAATTTCTGGCTAAAATTGAGGGACCTGAGCAAAAATCAGATTCAGAGGCTGACAAAGGACTGCTGATGCTGTTAGATTCTGACCTTCCTGCACTCAAAGTGGATTTTCTGGAGCTACAGGAGTCCAAATGGTGCACTCTCAATTGCGTTGGAAAGTATACATCCAGGGATTTCCAGCAATATATAATAGTCCATACTTTGTCCGAGTTTAGATGACGCAAACTGGCGTTCAACGCCAGCTCTCTGCCCTATTCTGGAGTTAAACGCCAGAAACAGGTAGCAAAGCAGAGTTAAATGCCAGAAACAGGTTACAAACTAGCGTTTAACTCCAAGGAAGACCTATACACGTGAAAGCTTCAATGCTCAGCCCAAGCACACACCAAGTGGGCCCGGAAGTGAATTTTTGCATTATTTACTCATTTCTGTAACCCTAGTAACTAGTTTAGTATAAATAGAACCTTTTACTATCATATTGAATCTTTTATCTTTGGATCATTTTGAGATCTCTAGACCTCCATGGGAGGCTGGCCACTCGGCCATGTCTACCCTATTTTCACTTATGTATTTTCAACGGTAGAGTTTCTACACACCATAGATTAAGGTGTGGAGCTCTACTGTTCCTCATGAATTAATGCAAAGTACTATTGTGTTTCTATTCAACTCAAGCCTATTTCTTCTTTAAAATATCCATTCACACACAAGAACATGATGAATGTGATGATTATGTGACACTCATCACCATTCTCACTTATGAATGCGTGCCTGACAAATACTTCCGTTCTACATGCAAACAAGCTTGAATGGGTATCTCTTAGCCTCCTGATCGTGAGATCAGAGTCTTCGTGGTATAGGCTAGAATTATTGGCGGCCATTCTTGAGATCCAAAAAGTCTAAACCTTGTCTGTGGTATTCCGAGTAGGATCTGGGAAGGGATGGCTGTGACGAGCTTTAAACTCATGAGTGCTGGGCGTAGTGACAGACGCAAAAGGATTACTGAATCCTATTCCAGTATGATCGAGAACCGAAAGATGATTAGCCGTGCGGTGACAGCGCATCTTGGACCATTTTCAATGAGAGGACGGGAAGTAGCCATTGACAACGGTGATGCGCTACATAAAGCTTGCCATGGAAAGGAGTAAGAATGATTGGATGAAGACAGTAGGAAAGCAGAGGTTCAGAAGGAAAAAAAGCATCTCTATACGCTTATCTGAATTTCTCACCAATAAATTACATAAGTATCTCTATCCTATTTTATATTTTATTTATATTTTAACTATCAATTCACCATAACCATTTGAATCCGCCTGACTGAGATTTGCAAGGTGACCATAGCTTGCTTCAAACCGACAATCTCCGTGGGATTGACCCTTACTCACGTAAGGTTTATTACTTGGACGACCCAGTGCACTTGCTGGTTAGTTGTGCAAAGAACTAAGATTATGAACGTGCGTATTAAGTTTTTGACGCTGTTACCAAGGAATGAACGATCACGATTTTGCCACACCAGACATCAAGGAGGAGTCTGATTTTGTCTTAGAGCAAAAGGAGGCCCAAAATGTGGAGATAGGAGAGACCCTTGAAGATGAAAGAATAGTTGAAAGGAGTTGTCATGGAAAGAAAATCATCAAGGATGAGTACAATTTTATATTAAAACTACTGGACAAAGCAGTAATTATTGAAGAGGAAGAAGTGGTTGAAGACTTGGGAGATGCTGAACCTCCATGGGAAAGTCAAGACATAGAGCCTCCTTCCAAGACGGTTGCATTTGATGTTGAGGAGGGTGTACAACCTCCAAGGCATGTCATGGTTAAGGACTTGGAAGAGGTCGATCAAGAGATGGAGATTCAAGAAGAAGAAGCACAACCTCCCATGCCCTTGGAAAGCAGAAGAGGAGATTTAATTGGAAGAAAGCTACCAAGAGGAAAAGGTTGAATTTGAAGAAGCTTACAAGGAGGTGGAAGTTGTTAGAGAAGAGCACAAGGGAGTGGAGCTTGCAAGTTCATTAGAAACACCTCTCCCAAGGCCATTACCGTCCAACACAACGTTCAAGTGGGTAAAATTCTTATCCTTGACCTTTACCTTCCCACTTGAATATGGGCTACTGGAGACGGATGGTCAACTTAGAGCTCTTTGTGGCATTAAGAGTAAGAGGAAGATGGTCAGTGGTAAGAATTGTCCTGCAAGGTTCATTATGGTTGGAAGCTTTAAGTTTAAACACAAAGGTTGGTGTAGAGCTCAATTGAATGGGTCTGGGAAGTTGTTTGGATGCTTCAGTGAGAATTCTAAGGCTGAACCACCCGGATGGAATCATGATAATCAACCTGAAGACGGGTGTAGAAATAAGATTTGGGATCTAGGAATATATGAGGATCAATTTTGGGAGCTCAAAGCTTGTGAAGAACTCCATCAAAGCTTGAGGAATTTACTTGGTATTGATAGAGCTTATTGGAAGTCCAAGCATTGGTGGAAGTTTCAAGACGAGTTCAAGCACAAGCCACCATAATAGGGAGCTCACCAAATGTCCAACTTAAGGACTTTAATTAAAAGTGCTAGGTGGGAGACAACCCACCATGGTATGATCGTTCCTTTTCAATTTTAATTTTATTTTGTTTTGTTTGTTTTCAAGTTTTATTTTATTTTATTGAACCTGGAATTATTCATAACATCCACATTAGCATTGCATTTTGCATTATGCATAAAAAAACAATAAAACGAAAAACACGCACGCGATGCGTAAGCGTCGCTGACGCGTCCGCGTCACCAGTGCGTTTGAAGAAAAGAGAATTGGACAGAGAGTCACGCGAAAGCGTGGCTGGAGGCATGCCTTTGGCACAAATTGATCCACGCGATCGCGTCACTGACGCGTCCGCGTCATGTGCGAAAATGCCTCCCACGCGTCCGCGTCACCCACGCGAACGCGTGGCCCTGTAAAATCGACGTAAATGGGTGTTTGGCAGCAAGTTAGGCTGGAATAGGGCTGGAATGGTGCTAGAAGCACAAGCCTTACCACGCGAACGCGTGCCCCACGCGTCTGCGTCGTTTTACAGATATGGCCATCCGAGCGATCGCGTCACCCACGCGAACGCGTCACCCCAGATTTTTGGCAAAAATGCATTTAAACAGAGAGTTGTGCGTACGCGAGGCTGCTCTTGCGCCACTAGCACAACTCAAGTCACACGTCTGCGTGCCCCACGCGTCTGCGTCACCTGAACTTATCGGACACCACGCGACCGCGTCACCCACGCGACCGCATCACCCACGCCGCACAACTTATCTAGATCAGCGCCAATTATCTTATCTTTTCTTTTCTAATCCTAATTTTTTCTATCTTTTCTTCTTTCTTCTTCCTTTTCTTACTTTATTCTTCTTCATCTCTTTAACTTCTCATCCCTCTTCACTTCCATTCTATTTCATTTAATTTATTTGCATACTTTCATTCATTGAATTATTTTCATTGGTGTTAGAAATTTATTTGGGTCATTATTTTCTATATTTTGCTTGTGGATTATTAAAAGAATTGTTTGACAATTATATATTACTTTTTAAAGGGTTTCTTGCATGTTCAATTTAATACATTCAATAACTTATTTACCATGCATGCTATGTGTTTGTGAAAACGCTCGTATGACATTGTGCACTATTTTTAGATTTCTTTTATTCTACTACTCTAAATGCTTTCTTTTCACAAAACCCTTTTTATATTTTATTAATTAAATATAATTGTTATTACAAACATGTTTTTAGTTTGAAAGACATGGTAATCTAACTTGGACATTGAATGCTAGATCTATGCTACTCATGCCTTTGCCAGCATGCCAATAAACATCTTGCATTTAATTGTCATTACATGCACTTGCTATATTTCCATTGATGAACTTTTCACATGTAGTCATGACCATGTTTTAACGTCATTCTTCTTTATTGTGCATTGATTACCACCTTTACCGCTCTCTTCCTTGCTCTAACCCTTAGCTTTAAAAGTTACTTTCTTTTTCCCTTTTTAGGATGGCCACAAAGAGGGGTAAAGAGAAAGCTACTCCCAAACCACCGGCAAGGAAAGGAACAAAAAGAGCCCCAGCTGAGGAACCACAACCCCCATCCACTTGCACATCTTAGCATGCACCGAGGACAGTGCAATCTTTAAGTGTGGGGAGGTCGATACCGACTTCCAGGGGTTAGTTACCTTCCTTTCAACACCAATACTCTATTTTCTTTGTTTGTTCAATGCTGCATTTGCATGTTTGTTTGATTTTATGCATTTAGTTACTACTTGGTTGAAGTAATATTTTCTTTTTCAAGAAATTTTTATATTATTTCACTAATTTAAATCGAAAAATTTGTGTTAAACTTGTTTGGAAGTTGTATTTGGAACATGGTTTTTGAGCCAAAGAACACACAACCTATGAGATTTTGAGATTAATTACATGGTTACTTTAGTTAACCATAAATATTTTATTCTTGTGCGTTTCCTTCTCTATAATTGCAATCTTTACTTTGTTCCACTCTATATGTCCATTATTTAGTGTATTTACATGCTTGCAAATGATTGAGGCCATTACTTGTTTCCACTCACTTATCCCAAATAAGCCTACCCTTTTATGTCACCCTTGTTAGCCACTTTGAGCTTTTTAATCCCCTTCTATTTTATAACCACATTACTAGCCTTAAGCAGAAAAATAAAATAAAAATCCCAAGTTGAATCCTTGGTTAGCTTAAGATAAATATTGTGTATAATTTAAGTAGGGGGAATTTTATGGGAATATGGGATGATAGAAAAAAAAGGGGAATTAAATTGAATAAGTTATCTGAAAATTCGGGAAGCATGCTCATGTAAAATCAAAATAATTAAATTACCATGTGCATTGAAAAAAAATTAAGTAATTAAATAAGGGGATACAATAAATTATATATGAATTACCCCAAATGCAAAATAAAAAGAATCAATGCACATGGGACAAAATTAAAAAATAAGTTTGATACATGAGCATGTAATACAAAAGTGGGAAAAATTTGGGTCGCTAGGTAAAGAATTTTAAATTATATAAAGTATGTATATATTAGGTGAGATCTTAAACTAATCAAGGATTCACTTTGTTAGCTTACTTATATATATATATATATATATATCCTTACCTTTACCTCAGCCCCATTAGAACCCTGAAAAGACCTCATGATGTTTGCATTGGTATACTAAATATTTGTTGATTGGTTAGATGAAGAACAAGGTTGAGAAAGCATGACTAGGGAAGAGTAGAGTGATTGACCCTAGACACTTGAGAGTTAGAGTGATATACACTACCAGTAAGGGTTCAGTGCTTAATTCTATGTTCCCTGCTTTCATGAGCTATCTTCTTACAAGTTTACTTGTCTTTTATTGTGTAATTTGAATTAGTGGAATTTGATTCATATTTGTCTTGGAGGACTTATTTACTTTTAACCAAGTAGGTAGAAACATTTTGCATGTAGTTGCATTCATATAGATAGGTTGCATTTCATACATTCTACCATTCCTATTCACTCCCTTATAACTTCTCTTGAGCTTAGCATGAAGACATGCTAATGTTTAAGTGTGGGGAGGTTGATAAACCACTATTTTATGGTTTATCTTATGCTCAATTGAGTGAATTTTATCAATATTTCATACACTTATTCATATGATTTGCATGAGTTTATGTTTTCCTTCCTGATTTTGTGCTATGATTGAAAACATGCTTCTTTGGCCTTATATTTGCTAATATTAATCCTCTCTCATTACCATTAGATGCCTTGATTTGTGTGTTAAGTTTTCTCAGAAATTACAGGGCAGGAATGGCTTAGAGGATGGAAAGGAAGCGTGCAAAAGTGGAAGGAATACAAGAAGTTGAAGGAACTGCAAAGCTGTCAGCCTGACCCTCTCACACTAAAACGACCATAACTTGAGCTACAAAGGTCCAAATGACGCGGTTCCAATTACGTTGGAAAGCTAACGTCCAGGGCTTCGATTTGATATATACTTTGCCATAGTTGCCCTAACGATAAGTGACGAGAATGCGTGATCTACGTGGACGCATCGCAGTGGCGAAAAACCAGCGTGTTTGAATTCGAAACCAGTGAATTCTGGGCTGTTTCTGACCCAGTTCTCGGCCCAGAAAACACAGATTAGAGGCTATAAAGTGGGAGAATGCATCCATTCATTAACACACTCATAATTCACTTTTCATAATTTAGATGTAGTTTTTAGAGAGAGAGGTTCTCTCCTCTCTCTTAGGTTTTAGGATTAGGATTCCTCTTAAAGGATTTAGGATTTCAACTACTTCTCAGGTTCAACGTTCCTTTTATTTATTTTCCCAATTCACTTTATGAACATTTCCATGTTAGATTTGAATTTATGTTTAAATGTAATTTGATGTGTTTCAGATTTATGATTGCTTTATTCTATTTATGAATGCTTTTAATTTAATTTAGATATTTTCTTCCTTTTGGCTTTGGTTAAGTAATTGGTAACACTTGAGTTGTCAAACTCAGCAGTGGTTGAAATTGGCAGATTACTAATTGATCTAGATCGCTCTAAAGCTAGTCTTCCCACAGGGATTAACTAGGACTTGAGGATCAAACTAATTAGTCCACTTGACTTTCCTTTGCTTTAGTAAAGGTTAACTAAGTGGGATTAAAAATCTAATTCTCATCACAATTAATAAGGATAACTAGGATAGGACTTCCAGTTCTTATACCTAGCCAAGAGTTTTATTATTTATTTAAATTAATTCCTTACAATTTACTTTCTTGCCATTTACTATTGTTGCTTTTTATCTTATACATTAAAAACCCAAAATTCTACCTTTTTCATAGCTAATAATAAGTCATACCTCCCTGCAATTCCTTGAGAAGACGACCCGAGGTTTAAATACTCGGTTATTAATTTTATTGGGTTTGCTTAAGTGACAAACAAAATTTTTGTAAAAAAGCAATTCTTGTCGGTCTAGAAGCTATACTTACAATGAAAATTTATTTTTAGAAAATTCTAGATCGTGCGAGAGTTTCGCTCTTTCAGTGCTTCATTCTCCTCATGTGGGATCCTTGATAGATGATCAGCCACCTTATTTTCTGCTCCACTTCTGTCCTTGGTTTCAATGTTGAACTCTTGGAGTAATAAGATCCATCTGATCAATCTAGGCTTGGATTCCTGTTTGGCTAACAAGTACTTGAGTGCTGCATGATCAGTAAACACAATGACTTTAGGACTAATTAGGTAAGATCTGAATTTATCAAATGCAAAGACTATAGCAAGAAGTTCTTTTTCTGTGGTGGTGTAGTTTCTTTGGGCTTCATTAAGAACCTTACTAGCATAATAGATGACATGTACTAGCTTGTCTCTCCTTTGTCCTAAGACAGCACCAATAGCAAATTCTGATGCATCACACATTAATTCAAAAGGCAAGTCCCAGCTAGGTGGTGCTATAATAGGTGCAGAGGAGAGCTTGCTTTTAAGCTCATCAAATGCTTGCATACATTCTCTATCAAATATGAATGGTACATTAGATACAAGCAAGTTGCTTAACGGTTTGGCAATTTTTGAAAAGTCTCTAATGAACCTTCTATGGAACCCAGCATGTTCTAAGAAACTCCTAATTGCTTTGACATTGCAAGGTGGGGGTAATTTTTCAATCACTTCCACCTTGGCTCTATCTACCTCTATGCCTTTCTTAGAGATTTTGTGGCCAAGGACTATCCCTTTGGTAACCATAAAATGACACCTTTCCCAGTTCAAAACTAGGTTAGTCTCTTGGCATCTCTTGAGCACCAAGGCTAGATGGTGTAAGTAATTAGGAAAGGAGTCACCAAACACTGAAAAATCATCCATAAAAACCTCAATAAACCTCTCAATCATATCAGAAAATATGGACAGCATGCACCTTTGGAATGTGTCAGGTGCATTGCACAAACCAAAGGACATACGTCTATATGCAAAAACCCCATAAGGGCAAGTGAAAGATGTTTTCTCTTGGTCTTTAGGATCTACTATAACCTGGTTGTAGCCTGAGTATCCATCCAAGAAATAATAGTACTCATGCCTAGCAAGCCTCTCTAACATTGGATCCATGAATGGTATAGGAAAATGGTCCTTCCTTGTGGCTTCATTAAGCTTTCTGTAGTCTATACACATGCGCCATCCAGTCACTGTTCTTATTGGTATTAACTCATTTCTTTCATTTGGCACAACTGTGATTCCTCCCTTCTTGGGGACTACTTGAACGGGGCTCACTGATAAACCGCATTTGTAGGGTTTATCTTGTGTTGAATTTAGAGGATTTTACCATTTTTTCCTCACATTTATTCAATGAAATAGCATGGTTTTATAACTTCTCCTTTAATTGTGCTTAAGAGTGAAAACATGCTTTTTAGGACTTAGAATAGCTAAATCTAATTCACCTTGATTTCATTAGATGCCTTGATATGTTTGTTAAGTGATTTTAGATTTAGGAGGCAAAGATTGGATCAAGGGAATGAAGGAAAAGCATGCAAAAATGGAGAACTCATGGAGAAATGAAGGAATCGCAAAAGCTGTCAAGCCGACCTCTTCGATCTTAATCGACCATAACATGAGCTATAGAGGTCCAAATGATGCGGTTCCAGTTGAGTTGGAAAGCTAACATCCGGGACTTCAAAATGATATAAGATTTGCCATAGTTGCATCCGCGCATAGAGGCGCGCACGAGCACGGTATGCGTACGCGTCGATGGTGGCACATGCTTCACTTAATGCAACTCGTGGCCAGTGATTTTAAAAGCCTTGTGGGCCCAATCTGACTCATTTCTGATGCTATTTAAGCCAAGGATTGAAGTGGAATTAACATACTTTTGATCATTAGTTTAGTTTAGATTAGTTTTGGAGGGAAAGTTAGTTTTTAGAGAGAGAAGCTCTCACTTCTCTCTAGGATTCGGAATTAAGATTAGGATTAGTTCTTAGATCTAGGATTTCATTCATGCTTCCCTCTACTTTTGCTTCTTAATTCTTTGTTGTTGCAATCATCTTCTTCTATTCTTTTGTTGTAGTTTCCTTTATGTTGCTTTTATATTTTGTTGTAGACCTACTCTTGTTCCTTCTCTTTTCTTTCAATTCAAGTTGAGGTAATTCATAATAATTGTGCTTCTTTTAGTTGTTGTTGTTAATTCTTTGCAATTAATTGTTGTTAGATTTTACTCTTGTTGTTGATTTACTATGCTTTATTCTTTTGCCTTCCAAGTGTTTGTCAAAATACTTGAGAAGATGTTAGAGTAGATTTTAATGCTCTTGGCTTGGGGAGGTAACTTAGGAACTCTTGAGTTACTAATGTCCAAGTGATTGACGATTGGGTGCCATTAACTCTAGATCTCACTAATTGAATTAGTGGAGAACTAGGACTTATGGACTTGGATTGACATAGCTCATTTGACTTTCCTTTATTAGTTAGATGATGACTTAATGGGGTTGATCCTTGCTAATTCTGATGTTGTGGTTAGTGATAGGGATAGAGATCCTTGACCACCAAACCTTACCAAGACCTTTTGTTATTTGAATTTCATTTTCATTTACGTTTCATGTTTCTTATCCAAAACCCTAAAATATACAACTCATAACCAATAACAAGAACACTTGTTTGCAATTCCTAGGGAGAACGGCCCGAGGTTCAATACTTCGGTTATAAATTTAGGGGTTTGTTACATGTGACAACCAAATTTTTGTAAGAAAGGATTATTGTTGGTTTAGAAGCTATACTTTACAACGAGACTTCAATTGTGAATTCTAGACCACACAAAAATCCAATCATCAAAATGGCGCCGTTGCGGGGGATGTGCAATGGTGTTATGTTATTGGTTATTGTATATATGTAAATAGTGTGAATAGCTTGATTTTTGGATTGCTTGTTAGTTTTTGCTAGTTTAGGACCTTGTTTCATTATTTTTCTATTACCTTTGGAATTTTATTTTCTCTTTTCACTATGAATTCTCACTTCGGCTATGAGTTTGGTCCTAATTGTGTTGTAGGAAATGTGCACTTCAATAATGACAACATGTATCAAAGATGGAACACTTCAAGATGGGAGGAGCCTCAAGGAATTGATCACTCCTATTGGTAACAACCTCCGAATACTTATAGGTATAACCACCATCCTAATGCATGTCAATTTGATGGCTATGGTGACTCTTTTTGTGATAATCAAGTACCACCACCATATGCCTATGAACCTTATCCTCAACATGACTACCAACCATGCTCACAAGCCCAATTTTACCAAGCACCTTCTTGTAACCCACATCCATTGTATGACCAATCATACATACCATATTCTCATGACCATTATGAGCAAGAACCTTTAGAACCACCACAACCCTATCAAGATTACTACCATGAACCACCTTAATGCACACCATCTCCATACCCTTACCAAGAAGAACCACCTTCCTATTATGAACCCTCTCTCCAAAATAATGAACCCTCTTATCCATTCCAAGCTCCAATAGATGACTCTCTCACCTTGCTAGTTCAAGGCCAAGCGGATATGCAAAGGAACACCCTGGAGTTTGTGACTAACTTGACCAAGGTAGTGCATACTTTAGCCTACCAATACTTGAACACTCAAGGTGCTTCCATAGCTACATGTAAAGAATCAATTGAAGAGCATAGCATGAAGGAGAGATTGGAAACCCCGGTGGGTGATGAGGGATGCCACTTTGTGTTAGAACAATTGGAGGAGCCTATGATCATTGAAGAAAAAGAAGAAGTGGTTAAAGATCTAGGAGATATTGAAAGTCTAAAGTAATGTAGCATCATAGAGCATTCTTCTAAGAAGCTTGATATTGATGTTGATGAGGGTGCATAACCTCCAAGGCATATCATCGTTGGAGACTTGGAAGAGGCTTATCAGGAGATAGATTCAATCATGGAAGAGGTTGATCAAGGGGTGAATTCATTCGTCAATGAATATGAAGAATATGAAGAGGTTGATCAAGGGGTGAATTCATTCATCAATGAATTCCTATCCAAAATTGAATCACCTCTCATTGGACAAGGAATTGAAGTTCTTGAAGACAACACCAAGCCAAGTGATAAATGGGAAAAGGTTGAAATTGAAGAAGCTAGCGAAGAGGTGGAAACAACTAAAGAAGAGCCTAAAGAAGTAGACCTCGCATTGTCTAAGTGTGGGGAGGTCTCCCTCCTCAAGTCACCATCCAACACAACATTCAAGTGGGTAAAATTCTTATCCATAAGCTTTACTTTCTCACTTGAATATGGTTTAATTGAAAATGATGGTCAACTTAGAGCTCTTTGTGGAATTAAGAGTAAAAAGGAGTTGTATAGTGGTTGGAGGTTTGGAATTAGGCTCATCAAGGTCAAAGCTTCAAAATATAGGGACTATGATTGGATGAATACTACTTTACATGGGTCTAGGAAGAAGACTTGGTGCGCTAAAGAGAATTCTACTTGTCATACTTGTCAACCACCCGAACGGAAAATTCATGAAGATCAACAAGAAGACGGGTGCAAAAATAAGATATGGGACCCTGGATTGAAGCATGGAGACTAACAATGGGAGCTCATATCTTGGATGGAACTCCATCCAAACTTGTTGAAGATGGTTGGAAATTCTGTCAACCATTTGAAGGGCAAAGATTCTTGGAGATTCAAGGATGAGTACAAGCATAAGCCACCATGACAAGAGCCTCCCAAATGTCCAACTTAAGGACTTAAACTAAAAGTGCAAGGTAGGAGACACCCCACCATGGTAAACTCTTTCCAACCTTTTGCATTTTTGATTAATAATTGAATTCAGTTACCAGTGTAGGTAGTTTTCTTTCCATATACTTAGTTCAATAAATTGGTTGAAGGTTGCTTGTGGGGCAAGTAACCCTTGTTTAATTTGGAAGATCCCCAAAAACCCAAAAAGATTTTTGTTATTTTGTGTTTTTAGTTAATTTTGAGCTGAAGATAGTGTTAGGAGGGTTTTAATCTGTTTTTGCCTTTTTTGAAAAAAAAATGTTCAAGGACGCGTACGCACGCTGTGCGCGTGCGTGTCCCTACGTATATGCAGACCCATACTCTTTCCATAGAGTTGGGCCAATCTCGCGCAAAAGCTGGGCCAATTGCACAACTGTGTGTACGCGTGCGCGCATTGCGCGCGTACGTGTCGACACATATTTTCTACCCATCGGCGCACCCGCGCACATGCCGTGTGTGAGCCGATCCACTGACGCAGTTCCCATACATATGACCCGAGAGTTGTGCTAACTCCGGGCCAGCACTATGCCTTTGGCCCAACCTCACCACGTGTGTAACGACCAAACTTCCAGAACGTCATGATCGTACCGAAGGTAAGGCGTTACCAACCTACTTTCCTTTGTTAACTATTTACTATTAAGCCTTTAGTTCGATATCGTGATTTAGTTTTATCGAAAATTCCAGAAAAGTTTTGTTTTTGTTTATTAAAAACATATATCAAACATCACCAAATAATAATAATCATATAATTATTAGTAAATATTATACAAACAAATTCAAGTGTAACTTAGATACAACTCCTATCCCTCTGTATAAAATAAAAATCTTAAGCAATAAGTGCGAGGGAACTTTATGAAAGCAAATTAACTCATACACTTAACTTATAAATATAGTCCAACAATCGTCCGCAGCTTCAAACTGAGTCTTCGAACCTGTGTCACTGAAAGGGTGGAAGATTTTGGGGTGAGAACAAACCACACATTCTCAGTAGGGAATGGGAATGCCGTAAAAGTAATGATTAACATGCAAATAATTAACTCCAGTTTCCAATGTAGTTTTCTTTATCAAACCTTTTCAAAATTTCTTAAGACTTACTTAAAACCGTTTAAATCCCTTTCTTTAAATCATATTACTTAAATAAAGTCTCAACCCCCTTAGCAATTCTTCAGCTACAAATAGCATTCCTCAACCATCACAATAACTAAGTAAATCAGCAACATAAATAATATACCCAAACCTCACTTCACAAATACCATTCCTCAATACTTCACTAAGTTCAAAGCATCAACAAAAATATCTAATCAAACACACAAGCAAGTCACCAAGACAAGCAGCACAATCATAAAGAAACAAGACAAGCAACACGATCAAATGCATATGCACAAACAATATGATGCATGTCTGTCCTAAGCAGGCCATGAGCTCACGTGTCGGTTGGCTGCCCGCAATCCCGACATTTACCCGGTCACGAGTAATCCCGATTTTCCGGATACGATTTTCCGTTCCTAAATAAATGCGCATATAATAATAGCTGCTCATTTGAGACAGCCTCTGATTACTGCAGGAAAATATATATACTCTGCTCTGCTCTGGGGAAGCGGAAAATAGTTGTAGGTAACTTAGTTTTCCTACAGAAGCTCTGGGTTGCATTAAGCAACTAATATATATTAATTATAGCTCTGGGTTGCATCAAGCAACTAATATATATATATATATATATATATATATATATATATATATATATATATATATATATATATAGCTTTAGGTTGCATCAAGCAACAAATAAATATCTCTTGGGTTGCCTCAAGCAACAAATGACCTTTCAACAGGTCCTCTGCTTTTTATTCTCTTTTATAATCATAAATACGCAAGCGGGACAAAACCCACGTCCTTGCCAACAATTTCATAAACTGAATACCTTTCCTCAAAAGAATCAGTGTAATTATCATCATAAGTTATTATTCTCATTATTCATCTCTAGTTACATATTCTTATACAATATCTCTCTCTTTCTTTATTCAATCATGCTGTACAAACCTTACGACTTCCACTTTTGCAACCTCTTTACTCAAACCAATTTTAAAACCATTTTCTAGTTTAATTTTCTTTCAAAAGACTCAAGAAAATCATTTATTTTAAATTCGCTAAATACTTTTCAAAACATCACCCTCTTACTAAAAGTAACCAAATAATACTCTTTTTCAAGTTTACTAACTTCCCAAAGACTCAAAAATCATCTCTCTTTACTGTTTACATTCAAAGATTATAAATTCATCAGACTTCTAAACAACAATCCTTTATTTTAAACCCAAAACATAATTCTCTTCATATTAATTCAATCTTAAAACATGGTTTCTTTCTTAAATAATTTATTTTTGAAGCATAAACCTTTCCTTGGTAAATAGAATTCAAAATAGAATCATTCTTTTCTTAACTAAATAAAACTCAAGTAATATAATTTTCCAAATTCAAAGCTTCTAAAGTAACTTTTCAAATGAAACCTCAGATTTTTATAAAATTTCGGCAGCACCTCCCCTAAAACTCGGACTCAGCCACCCTTACGGGTTCCCTCTTTTCAACATCTCATCAAACTTTCTCATCAATTATCACAACAAGAGATTCTCAATCAATCAGAAATTCATAATTCGCAATAATCAACAATTAAATCATAGTCCGCAATTTCCATATAATCCATCTATCCCACTTCTATCTCATCAATTTATAACTATTTTCATAAGTCATAGAGTCCTTTCAAATTAAACTCAATTAATTCTCCATCCATTTATCAACAACTATCATAACAGATTCTCAATAATTATCTCATCATAATTCAGTTTAAGAACTAACATCCTTTCATCCATTAGAATCAGAATTTTCCATCATCCATTCTTGAAAATTAGCTCAGTCCAACGTCAAAAAAATTATGAATAGTTTCCCAAAAATCAGTCTTTAACCTCATGCAATATCGTTCACTATCAAATTACTAATTCATTTTCAAAACTATTATTTTACCCAAAAATCAGGTTTCAAGAAAATTGATTTAGTAATCAAATGAACCATTCAAAAGCTACCAACTTGACAAAATCAACTAAAATCGGAATTTCCAGCAATTCTAAAATAATCAGAAAACCAACAACAATCACAGCCTCAAACCAAAGTAAATCTCATCAGTTAATTACTCACGACAACGAAGCCAGTCAATATCACAACCTAACCCAAATTCAATTCATATCTGCATCCAACTTCAATCATAACTCAGAACAATCACCACAACTAACTTCTCTCAAATACATTCCTTTCAATAATTAGCTCATCATATTTCAATTCAATAAATAACATTACCATTCACAGCCACATTTCAACCAAGTTCAACCCATCACAAGCCCATTTCACAACCATTCCAATATATTAAAATTCCAATTCAATATCAAATAATTCAAAATAACTCGTTCAAGATCAGAATCTCAGCCAACTTATCACAAAAATCGGTATTTCAAAATACAATTAAGAACCAGATTCCAGCCAATTCAGCAATATCACATAAGATCAGAATTTCCAACAAATCCATCAAAATTAGAACACCAATATCAATTACAGCTTCAAACACTCAACAACAACAAAACCCAAAGACATTCACAGCAACAATCCAAACTCAATTCATCAATTATCCATATGACCGCTTTTCAGTAATTAACTCAGCATATTTCAATTTAATAAGTTACACTAAATTAATCATTATTTACAACAACATCTAAGTTCAATCACAGCTCAGAATAATCACAACGATTAACTAATTTCAAATGCATTTCAAGTCATTCATGTTAATTAAGAAATTCTTAACCATTGTTAACCATTTGCACTTATCCAAGAACTTGGTAGGCATTCTAAATTAAAAACATTTAACTTTAAAAATAAATCCCCTACCTTAATGTCGAAACTCGCGAAAATCACTAAACTCAGCAGCTCCATTGGCAGTTCTAACATCCGTTCTGCTCTCTTAGCAGCTACCATGATGATTCTGGGCAACTCCAGTGATGGTGAAAGGTCTCAGCTTCAGCCAAGCAGCAGCAGTAACAATTCAGAGTAAAGCCAGAGCAACATCAACTCTAGCAGCGGCAGTGGCGACTAGGGAGGCTTCAGCGACAATGACCAACTTCAACGGAGCTCCAGCAGCGGCATCAACCAAACAACAGCTCTGATGGCGGGAGAGGCTCCGGCAACTCACGGAAATCACAAGCAGAGGCTGAGGAAAGCAAGAACAGCAGCAGCAATCTTGAACCCAACAAACAGAAACAACAAGCCAACAGTAGCTCGGGTGGTAGTTCAATAGGTCAACAGCAGCGCAGCAACTCAAGGGTGGTTGTGACAGTGGCGGCAGCATCAACGGTGGGATGGGAAGCAGCAGCGATGACTGGGTGCACAACAGTGACGAGAACTCCTCTTCCTCGCGTTCTACTCGACAGCGGCTCCAAGGCAGACCAGCGGCGACGGCGACGACAAGAATGAACGGCGACGAAGGCGGCTGGCTCCAGTGACGGTGACAGGTCATGATGAGGACGACGATGACGACGGCACGGCGGCTTTCCTTGGCGGCAAGCTCACAGCAGATGCGACGCCACCCTCCTCTGTTTCTCTCTTCCTTCTCGGCGTGGGTGGATGGCACGACGGAGAGCAAGACGCGGCTGGGTGTGACGGAGTGCGGTGGCGGCGCTGCTCCTCCCTCTTCTTCGCTGGCGCTCTCTCTTCCTGTCTTCTCCATATGTGTGCGTGCGTGTGTATAGTGAGGAAATGAGTGCGAGTTCATTGGTGAGGCTGAGAGTGAGAGAGGTAAGTCTCTGTGTGTGTCATGTGGTGAGGGTAACGGCGCTGACTTGGGGATTAAGGGTGAGTGTGTTAGCTGAAGAGGGTGAAGGAGGGGTGGGGTACGGCTGAGGCAAAGGGAAGCTAGGGTTAGGGTTCCTCAATTTGGGAATTAGGATTTCTGATTCAATTTGGGAATTTGGGGTTGGAAATTAGGATTTCATAAAGGATTATGGATAGATTTGAGTAGATATTTTGATAATATTGAAGGGTAGAGTAATTTTAAAATCAAATATACTCTATTAAAAATATTTAAGAACATTATTTATCAATATATTGCTAAGTTCAATCAATTATTTCTAGTTTAAATTATAAAATAAGCATATTAATCATATAATTATAAAATATAGATCAAACTCAATATTAATCATTCAAATTAAATGATATAACTTCTTATTATTTTTCTATCACTAGACTTTAATTTCAATTTATAAAATAACCAATTATAATAAAAATTGTTCATAAATATTAACTAGCTTAAACATAAAGTATTTATAAAAATTAATCTAATAATTTCTAGTAAATTAATTCCTAAGAGTTCAAATTAATAACATAATTCATTCAAAATAGAATTTTATTTAAATTAAATTATACAATTCTTCTTCTTTTTCAATTATCAAAATTATAATTTCAATTATACCAAATATCTAATAAAGATTATATAAAAATTATAATTAATTTAAACTTCAATTATTATGAAACTCCATTTAATTACCTTTAGTAAAATAATTTTCTTAAAATAAAATTATCAACAAATAAAATAAATCACAAATAACTAATTATTTGATTTTCAAAAACTAGGGTTGTTACAACGCGTGCACGCACCTGGTGCGCACGCGCCTTTAGGCCAAAATTGCGCATCGATGCGTACGCGTGAATGACGCGTCTGCGCCGGTAAAAAAAAAAGAGTTTTTTTTTTCTCCTCTTTCATTTTCTTTGGTTTATCGTATTCGTATACTTCTATTCTTTACATTTCAATTTTGTTTTTATAGCCTGTTTTTACTTTATTTTTTTTCCCGAGTTTCTTATTTTAATAATGGTGTTGCATTTTCCTACTCAATTGTTGAGAATTTCTTGCATTATTTTGGTGCTTCTTGACTTGTTTGATATTGTTGGGTGATGAAACTTTTAAATCAATACTTCATCTTGTATGACTCTTGTGTCTTTGTGCATTGATATGAGCTCATATTGTCTTTCATGACCCACTCTTTCTTATTTAAACTTGATGCTCAATGTGCTCTTCATGCTTTGACTCTACTCTTGCATCAAGTATTAGTTGATATGCCCTTTGCCTATATTGCTTTCTCACTTACATGCGTAGCTAACATATAGTCAGCACCTTACTCTCATTTGGCATTAGCCCCCACCTATGTTCTATTTGCTTTGATATCTTTGTTATAGGCTTAATTCTTCTTTCCTTTTCTTTCCTTTTAGGTTGGCCACCAAGAAGGGAGAAAGTAAAAGCTTCAAAGTGGAGCAACGAACAAGTCATCTGCACAACCTTTTGAAGAAGCTCATCAGTTGTTTCAACCCATCCACATTGCTCTTCTTTGCATGCACCGAGGACGGTGCGATCTTCAAGTGTGGGGAGGTCGTCCGACCGATCTCCGTGGGTAACAATTTTCCAACACCAATTCTTAGTTTTCTTTATTAGGTTAGTTATTGCATTGCATGTTAGGTTGCATGTTAGTTAGAATTTGTACATACTTTGCCACATATTTTTATGATTAGGACTACTTGGTTATGGTGATGATTTCTTTTCCAAGAAGATTATTTTAGGGCACCCTACCAATTTGAAAGAATTTTGTGTTGAACTTGCTTGAAAGAATTTATTTTGGAACATGTTTTTTGAGCTAAGAACACAAGCTTGTAAGATTTGAGCCTAATGGTGTGGTTATATCTTATAACCACTTATTTTTCCCTTCTTGTGTGCAATTGTTCTCTTTCTATGATTGTGATCTTTGATTTGTTTGATTTTTATGTCCATTATTTTGTGTATTCATGCATTTATATGATTGAGGCCATCATTTCATTAGCTCACTTACCCAAATAGCCTACCTTTTATCTTTCATTGTTAGCCAATTTGAGCCTACGCTTAACCCACTTGTTCTTAATTTTAGCACATTACAAGCCTTAAAGTGGAAAACAATAAATGTCCTTTATTTGGATCTTTGATTAGCTTAGGCTAGTGAGTGTGAGTATCATTCAAGTGTGGGAAACTTGGGACATTGGTTGAATAAAAGGATAGTTTTGTATTTTTTGTTGTAAATATTGAGAATTGGGTACATGCTCATGTGTTAATTAAATGTAAAAGCATATGCATTAATACTTTTATATATACTTTATTGCAAAAAGAAAAAAAATGAGAAAATGAAAAGAAAAAAAATATATGTAGATATCAAAAGAAAAAAAAACGAAAAAAATAGAAAGAGAAGAAAAAGAAAGGAAAAGTAATAAAAAGGGGACAAAATGCCCCAAAGGAAGCTCAATAAAATCAATGCATATGTGTTGTGATAAAAAGAAAGAATACATGAGTATGTGAAAATGTGAAGAATGGGTAGTTAGGTTTGTTTAGAATTGTATAGGTTGCTATATAGGTTAGGTGGGAAGTTTAAGGTAATCAAAGATTCAAACTTCAAGTCCACTCGACCAAATATGCATTCTACCTTAACCCTAACCCCATTACAACCTAAAAAAAAGACCTCATGATACTTGTATGCGTGCATGAAATATATGTTGATTGTTAAATGAAAAATAAATCTTGGAAAGCATGATTAGGGGAGAATTGAGAGAATCAACCCTATACACTTGAGCGACTAGAGTGCAAACACTTCCGGTGAGGGTTCGATGCTCAATTCCGTGATTCCCGGCTTTCATGAGCTTTCTTCTTACAAGTCTACCTGAACTTCATCTTGATATTTGAATTGGTAGGATTCATGAATCGTTATAGGATCTTAGCCCTACCCGTTTATACATGCTCTTGGAGGATTGATTTATTTTTAACCAAGTAGGTAGATGATGGGATATTTGTGGAAAAAAAAAACGAATTTCTCCAAAACACCCAAAACTAACCGGCAAGTGCACCGGGTCGCATCAAGTAATAATAACTCACGGGAGTGAGGTCGATCCCACAGGGATTGAAGGATTGAGCAATTTTAGTTTAGTGGTTGATTTAGTCAAGCGAATCAAGATTTGGTTGAGAGATTTGTGATTTGCAGAATTTAAATTGCATAGAAAGTAAAGGAAATGGGTGAATTGCATGAAATTAAAGAGAACTGGAATTTAAAGTGCTGAATCTTAAAGAGCAAGAAATTAAATGGCAGAAACTTAGAACGCAAGAAATGTAAATTGCAGAATCTTAAAGTGCAAGAAATGTAAATGGCTTGAATTGTAAAGGGAATTAGGAGTTGGATTTGCAGAAATTAAACAAGGAAAAGTAAATTGCAACCAACAGAGAAGTAAAGGATGTCTTGAATCAAACTGGATCTTAAAACAGAAATGTAAATAAGCATGAAAACAGTAAACAGGGAATGGGAAATGGGAAATCCAGATCTCAGGACCCAAGAGACTAGAAAACCAAGTCTAGATCTCAATGCCTTCCTAGATCCAACAAGAACAATTGCAAAGGAAATTGTAAATTGCAAAGGAAGTAGATGAAGAACAATTAACCGAAACTGAAATTCAATTAAGCCGAAAATTAAACAAGATTCCAAGGTGAGATTGAAACAGAATTTCTTCAATTCTCCACCCAAAATCCAAGACAAGAAAAGTAAAGAGTGCTGGGCAAGAACCAGGAAGAAGAGAGATCAATTCTCCTCCCAAATTCTCTTGAATTAAAACAACAATGCTAAGAAATGTAAAGGTGAGCTCTCAATCAAACCAGAAAAGAAAGCTCTTCCGAAAACTCCAAGGGAAGCTGCTTTAAAACTTAAATTCTAATCTATTTATACACTTTCTTCAAATGGTCTTCAAGCCTTCAATTGGGCCTTTGCTCTTGGTGGAATTGGGTTGAGAGAGGCCTTGGTTGATTGCTCTTGGAGTTTGGAGAAGAACCGAATTGAACCGGGTTGGAATCATAAAAGCTTGAGTAAAAGTTGGAGTAAAAGTTAGGGTCTAACTTTTGCTCCAACTTTTCACATCAGCACCCTTGTTTTGCTGATACCAACGTTGGGGCAAAAGTTAGGGGTCTAACTTTTGCTCCAACGTTGGCCTCCCCTTAGTTATTCATGGCGCCAACGTTAGCCAGAAAGTTAGGGGCTAACGTTGGCGCAAACTTTTGCTAGCCCAGGGAGTTTTTCAAGCGCCAACGTTAGCCAAAAAGTTAGGGGCTAACGTTGGCGCAAACTTTTGGTGCATCCAGGGAGTGTTTTTCATGCCAAAAGTTAGCCAAAAAGTTAGGGGCTAACTTTTGCTCCAGCTTTTGCCCAAAAGTTAGCCAAAAAGTTAGGGGCTAACTTTTGCTCCAGCTTTTGCCCAAAAGTTAGCCAAAAAGTTAGGGGCTAACTTTTGCTCCAGCTTTTGCTTCCTGGTTCATAATTAATTCAAGACTCAAGTCATTCCTCCTAGCCATTCCTTCTTGCATCAACCTTTCTCCAAGCTTTCTTCACCTATCATCAATCAACCAAACACATCAAAGCTATGCTCAAAATCATGAGATATTCATTCTTTCATAATATGTGACATTTATAGCATAAAACCTCATGAAATGGCATGAATTCATACATGGTTGATTAAATCAAAGGAAACATGAAAATCTACCAAATTGGCTTGCTTTTGGCTCAAGAAAGTGCATAATTTAATTGAAAACAAAAGAAAAAGGCTAGTGAAACTAGGCTAAGATGACTTGTCATCACAACACCAAACTTAAAGCTTGCTTGTCCCCAAGCAAGAAATGAATTATGCTCAATGGTTCTTTCATTTAAGATGGATTGAAGAACAACTTGTCAGGTCCTGTGAGTGAAGTGATCAAGTGTCAGTAGGGTGAACTCTAAATCATATGCTCATGCAAGGGCTTCAGTGCTCACTAGTCCTCACATATTGGGAGTCTTAGGTCATAGGATTTTCATCCAAATGGTATCATGGAGATCTCTTTATATGTAGTCACCTGGAAGCAGCTTATAGTTTCTTTGCTTTGGCCTTGACTCTAAGTGTCATGTCTCAAAGTGGCTCTTTAGATAAGCTTTCAATCAATACTCCTAAACCAGTTGGTTTTAAGGTATTAGGTGTTGAAGCACCCCTAAGGATTTACTTGCTCAAGCCTCTTTCTTTGACACAACTCAACCACAAGCATTTTACTAGGCTAACAACTCTTTGAGTCATTGTTTCTTCTTTCTTTTCTGCCTAGTAATTGATGCTCAGAGCCTTGGGCCATGTGCTTTTTGTCTTTGTATTTTCTTTTCTTTCTTTTGTTTTGTTTGCTGCTTCTTGGATCAATAAATTTTTGAGAATCTCCACAATACTTCTTTGAACTTCATGTCCTGCCTATGAGCTCCCATGCAAGTTTTCACAAGCATGCAACCTCAATACACATTCATACAACTAGAACCACCACTTCTCCTAATCTTTTGCTTGCCTCAAAATTGTTTAATTCCTCAATCTTTCTTTTCAAAGAACTTTCATGTGATGCAATTTTTTTTTTAACATTGAGTGCAAACAAGTTTTGAAGAGAAAAATGTTGTGAATGATCAAGCATCTTGCTTATTGAATTACAGAAAAGAAACCATGCTAAATAGACAGATAATCAGGGAAACTAAACCACTCTCAATCATAGCAGTGTTTGATGTAAGATAATCACTTAACAATACAACCTTTTGGAGTTCACTTGCTTTCCTTCTTCTCATCATCATCATTGCTGGCCTTTAGGTTCATCTTTTGTTTCTTTGGTTGATGATGCTTAATCCTTCCAAAAGCTTGTATGGACCTCAGCAATGATATTGAAAGTTGCTTGTTCCCCAAGCACTTGGAAACAATGGTTAGTCTGGCTGATTTATTTATGGGCTTTTGAACTTACTTTGGTGTGGGAACACCAAACTTAGTACCTTGCCAATGGTTTTCATGTGCATCAGATTAACCATGTGTAAAACTCTTTTTCTTTTTTAAAAGTGACAAAACTGAAAACTAGGAAATAGCAGAATAGTTAACTAGTTCATCCAACATGCTTGAAGCCAGCATTATGCAGAAAGTGAGAATGTGTTTTATAATGGGATTTTGGTGAAACACCAAACTTAGAATCCTGCATTCTCCTTTAGATTGTTTTGGTGTGCAACACCAAACTTAGCTTCTTGCATTATAGATAAAACTAATTAACCTTTTTATTAAAATAGTTATGAACAGAAAACTACCTCACGTTGGGTTGCCTCCCAACAAGCGCTCTTTTATTGTCACTAGCTTGACATCCTTCACTCTGTGCTCATGGAAGTTGAGGCTTCTGTTGCCTTAGGTTTCCTCCTCTTGCTATGGGCTTCCTTCCCTCTGTTTCTCTTTCTATAGCCTTCTTACTTTCCTCCATGACTCCCTTCTCTTTCAACACAGCATCCTTTTCATGGCTCTTTGGGTTCAGAGTCCCCTTCTTCTCACCCAATTCAGCAAGGTTTTGAACTAGTTGTTCCATCTGCCTTTCAAGTCTTCTGAGTGAGGCCTCTTGGTTCTTGCTTATCATCTCTTGATGTTTCTTTATTTCTTCCTGCTCTATTGCCATCATTTCTTGAATTTTTATGGACCTCTCCATCAGCATTTCTAGAATATAGATTCTTTGAAAGGTTGGGAGTGGTTGTGGCTGTGTCAATGTGGTGGTCGATGAAAGTCATTTTGGGCGAATGGTGAGCTAGGACGGGGTTGGAAGTGCGTGTGATTGTTGTTGTGGGGGTGTGTTTTAAGTTGATTTTTGAAGCTGGGATTGTTGCTGTTGAAGTCCCTTGGTCTTTGGTTTTGGTTCTCAACCCCCCTCCCATTAGAATGAGTTCTCCAAGGTGGATTGTATGTATTACCATACACTTCATTTGGTCCTTGGTTGTGCATATACTGTACTTGCTCTTGTTGTTGTTCTTCTTGAGTTTCTTCATTCTGTCCCCATGTGGTTGATGGTTGGCTAGTGTTAACTGCTGCAACTTGGAGACTATCAATCCTCTTGGCCATTTGTTCAAATTATTGTTGAATTTGCTGCTGCATCATCTTGTTTTGAGCCAAGATTGAGTCCACTCCTTCTAGCTCCATTACTCCTCTTCTTTGTGATGGTTGGCAGTTTCTTTGATGAGCAAAGAAATATTGGTTGTTAGCCACCATATCAATGAGATTTTGAGCTTCCTTTGCAGTTTTCATGAGTTGCAAGGAACCTCCAGCTGAATGATCCAAAGCTTCTTGAGATTTCAATGTTAAGCCCTCATAGAAATTCTGCAGCTTATCCTACTCAGTGAACATTTCAGGAGGACATTTCCTGATTAGAGCCTTGTATCTCTCCCATGCCTCATGGATGGGTTCAGCCTCCATTTGTGTAAATGTTTGTACCTCAGTCTTCAACCTTATGATCCTTTGAGGTGGGTAAAATTTGGCAAGAAACTTGGTTACCAAATCATCCCAATTGTTGATGCTGTCTCTTGGAAAAGATTCCAACCATTGAGTGGCCTTGTCTCTGAGAGAAAATGGGAATAGCAATAGCTTGTAGCTGTCAGGAGGCACACCATTAGTTTTAACAGTGTTACATATCCTCAAGAAGGTGGATAGGTGTTGGTTCGGATCTTCAAGTGGACCTCCACCAAAAGAGCAATTGTTTTGAACCAAAGTGATGAGTTGTGGCTTTAGTTCAAAATTGTTTGCATTGACATTTGGAGTTAAGATGCTACTTCCACAATGTCTAGGATTTGCAAAAGTATAGGAAGCTAAAACTCTCCTCTGGGGTGGATTGTTATTGTTGTTGTCTGCTCCACCTGGTGGATTAGTTGAATGTTC
The DNA here is from genome assembly GCF_003086295.3 of Arachis hypogaea. Classification (NCBI taxonomy): domain Eukaryota; kingdom Viridiplantae; phylum Streptophyta; class Magnoliopsida; order Fabales; family Fabaceae; genus Arachis; species Arachis hypogaea. Next base: position 96,189,079 of record NC_092050.1, on the reverse strand, counting down.
CTCCATATCTTGGAATTCTTCTTCTGATTCCTCTTCTCCAACAATATTTTTCCCTCTTTCAGCTCTTCTTAACCTTCTAAGAGTTCTTTCGTCTTGTTCATGAAAGATGGGTGTATTTCTTCTTGTACCTGACATACAAGCAGAACATAAGAAACACACAAACCAGTGACACTTCAATCTATTGCTGGAATGAAGTTTTAGTTAGCTTAAGCAAAAATTCAAACAGTTAGTGGGTTAATTGAAAATTAAAGGAACAGAAAATAAAAATGCTAGATCTAGATCACCACCTCACTTAATCATTGTCAATCTAATCAATCCCCGGCAACGGCGCCAAAAACTTGATGGGATATTTGTGAAAAAAAAAATGAATTTCTCCAAAACACCCAAAACTAACCGGCAAGTACACCGGGTCGCATCAAGTAATAATAACTCACGGGAGTGAGGTCGATCCCACAGGGATTGAAGGATTGAGCAATTTTAGTTTAGTGGTTGATTTAGTCAAGCGAATCAAGATTTGGTTGAGAGATTTGTGATTTGCAGAATTTGAATTGCATAGAAAGTAAAGGAAATGGGTGAATTGCATGAAATTAAAGAGAACTGGAATTTAAAGTGCTGAATCTTAATGAGCAAGAAATTAAATGGCAGAAACTTAGAACGCAAGAAATGTAAATTGCAGAATCTTAAAATGCAAGAAATGTAAATGGCTTGAATTGTAAAGGGAATTGGGAGTTGGATTTGCAGAAATTAAACAAGGAAAAGTAAATTGCAACCAACAGAGAAGTAAAGGATGTCTTGAATCAAACTGGATCTTAAAACAGAAATGTAAATAAGCATGAAAACAGTAAACAGGGAATGGGAAATGGGAAATCCGGATCTCAGGACCCAAGACTAGAAAACCAAGTCTAGATCTCAATGCCTTCCTAGATCCAACAACAACAATTGCAAAGGAAATTGTAAATTGCAAAGGAAGTAGATGAAGAACAATTAACCGAAACTGAAATTCAATTAAGCCGAAAATTAAACAAGATTCCAAGGTGAGATTGAAACAGAATTTCTTCAATTCTCCACCCAAAATCCAAGACAAGAAAAGTAAAGAGTGCTGGGCAAGAACCAGGAAGAAGAGAGATCAATTCTCCTCCCAAATTCTCTTGAATTAAAACAACAATGCTAAGAAATGTAAAGGTGAGCTCTCAATCAAACCAGAAAAGAAAGCTCTTCCGAAAACTCCAAGGGAAGCTGCTTTAAAACTTAAATTCTAATCTATTTATACACTTTCTTCAAATGGTCTTCAAGCATTCAATTGGGCCTTTGCTCTTGGTGGAATTGGGTTGAGAGAGGCCTTGGTTGATTGCTCTTGGAGTTTGGAGAAGAACCGAATTGAACCGGGTTGGAATCATGAAAGCTTGAGTAAAAGTTGGAGTAAAAGTTAGGGTCTAACTTTTGCTCCAACTTTTCACATCAGCACCCTTGTTTTGCTGATACCAACGTTGGGGCAAAAGTTAGGGGTCTAACTTTTGCTCCAACGTTGGCCTCCCCTTAGTTATTCATGGCGCCAACGTTAGCCAGAAAGTTAGGGGCTAACGTTGGCGCAAACTTTTGCTAGCCCAGGGAGTTTTTCAAGCGCCAACGTTAGCCAAAAAGTTAGGGGCTAACGTTGGTGCAAACTTTTGGTGCATCCAGGGAGTGTTTTTCATGCCAAAAGTTAGCCAAAATGTTAGGGGCTAACTTTTGCTCCAACTTTTGCCCAAAAGTTAGCCAAAAAGTTAGGGGCTAACTTTTGCTCCAGCTTTTGCCCAAAAGTTAGCCAAAAAGTTAGGGGCTAACTTTTGCTCCAGCTTTTGCTTCCTGGTTCATAATTAATTCAAGACTCAAGTCATTCCTCCTAGCCATTCCTTCTTGCATCAACCTTTGTCCAAGCTTTCTTTACCTATCATCAATCAACCAAACACATCAAAGCTATGCTCAAAATCATGAGATATTCATTCTTTCATAATATGTGACATTTATAGCATAAAACTTCATGAAATGGCATGAATTCATACATGGTTGATTAAATCAAAGGAAACATGAAAATCTACCAAATTGGCTTGCTTTTGGCTCAAGAAAGTGCATAATTCAATTGAAAACAAAAGAAAAAGGCTAGTGAAACTAGGCTAAGATGACTTGTCATCAGTAGAGTCATTTTGCATTTAGTTGCATTCATTTAGATAGGTTGCATATAGTTTAGTTTACATTGAATAAATGTTGATACCCTTTGCTTTCTCTTGGTTTAAGCATGAGGACATGCTTGGTTTAAGTGTGGGGAGGTTGATAAACCCCATTTGTAGGGTTTATCTTGTGTTGAATTTAGAGGGTTTTATCATCTTTTCCTCACATTTATTCAATGAAATAGCATGGTTTTATAACTTCTCCTTTAATTGTGCTTAATAGTGAAAACATGCTTTTTAGGACTTAGAATAGCTAAATCTAATTCATCTTGATTCCATTAGATGCCTTGATATGTTTGTTAAGTGATTTTAGATTTAGGAGGCAAAGATTGGATCAAGGGAATGAAGGAAAAGCATGCAAAAATGGAGAACTCATGGAGAAATAAAGGAATCGCAAAAGGTGTCAAGCCGATCTCTTCGATCTTAATTAACCATAACTTGAGCTACAGAGGTCCAAATGATGCGGTTCTAGTTTCGTTGGAAAGCTAACATCCAGGGCTTCGAAATGATATAAGATTTGCCATAGTTTCATCCGCGCATAGGGGCGCGCACGCGCACGGTACCCGTACGCGCCGATGGTGGCACATGCTTCACTTAATGCAACTCGTGGCCAGCGATTTTAGAAGCCTTGTGGGCCCAATCCGACTCATTTCTGATACTATTTAAGCCGAGGATTGAAGGGGAATTAACATACTTTTGATCATTAGTTTAGTTTAGATTAGTTTTGTAGGGAAAGTTAATTTTTAGAGAGAGAAGCTCTCACTTTTCTCTAGGATTAGGAATTAGGACTAGGATTAGTTCTTAGATCTAGGATTTCATTCATGCTTCCCTCTACTTTTGCTTCTTAATTCTTTGTTGTTGCAATCATCTTCTTCTATTCTTTTGTTGTAATTTCCTTTATGTTGCTTCTATATTTTGTTGTAGATCTACTCTTGTTCCTTCTCTTTTCTTTCAATTCAAGTTGAGGTAATTCATAATAATTGTGCTTCTTTTAGTTGTTGTTAATTCTTTGCAATTAATTGTTGTTAGATTTTACTCTTGTTGTTTATTTACTATGATTTATTCTTTTGCCTTCCAAGTGTTTGTCAAAATGCTTGAGAAGATGTTAGAGTAGATTTTAATGCTCTTGTCTTGGGGAGGTAACTTAAGAACTCTTGAGTTACTAATGTCCAAGTGATTGATGATTGGGAGCCATTAACTCTAGATCTCACTAATTGAATTGGTGGAGAACTTGGACTTATGGACTTGGATTGACATAGCTCATTTGACTTTCCTTTATTAGTTAGAAAATGACTTAATATGGTTGATCCTTGCCAATTCTCATGTTGTGGTTAGTGATAGGGATAGAGATCCTTGACCACCAAACCTTGCCAAGACCTTTTGTTATTTGAATTTCATTTCCATTTACTTTTCATGTTTCTTATCCAAAACCCCGAAATATACAACTCATAACCAATAACAAGAACACTTGTTTGCAATTCCTAGGAAGAAGGACCCGAGGTTCAATACTTCGGTTATAAATTTAGGGGTTTGTTACTTGTGACAACCAAATTTTTGTATGCAAGAATTATTGTTAGTTTAGAAGCTATACTTTTCAACGAGACTTCAGTTGTGAATTCTAGACCACACAAAAATCCAATCATCACTCACCCAAGGGCTATCTGAGATAGGGTAAATCACCCCTGCTTGTCATAACTTCAGCACTTCTTTTTGCACCACTTCCTTCATTGAGGGATTCAACATTCTTTGTGGTTGTATTGAGGGTTTGGCATCCAACTCAAGAAGGATTTTGTGCATGCACATTGAAGGGCTTATCCCCTTTAAATCTAAAAGTGTCCATCCTATGGCATCCTTGTGTTGTCTTAATACCTTAATGAGCTCCTCCTCTTGTTCCTCACTCAAGCTTGAGTTGATGATTACTGGATATGTATCATGGCTCCCTAACTAGGCATACTTCAAGCTTGGGGGCAGGGTCTTCAACTCCAACTTTGGTGCTTCCACTTCCTCCTTGTTTGCCTTATCTAGCATGATTGAACCTTCCATGCTTTCTTGTGATAGCTCACCACAAGATGTTTGTTGCTCTTGTTCCATTGCATCTTCAAGTTGATCTTCTTCTAGGACTCCTTGAACCAGTGGCTCCATTGTGTCTATCATCATACATTCTCCAATGGACTCCTTTGGATAACCCATAGCAGTAAAAACATTGAACACCATTTTTTTTTCATGCAGCCTTAGGACTAATTCTCCCTTTTGTACATCAATTATAGCTCCAGCTATTGCCAAGAATGGTCTCCCTAGTATGATTGATGCATTGGCCTCTTCTTCTATATCAAGCACTACAAAGTCAGCTGGGAAGATAAACTCTCCCACCTTAACCAACAAGTCCTCCACTATTCCATGGGAAAAGTTGAATGTTCTATTAGCTAGTTGGAGTGCTATCCTTGTTGGTTTGGCCTCTTCAATTCTCATTCTCTTCATCATGGCCTAGGACATAAGGTTGATGCTAGCTCCTGATGCATTCGCATATTTGCTACATTAGCTAGTCTATTTAGTTAGTTTTAGCTTAGTTTCACTCACTTTTCTTTGAATTAAACAAGTGTTCTTATGAGTTTTGTTTTCATGCATAAGAATACCAAGGACCATGTTAATTGTAGCCAAATTCATGCAAATGATTCAAGGAATGCATAAATGAATGAGTATGAGTGAATCTCATGAAATTGATTGCATGAATTAGTAAGACTTTGAAGCAATTTCCTTTGTCAATGATAGGTGATGAAACAATAAAGCATGGAAGCAAGAATGAAGCAAGCAAGTGGCTAACAATTCCTTTAGAACTAGCAATGTGCACGTTGCCAACTTGGGATTCAAGTTGGCAACGCCCTTGAAGCATTACTTGAGGAATAGCACAAACAACCTTGCAAGAAAGTGGTTTCCTATGAAGACTATGCAAGTTGCTAACTTGGAGTTACATTGGAGTGTTTGGCAACAACTCAAGAAGCATGACGGGCAAGAAGAAGAGGAGTTGTTGGCGTTGCCAACTTGGAGAAAGGGTGAGTGTTTGAAGGCAACGCCAAGCAGCCCTGGAGAGCACATTTGGGCGTTGCCAACGCCAGGAACTATAGGCATGTTCCTATGCAACCCCAAGCAACCAAGGAAGAGGAGAAGCTGGCATTGCCAACGCCAGGAACCATAGGCATTATCCTAGGCAACGCCAGGCAGCCCTGGAGAGTGAACAAAGAGGAGTTGCATGTTGCCAACTTGCACTTCAACTAGAGTGTTCATCAACAATGCCCAACAATGTAAAGCAGCCCTGGAGAGCAAATGTGGGCATTGCCAACGTGGGAAGCATAGGCGTTGTTCAAGACAACGCTGAGCTAGAAGAATTTGGCCAGGGAGGAACTTCGAGGGCGTTGCCAACATGCTACTACATTGACGTGTTCCTTGGCAACGCACACAAGCAAGGTTGGCCCAGGAGTAAGAGAAGTTGGCGTTGCCAACGCCAGGAAACATAGGCGTGTTCAATGACAACGCCAAGCAACAAACATGGAGCCTTGAGGAAGGCTCGAGCACGTTGCCAACTTGGGATTCATTAGCATGTGTAGTGGCAACACTAGGAAGCAAGCATGGAGCAAGGGGGCAGGGGCTGGCACGTTGCCAACGTGCTGAGAAGAAGGAGTGTTCATCAACAACGCAGCAACCCTGGCAGCTTGACCTTGCTCTCTTCCATGGAGTATATCTTGAGTTGTAGACCTTCAAATGATGCACTCTCAACTGCATTTGAAAGTAGACATCCAGAGCTTTCCAACCATATATCATAATATGGGGTTGACATTCGTTTAAAGCTTCAAAAGCGGGCTTCATTTAGAGCTTCAGAATCTGAAGGCGTTGGCAACTTGGAAATACAAAGGCGTTTTTGCCAAAAACGCCTGCGATTTTAGCAGCCTGACCATGTCCCTTTCAATGGAGCATAACTTGAGCTACAGAGATCCAAATTGAGTGCTTCCAGTTGCTTTGGAAAGCTGACATTCAGAGCTTTCCAACCATATATAATAGTCTATAGTGAAGCATGAAATGGAAGCTTGAATCAGAGTCATTGTTAGGCCCCAAAAACAAGAAAATGAGGTTGGAATTTAAGGAAGCTAGGAAGCACCCTGGAGAGGAGCACGAGCACGTTGGCAACGTGCTAACAAGAGGGCGTGTTTGAGGACAACGCCAGCCCATTGTTGCAGCCTTGGGAGGCTTGGCACGTTGCCAACTTGGGAAGAAAGGGGCGTTTTTAGCAACAACTTGGCAGCTTGACCTTACCTTCTTTGAGGAAGCATAACTTGAGCTAGAAAAATCCAATTGAGATGATTCCAAGTGCATTAGAAAGAAGACACTCTGAGCTTTCCAATGATGTATGATAGTCCATATTGAAGCAGAGGATTGACACTCCAATTCTGGTCAACATTAGGCATGAGAGAAGAGTCAAGAAGAAGAAAAGCAAGTTGTTAGCAATAACTTGGGCCAACAATGCCCAAGTCTCAAAGCTCACTCCCAGGAAAACACCATGCACGTTGCCAATGTGCATTAAGCCTAGAGTTGTTGGCAATAACGCCAAGTCATTGGGCCAGAAGCATTATGAATGAACTCCTCCTTCCTTGATTAGCAACACTTCTTCAATTGAACCAGAAATTCAACAAAGAGAAAGCCCACATTGCTAGCCCAAATTAAAGACCTCTGAAGGAGTTTTAGGAGTAGTATAAATAGAGAAAAGTTTGATACTTAGAGGACTTTTACTTCTACTTTATTTTTGGCTTTTGACTAGTTTGGGGACATAGACATTTTCTCACCCGTTCTCTATTTTGTTTTTCTTGCAATTTTGAATTTCAATTTTAAGAACTTCTTCATCTTCTTCATTCTTCTCTACTCAATTCTCATGTTTACTTTGGCATTTGTTGTTGAATTTAGAGCTATGATTCACTAAACCCCATTTTCATTAGGGGGAGGAGCTCTGCTCATTTGAATGAGTTGATAACTTTTCTCTTCCTTTTCAATTCAAGTGGTTCATCTAAAAGGAAACTCTTGTTCTTCATAGATTCAATCACCATCGAGAGAGGGATTAATCTATATGAATTATGTAGTGAATTTGAGAAAGGAGCTACATAATTCAGTTTAGAGTTCATCCTTTCATGATTTCCTTGATCAATACACTTTGGTTGGTATGTGAGATGTAACCTTCCTTAGTTGAGATTCTGGAAGTTGTGTGGCTTGGATTAGGAATTGAGCTTCATCTCTGCTCATGAACAATTAGATCACGAGAGTGGCAATTGGTTGTGTTGAGAGAAATTGAGTTACCAAGAGATTGGGACTCAATTACCCACAAATTGCCATGGATCTATACCCATGATTGAGAAGGAATTGATCAACATCAATTCATGAGAATTTGCATCTCCGATCTCTAATGATCCTTTCCATCATTAATTCTCATTTCTCTTGCTCTTTAGTTGTTTGAATATCCATTACCCAATCCCCTTTTACACTCTTGCAATTTATTATTCTTGTCATTTAGATTTTGTTTCTCTAGTTCTTGTTATTTACTCTTATGTTCTCTACAATTCAGCACTCTACTTTCTTGCAATTTACTTTTGATGTCATTTAAATTTCTTGCACTTTAAGTTTCAGTCATTTACTTTTATTTTCTTTCTTCATTGCAATCCTTTAAATTTCTTGTCAATTAATTTTTGCAATTTTGTTCAAAACTCACAAATCTCTTGAAATCAAAACCATGTTTGCTTGACTAAATCTACCATTTAACTAAAGTAGCTTAATCTACCAATCTCCGTGGGATCGACCTCACTCTTAGTGAGTTTTATTACTTGATCCGACCCGGTATACTTGCCGGTAATTACGTGAAGTTAATTTTTTACGTATCAGCTCCTAGGTCACACAATGCTTTTTCAATGCTAATATCCCCTATGATGCATGAGATTTGGAAGCCCCCAGGATCCTTCATCTTTTGAGGAAGCTTCTTTTGTATGATGGCACTACATTCCTCCGTGAGCACTACAGTTTCCTTTTCTCCCAAGTTTCTTTTCTTTGTCATGAGCTCCTTTAGGAACTTGGCATAGAGTGGCATTTGCTCTAGTACTTCAGTAAAAAGTATGTTGATTTGAAGCCTCTTGAAGATCTCCAAGAACCTGGAAAACTGGCTGTCCTTCCCATCTTTTCTCAGCCTTTGTGGGTAAGGTGGTTTTGGTACATAGGGCTTCAAGACTTGCTTTGGTGGAGCTGGAGTATGTATCTCTTCTTTCTCCTTGATTTCTAAGTCATTGGCAGCCTCTTCTTCTTGCAAGTTGTGGCTTGAAGATGCCTCTTTCACCACTTTCCCACTTCTTCATGTGATGGCCTTGCATTCCCCTCTTGGGTTAGTCATGGTATTACTTAGGAATGCATTTGTAGACATGGGCATCTTCTTAGATAGGTTTCCAAATTGTGCTTCCAGTTTTGTGATTACTGCCCCTTGGTTCTTTATATTGGACCTCTTCTTGGTATGCATCTATCTTTTTGTCAATGTATGCTTGTCTCTCTACATTAGTAGCAATATCTCCTGCCATCCGTGCCATCATAGCTTCTAATCTTGTAAATTTGTCACTGTCGTCACATGGTTGTGAGGTTGAGGATGATATATTTTGAGAATGGTTGCTGTGTGATTGTTGGTTGGATTGGAAGGGGGCATTATGTGAGTTGTGGTAGGATCTTTGATTGTGTGATTGATGGCTGGGATTGTTATATTGGTTAGAGTGATATGGCTTGTGATCATGGGATTGGTTTTGCTGGTTTCTCTACCCAAAATTTGGGTGATTCTTCCAACCTGGATGGTGAGTCTTGGCATTGGGATCATATGGTTGTCTGGGTAGATTATTCACATAGTTGGCTTACTCCCAATCATATTCAGCTTCCGGGCTAGCTTCTTCTTGCACTGATGCTTGGGTGTTATTTGCTGAGACTTGACTCTTCTCCATTTTCTTGGTTAGAGCTGCCAATTGAGCGGTGATCACTTTGTTTTAAGCCAGCAGAGCATCCATCTGGTTTAGCTCCATTACTCCCCTCCTTGAGTTCCTATCGGAGGCATAGAAATACTCATTATTAGCCACAGTTTCTATGATATCTATGGCCTCTTCAATTGTCTTCTTGGTATTGAGAGAGTGATAAACCCATATTTTATGATATATTTTGTGCTTAATTTGAGTGATTTATTCAATCCTTCACCCACTTATTCATATTAATTGTATGGTTTTACTTTCCCTTCCTTATTATGTGATGTATGTGAAAAACATGTTTCCTATGCTTAAAAATAATTATTTTGATTACCCTTTATTTCCATTTGATGTCGTGATTCATGTGTTGAGTAATTTCAGATCTTCTAAGGCAGGAATGACTTAAAGGATGGAAAGGAAACATACAAAAATGGAAGGAAAGCACAAAACGGAGTTTTTGAAGAAACTGGCATCCACGCGATCGCATGGGCGACGCGGCCGCATGCCAGCGCGAAAAGACATTGACGCGGCCGCATGACTGACGCGACCGCACGCCTCGAGCGAAACACATATGACGCGGACGCATGACTGAAGCGACCGCATGACAAGGAAAAACTCCCAATGACGCGACCGCGTGACCCACGCGGACGCGTGACAGAGGCCACACACCAGAAATTGCAGAAAACGCTCATAGCGAATTCTGAAGCCCTTTTTGGCCCAATTCCAAGTCCAAAAGGCATAGACCAGAGGTTATGTAGTGGGGGAATGCATCCATTCAAGGAGAGTCTCCAATTAGTTAGTTTTCCATGATTTAGATTTAGTTTTGAGAGGGAGATTCTCTCCTCTCTCCTTAGGATTTGGATTTATATTAGTATTTTATTCGCTTTCAGGATTATCTCTTTTTACCAGGTTTAATATTCCTTTTTATTATTTTCTCAATTATATTTATGAATTCTTCCATATTACAGATTACTCTTTGAATTAATGTTATTTGAGGTATTTCAGTTTACAATTGCTTTCTTTTATTTATGTTACTTTTATCCCTAATCTGAAGACATTTTTATTCCAGTAGATTTACTTTCCCCCTTTTGGTCTTGGTTAAGAGATCAGTAACTCAGGAGTTATCAAACTCAACATGATTGATAATCGTTATCTTTGCTAATTGAATTGAACTTCAATAATCCCAATATTTCCTTAGGGATTAACTAGGATTTGAGGATCTAACTAATTAGTCACTTGACTTTCCCTTGCTTTAGCAAGGGTTAACTAAGTGGAATTAAGATTCAATTTTCATCATCATTGATAAGGATAACTAGGATAGGACTTCTAATTCCTCATACCTTGCCAAAAGTGTGTTTTACAGTTATTTATTTAAATTACAGTCTTTTACTTACTTTAATTGCAATTTAAATTACTTGTTCCTCATCTTCAAAACCCCAATTTACAATCTTCATAACCAATAATAAGAACATACTTCCCTGCAGTTCCTTGAGAAGACGACCCGAGGTTTGAATACTTCGGTTATCAATTTATTTAGGGGTTCGTTACTTGTGACAACCAAAACGTTTGTAAGAAAGGTTGATTGCTTGGTTTAGTAACTATACTTGCAACGAGAGTTTTCTATAACTTCTAAACCATCAATCTTCAGTTCTTCAAGATGGCGCCGTTGCCGGGAAATTGCAAACGTGTGCCTTATTATTGGTTATTGTAAATATTTGCTTTTTGCTTGTTTATTTGTTTTTATTTTATAGAAAAAAAATAAAAAATAAAAAAATATTTCAGATTTTTAATTTTTTTTATCTTATCTCGTCTTAAATTTCAAAATTCAAATCTTTTTCAAAAATCATATCTTTTTCAAAATCTTATCTTATCTTATTTCAAATTCAAATTTCAAATTTCAAATTACAAAATTCAAAATTCAAATCTATCAAAATTTAAAATTCAAATTTCAAAATTTTCAAATTTTAAAATTCAAAATTCAAAATTCAAAAATTTAAAATTTAAAATTTAAATAACCTTTTAATTTAAATTTGTTTTTATTTTTGTTTTTAATTTTTATTAGCTACCATGAACTCTCACCCCTCTCGCTTTGAGTTTGGTTCTAAATCTATTGAAAGGAGTGGAAGCTATAACAGGAATATGCATCAAGGTCTAAGCAATCAGAGATAGACAGAGCCACGAGGATCTGATCAACCCTTTTGGCAACAACATCCTCCAAGATACCATGGACCACGACCATTCCAAAATGCATGCCTAGACACTAGATATGGTGGACCCCCTTATAGTTACCAACAAGGCCCACCATATGATTATGAACTGCCTCCTCAACACAACTCTGGACCACCATACTCACAAGCCCCTACTACCAGACATCATCACATAATTCTAACCTGTATCCACCACACCAACCACCTTATGAGCCATATGAACCATATATAGAACCACCCAATTCCAACCCAATTACTCCCAAGAACCACCACCTCAATATTTGCCATCTCCATATCCATTAATCCAAGAGCACTATGATCCTACTTATGATAGCCGAGTGCAACAAGAATCAAGGGATCGTCTCACGGAAACATGTGCAAAACTTCAAGCAACCCTTCGCCAACTGGATCAAGCGATAAATCGATTACCTTCCCGACGTCCGGACACTCAAGGAACCCCCATGGCCTCATGTGGGCAATCTAATGAAGAACGTAGCATGAAGGAGACATTAGAAACTCCGGTGGACAGTGAGCAGCACGATTTTATATTAAAACAATTGGAAGAAGCTACGCCCGCCATTGAGGAGGAAGAAGTGGTTGAAGACTTAGGAGATGCTAAACCTCCATGGGAAAGTCAAGACATAGAGCCTCCTTCCAAGACGGTTGCATTTGATGTTAAGGAGGGTGTACAACCTCCTAGGCATATCATAGTTGAAGACTTGGAAGAGGTTGGTCAAGAGATGGAGATTAAAGAAGAAGAAGCACAGCCTCCCATGCCCTTGGTGAGCAATGAAGAAGAGATTGAACTGGAAGAAAACTACCAAGAGGAAGAGGTTGAAATTAAAGAAGTTTGCAAAGAGGTGGAAGTTCTCAGAGAAGAGCACAAGGGAGTGGGGCTTGCAAATTTGTTAAAAATACCTCCCCCTAATTTGCCATCATCCTTCACAACATTCAAGTGGGTAAAATTCATATCCCTTAGCTTTCTAATTCCACTTGAATATGGGCTACTGGAGACGGATGGTCAACTTAGAGCTCTTTGTGACATTAAGAGTAAGAGGAAGATGGTCAGTGGTAAGAATTGTCCTGCAAGGTTCATTATGGTTGGAAGCTTTAAGTTTAAACGCAAAGGTTGGTGCAGAGCTCAATTGAATGGGTCTAGGAAGCTGTTTGGATGCTTCAATGAGAATTCTAAAGCTGAACCACCCGGATGGAACAATATTGCTCAACAAGAAGACGGGTGCAAAAGCAAGATTTGGGACCCCGGAATTCAGTCTAGAAATCAACACTCTTGGGGCCTTGTCACTTGCTTTAACTTATTTGAAGGCTTTCTACGCCTAGTTTAGGATCCCGGAGGCTGTTGGCATTCCAAACATTCGTGAAGATTTCTGGATGAATTCAAGCACAAGCCACCATAACATGAAGCTCACCAAATGTCCAGCTTAAGGACTTTAACTAAAAGTGCTAGGTGGGAGATAACCCACCACGGTATGATCGTTCCTTTTCAATTTTAATTTTAATTTTATTTCTTTTTGTTTGTTTTTGAGTTTTATTTTATTTTATTTCATTGAACCTGGAATTTCTCATAACATCCATATCATTTTGTATCCTGCATAAAAAAAAAAAGAGAGAGAAGCATGCACGCGACGTGGCAGCGTCGCTGACGCGTCCGCATCATGTGGGAAAAATGCCTCCTACGCGACCGCGTCACCCACGCGGCCGCGTGACCTGGAAATCAACGTAAGAAAGGGTGCACGACCGAAAGTTGTGCGAGAGTGGTGCTGGACTGGTGCTGATCGCCCACGCCTTACCACGCGGTCGCATGGCTCACGCGTCCGCGTCATATCCCATGATGGCCACTCACGCGATCGCGTCGACCACGCGACCGCGTCACCCTGGATTTTGGCAATACTAAGTTTTGAACAGAGAGTTGTGCGACCACGAGGCTGCACTCGCGCCACTAGCACAAATCGAGTCACGCGATCGCGTGCCCCACGCGTCCGCGTCACCCAACCTTATCGCGCACCACGCGACCGCGTCACCCACGCGACCACGTCGCCTGCGTCCCACAACTTATCCAGATTAGTGCCAACTATCTTATCTTTTCTTCTCTACTCCTAATTTCTTCTATCTTCTCTTCTTTCTCTCTCCTTTCTTACTTTTTTTTTTACTTCATCTTTTTAACTTCTCATCCTTTTTTCACTTACATTCTATGTTATTTAATTTATTTGCATATTTTCAGTCGGTGCATTTTTTTTCATTTTGTGCATATTTTTATTTTCTTTTCTAAATTTATTATTTTTATATTGGTGTTCAAAAAATATTTAATTGGGTAATTATTTTCTTGTGAGTTATTATGAAATTATTTGACAATTATATATTACTTTTTAAAGGGTTGCTTGCATGTTCAATTTAATACTTTCAATAGCTTATTTACCATGCTTGCTATGTGTTTGTGAAAAAGCCCGTATGGCATTGTGCACTATTTTTTCGATTTCTTTCTATCTACTACTCTAAATGCTTACTTTTCACAGAACCCTTTTTATATTTTATTACTTAAATATAATTGTTATTACAAATATGTTGTTAGACTTGGTAATCTAACTTGGACATTGAATGCTTGATCTATGCTACTCATGCCTTTGCCAGCATGCCAATAAACATCTTGCATTCAATTGTCATTACATGCACTTGCTATATTTCCATTGATGATTTTTCACATGTAGTCATGACCATGTGTTGACATCATTCATCTTTTATTGTGCATTGATTACCACCTTTCTCGCTCTCTTCCTTGCTCTAACCCTTAGCTTTAAAAGTTGCTTTCTTTTTCCCTTTTCAGGATGGCCACCAAGAAGGGTAAAGAGAAAGCTACTCCCAAACCACCGGCAAGGAAAGGAACAAAAAGAGCCCCAGCTGAGGAACCACAACCCCCATCCACCTGTACATCTTAGCATGGACCGAGGACGGCACAATCTTTAAGTGTGGGGAGGTCGATACCGACTTCCAGGGGTTAGTTACCTTCTTTTCAACACCAATACTCTTATTTTCTTTATTTGCTTATTGTTGCATCTACATATTTGATTGCATATTTGTTTGATTTTATGCATTTAGTTACTACTTGGTTGAAGTAATATTTTCTTTTTCAAGAAATTTTATAGTATTTCACTAATTTAAATCAAAATTTTTGTGTTAAATTTGTTTGAAGTTGTATTTGGAACATGATTTTTGAGCTAAAGAACACACAACCTGTGAGATTTGAGCTTATTTATATGGTTACATTATTTAACCATAAATATTTTATTCTTGTGTGTTTCCTTCTCTATGATTGTAATCTATATTTTGTTCCAATCTATATGTCCATTATTTAGTGTATTTACATGCTTGCATATGATTGAGGCCATTGTTTGATTTTAGCTCACTTATCCCAAATAAGCCTACCCTTTAAATCACCCTTGTCAGCCACTTTGAGCCTTTTAATCCCTATTTGTTCTGTATTTTACCACATCACTAGCCTTAAGCAGAAAAATAATTAAATATCCCAATTGAATCTTTGGTTAGCTTAAGATAGGGATTGTGCAACAATTAAGTGTGGGGAAACTGTGGGAACTTGGGTTAATAAGGGAATGTATCATGTTTCTAATTTTGAATATTGGAAAATTTGGGTACCTACTCATGTAAAACAGAAAATTAAAAAAATTCCATATGCATTGATATGTTATTCTAGTTTTTATGTCTCTCTAAGAAAAAAAAAAGAGGGTGTGCGATGCGACCGCATCATTCATGCGATCGCGTCAAGTTGCGAAAACACTCTCCACGCATCCGCGTCATTCACGCGGCCGCGTGATCTGGAGATTGGCGTAAACATCCAACGACCAGAAAGTTAGGCTGGAATCGTGCGGCCATTGTGCGTTTTGCACAAAACGCCCATGCGGTCGCGTCCCTGACGCGATCGCGTCACTTGCACAACGTCAATCCCACGCGACAGCGTGAGTGACGCGATCGCGTCGCATGGATTACACAACAACCCAAAAGGAGACAGAGAGTTGCGCTGAAACGACGCTGGAATCGTGCGTTTAGCACAATTTCCAGCGACGCGATCGCATGCCCCAGGCGATCGCGTGTCCCACGTGATCGCGTCAACCACCATTTCAGCCCAACCATGCGAACGCGTGCCCCACGCGATCGCGTGGATACAAATTTCATAACCCCCCCAGTCACGCGAACCCTATCCAGTCAGCACCTCCTCTGCAACAGGCAGACCCTCCGACCACCACCACAGAGACTCCAGCTACCCACCCTTCCAGTGATGACACCCCTTCACACCCTGCTTGAGTGAGCATCAAGGACGATGCTTCATTTTAAGTGTGGGGAGGTCGCCATCTCTGGCGTATTTTTTGGTGAACCACTACAGACTCTTTCATTTTATTTTGCTATTTTTCTGTATTTTTCTCTTTATTTTTATCTTTATTTTCTCAGTACTTATACATTTCTATTTTCATGTATTTCTACTATATTTCTGCATTTTGCATTTTTAGTTCATATTTTAACCATTTAGTCTAGTTGCAATTCCAACTTATTAGTTATAGAAATTGTGGATTAACTAGTATAGTTTACCCTTTTTAGCATAAGATAGCTTAGTTTAAATTGAAAATATAAAAAGGAAGTAAACTAGAAACTTGGACATAACAGAAACAATCCACACACCTTGTATATATAGCATTAAATGTTAGTTAGTTAACAACATTTCATCAAGGAAAAACACTAGAACTTTAAAGCCACCTTAAGTTTTACATTGAGAATAATGGGAACTTTTAATTTTACTTGCATGACATACATAACTGATATATGATTTTTGAGTTAGAGAACACACAGCCTGTGAGTTTTGAGCTTAATTGTATGGTTACATTCAAACCATAATTTTTATTCCTGTGTGTTCCGCCCTTCTTATTTATTATGATGTTCTTTACTTTGTTTTAATCTATATGTCCAATTATAGAATAGAAATACATACCAAGAGAGTGATTGAGGCCATTGTTTGATTTTAGCTCACTTATCCCAAATTAGCCTACCTTTTACATCACCCTTGTCAGCCCCCTTGAACCTTTAAACCCCCTCTTATTCTATAAACCACAATACTAGCCTTAAGCAGAAAAACAAAATAAAAATCCCAAGTTGAATCCTTGGTTAGCTTAAGATAGAAAGTGTGTAATTGTTTAAGTGTGGAAAACCTATTGGGAACATGGATGATAAAAACAAAAAGTAGAAAAGTTGAAAAGAATAAAATTATTCAAATAAAAATTTTGGGAAGCATGCTCATGTAAAATCAAATAATTGAATTACCATGTGCAATAAAAAAAATGTTATTTTTCAGTATTTGAATAAAGGGGATACAAAAGAATTCCCCAAATACAAAATAAATGCACATGGGACAAAAGTTAAAGTATGAGCATGTAACATCAAAAGTGGGAAAAAGTGGGAAAAAAGGTAAAGAAGTTTTGCTTTACAAAGTATGTATGTTAGGTGAGATCTTCGACTAATCAAGGATTCACTTAATTAGCTCACTTAGCCTTATACATATACCTTTACCTTTACCTTGGCCCCATTACAACCTTAATTAAAGACCTCATGACTTTTGTATGCCTATATTCTATAATTGTTGATTGGTTAGATGAAGAACAAAGTTATAGAAAGGAAGGATAAAAAGAAGAATAGAGTGATTAACCCAATAAACACTAAGTGACTAGAGAGTAAACACAAAATCCAGTGAGGGTTCAATAGCTCATTAACATATATCTCTGCTTGAATTATTAATTGTCTTGCAAGTTTATAAAATGTTTTCTCTCCCATCTCAATTGTAAAAGTGCTTTATCATTATCTAAGGTTTGGCTATATATAAATATATATGACTCCTTGAGAATGTGAATTAATTCAACTACATGTAAGCTTTATATACAAGTGAATAACAATTAAGAATTGCATGATGCATCTAGGTAGTTGCATTTAGAATAGATTGCATTGCATGAGACTCCACCACCTTAACCTTACCTTACTCTTTATCTTGGACTTAGCATGAGGACATGCTATTGTTTAAGTGTGGGGAGGTTGATAAACCCATATTTTATGATATATTTTGTGCTTAATTTGAGTGATTTATTCAATCCTTCACCCACTTATTCATATTAATTGCATGGTTTTACTTTCCCTTTCTTATTATGTGATGTATGTGAAAAACATGTTTTCTATGCTTAAAAATAATTATTTTGATTACCCTTTATTTCCATTCGATGCCGTGATTCATCTGTTGAGTAGTTTCAGATCTTCTAAGGCAGGAATGACTTAAAGGATGGAAAGGAAACATACAAAAATGGAAGGAAAGCACAAAACGGAGTTTTTGAAGAAACTGGCATCCACGCGATCGCATGGGCGACACGGCCGCATGCCAGCGCGAAAAGACATTGACGCGGCCGCATGACTGACGCGACCGCGTGCCTCGAGCGAAACATATATGACGCGGACGCATGACTGAAGTGATCGCGTGACAAGGAAAAACTCCCAATGACGCGACCGCGTGACCCACGCGGACGCGTGACCCACGCGGACGCGTGACAGAGGCCACACACCAGAAATTGCAGAAAATGCTCATAGCGAATTCTGAAGCCCTTTTTGGCCCAATTCCAAGTCCAGAAGGCATAGACCAGAGGTTATAAAGTGGGGGAATGCATCCATTCAAGGAGAGTCTCCAATTAGTTAGTTTTCCATGATTTAGATTTAGTTTTGAGAGGGAGATTCTCTCCTCTCTCTTTAGGATTAGGATTTAGATTAGGATTTTATTCTTTCAGGATTATCTCTTTTTACCAGGTTCAATATTCCTTTTTATTATTTTCTCAATTATATTTATGAATTCTTCCATGTTACAGATTACTCTTTGAATTAATGTTATTTGAGGTATTTCAGTTTACAATTGCTTTCTTTTATTTATGTTACTTTTATCCCCAATCTGAAGACATTTTTATTCCAGTAGATTTACTTTCCCCCTTTTGGTCTTGGTTAAGAGATCAGTAACTCATGAGTTATCAAACTCAAAATTATTGATAATCGTTATCTTTGCTAATTGAATTGAACTTCAATAATCCCAATCTTTCCTTAGGGATTAACTAGGATTTGAGGATCTAACTAATTAGTCACTTGACTTTCCCTTGCTCTAGCTAAGGTTAACTAAGTGGAATTAAGATTCAATTTTCATCATCATTGATAAGGATAACTAGGATAGGACTTCTAATTCCTCATACCTTGCCAAAAGTGTGTTTTACAGTTATTTATTTAAATTACAGTCTTTTACTTACTTTAATTGCAATTTAAATTACTTGTTCCTCATCTTCAAAACCCCAATTTACAATCTTTATAACCAATAATAAGAACATACTTCCTTGCAGTTCCTTGAGAAGACGACCCGAGGTTTGAATACTTCGGTTATCAATTTATTTAGGGGTTTGTTACTTGTGACAACCAAAATGTTTGTAAGAAAGGTTGATTGCTTGGTTTAGTAACTATACTTGCAACAAGAGTTTTCTATAACTTCTTAACCATTAATCTTCAGTTCTTCAGAGAGCCTCCTGAAGAGTGATCTAAGGCCTTCTTTGCCTCTTGAGACAATCCTTCATAGAAAATGTACAACTGTACCCACTCATTGAACATGTCCGGAGGGTATTTCCTTATCAGCTCTTTATATCTCCCCTAAGCTTCATAGAGAGTCTCTCCATCTTGTTGTCTGAATGATTGCACCTTAGTTCTCAACTTGATAACTCTTTGGGGAGAGTAGAATTTCGCCAAGAACTTATTCACCACCTCTTCCCAAGTTGTTAAACTCTCCTTTGGAAATGATTCGAGCCACTTAGATGCTTTGTCCCTAAGAGAAAAGGGGAACAAAAGCAGTCTATAAGTGCCGGGGTGAACACCATTAGCCTTCACTGTGTCAAAGATTCTCAAGAAGGTGGTTAGATATTGATTCGGATCTTCTTGAGCATTTCCTCTAAATGAGTAGCTATTCTGAACAAGAGTGATTAATTGTGGTTTGAGCTCAAAGTTGTTGTCATGCATGGTTGGTTTCAAGATGCTACTCCCATAATTCCTAGGGTTGGGATTGATGAAGGAGCCTAATACTCTTCTTTCTTGTGGAGGAGCATGGTTGCCCACTACTTCATCTTGATGATTGTATGCTTCACCCTCCATATTTTGGGTTGGATTCTCTTCTTCTTCTTCTTCACCAGCTACCCTTTTGCCTCTTGCCATTGCCTCTCTTTTCAATCTTAGAAATGTCCTCTCAGGTTCAGAATCATAGGAGGTTACAGCTCCTTTCCTCCCTGTCATACACAACACAGCACAATCCAAAACAAAGATAAACACCCTGCGGGAAGAAGGGTGGGTAAGTCAAGTTTGGTTGATGCAAAGCGTCAAACAGTTAGTGTGCTTCTTGTTAGAATGGATATTTATACAATGAACAATTGAGAATTCAAATGCTAAAAGAGATAAAGAAAATAAGGAGATGAAATTAAAGTAATTAACAAAGTAAAGAAGGTGCTTAAACTAGATACCCATAAACTTAATCATTGTCAATTCAAAATCAATCCCCGGCAACGGCGCCATAAACTTGATAACTATAATTTACTGCATTACTACAATAAATCCCTCTTGGCAAGTATACCAAACTATTGTCAAGTAATAACTCACAATGAGTGAGGTCGAATCCCACAGAGATTGATTGATTGAACGATTTTAGTTACTGGGTGATTCACTCAAGCTAATCAAGAGTAATTGTAGAGTGCAAAATTTTAAATAGCAGAATTGTAAATGACTTAAAGATAACAGAAAGTAATAAAGTGCAGAAATGTAAAGAACATGAAAGTAAATGGCAGAAACATAAATGACTGAATTGTAAATGGGGAATGGGTTGATAGCAAAAATTAAAGAAAGCTATAAAGAATAGGGAAGATGAGGATAGGGAAGATTCATTGGAGTTAGGAGATGTTGCTCTCTTTGGATTAAATTCAAATCATCTCATCTTCAATCATGCAACTCATTGACCTCTTGGCAATCATGATTGATTGAACCCCAATTCCTTGGTGATTCAATCTCTCAAATCTTGATAATCAGCCAATTCCTTGGTCTAATTGCTCATGAAGAGAGATAAGCTTGGTCCCTGATTTTACCACATATCCTCATAGATCCAAGTGTTTGGTTAGATTTCATGTCACCATATCCAATCCCAAAACCCAGATCTACTCAATATGAGAAGGGATTTCAAGCATAGTTTCATGTTTCCTTTTCCAAGGCTCCCATGAAACCCATTTTTCATTCAACATCTTTTCCAAGATGATTGAACACTAAGCATGAAGAACGAAATTCCTTCTAGCAAATCAAAGAGAGATGAAGAGAAGAAGAAATTCACTATCAATTAATCTATCAAGTACAACAGAGCTCCCTCTCCCAATGAGAGGGAGTTTAGCTACTCATAGCTTAGAGAAAGTACAAGAGATGGAAGAAGATAAAGTAAAATAAGTGTAAAAGTCCCCAACTAATAACCCAACAACGACCCCTTTTTAGTACTCTCCAAGGGGTATTTATACTACTCCTATTACTAAAAATGAAAATTACACCAAGAAAAAGAAAATTACAATTGAAAACTAAAGAGAAAATCATTAAATTGAGGCATGTGAGTGGCGTGTGCGCAGCGTGTGAGTGGCGTGCCACGCCCAGCTCATTAGCTTGGCTTGGCGTGCCACGCCTAGCTCCCACGCGGCACGCCCCCCCTTTTGTGTAGCTCGCTTGGCGTGCCACGCCTTATAACTCAAGTGGCACACCCATAATGCATGTTGGACGGGCGTGCCACGCCAAAGGTCAAAAGTCGCACGCCCATACTAATGTCTTCAAGCACCTTTTCTGGTTTTTGAACTGGCGTGCCACGCCCTTGTTAAGCTCATCAATATTCTTCCCTGATCACTTGTATTGGCGTGCCACGCCCAGGTTTGGCTTGCCACGCCTTCAATAATATCTTCATCTTCTTCTCTGAAATATTGAACTGGTGCGCCATGCCAGGGTCTGGCGTGCCACGTCCCTTTATGGTGCATGATCAGTCCCCTTTGGTCCAGTAAACTGGCGTTCCACGCTCAGGACTCAAGTGGCACCCCCATGATGCGAACCAGGTTGGCGTGACATGCCTCAAACACCAAGTGGCATGCCCATTGACACTTTAACTTGGCGTGCCACGCCTAAAGTCTCATGTAGCACGCCCTCGATGAAGCCTTGTCCTTTTTTCCCTGAAAGTTTATATTGGCATGCCACGCCTTCGTCCTAGTGTTCCATGCCTCTGTTGGAGCTTCACCTCTCTCTCTATGGATTAATGAACTGGCATGTCACGTCTTAGGCTCAAGTGGCACGCCTATGATGATGGGTGAACTCACAAGCTTGGTGTGACATACCCAAAGTACCAAGTGGCACGCCTTTGATGCTGCTTCTCCCCTTCTCCTTTGCTCAATTGAACTAGCGTGCTATGCCTTCGAACTGACGTGCCACGCCCAACATGAGGGATAGAACTGGCATGCCATGCCAGACTTGGCGTGCCACGCCCCTTGCAATTCTTCAAAGATCCTTCTCTGGCCAGAATACCTGGCGTGCTATGCCTAGTAGTGGCGTGCCACGCCCATTATAACTCATCCTTTACTCCTTTCTGGTTTACAAGCTTGGCATGCCACGCCCATAGTAAAGCTTGTCCATCCATGTTCTGGGAAAGATAGCTGGCGTGCCACGCCTGGCC
Source organism: Arachis hypogaea (assembly GCF_003086295.3). Classification (NCBI taxonomy): domain Eukaryota; kingdom Viridiplantae; phylum Streptophyta; class Magnoliopsida; order Fabales; family Fabaceae; genus Arachis; species Arachis hypogaea. The sequence continues at coordinate 96,166,836 of NC_092050.1, read as the reverse complement.
TTGGCGTGCCACGCCCATTGAAGTTCTTCATGGATTCTTTCTGGAAAATATAGTTGGCGTGCCACGCCCAGCTCTGGCGTGCCACGCCCATAGTAATCCCTCAAATTTGCTCCTTGGAATTGATAGCTGGCGTGCCATGCCTAGCTCCATTTCTTGTTTTCTTCCTCTTTTATTGCTTTTTTCACCTGAAATTCAAGCAAGACTCATTTAAAAGCAGTGTCCTATAAATTCATCATATAGTTCATGTAATTGCATTAATTAAATGAGAATTCACCAATTCTATGGTCCTTTTAGATAAGAGAAAGAGGTAGATGATTCAAGTCATCGCAATGCATTAATCAAAGGTAAAAAAGCTAGAATATTAGTCTATAGGAATCAACAGAGCTCCTAACCTTAACCAATAAGTTTAGTTGCTCATGTCTTCAGTGAAAACATTAAAATGATGAAAAGTAAAGTGCCGAAGGCAAAGAAGAGAGACCAGGAATGACTCTCCCCTTAAATACTAACCATAAAATAGATTTTAAAATTCAAACACAAAACAGAATAAAAAATTAAAATAAAATCAAATATTCTTCATAAATATTTTCCTCTAACTCTCAATCTTTTTCTCTTGCAATCATCAATTAATGCTGTGATTAGTGGGCTTAAGTTAAGCCTTGAATCAGCCACACAAGTAATGAAGAACTGGAGGTTTAGTGCTTTTGTTGAGACCCTTGGAAGTGACTAGATGAATCTCACGTGGCACGTGAAAGATCCACATTGCACGTGAAACCCAATTTCAATGTATTTCACTCCCTGCCTTGATCACGTTGGACGTAGAGTGTCCCACGTAGAACGTGGCATTGATCTCCTTCAATTTTGGCCTCTGTTTTACTCCAAGCATTGCACGTGAAAAATCTCATATGGGATGTGAACTGGGTGTTGTGGGTACGAATACGAGATGCGTACGCATGATTCCTTTAAAATATCTCGTTGTGCATACCCATGATATCCCCTTTTCACCCTGGTTGTGCGTACGTCTGCTAGATGCGTATGCATGACATGCCTACATCCCACGTTGATGTCTTTACGTCCCACGACTATGATCCCACGTCCCACGTTGAATTGGGGTCATGCGTACGCATGACTATGCATATTCTGTAACTTATGCATACGCATGGGTGATGCGTATGCACGACTTCTGTTTTGGTGTGGGACGCCTATGCTCCCACGTTGCATGCCTGTGCATAATTTCAACACTTCGCTTTCTGTTTTGCCCTTCAAGTGCCATGCACTTATTCTCACATCCCACTTTAGAGTATCTAGTGCTCCTGGGAGTCCATAGCTGGTTTGGCGTGGCACGTGAAGCTTGATTTCAACACTTTGTCACCAGGGAACTCTCTGTTTGATCCTGAGAGCTCTCTGAGTTGCTTCTCCATTCTTGATCTTCTTGCTCCAAGTGATTCCTAGCCTCCTTTTTCTTTCATTTTTTCCAATTCTCTTCTAAATTCTCCTGTAATCAATGAATGCACACTAACTCAAAGTATTGCCCAATTAACTGTGAAATCCGTATTTATCTTGCAATAATTCTTAGTTTATTGAATAAAATTCTAAGGAAAAAACACTAAAGATGCAAACACAACAACATACAAACTCCTTCCACAAACCATACAAAATATTCATTTCAATCAACCAATTTATGCAATTCATCCCATGTTAAAGGCCATTAGCCTAAGTTTCACACAAGATTATATATTATCAAAAGAAAACCAAAACAATACCTTGACCGATTTTTCCCAAGCTTGAAACACCAAAACTCAGCCACCAAGATTAATTTAAGTGCTCCAATTACCAAATCAACTCCAACTAACCAGAATTCAAGCTAGCTTCATACAAATTACCAAAAATTCACAATAGGGTTCATATATATGACAAACCACAAGGGTATACAGTTTTCTTACCTTACCCACTGATGATTGGGGCAAAATCAAACAATTTTTCAATGCTAGATATCACTGAAATAACCAAAATCACAAAATCTATTCAATTACCATACCCTAAAACGTGAAATTTTATTAGAAAGAGAACTGGGCAAGAAATTGAAAGTTTCTTACTACTTTGTTCAGATAAAATCAAAGAGCTCAGCAAGAGCTTTGTGGGGCTGCAAATGGCACGCCAATCAAAGCTTCGGAATGCAAGTTATGATCAAAACAAGGTTGGGGTGTGATGATCGGATATTTTATATGCTTTTTGGCATCACTTTCATATAGTTTTTAGTAGTTTTTGTTGATTTTTTATAGGTTTTAGTGTTAAATTCACATTTTTGGATTCTACTATAAGTTTTTGTGTTTTTGGACAATTTCAGGTATTTTCTGGCTGAAATTGAGGAGCTAAACCAGAAGTCTAATTCAGAGACACAGAAAGCACTGCATATGCTGTCTAGATCTGACCTTTGTGGACTCGGAAGAGCTTTTCTGGAGCTACAGAGGTCTAAATGAAGCGCTCAAAATGGCTGTGGAAAGCTCACTTCTAGAGCTTTCTAGCAATATATAATAGTTCATACTTTGCTTCGGATTAGAAGGCCGAAAACAGGCGTCCAACGCCAGCTTCCTGCCCCCTTCCAGGTGTCCAGCGCCCAAAAGAGTAGAGACCAATATATAAACGCCCAAAGAGGACCCCCTAGCTGGCGTTCCATGCCCCAGAGACCTCATAGCACGTGGATCTCATCAAAGTTCAGCCCAAACACTCACTAAGTGGACCCCAGAAGTGGATTTTTGCACTAAAAAAATTGTTTTACCCATACTAGTCATTTGTTTAGTATTTAAGGGATTTCATTTATCTACATCAGAACAATCTCTTGACCATTCAGCATTAGTCACGTTTTACATTGTATTTTTACTTCAGTATGAGTTTCTAAGCCTCCTAGTTTGAGGGGAGGAGCCCTACTGAGTCTTGTGAGTTAATAAAAGTATTACTGTTTCTTCTTCGATCCGTGTTTGATCTATCTCTAAGATGTATAATTTGATCTTCATCGTGGTGAATAGGATGATCTAACCAATTAGCTCTGTTCATCACATTAAGACGAATGTGCCTGACAAAACACCTGCGTCGAACTGGATTCGTGTGAATACTTGGCAGGAAAGGACGAGTCAACAGCTATGTTTATACATCTCTCAGATGATTAATCCACGACTTCATTGGGGACTTCTCGAGACACTAGTTCAGCCAATTTCCGGGGAGATTAGGGTCTTCGTGGTATAGGCTTAAATCCTAAGAAGCAGCATCTGATCTAGAAGATTTGACTTGTCTGTGGCGTTTTGAGTAGGATCGCCACGAGAATGGACAACTATGCGCTTCACACTTCATCAGATTGGATGACCACGGCCAATGGCATTCAATTTGTAGCAGAGGAGATCAATGACCACGGGCAATGGCTTTGATCACATACAGCCTGCTATAGAAGAAGGTCATTCACAAGCAGAGAAGACAGTAGTAACAGAGTTAATTCAGAAAGATAACGCAACTCCGAGCCTTAACCCTATTCCTATCATTTAATACAATTCAGTATTCCTTTCATACATTACTCTTACAACTCCATATATGACATATAATCATTCAAGGTTTCAACAACTCCTTCTGATCTGCCTGACTAAGACCTGCAAGATAACCATAGCTTGCTTCAAGCCACAATCCTCGTGGGATCGACCCTGACTCGCTCAGGTATTACTTGGACGACCCAGTGCACTTGCTGGTACTGTTGTACGAGAGTGTGGGGTTCGTACACACCAATTTTTTGGTGTCGTTGCCGGGGATTGTTGAGTTTGGACCAACTGAAGGATTGCCTTGCTCCCTAGATCAGGTAATTTATTTTATTTTATTTTGTTGAGTCTTTTATTTTTATTTTTTTCTTCTCAATTTTCGAAAACCATTAAAATTTTTTCAAAAATATCTTTCTTTTCTTTGTTCAATTTTTGTTCTTGATTTGAGTCTTTGAGTCTTCTATCTTTATTTTCTTTTTCTCTATTTTTCGAAAATTTCAAAAAAAAAAGTTTTTCAAAATTTTTTTTCTTTGTTTAATCTTTGTTCTTTGTTTGAGCCTTGTGTTCTTATTGAGTCTTCTATTTTTATTTTTATTTTTTCTTCTCTATTTTTTCGAAAACTTTAAAAAGGTTTTTCAAAAATATTTTTATTTTTTGTGTTCAATTGGTTAGAGCGTTGTGCTTATGTTTTTGGTAATTTGTGTTCCTTTGAGTCTTTCCTTCTAGAAACTTTTCAAAAATAATTTTTCTTTGGTTAAATCTTGTGTCAATTCTTTAAGTTTGATGTTTTTTTGTTATTTTTCTTTAATTTTTGAAAGTTATGTTTTGGTTTTCTAAAAATTTTAAGTTTGGTGTTCTTTTTATGTTCTTGAGTTCTTTGAGTCTTTAAATTTTGTTCTTTGTGTTCTTGTTAGTCTTCAAGGTGTTCTTGAGTCTTGTATGTGTTTTGATCTTAAAATTTTTAAGTTTGGTGTCCCCTTGTGTTTTCCTCCAAAAATTTTCGAAAATAAGGGGTGCTAGATCTAAAAATTTTAAGTCTTGTATCTTTTGTATATTTTTCTCTTTCATCAATAAATTCAAAAATAAAAAATATCTTTTCAAACTTAATTTTAACATTATTTTCAAAAGTAACAAATATAATTCAGATTTTAATTTCAAAATTTTATCTTATCATATCTTAGTTGTCAAGTTTTCAAAAATAAAATCTTTTCAAAAATAAAAATCATATCTTTTTCAAAAATCTCATCTTTTTCTTATCTTTTTCAAGATTTAAAAATCTTATCTTATCTTTTTAAATTTCAATTTTTAAAATTAAATCTTTTTCAAAATCAAATTTCAAAATTTTATCTTTTTAAAAATATTTTTTAAATCTTTTAAATTTCTTATTTTATGTTTTCTTATCTCTTATCTTATTTTTGAAATTCAAATATCTTATCTTATATCTTATTTTAAATTTAAACCTTTTCTTAATTAATATCTTATCTTCTCTCTCTTCTTTTCAAAACCTCCTAACTAACACTTCTATTCTTAATTTTCAAAAATAATATCTTCTTCTCTCTCTCTCTTCTTTTTCAAAACTACCTAACTAACTCTCATCTCTCTTAATTTTCGAAAACTTCTTCCTCTTCTCTCTCTTCTATTTTCGAAAATTTAACATTTAAATTTTAAATTCTTTTTAAATTAATTAACTAATTTTTGAAAATTAATTAAATAAATAAATAAAAACAAAAATATTTTAACTCTTATTTACTTTTTCTATTTATACTGCTCTTCTTCTCACATCTATATTATTCTTCCTTCTCATCTTTCATTCTCTCTTGTTTACTTCTATCCCTATATTCAAAATATTCTTCTTCTCTCTTCACATCTGAGTTTAAGGAGGAGCTTCTTGTCTATTAGCATAGAAATTCTTCTTCTTTTCTTTTCTTTTCTTTTCTTTTTCTTCTTGTTTATGACCAGGAATAGGGATAAAGAACCCCTCTTGGCTCCTGATCCTGAACCTGAGAAGACTCTGAGGAGGCGTCTACAACAAGCTAAAGCACAACACTCCGGAAGAAACCTCTCAGAAAGTTTTGAAAAAAAATAAGGAGACATGGACGAACCTCAAGAGGAGCCAAGAAAGGTCCTTGGTGACTTCACCATGCCTACCTCTGACTTTTATGGCAGAAGCATTGCTCTACCTGCCACTGGAGCTAATAATTTTGAGCTTAAGCCTCAGTTACTCTCTCTTCTGCAGTAGAACTACAAATTCCATGGACTTCCAATGGAAAATCCACATCAGTTCTTAGCAGAATTCTTACAGATCTGTGATATTATAAAGACTAATGGAGTTAATCCTGAAGTCTACAAGCTTATGATCTTTCCCTTTGCACTAAGAGACAAAGCTAAGCTATGGTTGGAAGCCCAACCTAAAGAGAGTTTTGATTCTTGGGAAAAGCTGGTTAATGCTTTTCTAGCTAAGTTCTTTCCCCCTCAGAGGATGAGCAAAATTAGAATAGATATTCAAACCTTCAGACAAAGAGAAGGTGAATCTCTCTATGAAGCTTGGCAATGATACAAGCAACTGGTTAGGAGATGTCCTCCTGACATGCTCTCAGAATGGTCCATCATAGGTGTGTTCTATGATGGCTTGTCTGAGATGTCCAAAATTTCATTGGACAGCTCTGCAGGTGGATCTCTCCACTTGAAGAAAACACCTGCAGAAGCTAGAGAACTCATTCCTATAAACCATGGAACCTCTTAGAAGAAAGGAGTTCATGAAGTTGAGACTCTGAATGCCATATTGGCTCAGAATAAGATCTTGACGCAACAGGTCAACATGATCTCTCAACATCTGACTGGGCTGCTGATGCCAGGGCATTTTGGCCAGTTTCACTGACCTTTTCTTTACTTTTTTAGGGTAGTTTCATGCATTTCCTTAGGAAATAAGCTAGTTTTGGGTAGATAGTCACTTACATCTTGATTCAAGCATACATTGTGTACTTTACATGATTTCATGAGGATTTTGCATGAATTTAAGGACAAATTGGATGTTGCATTTCCCATGACTTGGACTAGAACTTTGATGCACTTTATTACTTGATTTCAGGACAAAGGAAGCAAAGAAGAACCACATTAGTGGCTACGTTAGTTACATTAACGTGGAATGGGAGTAACTTGCAAAGTTAATGAGAAAAGTGATTACCAATAATGCTCTCGAAGCCATCATTGCCCACGATAAGAGTCACGTTAACTGAATTAACGTGAACTCTAACGTGGAAGAAAGGAAATGGAGCCAACGTTAGTGACACTTAACATTATCACTAACGTTGGCCAAGTCACACTAGGCCACGTTAACTCCCACGTTAACCTAGTTAACGTGGAAGCTAACGTGAGGAAACAAGGTGGTCGACAATGTTAGTGACACTAAACATTTTCACTAACGTTGGAAGGAACCCACACAAGCCCCAATAAGCCATGTTAACTCCCACGTTAACTTAGTTAACGTGGAAGTTAACGTGAAGAAGGGAGGTGACGCCAACGTTAGTGACACCCAACATTGTCACTAACGTTGGAAGGAGCCCACACATGCCACCATGAGCCACGTTAACTCTCACGTTAACTTAGTTAACGTGGAAGCTAACGTGGATAAGGGAATATTGAGCCAACGTTAGTGACACTCAACTTTGTCACTAACGTTGGAGATGGCTAGCAAGGCCACGTTAGAAGCCACGTTAACCTAGTTAACGTGGACTCTAACGTGGGAGCTAAGGGGCACATTGGAACGTTAGTGACAATGTTAAGTGTTACTAACGTTCTCGAAGGTTGGCAAGCCTACGTTAAAAGAGCCACGTTAACTAAGTTAACGTGGACTCAAACATAGGGAAGGGGGAGGCTTCTCAACGTTATTGGGAAAGTTGAGTCCCAATAACGTGCGCGAAGGACAAAGAGGCAACGTTAGTGGCAACGTTTGTGCCACTAACGTTGAGGTTAACGTGGCTCTTACTTGGGTAAGGAACGTTAGTGAAAAAGTTGAATGTCACTAACGTTCTCGAACCCATATTTTCACTGAACGTTAACACCACTAACGTCCTGAGCTAAAGTCTCAGCCCACTTCACACTTTCTCTCTGGAAGTAAATCCAAGCCCAATGAAGAAGATAACTACTTCAAACTCAAGATCCAAAGGCCCAGACCCAAGACTTGAAGAACCAACTAGAAGAGTAGAAGAGTAGTATATATAGGAGTAGCTTTGAATTATTTGGGGAGTTGGAAAATAGAGGGAGCCTCTGGGCATAGAATTACTCTCTGTATTTACTTTCTCTGCACTTCTAATATCATCATGTATTCTCTATCTTTGTTTTCATTTTCCAGAGCTATGAACAACTAAACCCCTTTTCATTGGGTTAGGGAGCTCTGTTGTAATTTGATGGATCAATACTAGTTTTCATTATTCTTCTTCTATCTTTTCTCTTGATTTTACTTGAAAGCTTTCGATCTTCATCCAATTGGGTAGTTATCTTGGAAAAGAAGCTATTCATACTTGGATCTCTTCTGAACCTTGAAAAAGGAATGAAGAGATCAAGCTAGAAATGCTTTCTCATGCTGGACCAAATTGGGTTTGGATGGATATGTGACTATAATCCTCTCAACACTTGATTTGGGAAATGCATGTGGTATAATCAGTGACCATACTTCATCTCTTCTCATGAGCAATTGACCAAGGAATTGGCTATTGATCAAGATTTGAGAGATTGAATTACAAGAAATTGTAATTCAATCACTTAAGATTGCCAAGGAGATCAACGAGTGTATTGATTGAGGAAGAGATGAAAATGAAATTGATCCGGAGAATGCAACATCTCTTGAGCCCAATGAACACCCCATTTCTGATCTTACCCATTCTCTTTATTTTCTGTTACTTACTTTTATGAGCAATTCCCCCATTCCCATTTACAATTTTGCAATTTACTTCAGTAATTTACTTTCAGTTCTTTAATTCTAGCATTTACTTTTTCTGTCATTTACCTTCCCGCCATTTTATTTTCTGCAATTCTAAACTCAAAATCTGGATTCGCTCAACTAGAACATTCCTCTAATTAAAGTTGCTTGATCAATCAATCCTTGTGGGATTTGACCTCACTCTATTGTGAGTTTTTACTTGACGACAAATTCGGTACACTTGCCGAAGGAAATTTGTTATGAGACAAGTTTTCCGTGCATCAAGTTTATGGCACCGTTGCCGAGGATTGATTGTGCATCAACAATGATTAGATTGGAGGATAACTAGATTGAGCATTTTATTTTTGTTTGATTTAATTTTCTGTTTGAGTCATTTACTCCCTGTTTTAGTTAATTTCTTCCCTTTCCCCTACTTTTTCTTTGTTATTTACTATTCATCTCACTAACCCACTAACTGTTTGATATATTGCATCACTCACACTAACAGTAATTCTGACAGATATACTTGCTGCACTTATTGATGACAAGTCATCTTAGCCTAGTTTCACTAGCCTTTTTCTTTTGTTTTCAATTAAATTATGCACTTTCTTGAGCCATAAGCAAGCCAATTGGGTAGATTTTCATGCTTCCTTTGATTTAATCAACCATGTATGAATTCATGCTATTTCATGAGGTTTTATGCTATAATTGTCACATATTATGAAGGAATGAATATCTCATGATTTTGAGCATAGCTTTGATGTGTTTGGTTGATTAATGATAGGTGAAGAAAGCTTGGAGAAAGGTTGAAGCAAGAAGGAATGGCTAGGAGGAAGAGAGGACAAAAAGTTTGAGCAAAAGTTTGCCTCAAACTTTAGCTCAAACTTTTGGATTAATTGAAAACGAACCAGGGAGCAAAAAGCTTGACCAAAAGTTTGCCTCAAACTTTTGGGCGAAAAGCTGGAGCAAAAGTTAGCCTCAAACTTTTGTGCAAACTTTTGGGCAAAAAGCTGGAGCAAAAGTTAGCCTCAAACTTTTTGGCAAACTTTTGGCATCACAAATCAACACCCTGGAGAGCAAAAGTTTGCGCCAACGTTAGCCTCAAACTTTTTGGCTAACGTTGGCGCATGAACAACACACCCTGGAGAGCAAAAGTTTCCACCAACGTTAGCCTCTAACTTTTTAGCTAACGTTGGCGCCATGAGTGTGCAAGGGGAGGCCAACGTTGGAGCAAAAGTTTGACCCCAAACTTTTGCCCCAACATTGGTATCAGCAAAAGAGGGTGGCTGATGTGAAAAGTTGGAGTAAAAGTTTGCCTCAAACTTTTACTCAAACTTTTACTCAAGCTTTCATGATTCCAAACCCGGTTCAATTCGGTTCTTCTCCAAACTCCAAGAGCAATCAACCAAGGCCTCTATCAACCCAATTCCATCAAGAGCAAAGGCCCAATTGAAGGCTTGAAGACCATTTGAAGAAAGTGTATAAATAGCATAGGATTTAAGTTTTTCAGGAGCTTCCCTTTTTAGTTTTCACAGGGAGCTTTCTTTTCGGTTTTGATTGGGTAGTTTGGTAGAGAGCTCACTTTTACATTCTAGCATTGTTGTTTTAATTCAAGAGAATTGGGGAGGAGAATTGATCTCTCTTCTTCCTTGTTCTTGCCCAGCACTCTTTAATTTTCTTGCTTCGGATCTTGGGTGGAGAATTGAAGAACTTCTATTTCAATCTCACCTTGGGATCTTGTTTAATTCTCTGCTTAATTGAATTTCAGTTTCTGTTACTTGCTCTCTCATCTACTTTCTCTGCAATTTACATTTCCTTTGCAATTACTCTTGTTGGATCTAGGAAGGCATTGAGATCTAGACTTGGTTATCTAGTCTCTTGGGTCCTGAGATCTGAATTCCAATTTTACATCCTCTGTTTAATGCTTTTCAATTTCATTTACATTTCTGTTTTAAGATCCGGTTCAATTCAAGTCATCCTTTACTTCTCTGTTTGTTGCAATTTACTTTTCCTTGTTTAAATTCTGCAAATCCAATTCCCAATTCCCTTTACAATTCAAGCCATTTACATTTCTTGCACTTTAAGATTCTGCAATTTACATTTCTTGCATTCTAAGTTTCTGCCATTTAATTTCTTGTTCTTTAAGATTCAGCACCTTAAATTTCAGTTCTCTTTAATTTCATGCCAATTACCCATTCCCTTTACTTTTTATGCAATTTAAATTCTGCAAATCACAAATCTCTCAACCAAATCTTGATTCGCTTGACTAAATCAACCACTAAACTAAAATTGCTCAATCCTTCAATCCCTGTGGGATCGACCTCACTCCCGTGAGTTATTATTACTTGATGCGACCCGGTGCACTTGCCGGTTAGTTTTGGGTGTTTCGGAGAAATTCGTTTTTCCACAAATATATCCCATCATGTTTTTGGCACCGTTGCCGGGGATTGATTAGATTGACAATGATTAAGTGAGGTGGTGATTTAGATCTAGCATTTTTATTTTCTGTTTCTCTAATTTTCAATTAACCCGCTAACTGTTTGAATTTTTGCTTAAGCTAACTAAAACTTCATTCTAGCAGTAGATTGAAGTGTCACTGGTTTGTGTGTTTCTTATGTTCTGAGTGTATGTCAGGTACAAGAAGAACCACACCCACTTTTCATGAACAAGACGAAAGAACTCTCAGGAGGTTAAGAAGAGCTGAAAGAGGGAAAAATATTATTGGAGAAGAGGAATCAGAAGAAGAATTCCAAGATATGGAGGAACATTTAACCAATCCACCTGGTGGAGCAGACAATAACAACAACAACCCACCCCAGAGGAGAGTTTTGGCCTCCTATACCTTTGCAAATGCTAGGCATTGTGGAAGCAGCATTCTCACCCCTAATGTCAATGCAAACAACTTTGAATTGAAGCCACAACTCATTACATTGGTCCAAAACAACTGCTCGTTTGGGGGAGGACCATTGGAGGACCCAAATCAACATCTATCTACCTTCTTAAGGATTTGTGACATTGTCATGTTCAATGGCGTGAATCCTGAGACCTACAAGCTTCTGCTGTTCCCGTTCTCATTAAGGGACAAGGCTGCACAATGGCTTGAAACTTTTCCTCAAGGAAGCATCACTAGCTGGGATGATTTGGTGACTAAATTTCTAGCCAAATTCTATCCACCTCAAAGAGTTATCAGGCTGAAAACTGAGGTACAAACATTCACACAATTGGATGCTGAAAATCTGTATGAAGCATGGGAGAGATACAAGGCTCTGCTGAGGAAATGTCCACCAGAAATGTTCACTGAGTGGGACAAGCTACAGAACTTCTATGAAGGACTCACTCTAAAGGCTCAAGAATCACTTGACCACTCAGCTGGAGGATCAGTGCAACTGATGAAAACAGCAGAAGAAGCTCAAAATCTTATTGACATGGTGGCCAACAATCAATATTTCTTTCCTCACCAAAGAAATCGCCAACCATCACAAAGGAGAGGAGTAATGGAGCTAGAAGGAGTGGACTCAATCTTGGCTCAAAACAAGATGATGCAGCAGCAAATTCAACAACAATTTGAGCAAATGGCCAAGAGGATTGATAGCCTCCAAGTTGCAGCAGTTAACACAAGCCAACCATCATCCACATGGGGGCAAAATGAAGAAACTCAAAGAGAAGGATAACCAGTCACACGGTTCAAAAGAAGTAACTCAGGGACAGTAGCAAATAGGAAAGAGCATCACACCTCCACTGCCATATCCCCAGAGGTTCAACAAAGAAACTAAGGACCAACATTTTCATAAGTTCCTTGAGACTTTCAAAAAGCTGGAAATCAATATTCCCTTGGCTGAAGCACTTGAGCAAATGCCTCTGTATGCCAAGTTTTTGAAGGAGCTTATCAACAAGAAAAGAAGTTGGGATGAGAAAGAAACCATACTGCTTACTGAGGAATGCAGAGCCTTGATTCAAAAAGGGCTTCCTCCAAAACTTGAGGACCCAGGGAGCTTTTTGCTACCTTGCACCATTGGGGAATTAACCATCACTAAAGCAATGTGCGATCTAGGAGCAAGTATCAACTTAATACCATCCTCCTTGGTAAAAAAGTTGCATATAGAGGAAGTTAAACCAGTACAGATATCTCTAGAGCTAGTAGATAAGTCAACAGTATACCCCAGGGGTATGATTGAAAACCTTCTGGTCAAGGTGGACAATTTCATATACCCTGCAGATTTTGTGGTTCTGGATTCAGATGGGGATGATGGTGATTCTATTATACTGGGAAGGCCATTCTTGGCCACTGCTAGAGCTATCATAGACATAGAGCAAGGAGAACTAACTCTCAGGATGCATGATAAGGGTGTCACTCTGAAAGTATTACCAGAAGCCCAGTTTAGTAATAGGAGGAGGGACTCTATGGAAATTGACAAGGTGATTCACAACAATATCCCAAGGCAGAAGACTGTGCAGAAGGATAAAAAAGTCCAAGAGGATATTGGAGTATTAGCCACTGAAGAGAGAAATCCCCAAGGTAAGTCTACAGCCATAAAAGAAAGATCAACAAAAAAAGGGATGAAACGCAGAAACAAAACCAAAAGGGGTTGGAAGAACAGGAAGATTCCAACAGAGGGGCTTTCCAAAGGTGACAAAGTGCAATTAATATATCAACAACTGGGAGCAAGCCAATAGACTGATGACTATTACAATGTTAGCAACATACTCTCGTTGGAACATGCTGAAATTGAACACCAGAGAACAAAGAGGAGGATCACAGTCAGGGGAGACAAGTTGAGGCACTACAATCCTCAACCACCATAAAAGAAAGCCCCAATGTCAAGCTAGTGACAATAAAAGAGCGCTTGTTGGGAGGCAACACAACCGGAGGTAACCATCTTTTCATATCTATTTTAATAAAAAGGCTAATTAGTTTTATCTATATTGCTAGAAGCTAAGTTTGGCGTTACACACCAAAATAATATAAAGGAGAATGAAGGATTCTAAGTTTGGTGTTCCACCAAAATCCCATCATAAAACACATTCTCACTTTCTGCATAATGCTGGCTTCAAGCATGTTGGATGAACTAGTTAACTATTTTGCTGTTTCCTAGTTTTCAGTTCCATGGCTTTTGAAAAAGAAAAAAGAAAGAAAAAAAATTATCACACATGGTTAATTTGATGCATGAAAACCATTGGCACGGTACTAAGTTTGGTGTTCCCACACCAAAGTAAGTTCAAAGGCCTACAAATAAATCATGCAGACTAACCGTTGTCTCTAAGTGCTTGGGGAACAAGCAACTTTCAATATCACTGCAGAGTACCATACAAACTTTTGGAGAGATTAGGCATCATCAACCAAAGAGATGAAAGATGAATGTGAAGGCCAGCAATGATGATGATGAGAAGAAGGAAAGCAAGCGAACTCCAAAAGGTTGTATTGTTAAGTGATTGTTTTATATCAAACACTTCTATGATTGAAAGTGATATAATACCCCTGCCTGTCTGCATAGTATAGTTCTCTATAATTCAATAAGCAAGATGCTTGATCATTCACAACATTTTTCTCTTTAAAACTTGTTTGCACTCAATACTTCAAAAATGCATCACATGAAAGTTCTTTGAAAAGAAGGATTGAGGAATTAAACAATTTTGAGGCAAGCAAAAGATTAGGAGAAGTGGCGGTTCTAGTTGTATGATTATGTATTGAGGTTGCATGCTTGTGAAAACTTGCATGGGAGCTCATAGGCAGGACATGAAGTTCAAAGAAGTATTGTGGAGATTCTCAAAAATCTATTGATCCAAGAAGCAGCAAACAAAACAAAAGAAAATAAAGAAAATACAAAAGCAAAAAGAACATGGCCCAAGGCTCTGAGCATCAATTACTAGGCAAAAAAAGAAAGAAGAAACAAAACTCAAAGAGTTGTTAGCCTAGTAAATGCTTGTGGTTGAGTTGTGTCAAAGAAAGAGGCTTGAGCAAGTAAATCCTTAGGGGTGCTTCAACACCTAATACCTTAAAACCAACTGGTTTAGGAGTATTGATTGAAAGCTTATCTAAAGAGCCGCTTTGAGACATGACACTTAGAGTCAAGGCCAAAGCAAAGAAACTATAAGCTGCTTCAAGGTGACTACATATAAAGAGATCTCCATGATACCATTTGGATGAAAATCCTAAGACCTATGACTCCCAATATGTGAGGACTAGTGAGCACTGAAGCCCTTGCATGAGCATATGATTTAGAGTTCACCCCACTGACACTTAATCACTTCACTCACAGGACTTTACAAGTTGTTCTTCAATCCGTCTTAATTGAAAGAACCTTTTAGCAAAATTCATTCCTTGCTTGGGGACAAGCAAGCTTTAAGTTTGGTGTTGTGATGACAAGTCATCTTAGCCTAGTTTCACTAGCCTTTTTCTTTTGTTTTCAATTGAATTATGCACTTTCTTGAGCCATAAGCAAGCCAATTGGGTAGATTTTCATGCTTCCTTTGATTTAATCAACCATGTATGAATTCATGCTATTTCATGAGGTTTTATGCTATAATTGTCACATATTATGAAAGAATGAATATCTCATGATTTTGAGCATAGCTTTGATGTGTTTGGTTGATTAATGATAGGTGAAGAAAGCTTGGAGAAAGGTTGAAGCAAGAAGGAATGGCTAGGAGGAAGAGAGGACAAAAAGTTTGAGCAAAAGTTTGCCTCAAACTTTAGCTCAAACTTTTGGATTAATTGAAAACGAACCAGGGAGCAAAAAGCTTGACCAAAAGTTTGCCTCAAACTTTTGGGCGAAAAGCTGGAGCAAAAGTTAGCCTCAAACTTTTGTGCAAACTTTTGGGCAAAAAGCTGGAGCAAAAGTTAGCCTCAAACTTTTTGGCAAACTTTTGGCATCACAAATCAACACCTTGGAGAGCAAAAGTTTGCGCCAACGTTAGCCTCAAACTTTTTGGCTAACGTTGGCGCATGAACAACACACCCTGGAGAGCAAAAGTTTCCGCCAACGTTAGCCTCTAACTTTTTAGCTAACGTTGGCGCCATGAGTGTGCAAGGGGAGGCCAACGTTGGAGCAAAAGTTTGACCCCAAACTTTTGCCCCAACATTGGTATCAGCAAAAGAGGGTGGCTGATGTGAAAAGTTGGAGTAAAAGTTTGCCTCAAACTTTTACTCAAACTTTTACTCAAGCTTTCATGATTCCAAACCCGGTTCAATTCGGTTCTTCTCCAAACTCCAAGAGCAATCAACCAAGGCCTCTATCAACCCAATTCCATCAAGAGCAAAGGCCCAATTGAAGGCTTGAAGACCATTTGAAGAAAGTGTATAAATAGCATAGGATTTAAGTTTTTCAGGAGCTTCCCTTTTTAGTTTTCACAGGGAGCTTTCTTTTCGGTTTTGATTGGGTAGTTTGGTAGAGAGCTCACTTTTACATTCTAGCATTGTTGTTTTAATTCAAGAGAATTGGGGAGGAGAATTGATCTCTCTTCTTCCTTGTTCTTGCCCAGCACTCTTTAATTTTCTTGCTTCAGATCTTGGGTGGAGGATTGAAGAACTTCTGTTTCAATCTCACCTTGGGATCTTGTTTAATTCTCTGCTTAATTGAATTTCAGTTTCTGTTACTTGCTCTCTCATTTACTTTCTCTGCAATTTACATTTCCTTTGCAATTACTCTTGTTGGATCTAGGAAGGCATTGAGATCTAGACTTGGTTATCTAGTCTCTTGGGTCCTGAGATCTGAATTCCAATTTTACATCCTCTGTTTAATGCTTTTCAATTTCATTTACATTTCTGTTTTAAGATCCGGTTCAATTCAAGTCATCCTTTACTTCTCTGTTTGTTGCAATTTACTTTTCCTTGTTTAAATTCTGCAAATCCAATTCCCAATTCCCTTTACAATTCAAGCCATTTACATTTCTTACACTTTAAGATTCTGCAATTTACATTTCTTGCATTCTAAGTTTCTGCCATTTAATTTCTTGTTCTTTAAGATTCAGCACCTTAAATTTCAGTTCTCTTTAATTTGATGCCAATTACCAATTCCCTTTACTTTCTATGCAATTTAAATTCTGCAAATCACAAATCTCTCAACCAAATCTTGATTCGCTTGACTAAATCAACCACTAAACTAAAATTGCTCAATCCTTCAATCCCTGTGGGATCGACCTCACTCCCGTGAGTTATTATTACTTGATGCGACCCGGTGCACTTGCCGGTTAGTTTTGGGTGTTTCGGAGAAATTCCTTTTTCCACAAAAATATCCCATCACTTATTCTCTTTGCTTGTACTTGTTGGTTGTATGATAGGGAGAAGAAGCGGGGCTTCAACTTCCGTTGATTCTGAACCTGAGAGAACCTTCCTTAGACTAAGGAGGAAGGCAAGAGAAAAACGTGTAGTTGATGCTGAAGAAGAGGAGGAACACTTTGAGGAATACTTTGAACCAAACATGGAAGAAAATATGGAAACCATCGTGAGGAAGAGGCTCACAACCATGGCGGAAGAGGTCGAGCAAATCATGCTGGGGAGGATAGAAGAGTTTTAGGCTCTTACATCAATCCAAACCCAGGAAACTGTGGAAGTAGCATTCAAAAGCCAACCATCCATGACAACAATTTTGAACAAAAACCACAGCTCATCACCCTTGTTCAGAACAACTGTTCGTTCGGAGGAAGTGTCCAAGAGGACCCCAATCAACATCTAACCACCTTCCTGAGAATATGTGACACAGTGAAGTCTAATGGTGTTCATCCTGACGCCTATAGACTGCTCTTATTTCCATTCTCACTCAAGGATAAGGCAGCCAAGTGGCTGGAGTCTTTCCCAAGGGAGAGCTTGACATCTTGGGAAGATGTGGTGAACAAATTCTTAGCAAGATTTTACCCTCCTCAACGAATCAATAGGCTGAGAGCTGAGGTCCAAACTTTCAGGCAACAAGATGGTGAGACTCTATATGAAGCATGGGAGAGGTTTAAAGACCTAACAAGGAGGTGCCCACCAGATATGTTCAATGAATGGGTGCAACTGCATATTTTCTATGAAGGGCTCTCTTATGAGTCAAAGAAGGCCGTAGACCATTCATCCGGAGGATCTTTGAACAAGAAGAAGACCATTGAGGAGGCCATAGATGTCATTGA
Organism: Arachis hypogaea; assembly: GCF_003086295.3. NCBI lineage: Eukaryota > Viridiplantae > Streptophyta > Magnoliopsida > Fabales > Fabaceae > Arachis > Arachis hypogaea. The sequence goes on along the minus strand of NC_092050.1, from coordinate 96,149,295 downwards.
AACAGTAGCAGAGAACGACTACTTCTATGCTTCCGAAAGAGGGAATACAAGAGGAGTAATGGAACTAAACAATGTAGATGCTCTGCTGGCCCAAAACAAGCTCATTACCCAGTGATGACAAGTCATCCTAGCCTATTTTAGCTAGTCTTTTTCTTTTGTTTTCATTAGAATTATGCACTTTCTTGAACTACAAGCAAGCTAATTGAGTAGATTTTCATGTTTCCCTTGATTGAACCAACCATATATGAATTCATGCCATTTCATGAAGTTTTATGCTATATTTGTTGCATATTATGAAAGATTGAATATCTCATGATTTTGAGCATAGCTTTGATGAGTTTGGTTGATTAATGATAGGTGAAGAAAGCTTGGAGAAAGGTTGAAGCAAAGAGGAATGGCTAGAAGTGAAGAATGGAATAAGTGAAATTGAACCTGGAGGCATGAAGTTAGCCCCAACGTTAGCCCCCTAACTTGGAGGCTAACGTTGGGCATGAAGATTACTCCCTGGGCTCCCAACGTTTGAGCCAACGTTAGCCCCCTAACTTGGAGGCTAACGTTGGCAAGAGAAGTTCTCCCCTGGGCACCAACGTTTGCGCCAACGTTAGCCCCCTAACTTGGAGGCTAACGTTGGCACATGAAGACACAAGGGAGGGGCACCAACGTTTGCGCCAACGTTAGCCCCCTAACTTGGAGGCTAACGTTGGCGCCACTAGCACAAAGCATTGCCAACGTCCATACCAGTAGAATGTTGCTTGCTGCTATGAAAAGTTGGAGCCAAAGTTAGACCCCTAACTTTGGCTCAAACGTTAGGTCCAACTATGGCTAACTTCAAAACCGGTTCAATTGGTTCACTTTGGTTCTTCTTCAAACTTCAAGAGCAATCAACCAAGGCCTCTTTCAACCCAATTCCACCAAGAACAAAGGCCCAACTCAAGGCTTGAAGATCATTTTGGAAAGTGTATAAATAGGATAGAATTCAAGTTATTGAGAGAGCTTTCCTTTTAGAATTTTCATATTAGTTTTCGGAGAGCTTTTGAACTTTAATTTTCTTTGCTTTCATTGCTTTTATTTTCATTTACACTTGTCTTGGATCGTGGATTGGAGAATTGAAGAAATTCTGTTTCAATCTCAATCTTGGATCTCCCTGTTTTCTTTACTGTTAATTGAATTTCATTTCCGGTTCATTGCTTTTCATCTATTCTCTTTGCAATTTACAATTTCCTTGCAATTGTTCTTGTTGGATCTAGGAAGGCATTGAGATCTAGACTTGGTTTTCTAGTCTCTGGGTCCTGAGATCTGAATTTACCATTTCAATTCCTTGTTTACTGCTTCTTATGTTCATTTACTTTTCTGCTTCATATCCGGTTCAACCCCAAATTCCCTTTTACTCTTCCGTTTAATGCAATTTAACTTTTCCTTGTTTAATTTCTGCAAATCCACATCCCAATCCCCTTTACATTTCAAGCAATTTACATTCCTTGCACTTTAAGATTCCGCAATTTACATTTCTTGCACTTTAAGTTTCTGTCATTTAATTTCTTGTTCTTTAAGTTTTAGCAATTTATTTCTTGTTCTCTTTACTTCAATGCAATTTAATTCTGCAAGTCACAAAACCATCAACCAAATCTTGATTCGCTTGACTAAATCAACCACTAAACTAAAATTGCTCAATCCTTCAATCCCTGTGGGATCGACCTCACTCCCGTGAGTTTTTATTACTTGATGCGACCCGGTGCACTTGCCGGTTAGATTTGTGGTGTTTTGGAAGAAATTTATTTTCTCAACAAAATATCTCATCAAGTTTTTGGCGCCGTTGCCGGGGATTGATTAGATTGACAATGATTAAGTGAGGTGGTAATCTAGATCAAGCACTTTTTCTTTAATTTTGACTAACCCACTAACTGTTTGAAGTTTTGTCTCAACCGGCTACACTCAATTTTCAAGAGAATCACTGTGTTTTCTATTGATTGATTCATATGTCACAGGAAAGAAGAACATCCCAACATGAAGCCGCAACTCATTACACTAATAGAGAACAATTGTTCTTATGGTGGAAATCCCTTGGAAGATTCTGAACAGCATCTATCTAATTTTCTGAGGATCTGTGATGTTGTCAATTATGATGTCTACAAGCTCTTGCTATTCCCTTTCTCACTAAAGGATGAGGCAGCACAATGGCTTGAAACTCTCCCCTAAGGAAGTATCACTAGTTGGGATGGTCTGGTTGCCAAATTTCTAGCCAAATTCTCTACATCCCGACAAAACATCAAGATGAAAGAAGGAACACATCCATTCATGCAAGGAAAGGAAGAACCATTGCTCAAAGCATGGGAAAGATACATGAAAGCAAATGACAAAGTGGCTTTCCAAGCATTTTATGAAGGATTAACCCCAGAGATGAGAAGAGCAGTAGAGCACTCCTCAAATGATTTACTCAGAGCAACAGCAACTAGTCAAGGAACTGCAAGGTTCAACGACAAGAGAACCAACAACCAACACTCATTTGAGACACCACCGAATGCAACTTTGGAGGAAGATACAATGAGTTCTGAAGGAGTGAAGGCAGTCATGAATCAAAGCAAACAGCTACATCAGCAAACTCAGCAACAATTGGAGTCAATGGCTAGACAACTTGATTTTCTCCACTCCACTACAGTGAATGCACAGTTCCCACCATGGAAACCACATTCTTATCTAAGAATGAGGGAACCTCAACATCAGGAACCAAGGAACTTCAACTACAACAACTATTTCCCAAACTTGCAAAAACCACACTGCCCACCCTTCCAACCTCAGATACCTCACAACCAACAACTTTCACAACACTATCATAGACTCACCAACTTGGAGACCTTGATAGAAAAAATGATGAAACACCAAGAAATAACAAACAAAAACCATGAAGCCTCATTGAAGAACCTGGAGAGGCAGATTGGGCAGCTCTCCAAGCAAGTTTCTATTGAGAGACCTTCAAGCTCACTGCCCAGTGACACAATCCCAAACTTGCAACAACATCACCACATAATCTCACAGAATTCTCAAAGGATCTCCAATCTAGAAAGTGGAGTAGAGAGAATGATGACACATCTAAAGAGGATGAACAAACACTATGAGGACCTACTCGGGGAATTGAGAAGCAAATAGAACAATTAGCCAAAAACCTCACAGAAACAAGTAAGAAGGAAGCAAAGCCTCACTTAGATGGACAATGGGACAAGGAGAAGAAGGCTCAGAATCTGAAATAAGCAAGCACAGAGGATGTCAAGCTAGTGACAATAAAAGAGCGCTTGTTGGGAGGCAACCCAACCTGAGGTAGTTTTCCTTTCATAACTATTTTAATAAAAAGGTTAATTAGTTTATCTACATTGCAAAGAAGCTAAGTTTGGTGTTACACACCAAAACAATATAAGAGAGAATGAAGGATTCTAAGTTTGGTGTTTCACCAAAATCCCATCATAAAACACATTCTCATTTTCTGCATAATGCTGGCTTCAAGCATGATGGATGAACTAGTTAACTATTCTGCTGTTTCCTAGTTTTCAGTTTTATCATTTTTGAAAAAGAAAAAGAGTTTTACACATGGTTAATCCGATGCATTGGCAAGGTACTAATATTGGTGTTCCCACACCAAAGTAAGTACAAAGGCCCACAAATAAATCATGCAAGCTAACCATTTTTTTTAAGTGCTTGGGGAACAAGCAACTTTCAATATCATTGCAGAGGTCCATACAAGCTGTTGGAAGGACTAAGCATCATCAACCAAAGAAACAAAAGATGAACCTAAAGGCCAGCAATGATGATGATGAGAAGAAGGAGAGCAAGTGAACTCCAACAGGTTGTATTGTTAAGTCATTGTTTTACATAAAATATTGCTGAAATTGAAAGTTGGATTGTATTCTGATCTGCCCTGCCTATCTGCATAACATAGTTTCTTTTTTATTACCCCTGCCTGCATAGCATAAGTCTTTCTCTATAATTCAATAAGCAAGATGTTTGATCATTCACAACATTCTCATTTTCAAAACTTGTTTGCACTCAATTTCCAAGAAATGCATCACATGAAAGTTCTTTGAGAAGAAAGATTGAGGAATTAAACAATTTTGAGGTAAGCAAAAGATTAAGAAAAGTGGTGGTTCTGGTTGTGTGATAATGTATTGAGGTTGCATGCTTGTGAAAACTTGCATGGGAGCTCATAGGCGGGACATGAAGTTCAAAGAAGTATTGTGGGGATTCTCAAAAATCTATTGATCCAAGAAGCAGCAAACAAAAACAAAAAGAACATGGTCTAAGGCTCTGAGCATCAATTACTAGGCAGAAAAAGAAAGAAAGAAACAAAAACTCAAAGAGTTGTTATCCTAGTAAATGCTTGTGCTTGAAGTGTGTCAAGGAAAGAGGCTTGAGCAAGTAAATCCTTAGGGGTGCTTTAACACCTAATACCTTAAAACCAACTGGTTTAGGAGTATTGATTGAAAGCTTATCTAAAGAGTCGCCTTGAGACATGATACTTAGAGTCGAGGCCAGAGCACAGAAACTATAAGCTGCTTCAAGGTGATTACATATAAAGAGATCTCCATGATACCATTTGGATGAAAATCCTAAGACCTACGACTCCTAATATGTAAGGACTAGTGAGCACTGCAGCTCTTGCATGAGCATATGATTTAGAGTTCACCCCACTGTTACTTGATCACTTCACTCACTGTACTTTACAAGTGTTCCTCAATCCATCTTAATTGAAAGAATCTCTGATCATAATTCATTTCTTGCTTGAGGACAAGCAAGCTTTAAGTTTGGTGTTGTGATGACAAGTCATCCTAGCCTATTTTAGCTAGTCTTTTTCTTTTGTTTTCATTAGAATTATGCACTTTCTTGAACTACAAGCAAGCTAATTGAGTAGATTTTCATGTTTCCCTTGATTGAACTAACCATATATGAATTCATGCCATTTCATGAGGTTTTGTGTTATATTTGTTGCATATTATGAAAGATTGAATATCTCATGATTTTGAGCATAGCTTTGATGAGTTTGGTTGATTAATGATAGGTGAAGAAAGCTTGGAGAAAGGTTGAAGCAAAGAGGAATGGCTAGAAGTGAAGAATTGAATAAGTGAAATTGAACCTGGAGGCATGAAGTTAGCCCCAACGTTAGCCCCCTAACTTGGAGGCTAACGTTGGGCATGAAGATTACTCCCTGGGCTCCCAACGTTTGAGCCAACGTTAGCCCCCTAACTTGGAGGCTAACGTTGGCAAGAGAAGTTCTCCCCTGGGCACCAACGTTTGCGCCAACGTTAGCCCCCTAACTTGGAGGCTAACGTTGGCACATGAAGACACAAGGGAGGGGCACCAACGTTTGCGCCAACGTTAGCCCCTAACTTGGAGGCTAACGTTGGCGCCATGATGCCAAGGCATCTTAGGCTAGTTTCACTAGCATTTTTTATGTTATTTTTAGTTGTTTTATGCAGTTTCTTGAGCCTTAAGTAATCATTTGGGCCAAATAGTCATGCTTGTCTTAAATCATTCAAACATGAAGATTTTTATGCAAATTCCATGAGTTTTTAGTTATATTCCTTGAATGCTATGAATGGAAGAATTCTCATGAATTTTAGCAAGACTTTGATGCAACTGTTTGGATGATTTCAGGGAAGAAGAGGCTAGGCAAGGAAGCAACAAAATCAATAAAGGAAGCTTGAATATCACATGTGGAGTTTAAGTTCCAGTTTAAGCCTAAACTGGAGCTTAAACGCCAAAAATCATGAAGGATAAGAAATGCTGGAAATGAAGTTTAACCACCAGTTTGACCTCAAACTGGAGGTTAAACGCCAGAATGAAAAGCCTCACTAAAGAAGCATTCCACGTTTAACCTCCAGTTTGACCTCAAACTGGAGGTTAAACGCCAGAATGATAATGCCACTCAGGGAGGAGTTCCACGTTTAACCTCCAGTTTGACCTCAAACTGGAGGTTAAACGCCAGAACCAGGAAGAGTACCAGGGAGCCATTCCACGTTTAACCTCCAGTTTGACCTCAAACTGGAGGTTAAACGTGTTCGACACTTCCAGGGCTACCATTCTAAGCTTCCACGTTTAACCTCCAGTTTGACCTCAAACTGGAGGTTAAACGTGTTCGACCTCCAGGGCTGCCCTTCCTTTATCCACGTTTAAGCTTCAGTTTAACCTTAAACTGAAGCTTAAACGTGTTATATGGAACAGCTTGACCATGCCTTCTTCAAACATAAATAACTTGAGCTACAAAACTCCAAATGAGGTGATTCAAAATGCATTGGAAAGAAGACATCTAGAGCTTTCCAAGCATATATGGCATGCATGGTGGATACTAAAAATTGAGGGAGAAAACAGCCCCGTAATGTGCATAGAAGAGCATAGTACCAACATGCAATCAGGCCAGCTGACCTCTTCACCTTCCATGGAGTATAACTCGAGTTGTAGAGATCCAATTGAGGTGCTTCCAGTTGCGTTAGAAAGCTGACATCCATAGCTTTCCAACGAGGTATAATAGTCTATATTTGGCATCAAATTGGCAAGGTTGACAAGAGAACAAAGTGACGACTCAAGAAAGGGGATGCAACATTTGAGTGTATTTTAATGGATCATTATCCTTTTTGGATCAATTATGTCACTCAGCCCTTCAAGCAAGCAAGGCCCATCAACAACACCAAATCAAGGCCACAAGAATCATCTAGAATAGTTTATTTTCATTTGATTGTAATTTGCTTTGAATTTCATTTTCATTTTGTAATTTAGGGAGCCTATTTAAAGGCCTTAGTTTTTGCATTTGAAGGGGGGGGGATTGGAGGGGAATCCAGCCCCTGAGAGGGGACTTTTGGACTTTCACTTTTAGCTAGTTTCTTTTTCTTTGTAATTGAATTCAGAGCTATGATTCACTAAACCCCCTTTCATTGGGTTAGGGAGCTCTATTGTAATTCAATGAATCAATAATAGTTTATCTTCTTCTTCAATCTTTTCTCTTGAATTTTGTTAGAAAGCTTCTCGATCTAATTCCATTGAGTAGTTGTCTTGGGAAAGAGACTACTCATACTTGGAATCCTTCGGAGCCTTGGGAAAGGAATGGAGGATTCATGCTAGAGAAGCTTTCTCACAGTGGATTGGATTGGGGTTTGGATGGATATTGTGACATGTAATCCTACCAAATTGTGGTTCATGAAATTGTGTGGTATAATCAGTGATCAAGCATCATCTCTTCTTATGAACATTTAAACCAAGGGATTGGGAATTTGTTTGTTTTTAGAGAGCATTGGTGAGCCAAGGAATTGGGATCCAATCATATAAGATTGCCAAGCAAAATTCAATGAATGCATTGGTTGAGGAAGAGATTTACATGTTTTGATTCGGAGATTTCAATATCTCCTAAACCCAATGAATTCCCCATTTCTGATTTCCACTTTCTCTTTACATTCTGCAATTCAATTCTTGCAATCATCCCCATTCCCTTTTAATTTCAGCAATTTACATTCTGCTCTTTAATTCATGCAATTTAAGATTCAGCCATTTAATTTTCTTGTCATTTACTTTTCCCGCCAATTTTACATTCCGCAATTCTCATCTCAAATCTTGATTCCGCTCAACTAGAACACACTTCTAATCCGAATTGCTCACTCAACCAATCCTTGTGGGATTCGACCTCACTCTATTGTGAGTTTTTACTTGACGACGATAACCGGTGCACTTGCCGGAAGGAATTTTGCCGATCGTGCAATTTCCTAAATCGTAGCATAACACGTTTATGCGCATCAAGTTTATGGCGCCGTTGCCGGGGATTGGTTTTCGATTGACAATTCTCAAATTGGAAGTTAACTAGATTGAGCAATTTTTCTTTTCTTTTGTTAATAGTTTTTGTTTCAGTTTATTACTGCTAATTTCTGCAAATTTTAATTTGTTTTCTTTGCTTATTCACTTGTTAGCATACTAACTGTTTGTGATATTGCCTCACTATGGGATTTCCACTATCTTTGGATGAGTATTGTTTGAGACTGAGCACATTGCAAAAAAGAAAAAAAGAGTATCCATCATCCTTTGGTCAATCAAAATTCATGAGAAACTCTCCACCACCACAGAATGATTCATGTTATTATGCTCATGGTGGGTGGGAGTATCAGAAACAGGAAAAGGGGTACTTCCCAAAGCCACAAAATGGTCCATGTTTTGGTGAATTTGATCACTACTCAAGTTGTGGCTGGGAAGATCAAAACCAAAGAGATTTCACTTATTCACACCCCATTCATCAAGAGCCATCACCTCTGAATTATCCAACCTCACCTCCTAGTTTTACATATCCAAATTCTTCATCACTTGAGCATTTCTCAGCACAAAATTCCTTCTCAAATTCATACAATTCATTTCACTATCCACAAGAGTCATACCACTACCAACATGCCAACCAAAGACTCTATCAACCCACACAAAACACATACTCCCAGCCACCATATCACAGCCAAGATAATCAACCTCATCAACCTAATCCGAACCAACAATTTCAAGATCAATTAAACAGGATGGAAGGAATGCTTGCAATCATGAGTCAAGACATAACCGATTTGAAAGGCTTTAAGGAAGAATTGATATCCAACTTACAAAATCAAGGTGCTGCCATTCAAAAGCTAGAAGCACAAATTGAATATCTATCAAAGCAAATCCCTACCCACAATTCTTCTAGTGAGACCATGGCAAACCCAAGGGAGGAATCAGAAGAACAAGAAATGGAGAAGGTCAATCAAGGGAGATCACACTCCAATGACACAGAGAGTTGCAAAAAGGAAGGGTTCATTGAACCACAAATTCAGGAAGCTTTTGATGAACAGGATACTCCAACTGTCCAACAACAACCAAGTTCTGAGATCAAGGATGTGAAGGCAGTAGAAACAAGCACCAAAATGAGGATTGTGACCGAGAAACAAAGGACCATATCCATGAAGAAGAGAAGGTCGAAGAACAATCCAACTCCTGAGCCAACAAGCAAGTTCACTCAAGCCAATCACAAGGGAAAGCTTGCTGGAAAGAAGCATTCACAACAAGGGGCACTAACTAGCTCCTTTATCCACTTGAAGTCATTCCTCTTAACAAACTGGAGGAAGAGGAAGAAAGTCAGGAACAGCATGTCAAGCTAATGACGTTAAAGAAGCGCTTGTTGGGAGGCAACCCAACCAAAGGTAGTTTTTCTTTTCTAGTTATTTCAATAAAAGAGTTAAGTAGATTTATCTGTATTGCAAGGAGCTAAGTTTGGTGTTGCACACCAAAACAATTCAAGGGTGAATGTGAGATTCTAAGTTTGGTGTTCCACCAAAAACTTCATTAAAAGCACATTTCTACCTCAGCATGACTAGTCACTAGCTCCAACCAATCAGGGAAACTACTTAAACAAGAGTTTAAATTCTAGTTCATAGTTTCTTTTTCTAGTTCATAGTTATTTTCTTAATAAAAGCACATGAGGTTTTCTGCATATAATCCAAATTGCTGCATATGGCAAGGAACTAAGTTTGGTGTTCACACACCAATCTAAGTTCAGAGGCCTACAAACATACATGCATGCTAACCAATTCTCAAAGTGCTTGGGGAACAAGCAACTTCTAATAGCTTTGCAGGAAGACAATCAATCTCATGGAAGGAATATACATCATCATCAAAGAGAACACCAAGGCTAGGAAGGATGATGAACAACAAAGAAGATGCTAAAAGGTTGTATTGTCACTTAATTGCTTGTACTTTGAATTGCTGATATTTGAAGTTTGCATGCACCCCTGCTTTAAGTTTGAGTCATTGCAGTTTTTGTTTGTCTGTTTGTTTAATTTCCAAATAAGTGATAGTCTAAGTGTCTGGATAAACTTCACTTGCTTAAATGTATGCTTGCCATGCTTGTTCTGTTTCCAAAAAAATAAAAGAAAAGTTTGAACAAAAGTAACTCAATTCCATTTGGTAAGAAATCAAATAAGATTAAGTGGTGGTATGCATGTTTGATTGAATAGTCAGCTCACTAAGAAATAAAGTTAGAATTGTCACTTTTAGTGGAAATTAGGATGCTGTCTATGGATCTTGATGAATAAATGTCTTTGGCCATGAAAAAGAAAGAAAAAGAAGAAGAAAAAAACCACTGAAAAAGGGCAACCAAAAAGCAAAAAAATTGAGAAAATAAGCTAGGCACCAATGGTTTGAACTTCTGAGACAAATGCCTGTGGTGTTTATGTATTAAGGATATGCTTGGATGAATAGGTTCTGAGGAGTGTTTCAACACTTGGTAACTTGGGTTAACTAACCCGGGATTATCAACCAAAAGTCCATTATCAAGAGCAACCTAAATACAAAACATTTAGTCACACAAAGAGGTGCTGGGCACCAATGTCTCAAGAAGAAATGTGAACTAAAATGCCTGTAGTGGATATGTGTAGTGCACTGATAAGAAAAAGAAAATGCCAAAGGCTTGTGCAACACATGACACTGAGCAACAAGGAGCAAATAAGCTCAAAGAAAAAGAAAAACAAAGAAAAGAAACTTGCCAAGGATATGTGAATAACAAGAGGCCATAGCAGTGTTTTAGTGGAAACATAAAAAGTGACATTCTTACCTAAGAAACAATAAAGTGATGCTGCAACAACTTTCTGCATGAACACCCCATTAATCAATGTCAATTACTTACTGATATGGCTAATGAATTTACTTTCTGTTTCATTCTTTCTTCTCAATAATTCAGAACTTGCTTAGGGACAAGCAAGTATTAAGTTTGGTGTTGTGATGCCAAGGCATCTTAGGCTAGTTTCACTAGCATTTTTTATGTTATTTTTAGTTGTTTTATGCAGTTTCTTGAGCCTTAAGTAATCATTTGGGCCAAATAGTCATGCTTGTCTTAAATCATTCAAACATGAAGATTTTTATGCAAATTCCATGAGTTTTTAGTTATATTCCTTGAATGCTATGAATGGAAGAATTCTCATGAATTTTAGCAAGACTTTGATGCAACTGTTTGGATGATTTCAGGGAAGAAGAGGCTAGGCAAGGAAGCAACAAAATCAATAAAGGAAGCTTGAATATCACATGTGGAGTTTAAGTTCCAGTTTAAGCCTAAACTGGAGCTTAAACGCCAAAAATCATGAAGGATAAGAAATGCTGGAAATGAAGTTTAACCACCAGTTTGACCTCAAACTGGAGGTTAAACGCCAGAATGAAAAGCCTCACTAAAGAAGCATTCCACGTTTAACCTCCAGTTTGACCTCAAACTGGAGGTTAAACGCCAGAATGATAATGCCACTCAGGGAGGAGTTCCACGTTTAACCTCCAGTTTGACCTCAAACTGGAGGTTAAACGCCAGAACCAGGAAGAGTACCAGGGAGCCATTCCACGTTTAACCTCCAGTTTGACCTCAAACTGGAGGTTAAACGTGTTCGACACTTCCAGGGCTACCATTCTAAGCTTCCACGTTTAACCTCCAGTTTGACCTCAAACTGGAGGTTAAACGTGTTCGACCTCCAGGGCTGCCCTTCCTTTATCCACGTTTAAGCTTCAGTTTAACCTTAAACTGAAGCTTAAACGTGTTATATGGAACAGCTTGACCATGCCTTCTTCAAACATAAATAACTTGAGCTACAAAACTCCAAATGAGGTGATTCAAAATGCATTGGAAAGAAGACATCTAGAGCTTTCCAAGCATATATGGCATGCATGGTGGATACTAAAAATTGAGGGAGAAAACAGCCCCGTAATGTGCATAGAAGAGCATAGTACCAACATGCAATCAGGCCAGCTGACCTCTTCACCTTCCATGGAGTATAACTCGAGTTGTAGAGATCCAATTGAGGTGCTTCCAGTTGCGTTAGAAAGCTGACATCCATAGCTTTCCAACGAGGTATAATAGTCTATATTTGGCATCAAATTGGCAAGGTTGACAAGAGAACAAAGTGACGACTCAAGAAAGGGGATGCAACATTTGAGTGTATTTTAATGGATCATTATCCTTTTTGGATCAATTATGTCACTCAGCCCTTCAAGCAAGCAAGGCCCATCAACAACACCAAATCAAGGCCACAAGAATCATCTAGAATAGTTTATTTTCATTTGATTGTAATTTGCTTTGAATTTCATTTTCATTTTGTAATTTAGGGAGCCTATTTAAAGGCCTTAGTTTTTGCATTTGAAGGGGGGGGGATTGGAGGGGAATCCAGCCCCTGAGAGGGGACTTTTGGACTTTCACTTTTAGCTAGTTTCTTTTTCTTTGTAATTGAATTCAGAGCTATGATTCACTAAACCCCCTTTCATTGGGTTAGGGAGCTCTATTGTAATTCAATGAATCAATAATAGTTTATCTTCTTCTTCAATCTTTTCTCTTGAATTTTGTTAGAAAGCTTCTCGATCTAATTCCATTGAGTAGTTGTCTTGGGAAAGAGACTACTCATACTTGGAATCCTTCGGAGCCTTGGGAAAGGAATGGAGGATTCATGCTAGAGAAGCTTTCTCACAGTGGATTGGATTGGGGTTTGGATGGATATTGTGACATGTAATCCTACCAAATTGTGGTTCATGAAATTGTGTGGTATAATCAGTGATCAAGCATCATCTCTTCTTATGAACATTTAAACCAAGGGATTGGGAATTTGTTTGTTTTTAGAGAGCATTGGTGAGCCAAGGAATTGGGATCCAATCATATAAGATTGCCAAGCAAAATTCAATGAATGCATTGGTTGAGGAAGAGATTTACATGTTTTGATTCGGAGATTTCAATATCTCCTAAACCCAATGAATTCCCCATTTCTGATTTCCACTTTCTCTTTACATTCTGCAATTCAATTCTTGCAATCATCCCCATTCCCTTTTAATTTCAGCAATTTACATTCTGCTCTTTAATTCATGCAATTTAAGATTCAGCCATTTAATTTTCTTGTCATTTACTTTTCCCGCCAATTTTACATTCCGCAATTCTCATCTCAAATCTTGATTCCGCTCAACTAGAACACACTTCTAATCCGAATTGCTCACTCAACCAATCCTTGTGGGATTCGACCTCACTCTATTGTGAGTTTTTACTTGACGACGATAACCGGTGCACTTGCCGGAAGGAATTTTGCCGATCGTGCAATTTCCTAAATCGTAGCATAACACGTTTATGCGCATCACGCCACTAGCACAAAGCATTGCCAACGTTAGGGTCAAAGTTAGACCCCTAACGTTGGCACCAACGTCCATACCAGTAGAATGTTGCTTGCTGCTATGAAAAGTTGGAGCCAAAGTTAGACCCCTAACTTTGGCTCAAACGTTAGGTCCAACTATGGCTAACTTCAAAACCGTTCAATTGGTTCACTTTGGTTCTTCTTCAAACTTCAAGAGCAATCAACCAAGGCCTCTTTCAACCCAATTCCACCAAGAACAAAGGCCCAACTCAAGGCTTGAAGATCATTTTGGAAAGTGTATAAATAGGATAGAATTCAAGTTATTGAGAGAGCTTTCCTTTTAGAATTTTCATATTAGTTTTCGGAGAGCTTTTGAACTTTAATTTTCTTTGCTTTCATTGCTTTTATTTTCATTTACACTTGTCTTGGATCGTGGATTGGAGAATTGAAGAAATTCTGTTTCAATCTCAATCTTGGATCTCCCTGTTTTCTTTACTGTTAATTGAATTTCATTTCCGGTTCATTGCTTTTCATCTATTCTCTTTGCAATTTACAATTTCCTTGCAATTGTTCTTGTTGGATCTAGGAAGGCATTGAGATCTAGACTTGGTTTTCTAGTCTCTGGGTCCTGAGATCTGAATTTACCATTTCAATTCCTTGTTTACTGCTTCTTATGTTCATTTACTTTTCTGCTTCATATCCGGTTCAACCCCAAATTCCCTTTTACTCTTTCGTTTAATGCAATTTAACTTTTCCTTGTTTAATTTCTGCAAATCCACATCCCAATCCCCTTTACATTTCAAGCAATTTACATTCCTTGCACTTTAAGATTCCGCAATTTACATTTCTTGCACTTTAAGTTTCTGTCATTTAATTTCTTGTTCTTTAAGTTTTAGCAATTTATTTCTTGTTCTCTTTACTTCAATGCAATTTAATTCTGCAAGTCACAAAACCATCAACCAAATCTTGATTCGCTTGACTAAATTAACCACTAAACTAAAATTGCTCAATCCTTCAATCCCTGTGGGATCGACCTCACTCCCGTGAGTTTTTATTACTTGATGCGACCCGGTGCACTTGCCGGTTAGATTTGTGGTGTTTTGGAAGAAATTTATTTTTCCCCAAAATATCTCATCACCCAGCAGCTGGCTGACCTCACCAAGAAGATGGTGAGGAACCAAGTAGCAGCAATCTGCACTTCATTAACAACCCAAGAAGGAGTGAATGAAGAAGCAGAGGGTAGTCAGGAGCAAGCCAACTACATTGGGAATTCACCTAGGCAAAACCATGATCCATACTCCAAGTCCTGCAATCCTGGATGGAGGAATCACCCAAACTTTGGGTGGGGAAATCAACAAGACCAAAGCCTTGATCAAAGGCGGCCAAATCCCAACAATGCAGCCCACCAACATTTCACATCTAAACTATATCAACACCCCCATAACAACACCTCTCCCACCCCCATAACAACACCTCTCCACATCCACATCAAAACCAAAATAACCCTCCTCAGCCTGACCTATCATCATTAGATGACAGAATCTCAAAGATTGAGAATCTACTCGATGGCATAAGCAAAGAGATTCGAGATAGTAAAGCATTCCGAGAAGAGGTGATGTCCAATATGCAGAATCAGGATGCTGCCATCAAGAAACTTGAGACACAAATTGGCTACTTATTCAAGCAAATTTCCAGCCACAACCTTCACAGCAATACTAGCTCAACACAACAGGAGGAGTGTCAGGCTATCACCCATAGGAGTGGGAAGGAACTGAAGGAAACCCCCCAAAAACCACAAGAAGAAGACTCAAATAAAGAGAATGAAGAGCAGGACGAAGCTCGAGTTCCCACTTTAAGTTCACAAAAAGGGGAAGAAGTGCTGAAGCCAGACGCCCCAAGAGTCCTATACCATCAGCAATTAAAGAAGAAGGGAGATGATAATCAGTTTTCGAGATTTTTAGAAATCTTCAAGAAACTGCAAATCAACATACCCTTTGCTGAAGCAATAGAATAAATGCCACTCTACGCCAAGTTCTTGAAGGAGCTTATGACTAAGAAGAGAAGCTGGAAGAACAACGAGACTGTGATATTAACCGAAGAATGTAGTGCTATCATTCAGCACAAACTGCCCCAGAAATTGAAGGATCCTGGGAGTTTTCAGATCCCTTGTATTATAGGGAAAATCACAGTGGAAAAGGCTCTTTGTGACTTAGGAGCCAGCATCAATTTGATGTCGGTAGCTATGATGAGAAAGATGAAGATTGAGGAAGCCAAACCAATAAAGATGGCCTTACAATTGGCAGACCGATCGTTCAAGTTCCCGCATGGCGTCGTAGAAGATTTGCTGGTGAAAGTGGGAGCTTTTATCTTCCCAGCAGACTTTGTAGTATTGGACATGCAGGAGGAAGCCAAGGCTTCTATCATCATGGGAAGGCCATTCATGGCCACTGCTGGAGCTATTGTTGATGTACAAAAAGGAGATCTCACCCTGAGATTACACAATGAAAAGATGACGATCAATGTGTTCAAGGCCATGAGTTACCCACCGGAGCAAATGGGAGAGTGTATGAGGTTGGACTCACTTGAAGACGCAGTGCAGGAAAGTTTTGAAGAAGAAGAACCTAAAGGTATAATAGAGGAGGAGTCTACGTTTAGTGAAGAGGTTACAACAGCAGAGATTCAAATACAAGGGGCACCAAAGGAAGAGAACGAAAAGTCAGAAGCACCCAAACTTGAACTCAAAGCGTTGCCACCCTCTCTCAAATATGCATACTTAGGAGAAGATGAAACTTACCCAGTAATTATAAGCTCATGCCTCAGCCAAGATCAAGAGGATGAACTGCTCAAAGTACTGCGAAACCACAAAGATGCCATTGGTTGGACTCTTGCTGACTTGAAATGGATAAGTTCGGCCATATGTATGCACAAGATACTGCTAGAAGGTGATGCCAAACCATCCATCCAATCCCAAAGGAGGTTGAACCCAATCATGAAGGAAGTGGTACAGAAAGAAGTTATGAAGTTATGGCAGGGAGGGGTAATTTACCCGATCAAAGACAGCCCCTGGGTTAGCCCCGTGCATGTTGTCCCAAAAAAAGGAGGAATTACCGTGGTTCCCAATGAGAAGAACGAACTAATTCCTACAAGGACAGTCACAGGATGGAGGATGTGCATAGACTACAAGAAGCTCATTGAGGCTACACGAAAAGACCATTTCCCCCTTCCATTCATGGATCAGATGTTGGAAAGACTCGCAGGGCACGCCTATTATTGTTTTCTCGATGGTTATTCAGGATATAACCAAATAGTGGTTGATCCCAGAGATCAAGAGAAAACCTATTTCACTTGCCCATATGGAGTGTTTGCCTACAGGCGCGTGCCATTTGGGCTATGTAATGCACCTGCGACGTTCCAACGCTGCATGCTTTCTATCTTTTCAGATATGATAGAAAAATTCATTGAAGTTTTTATGGATGATTTCTCAGTATTCGGGGATTCCTTTCCTAGTTGCCTATATCACCTCGCCTTGGTATTGAAAAGATGCCAAGAGACCAATCTGGTCTTGAACTGGGAGAAATGTCACTTTATGGTGACTGGAGGAATAGTCCTTGGTCACAAAGTTTCTAACCAAGGCATTGAGGTTGACAGAGCCAAAGTAGAACTTATTGAAAAACTGCCTCCACCCAGTGACGTCAAGGCAATTATGAGCTTTTTGGGGCATGCTGGTTTTTACAGAAGGTTTATTAAAGATTTTTCAAAAATAGCCAAGCCCTTAAGCAATCTCCTTTTATCTGATACACCATTTATCTTTGATGAAACATGCATGTCAGCCTTTGAAAATTTGAAAATAAGGTTGTCCTCTGCTCCTATCATTTCCCCACCTGATTGGAATTTACCGTTTGAATTGATGTGTGATGCATCTGATTTTGCAGTTGGGGCAGTGTTAGGACAGAGGAAAGACAACTTAGTCCATGTGATATACTATGCTAGCAAAGTCCTTAATGATACTCAAAGAAATTATACCACTACTGAAAAGGAGTTACTAGCAATAGTTTTTGCATTTGACAAGTTTAGATCATACCTCATTGGTGCTAAAGTGATTGTTTTTACAGATCACACAGCACTTAAATATTTGTTTGCCAAGCAAGAATCAAAACCAAGACTAATAAGATGGATCTTATTACTGCAGGAATTCAATATTGAAATCAGAGATAAGAAAGGAGTGGAGAACAAAGTAGCAGATCACCTATCCAGGATTCCTCATGATAAAGGTGGAACACCTGATACAAGTGTGAACGAGTTCTTTCCTGATGAGCAGTTGATGATAGTTCACAAAGCACCATGGTTCGCAGACATTGCCAACTTCAAGGCAACTGGGGCATTGCCTCCAGAGATCAATAAACATCAAAAAAGGAAGCTCATGAATGATGCAAAGTACTTTGTCTGGGATGAGCCATATCTATTCAAGAAGTGTTCAGATGGAATCCTTAGAAGATGTGTTTCGGAAGAAGAAGGACGAGAGGTCCTATGGAATTGCCACGGCTCATGCTATGGAGGCCACTTTGGAGGGGATAGAACTGCAGCTAAGGTGTTGCAAAGCGGATTCTTTTGGCCCACCCTTTTCAAGGATGCCAAAGAACTAGTAAAAAGCTGCAATGAATGCCAAAGATCTGGAAACTTGCCCAAAAGAAATGAGATGCCACAAAATTTCATCTTGGAACTGGAATTGTTTGATGTGTGGGGAATCGATTTCATGGGACCATTCCCAACCTCATATGCAAACAAATACATCTTGGTAGCAGTCGATTATGTTTCCAAATGGGTAGAGGCTATTGCAACCCCAACGAATGATAACAGGGTAGTCATGAACTTCCTCAGGAAGAATATCTTTAGCCGGTTTGGAGTCCCACGAGCACTTATCAGTGATAGAGGGAGCCATTTTTGTAACAGACCACTAGAAGCTCTTCTCCTACGATATGGGGTAAAACACAAGGTAGCCACACCTTACCACCCCCAAACAAGTGGACAAACTGAGATATCCAACAGAGAGCTAAAAAGGATTCTGGAAAAGACTGTGGGTGCATCAAGAAAGGATTGGTCGAAGAAGCTGGGTGATGCTCTTTGGGCATACAGAACAGCATTCAAAACACCACATGGAATGTCCCCATATCAACTAGTGTATGGGAAAGCTTGTCATTTACCACTGGAGCTGGAACACAAGGCTTTCTGGGCTATCAAGATACTAAACTTTGACAGCATTGCTACTGGTGCAAAGAGGATCTTGCAGCTGCAAGAGATGGAGGAATTCAGGTCACAAGCCTATGAAAATACCAAGATGTATAAAGAGAAGGCAAAGAGAAGACATGACCTGCATCTTGCACCCAGGAGTTTCGAAAAGGGGCAGCGAGTACTCCTTTACAATTCCAAATTGAGACTATTCCCAGGAAAACTCAAATCAAGGTGGTCCGGACCTTTTCTTGTCACAAAAGTTTCACCTTATGGACACATCGAAACCATGGATGAAGGTTCTGAAAGGACTTTTCAGTGAATGGACAAAGACTCAAGCATTATCTGGGCAACATGGGGGAAAACCCCAGAGTAAATTACCATCGCAAGTAAAGGAGGAACCGTCGAGCTAGCGACGATAAAAGAGCGCTCTGTTGGGAGGCAACCCAACCTCAGGTAGTTTCCTTTTCATCTTTATTTCAATAAGGATCACAAGTTGTTTCCTATGTATTGCGAGGAGCTAAGTTTGGTGTTCCACACCAAAACAATTCAAGAGTGAAAGTGTGATTCTAAGTTTGGTGTCCCACCAAAGGAATTTAGTTACAATCACACTCCATTCCCAAAGCACATTGCTAGCTCCAATCAATCAATGGGAACAACTCAGATTTAGTTAGATTTAAGTTGATAATTGTTTTGTTAGACAACAAGATATGAGGTTGTCTACAAATATGCAATGTTCTGTACTGGGGAAGGAACTAAGTTTGGTGTTGACACACCAAATTAAGTTCAGAAGTCACAAGCATATATGCAAGCTAACTATTTCTCAAGTGCTTTGGAAACAAGCAACTTCCAATAACTTTGCAGGAATCTTATGCGGAAATGGTGCACCTTCACCCAAGGAAGTGAGGTAACAAAGACCAGGATGATGACAAATAGAGGGCAACTAGAAACCATCACCTGAAGGTTGTATTGTCACTTAACTCCATGAACTTAGCATGTTGAAAATTGGAAGACCGAATGCAATCTTGATTAATAGTTACATGCTAGTTTGAACCGTTATAAATTCTGTCTTTTAAGTTTTTGTGTTGAAGAGGTCTATGTTTGCTACTCTTTATGTTACTACATCATCTCCTTACTTACTTGTATGCCTGTCCCTTTGAATTAAATGAAAAGAGAATGAGTGCTTTACAAAAGACCAGAGAAGAGTTCATACTATGGAGTAAGTTCATGAGTTTATGGTATAGTTATAAGTTAGCTAAGTTGGTTCAACCATAAGGTGGGAGGACAACTGTCTGTCATGAATACTATGCTTGAGACACACCCCATGAGACTAGCTAAATAAGAAGATCCTAATAAGAAAAAGGGAAAGAAGAATCAAAGTTGAGGAATAAAATAAAAAGAGTAAGCAATAAGGCTAGGCACCAATGGTTTTAATCTTGAGGCATGTGTCTGTGGTGTTCTTGTGTGAGGGATCTACTTGGATGAATAAGCTCTTAGGGGTGCCTTATTACTTGGTAACTTAGGTTAACTAACTCGGGATTATCAGCTGAAAGTCCACTATCAAGAGTAACCCTCACTACAGAGCATTTAGTAACACAAAAAGGTGCTGGACACCAAGGTCTCAAGAAAAGAAAATAAATAAACTATGTGCCTGTGGTGTGTATGTATGGGGGAGAGACTTGAGCAAGTAAGTCCTTAGGGGTGCTTCAACACCTAGCACCTTGAACCAACTGGTTCGGGAGTGTTGGCTGAAAGCTTATTTTAAAGAGTTGCCCCCTTACAGAATACTTAGCCTAAGAACACAAATAAGTCCTAAAATAACAACAAAAGGATCAATAAATAAAAGTTTCATGGAATGCAATCACAGTGAGTATTCTAGGACATGATAAAGGTCTGAAAGCCAGGAATGAACCTAAGTTGCTATGCATGAAACCACCATAAAACCAGGGACATGACTTCCACAAGAATGACTCATTTCTCTTGGCATTCCATTCATAATTCTCTTGTTCCAGTACTTGCTTAGGGACAAGCAAGCTTTAAGTTTGGTGTTGTGATGCCAGGACATTTTGGCCAGTTTCACTGACCTTTTCTTTACTGTTTTTAGGGTAGTTTCATGCATTTCCTTAGGAAATAAGCTAGTTTTGGATAGATATTCACTTACATCTTGATTCAAGCATACATTGTGCACTTTACATGATTTCATGAGGATTTTGCATGAATTTAAGGACAAATTGGATGTTGCATTTCCCATGACTTGGACTAGAACTTTGATGCACTTTATTGCTTGATTTCAGGACAAAGGAAGCAAAGAAGAACCACATTAGTGGCTACGTTAGTTACACTAACGTTAACACTAACGTGGAATGGGAGTAACTTGCAAAGTTAATGAGAAAAGTGATTGCCAATAACGCTCTCGAAGCCATCATTGCCCACGATAAGAGTTACGTTAACGAAGTTAACGTGAACTCTAACGTGGAAGAAAGGAAATGGAGCCAACGTTAGTGACACTTAACGTTATCACTAACGTTGGACTAAGCTCATAAGTGGCCACGTTAGTCATCACGTTAACTGATGAGCGGATAATTTATACGCTTTTTGGCATTGTTTTTAGTATGTTTTTAGTAGGATCTAGTTACTTTTAGGGATGTTTTCATTAGTTTTCATGTTAAATTCACATTTCTGGACTTTACTATGAGTTTGTGTATTTTTCTGTGATTTCAGGTATTTTCTGGCTAAAATTGAGGGACTTGAGCAAAAATCAGATTCAGAGGTTGAGGAAGGACTGCTGATGCTGTTGGATTCTGACCTCCCTGCACTCAAAGTGGATTTTCTGGAGCTATACAACTCGAAATGGCGCGCTTCCAATTGCGTTGGAAAGTAGACATCTAGGGCTTTCCAGCAATATATAATAGTCCATACTTTGGCCAAGAATAGACGACGTAAACTGGCGTTCAACGCCAGCCTTCTGCCCAAATCTGGCGTCCAGCGCCAGAAAAGGATCCAAAACCAGAGTTGAACGCCCAAACTGGCACAGAAACTGGCGTTCAACTCCACAAATGGCCTCTGCACGTGCAACACTCAGGCTCAGCCCAAACACACACCAAGTGGGCCCCGGAAGTGGATTTATGCATCAATTACTTACTCATGTAAACCCTAGTAGCTAGTTTATTATAAATAGGACCTTTTACTATTGTATTAGGCATCTTTTGATCATCTTTGGATCTTGGGATTACCTTATGATCCTTTGATCACGTTTTAAGGGGCTGGCCATCTCGGCCATGCCTGGACCTTCACTTATGTATTTTCATACGGTAGAGTTTCTACACTCCATAGATTAAGGTGTGGAGCTCTGCTGTTCCTCAAAGATTAATGCAAAGTACTACTGTTTTCTATTCAATTCTTCTTATTTCGCTTCTAAGATATCCATTCGCATCCAAAAACGTGATGAAGGTGATGATTATGTGTGACGCTCATCATCCTTCTCCCTTATGAATGCGTGCCTGACAAACACTTCTGTTCTACATGAAATAAGCTAGAATGAGTATCTCTTAGATCTCCTAACCAGAATCTTCGTGGCGTAAGCTAGAATGATGGTGGCATTCAAGAGAATCCGGAAGGTCTAACCTTGTCTGTGGTATTCTGAGTAGGATTCAATGATTGAATGACTGTGACGAGCTTCAAACTCGCGAGTGCTGGGCGTTAGTGACAGACGCAAAAGGAGGGTGAATCCTATTCCAGCATGATCGGGAACCGACAGATGAGTAGCCGTGCCGTGACAGGGTGCGTGAGCATATTATTCACTGAGAGGAGGGGATGTAACCACTGACAACGGTGATGCCCTTGCATAAAGCCAGCCATGGAAAGGAGTAAGACTGATTGGATGAAGATAGCAGGAAAGCAGAGGTTCAGAGGAACGAAAAGCATCTCCATTCGCTCATCTGAAATTCCTACCAATAATTTACATAAGTATCTCTATCCCTATTTTATTATATAATATTTGAAAACTCCATGATTATTTTATATCCGCCTGACTGAGATTTACAAGGTGACCATAGCTTGCTTCATACCAACAATCTCCGTGGGATTCGACCCTTACTCACGTAAGGTATTACTTGGACGACCCAGTGCACTTGCTGGTTAGTTGTATCGAAGTTGTGACTATTATGAATTCAGATCAAAGCACCAAGCTTTGGAGCCATTACCAGGGATTGTTCGAGCCTGGACATCACAATTTCGTGCACCATTAACTTAGTTAACGTGGCCTCTAACGTAAGAAGAAAGGGGGGAAGCCAACGTTAGTGACATTCAACATTATCACTAACGTTGGCCAAGTCACACTAGGCCACGTTAACTCCCATGTTAACCTAGTTAACGTGGAAGCTAATGTGAGGAAACAAGGTGGTCGACAATGTTAGTGACACTAAACATTTTCACTAACGTTGGAAGGAACCCACACAAGCCCCAATAAGCCACGTTAACTCCCACGTTAACTTAAGTTAACGTGAAGAAGGGAGGTGACACCAACGTTAGTGACACCCAACATTGTCACTAACGTTGGAAGGAGCCCACACATGCCACCATGAGCCACGTTAACTCCCACGTTAACTTAGTTAATGTGGAAGCTAACGTGGATAAGGGAATGTTGAGCCAACGTTAGTGACACTCAACTTTGTCACTAACGTTGGAGATGGCTAGCATGGCCACGTTAGAAGCCACGTTAACCTAGTTAACGTGGACTCTAACGTGGGAGCTAAGGGGCACATTGGAACGTTAGTGACAATGTTAAGTGTCACTAACGTTCTCGAAGGTTGGCAAGCCTACGTTAAAAGAGCCACGTTAACTAAGTTAACGTGGACTCTAACGTAGGGAAGGGGGAGGCTTCTCAAAGTTATTGGGAAAGTTGAGTCCCAATAACGTGCGCGAAGGACAAAGAGGCAACGTTAGTGGCAACGTTTGTGCCACTAACGTTGAGGTTAACGTGGCTCTTACTTGGGTAAGGAACGTTAGTGAAAAAGTTGAATGTCACTAACGTTCTCGAACCCATATTTTCACTGAACGTTAACACCACTAACGTCCTGAGCTAAAGTCTCTGCCCACTTCACACTTTCTCTCTACAAGTAAAGCCAAGCCCAATGAAGAAGATAACTACTTCAAACTCAAGATCCAAAGACCCAGGCCCAAGACTTGATGAACCAACTAGAAGAGTAGAAGAGTAGTATATATAGCAGTAGCTTTGAATTATTTGGGGAGTTGGAAAATAGAGGGAGCCTCTGGGCATAGAATTACTCTCTGTATTTACTTTCTCTGCACTTCTAGTATCATCATGTGTTCTCCATCTTTGTTTTCATTTTCCAGAGCTATGAACAACAAACCGCTTTCGTTGGGTTAGGGAGCTCTGTTGTAATTTGATGGATCAATACTTGTTTTCATTATTCTTCTTCTATCTTTTCTCTTGATTTTACTTGAAAGCTTTCGATCTTCATCCAATTGGGTAGTTATCTTGGAAAAGAAGCTATTCATACTTGGATCTCTTCTGAACCTTGAAAAAGGAATGAAGAGATCAAGCTAGAAATGCTTTCTCATGCTGGACCAAATCGGGTTTGGATGGATATGTGACTATAATCCTCTCAACACTTGATTTGGGAAATGCATGTGGTATAATCAGTGACCATACTTCATCTCTTCTCATGAGCAATTGACCAAGGAATTGGCTATTGATCAAGATTTGAGAGATTGAATTACAAGAAACTGTAATTCAATCACTTAAGATTGCCAAGGAGATCAACGAGTGTATTGATTAAGGAAGAGATGAAAATGAAATTGATCCGGAGAATGCAACATCTCCTGAGCCCAATGAACTCTCCATTTCTGATCTTACCCATTCTCTTTATTTTCTATTACTTACTTTTATGAGCAATTCTCCCATTCCCATTTACAATTTTGCAATTTACTTCAGTAATTTACTTTCAGTTCTTTAATTCTAGCATTTACTTTTTCTGTCATTTACCTTCCCGCCATTTTATTTTCTGCAATTCTAAACTCAAAACCTGGATTCGCTCAACTAGAACGTTCCTCTAATTAAAGTTGCTTGATCAATCAATCCTTGTGGGATTCGACCTCACTCTATTGTGAGTTTTTACTTGACGACAAATTCGGTACACTTGCCGAAGGAAATTTGTTATGAGACAAGTTTTTCGTGCATCAGCTGTAAGCTGTAGCTGGCAGTAATTAGGAAGCTTCTTCTGAGAAAGAAGCTTATGATCCTCATCAACCTACCATGGAGGAGGTGAATTACATGGGAAAACTCTATGAAAACTGATGACATGTCACCATGTCATGTTTTTCTATGCTTTTTCATATAAGAAATTGATGATTTGTGCTTAAATATTGAATGCTTTTGTGCTTAAATGTTATATTTCTTTGATCTTTTGATTTGAAAAATTTTGTAGGAAATAAGAAGAAAAAGAAGCAAAAAGCACAAAATAAGCTAAAAAGAAGAAAAAAAGAGTTTTGGGGCACACTTTGAAGTTGAGCACGCTTTGGAGCCTTAGGTCACGCTTTTTAAAAGCGTGACCCATGACCATGAAGCCTTAGCACATGCATCAATATCATATGCATGCATGCATGAAATGTTTAAAGCAAATAACGTTAATGCATTAAAGCATTATTAATTAAAGTCATGAAAGCATGCAACTTTAATTACTAATGCAATTGTCATTACGTTAATACATTACATTTTTAAGTACATGGAAGCATGCATGAAACATTCATTGTTAATTGGCATTATTAAATAAGGCGTTGATGAGTACATGCATTAAATCATTAAATATTAATGCCAATTAAGAATGGATGATATGAATGAACTTATTCATTTAATGAATGAGTGCCAAATGCGTTGAAAGCATGCATTTCATTATGCATTTCATCAGGCTTTATAATGCATTAGCATTATTAATAAGAGCAACGTGCACCAAGGAAGGACCAAGGCAATGAAGCTCGGTTCATTAAACCAACTGAGCGCACAAGAGGAGAGCAAGGCAAGGAAAAGCGCTCAGTTAAAACATTTAACTTTTTCGGGCCTCACCAAAATGAAAGCACAAAGAAAGGCGCTACTTCACACAAAATTTCACTCAGCAAGGCTCGAACTGTGTGCATAAGGGAGCAAGGAGGAAGCGCTACTACTTTAGCAAGGAAATTGGCCACAAAAGGGTGCTCACCATGATTCGAAGGTGGAGTTCATCTCAAAGGCACAAGGGCGCTCGGTTAAGTAAAGTAACTGAGCTTTATCGAGGCCACCCACAAGCAAGGCTTGGTGCGCAACAAATTGCAAGGCCAAAAGCGAGGATTGAGTGCTCAGTTAACTTTTTCAACTGAGCCGTGCCCTGGGAGTGTCTCATGGCATATTCTTGGTCCAAAAATGAAATTTAATTCAATTCTTCACCAATTAAACCAAGGCCAAATAAACCCATCTCTCTTCAAATCCAAAGCAAGCAAAGCCCACATCATCACTCAAAGGCACAAGAACAAGCTAGAATTAAGATTTTCATTTAATTTGTTTTTCATTTCAATTTCATTTTATGTTGTAAAGCCTATATAAGGCATCATTTTCATCTTTGTAAGGGGGCTCAATTGTATGGAGGCTAGCTCCAATAGGGAGTTTGGCACTTTTTAGTTTTCATTTTGCTTTCTCTCTTATTTTTCTTTTCTGTCTTGAAATTTTGGATTGAGATTGGAAGGAATTATGTTTTCATTCTCCATCTGCAGCTTCTTCTTCTACTCTTTCTGCAATTTACTTTTCTTTATTTCTTTTGCAATTGTTCTTGTTGGATCAAGGAAGGATTTGAGATCTAGACTTGTTATCTAGTCTCTTCCACTCCTGAGATCTTGAACCACCTTTAAATTGCTGCAAATTAAGCATTGCTTTTCTGTTTTTAAAATTCTCCAAGCATTTTTACTTTCTGTTTCATTGCTTCCAATTTACATTTCCTGCAATTGCTCTAAGTTCTTATTCACTGAAATTTTGCTTCTCTGTTTTACATTGCTCCCAGCACCCAGTTCCTTTTATATTTCCTGCACATTTACATTTCCATTTGCTTGATCTACTGCTTTCTTTAATTTCCAGCACCCACTCCCCTTTATATTTCATGCAATTTACATTTCTTGTCATTTAAGATTCTTGCAATTTACATTTCTTGCACTTTAAGATTTCGCTCATTTGCTTTCTGCAACTTTAAATTCTTGTCAATTTACTTTCTGTTGGCTACATTTCAACCAATTTCACTTCAATGTTAGCTTGACTAAACTAATCACCCACTAAAGTTGCTTGATCCATCAATCCCTGTGGGATCGACCTCACTCTAAGTGAGTTTTACTACTTGATACGACCCGGTACACTTGCCGGTGAGTTTTTGGTGTTTTGGAAAATTCAGTTTTCCACAAAAATACCATCAAAAACACTTACAACCCTTCATGGAGGAACCATCCTAACCTCTCATGGAAGGATAAACAGAAACCTCAGCAAGGTTTCAATCAAGGTGGTAGGAACCAGAATAGGTTCAATAACAGAACACCATTCCTATCTTCTCAAGGGAATATGGAGACCCCTAAGCAGAGCCTTTCTGACTTAGCCATTATGGTTTCCAGCCTCACTATGACCACCCATAGTTTTATTAATGAAACAAGGTCCTCCATTAGAAACTTGGAGGTACAGGTTGGTTAACTGAGCAAGAGGATCTCTGAGACTCTTCCTAACACTCTTCCTAGTAATACTGAGGTTAATCCTAGAGAAGAGTGCAAGGCCATACCATGGAGGTAGAGGCCAAATCAGAGGAGAATGGGGTTACGTTGAACGCTAGTGAGGAAGTCCTCACTGGGCATTCAACGCCCACAATGGCAGCAAGCCTGGCGTTAAACGCCAGTAAGGACTCCCTCACTAGGTGTTTAACGCCCATCCTGGCAGAAAAGCTGGTGTTGAATGCCAGCCAGGGAGCACAAGCTGGGCATTCAATGCCCAAACACCTAGGCTCTCTGGCGCTAAACGCCATTGAGAAACCCCTCACTGGGCGTTCAACGCCCACCACCCCAAGGAAGCTGGCGTTGAACGCCAGTAAGGACATCCCTACTAGGTGTTCAACGCCCAGAATGCTAGAGGGACTGGCGTTTAATGCTAGTCAAGGTGGACAGCATGGGCGTTCAACGTCCAATAAGCTGATAGAGCTGGCGTTGAACGCCAATGAATGCACACCCTTTGAGTGCCTAAATCCCACTCAAGAACCCTCTAGCCCAGAACCAAAGGAAACCATAAAGACAATTGAGGTTCCTTTGAATGCACTTCTACAGTGTATGAGTTCTGATGACTATTCATCCTCAGATAAGGATGAAGACACTAGGGAAGAGCAAGTTGCTTGGTACCTAAGAGTTCTAATGAAACTAAATACCAAGATATTTGGTACAAAGCCTCTGGAGAAAGAACCTCCACTGCTCACCAAAGAACTCTATGCTTTGGTTCAGCAAGAGCTACCTCAGAAGCTTCCAGATTCTGGATGCTTTCTGATCCCTTGCACCATAGGCACCATGACTATTGATAAGGCTCTGTGTGACCTAGGGTCAAGAATTAACCTCATGACGCTCTTTGTAATGGAGAAGTTGGAAATCCTTGAGGTACAAGCTACACACATCTCCTTAGAGATGGCAGACAAGACCATGAAGAAGCCATATGGCTTAGTGGAGGATGTCCTGGTTAAAGTTGAAAACCACTATATCCCTGCAAACTTCATAGTCTTGGATATAGGAGAGGATTAGGATGACTGTGTCATCCTTGGAAGACCTTTCCTAGCCACAGCCAATGCTATCATTGATGTGGCTAAGGGAGAAATGACCCTAAAGTTAAGGGAGGATCACATCTTATTCAAGATACCTCATCCCAATTCTGCCTTTAAAAGAGAGATAACTGTGCAACACCTAGTGTGCCAACCCTCTCTTTCTATGCAAAGCTCTGCAGAGCCCCCAGACATTAATTATAAGTTTGATGTTGGGCAGCCCTCAATAAGCTCTAAGCACAAAGATGCTAAAAAGAAAGTACCTAAAGGCTGGAGGGACAAGAAAGTCCCAACTAAAGGCCTCTCACCTGGCATGAGAGTTGTCCTCACAAAGAATCCAGTCCTACCACATACAGTGAGTCGTGTCCTATCTCTAGAGCATGTAGAGCTCATTCATGAGAGGACAGGAAAAAAGTTCACTGTAAGGAGCCCATACTCACTTCCTTAAGGAGCTAACCGTCAAGCTAATGACGTTAAAGAAGCACTTGTTGGGAGGCAACCCGACCTAACTTAACCATATTTATTTTCTTTTATTTTGTTTTTCTTTCAGTTGTCAGAGTCATGATCATATGTAACATTCAAGAGACATAATTGCACAGCAGTGAAAATAGAACACTATGGATGGAGTATCAAAGTTAAACACCAGCCAGGGTATCCCTGCTGGGCGTTCAACACCCATCATGGGCAGCATTGCTGGCGTTGAACGCCAGCCAGGGAGCAGCCCCTGGGCGTTCAAATGCCAATGCAGAGAAGCAGGAAAACTGGATTTTCCAGCCTCTCAGGACCTGTAGGTCCTATAGAAGCTCCACCTACCCCATCTTCTTCTACCCTACTTTGCTCAAGGACAAGCAAAACTCTTAAGTTTGGTGTTGCAAAAGCTTTGCTTTTTGACTTCTACCACTCTTAAGTATGGAAGAAGAGGATGGAGCAAACTAGGAAGCATGCACAAGAGCCTGTGCAGCCGCCTCAATAAAGACAAAGGAGTGACATTGAAAAGATCAAGCACTACATAGGATCCTCAAGGAGGAGCACTAGCCACCATTATTCAGGAAAATTCGTTCTCTTTACACCCCTTTCCTATTTTATTTTTCTATTTTCTGTTATGTTTTATCTGTTCTCTTGTTCTAGTTGCATGATCATTTGCATTGATGCCTTAAAGTTGTAAAATATTCCATATATCTCTCACCTTGCTTAAAATTTATTTTTTGAAAAGAATTGAGAGATGCATGAATTTCAAGTTTAAAATATGATTAGTTTAATTAGTTTGATGTGGTGTCATTTGCTTTTGTTTTCTGAATGTATGATTAAACAGTGCATATTTGAAGTTGAAATTTTAGAATGTTGGCTCTTGAAAGAATAAGGAAAAAGGAAAAATATTATTGATAATCTGAAAAATCTAAAAATTGATTCTTGAAGTAAGAAAAAGCAACAAAAGCAAAAGAAAAAGCATGTTGCAAAGGAAAAAAATTATTATGCATGCGAAAAAAAGAAAGAAAGAAATGGCGAAAAGAAAAAAATAAAAAGTAGAAAAATCCATTACTGCCCAAAAATACAGAAAAAGGAGGGCGGATTGAAAAAGCCAGTAACCCTTTAAACCAAAAGGCAAGGGTAAAAGGACCCAAGGCTTTGAGCATCAGTGGTTAGGAGGGCCTAAAGAAATAAAATCCTGGCCTAAGCGGCTAAACCAAGCTGTCCCTAACCATGTGTTTGTGGCGTGAAGGTGTCAAGTGAAAAGCTTGAGACTGAGCGGTTAAAGTCGTGGTCCAAAGCAAAAAGAGTGTGCTTAAGAACTCTGGACACCTCTATCTAGGGACTCTAGCAAAGCTGAGTCACAATCTGAAAAGGTTCACCTAGTTAAAGTGTGGCATTATTGTATCTGGTGGTAATACTGGAAAACAAGGTATTTAGGGTCACGGCCAAGACTCTGAAAGCTGTGTTCAAGAATCAAAATAAGCTTAACTAGGAAAGTCAATAATATTATCTGGATTCTAAGTTCCTAAGGATGCCAACATCTCTAAGTTTCAATGGATAGTGAGATGCTAAAACTATTCAGAAGCAAAAAGCTACTAAGTCCCGCTCATCTGATTTTAACTATGCTTCATTTGAAACTTTGAAATTTATTGTATCTTAATTTTCCTTTTTTATCCTACTGTGTTTTTAGTTGCTTGGAGATAAGCAACAGTTTAAGTTTGGTGCTGTGATGAGCAGATATTTTATACGCTTTTTGGCATCACTTTCATATTGTTTTTAGTAGTTTTTATTGAGTTTTTATAGGTTTTAGTGTTAAATTCACATTTTTGAATTCTACAATGAGTTTTTGTGTTTTTGGACAATTTCAGATATTTTCTGGCTGAAATTGAGGAGCTGGAGCAGAAGTCTGATTCAGAGACAGAGAAAGCACTGTAGATGCTGTCCAGATCTGACCATCCTGCATTCGGAAGAGCTATTCTGGACCCACAAAAGTCCAAATTGAGCACTCTCAATGGCAATGGAAAGCTTCCTTCCAGAGCTTTCCAGAAATATAGAATAGTCTATACTTTTCTTCAGATTAAAAGTCCTAAAACTGACATCCAATGCTAGCTTCCTGCCCCCTTCCAGGCGTCCAGCGCCCAAAAGAGCAGAGACCAATATATAAAGGCCCAAAGAGGACCCCCTAGCTGGCGTTCCACACCCCAGAGACATCATAGCACGTGGATCTCATCAAAACTCACCCCAAACACTCACTAAGTGGGCCTTAGAAGTGGATTTTAGCACTAAAAAGACTATTTTACCCTTACTAGTCATTTGTTTAGTATTTAAGGGATTTCGTTTATGTAATTTAGAACAATCTCTTGAACATTCAGCATTATTCACGTTTTACATTGTGTTTTTACTTCAGTATGAGTTTCTAAACCTCCTAGGTTGAGGGTACGAGCCTTACTGAGTCCTATGAATTAATAAAAGTATTACTGTTTCTTCTTCAATCCGTGTTTGATCTATCTCTAAGATGTATAATCCGATCTTCATCGTGGTGATTAGGATGATCTAACCAATTAGCTCTGTTCATCACATTAAGACAAACTTACCTGACAAACACCCGCGTCTACTTGGGTTCGTGTGAATACTTGGCAGGAAAGCACGAGCCAACAGCTATGTTTATACATCTCTCAGATGGTTAATCCACGACTTCGTTGGGGACTTCTCGAGACACCAGTTCAGCCAATTTCCAGGGAGATTAGGGTCTTCATGGTATAGGCGAGAATCCTAAGAAGCAACATCCTCTGATTCGGAAGATTCGACCTTGTCTGTGGCATTTTGAGTAGGATCGCCAAGAGAATGGACTGCTATGCGCTTCACCCTTTGTCAGATTGGATGACCACGGCCAATGGCGTTCAATCTGTAGCAGAGGAGATCAATGACCATGAGCAATGGCTTTGATCACATACAGCCTGCCATAGAAGAAGATCATTCACATTCAGAGAAGACAGTAGTACCAGAGTTAATTGCGAAAGACAATGCAACTCTGAGCCTTAACCCTATTCCTATCATTTATTACAATTCAGTATTCCTTTCAATCATTACTCTTACAACTCCATATATGACATATAATCATTCAAGGTTTCAACAACTCCCTATGATCTGCCTGACTAAGACCTGCAAGATAACCGTAGCTTGCTTCAAGCCACAATCCTCGTGGGATCGACCTTGACTCACTCAGGTATTACTTAGATGACCCAGTGCACTTGCTGGTACTGCTGTATGAGAGTGTAGGGTTCGTACGCACCTGGGTGAATACTGAAACCCTTACCCCTCTTCCTCTCTTCTCACCAACGTTACCCTATCTCTCAATTGCTGAAATGAGGCTGAAATGCCTCTTTAGTGATGTATATAAATGTTGGGCTTGGGCCTGGTCCAACCAGTTTAGGTTTTTGGTTTATTTTGCCCAACTTCGTGTCAAAACCTTTAGAATAAGTGACCGGCTTTCAATTCTAAATACCGTCCTAAGCATTTCTGCAATTTTTATTTTCTCACACATAGTACCGGACAAACTTAAGCCAATAATGCTGGCTAAATTACCGGTACGCATTTTTACGCTTTTCCGTAGAAAAGTATATTTTCTCACTCGAAAAAATTTGTTGAATCAAAATCTCACCTTTAAGTTTTTAAATTAATATTTCTAAATTTTTTATCCTATTCTGGACATTTAATTTATTATTTTATTCTAATTAAACGACTAATAAATTTTTGGTTCTTAAATTAAAAATGTGTGGCTGTATTTGAAGAGATCTGAAATGCTTGAATCTTGCGGAAGTAGAAGAAGAATCTTCATGAATTGAAGTTTAAAGAAGTATTATAAGATTTCGATCATCAATTCCTTAGAGTAGTGAAAAATAAAATAAAAAAAGGTAAGATCAAAAAATAAAAGTTCCAAGGCTCTGACCACCAATGATTGGGATCCAATTATGTGTCTATGGTGTTTTTGTTCTAAGGATAGACTTGGGTCAGTAAATCCGTGGGGTGCTTTATTACCTGGTAACTTGGGCCAACTGGACCGAGGTCATCGATTAAAAGTCCGTTTAAAGAGTTGCCTTAAGAAAAAATATTTAGAAGTCCAAAGAGGCTCTGGGCATCGATGTCTGGATCGAAACCCTATTTATATGTGCTTGAGGAGTGATTGTGCCAAGGAAAACCCACTAAAAGTGGCCATGTGACAGAACCCTTAGAGTAAAAAACCACGAAGATCTTTTTTCTAATTCAAATAAAAAGTAACTGCCTCCAAGTCATACAAATTCAAAAGAAATCTCATAATATATTCGAATTACATTTTCTAAAAATTCCTAATCCTAAGTATGCAAGATTCATGAAGGATAAGAGAAGTCAAGTGTAACCATAAATAATTATCATAAACCCCACTTTTGTTTTCAATCTTAAAAGACTTTCAAATCTTTTTCATTAAGCTAAACTCCGTTTATCTTTCTTTTTTCTTGAGGACAAGCAAAGTTTTAAGTGTGGTGTTGTGATGACACGTCATCTTAAGCAATTTTTAGGATTCTTTTTTTCTTTATTTTCTTAGGTTTTTAATTAAATTTCTTATGATTTCCCGTAGAATTTAATAATTAATCAAATATTTGGAGTTGGGATAGTATTTTTATATTTTAAAAAATTTTGGGCTAAAAAATGGCAAGAATCGATGCCTTTTCACCAAGAAAGCATAAAGAAAATAGAAGCGTGCCCCAATAAGCATGGCCCAAAAAGCATGGCCTGAGGAACTTAAGCCACACAAGCAAATGGCGGACACAAGGCCCATGCCCCACGGCCTCCTTCCTAGCCCTAATCTCTTCATGCTCAAGTGGTCATAACTTGAGCTATAGAGATCCAAATGAGGCGGTTAGAGTTGCGTTGGAATGCTAGCATCCAGCACTTAAGAATGATATGCATATGTCTATAGTAGACATTTAGTTTCAGCCTTGTACCACCATTATCATTGGGATACAAAAAAATAGCACCCCACACAACTCAAAATGCAAGCCCAGTGTATTCCAACTCTCAGGATGCAACAATTAAGGCCCAAACTTAATTATCCACATCATCAAAAGCCTCAATCACATTCAGAAGAGTTGAAGATCTAGAAGATTAGTTATTAATTCTCTTTAGAATCATAAAAGATTTGGTATTAGTATTTGATTTGAATTGTCCTTTTTAAATTTGAATTAAAGTCAATAGATTATCTTTCTCTCCGAAAGATAAGCAGTTATCCTATCTCTCCTAAAGATAAGATTAGTTTTTAGTTTTGAATTTGAATTCTAGAACTTAGTGGTAGCACGAATCCCCACACTTTTGTACTATTGTACTAGCAAGTACACTGGGTCATCCAAGTAATACCTGAGTGAGTCAAGGTCGATCCCACGAGGATTGTGGCTTGAAGTAATCTATGGTTATCTTGTAGATCTTAGTCAGGCAGATCAGAAGACTTGGTTGTTGGATACGGAGTTGTATTAGGATTATGGGTTAAATAATAGGAATAGAGTTGACTTGAAAGGGATAAAACCAATTGGATTAAATCAGTGAGACGAATAGAGTTGAGGATTGGAGTTGCTTTGTCTTTCTGAATTAACTCTGGTAGTACTGTTTC
Organism: Arachis hypogaea; assembly: GCF_003086295.3. NCBI lineage: Eukaryota > Viridiplantae > Streptophyta > Magnoliopsida > Fabales > Fabaceae > Arachis > Arachis hypogaea. Next base: position 96,115,015 of record NC_092050.1, on the reverse strand, counting down.
TTTTACTTGTGAGTGATTTCTTCAATGGATGGTTGTATGTGATTGATACTGGTTTGAGCAGCTGCCAATACTCCTCTAGATCTGAACCCCAGGTTTAGTGCAGATCCATTCTGATTGAGGGTGAAGCTCGTACAGGCCATTCTCCTTAATGATCCTACTCAAAACGCCACAGACAAAGTCGAATCTTCCGAATCAGAGAACGCTGCTTTTATGGATTCTAGCCTCTACCACAGAGACCCTAATCTCCCTAGAAATCGGCTGAACTGATGTCTCGAGAAGTCCCCAATGAAGTCGTAGATTAGCCGTCTGAGAGAGGCATATTCAAGCTGTTGGTTCATCATTGTCCGTTTTAAGAGGCATTCTGAACCCAAGTAAACGCGGGTGTTTATCAGGCACGTTCGTCTTAATGTGATGAATAGAGCTAATTTGTCAGATCATTCTATTCACCACGATGAAGTACGAATATACATCTTAGAATTAGTCAAACATGGATCGAAGAGAAACAGTAGTACTTTTATTAATTCATAGGACTCAGCAGGGCTCCTCCCCTCAACCTAGGAGGTTTAGAAACTCATACTGAAAGTAAAATACAAGGGAAAACAAAAATAGGGCTGAATAGTATGCGTGATGTTTGTAGATTATGTAAAATACACTTTAAATACTAAACAGATGACTAGTAAGGATAAAACAGTCTATTTAGTGCTAAAATCCACTTCTAGGGCCCACTTGGTGAATGTTTGGGCTGAGCTTTGATGAGATCCACTTGCTATGAGGCTTTTTAGGGGTGAAATGCTGGCTAGGGGGTCCTCATTGGGCGTTTGGATGCCGGTCTCTGCTCTTGGGCGCTGGACGCCAGGAAGGGGGCAAGAAGCTGGCATTGGACGCCTATTTTGGGCCTTCTAATCTGAAGCAAATTATATATTGCTGGAAAGCTCTAGAAGTCAGCTTTCCATAGCCGTTGCGAGCGCTCCATTTTGACTTTTGTAGCTCTGGAAAAGCTCTTCCGAGTGCAGGCAGGTCAGATCCAGACAGCTGATGTGTATTTTCGGAAAACGAATTCCAAACACACAAATCTAACCGGCAAGTGCACCGGGTCGCATCAAGTAATAAAACTCACGGGAGTGAGGTCGATCCCACAGGGATTGAAGGATTGAGCAATTTTAGTTTAGTGGTTGATTTAGTCAAGCGAATCAAGAGTTGATTTGAGTGATTTGTATTTGACAGAAGCTAAATTGCATGAAATTAAAAAGGGAGAGGGACAATTGACAAGAATTTAAAGTGCAGAGAAATTAAAGAGGCTGAATCTTAAAGTGCAAGTAATATAAATTGCAGAAACTTAGATTGCAAGAAATGTAAATTGTAGAATCTTAAAGTGCAAGAAATGTAAATGGCTTGAATTGTAAAGGGAATTGGGAATTGGATTTGCAGAAATTAAACAGAGAAAAGTAAATCTCAACAAGCAGAGAAGTAAAAGAGGAATTAAAATGAAACAGATCTCAACTGGAAACGTAAATTTCTTGAAGAAGCGTTCAACAGAGAAATTAAAATGAAAACTCCAAATCTCAGGACCCAAGAGACTAGATAACCAAGTCTAGATCTCAATGCCTTCCTAGATCCAAATTCAGAATCCAATTGCAAGAGAAGTAAAGATCAAGCAGTAGAAGAAAGGAATGCAAATATAAATTTCTCAGAAAGTGCAGTAAATGAAACAGAGAGATCTCAGGGTGAGATTGAAATAGAATTTCTTCAATTCTCCAACACCCAAGATTCAAACAAAGAGTAATTGCAATTGAAAACAAGAAAACTAAGAGGAAAAGAATTCAATTCTCCTACTCCGAAACTCAGAAACTCCAAACAATTCAAAACCAAAAGCTCTCCAAAACTACTCAGCAAAACTCCCTCGAAAGCCCCCCTAAAACTTAAATCCTAAGCTATTTATACACTTTCTTCAAATGGTCTTCAAGCCTTGAATTGGGCCTTTGCTCTTGATGTTATTGGGTTGATAAAGGCCTTGGTTGATTGCTCTTGGAGTTGGAGAAAGATCCATTGTGAACCGGGTTGTAAATCATAAAAGCTTGAGTAAAAGTTTGAGGCAAACTTTTACTCAAACTTTTTATACCAGCTGCCCTCTTTTTGCTGATACCAATGTTTGGGCTAAAGTTTGAGGTCAAACTTTTGCTCAAACGTTGGTTCCCTTGTGTATATGTGTGGCGCCAACGTTTGCCAAAAAGCTTGAGGCAAACGTTGGCGCAAGCTTTTCTCCTCTAGGGTGTGCAAGTGTGGCGCCAACTTTTGCCAAAAAGCTTGAGGCAAACGTTGGCGCAAGCTTTTCTCCTCCAGGGTGTTGGTTTTGTGATGCCAACATTTGTCAAAAAGTTTGAGGCAAACATTGGCTCAAGCTTTTTCCTCCAGGGTGTTTTCAATTCTTCTAAAAGTTTGAGCTAAAGTTTAAGGCAAACTTTGGCTCAAACCTTTTTCCTCTGGGATGTTTTCAACTCTTCCAAAAGTTTGAGCTAAAGTTTGAGGTAAACTTTGGCTCAAACTTTTTGTTCTCTCTTGCTCCTAGCCATTCCTTCTTCCTTCAACCTTCTTCAAAACTCTTTTCACCTATCATCAATCAATCAAAACAATCAAAGCTATGCTCCAAATCATGAGATTGTATTTCTTTCATAATATATGACAATTATAGCACAAAATCTCATGATATTGCATTAATTCATCAATGGTTGATTGAATCAAAGGAAACATGAAAATCTACCCAATTGGCTTGCTTATGGCTTAAGAAAGTGCATAAAATCAATTGAAAACAAAAGAAAAAGACTAGTGAAACTAGGCTAAGATGACTTGTCATCACAACACCAAACTTAAAGCTTGCTTGTCCCCAAGCAAGAAAAGAATTATTGAGAAGAAAGAATGAAATGGAAGAGGATGTTCATGCTAGCAGAGTATTATTGGTAGTTCATGGGGTTTTATGTGGATAAGTAAACACTCACTTCTTATTGATTTTTAGGCCTAGAAAGTCTCCTTCAAGCATCAAGCAACACACTGCTATGACCTCTCATTATTCCTTTGTCCTTGACTATTATTTTTTTTTATAAGCTTTAGTTCAGTGTCATGTGTAGCAAGTTCATTTCTTTCTTTATACTTGACACATTATTCACTATAGACACTTGGCTCACTGATGGGATATTTTCGCGGAAAAACAAATTTCTCCAAAACACCCAAACTTAACCGGCAAGTTCACCGGGTCGCATCAAGTAATAATAACTCACGGGAGTGAGGTCGATCCCACAGGGATTGAAGGATTGAGCAATTTTAGTTTAGTGGTTGATTTAGTCAAGCGAATCAAGATTTGGTTGAGAGATTTGTGATTTGTAGAATTTAAATTGCATAGAAAGTAAAGGGAATGGGTAATTGGCATGAAATTAAAGAGAACAGGAATTAAAGTGCTGAATCTTAAAGAACAAGAAATTAAATGGCAGAAACTTAGAACGCAAGAAATGTAAATTGCAAAATCTTAAAGTGCAAGAAATGTAAATGGCTTGAATTGTAAAGGGAATGGGGAGTTGGATTTGCAGAAATTAAACAAGGAAATGTAAAATTGCAACAAGCAGATGAATAGAAGAACACTTGGATTGAATCAGATCTAGGAACAGAATTGTAAATGAGCATGAAGAATGGGAAATGGGAAATCCGGATCTCAGGACCCAAGAGACTAGAAAACCAAGTCTAGATCTCAATGCCTTCCTAGATCCAACAAGAACAATTGCAAAGAAAGTAGATGAAGAACAATTAACCGAAACTGAAATTCAATTAAGCAGAAAATTAAACAAGATTCCAAGGTGAGATTGAAACAGAATTTCATCAATTCTCCATCCAAAATCCAAGACAAGAAAAGTAAAGAGTGCTGGGCAAGAACAAGGAAGAAGAGAGATCAATTCTCCTCCCAAATTCTCTTAAATTAAAATAACAATGCTAAGAAATGTAAAGGTGAGTTCTCAATCAAACCAGAAAAGAAAGCTCTTCTGAAAACTCCAAGGGAAACTCCCTTAAAACTTAAATTCTAATCTATTTATACACTTTCTTCAAATGGTCTTCAAGCCTTCAATTGGGCCTTTGCTCTTGGTGGAGTTGGGTTGAGAGAGGCCTTGGTTGATTGCTCTTGGAGTTTGGAGAAGAACCGAATTGAACCGGGTTGGAATCATGAAAGCTTGAGTAAAAGTTAGGGTCTAACTTTTGCTCCAACTTTTCACATCAGCACCCTTGTTTTGCTGATACCAACGTTGGGGCAAAAGTTAGGGGTCTAACTTTTGCTCCAACGTTGGCCTCCCCTTAGTTATTCATGGCGCCAACGTTAGCCAGAAAGTTAGGGGCTAACGTTGGCGCAAACTTTTGCTAGCCCAGGGAGTTTTTCAAGCGCCAACGTTAGCCAAAAAGTTAGGGGCTAACGTTGGCGCAAACTTTTGGTGCATCCAGGGAGTGTTTTTCATGCCAAAAGTTAGCCAAAAAGTTAGGGGCTAACTTTTGCTCCAGCTTTTGCTTCCTGGTTCATAATTAATTCAAGACTCAAGTCATTCCTCCTAGCCATTCCTTCTTGCATCAACCTTTCTCCAAGCTTTCTTCACCTATCATTAATCAACCAAACACATCAAAGCTATGCTCAAAATCATGAGATATTCATTCTTTCATAATATGTGACATTTATAGCATAAAACCTCATGAAATGGCATGAATTCATACATGGTTGATTAAATCAAAGGAAACATGAAAATCTACCAAATTGGCTTGCTTTTGGCTCAAGAAAGTGCATAATTCAATTGAAAACAAAAGAAAAAGGCTAGTGAAACTAGGCTAAGATGACTTGTCATCACAACACCAAACTTAAAGCTTGCTTGTCCCCAAGCAAGAAATGAATTATGCTCAATGGTTCGTTCATTTAAGATGGATTGAAGAACAACTTGTCAGGTCCTGTGAGTGAAGTGATCAAGTGTCAGTGGGGTAAACTCTAAATCATATGCTCATGCAAGGGCTTCAGTGCTCACTAGTCCTCACATATTGGGAGTCTTAGGTCTTAGGATTTTCATCCAAATGGTATCATGGAGATCTCTTTATATGTAGTCACCTTGAAGCAGCTTATAGTTTCTTTGCTTTGGCCTTGACTCTAAGTGTCATGTCTCAAAGCGGCTCTTTAGATAAGCTTTCAATCAATACTCCTAAACCAGTTGGTTTTAAGGTATTAGGTGTTGAAGCACCCCTAAGGATTTACTTGCTCAAGCCTCTTTCTTTGACACAACTCAACCACAAGCATTTTACTAGGCTAACAACTCTTTGAGTCATTGTTTCTTCTTTCTTTTCTGCCTAGTAATTGATGCTCAGAGCCTTGGGCCATGTGCTTTTTGTCTTTGTATTTTCTTTTCTTTCTTTTGTTTTGTTTGCTGCTTCTTGGATCAATAAATTTTTGAGAATCTCCACAATACTTCTTTGAACTTCATGTCCTGCCTATGAGCTCCCATGCAAGTTTTCACAAGCATGCAACCTCAATACACATTCATACAACTAGAACCACCACTTCTCCTAATCTTTTGCTTGCCTCAAAATTGTTTAATTCCTCAATCCTTCTTTTCAAAGAACTTTCATGTGATGCAATTTTTTTTTGAACATTGAGTGCAAACAAGTTTTGAAGAGAAAAATGTTGTGAATGATCAAGCATCTTGCTTATTGAATTACAGAAAAGAAACCATGCTAAACAGACAGATAATCAGGGAAACTAAACCACTCTCAATCATAGCAGTGTTTGATGTAAGATAATCACTTAACAATACAACCTTTTGGAGTTCACTTGCTTTCCTTCTTCTCATCATCATCATTGCTGGCCTTTAGGTTCATCTTTTGTTTCTTTGGTTGATGATGCTTAATCCTTCCAAAAGCTTGTATGGACCTCTGCAATGATATTGGAAGTTGCTTGTTCCCCAAGCACTTGGAAACAATGGTTAGTCTGGCTGATTTATTTATGGGCTTTTGAACTTACTTTGGTGTGGGAACACCAAACTTAGTACCTTGCCAATGGTTTTCATGTGCATCAGATTAACCATGTGTAAAACTCTTTTTCTTTTTCAAAAGTGACAAAACTGAAAACTAGGAAATAGCAGAATAGTTAACTAGTTCATCCAACATGCTTGAAGCCAGCATTATGCAGAAAGTGAGAATGTGTTTTATAATGGGATTTTGGTGAAACACCAAACTTAGAATCCTGCATTCTCCTTTAGATTGTTTTGGTGTGCAACACCAAACTTAGCTTCTTGCATTATAGATAAAACTAATTAACCTTTTTTATTAAAATAGTTATGAACAGAAAACTACCTCACGTTGGGTTGCCTCCCAACAAGCGCTCTTTTATTGTCACTAGCTTGACATCCTTCACTCTGTGCTCATGGAAGTTGAGGCTTCTGTTGCCTTAGGTTTCCTCCTCTTGCTATGGGCTTCCTTCCCTCTGTTTCTCTTTCTATAGCCTTCTTACTTTCCTCCATGACTCCCTTCTCTTTCAACACAGCATCCTTTTCATGGCTATTTGGGTTCAGAGTCCCTTTCTTCTCACCCAATTCAGCAAGGTTTTGAACTAGTTGTTCCATCTGCCTTTCAAGTCTTCTGAGTGAGGCCTCTTGGTTCTTGCTTATCATCTCTTGATGTTTCTTTATTTCTTCCTGCTCTATTGCCATCATTTCTTGAATTTTTATGGACCTCTCCATCAGCATTTCTAGAATATAGATTCTTTGAAAGGTTGGGAGTGGTTGTGGCTGTGTCAATTGTGGTGGTCGATGAAGGTCATTTTGGGCGAATGGTGAGGTAGGACGGGGTTGGAAGTGCGTGTGATTGTTGTTGTGGGGGTGTGTTTTAAGTTGATTTTTGAAGCTGGGATTGTTGCTGTTGAAGTCCCTTGGTCTTTGGTTTTGGTTCTCAACCCCCCTCCCATTAAAATGAGTTCTCCAAGGTGGATTGTACACATCATTCTGAGGCCTGTGTTGGAGCATGCTAGAGTGATTGCTTGGAGACTGTAGTTGCTCATAACTTTGTTGCTCATGGTTAATGGCCCCAAAACTGTGTTCAGCTTGATTACACCCATATGAGCTTTGAGTCAGGTTGTATGTATGTACTACAGCATGTCTCAACTCAGTGATTTTTCTAGCCATCATGTCTAGTTGTTGTAGAGTCTGCTGATGCATCTGCTTGTTTTGGCTTATGACTGCACAAGCACCTTCAATTTCTTTCTCTTGTGTGAATGGATGCACTTCTGCCTCTGGCTTAACAACTCTCTGTGATGGGTTCAACTTGACTAGGAGTCCACTCATCAGTTCTTCCCATCCGATAATGCTTCCTTGTGGAAAAGCTTCAAACCATTGGGCAACATAATTCATGGCTATGGATAGTTGCTTCGAACTACGGGTTACATTATCATCCAAGGTGGGGATATTACTCTCATGATTGCTAGCATTTGTTGAGTTCCCCTCCATGATCTGCACACTCACAAACAATTCAAGTGATGATTTGAATATTTTCAAGCTCAGAATGTGATTCAGAAGGTTAGCTGGCACAAAGTATCAAACAGTTGATGGACTTGGGAGATTAGTGGCAGAAATTGCTTCTCTTGTGTAAGCAAGAGCATTGCATAGAGCCAGAAATTTCCCGGAAAACTTCACTTTGTTGCTAAAGCGAGGTTTCAGTCATCTCAGGCAAAAATTCAAACAGTTAGTGGGTTAATTGAAAATTAAAGGAACAAAAAATAAAAATGCTAGATCTAGATCACCACCTCACTTAATCATTGTCAATCTAATCAATCCCCGGCAACGGCGCCAAAAACTTGATGGGATATTTTCGCGGAAAAACGAATTTCTCCAAAACACCCAAACTTAACCGGCAAGTGCACCGGGTCGCATCAAGTAATAATAACTCACGGGAGTGAGGTCGATCCCACAGGGATTGAAGGATTGAGCAATTTTAGTTTAGTGGTTGATTTAGTCAAGCGAATCAAGATTTGGTTGAGAGATTTGTGATTTGCAGAATTTAAATTGCATAGAAAGTAAAGGGAATGGGTAATTGGCATGAAATTAAAGAGAACAGGAATTAAAGTGCTAAATCTTAAAGAACAAGAAATTAAATGGCAGAAACTTAGAACGCAAGAAATGTAAATTGCAAAATCTTAAAGTGCAAGAAATGTAAATGGCTTGAATTGTAAAGGGAATGGGGAGTTGGATTTGCAGAAATTAAACAAGGAAATGTAAAATTACAACAAGCAGATGAATAGAAGAACACTTGGATTGAATCAGATCTAGAAACAGAATTGTAAATGAGCATGAAAACAGTAAACAGGGAATGGGAAATGGGAAATCCGGATCTCAGGACCCAAGAGACTAGAAAACCAAGTCTAGATCTCAATGCCTTCCTAGATCCAACAAGAACAATTGCAAAGGAAATTGTAAATTGCAAAGAAAGTAGATGAAGAACAATTAACCGAAACTGAAATTCAATTAAGCAGAAAATTAAACAAGATTCCAAGGTGAGATTGAAACAGAATTTCTTCAATTCTCCCCCCAAAATCCAAGACAAGAAAAGTAAAGAGTGCTGGGCAAGAACAAGGAAGAAGAGAGATCAATTCTCCTCCCAAATTCTCTTGAATTAAAACAACAATGCTAAGAAATGTAAAGGTGAGCTCTCAATCAAACCAGAAAAGAAAGCTCTTCTGAAAACTCCAAGGGAAGCTCCCTTAAAACTTAAATTCTAATCTATTTATACACTTTCTTCAAATGGTCTTCAAGCCTTCAACTGGGCCTTTGCTCTTGGTGGAATTGGGTTGAGAGAGGCCTTGGTTGATTGCTCTTGGAGTTTGGAGAAGAACCGAATTGAACCGGGTTGGAATCATGAAAGCTTGAGTAAAAGTTAGGGTCTAACTTTTGCTCCAACTTTTTACATCAGCACCCTTGTTTTGCTGATACCAATGTTGGGGCAAAAGTTAGGGGTCTAACGTTTGCTCCAACGTTGGCCTCCCATTAGTTATTCATGGCGCCAACGTTAGCCAGAAAGTTAGGGGCTAACGTTGGCGCAAACTTTTGCTAGCCCAGGGAGTTTTTCAAGCGCCAACGTTAGCCAAAAAGTTAGGGGCTAACGTTGGCGCAAACTTTTGGTGCATCCAGGGAGTGTTTTTCATGCCAAAAGTTAGCCAAAAAGTTAGGGGCTAACTTTTGCTCCAGCTTTTGCTTCCTGGTTCATAATTAATTCAAGACTCAAGTCATTCCTCCTAGCCATTCCTTCTTGCATCAACCTTTCTCCAAGCTTTCTTCACCTATCATTAATCAACCAAATACATCAAAGCTATGCTCAAAATCATGAGATATTCATTCTTTCATAATATGTGACATTTATAGCATAAAACCTCATGAAATGGCATGAATTCATACATGGTTGATTAAATCAAAGGAAACATGAAAATCTACCAAATTGGCTTGCTTTTGGCTCTAGAAAGTGCATAATTCAATTGAAAACAAAAGAAAAAGGCTAGTGAAACTAGGCTAAGATGACTTGTCATCACTCACATTCCTTCTTAAAACATTGATGCGCAGCACCTCTTTGGGTTACTAAATGCCTTGTAGTTAGGTTGCTCTTGATAGTGGACTTTCAGCTGATGATCCGAGGTTAGTTAACCCAAGTCACCAAGTGTTGATGCACTCCAAAGAACTTAATAATCCAAGCAGATCCTAGTACAAAGACACCACAGGCATATATTCTAAGGTTCAAGCTATTGGTGTCTAGCTTTGTTTCTTTTTATTTTCTTTTGTTTTATTGCCACTCTTTGGCTATTTCTTTTCTCTTTTTGTTTTTCTTTTTAACCAAGAACTTTTATTTGATTGAGATTCATAGACAGTAGGCCACTTTCTACTTAGAAGGAGACATCCTAGTTCTGTTATTCACTAAAAGTGAGCTATCATACAATCACACATACATACCACCACTTACTTTTATTGTACTTCTATCTAACAAAGAACTATCTTAGTTCACATTCAAACATTTCTTTTATTGAATTAAAGATGCAGGGGACAAAGCATGCTTTTTGTTAAGTGAAAGTAAACATACAATCATACACTTAGGCTAGCTTACTTATTTGAAATTGAAACAGAAATGATGCCAAGACTACTAAACTAACAGTTACTGTTAAGATGGGCATATTCACACTTCCAATTTAGAGCAATTCAATGCTGATGGAGTTAAGTGACAATACAACCTCTTGGTGGCTTCTTCTTCTTTCTCTTAGCTAATGGTGTGTAGTCCTCCCAAGAGAGTGATTGAATTCCTACAGTGTTAATGAAAGTTGCTTGTTTCTCAAGCCCTTAGGTGACTGGTTAGTGTGCAAGACTTTCTTGTAGGCTTTTGAACTTACTTTGGTGTGTGAACACTAAATTTAGTCCCTTGCCGTGTTTCTTATGCATTAAAATAACCATATGTGAAAATCTAAGTCTTTGCTAAAGGTAATAAAACTAAAAACTAGAAACAGACAATGATTAAATGATTTATCAGATTGCTTGGAGCTAGTAACCCTTTGTGCAGAAGGTGAGAATATGCTTTTAAATGAGATTTTGGTGGAACACCAAACTTAGAATCCTTTATTCTCCCTTAAATTGTTTTGGTGTGAAACACCAAACTTAGCTCCTTGCAATACATACCAATCATTTAACCTTTTTATTGAAATAGCTATGAAAAGAAAATTACCTCAGGTTGGGTTGCCTCCCAACAAGTGCTTCTTTATTGTCATTAGCTTGACATCCTTCAATTCTTTTCAAGAAGGTTGTAGGCTCTGAACCTCTTTTTCCTTATCCCATTTTCCTCCCAAGTACAGCTTTGCTCTGTGACCATTTGCTGTGAATTGACTATTTGTTGCTTCATCTAGCAATTCAATATTCCCATAAGGAAAAACCTTTGTCACCAAGTATGGGCCAGTCCACTTAGACTTAAGTTTGCCAGGGAATATCTTAAGCCTTGAGTTATACAGGAGCACTTGCTGTCCTGGCTTGAACTCCTTCTTTGTGATCTTCTTATCGTGCCACCTCTTAGCTCTTTCCTTGTATATCTTAGCACTCTCATAGGCTTCTAGTCTGAATTCATCCAACTCATTTAGTTGTAACAACCTTTTCTCTCCTGCAGCTTGGGAATCAAGGTTGAGGAGTTTAGTGGCCCAAAAGGCTCTGTGTTCAAGCTCTACAGGGAGGTGGCAGGATTTGCCATACAATAGCTGAAAGGGTGACTTGCCAATAGGAGTTTTGAAAGCTGTCCTATATGCCCATAATGCATCTTCTAGCTTCCTAGCCCAATCTTTTCTTATGCTTCCCACTGTTTTCTCTAGGATCTTCTTTAATTCCCTATTTGCTAGTTCAGCCTGGCCATTAGTCTGAGGGTGGTAAGGTGTGGCTACTTTATGGATTACTCCATATTTGTGGAGGAGTTTCTCCATTTGTTTGTTGCAAAAGTGACCACCACCATCACTAACAAGACCCTTGGGCACTCCATATCTTGTGAAAATGTGCTTTTTAAGGAATTGGAGGACAATCTGTGCATCACAAGTGGTTGTGGCTATAGCTTCCACCCACTTTGAGACGTACTCCACTGCTACTAAGATATATCTGAAAGAATAGGAAGGGGAAAAGGGTCCCATGAAATCAATTCCCCATAGATCAAATAATTCCAATTCCAAGATGAAGTTTTGAGGCATCTCATTCCTTCTTGTCAGTCCTCCTGCTCTCTGGCATTCATTACATTGGTGAACATACTCTCTGGCATCCTTGAAGATAGTTGGCCAATAGAAGCCACTCTGCAGTATCTTTGCAGCTGTTCTTTCTGGGCCAAAGTGTCCACCATAAGCTGAACCATGGCAATGCCACAAGATATCCCTCATTTCACTCTTAGGAACACACCTTCTAATTACTCCATCAGAACATCTCTTGTACAGGAAGGGTTCATCCCATAAAAATTTCCTTCCCTCATTGATTAACTTCTTTACTTGTTGCTTAGAGAACTCTTGAGGTATCTTCCTTCCCACTTTGTAGTTTGCTATGTCAGCAAACCAAGGTGCTTGCTGGATCTGCAAAAGGTGCTCATCTGGGAAGCTTTCATTCATGGGCTGGGAGGCTTTTTGAATTGTTTCTTGTGGTAGCCTTGACAAATGATCAGCAACCCGGTTCTCAGTGCCCTTCCTGTCCTTTACCTCAATATCAAACTCTTGTAGGAGTAATATCCACCTGATAAGTCTTGGTTTAACATCCTGCTTTGACATCAAATACTTAAGGGCAGCATGGTCAGCATAAACCACAATTTTGGATCCTATCAAGTATGATCTAAACTTATCAAATGCATAGACTACAGCTAACAATTCTTTTTCTATTGTGGTGTAATTTTTTTGGGCCTCATTCAACACTTTACTTGCATAATATATGACATGATGCAGGTTTCCCTTCTTTTGTCCAAGTACAGCACCAATTGCAAGGTCACTTGCATCACACATGAGTTCAAAAGGCAGTTTCCAATCTGGGGGTGTGATGATTGGTGCTGTTGTGAGTCTGTTTTTTAAAGTTTTAAAGGCATGCCGGCAGTTTTCATCAAACACAAAAGGATTATCTAGCATTAATAGATTACTCAAAGGCTTGGCTATTTTTGAAAAATCCTTGATAAATCTTCTATAAAATCCTGCATGCCCCAAGAAACTTCTAACAGATTTCACATTAGCTGGTGGAGAGAGTTTTTCTATGATCTTAACCTTTGCCTTGTCAACCTCTATCCCTTTTCTTGAAACCTTATGACCAAGAACAATTCCCTCGGGTACCATGAAATGGCACTTCTCCCAGTTCAAAACCAAATTACTTTCTTGGCATCGTTTCAAGACAAGAGTTAGATGGTTCAGGCAAGTGTTGAAATTATCACCAAAAATAGAAAAGTCGTCCATGAAGACCTCTAAAAATATTTCAACCATATCAGAGAAAATGGAAAGCATACACCTCTGAAATGTGGCTGGGGCGTTGCATAACCCAAATGGCATCCTCCTGTATGCAAAAACTCCGAATGGACATGTGAAGGCGGTCTTCTCTTGGTCCTTGGGATCTACCACGATTTGATTGTACCCAGAATACCCGTCCAAAAAGCAATAATAGGCATGGCCGGCCAATCTTTCCAGCATCTGATCAATAAATGGGAGAGGGAAATGATCTTTCCTTGTGACATCATTCAATCTTCTATAGTCTATGCACATTCTCCACCCAGTCACTGTTCTAGTAGGGATCAACTCATTCTTCTCATTAGTGATGACCGTCATTCCTCCTTTCTTTGGTACAACTTGAACCGGGCTCACCCATGAGCTGTCAGATATTGGGAAGATTATCCCTGCATTCCACAACTTCATTACTTCCTTCTGGACAACTTCCTTCATTGTGGGATTTAGCCTTCTTTGAGGTTGAACCACTGGTTTGGAATTATCCTCCAAGAGGATCTTATGCATACACACTGCAGGGCTGATGCCTTTCAGATCATCAATGGTCCATCCCAAAGCATCTTTGTGAGCTTTGAGTACATCAAGAAGTTCTCCTTCTTCCTTTTTTGTCAGGGATGAAGTAATGATCACTGGGAAGCTTTCCGATGTGCCAAGGAATGCATATTTGAGATGGGTGGGTAATGGCTTCAGTTCTTGTTTTCGTACTTCTTCCTTCTTGTCTTGTTTTTCATCTTGCTCAATAGAAGTCTCAGCTACTTGTTCCTCTGTTGTCCCTTGATTTCCTTCATGCTCTTGAGGATTTTCTTCCAGCATTTCTTCCACCAAACTCTCTATCATATCCACTCTCATGTAATCCTCTTGCTCAGGAATGTGTTGCATTGACTTGAAAACATTTATGACCATTTGTTCATTGTGGACCCTGAGATCATTTCTCCTTTTTCTACATCAATGATGGCTCTTGCTGTAGCTAGAAATGGCCTTCCTAAAATGATTGAATTGTTTCCTTCCTCTTCAGTATCCAAAATCACAAAATCTGCTGGGAAAATAAACTCTCCAACCTTCACCAACAGATTCTCCACAATTCCATTGGGTGTTTTGATTGATCTGTCAGCCATGACCAACGACATCCTGGTGGGTTTAAGTTCTTCTATGGCAAGCTTTCTCATTATTGAGAGAGGCATTAAGTTGATACTGGCACCAAGGTCACAGAGAGCTTTGTTGAGAACTATTCTGCCAATGGTGCATGAGACTACAAAGCTTCCTGGATCCTTGAGTTTTGGTGGAATTCCCCTTTGAATCACAGCACTGCATTCCTCGGTGAGTAACACGGTTTCCTTCTCAAGCCAACTTCTTTTCTTATTGATAAGCTCCTTCAAAAACTTGGCATACAGAGGCATTTGCTCAAGTGCTTCAGCTAAGGGAATATTGATTTCCAGCTTTTTGAAAGTCTCAAGGAACTTATGAAAATGTTAGTCCTTAGTCTCTTTGTTGAATCTCTGGCGATATGGCAGTGGAGGTGTGATGCTCTTTCTTACTTGCTGCTGTCCCTGAATCACTTCTTTTGAATTGTGTGGTTGGTTGTTCTTCTCTTTGTGTTTCTCAGTGCTCTTGCTTGGTATCACAACTTGATCCTTGGCTTCATCTGCCTTTGTTTGCTTTTCATCTTCTATTGGTCTTTTGCTGCTCTCTGCTTGCTTCTTTGTAGTGTCATTGTTGCTCATCAATGTTCTCCCACTCCTTAATTGTATCGCCTTGCATTCTTCCTTAGGATTTGGATTGTGTCACTCGGCAGTGAGCTTGAAGGTCTCTCAACAGAAATCTGCTTGGAGATTTGCCCAATCTGCCTCTCTAGGCTCTTCATGAAGGCTTCATAGTTCTTGGTTGTCATTTCCTGGTGTTTCAACATTTTGTCTATCAAAGTTTCCAAGTTAGTGAGTCTTTGAGATTCAGGTGATGCTTGTGGTGGGTTGTGAGATGTGGATGGTGGATGGTGGGCATTTTGGTTGGTGGGTTGGTTATTGGATTGGTAATGGTTGGGGTTGGGGTAGTTGTTTTGAGGTTTTTTGTAAGGGTTTTGGATAGTTTGCTGCTGGTTGTGGTTTTGGTTGTTAATTGAAGTGTTTTGGTTTGAGTTCCTCTGCCATGGTTGTTAGTTTTGGTTGTGATTGTCTCCCCATCTGAGGTTTGGGTGGTTCTTCCAAGATGGGTTGTATGTGTCACCATACACTTCATTCTGTCCAGAGTTTTGGTTATGCATGTACTGCACTTGCTCCTGTTGTTGCTCTTCTTGGCTTTCTTCATTCTGCACACATACAGTTGATGGGTGGCTTGTGTTCACAGCTGCTACTTGAAGGCTGTCAATCCTTTTGGCCATTTGTTCAAACTGTTGTTGAATTTGTTGCTGCATCATTTTGTTTTGAGCTAAGATTGAATCTACTCCTTCTAGCTCCATTACTCCTCTCCTTTGTGATGGTTGGCGGTTTCTTTGATGAGCAAAGAAATATTGATTGTTGGCCACCATGTCCACAAGATTCTGGGCTTCCTCAGCAGTTTTCATCAGTTGTAGTGAACCTCCAGTAGAATGATCTAATGCCTCTTGAGATTTCAATGTCAGGCCTTCATAGAAATTTTGCAGCACGTCCCATTCATTGAACATCTCTGGAGGACACTTTCTGATTAAGGCTTTGTACCTCTCCCATGCTTCATACAAGGATTCGGCATCTAATTGTGTGAATGTCTGCACCTCAGTTTTCAGCCTGATGACTCTTTGGGGTGGGTAGAATTTGGCTAGAAATTTAGTCACCAAGTCATCCCAACTAGTGATACTTCCTTGGGGAAAAGTGTCAAGCCATTGTGCGGCCTTGTCCCTTAATGAGAACGGGAACAGCAGATGCTTGTAAGTTTCAGGATTCACGCCATTGGATTTGACAGTGTCACAAATCCTTAAGAAGGTAGATAGATGTTGATTTGGATCCTCCAATGGTCCTCCCCCAAACGAGCAGTTGTTTTGGACCAATGTGATGAGTTGTGGCTTCAGTTCAAAGTTATTTGCATTGACATTAGGGGTGAGAATGCTGCTTCCACAATGTCTAGCATTTGCAAAGGTATAGGAGGCCAGTACTCTCCTCTGTTGTGGGTTATTGTTAACCCCTCCTCCTGGATTAGATGGATCTCCTTCCATCTCGTGATATTCTTCCTCAGATTCTTCCATCTCGTGATATTCTAAGAGTTCTCTGGTCAGTTTCAGATAAAACAGGAATGGATCTCCCTGTACCTGACATACAAACAAAACAAAATAAACACCACCAGTAACACTTCAATCTATTGCTAGAATGAAGTTTAGTTTAAGCAAAATTTTAAACAGTTAGTGTGTCAGTCAAAAATTAGAGAAACAGAAAAGAAAAAGTGCTTGATCTAGATCTCCACTTCACTTAATCATTGTCAATCTATTTCAATCCCTGGCAACGGCGCCAAAAACTTGATGTGTATTTTCGGAAAACGAATTCCAAATACACAAATCTAACCGGCAAGTGCACCGGGTCGCATCAAGTAATAAAACTCACGGGAGTGAGGTCGATCCCACAGGGATTGAAGGATTGAGCAATTTTAGTTTAGTGGTTAATTTAGTCAAGTGAATCAAGAGTTGATTTGAGTGGTTTGTATTCGACAGAAGCTAAATTGCATGAAATTAAAAAGGGAGAGGGACAATTGACAAGAATTTAAAGTGCAGAGAAATTAAAGAGGCTGAATCTTAAAGTGCAAGTAATATAAATTGCAGAAACTTAGATCGCAAGAAATGTAAATTGCAGAATCTTAAAGTGCAAGAAATGTAAATGGCTTGAATTGTAAAGGGAATTGGGAATTGGATTTGCAGAAATTAAACAGAGAAAAGTAAATCTCAAAAAGCAGAGAAGTAAAAGAGGAATTAAAATGAAACGGATCTCAACTGGAAACGTAAATTGCTTGAAGAAGCGTTCAACAGAGAAATTAAAATGAAAACTCTAGATCTCAGGACCCAAGATACTAGATAACCAAGTCTAGATCTCAATGCCTTCCTAGATCCAAATTCAGAATCCAATTGCAAGAGAAGTAAAGATCAAGCAGTAGAAGAAAGGAATGCAAATATAAATTTCTCAGAAAGTGCAGTAAATGAAACAGAGAGATCTGAGGGTGAGATTGAAACAGAATTTCTTCAATTCTCCAACACCCAAGATTCAAACAAAGAGTAATTGCAATTGAAAACAAGAAAACTAAGTGGAATAGAATTCAATTCTCCTACTCCGAAACTCAGAAACTCCAAACAATTCAAAACCAAAAGCTCTCCAAAACTACTTAGCAAAACTCCCTCAAAAGCCCCCCTAAAACTTAAATCCTAAGCTATTTATACACTTTCTTCAAATGGTCTTCAAGCCTTGAATTGGGCCTTTGCTCTTGATGGAATTGGGTTGATAAAGGCCTTGGTTGATTGCTCTTGGAGTTGGAGAAAGATCTATTGTGAACCGGGTTGTAAATCATAAAAGCTTGAGTAAAAGTTTGAGGCAAACTTTTACTCAAACTTTTTATACCAGCTGCCCTCCTTTTGCTGATACCAACATTTGGGCTAAAGTTTGAGGTCAAACTTTTGCTCAAACGTTGGTTCCCTTGTGTATATGTGTGGCGCCAACGTTTGCCAAAAAGCTTGAGGCAAACGTTGGCGAAAGCTTTTCTCCTCCAGGGTGTGCAAGTGTGGCGCCAACGTTTGCCAAAAAGCTTGAGGAAAACGTTGGCGCAAGCTTTTCTCCTCCAGGGTGTTGGTTTTGTGATGCCAACGTTTGCCAAAAAGTTTGAGGCAAACGTTGGCTCAAGCTTTTTTCTCCAGGGTGTTTTCAATTCTTCCAAAAGTTTGAGCTAAAGTTTGAGGCAAACTTTGGCTCAAACTTTTTTCCTCTGGGATGTTTTCAACTCTTCCAAAAGTTTGAGCTAAAGTTTGAGGCAAACTTTGGCTCAAACTTTTTGTTCTCTCTTGCTCCTAGCCATTCCTTCTTCCTTCAACCTTCTTCAAAACTCTTTTCACCTATCATCAATCAATCAAAACAATCAAAGCTATGCTCCAAATCATGAGATTGTATTTCTTTCATAATATATGACAATTATAGCACAAAATCTCATGATATTGCATTAATTCATCCATGGTTGATTGAATCAAAGGAAACATGGAAATCTACCCAATTGGCTTGCTTATGGCTTAAGAAAGTGCATAAAATCAATTGAAAACAAAAGAAAAAGACTAGTGAAACTAGGCTAAGATGACTTGTCATCAACAGCATCTGCAGTGCTTTCTCTGTCTCTGAATCAGACTTCTGCTCTAACCCCTCAATTTCAGCAAAAAAATACTTGAAATTGTAAAAAACTACAAAAACTCATATTAGGACCCAAAAATGTGAATTTAACACTATAACCTATAAAACTTAATAAAAACTGAATGAAACACACTAAAAACTATATGAAAATGATGCCAAGAAGCATATAAAATATCCACTCATCACAACACCAAACTTAAACAGTTGATTGTCCCCAAGCAACTAAAAACACAGTAGGATAAAAAAAAGAAAATTAAGATACAATAAATTTCAAGTTTCAAATGAAGCTTAGTTACAATCAGATGAGTGGGACTTAGTAGCTTTTTGCTTCTGAATAGTTTTGGCATCTCACTATCCATTAAAACTTAGAATGGTTGGCATCTTTAGGAACTTAGAATCCAGATGATATTATTCAGTCTCTTAGTTAAGTTCTTTATTATTCTTGAACATAGCTTTTTAGAGTCTTGGCCGTGACCCTAAGCACTCTGTTTTCCAGTATTACCGTTGGATACATTCATGCTACAGACACTTTAACTGGGTAAATCTTTTCAGATTGTGACTCAGCTTTGCTAGAGTCCCCAAATAGTGGTGTCCAGAGTTCTTAAACACACTTTTTTTTACTTTGGACCACGACTTTAACCGCTCAGTCTTAAGATTTTCACTTGACACCTTCACACCACAAGCACATGGTTAGTGACAGCTTGTTTGAGCCGCTTAGGCTAGGATTTTATTCCTTTGGGCCTTCCTAACCACTGATGCTCAAAGCCTTGGGCCTTTTACCCTTGCCTTTTGGTTTAAAGGGTTACTGGCTTTTTGCTCTTGCCTTTTGGTTTAAAGAGCTATTGGCTTTTTCTGCTTGCTTTTTCTCTCTATTTTTTTTCTTTTTATTTTTTGCCACTTTTTTTTTTCACATGCAAGCTTTTTTTTCATTTTCTTTTTGCTACTTTTTCTTGCATCAAGAATCAATTTTACTGATTTTTCAGATTACCAATAATACTTTTCCTTTTTCCTTATTTTTCAAGAGCCAACATTCTAAAGTTCCAACTTCAAATATGCACTGTTATTTCATACATTCAGAAAACAAAAGAAATGACATCACATAATTGAACTATTCTTATTATAAAATTGAAATTCATAAATCTCTAAATTCTTTTCAATTAAAAATTTTCTTTTAAGCAAGGTGAGAGATATATGGAACATTTTACAACTTTAAGACATCAATGCAAATGATCATGCAACCAGAACAAGAGAACATATAATAAAATAGACAAAAAATAGAAAAATAACAGGAAAGGAGTAAAAGAGAACGAATCCCCCTGAATGATAGTGGCTAGTGCTCCTCCTTGAGGATCCCATGTAGTGCTTGATCTCTTTAATGTCACTCCTTTGTTTCGGTAAGGCTACTGCATAGGCTCATGTGCATGCTTTCTAGTTTTCTCCATTCTCTTCTTCTATACTCAAGAGTGGTAAAAGTCAAAAATCAAAGGTTTTGCAACACCAAACTTAAGAGTTTTGCTCGTCGTTGAGCAAATATGATCAATGGGGTAGAAGAAGGTGGGGTAGTTGAAGCTTCCGTGGGACTTACTAGTCTTGAGAGGCTAGGGAATTCCAGATTCCTTGCTCTCTTGCACTGGCGTTTGAATGCACAGGGGCTGCTCATGAAGAAGAGGATACCCTGGGGCGTTGAACGCCCAGTAGGGATACCCTGGCTGGCGTTCAACTTTAACACTCCATCCAGAGTGTTCTCTTTTCACTTCTGTGAATTCTGTCTCTTTTCTGAATGCTGCATATGATCATGACCCTAAAAGAAAAACAAAACAAAATAAAAGGAAATAAATAGTTAATTAAGGTTGGGTTGCCACCCAACAAGCGCTTCTTTAGTGTCATTAGCTTGACGGACAACTCCATTCAAGGAAGAAGATAGTCATAGAGGAATAAATCCCTACTCCTTACTGGGAGCTTCCTTCCTGTGCTTGATAAACCCCAATTTTGTGGTTTATATTGTGTAGAATTTGGGGGGTCTTGTAATATTTTTCACACTTATTCACCAGAATTGCATGGTTTTGTGTTCTCTTCTTAATATTGCCTCATGATGGAAAATATGCTTCTTTTACTTTAGAATTGCTATATCTTGATCCTTTTTTATTACCATTCAATGTCGTGACGTGTTTGTTGAGTGATTTCAGAATTTATAGGGCAAAGATGGCCTAGAAGAGAGAAAGAAAGCATGCCCAAGAGGAAGGAACATGAAGATTTGGATTTTGGGAATTTCAGCAGAGGCACGCACGCGCACGCGTGGATGTGGACAGCTGGAAGAAGCGGGCGAAAATCAACGCATCCGCGCAGATTAGAAAAATCCACACCGGTGCGCACGCGTACATGGCGCGCACGCGTGGATCACAAAATCAATCGGCGCGCACGCACGCATGGCGCGCACGCGCGACAAGCTGCACATGACCTCATTAAAGGAAATCGTGCCTGGTGATTTCTGAGGCTGAAGAGGCCCAAATTCAAGCTGGTTCTGCATGGAAAAGACCCAAGGATGCTAGGGGGAAAGGGGGGGATCATTCATTGACACTAAGACACAATTTTAGCTAGTTTTTGGTTCTTGTTATTCTAGAGAGAGAAACCCTTGTTCCTCTCTAGATCTAGTTTAATTTGATCTTCTCTTGTGGAATTTTGAATTGGATCTTGTTAATTACTAGTTTTGATTATTTAATTTGAATCCCTTAGCATAATTTTGTTTAGATCTTGTGTTAGATTTATATTTTCTTGTCAATTGTCATTTTATACTCATTTCATGAATATTGTGAATCTTGAATTGCTAATGTTACATTGATGATTTTCATGATTAATTGTGTTGTTTGAGTGATTGTATATTGATAATTGTTAGTGGGTACTTGTTAATTTCAATTTAATTGCACTTTGAATATGTCTTTTAGTAATGCTTACCATGTGTTTGATGAAATATTTCCCTTGATTATGGAGTAGTTCTCTTTACTCTTGGCCTAGGCTAAGGGAATTGGGTAAACTTGAGTCATTGGGTCTAATGGATTTGATGATTTGGGAACCCTTAGTGGTCAATTATTTGATAGCCATTGACACTAGCCTACTACTAAGTCAATTAGTAGCTAGGTTGGACCTTATGAGTGGATGTTGACTAAACCATTTAACATACTTCAAGTATAGAAGTAGACTTAATGAGTTTGGTTCCTCATAATTGTTAAGATATGGTTATTAGACAAGGATAGTGACCCCAATTCCCATGTCTAGCCAAGAGTTGCTTTATTATTCATATTTGAAAACCCCAAAAATCCTAATTGTTTGTCTTGGTCATAGTTATTTGGTTAGTCTTAGGGTAGAATTATATTGGATGTTATCTTATTAGTTTGAAATTACTCACATCTTGCTTTAGTTGTTTGAATTAGTTTCTTGCATTCCAAGATTACTTGCTTGTTAGGATTCTTAGTTTAATTTCTTGGTCATGACTTGCAACCCCGGAATTCTAACCAATGTTAAAGCACATGTTTGCCCATTCCTTGTGAGACGACCCGAGATTTGAATACTTCGGTTATTTTTATTGGGGTTGAACTTGTGACAACCAATTCCATCAAAATTTGATTCGCAGATTATTTGTCGGTTAAGGGCTATACTTGCAAAGCGAAAATCTTGTGAAATTCCTTACCGACGGTATTCCGTGGCCATCAAATTTTTGGCGTCGTTGCCGGGGAATGGTTGTAACATTTGCCTTGATATTAGTTATTTGAATATGTGAATATTATAGATAGTTTACTTTCTTTCAATACTTAGCTATAGTTTAGATTTCTTTTGTATGTGTGCTATGACTCCCAAGTTTGATGACTCGGTCTCAACTGAATTCTAGCTTAGCCGACTTTGACCCTGAGATTGAAAGAACTTTGTTACATACTCGGCAAGCTAGACGGTGGTTGGACTATATGGCTAGTACTTCGGCCTCTCTTGAGGAACATACCGAATCACTAGACGGTCCCGAGAGGGACTTGGAGTCCGCTACTTCCTATTCTTCTGTTGGCACTACTAATACATCTTTGCATCTTACAGGTGAACCATACATGGCAGAGTGATAAACCCCGATTTTGTGGTTTATCTTGTGCTTAATTTGGGGGATTTTATCACCTTTTCTCACATTTATTCAATGAAATAGCATGGTTTTGCAATTCTCCCTTGATTTGTGCTTAAATGTAAAAACATGCTTTTTAGTCCTTAAAATAGCTAAATTTAAATCACTTTAATTCCATTCGATGCCTTGATATGTTTGTTGAGTGTCAGGTTCATAAGGCAAGTATTGGATGGAAGAAGTGAGGAGAAAAGCATGAAAAGTGGGAGAACTCATGAAGAAATAAAGGAACTGTAAAGCTGTCAAGCCCGACCTCTTTGCACTCAATCGACCATAACTTGAGCTACAGAGGTTAAAATAAAGCGGTTTTAGTTGCGTTGGAAAGCTAGCATCCGGGGCTTCGAAATGATATTAAATTTGCCATATGTTATATCGCGTTCAGGGGCGCGCACGCACCATGTACGCATGCGCGCCGATGCTGCTCGTGGCCCACTAAAGTGAAATCGCCCCCAGCGATTTTGCAGCTCATTTTGGGCCAAATCCAACTCATTTCTGATGCTATTGAATCTAAGGATTGAGGGGGGAATGAACCAAGGAGTCATAATTTAGTTTTCATCATGTTTTAGGGTAGAATTCTAGAGAGAGAAGTTCTCCCTTCTCTCTAGAATTTAGGGTAGTTTAGGTTTAATTTTCTTAAATCCAATTTTCAATTCTTCTTTTGATTTTAATTCTCATTATATTTTAGTGTTCTATATTCTTAATCTTCTTAGTTTTCTTGTTAATTTCCCTTTTATGCTCTCTTTTATGTTCATGGATGCTCTTGTTGGATTTGATTTACATTTAATGAAATTTAATGTTTGATGTTCTTTTATTGTTAATTTGAGTTGTTGATCTTGTCTCCTTACAATTTGTAGTTGATAGATTTTATTATTTCTTGTCATTTATTATGCTTTCCTTTTATGCCTTCCAAGTGTTTGATAAAATGCTTGGTTGGATATTTGAGTAGATTTTGAGCATTCTTGGCTTGGAAAGAATAATTAGGCAATCTTGAGTCATAAAAACCCAACTCATGTTGGTGATCTGGAGTTGTTAGCTAATATTGTTTCCATTGACGCTAATCTTTTGCTAATATAATTAGTAAGTTGATTAGGACTTTTGGATTGAGATTAGCTAGTCTTGTTAGACTTTCTCTCATGGAAGATAACCTATATCTTCTTCCAATGTTGGAGATGACGTAATAAGATAAATTCTTATTTATAATTATGATATGATTGATTAGTCTTGTTTGACATTCTCCCTATTTGTTGGAGTTGACTAAATAAGATGAATGGATCATTGAATGACTAGGATAGAAAGCCTATGATCTCAATTCTTGCCATGAATATCTCTCTTTATTAATTGCTTTCTTTAATTGCTCGATTTACTCTTCTTGTCATTTATTTTATTGCCCCTTCTATCAACCAACCCCCCTTTGTTCCTTTATAGCCAATAATTGAGCATTTCATTGCAATTCCCTGTGAGACGACCCGGAGTTGAAATACTTCGGTTAATTCTTATTTGGGGTTTGTTATTGTGACACAACCAATATTTTTGATTGGGAGGATTGTTTGTTGGTGTAGAACTATACTTACAACGAAAATTCATTAATTTGAGGAAATTCTAGACCGACACGACAATTTTCACTAAATCAAAATGGCACCGTTGCCGGGGAATGGTTGCAACATATGCCTTGATATTGGTTATGTGAATATGTGAATATTGTAGATAGTTTACTTCTTTCAATACTTAGCTATAGTTTAGATTTCTTTTGCATTATTGCTATGACTCTCAAGTTTGATGACTCGGTCTCAACCGAATTCTAGCTTTGCCGATTTTGGTCCCGAGATTGAAAGAACTTTGTTACACACTCGACAAGCTAGACGGCGGTTGGACTATACGCCTAGTACTTTAGCCTCTCTTGAGGAAAATACCGAATCACTAGACGTCACCGAGAGTGACTTGGAGTCCGCTACTTCCTATTCTTCTGTTGGCACTACTAATACATCTTTGCATCCTACAGGTGAGCCACACATGGCGGAGCCACGCCGGATCACTTTGCATGAGCAAGGAGCTCCGGATATCATACTTCAACCGTTGCAAGCAAGGTACCTTAACCTTGACCCAAACTTCAAGTTGAAGAGTAGCTTGATAAATCTACTTCCTAAGTATCATGGGTTGCCGGGTCAAGACTCCATCCGAAATTTGAAGGATTTTTAAGTTGCTTGTTTTACGGCTCGAAGGCATAGAGCCGATGAGGTGGTTATCATGGTTTTTGCCTTCCCTTTCACTCTTGAAGGGCAAGCAAAGACATGATTTTATTCGCTACCGAATGAGATTGTGACTAATTGAGATTTCTTGAGAAGAGAGTTGATAAACCACTATTTTATGGTTTATATTGTGTTTAATTGTGTGGTTTTATCATGATCCTTACCCACTTATTCATTAATTTAGCATGCATTTATATTTCCTTCCTGAAATTATTACATGATTGAAAACTGCTTCCTAGAGACTTTTAATTATGCATTTTAATTCTCCTTTATTCCATTCGATGCTGTGATCTGTGTTAAGTGTTTCAGGCTTTATAGGGCATGAATGAGTTGGAGATTGGAAAGGAAGCTAGCAAAAATGGAAGGAACACAAGAAATTAAGGAGATAACCAGCGAGAAGTGACACGGCCGCATGGCTCATGCGACCGCGCGAAAGAGGAGAAATCGCAGTGACGCAGCCGCATGGCTAACGCGACCGCGCGGACTGGAAAAGCACGAGCGACGTGGAGGCGTGGACGACGCGAACGTGTGGCGAGGAAAAGCACGAATGACGCGTTCGCATGGATGACGCGATCGCGTGACACGCGCGATCTGCATAATCTGCAAAATTCGCTGGGGGCAATTTTGGACCCTATTTTGACCCAGTTTTCGGCCCAGAACAGCAGACTAGAGCCAGAGAACATGTAGAAACCAAAAGGAGAACATTCATTCTACACAGTTTTTAGTTTTTAGATCTAGTTTTACTCCTCCCCTAGGTTTTTCTCTCTAGACATTGATAGTTCTTAGGATTTTAGTTTCTCTAGCTTTTTGCATTGGGATATTGAGAAGAGTTATTACCTCATCAAGACTTCGTCATTCTAGTTCGTTTTCTTTACTTGGCTTACTCTTCCATGTTCTTTGCTTTGTTTAATTTTACCATTGGAATATTTTTAGGATTATTTTATACAAGGATCACTTTTATTTTTAATTGACTATTTTTAATTTTTATTTACAATGTCTTTCTTTAATTCTTTTTTATATGCTATGAATTTTACCTTTACAATGAGTGAGTAGTTCTCTAACTTGATGGGGAGTTGATTGAAAAGAACCCTTGAGTTGGAAGATTCAAGAGAAAGATTGTAATTGGGTTATTGTTGGTTTGCTTTCTAATTCCTGACACCAATCCTCCCAAGAGTGGATTGGGACTTGTGGATAGAACAATATTCCAACTTGTTTTACCTTCCCTTACTTAGTAAAGGATAACTAAACGAAATAACTCTCAATTGTCAATTAATCTTAAGAGTGTTCCATCAAGAATAGGGCTTCCATGTAATCAACTCCCAGTCAAGGCTTTTATTTACATTATTCAATTTCCTCAATTTAATTTCCTGTTTACCCAACTCAAACCTTTTCGAAAACATCTGATTCATAAAATAGCACCCTTTCCTTCAACTCGTTGGGAGATGACCTGGGATTCATACTCCCAGTATTTTAAATTTCAATTTTCTGTGACACCATTCTAAATTGAGCGGTGGATTTCCGGCGAGTTAAGAACTATACTTACAACGCATATATTCTAATAATTTTTAACTCACCAATTTCTGCCCGCATCAATTTTTGGCGCCGTTGCCGGGGAGTTGCAATAGAGTGCTAAAGTTATTAATTAGAATTTATTTATTTGCATTTTATTTTATTTTGCTACTATGAGCTGCATGTTTCTTTCGCTAGATGACGCGTTCACTTCCTGATCCACGCTTACCAGTATTCGATCCTGAGATTGAAAGAACCATCTCACGAATAAGGCGAGCTCGGCGTCGGTTAGTCCACTCTGAGGGCGGATTTGAAACGCCATCTGAGGAAGAAACTAGCCCCCGTTCTACTAATTTGGTTGATTTACGTACAGGTAACATGGCGGCAGCCAGAAGAGTTACCATCCAGGAGGAAGGAGCCCCTAATTTTACAATGCAACCGTTTCAAGTGCATCACCCAGCGGTGGCTACAGATTTCGAAATAAAGACCGCACTGCTCAATTTGATGCCCAAGTTTCATGGCTTACCTGCTCAAGAGCCTATCAAGCATCTGAGAGATTTCCAGGCAGCCTGTTCTACTATCAGGTGAGATGGTACAGATGAAACTTCAATTCTGCTGAAAGCTTTTCCGTTTTCTCTTGAGGGAAAAGCAAGAGAGTGGTACTACACTCAACCCTTAGCAAATGTATCCAACTGGGATACACTCAGAAAAGAGTTTTTGGAGAAATTCTTTCCATCTGAAGTTACTGATAAACTGAGGAAAGACATTCCATGATTGTTCAAGATGACAACGAGACTCTCTTTGAATACTGTGAGTGCTTCAATAGTCTTCTCGAAGCATGCCCCCACCACATGATCGACAAGATAATGTTACTCAGCTACATCACACAGGGTATGAGGCCCAAGATAAGAGCACATTGGAAAGTGCTAACAATAGGTCTATGAAGAAGTACAAGACCACTGATGAGGCATGGCAATTGATCAGCGACCTAGCTGAATCTACTAGAAACCACAGACAGAAGCAAGGCCGTTCAAAAGCCGTTGCAGAAGTATCCTCTAGCAAAGAGACTGCTGCTCTAACTCAGAGTATCTGTGAAATGACCAACTTGCTGAAGCAAATGCAATCGACTCAACAATAAGTTCAGCAAGCTCAACCTCTCTCACCACAGCAAAACCAACAGTTAGTCCCACAGAGAGTTTGCAGAATTTGTGCTGATTATAACCATTATACTGATGAATGCCCACAACTCTAACAGGTAGACAACATGGTGGCATCCACTCATAACTTCTATGATCGTCCCAACCAAGGGTACAATCAAGGTGGAAATAATAACCATGGATGGCAGGACAATTCTAACCAGAATTGGAGGGACAACAATAACAGAAGAGGCAGATATAATCAGGGAAATCAGAGGTGGAATAATAACAACAACAGGCAGCAGAACCAACCTTACAGAGCACCTCACCTGAGGCAGTCCCAAGGACCACAGAGTACCCAACAGCAGACCTCTCAATTTACTCAGCCCTCTTCGTCTCCTAATGAAGAGTTACTAAAATTTTTTGAACGAAGTCAACAGACCATGGAAAATAACATTAATGCCAGTCTGAATGGTCTGACCGCCACTTTGCAGGCTCTTGTCTCACAGATTGGATCAATGCAAAATTCCAATAACCAACCTTCAAGTTCCACTGGAATTCCCTCTCAACCATTACCCAATCCGAAGGGGGCATTAATGCCATCACTCTAAGGTCCGGAACCACACCGTAGGAGAGGAATCAGGAGGAGCCAAGCCCACCAGAGCACGCCTCGGCTGAAGAGGTCGTAGAAATAGAAGATGTTGAAGAGGAAGAGGACATACAGGACATAACTGAAAAAGAAGAAGCCCAACCACAGGAGGAAGTACCAAGAGGCACAGACACTGCAGAAAACACCACTCCCATTCCATTTCCACAACTTGCAAGGAAACCCAAGAAACAGCTGGAACCCGATCCTAAAATGGTAGAAATATTCAAAAAGGTTGAGGTAACCGTTCCTCTTTTTGATGTTATTCAACAAGTACCTAAATATGCAAAGTTTCTAAAAGATTTATGTATACATAAGGACAAAATTCATGAATTAGAAACTATTCCTTTAGGTAGTTCCATATCTGCTTTAATGGGAGGATTACCTAAGAAGTGTAGTGACCCAGGTCCTTGTATAGTTAGTTGTACTATTGGTGGAGTAGTAATTTATGATTGCATGTGTGATTTAGGAGCGTGTGTTAGTATAATGTCTTTGTCTATATATGATATTTTGAGGCTCCCTCCCTTAAAAAGGTCGGCAGCTCGTTTTGTGTTAGCAGATAAAAGTATTATTACAGTGGCTGGAGTTGCTGAAGATATTTTAGTGAACATTAAAGGGCTTACATTTCCCACTAATTTTTATATCTTGGAGATGCCCCATAATAACTCAGATAAGCCATCATCAATCCTACTTAGAAGACCATTCCTGAAGACATCAAAATTCAAACTGGATGCTTTTTCAGGAACATACTCTTTTGAAATAGATGGCCGAATAGTAATCTTCAATCTGAATGGAGTCATAAACAACCCTCCAGAAAATCATTCTATTTTCCAGTGTGATGTCATAGATGAAACTGTAGCTGCAGTTCACAAGGAAGAATTAGAAGAGAGGCACACTAGACAAGGTCCAAGTGTGGGGATCCTCTTGATTGACAATGAGGGCACTTCGGCATTTTCACAAGTTCCAGACAATCCAGAGCCTGCTCATGATCAGAAGTTGGAATTAAAACCTCTTCCTCCACACCTCAAATATGCTTATCTTGAAGATGAGCAGAAGTTTCCAGTTATCATTGCAAGGGAACTTACTTCTCAATAGGAAGAGCAGTTACTTGATGTACTGAGGAGGCACAAGAAGGCAATTGGGTGGAGTTTGGCAGACATAGTAGGCATCAACCTTCAAGTATGTGAGCACAGAATATTTTTAGAAGAGGGAGCAAGGCCTGTCCGTCAACCCCAAAGAAGATTGAATCCCACTATCTTGGAAGTTGTCAAAAAGGAAGCGACCACACTATTGGAGGCAGGTATCATCTATCCCATTTCAGACAGTGAATGGGTTAGCCCAGTACAAGTGGTGCCCAAGAAGTCTGGAGTCACTACAGTGAATAATGAGCATGGAGAGATCATAGCAACTAGAGTTCAGAACGCTTGGAGAGTCTGCATTGATTACAGGCGTCTCAACCAAGCTACCCGTAAGAATCACTACCCACTTCCATTCATTGATCAAATGCTGGATCGCCTGTCAGGTAAATCACATTATTGCTTTTTAGATGGTTACACAGGTTATTTCCAGATTCATATAGCTCCTTAGGATCAGGAAAAGACCACTTTTACATGTCCTTTTGGGACTTATGCTTACAAGAGAATGCCCTTTGGCTTGTGCAATGCACCAGCTACTTTCCAATGGTGTATGATGAGTCTTTTCTCTGATCTTATTGAGGACTGTATGGAGGTTTTTATGGATGATATTAGCGTTTATGGTGATTCTTTTAGCCTTTGGTTAGATGGATTATCTAGAGTATTAGATAGATGTGTTAATACAAACCTTGTATTGAATTTTGAAAAATGTCATTTTATGGTAAAACAAGGGATTGTATTAAGACATGTGGTATCTAATAATGGCATTTCTGTAGACCCAGCAAAGGTGAATATTATTTCTAGTTTACCTTACCCCTCCTCTGTGAGGGAAGTCCGTTCGTTCCTGGGCCATGCAGGTTTTTACAGGAGATTTATTAAGGACTTTAGTAAGGTAGCACTTCCTTTATCCAGATTAATACAGAAGGATATTGAGTTCGAGTTCGGTGAAGATTGCAAGCAAGCGTTTGATAAGCTGAAGGCCGCCCTGACTCAAGCTCTAATTGTGAGAGGACCAGACTAGAGCCAGCCGTTTGAAATCATGTGCGATGCTTCAAATCATGCAGTAGGAGCAGCGCTGGCTCAGCGCGAAGGTAAGGATTCTTTTGTTATTGCTTATGCGTCTAAGACTTTAGACGCTGCACAGTCCAATTATACTACTACTGAGAAAGAGCTTCTTGCTATTGTTTTTGCTCTGGATAAATTCCGAGCCTATTTACTTGGTACTAGAGTAGTAGTGTATTCGGACCATGCAGCTTTAAAGTATCTATTATCTAAAAAGGAGTCCAAACCAAGGCTCATACGTTAGATACTGCTATTACAAGAATTTGATTTAGAAATAAAGGATAGGAGTGGTAACCAGAATTTAGTGGCAGACCACCTGAGTCGCCTTGAGCACATTAAGGATGATTCTGCTCCTATAGATGATAATTTTCCATTTGATAACCTGCAAGCAGTATCTGAGGTATCTCCCTGGTATGCACCTATAGCTAATTATCTAGTTAGCCGCACATTTCCTCCTAACTTTTCTAAGCATCAAAGAGACAAGCTGAAAAGCGAGTCTAAATATTATATATGGGATGACCCATATTTATGGAGATGTGGTGCTGATCAGGTAATTAGACGGTGTGTGCCTCAATCAGAATTCCAGTCCATCTTAGAGGCCTGTCACTCATCTGAGAGTGGAGGACATTTTGGCCCTCAAAGAACTGCTAGAAAAATCTTAGACCGTGGATTCTGGTGGCCTACTATTTTTAGAGACGCTACTGAATTTTATAAATCTTGCCCCCCATGCCAAAAATTTGGTAATATATCCAAGAGGGATGAGATGCCTCAACAATATATGCTTTTCTGTGAAATTTTTTATGTTTGGGGCATTGAATTCATGGGTCCATTTCCAAATTCTAATGGTTATTTTTATATATTGTTAGCTGTGGATTATGTTTCCAAATGGGTGGAAGCAATTCCTACCCGCACTGATGATGCTAACACTGTTGTTTCCTTTGTGAGAAACCATATTATCTGTCGCTTTGGATCCCCACGAGCAATCGTGAGCGATCAAGGCACCCATTTTTGTAACAGGAGACTAACAGGACTAATGAAGAAGCATGGGATAATTCATAAGGTTACGACAGCATACCATCCTTAGACCAATGGGCAAGCCGAGGTGTCAAATAGAGAGATAAAGCGTATCTTGCAGAAGATAGTAAAGCCCCATAGAAGAGACTGGAGCACCAGGCTACAAGATGCACTCTGGGCATACAGAACAGCTTACAAAACACCCATTGGGATGAGTCCTTTTCGCTTAGTTTATGGAAAAGCTTGTCATCTCCCGGTGAAAATAGAGCACAAAGCCTTTTTGGCAATAAAGGAGTGCAATATGGGAATTGAGAAAGCCGAAGCTGAAAGGAAGTTGCAACTGCAAGAACTGGAGAACCTTCGCCTAGAAGCTTATGAGAACTCAAAACTACACAAAGAGAAGATGAAAGCTGTACATGACCAGAACATCAAGAGGAAAGAGTTCCAACCTGGGGACTCGGTCCTCCTTTACAAATCTCGACTGAGGCTCATGCCAGGCAAGTTGAGATCAAGATGGGAAGGTCCATACAGAGTAGAGAAGGGCGAACCGTACAGAGTTTATCACCTTAGCCATCCTTCGAGCTCGGAGCTTATCAAAGTTAATGGACATCGTTTAAAGCTGTACCATGGCGAAAAGCGGAAGAAAGACAAGGAACTCGAGATCTTCCTCTTGGAAGATCCCCACATAGCCAAAGACTGAGCTAGTGGAGCGTCCAACTTACGGACGTTAAAGCAAAGTGCTAGGTGGGAGACAACCTACCATGGTATGATCGTTCTTTTCTCTATTTTTAATTTTCTTATCCAATAACTTTTCTCTTTATTAGTGTATTTTGTGCATCTGCATTTACATAATTTTATTTAAAAAAAAATGCCACACGACGCGACCGCATCAGCGACGCGTCTGCGTCGCAAGGAGAGGGGAGAAAAATAAAAACGAACAGAGAGTCACGCTGGAGCGTGGCTGGAGGAGTGCCAGTGGCACAAATCAGCCCACGCGACCGCGTCGCCGACACGTCCACGTCGTATGGGCATAATGACCTCCCACGCGACCGCGTGCCCCACGCGATCGCGTGCCCTGATTTTCGACGTAGAAAGGGTGCACAGCTGAAAGGTGTGCTAGAGTGGTGCTGGACTGGCGCTGGACGAGCAATCCCCCTCACGCGACCGCGTGCCCCACGCGGCCGCGTCGTACCCCATAAACTGCCCACTCACGCGATCGCATGCCCCATGCGATCGCGTCACCTAAAATTTGGCATTTAATGATTTTGAACAGAGAGTTGTGCGAGTGCGAGGCAACCTCGCGCCACTGGCACAAACTGGGTCACGCGACCACGTGACCGACGTGACTGCGTCCCTCACCTTAAGCGCATGTCGCGCAACCGCGTGCCCCATGCGATCGCGTCGCTTGCGCCGCACAGCTCAACCTAATTTTGCCAATTATCATATCTTTTTCTTCTCCAAATCCTAATTTTTCTTTTCCCTCCTTATTTCTTCCTCCTCCCTTCTTCCTTCTATCTCACCTTTCACTCTCTCTCCCTCACCTCCATTAACAAGGTTTTATTTTCTTCTTCATCCTTTTCTTTTCTATCATTCTTCTTATTTTATATGTTATTTTCTTTTCTTTTCTTTTTCTTTTCATTATTCATATTTTCTTTCTTCTTCTTTCCTTTTTACATGGTGTTAGAATTTTATTTGAGTCATTATTCTTCATTATATGCTTGTGGATTGTTGCAAATTGTTTGGCAATTATATATTATTTTCTTTAAAGGGTTGCTTGCATGTTCACCTTAATCCTTTCTATACCTTATTTACCATGCACGCTATGTGTTTGTGAAAAAGCCCATATGGCATTATGCACTTCTCTATGTTATTCTACTATTCAATGCTTGCTTTTCACAAATTTCCTTTACTATTATATTAATTGAATTTAATTGTCAATACAAACGTGATGGTTTGCTACAAAGTGATGCTTGATCTATGCTACTCATGCCCTTTGCTGGCATGCCAATAAACACCTTGCATTCACTTGTCATCATATGCACTAACTATTCTCCATTAATGATCTTTCACGTGTACTCATGAGCGTGTGTTAACATCATTTATCTTTTAATGTGCATGTATAATCATCCTTTTTCGTTCTCTTCATTGCTATATATCTCTTTGAACTTAATTTACTCTCTCTTCCCTTTTCAAGATGGCCACCAAGAAAGGAAAAGAGAAAGCTACTCCCAAACCACCAGCAAGAAGAGGAACTAAAAGAGCACTAGTGGCAGAGCCTTCTTCAACTGCAGTCAAGCCCTCAACAAAAAGAGTTAAGAGGATCATCAAGGTTGATGAAAAAGAGAAAGCCTTTCCAGCAAAGGACACTGTGCGATTTCCAAATCGCTACTGTGAGCAGATGTTCCCTATTCTAGCTAAAAGG
The DNA here is from genome assembly GCF_003086295.3 of Arachis hypogaea. Taxonomy (NCBI): domain Eukaryota; kingdom Viridiplantae; phylum Streptophyta; class Magnoliopsida; order Fabales; family Fabaceae; genus Arachis; species Arachis hypogaea. The sequence continues at coordinate 96,081,331 of NC_092050.1, read as the reverse complement.
AGTTACAACAACGAACACCTTCTTATCCTCCCGCCCAATATTGCTACTTTTGTTGAGCCGCAAATTGAATATAGACAATGGGATTTCCTATAGAGACAACAGAAGCAGGTCAATCTTTCTTGGGTAGTCGAGTTCTACTCTAACTTCTACCTGCCTACCCTGCAGTCTGTCTTTGTCCGTCAGAAGCAAGTCCCCATTACAGAAGAGGCTATTCAACAAGCTTTGAGTCTTCCCCCTATTTCAGAAGGAATAGACACCTTTCAAGAAGCCGCACTCAAGCGCCAGATGTACCAATTTGGCTGGAAAGCTGTTCTCAGAGTTATCGCACTACCTGGCAGCCGTTGGATCTACGGATACCATCATACCCGCCCTAAGGGAATATCAGCTTCAGCACTTACCTTGGAGGCTCGCGTATGGGCACAGATCATGTCCCCTTACGTCTTTTCGAGCACTCACAAGTCCTCCTTCACTGTAGACATGGCCGTTCTACTATGGTGCATCCTTACAGACCAGCCTTTGAATCTACCAAGACATATCCGGAATGCCATGGGACACGTACAAATTGCGGGCAACTTACCTTTTCCCGCCTTAGTCTCAGATCTTATCTCAGCAGCCGGAGTTTCCTACAGAGCTGGAGACACCAAAGCCATGCTTCTACGGGATGATCAGTATGTCCCAAATAGGAAGTACCTTAGACTTCCAACAACCACTACAAGCCTTCCCACTGCTCCGGTTGAAGATATCCCTTCTTCAACACCACAAGCACCTACAACAGATGAACTGCTCCAGCAGATAATCATAAAATTGGATCGGCAAGAACAGAAAGCGAAGTTAAGAGAGCGCCGTAACAAGCGCCGATTCAAACACCTCAAGGAGCTACTCAAGGGACACATCAAGGACTCAGACACCCCGGACTCCACTTCCTTTACCAGCACAGGGAGCCATGATGGTCCCGACTGTAGAGATACTGCAACCAGTCCACCCCTGTTTCTGATAGATGGCACCGAGGACGGTGCGAAGCTTTAAGTGTGGGAAGGTCGGTCAGTACCTGACTTCCGGAGGTAATTTCTCTTTCCTAGCACCAATAAATTAGGATATTTAGTTAGATTTTCTTTTTTTTATAGAATAGGATAAATTGCATAGTAATAGGTTAGTTGCATGCATGCTCTACTTGATTGAAAAGATAATAAGTTCCTTCTAAGACTCTATCTTTCGAACAAAATTTCACTAATTTTTTTAAAATTTTTATGATAAATCTGCTTGAAGTTGAATTTGGAACATGATTATTTTCGAGCTAAAGAACACACAACCTGTGAAGATTTGAGCCTTTATGCATGGTTACATTATTTAACCATAATTATTTTATTCTTGTGTGTTTACTTCTTTATGATTGTAATCTATATTTTGTTTTATCTTATATGTCCAATATTTATTATATTTATATGCTTGCACATGATTGAGGCCATTATTTGTTTAAACTCACTCATCCAAATTAAGCCTACCCTTTTCAATTACCTTTGTTAACCACTTTGAGCCTTTAAATCCCATTTGTTCTATATTTCACCACATTACTATCCTTAAGCGGAAAAACAATTGTATATCCCAAATTGAATCTTTGGTTAGCTTAAGATAGAATTGTGTGTGCTAGTTAAGTATGGGAAATTGTGGGAACAAAAGTTATTAAGGGAATGTGTCATGATAATTTAATGAGAATTTGGATACCTACTCATGTGAAACTATAAGAATTAAAAATCTATGTGCATTGATAAGCTATGTTTATTTTCGCTTCTATTTAAAAAAAATATTTTAATAAATAAATGAATAAGGGGACAAAATTACCCCAATGCTGAATTGAGAATTCAAAGATCAATGCACATATGATAAAAAAATTAAAATAAAAAGTTGATACATGAGTATGGAATGTAAAAGGGGAATTCTGGGTGGCTAGGTATGAATTCTAAGGTTATGTAAGTTATATAGGTTGGGTTAAAGCTTGGGTTAATTAAAGATTCAATTTATAAGCTCACTTGACTATACATGTATCCCTACCTACCTTGGCCCCATTACAACCTTGAAAAGACCTCATGATGTTTGCATTGGTATATTAACTGTTGTTGATTGGTTATGTAACGACCCAATTTCTGGTACGTCATGATCATACTAGAAACTGAGCGCTACCAACTTGTCTACCTATGTATTATCTATTATTTATTATATGAGCCTGATTCGTTGTTAAAAGCGTAGTTATTTTACGAGGTACTTTTTTTTTAAAAAAACATTTGGATTAATAGACGAAATCATTCATAAGCAATTCACAACTGATAGCAGATAAAACAGTTATAAGCAACCACACATAAATACATCACAAGTAGCTAGCAACATTCAGTTATCCAGCCTTTATTAGAGTATAGACCTTTAGTTAGAACACCCCTAGGTATAGCTAGATAATTACTATATACATATACATACATACAACATCCCAGGTCCTGACTTGTTCAAGAAGTCCCTAAGCTGGCACCCAGGCTAGCCTAGACTCTATATTCACCTAGTCCCTCTAAACTACTAAAGCGAGGGAAAGTATGTTCTAAGTCTTCACAACTCAAGTCAGGTGGAACGTCATCAAAATATAGAACATCATCTGCTACTCCTCTGCACAATCAAACTTTTCCACAGGACATCTCTCTTGTACCTCATAAAGTATCCACAAAATAGGAATCTCGTACACAGGATTTAGGTTAAAGTGCGCATACGAAGGGTGCAGACGTTGGCTGGTCTCACAGTATTTACATATAAACAGAGAACAATACTCACCCTAGACTCAGAAGACTATCTAGAGCAGAATCCTCTTCTTGCGAATGGTCATCAGCGAACTATGGTGAGGTACTCTTACTTCCATCTGAAGGGGGAAGGGAGACAAAAGGGGTAAGAACTGGGGAGTTTTTAGTAGGGTCGGGGTTATTAGTTACGTTCATTTATTTGGGGTCGATTAGTAGACGAGTAACATAATATAGCGAAGCAGTAAACAGAAGATAAAGATAGAAAGAGGAAGTAGAGACAACAAAAAGCAGAACACAAACAAAAGAATACAAGAAAATAAAACACAGAAGTAGCATACGAGCAGACAAACATAAAGAAGTAGATCACACACAGGAAGGAATGCAACAGAGAATGATGCGCAGACAAGAATGATGCATGTCTAGCCCTAGTGCAGGTAATGAGCTCATCTGTCGGTTACTAACCCGCTCCCGACGTTATCCAGCAACCTCTGTCTGGATAAGGCTTTCCTATTGGCTATACCCCTGTGTACAGGAAATAACCCCTCTGCCACCACAGGGTCCACTGCACGCAGGAAATAACACATCTGCCACTGCAGGGATGTATGCCGACACATCTTCTGTATACAGGAAATAACCCCTCTGCCACTACAGAAATGGAACAGGTGGTTACGGTACTTCTGTAGCAGAAAATAACCCCTCTGCCTTACAGAAATAAAATATGGATCTGTACCGCAGGAAAGCGTTCTCAGTGATCACACCATTATCTATCTGACTGCCTCTCTGCAGCAGATGATTATACAAGTATATCTGGAGTTGCCTTAACGCAACAAATGAATAAACACATCTCTTGGGCCTACAGAAATAACACCTCTGTAAGTGAACTTCGGCTTACAGAAATAGTGCTCCTGTAAGTGAACTTCGGCTTACAGGTATCACAACTCTCTGTAGGTAAACTTCGGCCTACAGGAGCAACACCCTGAGATACACAATTGATATTCACTGCAGGTGAACTTCGGCCTACAGGAATAACAACTCACTGTAGGTGAACTTGGGCCTACAGGACCTCTAGGGCCAATGGAAAAGCAGCAGATGAACATCCAACCGAACATCATGCTACAAGGCTTAACTCTTTATTCTTATACTCTTCTCTTTATATCTCTTTACTCTGTTCTGGTTTCTCTTTTCTCTGTATCTCTCTACTCTGCTCTAATTTCTCTATTTAACGTATGTATTTAAAGCTTATGTAAATTTCGGTATGAATAGTTAGTCTGTCCCAAGTATAGGTTCATTAAGTCTATACTGAAACAGTTTAACTTTTCATATAATACCTAACCCTAGTCGTGACTCAAGTACTAACTAAGTTGCCCTAGTTCGTTCACTAGTCTGTGTCTGTTTTTCTGTCGTTAAAACTTTACAGACTTTTCTTTGGTTTTTATCTTTTCTTTAACTTTTTATCTTTCCTTTATCGTTGCCTCACTAATATGTTCTTACCACTCCCTAAGTGTTTTATGAAGGTAATTATGAGATTCTGCGCTTAAAGTTGTCTTTCTAAAGCTTTTACAGAAAACTGCCTTTTCTGCATTATTTTATTATTTTTATTAAAATATTATTTTTAATTAAATATTATTATTTAATATTTTATTATTATTTATTATTTTATTATTAAATTTTCGAAAATTAACTTTACTTTAACCTTTAACCTTTAAAATTCACTTTTTACCACCCGTAACTTTTAATATTTCTACTTTTACCACCCTAACTTCCAGAAATTACCATATAACCCCTTAAACACCAAAAATTTTACTTCCTTGCCCTTTTATGAATCAAAAAGGTATTCTTCATTGTTCTTCACCACACTCAAAGTGTTCTTCATGTTCTTCATAAATTCTTCAGATTTTTTCTCTGTTTTTACCCGTTTTTCAGTCTTTTTAGCAACCGATTTTTACCATAATTCAAAATAAATTTCCAGCCACTAAAACCCCATCTTTTCTACATGATTTTAACACAAATTAAACCTCAATTTAAGCTCTAGGGTTTCATTTTCCAGCAGCCACAAGAACACACATTCATAGCTTGAATTTCATCAAATTTCATCAAATTTTCACCAAAATTTCAACAAGAATTAATCATACAAACAATCAATTTCAAGCACAGCCAAAACATATCATAATCATACAACTCAAACACAATCAATCAAGATTAAATTCGTCAATCCCTACCTGGTTTTGTTGCTCCTAATTCGGTTAAACTTTCAGGTGGTCCTTAAGCACTTTTTCCTCCTAAATCACATCAAGAACAACTTTAAATCCAAAAACTCTCAACTGACCAAATCTCACTCAGTATGTTAGGAAGAGATATCTCACCTTAGACTTGCTGGAAATTCACATTTCTTGGCCCTCAAGTCAAGTTAAGCATGATTCCTAAGGAAGAACATCAAGAAAACACATGTTTTGCATGGTTTTCCTTGAAAACCGAATTGAAATGGGAAAGGGACAGCCATCTAACCTTATTTCCATCCTTGATAAGTTACATGGTTATGTAGAGGAAGAAGAGAGGATCATTTTGGTGAAAACGGAGTTTTGATTTGAGTTTTAGTTCAGAAGAAATCAAGCTTTGAAGATTAAGTGTTCTTGAAAGTTTCTCTCTTTTCTCTCTTGTTATTTTCGGCCAAAATGATGAAATGAGACAACCTTGGAGGTCTTGGGGGTGTAAGGTGAGTTGTGATTGGTTGGCTTGGAGGTGGATTAAAATAATATTAAAATATCTCTGGTGTACAACTACTAAAACTAGGTGTACTGGAATACTCGTAAAAACATCTCTAAAAGTTATTTTCTGAGCTACTAGCATAAATGACACTAGTAACATATTTATTATGAGAATAGAACATTTATAATGAGGCCTTAGCATTGCTAAATTCATCGGAGAGTGCTGGTGCTAAGCTGCACCAGTAAACCGTAAACCCGGTTAAACCGATTTTCTATTTTTAACAAAAACAGACCAGATAACCTTATAATGTCATTCAAGCATTTTCTAATACTAATATAATGATAATATTATACTATTATCTCTCTCGTCTCATGAATCGAGTCCGGTTCGTCAAACAGAGACTATTTACGAAAATCAGAATCAAAACTGCCAACCGATACGGTTCAAAAACTAGGTTCTTCGCGATTGTATTATCGAGCTTGCCTCAAAGGAGGTTCTAGCTTAAAGATGACATAATGATAATGAGGATTGAGATGCTTGATGATATAGCAGAGGTGTTCCCTTTACTGATCTTCCGGAGAAATCCGTACTTTCAGAAAAGATCTCATGTACTCGAAAATCAGGGTTGTTACATTCTACCCTCCTAAAAGAAAATTTTGCCCTCAAAATTTCAGTTACCTAGGAATAAATGCGGGTAATCAGCTTTCATCTTATCTTCCAGTTCCCAAGTGTGCTCTTCTTCTCCTCTTGGTTCCCATGCTACTTTGACTAAGCGAACAGTCTTGCCTTTTAGCTGTTTATCACTTCTTTCTACGATCTGAACCGGTGATGCTTGATATGTCAAATCATTTCATAACTGTACTGTCTCTGGTTGTAAAACGTGACTCTTGTCGGGAATATATTTCTTAAGTTGCGAGACATGAAAAACATCATGAAGGTTTGATAAATAAGGAGGAAGGACTATTTGATAAACTACTAGACCGACTCTTTTAAGTATTTGGAAAGGTTCTATGTATCGTGGGTTAAGCTTTTTAGTTTTAAGGACTCTACCTATCCCAGTAATCGAGGTTACTTCTAGAAAGACACGGTTTCTGTCACTAAACTCTAAGGGTCTACGTCTATTATCGGCATAGCTCTTTTGACGACTTTGTGCTGTCTGGATCTTCTGACGAATCTCCTTTATCTTCTCAGTAGTTTCTTACACTAATTCTGGACCTAAGACACTAGCTTCTCCATCGTCATTCCAACACAATGGTGTCCGACATCTTCTTCCATAGAGAGCTTCATATGGTGCCATCCCGATACTTTATTGGAAACTGTTGTTGTAGACGAATTTGACTAAAAGCAAATACTTATCCCAGCTGCTTTGGTTGTCTATCATACATGATCGTAACATGTCTTCTAACGTCTGGATTGTCTGCTCTGATTGTCCGTCTATCTGAGAATGGTATGCTATACTCGTGTGCAATTCTGTTTCCAACGCTTTCTGAAAAGCTCCCCAAAATCTAGTAGTAAACCTCGAAACTCGATCTGAGACAATTTATGAAGGTATCACATGTAGTCATACGATTTCTTGAATATATATTCGTTCCAGCCTTTCTAAAGTATAGTCAGCTCGAATCGGAAGGAAGTGGCTGACTTTGTCAACCTGTCCACAATTACCCAAATGGCATCGTGTCCTATTGAGGTTCTTGGCAATCTCGTGACAAAATCCATAGTAATCTGCTCCCATTTCCATTGTGGTATTTCTAAGGGTTGCAGGGTTCCTGACAGCTTCTGATGTTCCACCTTCATCTTCTGGCAGGTTAAACATTTTGAGACATAATCGGCTACTTCTTTCTTTAAGCCCGGCCACCAGAACATTTGTTTTCAAATCTCGATACATCTCTGTCACTCCAGGATGCATAGAAAATCTACTTTGGTGAGCTTCAGCAAGAATCTTTTGTTGCAATTCTCCAGAGTTAGGCACACAAATTCTTTTCTTGTACCTCCATAGGCCACTACGATCCTATCTCACAGCTTCTTCAGCTCTGCAAGCAATGGTGACATCCAATACAGTGCTATGGAAATCGGTCCGGCTCCAGGTACTAGATCAATGCTGAATTCTATCTCTCGCTGAGGAGGAGACTCAGGTATGTCGTCCAAGAAAACATCAGGAAATTCCTTCATCATTCAGATTCGTTCTAAGCTTAATTCACTACCATTTGAGCTAGCCGCTAACAGAACGTACCCCTCACAATCACTTCCGCCTAAGGTAACTCTTACAGAATTCAGATATAAGGTGTGGGACAGAAATGGTTTAGTACATAGACTATCAGATAGAATAACAACAGTTCTTTTAAAATAATCAAGGAAAACATGATACTTAGATAACCAATCTAATCCTAAAATAACTTCTAAACCATATGGAGGCAAACAGATTAGATAGTGTATAAAAGTCCTGTTCCTAATAGCGAATGGTACTTGCAGGCACACTAAACTGGTCAAAGCATTTTGGGATGCAGGTGTATGGACAATAAAGTAAAAATTCAATTTAAAGAAATATAATCCTAACTCGTGAGCAATAGTTAGAGAAATAAAGAATGCGATGCACCCGAATCATACAGTACAGTTAGAAATCGATTCTTGACATAACCTAACCTTGAATGAGGGCGTTCGATTGCACAACATCATCAATAGTGATAGCAAACACTCGTCCTTGTTGCTGGGTTCTAACTGAATTTTGAGTAAATCCCTTCAGACAATCCTTGGCAACTCACCTTGGCCACAGTCACTTTCTTAATACATTCTTCTACTAACTTACTCTTGTTGACTAATTCAGCAAAATTACGTATCTCCAGCAGAACTATTGAACTCATCAGATCATCACGAAGGCCTCCTTCAAACTTCAAGCACTTCCATTCTTCAAAGTCAGTAGGACTCCCTTGACAGATCTTAGAGAAACGACACAAGTCATCGAAATTACGAGCATACTCAGCAACGGTCATACCTCCTTGCCTCAGTTGCATAAGCTCTATCTCTTTAGCATCACGCACTGCTCTTGGAAAATATTTCTTGTAGAAATCATCTTTAAAAATATCCCAAGGAATGTCACCTTCATTACGTTGTAGCAGTCGCTGTATCCCTTGCCACCAGTACTCAGCTTCTCCCTCGAGCATATAAGTAGCAAACTCCACGTGTTGTCCTTCCGGAACATGCTATGCTCTCAGTGATCGTTTAATACCTCGAAACCAGTTATCAGTGTCAGTTGCAACGAGTGTACCCTTGAACTTAGGCGGATTAACCTTCAGAAAGGTCGCAAGGGTCATAGGTCTTCCAGGATGCCCTAAGTTGTTCTCATCATTCCCATTATCTTTTCCGTATTCATTCTCGTTTCCATTCTCACTCCGAGACGTTCAACAGCCCTAGCCGCTGCTACAGCAGCTTCACGCACTACTTCAGCCATGTTGTTCATGGTAGCCATAAACGTTTCCTATTCCCTCTCGTAGTTAACATTAGGAATTCCTTCCCGTACGCCTCGTCTCCGTGAACCCATTATAGTCTTGTTCACACCAAACAATCATTGTTAAGGTGATCAGTCTTAACACTTCAAGTCAAGTGTGAACATTCCCAAAATGAAAACACAGAGACAATCATGCAACATATATCACTGGGATATCCTATATGCATGAGACACACAACAGAGTATGCAATGAAGCATAGTCAGTCCACTCCCCAGGCTCTACTGGGAACGAACCGCTCTGATACCAAATTGTAACGACCCAATTTCTGGTACGTCATGATCATACTAGAAACTGAGCGCTACCAACTTGTCTACCTATCTATTATCTATTATTTATTATATGAGCCTGATTCGTTGTTAAAAGCGTAGTTATTTTACGAGGTACTTTTTTTTTTAAAAAAACATTTGGATTAATAGACGAAATCATTCATAAGCAATTCACAACTGATAGCAGATAAAACAGTTATAAGCAACCACACATAAATACATCACAAGTAGCTAGCAACATTCAGTTATCCACCCTTTATTAGAGTATAGACCTTTAGTTAGAACACCCCTAGGTATAGCTAGATAATTACTATATATATATACATACATACAACATCCCAGGTCCTGACTTGTTCAAGAAGTCCCTAAGCTGGCACCCAGGCTAGCCTAGACTCTATATTCACCTAGTCCCTCTAAACTACTAAAGCGAGGGAAAGTATGTTCTAAGTCTTCACAACTCAAGTCAGGTGGAACGTCATCAAAATATATAACATCATCTGCTACTCCTCTGCACAATCAGACTTTTCCACAGGACATCTCTCTAGTACCTCATAAAGTATCCACAAAATAGGAATCTCGTACACAGGATTTAGGTTAAAGTGCGCATACGAAGGGTGCAGACGTTGGCTGGTCTCACAGTATTTACATATAAACAGAGAACAATACTCACCCTAGACTCAGAAGACTATCTAGAGCAGAATCCTCGTCTTGCGAATGGTCATCAGCGAACTATGGTGAGGTACTCTTACTTCCATCTGAAGGGGGAAGGGAGAGAGAAGGGGTAAGAACTGGGGAGTTCTTAGTAGGGTCGGGGTTATTAGTTACGTTCATTTATTTGGGGTCGATTAGTAGACGAGTAACATAATATAGCGAAGCAGTAAACAGAAGATAAAGATAGAAAGAGGAAGTAGAGACAACAAAAAGCAGAACACAAACAAAAGAATACAAGAAAATAAAACACAGAAGTAGCATACGAGCAGACAAACATAAAGAAGTAGATCACACACAGGAAGGAATGCAACAGAGAATGATGCGCAGACAAGAATGATGCATGTCTAGCCCTAGTGCAGGTAATGAGCTCATCTGTCGGTTACTAACCCGCTCCCGACGTTATCCAGCAACCTCTGTCTGGATAAGGCTTTCCTATTGGCTATACCCCTGTGTACAGGAAATAACCCCTCTGCCACCACAGGGTCCACTGCACGCAGGAAATAACACATCTGCCACTGCAGGGTTGTATGCCGACACACCTTCTGTATACAGGAAATAACCCCTCTGCCACTACAGAAATGGAACAGGTGGTTACGGTACTTCTGTAGCAGGAAATAACCCCTCTGCCTTACAGAAATAAAATATGGATCTGTACCGCAGGAAAGCGTTCTCAGTGATCACACCATTATCTATCTGACTGCCTCTCTGCAGCAGATGATTATACAAGTATATCTGGAGTTGCCTTAACGCAACAAATGAATAAACACATCTCTTGGGCCTACAGAAATAACACCTCTGTAAGTGAACTTCGGCTTACAGAAATAGCGCCCCTGTAAGTGAACTTCGGCTTACAGGTATCACAACTCTCTGTAGGTAAACTTCGGCCTACAGGAGCAACACCCTGAGATACACAATTGATATTCACTGCAGGTGAACTTCGGCCTACAGGAATAACAACTCACTGTAGGTGAACTTGGGCCTACAGGACCTCTATGGCCAATGGAAAAGCAGCAGATGAACATCCAACCGAACATCATGCTACAAGGCTTAACTCTTTATTCTTATACTCTTCTCTTTATATCTCTTTACTCTGTTCTGGTTTCTCTTTTCTCTGTATCTCTCTACACTGCTCTAATTTCTCTATTTAACGTATGTATTTAAAGCTTATGTAAATTTCGGTATGAATAGTTAGTCTGTCCCAAGTATAGGTTCATTAAGTCTATACTGAAATAGTTTAACTTTTCATATAATACCTAACCCTAGTCGTGACTCAAGTACTAACTAAGTTGCCCTAGTTTGTTCACTAGTCTGTGTCTGTTTTTCTGTCGTTAAAGCTTTACAGACTTTTCTTTGGTTTTTATCTTTTCTTTAACTTTTTATCTTTCCTTTATCTTTGCCTCACTAATATGTTCTTACCACTCCCTAAGTGTTTTATGAAGGTAATTATGAGATTCTGCGCTTAAAGTTGTCTTTCTAAAGCTTTTACAGAAAACTGCCTTTTCTGCATTATTTTATTATCTTTATTAAAATATTATTTTTAATTAAATATTATTATTTAATATTTTATTATTATTTATTATTTTATTATTAAATTTTCGAAAATTAACTTTACTTTAACCTTTAACCTTTAAAATTCACTTTTTACCACCCGTAACTTTTAATATTTCTACTTTTACCACCCTAACTTCCAGAAATTACCATATAACCCCTTAAACACCAAAAATTTTACTTCCTTGCCCTTTTATGAATCAAAAAGGTGTTCTTCATTGTTCTTCACCACACTCAAAGTGTTCTTCATGTTCTTCATAAATTCTTCAGATTCTTTCTCTGTTTTTACCCGTTTTTCAGTCTTTTTAGCAACCGATTTTTACCATAATTCAGAATAAATTTCCAGCCACTAAAACCCCATCTTTTCTACATGATTTTAACACAAATTAAACTTCAATTTAAGCTCTAGGGTTTTGTTTTCCAGCAGCCACAAGAACACACATTCATAGCTTGAATTTCATCAAATTTCATCAAATTTTCACCAAAATTTCAACAAGAATTACTCATACAAACAATCAATTTCAAGCACAGCCAAAACATATCATAATCATACAACTCAAACAAAATCAATCAAGATTAAATTTGTCAATCCCTACCTGGTTTTGTTGCTCCTAATTCGGTTAAACTTTCAGGTGGTCCTTAAGCACTTTTTCCTCCTAAATCACATCAAGAACAACTTTAAATCCAAAAACTCTCAACTGACCAAATCTCACTCAGTATGTTAGGAAGAGATATCTCACCTTAGACTTGCTGGAAATTCACATTTCTTGGCCCTCAAGTCAAGTTAAGCATGATTCCTAAGGAAGAACATCAAGAAAACACATGTTTTGCATGGTTTTCCTTGAAAACCGAATTGAAATGGGAAAGGGACAGCCATCTAACCTTATTTCCATCCTTGATAAGTTACATGGTTATGTAGAGGAAGAAGAGAGGATCATTTTGGTGAAAACGGAGTTTTGATTTGAGTTTTAGTTCAGAAGAAATCAAGCTTTGAAGATTAAGTGTTCTTGAAAGTTTCTCTCTTTTCTCTCTTGTTATTTTCGGCCAAAATGATGAAATGAGACAGCCTTGGAGGTCTTGGGGGTGTAAGGTGAGTTGTGATTGGTTGGCTTGGAGGTGGATTAAAATAATATTAAAATATCTCTGGTGTATAACTACTAAAACTAGGTGTACTGGAACACTCGTAAAAACATCTCTAAAAGTTATTTTCTGAGCTACTAGCATAAATGACACTAGTAACATATTTATTATGGGAATAGAACATTTATAATGAGGCCTTAGCATTGCTAAATTCATCGGAGAGTGCTGGTGCTAAGCTGCACCAGTAAACCGTAAACCCGGTTAAACCGATTTTCTGTTTTTAACAAAAACAGACCAGATAACCTTATAATGTCATTCAAGCATTTTCTAATACTAATATAATGATAATATTATACTATTATCTCTCTCGTCTCATGAATCGAGTCCGGTTCGTCAAACAGAGACTATTTACGAAAATCAGAATCAAAACTGCCAACCGATACGGTTCAAAAACTAGGTTCTTCGCGATTGTATTATCGAGCTTGCCTCAAAGGAGGTTCTAGCTTAAAGATGACATAATGATAATGAGGATTGAGATGCTTGATGATATAGCAGAGGTGTTCCCTTTACTGATCTTCCGGAGAAATCCGTACTTTCAGAAAAGATCTCATGTACTCGAAAATCAGGGTTGTTACATTAGGAGAAGAACAAAAGTTATAAAGCATGATTAGAGAAGGATAGAGTGCTTACCCTATACACTAGAGAGATTAGAGCGTACATACATCATCAGTGAGGGTTTAATGCTTGAATTTCCATGTTCCCTGCTTTCATAAGCTATCTTCTTGCACTTTTATCTGTCTTACTGTATAATGATAGAATTAGTGAAATTTGATTTGTAATTATTTTGAAGAGCTTATTTACTTTTGATCAAGTGGACAGGAATCATATAATTGCATTCATATATATAGGATTGCATTGCATTGCATGAGTTTTTGCATGTTCATACTTGTTTACTTTATCTCCTTCAATTAAGCATGAGGAGATGCTAATGTTTAAGTGTGGGGAGGTTGATAAACCACTATTTTATGGTTTATATTGTGTTTAATTGTGTGGTTTTATCATGATCCTTACCCACTTATTCATTAATTTAGCATGCGTTTATATTTCCTTCCTGAAATTATTACATGATTGAAAATTGCTTCCTAGAGACTTTTAATTATGCATTTTAATTCTCCTTTATTCCATTCGATGCTGTGATCTGTGTGTTAAGCGTTTCAGGCTTTATAGGGCATGAATGAGTTGGAGATTGGAAAGGAAGCTAGCAAAAATGGAAGGAACACAAGAAATTGAGGAGATAACCAGTGAGAAGTGACGCGGCCGCATGGCTCATGTGACTGCGTGAAAGAGTAGAAATCGCAGTGACGCGGCCGCATGGCTCACGCGACCGCGCGGACTGGAAAAGCATGAGCGACGCGGAGGCATGGACGACGCGAACGCGTGGCGAGAAAAAGTGCGAATGACGCGTCCACATGGATGACGCGATCGCGTGACATGCGTGATCTGCATAATCTGCAGGATTCGCTGGGGTGATTTTGGACCCTATTTTGACCCAGTTTTCGGCCCAGAACAGCAGACTAGAGCCAGAGAACATGCAAAAACCAAAAGGAGAACATTCATTCTACACAGTTTTTTGTTTTTAGATCTAGTTTTACTCCTCCCCTAGGTTTTTCTCTCTAGACATTGATAGTTCTTAGGATTTTAGTTTCTCTAGCTTTTTGCATTGGGATATTGAGAAGAGTTATTACCTCATCAAGACTTCGTCATTCTAGTTCGTTTTCTTTACTTGGCTTACTCTTCCATGTTCTTTGCTTTGTTTAATTTTACCATTGGAATATTTTTAGGATTATTTAATACAAGGATCACTTTTATTTTTAATTGACTATTTTTAATTTTTATTTACAATGTCTTTCTTTAATTTTTTTTATATGCTATGAATTTTACCTTTACAATGAGTGAGTAGTTCCCTAACTTGATGGAGAGTTGATTTTAAGGAACCCTTGAGTTGGAAGATTCAAGAGAAAGATTGTAATTGGGTTATTGTTGGTTTGCTTTCTAATTCCTGACGCTAATCCTCCCAAGAGTGGATTGGGACTTGTGGATAGAATAGTATTCCAACTTGTTTTACCTTCCCTTACTTAGTAAAGGATAACTAAACGAAATAACTCTCAATTGTCAATTAATCTTAAGAGTGTTCCATCAAGAATAGGGCTTTCATGTAATCAACTCCCAGTCAAGGCTTTTATTTACATTATTCAATTTCATCAATTTAATTTCCTGTTTACTCAACTCAAACCTTTTCGAAAACATCTGATTAATAAAATAGCACCCTTTCCTACAACTCGTTGGGAGACGACTTGGGATTCATACTCCCAGTATTTTAAATTTCAATTTTCTGTGACACCTTTCTAAATTGAGCGGTGGATTTCTGGCGAGTTAAGAACTATACTTACAACGCATATATTCTAATAATTTTTAATTCACCAATTTCTGCCCACATCAAGAGTTTCTTGATAAGTTCTTCCCACCGGAGAAGACCGACTACATCCGGAAAGAGATTTTGGGCATAATGCAAAGAGACCAACAGAGTTTGTACGAGTATTGGTCTCGGTTCAAGAGGCTATTGAAGTCATGTCCACACCACGGAATGACCACTCACTTGCTCATTAGCTACTTTACCGGAGGTCTTTGTGCGGAAGATAAAAGATTGCTCACCGCTTCTAGTGGTGGTTCCCTTTCGAAAAACAAGACGGAGGGTGATGACAAGTCATCTTAGCCTAATTTTACTAGTCTTTTTCTTTATTTTTATTAGAATTTATGCACTTTCTTGCATTGTAAGTAAGTAATTTGGAGTAGAATTGCATGGTTTCCTTGAATCAATCAACCACCATTTAATTGTTACTAAATCATGAAGTTCAAGCTAAATTTAATTGATTTTTATTGATTTATAAACTTTGTGAATTTGGTGATACTTTGATTGTTGTTTTGATTACTTGTAGGTGAGGAAAAGAAGACAATAAGAAAGCGTGGCCTAAGAAGCGTGGCCCAAGAAAGAAAAGAATGTGGCAAAAGAAACAAAGAGGTGTGGCACAATGAATGAGGCAAGCCACAACACTCTACCGGGAGCATAACAAAGAACTAAGAAAGCAAGCTTGGATGCTCTGCTCTCCTTGAGAGCGGAACACAATTTGGAGTCAAGAAACAAGGGAGGGAAGAACAATACTCCGCTCTACTTGGAAGCATTATCGGGCTCCCACCAAAATAAGTGCAAGGCAAAATGTTTGCCAATGCTTGCCACAAGGTTCGAACTCATGAGCAAGGGAGAGTGGGGAACACTACTCACCCAGGAAAATGAGCCACACTTGGCCAAAATGCCATCTCCAAGGATCGAATACAGCACCTTGAGGAAGCAAGGAGCAAGGCTCTACAAGAAACCAAGGAAATTTGCACCAAAAAGCCATCCAGCAAGTTTCGAACTTGGGACCTCCCCTTGGAAGCGCCAATGCTCCGCTCCCAAGGAGAGCAGAGTGCTACCCCTTGGTGCACACATGCAACATGACACGGCAAGGAAGCATGAGGCGCACAACATTGACACGGGCAGAGGGAGCTTCGCACGCAACAAAGGAGCCCCAAGAGAAGCTTCAATGCTCCGCTCCCCACAAGAGCAGAGCATCCTCCTGGGAGTAATTCTCTCTTGGGCTGAAAATTCAACTCAAAATCCAATTAGATTCAAATCTTCACCAAATTAAAAAGCCCACCCAAATTCTAAAATCCAAGAATAGAAAGTGTATAAATAGAAGCTAGTTTGATTTAGTTAGGACTTTTACTTTGATTTTGAACTTTTACCTTTTTGCTTCTTCTAATTTTCATTTTTGTAATTTGGAGCTTTTTACCTTTGATTTGGATCTTAGAGAATTGGGAAGGATAATTGATCTCTCTTCTTCCTTGTTCTTGCTTGAGCACTCTTTACTTTTCATCTAGGATCTTGGGTGGAGAATTGATGAACTTTTGTTTCAATCTCACCTTGAGATCTCTTGTTTACTTTCTGCATAATTCTAGAATTTGAGATTTGAATTCCAATTCTGTTTCCTGCTTCCATCCTTCTACTTCTTCTGCAATTTACTTTTCCATTTCTCTTTTGCAATTATTCTTGTTGGATCAAGGAAGGATTTGAGATCTAGACTTGTTTTCTAGTCTCTTCCACTCCTGAGATCTTCAACCTTCTTTTAAATTGCTGCAACTAAGCATTAGTCATTTTATGCTTTAATTCTTCAAGCACTTTTACTTCTCTGTTTGAGATCTACTTCACTTCAATTCACTTTTCACTCTTCTGTTTATTGCAATTTACTTGTTCTTGTTTAGATTCTACAATCCCAATTCCCAATTCCCTTTACAATTCAAGCAATTTACATATCTTGCACTTGAAGCTTCAGCCATTTATATTTCTTGCAATCTAAGTTTCTGCACTTTATATTACTTGCTCTTTAAGATTCGGCTTCTTTACTTTCTTTGCTATTTAATTTACTGCAATTTTCCCCTCTCCCTTTAAATTTCATGCACTTTAGCTTCTGCTGGATACCAATCACTCAAATCAACTTTTGTTTGCTTGACTAAATCAACCACTAAACTAAAATTGCTCAATCCTTCAATCCCTATGGGATCGACCTCACTCATGTGAGTTATTATTACTTGATGCGACCCGGTACACTTGCCGGTGAGTTTTGTGTTGGATCGTTTTCCACACATCAAGTTTTTGGTGCCGTTGCCGGGGATTAATTAGACTGACAATGATTAAGTGAAGTGGAGATCTAGATCAAGCACTTTTTCTTTTCTGTTTCTTTAACTTTTGATTAACCCACTAACTGTTTGAATTTTTGCTTAAGATAAGTAGAACCCCACTTTAGAAATAGAGTGGAGTTCTTCTGGTTTCTTTGGTTTTGTGTGAATCTTATGATTTTGCTTGCTGAATATACGAGAAAAGCAATTTTCTTCTATTGATCTTTCAAGTCTCTTAACTGTTTGACATATTGTGTCAACTAATCTTTTAATCAAATTTTGGCATGAGTATACTAAATCCTCATTTGAACTGTTTGTGGCTGTGAAGATTATGGAGAAGAACCCAACAAATCCTAGTTGTTGCGGGAGTGGTGTCCTCACCCCAGATGATAATGTAACCCATGAATTGAAGCATCCGCTCATCACCATGAACGATGTTGCTCAATAGCTTGAAGCCTTCCCACAGGGAAACATAATCGGATGGGATGATCTAATGAGTGAATTCCTGGCCAAGTTGAAACAACCCCAGGGAATTGATAAGCTAAAGGTAGAGGTGCAATCATTCACACAAGAGAAGGGAGTGGTGGAAATTGAAGGTGTAAGTGCAATCATGGCCCAAAGCAAGCAGATACATCAACAACTTCAGCAACAATTAGAACTGATGGACAGAAAAATCGATGAGCTGCGAACTGCTGTGGCAAATGCACATAACCTACCTCAAAATCCACATGGTTGGAATCAATCTGAAAAAGGTTTTGGAACAATTAACTATGAGCAACAAAGTCATGAGCGACACTCTCCAAATAAAACCTCAAAAATGTTCCAACACAAGGCTCAGGATGATATGTACAACCCACCATGGAGAACTCATCCCAACTAGAGGAGAAGTGAGCACCAAAATCAAGAACCAAGAGACCTCAATTACAACAACTCCAAATTCCCAAACCAACAAAAACACCACTATACCAACAACAACCATTACACACCACCACCACAACACTTACCCTTTCAACCTCAAACACCCCACAACCAACCAATCTCACAAGACTCCCAGAGGATCACCAACTTGGAGATCTTAATAGAGAGAATGATGAAGCACCAAGAGATGACAACAAAGAACCAGGAAACCTCAATCAGAAGAATTGAGATGCAAATAGGACAAATGGCTAAACACATTGCAGAAATGGGTGAAAAAGGGGCAACCACCATCTCTAAAGCCACTGAAGATGACCCAAAAGACAATGAAAAAACTGCTAGGTTGGAGAAATGGAAAGCAATTATGAAGGAAAGTGAGAGGGCTATGGGAAAAGAATCACTCATCCAAGAAAAGTATCACAGAAAAATTCCACAAGAAGAAACAGAGGAAAAAAAGCCCACATTAAGAGGAGAAAATCAAAGGCGACAGGATTTTCAACTTCCATGATCACAGAATGAAGGATGTCAAGCTAATGACAATAAAGAAGCGCTTGTTGGGAGGCAACCCAACCTGAGGTAGTTTTCGTTTCATAACTATTTAAAAAAAATTTTAATTAGCTTTATTTATATTGCAAGGAGCTAAGTTTGGTGTTGCACACCAAAACAATATAAGGGAGAATGAAGGATTCTAAGTTTGGTGTTCCACCAAAATCTCATCATAAAACATATTCTCACCTTCTGCATAATGCTAGCTTCAAGCATTTAGATAAACTAGTTAACTATTTTGCTGTTTCCTAGTTTTTAGTTCTATTACTTTTGGCAAAGAAAAAAAATTTCACATATGGTTAATTTGATAAATGGGAATCATTGGCAAGGTACTAAGTTTAGTGTTCCCACACCAAAGTAAGTTCAAAAGCCCACAAATAACTCATGCATGCTAACCATTTTTCAAGTGCTTGGAAACAAGCAACTTTCAATATCATTGCAGAGTATCATACAAATTTTTTGGAAGGATTAAGCATCATCAACCAAAAGGAGGAAAAAGGAATGTAAGGACCAGCAATGATGATGATGAGGAGTAAAGCAAGCAAACTCCAAAAGGTTGTATTGTTAAGTAATTATTTTGCATCACTGCTATGATTGAAAGTGATATCATACCCCCTATCTGTCTTTCTGTCTAGTATAATCTCTCTGTAATTCAATAATTAAGATGCTTGATCATTCACAACCTTATACTCTCCAAACTTGTTTGCACTCAATATCTCAAAAGGCATCACATGACAGCTCTTTGAAAAGAATGATTAAAGAAGTAAACAGTTTTTAGGCAAGCAAAAGATTAGGAGAAGTGGTGGTTCTAGTTGTATGATTATGCATTGAGGTTGCATGCTTGTGAAAACCTGCATGGGAGCTCATAGGCAGGACATAGAGTTCAAAAAAGTATTGTGGAGATTTTCAAACATTTATTGATCCAAAAGGCAGCAAACAAAGAGAATAAAGAAAATATAAAAACAAAACAACATGGCCCAAGGCTCTGAGCATCAATTACTAGGCAGAAAAGAAGAAAGAAACAAGACCTCAAAGAGTTGTTATCCTAGTAAATGCTTGTGGTCGAATTGTGTCAAAGAGAGATGCTTGAGCAAGTAAATCCTTAGGGGTGCTTCAACACCTAATACTTTAAAACCAACTGGTTTAGGAGTATTGATTGAAAACTTATTTAAAGAGCTGCTTTGAGACATGACACTTAGAGTCAAAGCCAAAACACAAAAACCATAAGCTGCTTCAAGGTGATTACCTATAGAGAGATCTTCATGATATCATTTAGATGAAAGTCCTAGGACCTAAGACTTCCAAGATGTAGGGACTAGTAAGCACTGAAGCCCTTGAATGAGCATATAATTTAGAGTTCACCCCACTGTCACTTAATCACTTCACTCACAGGACATTGCAAGTTATTCTTCAATCCATTTTCATTGAAAGAACCTTTGAGCATAATTCTTTTCTTGCTTAGGGACAAGCAAGTTTTAAGTTTGGTGTTGTGATGACAAGTCATCTTAGCCTAATTTTACTAGTCTTTTTCTTTATTTTTATTAGAATTTATGCACTTTCTTGCATTGTAAGTAAGTAATTTGGAGTAGAATTGCATGGTTTCCTTGAATCAATCAACCACCATTTAGTTGTTACTAAATCATGAGGTTCAAGCTAAATTTAATTGATTTTTATTGATTTATAAACCTTGTGAATTTGGTGATACTTTGATTGGTTGTTTTGATTACTTGTAGGTGAAGAAGAGAAGACAATAAGAAAGCGTGGCCCAAGGAAAAAAAGAATGTGGCAAAAGAAACAAAGAGGTGTGGCACAATGAAGGAGGCAAACCACAACACTCTACTGGGAGCATAACAAAGAACTAAGAAAGCAAGCTTGGATGCTCTGTTCTCCTTGAGAGCGGAGCACAATTTGGAGTCAAGAAACAAGGGAGGGAAGAACAATACTCCGCTCTCCTTTGGAGCATTATCGGGCTCCCACCAAAATAAGTGCAAGGCAAAATATTTGCCAATGCTTGCCACAAGGTTCGAACTCATGAGCAAGGGAGAGTGGGGAACGCTACTCACCAAGGAAAATGAGCCACACTTGGCCAAAATGCCACCTCCAAGGATCGAACACAGCACCTTGAGGAAGCAAGGAGCAAGGCGCTACAAGAAACCAAGGAAATTTGCACCAAAAAGCCATCCAGCAAGTTTCGAACTTGGGACCTCCCCTTGGAAGCGCCAATGCTCCGCTCCCAAGGAGAGCAGAGCGCTACTCCTTGGTGCACACATGCAACATGACACGGCAAGGAAGCATGAGGCCCGCAACATTGACACAGGCAGAGGGAGCTTCGCACGCAACAAAGGAGCCCCAAGAGAAGCTTCAATGCTCCGCTCCCCACAAGAGCAGAGCATCCTCCTGGGAGCAATTCTCTCTTGGGCTGAAAATTCAACTCAAAATCCAATTAGATTTAAATCTTCACCAAATTAAAAATCCCACCCAAATTCTAAAATCCAAGAATAGAAAGTGTATAAATAGAAGGTAGTTTGATTTAGTTAGAACTTTTACTTTGATTTTTAACTTTTACCTTTTTGCTTCTTCTAATTTTCATTTTTGTAATTTGGATTTGGATCTTAGAGAATTGGGAAGGAGAATTCATCTCTCTTCTTCCTTGTTCTTGCTTGAGCACTCTTTACTTTTCATCTTGGATCTTGGGTGGAGAATTGAAGAACTTCTGTTTCAATCTCACCTTGAGATCTCTTGTTTACTTTCTGCATAATTCTAGAATTTGAGATTTGAATTCCAATTCTGTTTCCTGCTTCCATCCTTCTACTTCTTCTACAATTTACTTTTCCATTTCTCTTTTGCAATTGTTCTTGTTGGATCAAGGAAGGATTTGAGATCTAGACTTGTTTTCTAGTCTCTTCCACTCCTGAGATCTTCAACCTTCTTTTAAATTGCTGCAACTAAGCATCAGTCATTTTATGTTTTAATTCTTCAAGCACTTTTACTTCTCTATTTGAGATCTACTTCACTTCAATTCACTTTTCACTCTTCTGTTTATTGCAATTTACTTGTTCTTGTTTAAATTCTGCAATCCCAATTCCGAATTCCCTTTACAATTCAAGCAATTTACATTTCTTGCACTTTAAGCTTTAGCCATTTATATTTCTTGCAATCTAAGTTTCTGCACTTTATATTACTTGCTCTTTAAGATTCAGCTTCTTTACTTTCTTTGCTCTTTAATTTACTGCAATTTTCCCCTCTCCCTTTAAATTTCATGCACTTTAGCTTCTGCTGGATACCAATCACTCAAATCAACTTTTCTGTGCTTGACTAAATCAACCACTAAACTAAAATTGCTCAATCCTTCAATCCCTGTGGGATTGACCTCACTCATGTGAGTTATTATTACTTGATGTGACCCGGTACACATTCCGGTGAGTTTTTTGTTGGAACATTTTCCACACATCAGAGGGAGAAGCTTGGAATTTGATAGAGGATATTGCTGAAGCTACACAACACAAAAGGGTGAGAAGTAATCCTCTCAAGGGTGTGGTAGAACCATCCCCTTCCGAATCAAGTCTAGCCAAAGCACTTGGGGATATGACCACCATCCTTACACAAATCCAAAAGGATCAACAGGAATACTACTCCATCCAAGCCATCCAAGCCCCACCTCCGGTTGCTCAACTTGAAGGCCCTCCTAGGATTTATGGTTTGTGCTCTAGCACCACACATTACACCGACCAATGCCATCAAATTCAAGAGGAACATGCTCTTGTGGTGGCCATTGTGAATTACAACAACCGTCCATCGTACCCTCCTCCAGGTCAAAACAATTACCATCAAGGTGGTAATCAACATCAAGGGTGGAGGGATAATGCACAAGAAATCAATCAAAACCAAAGGTGGAACAACTCTCCTTCTCATCACTACAACAACCAATCTCCATCCCAATACCACCATAACAACACCAACTACCAAGCCAACCAAAGCCACTCCAACTAAAACCAAAACAACTACACCAAGTACCAAGCACCACACCATAGACAACAAAATAGAAACCAAACTCCTCCATCCCCCAATAATCAAGTTGATGAGCTTAGAGCCGCCATGGAAAAATGAGATGAGAGCAACAAGGCTCAATTCGATGCCTTGAATACTCAATTGGCTAACCTCACCAACATGCTTTCAAAGATGAACATGTCAAACCAACCACCAACCCCCAATAACAACACCAACCAACCCTCAAGTTCCTCTAACCTTCCATCCCAACCCCAACCAAACCCAAGAGGCAGTCTCAATGCCATCACTCTACGGTCGGGGACTACATTAGAGGAGATACCTCCAAAGGTCATGGGAGATATTCATGAGGAAGAGGTAGTTATTGAAGCTCCACATGAAGAAGAGGTGGTAGACAAAGGGCATGAGGAAGAAGGAGTAAACCTCAAGGAACCCAAGAGAAAAGCTATAGTGGATGAGTCCATTCCTATCATAAATCCTTCCATGGTGAAGAAGGCGAAGAAAACACCGGAATTTGATTTGAACATGCTTCAAGTGTTCAAAAAGGTTGAGGTAACCATACAACTTCTTGATGCTATTCAACAAATTCCAAAGTATGCAAATTTTTGAAAGACTTGTGTACACACAAGGATAAGATAGGAGAATTGGAGACATTATCCTTGGGTAGTTGAATTTCTTCCTTGATGGAACCTATTCCAAGGAAATGTGGTAACCCTGGACCGTGCTTAGTGTCTTGTTGTATTGGTGGACACACTTTTCATGATTGTATGTGTGATTTGGGAGCTTGTGTAAGCATCATGCCACTTTCTATCTATGTGCGATAGAATTTAGCTCCATTAAAGAAGTCAGCGGCGAGGTTCGCCTTAGCCGATAAAAGTGTGATCACAGGGATGGGAATAACGGAAGATGTACTCATGGCAATTAAGGATTTGGTTTTTCCGGTTGACTTTTACATCTTTGAAATGCCTCCAGCAGAAAATAAAAGCTCATCCTTCGTTCTACTTGGTAGACCCTTCCTCAAAACCTCCAAATTCAAGTTGGATGCCTTCACCGGCATATATTCCTTTGGGGTTGGAGATAAGATTATCAAGTTCAATTTAGAGGAAGCCATGAAACATCCTCCCGAAGAACATTTCATGCTCCGATATGATGTAATTGATGAAGTGGTAGCGAAAGTGCAAGAAGAAGACCATGACAAATTGTGCTACCCCATTGTTGAGGAAACGGATGACCAATGGGATGGACATGAGGAAGTTGTCAAGAATGAGCCCCATGAGCTTAATGAAAAGGAACCTCATCTTGAGACAAAAAGTGAACTGAAGCCCCTTCCATCTCATTTGAAGTATGCTTTCTTAGAGGATAACCAAGGGTTTCCGGTCATTATTGCTAGTGAGCTCTCAAGTGAAGAAGAGGAAAAGCTATTAGATGTTCTAAGAAAGTACAAGAAAGCAATAGGATGGAGCCTAGCGGATATTATGGGAATTGACCCCCGCAAATGCATGCATAGGATATTTCTCCAAGATGGAGCTAGGCTGGTTAAGCAACTGCAAAGGAGGCTCAACCCAACCATCCTCAATGTAGTGAAGAAAGAGGTCACCAGATGTTCATACCCTGGGTCGAACTATCCGACCTGGGATGGTCGACGATGCAGCGACCGACCTGTTAAGGTCAAGCGAACCGACTTCGTTACAAAGAACTCGGCCATATCGACAGGAAAGCCCAATAAAGGGCCCAAATAGAGGAACACGACCCAAATCCAAAGGCAATCCCATCCTATAGAGATAAAGGCGGTTCCCTTGAAGATAAGCTGACTTCATCCAAAACAGGATAAGATAAGATAAGATAACTAACTTACCTTATCAGAAAGGTCAGCCCACACTACTATAAATACACTGGAGCACCCAGGTATAACTCAAACTCTGATTCTACATAAAACCTACTTAATACCCGTGCTAACTTAAGCATCGGAGTCTCTTGCAGGTACCCCCCACCCTCCGGGGGCCAAGGAACAACAGTGCAGCAAGTCCAACAAGTCAGACATAACAGCTCCGGCCGCCACCAGCCAGCCAGACACATCATCTCCGACCAGTACCGAAGATCTCATCCGAGATCGACCTCCAGTTTCAGGTAACCCCCGGAACATTGGCACCGTTGCCGGAGAACCTGAAAGTCATCCCAAAACCATGGCGGACGGCCATGACAACGACCACGACTCGGATCTGGAGAACAGAACACCGCACAAGAACGCGGACACTACGCTAAAGGATACTCCAGAATCCAACAAAAACTCATCAAATCCGGGAGCCATGGAAGCACTTCAAGATCGCTTAAAGCAACTTGAGAAAGAAACCCAACAACAACGAGAGATCAGAAAGGATCTACAAAGAGAGGTACGGCGACGTCGAGAACTAGAAGAAAAACTACAGCAGTTAGAGGCCGACCTCAAATCAAAAGCTCCTCGGACCACTCCTGAGGAAAATTCACGCAAAGAACAGGATCCATTCACCAGGGAAATCATGAACACCAAAATCCCAAAGGATTTCAAGCTCCCAGATATGGTTTTGTATGAGGGCACTACAGATCCCAACCATCATCTCAGCAATTTTAGAAGCAGAATGTACCTTACCGACGCCTCAGATGCCGTTCGCTGCAAAGCTTTTCCGACAACTCTTACGAAAAGGGCGATCAGATGGTTCGACAACTTACCTCCGAAGTCCATGTCAAACTTCAACGACCTGGCCAAAAATTTCCTGGCCAGATTCTCCATCCAGAAAGATAAGGCCAAGCATGCACCCAGCTTACTAGGGATCAAGCAAGGAGATCGGGAGAGCCTCCGCAACTACATGGAAAGATTCAACAAAACATGCATGGACATACAAAGCTTACCAACAGAGGCTGCCATCATGGGGCTTATTAATGGCTTACGAGAGGGACCTTTCAGCCAATCTATATCAAAAAAGTATCCCACTTCCTTAGACGAAGTACAGGAGCGAGCAGAAAAGTACATCAACATGGAAGAGAACACTCGGCTAGGAGAAACCTCAAAATTCGGAACCTCCTACCGAGACAAAGACAAGGACTCCAAAAGAAAAGAAGATCGACAGGGTGAGAAAATCAAAAAATACCACAACTACACTCCTCTCAAAGCATCCCTGGTCGACGTGTACAAAGAAGTCTGCCATACAGAAAAAATCCCCCCAGCACGACCACTCAAAGGCAAAAGGGGAGGAGGAAATCGAAAGGAATATTGCGAATACCATCGAATTCGAGGGCACTCTACCAACGAATGCTTCGACTTGAAAAATATCATAGAAAAATTGGTAAGAGAAGGAAAATTAGATCGATTTCTGGCCACCCGGGATGATGACCAAAGAAAAAGACGGAGAGACGAAGATGATGGACGAGCTGAACGGTCACCTCAGACACCAGAAAGACATGTCCACATGATACACGGCGGATTCGCAAGAGGTGGGATCTCCAAATCGTCCCGAAAAAGATATCTCAAAGAAGTATATCATGTTGAGGGAAAGGAGGAAGCACCCGACCTCCCGGCGATAACATTTACTAAAGAGGACGCATCCGGCATCATATCAGGACATGACGATCCCATGGTCATCACTATTATACTGGCAAACGCCAATCTACACCGCACACTAGTAGACCAAGGGAGTTCTGCCGACATCTTATTCAAAACGGCTTTCGACAAGCTCGGCTTAGACGAAAAGGAACTTAAAGCATACCCGAATAATCTGTTTGGACTAGGAGACACTCCGATACAACCATTGGGATACGTATCGCTACACACTACTTTTGGAAAAGGAAACCAAACTAGGACCCTCAAAATAGACTACATTGTGATCGACGTAAGTTCAGCCTATAATGCTCTCATAGGTCGGACAACACTCAATCAACTTGGCGCAATAGTCTCAACTCCGCATCTATGCATGAAATTCCCAACTACAGAAGGGATAGCCACGATAAAAGCAGATCAAAAGACGGCACGTCGCTGTTACAACGAGAGCTTAAACCTCAAAGACAGAGGAGAAGAGTTTCATACAATTGAGCTTGGCGGAGCTCAGCGTCGAGAAGAACTCTGTCCACACCCAGAAGGTGAGGTAGAGAAGGTTCAGATTGGAGACACCTCGGACAAAACGACTAATATCAGCACGGTCCTAAGAGGAGATTCAAAAGAATTACTGATACAATTCTTACGAGATAATGTCGATCTCTTCGCATGGAAAGCCGCAGACATGCCAGGCATAGACCCTAAGCTAATGTGCCACAAGTTGGCGGTCTATCCAGGATCTCGGCCGGTACAGCAGAAGCGAAGAAAACTCGGACCAGAACGATCCCAAGCTGTGGAAGAACAAGTACAAACGTTACTGGAGGCAGGATTCATAAGAGAAGTCAAGTACCCACTATGGCTAGCCAACGTCGTCTTGGTGAAAAAATCAAACGGGAAGTGGCGCATGTGTACCGATTACACCGATCTCAACAAAGCCTGCCCAAAAGATCCATACCCACTACCAAGTATTGACGCTCTGGTAGACGCTTCCTCTAGATATAGATACCTCTCGTTTATGGACGCCTATTCGGGATACAACCAAATTTCCATGTATCCACCAGATCAAGAAAAGACCTCGTTCTTAGCACCAAAGGCGAACTACTGCTACATCGTGATGCCTTTCAGTCTCAAGAACGCGGGAGCTACCTATCAAAGGCTAATGAATAAAGTCTTCTCGGATCACATCGGAAAAATCATGGAAGTCTATGTGGACGACATGTTGATAAAAACACAAAGTGAAGATACACTATTATCTGACCTGGCTCAAGTGTTTGACACTATAAGGAAGCATAACATGCGACTCAACCCCGCGAAATGCACCTTCGCAGTTGAAGTAGGCAAATTCTTAGGCTTCATGCTCACACAAAGGGGAATTGAAGCAAATCCAGACAAATGTCAAGCTATACTCAACATGAAGAGCCCAACCTGTGTCAAAGAAGTACAACAACTCAACGGGAGACTGGCCGCCCTATCCCGATTCTTAGCAGGAGCTGCGATAAGATCTCTCCCCTTCTATGCTACTTTAAGAAAGGGAAAACAGTTCGAAAGGACGAGAGAATGTGAGCAAGCTTTCCGAGACTTCAAGGAGTTCTTAGGACGGCCACCTATCCTATCTCGACCACGAGAAGGAGAACCACTCATATTATATCTCGCAGTAGGAAGCCGGGCGATAGCCTCAGCACTAGTCAGAAAAGACGAAAATGGGCAACAACCCGTCTACTTCATTAGTAAAGCACTACAGGGATCCGAGCTAAACTACCAGAAAATAGAAAAATTTGCCTATACTCTCATCCTAACATCTCGATGACTCCGCCCGTACTTCCAGGCTCACACCATTAAGGTTAGAACTAACTAGCCCATAAAAGGAATATTGCAGAAAACAAATTTAGCAGGCAGAATTCTACAATGGGCAGTCAAGCTGTCAGAATTCGACCTCCAATACGAAGCTCGGACGGCCATCAAGTCACAGTATCTGGCCGACTTTATCGCAGAATTCACAGATACCCTGGAGACTCCCACAGAATGGGATCTCTACGTGGACGGTTCCTCAAATAAAACTGGAAGCGGCGCAGGCGTGATAATAGAAAGCAACCAAGGAACCCAAGTTGAGCTCTCCCTTAAGTTCGGGTTCCCGGCCTCCAATAACCAAGCGGAATATGAAGCATTATTAGCTGGTTTGAAGCTGGCTAAAGAGGTCGGAGCTCAAAAACTCAACATTTACAGTGATTCACAAGTGGTCACATCACAAATAACAGGGAGCTATCAAGCCAAAGACCCCACCATGAAAAAATATTTGGATAAAACCAAGGAACTACTCGGACAAATCGGGGAATATAAGATCTGCCACATACCCCGCGAACAAAATGCCTGAGCTGATGCACTCTCAAAACTAGCCAGCACCAAACCAGGGGGCAACAATAGAAGCCTCATCCAGGAAATGTTGCAAAACCCGTCAATCTCGGAAGAGGAAAAAGTCCTGGCCATAACAAGTCAGGACCAAGGATGGATGACCCCCATAATCAAATACCTCAAAGAAGGAACACTACCCGCAGAAGAAAAGGAGGCAAATAAGTTAAAAAGGGAGGCACAGTACTACACCATCATAAACAACATCCTGTACAAAAGAGGAATCTCAATACCTTTACTAAAATGCGTGCCGACCTCCAACACAATGGAAGTGCTAGAAGAAATACACGGTGGCATCTGTGGCAATCATCTCGGAGCACGAGCTCTGGCCAAAAAAGTACTTCGGACAGGATTTTATTGACCAACTCTACAGAAAGAAGCCACAGAATTTGTAAAGACATGTCCACCATGTCAAAAACATGCCAACTTTCACATCGCCCCACCAGAAGAGCTCATCAGCGTGACTTCGCGTTGGCCGTTTGCAAAATGGGGACTTGATCTTCTCGTCCCTTTCCCACAGGGATCAGGACAAGTTATATTTCTCATAGTGGGAGTAGATTACTTTACGAAGTGGATCGAGGCAAAGCCCCTAGCCAATGCCACCGCTCAAAGAAGCCGGAAGTTCTTATATCAAAATATTGTCACAAGGTTCGGGGTTCCATATTCAATAACCACAGACAATGGCACCCATTCACAGATGCAGGCTTTAGAAAACTAGTAGCCGACTTAAGTATAAAGCACCAGTACACCTCCGTCGAACATCCACAAGCCAATGGGTAGGCCGAAGCTGCCAACAAAGTCATATTGGCTGGATTAAAATGGAGATTACAAGATGCAAAGGGAGCCTGAGCAGAAGAGCTCCCACATGTCCTGTGGGCATATCGAACAACGCCACATTCCACCACGAAGGAATCCCCCTTCCGATTAGCATACGGAACGGAGGCGATGATTCCAATAGAGATTGAGGAAGGGTCGCCCAGAGTAGTTCACTATAATGAGGACGCAAACTTCCAACATCAGAGAGAAGAGCTCGACTTGCTACCCGAAATCCAAGAAAGAGCTCTAAAACGCTGAATGGCTTCCAGATATAATCAAAAGGTAGTGCCGAGAAATTTCACAGAAAATGATCTCATACTAATTCGAAATGATATCGGAACAACTCGACCAGGAGAGGGAAAGCTGGCAGCGAACTGGAAAGGGCCTTACCGAATTGTAGAAGTACTTGGAAAGGGCTACTACAGACTGTCTGAACTCGATGGACGAGAGCTTCCCAGGTCATGGCACGCCTGCAACCTCAGAAGGTACTACAGTTAGAAAAGATAAAAGATCTCATCATTGGATGCACTCTTTTTCCTGAAAAGGTTTTTTAATGAGGCACCAAGTTGAGACTCAGACAATCTCACATGTATATACTTGCACTCTTCCTTTAAATAAAATATATTTTAGATATTCTACAAAGATTTCAAGACGCATTAATCTGAAGTATTCATCGTCCGATTATAAAGCAACAAATCGGCAGAAAGTGAAAAACAATTTCACTGCACGATCACGATAAAGACAACCGTCCGATAAAGGTGAAAATGCGATTCACCCAAAGGACGATCTAGATATGACAACCACTTTCTACAGATCGGCAAAGATGAACACAGAATAATGTAAGAAGTTATCGAAAGCGATCCAAAAAAGAACCTGACGAGGTCTTACGGAATGCTAAAATAATAACTTAAAGACTGGCCGACATTGAGAAGTCGGACCAAGTCAACCCAAGTTATAAGTAAACCCTGGAAAGAGGTCTGGCCAACCCTATTAAAGAGGATTACTTTAACTTAGAAGGGCTCGACATGACAAAGTCAACCCAAAATGAGAAGTTATCAAAGTAGTTCCTGAAAGAGATCTGACAAAGATCCAAGAAAGAGGACTACAAATAACTTAAAGGAGACCGATATAACCAAGTCGGATTCCTACTACTTAAAAGTTATCAAAGTAGTCCCTGAAAGAGATTTGACAAAGATCCAAGAAAGAGGACTACAAATAACTTAAAGGAGACCGATATAACCAAGTCGGACTCCTACTACTTAAAAGTTATTAACGTAGTCCCTGAAAGAGATCTGACAAAGATCCAAGAAAGAGGACTACAAATAACTTAAAGGAGACCGATATAACCAAGTCGGACTCCTACTACTTAAAAGTTATTAACGTAGTCCCTGAAAGAGATCTGACAAAGATCCAAGAAAAAGGACTACAAATAACTTAAAGGAGACTGATATAACCAAGTCGGACTCCTACAACTAAAAAGTTATAAAAGTAATCCCTGAAAGAGATCGGACAAAGATCCAAGAAAGAGGATTACAAAAATAACATAAAAAAGACCGATATGACCAAGTCGGACTCCTACAACTGGAAAGTTATCGAAGCAATCCCTGAAAGAGACCTGACAAAGATCCAGGAAAGGGATTACAAAAATAACTTAGAAAAGGACTGCGAAAACAACTCAGAGGACTAACTTGAAGAAATCGGTTACAAATCGTCGGAAATACAAGCCGGAGCGAGAACAAACCAAAAATCAAGTTAGACCTACCTAGTCACAACCACAAAGGATTCAAGATACAAAGTACAAAGCAATCTAAAAGAGATACCAAGTCAAGCACAAAAGCGATACCAAGTCAAGCACAAAAGCGCGATATCATCCACAAGGTTATAAAAGCCTCAGAGGCCACCAAAACCTATCTCAAAAAAGCTAAAGCATACTACCATTTGTTTTTCATAAAAAACAAAAGTTGCTGGGCAAGCAACGGGAAAGTGTCAGCAATTAACAAAACATAAAGAGTTTAAAAAAGCCCACAAGCCGGGCCAACTACATATCCAGAATAAAGATTAAAACTAAGGGTCAGAAGATTTTTTAGCAGCATCAGGCTGAGGAGACGGAGGCCGACTCTGGAGAGGAACGGCATCTACAGTACCATCATCCCGGTTCAAGATCTGGCAGACGGGGTCAGAAGCGGGAGGACCAACCTCGGCAGTGACAGCAGAAGTCGACACCTTGGTAGAGGCTACAGGGGGAGGATCGACATCATCCTCATCCTCGTCATCAGGGACAACCTTGCCATCCCTGACAACATTCTCCAAGCTAAAGAGGGTCAGGTCGGCCTCGGGAGCAATAACCCGAACTTGTTCCCTCAGGTTCTTGGTATGCAAAATTGCTACTCAGGTTGTGAATTGTTGTTCGAAATTGATTCCCTGGCAATGGCACCAAAAACGGATGCACAGGACCATGGTCTAAACATATCTTCACAACTTCGCATAACTAACCAGCAAGTGCACTGGGTCGTCCAAGTAATACCTTACGTGAGTAAGGGTCGAATCCCACAGAGATTGTTGGTATGAAGCAAGCTATGGTCACCTTGTAAATCTCAGTCAGGCGGATATCAAATGGTTATGGAGTTTTCGAAAATAATATAATAAAATAGGGATAGAAATACTTATGTAAATCATTGGTGAGAGTTTCAGATAAGTGAATAGAGATGATTTTGTTCCTCTGAACCTCTGCTTTCCTGCTATCTTCATCCAATCAGTCTTACTCCTTTCCATGGCTGGCTTTATGTGATACATCACCACTGTCAATGGCTACTTTCGGTCATCTCTCGGGAAAATGATCCAATGCCCTGTCACGGCACGGCTAATCGTCTGGAGGCATCACCTTTGTCAATGGTTTCATCTTATCCTCTCAGTGAAAATGATCAACGCACCCTGTCACGGCATGGCTATTCATCTGTCGGTTCTCGATCATGCTGGAATAGGATTTACTATCCTTTTGTGTCTGTCACTATGCCCAGCAATCGCAAGTTTGAAGCTCGTCACAGTCATTCAATCATTGAATCCTACTCGGAATACCACAGACAAGGTTTAGACTTTCCGGATTCGCTTGAATGCCGCCATCATTCTAGCTTACACCACGAAGATTCTGATTAAGAGATCCAAGAGATACTCATTCAGTCGAAGGTAGAACGGAAGTGGTTGTCAGGCACGCGTTCATAGGGAATTATGATGATTGTCTCGTTCATCACATTCAGGTTGAAGTGCGAATGAATATCTTAGAAGCGAAATAAGATGAATTGAATAGAAAACAGTAGTACTTTGCATTAATCTTTGAGGAACAGCAGAGCTCCACACCTTAATCTATGGAGTGTAGAAACTCTACCGTTAAAAATACATAAGTGAAAGTCCAGGCATGGCCGAGAGGCCAACCCTCAAACATGATCTAAGATAGCATACAACTGATCAAAGATGTCTAATACAATAGTAAAAGGTCCTATTTATAATAAATTAGTTACTAGGGTTTACAGAAGTAAGTAATTGATGCATAAATCCACTTCTGGGGCCCACTTGGTGTGTGCTTGGGCTGAGCTTGAGTGTTGCACGTGTAGAGGTCCTTCTTGGAGTTGAACGCCAGCTTTTCTGCCAGTTTGGGCGTTCAACTCTGGTTTTGGCTCCTTTTCTGGCGTTGGACGCCAGATTTGGGCAGAAAGCTGGCGTTGAACGCCAGTTTACGTCATCTATTCTTGGCCAAAGTATGTACTATTATATACTGCTGGAAAGCCCTAGATGTCTACTTTCCAACGCAATTGGAAGCGCACCAGCAGTCCTTCTTCAACCTCTGAATTTGATTTCTGCTCAAGTCCCTCAATTTCAGCCAGAAAATACCTGAAATCACAGAAAAACACACAAACTCATAGTAAAGTCCAGAAATGTGAATTTAACATAAAAACTAATGAAAACATCCCTAAAAGTAACTAGATCCTACTAAAAACATACTAAAAACAATGTCAAAAAGCGTATAAATTATCCGCTCATCACAACACCAAACTTAAATTGTTGCTTGTCCCCAAGCAACTGAAAATCAAATAGCATAAAAAGAAGAGAATATACTATAAATTCCAAACTATCAATGAAACATAGCTTCAATCATATGAGCGGGACTTATAGCTTTTTGCCTCTTGAATAGTTTTGGCATCTCACTTCATCCATTGAGGTTCAGAATGATTGGCATCTATAGGAACTCAGAGTTCAGATAGTGTTATTGATTCTCCTAGTTCAGTATGATGATTCTTGAACACAGCTTCTTTATGAGTCTTGGCTGTGGCCCTAAGCACTTTGTTTTCCAGTATTACCACCGGATACATAAATGCCACAGACACATAATTGGGTGAACCTTTTCAGATTGTGACTCAGCTTTGTTAAAGTCCCCAATTAGAGGTGTCCAGGGTTCTTAAGCACACTCTTTTTTTGCTTTGGACCTTGACTTTAACCGCTCAGTCTCAAGTTTTCACTTGACACCAACACGCCACAAGCACATGGTTAGGGACAGCTTGGTTTAGCCGCTTAGACCAGGATTTTATTCCTTTAGGCCCTCCTATCCACTAATGCTCAAAGCCTTGGGATCCTTTTTATTTGTCCTTGCCTTTTGGTTTTAAGAGCTTTTGGCTTTTTTCTGCTTGCTTTTTCTTTTTCTTTCTATTTTTTTTCGCCTACTTTTTTTTCGCTTTTTTTTTTCTGCAAGCTTTGTTCTTTGCTGCTTTTTCTTGCTTCAAGAATCATTTTTATGATTTTTCAGATTATCAAATAACATGTCTCCTAGTCATCATTCTTTCAAGAGCCAACATATTTAACATTCTTAAACAACAACTTCAAAAGACATATGCACTGTTCAAGCATTCATTCAGAAAACAAGAAGCATTGTCACCACATCAATATAATCAAACTAAGTTCAAGGATAAATTCGAAACTCATGTACTTCTTGTTTTTTTGAATTAAAACATTTTTCATTTAAGAGAGGTGATGGATTCATAGGACATTCATAACTTTAAGACATAGTTACTACTTACTAATGATCATGTAATGAAGACACAAACATAGATAAGCACACAACATAGAAAACGAAAAATAGAAGAAGTAAGAACAAGGAATGAATCCACCTTAGTGATGGTGGCGCTTCCTTCTTGAGGAACCAATGATGTCCTTGAGCTCTTCTATGTCTCTTCCTTGTCTTTGTTGCTCCTCCCTCATTGCTTTTTGATCTTCTCTTATTTCATGAAGCATGATGGAGTGCTCTTGATGTTCCACCCTTAGTTGTCCCATATTAGAACTCAATTCTCATAGGGAGGTGTTGATTTGCTCCAATAGTTTTGTGGAGGAAAGTGCATTTGAGGCATCTCCGGGATCTCATGGTGATGAGCTTCATACGCCTCTTGAGCTCCATGAATTGGCTCTCTTGCTTGCTCCATCTTTTTCTTAGTGATGGGCTTGTCCTCTTTGATGAGGATATCTCCCTCTATGTCAATCCCAGCCGAATTGCATAGGTGGCAAATGAGGTGAGGAAAGGCTAACCTTGCCATAGTGGAGGACTTGTCAGCCACCTTGTAGAGTTCTTGAGGTATAATCTCATGAACTTCCACCTCTTCTCCAATCATGATGCTATGGATCATGATGGCCCGGTCTATAGTAACTTCAGATCGGTTGCTAGTGGGAATGATTGATCATTGAATGAACTCCAACCATCCTCTAGCTACAGGCTTGAGGTCCAATTTTCTTAGTTGAACCGGCTTGCCTTTGGAGTCAATCTTCCATTGAGCTCCTTCTACACATATGTCCATAAGGACTTGGTCCAACCTTTGATTAAAGTTGACCCTTCTAGTGTAGGGGCATTCATCTCCTTGCATCATGGGCAAGTTAAATGCCAACCTCACATTCTCCGGACTAAAATCTAAGTATTTCCCCCGAACCATTATAACATAGTTCTTTGGATCCGGGTTCTTACTTTGATCATGGTTCTTGGTGATCCATGCATTGGCATAGAACTCTTGAACCGTTAGGATGCTGACTTGTTGGATGGGATTTGTTAGAACTTCCCAACCTCTTCTTTGAATTTCATGTCGGATCTCCGGATACTCATTTCTTTTGAGTTTGAAAGGGACCTCAGGGATCACCTTCTTCTTGGCCACAACATCATAGAAGTGGTCTTGATGGGCTTTGGAGATGAACCTTTCCATCTCCCATGACTCGGATGTGGAAGCTTTTGTCTTCCCTTTCCCCTTTCTAGAGGATTCTCCGGTCTTAGGTGCCATCAATGGTAATGGAAAAACAAAAAGCTTATGCTTTTACCACACCAAACTTAGAATTTTGCTCGCCCTCGAGCAATAAAAGAAAGAATAGATGAAGAAGAAGAAGAAATGAAGGAGAGGGAGAGTGGGAAGTATTTCGGCCAAGAAGGGTGTAGAGGGGTGTGTTGTGTGAATTTGATGAAGAATGGAGGGCTTTATATAAGGAAGGGAGGGGGGAAAGGTTTCGGCCATATTGGTGGGTTTGGGTGGGAAATTGGTTTTGAATTTTGAAGGTAGGTAGAGTTTATGAGGTAGGTTTATGGGGAAGAGTGGATGGATATGAGTGGTGAAGAGGTGATAGGGAAGAGAGATTGAGGTGATTGGTGAAGGGTTTTTGGGGAAGAGTGTTTATGGGGTTGTGTGAAAGAGAGTGGTGAGAAGAAGTGAGTGGAGGTAGGTGGGGATCCTGTGGGGTCCACAGATCCTGGGGTGTCAAGGATTTGCATCCCTACACCAATTAGGCATGTAAAATGCCTTTGCACACAATTCTGGGCGTTCAGCACCAGGTTGGTGCCCATTTTGGGCATTCAACGCCCATTTGCTGCCATTTCTGGCATTGAACGCCAGAACCATGCTTGTTCTGGGCGTTCAGTGCCAAAATGCTGCCAATTTTGGGCGTTCAGCGCCAGAACCATGCTCTGTTCTGGCATTGAACGCCAGGCAGATGCTCCTCCAGGGTGTGATTTTTCTTCTGCTGTTTTTGATTCCGTTTTCAATTTTTATATTTATTTTGTGACTCCTCATGATCATGAACCTATAAAGACATATAACTAAGAAAAATATAGTTAGATAAATAAAAATTGGGTTACCTCCCAACAAGCGCTTCTTTAATGTCAATAGCTTGACAGTGCGCTCTCATGGAGCCTCACAGATGTGCAGAGCTTTGTTGAGACTCCCTAACACCAAACTTAGAGTTTGGATATGGGAGTTCAACACCAAACTTAGAGTTTGGTTGTGGCCTCCTAACACCAAACTTAGAGTTTTACTGTGGGAGCTTTGTTTGACTCTGCTTTGAGAGAAGCTTTTCATGCTTCCTCTCCATGGTTGCAGAGGGAGATCCTTGAGTTTTAAACACAAGGGAGTCCTCATTCCATTAAAGGACTAGTTCACCTCTGTCAACATCAATCACAGCTCTTGCTGTGGCTAGGAAAGGTCTTCCTAGGATTATGGATTCATCCTCTTCCTTTCCAGTATCCAGGACTATGAAATCAGCAGGGATATAAAGGCCTTCTACCTTTACTAACACGTCCTCTACTTGTCCATATGCCTGTTTTCTTGAATTGTCTGCCATCTCTAATGAGATTTTAGCAGCTTGCACCCCATAGATTCCCAGTTTCTCTATTACAGAGAGGGGCATGAGGTTTATTCCTGAACCAAGATCACATAGAGCCTTAAAGATCATGGTGCCTATGGTACAAGGTATTATGAACTTTCCAGGATCCTGTCTCTTTTGAGGCAATGTCAGTTGACCCAGATCACTTAGTTCATTGATGAACAAGGGAGGTTCAACTTCCCAAGTATCAATACCAAATAATTTGGCATTCAGCTTCATGATTGCACCAAGGAACTTGGCAGCTTGCTCTTCAGTAACATCCTCATTCTCTTCAGAAGAGGAATACTCATCAGAGCTCATGAAGGGTATAAGGAGGTTCAATAGAATCTCTATGGTCTCTAGATGAGCCTCAGAGTCCTTTGGTTCCTTAGAGGGAAACTCCTTATTGATCACTGGACGTCCCAGGAGGTCTTCCTCCTTGGGATTTACGTCCTCCTCTCCTTCTTTGGGTTCGGCCATGGTGCTTATGTCAATGGCCTTGCACTCTCCTTTTGGGTTCTCTTCTGTATTGCTTGGGAGAGTACTAGGAGGGATTTCAGTGATCCTCTTACTCAGCTGGCCCACTTGTGCTTCTAGATTTCTAATGGAAGACCTTGTTTCATTCATGAAACTTACAGTGGCCTTAGATAGATCAGAGACTAAGTTTGCTAAATTAGAAGTATTTTGTTCAGAGTTCTCTGTCTGTTGCTGAGTGGATGATGAAAAAGGTTTATTATTGTTAAACCTGTTTCTTCCACCATTATTAAAGCCTTGTTGAGGCTTTTGATCCTTCCATGAGAAATTTGGATGATTTCTCCATGATAAGTTATAGGTGTTTCCATAAGGTTCACCTAAGTAATTCACCTCTGCTATTGTAGGGTTCTCAGGATCATAAGCTTCTTCTTCAGAAGATGCCTCTTGAGTACTGTTGGATGCAGCTTGCATTCCATTCAGACTCTGAGAAATCATATTGACTTGCTGAGTCAATATTTTATTCTGAGCCAATATGGCATTCAGAGTATCAATCTCAAGAACTCCCTTCTTCATAGGCGTCCCATTATTCACAGGATTCCTTTCAGAAGTGTACATGAACTGGTTATTTACAACCATGTCAATGAGTTCTTGAGCTTCTGCAGGCATTTTCTTCAGGTGAATGGATCCACCTGCAGAGGTATCCAATGACATCTTAGATAACTCAGACACACCATCATAGAATATATCCAGGATGGTCCATTCTGAAAGCATGTCAGAAGGACACTTTTTGGTCAGTCCTTTGTATCTCTCCCAAGCTTCATAGAGGGATTCACCTTCTTTCTGTCTGAAGGTTTGAACATCCACTCTAAGCTTGCTCAGCTTTTGAGGAGGAAAGAACTTGGCTAGGAAAGCCTTGACCAGGTTATCCCAAGAGTTCAGGCTATCCTTAGGTTGAGAGTCCAACCATACTCTAGCTCTGTCTCTTACAGCAAAAGGGAAAAGCATGAGCCTGTAGACTTTAGGATCTACTCCATTAGTCTTAATAGTATCACATATCTGCGAGAATTCAGTTAAGAACTGAAAAGGATCTTCAGATGGAAGTCCATGAAACTTGCAGTTCTGCTGCATCAGAGAAACTAATTGAGGTTTCAGCTCAAATTTGTTTGCCCCAATGGCAGGAATGGAGATGTTTCTTCCATGTAAATTGGAATTAGGTGCAGTAAAGTCACCAAGCATCCTCCTTGTATTATTATTATTTTCGGCTGCCATCTCCTCTTCCTGTTCGAAAATTTCTGAAAGGTTATCTCTGGATTGTTGTAATTTAGCTTCTCTTAGTTTTCTCTTTAGAGTCCTTTCAGGTTCTGGATCTGCTTCAACAAGAATATTCTTGTCCTTGCTCCTGCTTATATGACAAAGAAGAGGGCACAGAAAAATAATAATAATAGAGATCTTTTATACCACAGTATAGGGATCCCTTTGTGAGTGGAAGAAAAGAGGGAGACAAATAATGTGATGTAAAGAAAGAAACACAACTGTGAGGAGGGCAGAGATGTGAGATGAGATGTTAGTGAATGAATAAATAAATAGAAGGAGATGAGAGAGAAGGAATTTTCGAAAATAAATTTTGAAAGAGTTAGTGATTTTTGAAAAAAAGTTTTTGAAAAAGGTTAGTATTTTTTCGAAAAATTTTAAAATCAAAAATAAAAATAATTAGTTAATAAAAAAGAAATTTTTTTTGAAAAAGAGGGAAGATATTTTCGAAAATTAGAGAGAGAGAGAGTTAGTTAGGTAGTTTTGAAAAAGTTAAGAAACAAACAAAAAGTTAGTTAGTTAGTTGAAACAAATTTTGAAAAGATAAGAAGTTAGGAAGTTAGAAAAGTTATTTTGAAATCAAACTTTTGAAAAAGATAAGATAAGAAGATATTTTGAAAAGATATGATAGAAATTAGTTTTGAAAAATATTTGATTTTTAAAATTACAATTAATGACTTGATTCACAAGAAATCACAAGATATGATTCTAGAACTCAAAGTTTGAATTTTTCTTAACAAGCAAGTAACAAACTTGAAATTTTTGAATCAAAACATTAATTGTTATTGTTATTTTCGAAAATTTGATATAAAATTAAGAAAAAGGTTTTTGAAAAATATTTTTGGAATTTTCGAAAATAACTAAAAAGTTTGAAAAAGATTTGATTTTTGAAAAAGATTTTGAAAAAGATGAGATTTTTAAATTGAAAATTTGATTTGACTCATAAAAACAACTAGATTTTTTTTTTAAATTTTTGAAGAAGTCAACTCAAATTTTCGAATTTGATGAGAGAAAAAGGGAAAGATATTTTTTTTTATTTTTGAATTTTTATGATGCAAGAGAAAAATTAAAAACATCATTTTCATGTTTTTCTCTTTTATTTTTGAATCAAAACAAGGGATGCATGCAAGAACACTATGAATGTCAAGATGAACACCAAGAACACTATGAAGATCATGATGAACATCAAGAACATATTTTTGAAAAATTTTTAATGCAAAGAAAACATGCAAGACACCAAACTTAGAATTCTTTAATGCTTAGACACTAAGAATTCCAGAATGCATATGAAAAACAAGAAAAGACACAAAACATGCAAATGCAAAGATCAAACAAGAAGATTTACCAAGAACAACTTGAAGATCATGAAGAACACTATGAATGCATGATTATTTTCGAAAAAATGCAAGATGCACATGCAATTGACACCAAACTTATAGCATGACTCAAGACTCAAACAAGAAACAGAAAAATATTTTTGATTTTTATGATTTTTTAATATTTTTTGGATTTTTTTTTCAAAAATTATTTGAAAAACAAAAATAAGGATTTCAAAAATTTTTAATATGAATTCCAGGAATCTTGCCATGTTAGTCTAAAGCTTCAGTCCAGGAATTAGACATGGCTCACTAGGCAGCCAAGCTTTCAATGAAAGCTCCGGTCCAAAACACTAGACATGGCCAATGGCCAGCCAAGCTTCAGCATGTAATTCAGACATGACATGCCTGACATGCCCTACAGTCGTATAACAACTGATGGTTGGAAGCCTCAGTCCAAATGAATTTAGACATGGCTTTACAGCCAGCCAGGCTTCACATGCTTCATGAAACACTAGAATTCATTCTTAAAAAATTTGAAGCCATAGAATAATTTATTTTTGAAAACATTATTTTTTTATTATTATTATTTTTTTTTTGAAGACAAAAGAAAAATTTTTGAAAGATTTTTGAAAAATTTTTGAAAACAAAACAAAAAGAAAATTACCTAATCTGAGCAAAAGGATGAACCGTCAGTTGTCCAAACTCGAACAATCCCCGGCAACGGCGCCAAAAACTTGGTATGTGAAATTGCTACTCAGGTTGTGAATTGTTGTTCGAAATTGATTCCCCTGGCAATGGCACCAAAAACGGATGCACAGGACCATGGTCTAAACATATCTTCACAACTTCGCATAACTAACCAGCAAGTGCACTGGGTCGTCCAAGTAATACCTTACGTGAGTAAGGGTCGAATCCCACGGAGATTGTTGGTATGAAGCAAGCTATGGTCACCTTGTAAATCTCAGTCAGGCGGATATCAAATGGTTATGGAGTTTTTGAAAATAATATAATAAAATAGGGATAGAAATACTTATGTAAATCATTGGTGAGAGTTTCAGATAAGCGAATAGAGATGCTTTCGTTCCTCTGAACCTCTGCTTTTCTGCTATCTTCATCCAATCAGTCTTACTCCTTTCCATGGCTGGCTTTATGTGATACATCACCACTGTCAATGGCTACTTTTGGTCATCTCTCGGGAAAATGATCCAATGCCCTGTCATGGCACGGCTAATCGTCTGGAGGCATCACCTTTGTCAATGGTTTCATCTTATCCTCTCAGTGAAAATGATCAACGCACCCTGTCACGGCACGGCTATTCATCTATCGGTTCTCGATCATGCTGGAATAGGATTTACTATCCTTTTGCGTCTGTCACTACGCCCAGCAATCGTGAGTTTGAAGCTCGTCACAGTCATTCAATCATTGAATCCTACTCGGAATACCACAGACAAGATTTAGACTTTCCAGATTCTCTTGAATGCCGCCATCATTCAAGCTTACACCACGAAGATTCTGATTAAGAGATCTAAGAGATACTCATTCAGTCGAAGGTAGAACGGAAGTGGTTGTTAGGCACGCGTTCATAGGGAATGATGATGATTGTCACGTTCATCACATTCAGGTTGAAGTGCGAATGAATATCTTAGAAGCGAAATAAGATGAATTGAATAGAAAACAGTAGTACTTTGCATTAATCTTTGAGGAACAGCAGAGCTCCACAACTTAATCTATGGAGTGTAGAAACTCTATCGTTAAAAATACATAAGTGAAAGTCCAGGCATGGCCGAGAGGCCAGCCCTCAAACGTGATCTAAGATAGCATACAACTGATCAAAGATGTCTAATACAATAGTAAAAGGTCCTATTTATAATAAACTAGCTACTAGGATTTACAGAAGTAAGTAATTGATGCATAAATCCACTTCCGGGGCCCACTTGGTGTGTGCTTGGGCTGAGCTTGAGTGTTGCACGTGTAGAGGTCCTTCTTGGAGTTGAACCCCAGCTTTTGTGCCAGTTTGGGCGTTCAACTCTGGTTTTGGCTCCTTTTCTGGCGCTGGACGCCAGATTTGGGCAGAAAGCTGGCGTTGAACGCCAGTTTACGTCGTCTATTCTTGGCCAAAGTATGGACTATTATATATTGCTGGAAAGCCCTGGATGTCTTCCTTTTAACGCAATTGGAAGCGCGCCTTTTCGAGTTCTGTAGCTCCAGAAAATCCACTTTGAGTGCAGGGAGGTCAGAATCCAACAGCATCAGCAGTCCTTCTTCAACCTCTAAATCTGATTTCTGCTCAAGTCCCTCAATTTCAGCCAGAAAATACCTGAAATCACAGAAAGACACACAAACTCATAGTAAAGTCCAGAAATGTGAATTTAACATAAAAACTAATGAAAACATCCCTAAAAGTAACTAGATCCTACTAAAAACATACTAAAAACAATGTCAAAAAGCGTATAAATTATCCGCTCATCAGTTCTCATAGGCAGCAGTTACACTGCCAACAAGATGACCTTGGAGTTTGGAATAATTAGCCCGGGCATTCTCCAACTCTTCTCTCAGACGCAATACCTCCCGGTAAGACGTCAAATAACTGTCCTTATGCCGCATAGCCGTGTCCTCGGCCAGTCTCAGAGAACCAGCCAGAGAAGTAGAGCTAGCCTTTTCATTCTCCAAGTCTTTCTCCAACTTGGCCACCCTTACTTCAAGTTCCTCCTTCAATCCCTTCATCCAATCAAACTCCTGTTTGGCCTCCTCCATAAAAGCTTTAGTGGCATGGAGAGGAAGACTTTGAGCAGTTCGATATAGGGCCGCCCCCATGTGTGCCAACTTGATACCACTCCGGGTGATATAATCAAAATGATGAAGAAGCGACACGTCGTCCATAGGAAGAACACCATAAGCGCTGATTTGTTGATCTACAAACTCAACCGCATCAAAGTTAGGAGCATCAAGGTTGAAAGGCTCAATTGTTTTTTGCTTTTTACTAGGAGGGGCACCGGAAGTTGCAACAGAAGATTGTGGAGGATCGGCCAGACGGACCCGAGGAGTAGGAATTGCTTTCCTCGGCCCGGGAGAACTCGATATAGGAGGTTTAACTGGAGGCTGAGAAGATCCTTCTCCGGCCACCTTGGCCGAGATGTTTAAAGCAGCGGTTGCCTTCTTCGCCTTCTTATAGGCCCTCATGGAATCATTATTCTTCGACATCTCTGAAAAACACAAAAATCAAAGACAAGTTACAACACAGGAGAAGCAAAGCTCGGGAGCAAGTCTAAAAACAAATCAGACAGTACCCAAAGCAACCCGAACCAAAGATGGATCACTCAAAAATCTCTTCGTGTCCAGGTGGGGAGGCTTCCCCCACAAATCTTCAAGAACAACTACAAAGGCCCGCTCAACCTCACTAAGCATTTCCCAT
Organism: Arachis hypogaea; assembly: GCF_003086295.3. Taxonomy (NCBI): domain Eukaryota; kingdom Viridiplantae; phylum Streptophyta; class Magnoliopsida; order Fabales; family Fabaceae; genus Arachis; species Arachis hypogaea. The sequence goes on along the minus strand of NC_092050.1, from coordinate 96,037,545 downwards.
ATGTAACGTGGCACTCTTACATTCTTTTGCCACTCCAGAGGAAAAGCAGGCTCATCATTTTCATCAAGAAAAAAGGGGCGAACCCCCTCAACGGCACGGACTCGGAAGAAATAGTTCTTAAAATCCTTAAACGACTCATCATACATGGCAAAAACTTTATGCCCCTGAGCAGACCTGAAGGAAACCCAGGAAGCTTTCTTTTTGGAGGAACCTCCAGGTTTGGCCGAGACAAAAAGATAAAGGAAAAGAGTTTCAGAAGGTGTTATGTCCAACTCCTGACAAAGAAGTTGAAATATTTTGATAAAACCCCAGGAGTTGGGATGAAGCTGGGACGGAGCAATATTGCAGGACCACAACAAGTCAGTTTCAATAGCAGTAAAAGGGAAAGTAACGTTTAGTTGGCTGAAGAAGTATTCATAAGCATAGAAAGAGGGACGCTTCCCCTCGACGGAAGTCGGAAAACAAACTCTCTCATCAGAATCAGGAGCAACAAGCTCGTAATCACTCTCGCGGGCACGGTTATCACAAATCCTATGGCGCTTCCTCAGCTCTGTGCAAAATTCAGCATCCACAATAGAAACACACAACAAAACAAGGGAGTCCAGCCAATCGGACATCCCCTCGGGAACTCTGGAAGACATCTCTACAATGTTATTGCGAGAAGACATGAGGCCAACTAATCCTACAAGTAAGAAAAGAAGATGGGATTACTAAAAACATCTTGGACAATGGAGAAAACAACTCAATACGATGCAGGTGAACACACAGAAAAGGAAAACACCAAGACTCAAACCAAAAATCTTAGGGCATCCTTTGGAGGCATTAACAAAGCAAGGTTTCCAGGAAAATCTACAGCTCTCACCCCAGCACCTTTCAAAAAAGAAAAAGACTTCAAACAAGCAAGTATTTCCAGAAGCATAAGTCATCACAGTCAACCAAGAAGCATTCCCAAAACATCAAAACACGCCAAATGGAAAAACGTCAAAAGTACGAACTTTTGAGAAATGCGACAAAAAGCAATCAAGTAAAGCAAGGAACGAATGCAGAGTTTCTATCAGATAGTAAAAAATCAGAAGCAACAAACAAAAACCGTATAAAGCCTCGACGGAAATGCCAGAGGAACACACAAAAGAAAGCCAAGAAAAATGAATTTACAGCGACAAACAAATGCAAAATCACGAAAAGGTTCAAACTTTCAAAACATGCAAAAGCAAAAGCTTCACCAAAAAACTAAAAGCCATGAAAGAGGCAAGAGTGTTAGTACCAACCTGAAAAGGCAGCAGACTTCAGGAAGGTGAAGAGGGATGGCGAAATCTGGAATCACTACGTCGAAGCAAAAGAAAAGACACGAGCAAAAGAAAACGTCGCTGGGCCGAAACGCGAAACCACGAACTCCAGGTAGAGGCTTCAGAAAAATCAAACAAACGCCGCAACACAAAGAAAAATTGAAAGCGAGAGAATGAAGGGAAAAAAGCGAGGAAGTTACGAAAAGGGCGAAAGAAGAGAAACAGTTTCTGGGTTTTCAAAATCAAAATAAAGAAACGGGGTAATTAATGCTAAAATTAAAAGGCATTAAACCCTCGCACGTTCCCAAAGCACCGATATAAAAGCGCGCGCTTGTAGAGGAAAACGTTCTACATTCAAAAGCTGCTACAAAAGAAGTCGACAAAATGCTTGAGTTCGGCTTCGCTACAAGAAGGACCAAAGTCAAAGGACTCGACCTCGACAAAGAAGACCGAGCTCAAGCAGGGGCACTGTTCATACCCTGGGTCGAACTATCCGACCTGGGATGGTCGACGATGCAGCGACCGACCTGTTAAGGTCAAGCGGACTGACTTCGTTACAAAGAACTCGGCCATATCGACAGGAAAGTCCAATAAAGGGTCCAAATAGAGGAACACGACCCAAATCCAAAGGCAATCCCATCCTATAGAGATAAAGGCGGTTCCCTTGAAGATAAGCTGACTTCATCCAAAACAGGATAAGATAAGATAAGATAACTAACTTACCTTATCAGAAAGGTCAGCCCACACTACTATAAATACACTGGAGCACCCAGGTATAACTCATACTCTGATTCTACATAAAACCTGCTTAATACCCGTGCTAACTTAAGCATCAGAGTCTCTTGCAAGTACCCCCCACCCTCCGGGAGCTAAGGATTAGCAGTGCAGCAAGTCGAACAAGTCGGACATAACAGCTCCGGCCGCCACCAGCCAGCCGGACACATCATCTCCGACCAGTACCGAAGATCTCATCCGAGATCGACCTCCAGTTTCAGGTAACCCCCGGAACACCAGATTACTGGATGCGGATATCATATACCCAATCTCTGACAGTGAGTGGGTGAGCCCGGTCCAGGTTGTCCCCAAGAAGTCGGGCATCACAATGGTCAAGAAGGACGACGGTGAAATGGTCACTAAAAGAGTACAAAATACGTGGCGAGTATGTATTGACTACAGAAGATTGAACGCCGCTACACGGAAGGACCATTACCCCTTACCCTTCATCGATCGGATGCTAGACCCCTTGGCAGGTAAATCTCACTACTGCTTTCTTGATGGATTTACTGGTTACTTTCAGATTCACATTGCTCATGAAGATCAGGAGAATACCATATTTACTTTTTCGTTTAACACCTTTGCCTATAAAAGGATGCAATTTGGACTATGTAATGCACCCGCTACTTTTCAGCAGTGCATGACGAGTGTCTTCTCCGATCTAATGGAAAATTGTCTGGAAGTCTTTATGGATGACTTCAGTGTTTATGGTACTTCATTTGATTGTTGTTTAGAGAACATGGCCAAGGTCCTAGCTAGATGTGTTGACACTAACCTTGTCTTAAATTTTGAAAAATGTCACTTTATGGTACAACAAGGTATAGTGTTAGGACATGTAGTATCTCATGAAGGCATTTCTGTAGACCCGGCCAAGGTCGATGTTATCACCACTTTGCCTCACCCCTCATCCGTGAGGGAGGTCTGCTCGTTTTTAGGACATGCAGGTTTTTAGAGGCACTTTATCAAAGATTTCAGCAAGATTGCTTTGCCATTGTCGCGCCTACTCCAAAAAGATGTGGATTTTGAGTTTGACAGTGAATGTGTGAAAGCTTTTGAAGAGCTAAGGAGAGTTCTTACCACGGCACCCATTGTGCGAGGCCCCAACTGGACGTTGCCATTTGAGATAATGTGTGATGCGTCAAACCATGCTGTAGGTGCCGCACTTGTGCAGCGCGATGGTAAACTCCCTTATGTCATTACTTACTCTTCTAAGACACTAGATGCAGCACAATCCAACTATACCACTACTGAAAAAGAACTCCTAGCTATTGTTCATGCTTTAGATAAATTTAGATCTTATTTGCTAGGTTCAAAGATAGTGGTATACACGGATCATGCAGCTTTAAAGTACTTATTGACAAAGAATGAGTCAAAGCCTAGACTCATACGTTGATCTTGCTTTTACAAGAATTTGACATTGAGATTAGGGACCGGAGTGGATCTCAAAACCTGGTTGCGGATCATTTAAGCGGCATTGAGAATTTAAAAATTGATCCATTTCCGATCAATGACTCATTCCCATTGGATAGTTTGCATGCTGTGTCGGATAGCTTTCCTTGGTTTGCCCCAATGGCGAACTATTTGGTTGCGAAAATCTTCCCTCCTAACTTTTCGAAAAATCAAAGGGACAAGTTGAGGAGTGATTCTAAATACTATATTTGGGATGACCCTCACTTATGGAAGAGGGGCGTGGACCAAGTAATTCGAAGATGTGTCCCGGAATCTGAATTCCAACCAATCCTTGAAGCTTGCCATTCATCCGAATGTGGTGGCTACTTTGGCCCACAAAGGACCGCTAAAAAAGTGTTGGATTGTGGATTCTGGTGGCCAACCTTATTCAAGGATGCTAACCGGTTATGTGTGTCTTGCCATCAGTGTCAGAGGTCAGGAAACACATCCCAAAGGGATGAAATGCCTCAGCAGCCCATGTTATTCTGTGAGATATTCGATGTATGGGCCATTGACTTTATGGGACCGTTTCCCAACTCTAGTGGGTATCTGTATATTCTGTTAGGGATTGACTACGTGTCAAAGTGGGTAGAGGCCATACCTACCCGCCTTGACGACGCCAATGCCGTTGTTTCTTTCATTAGGAATCACATTGTATGCCGTTATGAGTCGCCACGAGCAATCGTGAGCGACCAAGGATCCCACTTTTGTAACAAAAAAGTAGAAGTATTGCTCAAGCGCTATGGAGTGTCACATAAGGTTGCCACTGCTTATCAACCGCAAACAAATGGACAAGTGGAAGTGTCTAATCGGAAAATCAAGAGAATCTTGGAGAAAGTGGTCAATCTGCAAAGAAAGGATTGGAGCTTCCGGTTAGGAGATGCACTATGGGCGTATAGAATGGCCTACAAGACTCTGATAGGGATGAGTCCCTTCCGGATCGTCTATGGTAAGGCATGCCACCTTCCGGTGGAGATTGAGCATCGAGCCTACTGGGCGGTAAAGCAGTGCAACATGGATTTAGCCAAGGCGGGTGAAGCTAGGAAGTTACAACTAGAAGAGCTTGAGTGTTTGAGGAACGAGTCATATGAGAATGCCCGAATCTACAATGAAAAGACTAAAGCATTCCATGACCATCACATCTGGAAGAAGGACTTTCAAGAAGGTGATGAGGTCCTCCTCTACAACTCAAGGCTCCGATTTATGCCTGGCATGCTCCGCTCTAGATGGGAAGGACCTCTCAAGGTGAAGGAGATAAAGCCTTACAGAGTGGTGGAATTGTTTGATCCCAAGAGTAAAGCAACTTTCAAGGTGAATGGACATAGAGTGAAGAAGTATCATGGTTGCAAGCCCCCAAAAGGGCTAGAGGTGTACCTATTGGAGGATGCACCAAGTAGAGTGGAAGCTTAAGAAAAGGACCGTCCAACTTAAAGACGTTAAAGAAAAGTGCTTGGTGGGAGGCACCCACCGTGGTAAGATCTTCCTTGTTTATACCATCTTGTTTGTATCCTTAATTTCTTGTGAATTTTGTGATCTCTTGATGATTGATTGAGTGTATAGGAATGCTAGCTTTGTTTATTTTGTTGGATAGATAGGATGTTCATATAGATAGGATGTGAAAAAAGATAAAGAAAACAACAAAGTTCTTTGAAAGAGGGCACCGACACGCTAGTGCACAGTGCGCGCGCGCGCCGGTAGCACAATTCCACCTCTTGGGCCAAATACCCGAGAGTCATGCCCACTTCGTGCCTAACTCGCGCAGGCACCCACGCATTCGCGTACTTACCGCCTGCGCACACAATTGGAATTTAACCATCGACGCGCAAGCGCACGGTGCGCGCGCGCGCCGATGGAGATATGTGGACTCTCTGGTACAAAAACTAGAGAGTTGTGACACAATTAGGCCAACCTTATGCCAAAACTGACGCATCCGCGCGTTGTACGCATCCGCGCTAGTCACGAAATATCTCAAGCACATGTCCGCGCAAAGTGTGCGTTCGCGCGCCTGCCTCACTGAGCCACTCTGGTACAAAAACCAGAGACTTGAGCCAATTTCGAGCCACTTCTGTGCCTGAGGCACAACTTCCCGCGCGCACGCGCCACTGACGCGCACGCGTCCTCTGCTAGTACCCTCACCGACGCGCTAGCGCACCTTGCACGTGCGCGCCGGTTACGCGAATCAGTTTTATAACTTCGTGCCTTGTTCTGTTTTCTTTCTCTCAACCCCGTTTCTTTCTTAGTTTCTTTTCCTTCTTCCTCTATCATTTCCCTCCTCTTCTTCTTCTTCCACAATCCACCACCACTGTCTCCGGCCACTCACGGTGGCACTACACTTATCCTATTTTCTTTCTCATATTCACAAAAGAAGATTCAACCTTGTTCCTTCATACTTTTCAGGGTTTCACTTCTTCTATTTCTCTTCTTCTATTTTCCTTTGCATTATTTCTTCTAGTTAGATGCTTCTTATTACTTTACTTAGTTTCTCTTTTACTTGCATGATGATGTTTCTTGCTTTTTGTTTGCTTACTTTTCCTTTTTCCTTATTTTTCCATGGATGTTGAATTTGAGCTTAATTTGCGTTAATAGATCTTTTGTCATTATTTTCCTTATATTTGCCATTGTGTGATGTTTATGTGATGATTGATGTTCCATTTTGAGCTTTCAATTGGTTTGGTATCTCATAATTGCTCATTGCTTGATTATTGCACGCCAAGTGTTCGAGAAAATGCACATATACCATTTTGGTTCATTTTAGTCATACACTTTCAAATTGGTGCTCCCTCCTCATTCACTTTCTTTCTCTTAAATGCATTGAGTCTACTTTATGTGCTTAAAGTTTATACTTGCCAATTAGATATTAATTAAACATGATTTACTCTTTATTATGGATGCTTGAGATTACTCTTCTCATGCCATTGCATGCTTTACTTCCTCTTGCATCCCATGCCAAGTGTTATGACCTTTGCTTCTACATTAACCATGGGCACTACAATTCACTTGCATGTTCTTGTCAAATTGATTCTTGGGTTTAATGTTTTCCTTCCTTCCCTTCCTTTTTAGGATGGCCACCAAGAAAGGCAAGGGGATAGCTTCGTGGAAACCGGCCGTAAAAAGGGCACCCCAAAGTTCAAACTCTAAGGCGCGCTCTTCATTAGGAGCCAAACCCTTATCTAAGAAAGGGAAGACACCCGCTCCTATTGATGAGAATGAAAAGGGCAAACCGGCGAAAGATTCTTCAAGGTTCCCCAACCGCTTCTGTGAGCTTATGTTCCCCTCCATAGTTGTAAGGAACTATCATCCTGAGCATTTACTCGCTCCGCCGGACAAGGTTGCTCCTTATATTCTGCCCCGCATTGAACAGCGAGGATGGGAGTTTCTTTTGAGGAAACCAAGGGAAATCAACCTCTCTTGGGTGGAAGAATTCTACACTAACTACCATCTTCCCTCTCTTCAATCGGTATACATACGCCGCATGCAAGTCTCAGTTTCAGAAGAGGCTATTCAGCAAGTGCTTAATGTCCTACCAGTGCCAAGTGACATGGATGGCTACCAAGAAGTCTTACGTCAGCGAGAAAAGTTTGGATTCAATTGGGACTCGATCCTCCGAGTCATCGCTGAGCCAGAGACATTTTGGATCCAAGGTCAACTCTGGATGAGGCCTAAGTCCATTGACGGTCATTCACTCACTGTAGAAGCGAGAGCTTGGGCCCAGATCATATCTCACAGTGTGATACCTAGCACCCACAAGTCGTCCTTCACGGCGGATCTCGCCTTGCTTGTTTGGTGTGTTCTCACGGAGAGGCCAGTGAACATTCCATTTCTTGTCAAGCAAGCGATGAGTCAAGTCCACGCTCGGGGTAATTTGCCATTTCCAGCATTGGTGTCTGACTTAGTTGCTACTGCGGGTGTTTCTTGGGAAGCCAAGGACAAAAAGATCATAGTTCCGGCTAAGGGCAATGTGGTCCCAAGCGGAAAATACCTACACCTTCCCATGAACAAACCAAGCCTCGACATGGCTCCGCCACTACTTTTTCCTTCTAGCTCATCATCACCACCACTAAGATCCACACATCAAAGGATAGAAGATCTTCACCGGAAGCTTGATAGATATGAGCGGCGCAACCACCCCCGATACACTTACATCAAGAAGCTTCTGGGTTGTGTTACCCCTAGCATGGAGGAACCCGAAATATTCACATCCACCTCAAACCCAAGTGATGAGAGCTCTGATGAAGGGGATAGTGAAGGTTCCGGTCCCGACCGTCCCTTGTATATTGTTCGTAGCACGGAGGACCGTGCTAATTTCTAAGTGTGGGGAGGTCGTTCGACTGATCTCCATGGGTAACAATCTCTTTCCTTCAATACCCATGGATTTATCTTTTGCTTAGAAGTTAGTTTATTGCATGTGTAGTTAGTTTTGCTTGTAAATATCCTTTGCATGATAGTTAGTTTCTATAGAGTTACTTGGTCAAAACAATAACCTCTTTTCCAAGAAACTGTGTTTTGGGTGACCTACCAAAATTCTGAAAAAAAATTTTTGCAGTAAACTTGCTTTAAGAACGTATTTTGGAACATAGTGATTGAGCTAAGAACACAAGCATGAAAGTTTTGAGCTTATTGCATGGTTACATCTTCTAACCATTATTTCCATTCTTGTGTGCCTATCTCTCTCTCTCTCTATGATTGTGATCCTTGCTTTGTTTGATTCTATATGTCCATTGCTTTGTGTATGAATGCATTTACATGATTGAGGCCATCATTTCAATAGTCACTTTTCCCTCTTAACCCTTTTATCTACCATTGCTAACCAATTTTGAGCCTATGATAAACCCTCTTTGTTCTTGAAAAGAGCACATCAACAACCCTAAGTGAAAAACCATGAATGTCCCTAAATTTGGATCCTTGATTAGCTTAGGTAAGTTAGGATGTGTATCATTCAAATGGGAGGGTATATTTGGAAATTTAGGTAGATGTAAAGAGGTGTATTGTAGTTTAATTGAAAATTCTAGGATTTGGGAACATACTCATGTATTGAATGATTGAACTATATGCATTGAAAGTTTTTTTTTATCATGGAACCCCAAGAAAAAAAAAGGGGGGACCAAAAAAGAAAAAAGAAGAGAGAAGAAATTCATATGTGTATATATGAGAATGTATGAAAAAGAAAAAAAATAAGAAATAAAAAAATATGAAAAAAAAGAAAAGAGAGAAAGCAATGAAAGGGGACAAAGATGCCCCAAGATAAAGTAATAAAAACAATGCATATGGGATGTGAATTGAAAAGAATGCATGAGTATGCAAAAAGAGTAAAACTCAAGGGTAGCTATGTAGTGTATTATAGTTGTATATGTTGTTCTATGTGTCTAGTGGATCCTAGGTTGATCAAGGACTCAAATTTTAAGCCCACTTGGCCATATACATCCTTACCTTCACCCTAGCCCCGTTACAACCCATAAATAAGACCTCATGATACTTGTAAGCATGCATTAAGTAATTGTTGATTGTTAGATGAAAGACAAATCTTGGAAAGCATGATTAGGAGAAGATTGAGTGACGAACCCTATACACTTGAGCGAATAGAGCGGATACACTTCCGGTGAGGATTCGATGCTAAACACTTGTTCCATTAGTTGGTGATGTTCAATTTGGTAGGATTCATGAATTACATACTATTTTCACCCTATATGCTCACATGTGTTCTTGGAGAATAGATTTACTCTTGACCAAGTAGGTAGAAGATTTTACATTAGTTGCATGCATCCACTTAGGTAGTTTGCATTTCACAAACCCTTTCTCATCATGATCTTTGGTCTTTTTATTTTAAGCATGAGGACATGCTTGGTTTAAGTGTGGGGAGATTTGATAAACCTCGATTTTGTGGCTTATCTTGTGCTTATTTTGGGGGATTTTATCAATATTTCTCACACTTATTCGCAGGAAATTCATGGTTTTGTGTTCACTTCCTGTTCCGAGGGTTACCTGAAACTGTAGGTCGATCTCGGTCGAGATCTTCTGTACTGGTCGGAGATGACGTGTCCGACTGGTGGGTAGCAGCTGGAGCTGTCGTATCTGACTTGCTGGACTGGCTGCACTGCTGATCCTTTGTCACCGGAGGGTGGGGGGTACCTGTAAGAGACTCCGATGCTTAAGTTAGCATGGGTATTAAGCAGGTTTTTAGTAAAATCAGAGTATGAGTTATACCTGGGTGCTCCAGTGTATTTATAATGGTGTAGAGTGACCTTTTTAGATAAGATAAGTTAGTTATCTTATCTTATCTTATCTTTGAGTTGAGGTCAGCTTATCTTTTAAGGGAACCGCCCTTATCTCTATAGGCTCGGACTGCCTTTGGATTTGGGTCGTGTTCCTCTATTTAGACCCCTTACTGGGCTTTCCTGTCGATTCGACCGACCTCTTTGAGAAGAGGTCGGATAGTGATGAGCGGATAATTTATACGCTTTTTGGCATTGTTTTTAGTATGTTTTTAGTAGGATCTAGTTACTTTTAGGGATGCTTTTATTAGTTTTTATGTCAAATTCACATTTCTGGACTTTACTATGAGTTTGTGTGTTTTTTTGTGATTTCAGGTATTTTCTGGCTGAAATTGAGGGACTTGAGCAAAAATCAGATTCAGAGGTTGAAGAAGGACTGCTGATACTGTTGGATTCTAACCTTCTTGCACTCAAAGTGGATTTTCTGGAGCTACAGAACTCCAAATGGCGCGCTCTCAATGGCATTGGAAAGTAGACATCCAGGGCTTTCCAGCAATATATAATAGTCCATACGTTACTCAAGTTTAGACGATGCAAAAGGGCGTTGAACGCCAGTTCTACGCTACAGTCTGGAGTTAAACGCCAGAAACACGTCACAAACTAGAGTTGAACGCCAAAAACACGTTACAACTTGGCGTTCAACTCCAAAAGAATCCTCTGCACGTGTAAACTTCAAGCTCAGCCCAAGCACACACCAAGTGGGTCCCGGAAGTGGATTTATACATCATTTACTCAATTCTGTAAACCCTAGTAACTAGTTTAGTATAAATAGGACTTTTTACTATTGTATTAGACATCTTATGATTTTTAGTTCAACTGAGGATCATATTGATCACATTTGGGGGTTGGCCATTCGGCCATGCCTGGACCTTCATCACTTATGTATTTTCAACGGTAGAGTTTCTGCACTCCATAGATTAAGGTGTGGAGCTCTGCTGTTCCTCATGATTTAATGCAAAGTGCTACTGTTTTTCTATTCATTTCAACTTATTTCGCTTCTAAGATATCCATTCGCACCCAAGAACATGATGAATGTGATGATTATGTGACGCTCATCATCATTCTCACTTATGAACGCGTGCCTGACAAACACTTTCGTTCTACATGCAAACAAGCTAGAATGAGTATCTCTTAGATATCTAATACAGAGGACCGAGTCCGAGATATTAGAATCTTCGTGGTATAAGTTAGAACCCATGGATGGCCATTCCTGAGATCCGGAAAGTCTAAATCTTGTCTGTGGTATTCTGAGTAGGATCTGGGAAGGGATGGCTGTGACGAACTTCAAACTTGCGAGTGCTGGGCATAGTGACAGACGCAAAAGGAGGGTGAATCCTATTCCAGTATGATCGAGAACCTCCAGATGATTAGCCGTGTCGTGACAGAGCATTTGGACCTTTTTCACAGAGAGGATGGGATGTAGCCATTGACAACGGTGATGCCTTACAGAAAGCTTGCCATAGAAAGGAGTAGGAATGATTGGATGAAGACAGCAGGAAAGCAGAGGTTCAGAGGAACGAAAGCATCTCTATACGCTTATCTGAAATTCTCACCAATGATTTTCATAAGTATTTCTATCTTTATTTTTTGTTTATTTATTATTATTATTCGAAAACTCCATAACCATTTGATATCCGCCTGACTGAGATTTACAAGATGACCATAGCTTGCTTCATACCAACAATCTCCGTGGGATCGACCCTTACTCACGTAAGGTTTTATTACTTGGACGACCCAGTACACTTGCTGGTTAGTTGTATCGAAGTTGTGAATGAAAAACGATTTATTAAGATGTGCGTACTGAGTTTTTGGCGCCGTTGCTTGAGATCACAATTTCGTGCACCAGATAACCTGACCTGAAGAGGTCAGTCGCTTTATTACTGAACATCCCGGATCGGATAGCTCGACCCAGGGTATGAACAGTGCCCCTGCTTGAGCTCGGTCTTCTGCTTTGAGGTCGAATCTTTGACTTCGATCTTTCTCTAGTGAAGCCGAACTCGAGCATTTTGTCGATTCCTTTCTTTGTAGAACCTTTTTTGAATGTGGAATGTTTTCCTCTAAAAGCGCGTGCTTTTTATATCAGCGCTTTGTTCTTGGGAACGTGCAAGGGTTTAATACCTTCATTAATTGGTATTAATTGCCCCGTTTCTCTTGGCTTTTATTTTGAATTTTGCAATCAGAAACGGTTTCTCTCCTTCATTTTTCTTTGTAATTTCTCCTTCCGTTCTCTCGCTACAAGTTTTTCGCCTACATTTTGCCTTTTCTTGCGTTGCGGCGTTACTCAGCGATTTTGCCGGCGATTCCGTCTTTCCATCTTCAACTCTTCTGAAGCTTTCCGCTTTTTTCCAGGTTGGTTCCATTTATAGTTTCTTCACTTTTTTCGTTGCTTTGTCTTTGCTTTTTTTTTTGGAAACTCTTTCATATTTGACTGTTGATGCACGAAAAACTTGTCTCATAACAAATTTCCTTCGGCAAGTGTACCGAATTTGTCGTCAAGTAAAAACTCACAATAGAGTGAGGTCGAATCCCACAAGGATTGATTGATCAAGCAACTTTAATTAGAGGAATGTTCTAGTTGAGCGAATCAGAATTTGAGTTGAGAATTGCAGAAAATAAAATGGCAGGAAAGTAAATGGTAGAAAAAGTAAATGCTAGAATTAAAGAACTGAAAGTAAATGACTGAAAGTAAATTGTAAAATTGTAAATGGGAATAGGGGAATTGCTCATAAAAGTAAATAACAGAAAATAAAGAGAATGGGTAAGATCAGAAATGGGGAGTTCATTGGGTTTAAAAGATGTTGCATTCTCCGGATCAATTTCATTTTCGTCTCTTCCTCAATCAATGCACTCATTGATCTCCTTGGTAATCTTAAGTGATTGAATTACAATTTCTTGTAATTCAATCTCTCAAATCTTGATCAATAGCCAATTTCTTGGTCAATTGCTCATGAAAAGAGATGAAGTATGGTCATTGATTATACCACATGCATTTCTCAAATCAAGTGTTGAGAGGATTATAGTAACATATCCATCCAAACCCAATTTGGTCCAGCATGAGAAAGCATTTCTAGCTTGATCTCTTCATTCCTCTTTCAAGGTTCAGAAGAGATCCAAGTATGAATAGCTTCTTTTCCAAGATAACTACCCAATTGGATGAAGATCGAAAGCTTTCAAGTAAAATCAAGAGAAAAGAGAGAAGAAGAATAATGAAAACTAGTATTGATCCATCAAATTACAACAGAGCTCCCTAACCCAATGAAAGGGGTTTAGTTGTTCATAGCTCTGGAAAATGAAAACAAAGATGGAGAATACATGATAAAAACTAGAAGTGTAGGGAAAGTAAATACAGAGAGTAATTCTATGCCCAGAGGCTCCCTATAATTTCCAACTCCCTTAATTAATTCAAAGCTACTCCTGTATATACTACTCTTCTACTCTTCTAGTTGGTTCTTCAAGTCTTGGGTCTGGGCCTTTGGATCTTGAGTTTGAAGCAGTTATCTCCTTATTGGGCTTGGCTTTACTTGCAGAGAGAAATTGTGAAGTGGGCAGAGACTTTAGCTCAGGACGTTAGTGGTGTTAACGTTCAATGAAAATATGGGTTCGAGAACGTTAGTGACATTCAACTTTTTCACTAACGTTCCTTACCCAAGTAAGAGCCACGTTAACCTCAACGTTAGTGGCACAAAGGTTGCTACTAACGTTGCCTCTTTGTCCTTTGCGCACGTTATTGGGACTCAACTTTCCCAATAACGTTGAGAAGCCTCCCCCTTCCCAACGTTAGAGTCCACGTTAACTTAGTTAACGTGGCTCTTTTAACGTAGGATTGCCATCCTTCGAGAACGTTAGTGACACTTAACATTGTCACTAACGTTCCATTGTGCCCCTTAGCTCCCATGTTAGAGTCCACATTAACTAGGTTAACGTGGCTTCTAACATGGCCATGCTAGCCATCTCCAACGTTAGTGACAAAGTTGAGTGTCACTAACGTTGGCTCAACATTCCCTTATCCACGTTAGCTTCCATGTTAACTAAGTTAACGTGGGAGTTAACATGGCTCATGGTGGCATGTGTGGGCTCCTTCCAACGTTAGTGACAATGTTGGGTGTCACTAACGTTGGCGTCACCTCCCTTCTTCACGTTAACTTCCACGTTAACTTGGTTAACGTGGGAGTTAACATGGCCTAGTGTGACTTGGCCAACGTTAGTGATAATGTTGAATGTCACTAATGTTGGCTTCCCCCTTTCTTCTTAACGTTAGAGGCCACGTTAACTAAGTTAACCTGGTGACTAACTTGGCCACTTATGAGCTTGGTCCAACGTTAGTGATAATGTTAAGTGTCACTAACGTTGGTTCCATTTCCTTTCTTCCACGTTAGAGTTCACGTTAACTTAGTTAACGTGACTCTTAACGTTGGCAATGATGGCTTCGAGAGCGTTACTGGCAATCACTTTTCTCATTAACTTTGCAAGTTACTCCCATTCCACGTTAGTGTTAACGTTAGTGTAACTAACGTAGCCACTAATGTGGTTCTTCTTTGCTTCCTTTGTCCTGAAATCAAGCAATAAAGTGCATCAAAGTTCTAGTCTAAGTCATGGGAAATGCAACATCTAATTTGTCCTTAAATTCATGCAAAATCCTCATGAAATCATGTAAAGTGCACAATGTATGCTTGAATCAAGATGTAAGTGAATATCTACCCAAAACTAGCTTATTTCCTAAGGAAATGCATGAAACTACCCTAAAAACAGTAAAGAAAAGGTCAGTGAAACTGGCCAAAATGCCCTGGCATCACAACACCAAACTTAAAGCTTGCTTGTCCCTAAGCAAGTACTGGAACAAGAGAATGATGAATGGAATGCCAAGAGAAATGAGTCATTCTTGTGGAAGTCATGTCCCTGGTTTTATGGTGGTTTCATGCATAGCAACTTAGGTTCATTCCTGGCTTTCAGACCTTTATCATGTCCTAGAATACTCACTGTGATTGCATCCCATGAGACTTTTATTCATTGATCATTTTGTTGTTAATTCAGGGCTTATTTGTGTTCTTAGGCTAAGTGTTCTGTAAGGGGCAACTCTTTAAAATAAGCTTTCAGCCAACACTCCCGAACCAGTTGGTTCAAGGTGCTAGGTGTTGAAGCACCCCTAAGGACTTACTTGCTCAAGTCTCTCCCCCATACATACACACCACAGGCACATAGTTTATTTTTTTTTTCTTGAGACCTTGGTGTCCAGCACTTCTTTGGGTTACTAAATGCTCTGTAGTGAGGGTTACTCTTGATTGTGGACTTTCAGCTGATAATCCCGAGTTAGTTAACCCAAGTTACCAAGTGATAAGGCACCCCTAAGAGCTTATTCATCCAAGTAGATCCCTCACACAGGAGCACCACAGACACATGCCTCAAGATTAAAACCATTGGTGCCTAGCCTTATTGCTTACTCTTTTTCTTTTAATTTTCAACCTTTATTGTTCTTTCCTTTTTTTTCTTATTAGGATCTTCTTATTTAGCTAGTCTCATGGGGTGTGTCTCAAGCATAGTATTCATGACAGACAGTTGTCCTCCCACCTTATGGTTGAACCAACTTAGCTAACTTATGACTATACCATAAACTCATGAACTTATTCCATGGTATGAGCTCTACTCTGGTCTCTTAAAAACACTCATTCTCTTTTCATTTGATTTAAAGGGACAAACATACAAGTAAGTAAGGAGATGATGCAGTGACATAAAGACTAGCAAACATAGACCTATTCGGAAAGAAAACTTTAAAGACAGAATTTAAAAAGTTCAACTAACATGGAAGCATGTTCTATTTCAAACAAGATCTTCCTTATTTAAAGCATAGAAAAAGATGGACCAAAGAAGGAACTCCACCACCTTTTACTCTTGTGGATGCCCATGTTTTCCTCCTTGTTTGTCTTCTTTGTGTCCTCTTGCATTCCCTCTCATCCGTGCCAATCTTGCTTGCTTCCAATCCTCAAGTGCCTTCCTCACTGATTCATGACTCTCTTCCACCCTTTGTCTTTCTTCTCGTGCTAATTCATCCCTCATTTCTTCATACCTTGTGATTCCTAGATGCAATATAGGCAGCTGTCCTACCAAGTAACCGAGCCTGGCTTGAGTATTTATATGATGCCCAGTCTCGCTCATGTAAACTCCTTCTGCGAATGCCCTTTGCTCGTCCAATAGTTCTGCCTGTTCTATTTGTCTTCGATGTATCTCATGTATATGTGCACCTTGATGTGCTTGGATGTTGATTAGCCTCTGGATGGATTCTTGTTGCTCATTTTTCCTTTGTTCCATCCTGTGGAATGTTTCACTCCATTGTTGTCCTTGACTCAGTTGCTGATCCATCATTTGCTTTTGCCAATCCCCTTGTTGAGTCATCCATCTTGAGAGTGACTCCTCTTGCTACCCCATCATCTATAGTTGAAGTTCTCTCTGTGCTCCTTGGCTTTCCAAATATTGTCGAGATAGTCCACCAATGGCCTCCTGCAATTGGTGCATATCCAAGGTGGCTGGTGCTTGCCCTTCTACGGCTTGTCCTTCTACTACTTGAGGGGCTGCCCTCTTCATTTGCTTCCGTTGAGGCAGGGGGGATGCAGTGGCATGCATTCGTTGAACGGTTATTGGAATACCCTCTTTTATCCACACGGGGTCCTCATCTTTAAACACCACCCCAGCTTTCTTGCACAGTCGGTAGATAGTGCTCGGGTAACCTAACGTTCCCCTTGAGTCGCTTTTCTCTGCCATTTTTCTAATCCCTTCTGCTATGAGTTCATGAACCTTGATCTCTCCGGCTTTGAGTATACAGTGCACCAGTGTGGCTCTCTTCAGATTCACCTCTGAGTTGTTTGCTGCTGGGAGGATGAACCTCCTTACAATTTCGAACCACCCTTTTGCTTCCGGGGTGAGATCTGCTCTTTTGATGAACCTTGGTCTCCTATCTGCATATCTTTCCCAGTCAGCTCCTGGTACACAAATGTCTTGCACAATCTGGTCATGATTAGGGTTGTTGTCCATTCTTGAATGATAACTCTCTTCTTCAAACGGTATGGACCGTAGCTTTAATGCCCTCATGACACTCGTGAGACCAAAATCCACAATCTTTCCTCTCACAAAGCTTGTATATGACTCATCTGCCTTATCATATCGGACCGCATTTGCATAAAACTCTCTTATAAGATTTGCATTCACCCTAATGACCGAATCAGTAAGGAGCTCCCATCTTCTCTTTTCTACATTCTTTGTGATTTCGGGACACTCATTTTTCCTAACTTGAAATCCCAGCTCATAAATGATCTCCTTATCCACCATCCATCCATATTGCAATGCATGGTGCAAGCTTCTAAATCTCTTTTCTTCATACGGGTGTTGCTCTATAGGTTCCTTTCCCTTCCTTCTTTTAGAGCTCGAAGATGCCATGAATGAAGGTTAATGCGTGAAGTTAGCAGGGGTGTGGAGGCTTTTGGTGTTTAGGGTTTAGTGCAATGAAGGGAGTGAAGGGGAACCCGAAATGGAGAAGTGTGAAGAGTGGGGTACGGAACAGGGATCACTTATATAGAGAGGTTGTGAGTGAATGGAGGGTGTGGATTGATGGAGTGGTTGTTTGATGGACGGTTGGGGTTGCGCATGTAGAAAGGACAAGGATCATCACTTTATGATGGAGATTGCTCGGTATCCAATGGTCCCATTTTTTTCAATGTTGCATGGCAACATTTTCCAATGACTTCCCTTTTTAGAACAAGTGTATAGTTCTTCCTTTTGTGGTGTCCGAACCTTCTTCCTTTAATTGTCCAATCTATCTCCTTCAATGCTCCTTTCCTTTTCCCTATAAAAATAAAATAAGAAAAATCAATATCATAAAAAGTTTTTAAACTTTTCGGCTAGAATGATAAAGAGAAGAAAAGATTTTGTTTATTCATGAACTCCAACTAACTAACTAACTGTGTATCCTTATATGCACATTGGTGGCACCATGGGGTGACACCAAACTTAGTTTGGAGTACTGTGATGAAAAGTTCTGTTCAAAGCTCCAAGACTAGCATGCTCTCAGTTACATTCATGCTTTCTTGGCATGCTTTGAACACCAAACTTGTTCTTCACTATACACTGCAATATAAGGACTTCACCAAGTTTGGGTTGGAATTCATGAATATTGACTTATTCACTAGTAAAAGCTAATAAAACATGGGTTGCCTCCCATGAAACGCTTCTTTAGCGTCACTAGCTTGACATTTCTCCTTCATCAAGGAGGCTGATAATGCTTCAAGTCCTCCCCTCTTGCCTTGGACTTATATCCATTGGTTGTATCAATGATCTCTACATGTTCCAAGGAGAGAACTCTGTTGATAGTGAAGACCTTAGGTAACTGAGATGGTACAGTGGGGAGATTAGGGGGGATATCTGGGAAGTAAGCTGAGATCACTTTATCTCCTGGAGAGAAGTCTTCCGTAGGGATCTTCTTTGTCCCTTTTGATGCTGCCTTGCTCTTGGCGACTTCTTCTTCTAAGGGAATTTTGTTGTTGTCTTCACATGCCTCTGGTGGTTTAGGTTCCTCCAGCTTCTCCTTGAGTTGTGACAATTGCTTATTTCCTTGTTCATCAACCAAGGGCTTTCCCAGATGGGCTGGTTGTGCTTCAGTGCTTGCTTCCTCTGTCAGCATCTCATTATGATCTTTGCTTAGTTCTTTGTTTTCTTGGTCTGCTTCTTGCGAGAGTTTGAAGACATTGAAGCTGAGTCGTTCATCATGGATCCTCAAAATTAGCTCCCCTTGCTCCACATCTATGAGTGCTCTGGCTGTAGCTAGGAATGGTCTTCCCAATATGATTGGGTGAGCGTGACTTTCTTCCATGTCCAGGATGACAAAGTCTATTGGGAGGAAGTATTTCCCAACCTTTAACAACACATTTTCCACCACCCCTATTGCTTGTTTTTGAGTTTTGTCAGCTAGCCTGATGACTACATCTGTGGGCAATATCTCATTGATCTGCAGCCTCTTCACCAGGGATAAGGGCATTAAGTTGATGCTTGCTCCCAAATCGTAGAGTGCTCTATCAAACATTGTTTCGCCTATGGCACAGGGGACATGAAAACTCTCTGGATCTTTTCTTTTCGTAGGCAACTGCGGTTGAATGAGGGAACTGCACTCCTTGTTCATCACTATAGTTTGGCCTCCCTTGAGTGAGCTTTTCCTGGGAAGCAGCTCCTTCATATACTTGATGTATACAAGCATTTGTTGAATAGTCTTGATGAATAGTATGTTGACATGTAGAGATGCAAACAAATCTAGAAACCTTGAGTATATTCTCTTCTCCACAGCACCATTGAGCAGTTGGAGAAAAGGTGCATAGAGTCTCAGCAGCTCCTGTTTTGAGATTTCTGGTTCTTGGTAATCTTTTTCCCCCTCCTCTACTGAGGTATCTTCAGGTTGTTCTGACAGCTTGCTTGGCTTGTCCTCTGTCTCCTTATCACTTATAGTGACCATCTTGCAATCTTCCCATCTTACTTTCTTTGTTTCACCTCTCGGATTCTTCTCTGTGTCACTTGGGAATCCATCTGTGGGTTTGGGAATTTGCTCAGAGAGATACCCCACTTGAGATTCCATCCTCTTGATTGTGTCTCCCTGGTTCTTGAAACTGGCTCGCACTTCCTCCTTGAACACCTTGTTGTCTTGAATCTCCTTGCTTATGCCTTCAAGTAGATTATCAATCCTTGAGATTCTTTCATCAAATGATGATAGGTCAGGCTGAGGAGAGTTATTCTGGCCTTGATATGAATGTAGAGAGGTGTTGTTATGGGGGTGTTGATATGGTCTAGATGTGAAGTGTTGGGTGGCTGCATTGTTTGGATTTGGGCGTCTTTGATCAAGGCTTTGTTCTTGTTGATTTCCCCACCCAAAGTTTGGGTGATTCCTCCATCTAGGGTTGTAGGTCTTGGAGTATGGATCATGGTTTTGCCTAGGTGAATTCCCAATGTAGTTGGCTTGCTCCTCACTACCCTCTGCTTCTTCATTCACTCCTTCTTAGGTTGTTGATGAAGTGGAGATTGCTGCTACTTGGTTCCTCTCCATCTTCTTGGTGAGGTCAGCCAGCTGCTGGGTAATGAGCTTGTTTTGGGCCAGCAGAGCATCTACATTGTTTAGCTCCATTACTCCTCTTGTGTTCCCTCTTTCAGAAGCATAGAAGTAGTCATTCTCTGCTACAGTTTCAATGACATCTATGGCCTCCTCAATGGTCTTCTTCTTGTTCAAAGATCCTCCGGATGAATGGTCTACGGCCTTCTTTGACTCATAAGAGAGCCCTTCATAGAAAATGTGCAGCTGCACCCATTCATTGAACATATCTGGTGGGCACCTCCTTGTTAGGTCTTTAAACCTCTCCCATGCTTCATATAGAGTCTCACCATCTTGTTGCCTGAAAGTTTGGACCTCATCTCTCAGCCTATTGATTCGTTGAGGAGGGTAAAATCTTGCTAAGAATTTGTTCATCACATCTTCCCAAGTTGTCAAGCTCTCCCTTGGGAAAGACTCTAGCCACTTGGCTGCCTTATCCTTGAGTGAGAATGGAAAAAATAGCAGTCTATAGGCGTCAAGAAGAACACCATTAGACTTCACTGTCACATATTCTCAAGAAGGTGGTTAGATGTTGATTGGGGTCCTCTTGGACACTTCCTCCAAACGAACAGTGGTTCTGAACAAGGGTGATGAGCTGTGGTTTTAGTTCAAAATTGTTGGCATGGATGGTTGGCTTTTGAATGCTACTTCCACAGTTTCCTAGGTTTGGATTGATGTAAGAGCCTAAAACTCTTCTATCATCCCCAGCATGATTTGCTCGACCTCTTCTGCCCTGGTTGTGATTCTCTTCTTCGTGATGGTTTTCCATATTTTCTTCCATGTTTGGTTCAAAGTATTCCTCAAAGTGTTCCTCCTCTTCTTCAGCACCAACTACACGTTTTTCTCTTGCCTCCCTCCTTAGTCTAAGGAAGGTTCTCTTAGGTTCAGAATCAAAGGAAGTTGAAGCCCTGCTTCTTCTCCCTGTCATACAACCAACAAGTACAAGCAAAGAGAATAGGTGCAGAAAGTATATCTGTCAGAATTACTGTTAGTGTGAGTGATGCAATATATCAAACAGTTAGTGGGTTAGTGAGATGAATGGTAAATAACAAAGAAAAAGTAGGGGGAAGGGAAGAAATTAACTAAAACAGGAAGTAAATGACTCAAATAAAAAATTAAATCAAACAAAAATAAAATGCTCAATCTAGTTGTCCTCCAATCTAATCATTGTTGATGCACAATCAATCCCCGGCAACGGCGCCATAAACTTGATGCACGGAAAACTTGTCTCATAACAAATTTCCTTCGGCAAGTGTACCGAATTTGTCGTCAAGTAAAAACTCACAATAGAGTGAAGTCGAATCCCACAAAGATTGATTGATCAAGCAACTTTAATTAGAGGAATGTTCTAGTTGAGCGAATCAGAATTTGAGTTGAGAATTGTAGAAAATAAAATGGCGGGAAAGTAAATGGCAGAAAAAGTAAACGCTAAAATTAAAGAACTGAAAGTAAATGACTGAAAGTAAATTGCAGAATTGTAAATGGGAATGGGGGAATTGCTCATAAAAGTAAATAACAGAAAATAAAGAGGATGGGTAAGATCAAAAATGGGGAGTTCATTGGGTTTAGGAGATGTTGCATTCTCCAGATCAATTTTATTTTCATCTCTTCCTAAATCAATGCACTCATTGATCTCCTTGGCAATCTTAAGTGATTGAATTACAATTTCTTGTAATACAATCTCTCAAATCTTGATCAATAGCCAATTCCTTGGTCATTTGCTCATGAGAAGAGATGAAGTATGGTTACTGATTATACCACATGCATTTCCCAAATCAAGTGTTGAGAGGATTATAGTCACATATCCATCGAAACCCAATTTGGTCCAGCATGAGAAAGCGTTTCTAGCTTGATCTCTTCATTCCTCTTTCAAGGTTCAGAAGAGATCCAAGTATGAATAGCTTCTTTTCCAAGATAACTACCCAATTGGATGAAGATCGAAAGCTTTCAAGTAAAATCAAGAGAAAAGAGAGAAGAAGAATAATGAAAACTAGTATTGATCCATCAAATTACAACAGAGCACCCTAACCCAATGAAAGGGGTTTAGTTGCTCATAGCTTTGGAAAATGAAAACAAAGATGGAGAATACATGATGAAAACTAGAAGTGTAGAGAAAGTAAATACAGAGAGTAATTTTATGCCCAGAGGCTCCCTATAATTTCCAACTCCCTTAATTAATTCAAAGCTACTCCTATATATACTACTCTTCTACTCTTCTAGTTGGTTCTTCAACTCTTGGGTCTAGGCCTTGGGATCTTGAGTTTGAAGCAGTTATCTCCTTCATTGGGCTTGGCTTTACTTGCAGAGAGAAATTGTGAAGTGGGCAGAGACTTTAGCTCAGGACGTTAGTGGTGTTAACGTTCAGTGAAAATATGGGTTCGAGAACGTTAGTGACATTCGACTTTTTCACTAACGTTCCTTACCCAAGTAAGAGCCACGTTAACCTCAATGTTAGTGGCACAAACGTTGCCACTAACGTTGCCTCTTTGTCTTTCGCGCACGTTATTGGGACTCAACCTTCCCAATAACGTTGAGAAGCCTCCCCCTTCCCAACATTAGAGTCCACGTTAACTTAGTTAACGTGGCTCTTTTAACGTAGGCTTGCCATCCTTCGAGAACATTAGTGACACTTAACATTGTCACTAACGTTCCATTGTGCCCCTTAGCTCCCACGTTAGAGTCCACGTTAACTAGGTTAATGTGGCTTCTAATGTGGCCATGCTAGCCATCTCCAACGTTAGTGACAAAGTTGAGTGTCACTAACGTTGGCTCAACATTCCCTTATCCACGTTAGCTTTCACGTTAACTAAGTTAACGTGGGAGTTAACGTGGCTCATGGTGGCATGTGTGGGCTCCTTCCAACGTTAGTCACAATGTTGGGTGTCACTAACGTTGGCGTCACCTCCCTTCTTCACGTTAACTTCCACGTTAACTTAGTTAACGTGGGAGTTAACGTGGCCTAGTGTGACTTGGCCAACATTAGTGATAATGTTGAATGTCACTAACGTTGGCTTCCCCCCTTTCTTCTTAACGTTAGAGGCCACGTTAACTAAGTTAACGTGGTGACTAACTTGGCCACTTATGAGCTTGGTCCAATGTTAGTGATAATGTTAAGTGTCACTAACGTTGGTTCCATTTCCTTTCTTCCACGTTAGAGTTCACGTTAACTTAGTTAACGTGACTCTTAACATTGGCAATGATGGCTCCGAGAGTGTTACTGGCAATCACTTTTCTCATTAACTTTGCAAGTTACTCCCATTCCACGTTAGTGTTAACGTTAGTGTAACTAACGTAGCCACTAATGTGGTTCTTCTTTGCTTTCTTTGTCCTGAAATCAAGCAATAAAGTGCATCAAAGTTCTAGTCCAAGTCATGGGAAATGCAACATCCAATTTGTCCTTAAATTCATGCAAAATCCTCATGAAATCATGTAAAGTGCACAATGTATGCTTGAATCAAGATGTAAGTGAATGTCTACCCCAAACTAGCTTATTTCCTAAGGAAATGCATGAAACTACCCTAAAAACAGTAAAGAAAAGGTCAGTGAAACTGGATAAAATGCCCTGGCATCAACTGTATGTCGAAAAAAGCTTGAACCTTTCTATGATCTTGTGTTTGCTTGTTGCTATAATGTGTTTTTTCTGACTTTCTTTTTCGTTTTTATGCCTACTCCTAGTATTTCTGTTTGTGGCTTCCTAGGGCTTTGTATGTTTTACTGTCGCTTCTGGTTGTTTTTTGAAAAAACTGTATCTTGCTCACAATTTCAAAAGATTGCCCCTTGATTTCTGCCTTGTTTGGTGGCTTTCCTTGTTGCTGTACCTTTGTAGGAGATAACGATACCCATAATTTGATTTTCACTTTTTGTTCAGAGTGCGTTTTCTTGATTTCCTCTTGATGCTTTTGTTTGCTTGTTAGTTCCGTCTGAGATTGTGAATTTTGGGAGGGAATTATTTTGATGATTTTTGATTTGTAACTCGTGGCTTTCTTCTTGGAGTGTTTTCTTCCTGTTAGGACGTGTAGAGATGTAAACTTGTAGTAATCTATTTTCTTCTCTTCTTGCTGTAGGACTAGTTGACCTCATGTCTTCTCGCAAGAACATTGTTGAGACATCTTCCCAGGTCCCTGAGGGCATGGATGATTGGGTGGATTCAATGGTTCTTTTGTGTGTTTCTTTGGTTGATGCTGAATTTTGTCAGCAGCTTAGGCAATTTCATAGGGTTTGTAGTAGTGTTGGTGAGGAAAAGAATTACGAACTTGTACCTCCCACTTCTGAAGAGAGAGTTTGTTTCTCTACTCGGGTTGTTAGAGATCGCCCTTTTTTCTATACTTACGATTTCTTTTTTGGCTAGATGAGTATCACCCTTCCTTTTACTAATTTTGAGACCAACTTGTTATGGTCCTGTAATGTTGCTCCTTCCCAACTTTACCCCAATTCCTGGGGTTTCATAAAAATCTTTCAATTGTTGTGTCATGGATTCGGTATTCCTGCTTCGCAATCCCTTTTCTTCTATCTCTTTGTTTTGACGAAGCCTGGGGTAGTTAAGAAGAAAGCTGCTTGGGTTTCTTTCCGAGCTTCCCAACAAAAAAAGGTCTTCTCTATGTTTTATGAATCTTTCCGTGATTTTAAAAATTATTTTTTTAAAGTCCGAGCTGTTGAAGGAGCTCGACCATTTTTTTTTTATGAAAATGACGAGCCTGCCTTTCCCTTAGAATGGCAAAAGGACGTGAGGGTATCTAGATATTCATGGGAAATGTTGGATGAGGTTGAGTAAGCTTTCGTGACTATTCTGGAAGAGACCTGGGGTCAGCATCCCCATCTCGCCACAAAGAAATTTTTAACCAATCCCTCTCTCCTCCAAACTGAGCTGGGTAGTTAATTTTTTTATTTTCCTCTTTTGTCTTCTCCTATATTGTTTGCAATCTCTTTTCTGATTTGTTAATTGATTCCTTATTGTTGTGCTTTGCTTGCAGAGATGATTGGTGCACGAATTGTGAATCACACTTTTCACACTCGTACCACTAACCAGCAAGTGCACTGGGTCGTCCAAGTAATACCTTACATGAGTAAGGGTCGAATCCCATGGAGATTGTTGGTCTGAAGCAATCTATGGTTATCTTGCAATTCTTAGTCAGGAAGTCAATTATATTTATCAGTTGAATTGCAAATAAACAAGAGAGCATGGATTAGAGGTTACTTGTTATGCAGTAATGGAGAATATGTTGGAGTTTTGGAGATGCTTTGTCTTCATAATCTCTGCTTTCCTATGTCTTCTGATTCATGCACGCACGTCCTCCTATGGAAAGCTGTGTGTAGGTGGATCACCGTTGTCAATGGCTACCATCCATCCTTCCAGTGAAAAGGGTCCAGGTGCACTGTCACCGCACGGCTAATCATCTGCAGGTTCTCAGTCGTACCGGAATAGGATTTACTATCCTTTTGCGTCTGTCACTACACCCAGCACTCGCGAGTTTGAAGTTCGTCACAGCCATCCAATCCCAGAATCCTACTCGGAATACCACAGACAAGGTTTAGACTTTCCGGATTCTCATGAATGCCGCCATCAATCTAGCTTATACCACGGAGATTTTGATTAAGGAATCTGAGAGATATTCATTCAATCTGATGTGGAACGGAGGTGATTGTCAGACACACGTTCATCGATTGAGGAAGGTGATGAGTGTCACTGATCATCACCTTCTCCATAGTTAGGCACGAATGGATATCTTAGGTAGGAACACGCATGTTTGAATGGAAAACAGAAATACTTGCATTAATTCATCGAGACACAGCACAGCTCCTCACCCCCAACAATGGAGTTTAGAGACTCATGCCATCAAAGAGTACCAAGTCCAGATCTAAAATGTCATGAGATACAAAATAAATCTCTAAAAGTTGTTTAAATACTAAACTAGTAACCTAGGTTTACAAAAAATGAGTAAACTATAATAGATAGTGCAGAAATCCACTTCTGGGGCCTACTTGGTGGGGCTGAGACTAAAGCTTCTCACGTGCCTAGGGCTGTTTTGGGCATTCAACGCCAGCTTTGGATCCTTTTCTGGCGTTGAACTCCAACTTGCAACTTGTTTCTGGCGCTGGACGCCAGAATTGGGCAGAGAACTGGCGTTGAATGCCAGTTTACGTCATCTATCCTTGAGCAAAGTATGAACTATTATATATTGCTGGAAATCCCTGGATATCTACTTTCCAACGCAATTGGAAGCACGCCATTTGGAGTCCTGTAGCTCTAGAAAATTCATTTTGAGTGCAGGGAGGTCAGAATCCAACAACATCAGCAGTCCTTTCTCAGCCTGAATCAGATTTTTGCTCAGCTCCCTCAATTTCAGCCAGAAAATACTTGAAATTACAGAAAAACACACAAACTCATAGTAAAGTCCAGAAATGTGGATTTTGCCTAGAAACTAATGAAAATAAACTGAAAACCAACTAAAACATACTAAAATCTATATGAAATTAACCCCAAAAAGCGTATAAAATATCCGCTCATCACAACACCAAACTTGAACTGTTGCTTGTCCTCAAGCAACTAGACAAATAAAATAGAAGATTAATAAGTCAAGAAGCAATAATATCTCAGAGTTTTTGAGTGAAGCTCAGATTCTAATTAGATGAGCAAGACTAGTAGCTTTTTGTTTCCAAACTGTTTTGGCATCTCACTTTATCCATTGAAGCTCAGAGTGATTGGCATCTATAGGAACTTAGAATTCAGATAGTGTTATTGATTCTCCTATTTCAGTATGATGATTCTTGAACACAGCTACTTTATGAGTCTTGGTCGTGGCCCTAAGCACTTTGTTTTCCAGTATTACCACCGGATACATAAATGCCACAAACACATAATTGGATGAACCTTTTCAGATTGTGACTCAGCTTTGCTAAAGTCCCCAATTAGAGGTGTCCAGGGTTCTTAAGCACACTCTTCTTCTTGCTTTGGACCTTGACTTTAACTGCTCAGTCTCAAGTTTTCACTTGACACCTTCACGCCACAAGCACATGGCTAGGGACAGCTTGGTTTAGCCGCTTAGGCCAGGATTTTATTCCTTTAGGCCCTCCTATCCACTGATTCTCAAAGCCTTGGGATCCTTTTTATTACCCTTGCCTTTTGGTTTTAAGGGCTATTGGCTTTTTCTGCTTGCTTTCCCTTCTCTTTTTTTTTCTGCAAGCTTTGTTCTTTGCTGCTTTTTCTTGCTTCAAGAATCATTTTTATGATCTTTCAGATTATCAATAACATGTCTCATGTTCATCATTCTTTCAAGAGCCAACATATTTAATAGTCTTAAACAACAAATTCAAAAGACATATGCACTGTTCAAGCATTCATTCAGAAGATAGAAAGCATTGCCACCACATGTTACTAATTAGAATTTTTCTTAAAGAAACTCGAATTTTATTGCCTCTTATTCAAAAGATCTACTATTTTATTCATGTTTGCTGATGATGAGAAAAATAGACTATAACTTAATTGGAGGTAAAATCAAAATAAACACTAATTACTACTATATGACTCCTAAGGTAAACTCTTATAACGACAACTATCACAGAGTTAAAGCAGAAATTGGAATTTAACAACCTTTGTTCTGGGAAGTGGATGTTCCTCGGATCTGTGGGGTGCTTGGTCCTTCAAGAGATAACTTCTGGCGCTTCAATTCCCTCAAGTCACGCCCTTGCTCTTCCTGTTCTTTAATCAAATAGCAAAGAATTTGACTGTGTTCCTTCTGTTCCTTTATTATTTGTTCCATAGCTTCTTGTATCTTGGTAACTGATGTTTCAAGATACTCCCAATATTCAGATTTAGGGATTTCTGGGAGAAATTCCTGTGTTTTCTTCTTGATGGGGTCATCCTGCGCTTGTTGTTTTTCCATTGATGCTTTGGTGATTGGTTTCTCAATTGAGATATACTCAGTTATTCCCATCCTTACCCCAGCGTCCTTGCAGAGCAGAGAAATCAAGCTTGGGTAAGCCAACCTGGCCTCTTTAGAATTTTTATTAGCAATTTTGTAGAATTCAGTTGAAATCAGTTGATGAACTTCCACTTCTTTTCCCATCATGATGCAATGGATCATCACTGCTCTTTTAACAGTGACTTCAGAACGGTTGCTGGTGGGCAGCAGAGAATGCCCAATGAAATCCAGCCATCCTCTGGCGACTGGTTTAAGATCTTCTCTTTTGAGTTGATTTGGGACACCCTTCGTGCTGGTGGTCCACCTGGCTCCAGGGATACATATATCCTCTAGGATCTTATCCAGGCCCTTGTCTGTTCTCATCATTCTCCTGTTGAAAGAGTTTGGATCATCCTTCAGCTGAGGTAGCTTTAAGATCTCCCTAATCTTGTCAGGGTTGGTATGAACAATCTTTCCTCTGACCACGGTCCGATATTCATAGAAAGCAATTCCAGATAGTTTTTGCTTGTCTGTCTGCCACATGTTAGCATAGAACTCCTGGACCATATTCCTTCCCACTTTCGTCTCAGGATTAGCTAGGACCTCCCAATTCCTGATTCGAATTTGCTCCTGAATCTCCGGATATTCGTCTTCTTTCAGATCGAATCTAACTTCCGGGATCACTGATCTTAGACCCATTATTTTGTAATTATGGTCTAAATGTTCTTTAGATAAGAACTTCTCTTGATTCCAAAGTGGTTTTGGAACGCTCTCTTTCTTGCCTCTTGAAGTGGGTTGTTTTCCCTTAGGAGCCATGATCTTAGTGATCACGGATAAACACACCAAACTTAGAGGTTTGCTTGTCCTCAAGCAAAAGAAAAGAAAGGAGAGGGATAGAAGGAGAGCTAGGTGCAATTGTTGATGGAGGGGGGTGGAGGCCGAACCCATATTTAAAGGGAGGGGGTGGGTTCGAAAATTTAGAAAAGATATGGTAAAAAAAAGATTGATTTGGAAAAGATAAGATAGAAGATATGATAAGAGAGGATATAGTTTAAAATTGAAAAGATATGAAAATTTTTTTGAAAAAGATAAATCTAGATTTTGAAAAAGATAATGTGGAGATTTGAAAAAGATATTAGTTGAAAAGATAGATTTGTTTTGAAAATTTGAAAAAGAGTTGAATTGAATTGAAAAAGAGGGTTTGTGCTTATGGATTAAGATACATTTGATATTTTTAAGGTAGGGTTTTTAGAAATTAGGGATTTTAGAAATCAGGGTTCTTAACATGTTTATGCAAGAAATCATGAATTGAAGCATGAAAATTAAGATTAAAATGAAAAATATAAAGAAAAAATGAATTTACCTCCTCCCCACCATCCTGGCGTTTGAACGCCCAAACGTTGCATGTTTTGGGCGTTCAACGCCCAAATGCTGCCTCTCCTAGGCGTTCAACGCCCAGCTACTGCTTCTTTCTGGCGTTGAACGCCAGGAAGTCCTTTGTTACTGGGCATTTTTCTGAACGCCCAGAATACTGTAAATCTGGCGTTAAACGCCCAGAAAGAGCTTCTTTATGGCGTTTAACGCCCAGATGGCTATCCTCACTGGCGTTTAACGCCCAGTGGATGCTTCTGTTGGGCGTTGAACACCCAAAACAGACTTTTACTGGCGTTTTCTTGCCAATGAGCTCTTTTTCTCTGTTTTGTGTGCAGAATCCTTCTGTAACCCTGTGAACTTATACAATTGACTCTTTACCTTTGGATCAGTGAACTTTATATAAACAAATAAAAATAAAAATAGGGCAAAATGCTTAGAGGATTGATACCCCATGGCTGGGTTGCCTCCCAGCAAGCGCTTCTTTATTGTCTTTAGCTGGACCTTGCTGAGCTTTTAGTCTAGCTTCAGCCTTGAGCACTCTTGCTCAATATTGCCTTCAAGATAGTGCTTGATTCTCTGTCCATTGACAATGAACTTCTTATCAGAATCAATATCTTGAAGCTCCACATAACCATATGGTGATACACTTGTAATCACATATGGTCCCCTCCACCGGGACTTCAGTTTCCCGAGGAATAGCCTGAGCCTGGAGTTGAACAACATAACCTTTTGTCCTGGTTCAAAAATTCTAGATGACAGCTTTCTGTCATGCCACTTTTTTTATTTTTCTTTATAAAGCTTGGCATTTTCGAAAGCAGTGAATCTGAATTCCTCTAGCTCATTTAGCTGGAGCAATCTTTTTTTCTCCAGCTAATTTGGCGTCAAAGTTCAGGAATCTGGTTGCCCAGTAGGCTTTATGTTCCAGTTCCACGGGTAGGTGACATGCCTTACCATAGGCCAGTTGGTATGGAGAGGTCCCTATAGGAGTCTTGAATGCTGTTCTGTATGCCCACAGAGCATCATCCAACTTCTTGCCCAATCCTTTCTACGGGTATTTACAGTCCGTTCTAGGATTCTTTTTAGCTCTCTGTTAGAGACTTCACCTTGTCCATTAGTCTGTGGATGATATGGAGTCGCCACCTTGTGGCGAATCCCATACCGGACCATGGCAGAGTAGAGCTGTTTGTTGCAGAAGTGAGTGCCCCCATCACTGATTAGTACTCTAGGGACCCCAAACTTGCTGAAGATATATTTCTGGAGGAACTTCAATACTGTTTTAGTATCATTGGTGGGTGTGGCAATGGCCTCAACCCATTTTGATACATAGTCAATTGCCACCAGAATATAAGTGTTTGAGAATGATGGTGGGAAAGGTCCCATGAAGTCAATTCCCCATACGTCAAACAACTCAATCTCCAAGATTCCTTGTTGAGGCATGGCGTAACCATGAGGCAGATTACCAGCTCTTTGGCAACTGTCACAGTTACGTACAAACTCTCGGGAATCTTTATAGAGTGTAGGCCAATAGAAGCCACATTGGAGGACCTTGGTGGCTGTTCGCTCACCTCCGAAATGGCCTCCATATTGAGATCCATGGCAATTCCATAGGATCCTCTATGCTTCTTCTCTAGGGACACACCTACGGATTATTCCGTCTGCACATCTCTTAAAGAGATAGGGTTCATCCCACAAGTAGTACTTTGCATCAGTGATTAATTTTTTCTTTTGTTGCCTGTTGTACTCCTTGGGTATGAACCTTGCAGCTTTATAATTTGCAATATCGGCAAACCATGGTGTTTCCTGAATGACAAATAAATGCTCATCCGGAAAAGTCTCAGAGATCTCAAGAGAGGGGAGGGACGTCCCTTCTATTGGCTCTATCCGGGACAGATGATCAGCCACTTGGTTCTCTGTCCCTTTTCTGTCTCTTATTTCTATATCAAACTCTTGCAGAAGCAACACCCATCTGATGAGCCTGGGTTTTGAATCCTGCTTTGTGAGTAGATATTTAAGAGCAGCATGGTCAGTATACACAATCACTTTTGATCCTACTAAGTATGATCTGAACTTGTCAATGGCATAAACCACTGCAAGTAATTCTTTTTCTGTGGTTGTGTAATTTTTCTGGGCATCATTTAAAACGCGACTAGCATAATAAATGACGTGCAGAAGCTTCTCATGCCTCTGTCCCAATACTGCACCAATGGCGTGATCACTGGCATCACACATTAGCTCAAATGGTAATGTCCAGTCTGGTGCGGAAATAACTGGTGCTGTGACCAGCTTAGCTTTCAGCGTTTCAAACGCCTGCAGACACTCTGTGTCAAACACAAATGGCGTGTCAGTAGCTTGCAGATTACTTAGAGGTTTTGCGATTTTTGAAAAATCCTTTATAAACCTCCTATAGAATCCTGCATGCCCCAGAAAGCTTCTGATTGCCTTAACATTAGCAGGTGGTGGTAATTTTTCAATTACCTCTATTTTTGCTTGATCCACCTCTATTCCCTTGTTTGAGATTTTATGCCCAAGGACAATCCCTTCAGTCACCATGAAGTGACATTTTTCCCAGTTTAAGACTAGGTTGGTCTCTTGGCATCTCTTCAGGACAAGTTTCAGGTGATCAACACAGGAGCTGAATGAGTCTCCATATACTGAGAAGTTATCCATGAAGACCTCCAGAAATTTTTCCACCATATCAGAGAAAATAAAGAGCATGCATCTCTGGAAGGTTGCAGGTGCATTACACAGCCCAAATGGCATCCTTCTATAAGCAAACACTCCAGATGGACATGTGAATGCTGTTTTCTCTTCATCCTGGGGATCTACTGCAATCTGGTTATAGCCTGAGTAGCCATCCAAAAAGCAGTTATAATCATGACCTGCCAGTCTTTCTAGCATCTGGTCTATGAATGGTAAAGGAAAATGATCCTTTCTGGTGGCTGTATTGAGCCTTCTGTAGTTAATACACATGCGCCACCCTGTAACTATTCTTGTAGGAACCAGTTCATTTTTTTCATTATGGATCACTGTCATGCCTCCCTTTTTTGGGACGACTTGGACAGGACTCACCCAAGGGCTATCAGAAATAGGATAAATAATCCCAGCCTCTAGTAATTTGGTGACCTCTTTCTGCACCACTTCCTTCATGGCTGGATTTAGCCGCCTCTGTGGTTTAACCACTGGTTTAGCATTATCCTCCAATAAGATTTTGTGCATGCATCTAGCTGGGCTTATGCCCTTAAGGTCACCTATGGACCACCCAAGAGTTGTCTTGTGTGTCCTTAGCACTTGAATAAGTGCTTCCTCTTCCTGTGGATTTAAAGCAGAGCTTATGATCACTGGAAAAGTGTCATCTTCTCCCAGAAATACATATTTCAGGGATGGTGGTAATGGTTTGAGCTCGGGTTTAGGAGGCTTTTTTTCTTCCAGAGGAAATTTCAGAGGCTCTTTTATCTCCTCTGAATCCTCCAAGTCAGGTTGAACATCTTTAAAGATGTATTCCAACTCTGATTCGAGACTCTCAGCCATGTTGATCTCTTCTACCAAAGAGTCAATAAGATCAACCTTCATGCAGTCTTTTGATGTGTCTGGATGCTGCATGGCTTTTACAGCATTCAACTTAAACTCATCATCATTAACTCTCAGGGTTATTTCCCCTTGTTGGACATCAATGAGGGTTCGTCCAGTTGCTAGGAAGGGTCTTCCTAGAATGAGGATAGCACTCTTGTGCTCCTCCATTTCCAGCACTACAAAGTCAGTGGGAAAGGCGAATGACCCAACTCTGACAATCATGTCTTCAATCACGCCTGATGTGTATTTAATGGAGCCATCAGCAAGTTGGAGACATATCCGGGTTGGTTTAACTTCTTCAGTTAAGCCAAACTTTCTGATAGTGGATGCAGGTATTAGGTTGATGCTTGCCCCAAGATCGCATAAAGCTGTCTTGGTGCAATTACCTTCTAATGTGCATGGTATCAGAAAACTAACAGGGTCTTTAAGCTTTTCAGGAAAGCTTTTTAGAATAACTGCACTGCATTCTTCAGTGAGGAGAACTCTTTCTTTTTCTCTCCAATCCTTTTTATGACTCAAGATCTCTTTCATGAACTTGGCATAAGAAGGTATTTGCTCAAGTGCCTCTGCAAATGGAATCTTTATTTCAAGAGTCCTGAGATAATCTGCAAAGCGAGCAAATTGCTTATCCTGTTCCTCTTTCCGGAGTTTTTGAGGATAAGGTATCTTGGCTTTATATTCCTCAACCTTAGTTGCTGTAGGTTTATTGCCTACAGAAGTGGTTGAAGAAGCCTTTTTAGAGGGGTTGTCATCAGCACTTATATGTATCTGATCCCTCTCTCGTAATTGAGTTCCAGAGTTAGAAGCTGGAGTGACGTTAGACGCCAATTCCTTGTCTGTTCCTGGCGTCTGAACGCCAGAACTATGCCCATTTTGGGCGTTCAACGCCAGATCCTGCCCATTTTGGGCATTCAACACCGGATCCTTGCTTGTTTCTGGCGTTGAACGCCAGTCCTTGCTTGTTACTGGCGTTGAACGCCAGTCTTGGGCATGGTCTGGACGTTCAGCGCCCGCCTTCCACCAGATTGCTGGCGTTTTAATGCCAGAATTACTTTTCCCTGGGCTCTTACTGTTCTCAGGTAAATTTTGGGTGGTTTGCTCATTCCTTGGCTCTTTGCTGCCTTGAGATGGGGTATTTAATGTTTTCCCACTTCTTAGTTGAACTGCTTGGCATTCTTCTGTTATTTGTCTTGATAGCTGCTGCTTTGTTTGCTTCAATTGTTCTTCCATATTTATATTAGCCATCCTTGTCTCTTGTAGTTTATCCTTGAATTCGGCTAACTGCTTTGTTAGAAAGTCCAATTGCTGATTGAATTCAGCAGCTTGTTTTACAGGGCTGAGTTCAGCAGTTACTGTTTTAACCTCTTCTTTCATGGAAGGGTCACTGCTTAGGTACAGATGCTAATTCCTGGTAACTATATCAATGAGCTCTTGAGCCTCTTCAATAGTCTTTCTGATGTGGATAGATCCACCAGCTGAGTAATCTAGAGACATCTGAGCTACTTCTGCAAGCCCATAAATGAAGATGTCTAACTGAACCCACTCTGAAAACATTTCAGAGGGGCATTTTCGTAGCATCTCTCTGTATCTCTCCCAGGCAACATAAAGAGATTCATTATCTCCTTGTTTAAAGCCTTGGATGTCCAGGCTTAGCTGTGTCATCCGTTTTGGGGGAAAGTATTGATTCAGGAATTTTTCTGTCAGCTGTTTCCATATCCTTATGCTGGCCTTATATTGAGAAAAGTATGGACTATTATATATTGCTGGAAAGCCCTGGATGTCTACTTTCCAACGCAATTAAAAGCACGCCATTTGGAATCTTGTAGCTCCAGAAAATCCATTTTGAGTGCAGGGAAGTCAGAATCCAACAACATCAGCAGTCCTTTTTCAGCCTGAATCAGATTTTTGCTCAGCTCCCTCAATTTCAGCCAGAAAATACTTGAAATTACAGAAAAACACACAAACTCATAGTAAAGTCCAGAAATGTGGATTTTTCCTAGAAACTAATGAAAATAAACTGAAAACCAACTAAAACATACTAAAATCTATATGAAATTAACCCCAAAAAGCGTATAAAATATCCGCTCATCAATGATTAAGGATAATGAATCTATGAAGGCCTTCAAAAGGGCGAGGAAAGCTACCGGAGCCAAAAACATCTCGGCCAAGGCGGCTGGGGAGGGATCATCCCAGGCTCAGTCGAAGCTGGCCGTTCCGAGCTCACCTGGGGCGAGGAAGGTAATCACGACTCCCTGGGTTCGTTTGATTGATCCTCCCCAAGCCTCTATTGCTACTTCTGGTGCTCCTCCCAACAAAAAGCAAAAGACCATTGAGCCTTTCAACCTTGATGCCCCTTACGGTGCCCTCCCTATGGATGATGTATCACTCCTTCGCCATTTGGACTTTATAACTCGGAGTAGTGTTAAGATGGCACACATGGGGGCTGCCTTGTACCGAACTGCCCAAAATCTTCCTCTTCATGCCACCAAAGCCTTCATGGAGGAGGCTAAACAGGAGTTTGATCGGATGAAGGGCTTGAAGGAGGGGCTCGAAGTGAAAGTGACAAAATTGGAGAAGGAGCTGGAGAGCGAGAAGGCTAGCTCCCTTGCCTTGGCGGCTTCTGTGAGGTTGGCCGAGGACACGGCATTGAGGCATAAAGACAGCTATGTTACATCCTATCGGGAGGTAATGTATTTGAGGGAGGAGTTGGAGTCTGCCCGAGCTGATTACTCCGAGCTCCAAGGTCACCTTGTTGGCAGCGTGAATGCTGCTTATGAGAACCTGAAGGAGCAGGTTCGAATTCTGGCTCCCGAGGTCGATCTTTCTCTCTTCAGCCTGGACAATGTTGTGAGGGATGGTAAGATTGTCCCTGACGCCCCGGATGATGATGATGTCGAACCTCCCCCTGCACCTGCCGCCAAAGTGTCAACTTCTTAAGTTCCTTCAGTTGAGGTCAGTCATCCCGTATCCGATCTAGACTGTCAAATCCTGAATCGAGATGATGGGACCGTGGATGCTGTGCCCATTCAGACTTGCCCTCCTTCTCCCCGTGCTGATGCTACCGGGAAGGCTTCTAATGCTTAACTGAACTTTTTTATCTTGATTGTGTAGATAGCCCGGCTTGTGGGCTTTTAAACCCTTTATTTTGTAAATTTTATTTTCCTGACTGTTGACACTTGTTTAGTTGCTTGTTTAGCAATCTTAGGCTAAAAAACAAAAAATAGCTTCCAAGTTCTTGGTGCTAATTTGGGTAGCCCCTTTGAATTTGTTTCTATCACAACTTCGCGCCTTTAGTATCATATCGATCTTTATCTCGTCTAGGCACTTTTTCTAGGCTTTTGGTAGTGCTTGGGGTCTTGTCGCTCGATCTCTTTGAGTGGCTTTTGTGCTTTTGGCTTTGATTCCTTTTGAGGCAAAAATCCTGTTATTTTGGACCTTTTGTGAAGTCTCTGGCAAGTATTACTTTTTGTAGCCTTTGCACTTTATGTGGATCGACTTCGTCATGTCGGGCCCTTCTAAGTTACCTTTGTAATCCTCTTTTTTGGACCTTGTTCAGGTCCCTTTCAGGGATTACGTTTATAACCTTTACGTTTTGGGCCGACTTCATCATGTCGGATTAAGTTATTTTGTAATCCTCTTTCTTGGACTTTGTTCAAGTGTCTTTCAGGGATTACTTCTATAACTTTATGTTTTGGACCGACTTCGTCATGTCGGATCAAGTTATTTTGTAATCCTCTTTCTTGGACTTTGTTCAAGTCTCTTTCAGGGATTACTTCTATAACTTTATGTTTTGGACCGACTTCGTCATGTCGGATCAAGTTATTTTGTAATCCTCTTTCTTGGACTTTGTTCAAGTCTCTTTCAGGGATTACTTCTATAACTTTGTGTTTTGGGCCGACTTCGTCATGTCGGGCCCTTCTAAGTTACTTTTGTAATCCTCTTTCTTGGACCTTGTTCAGGTCTCTTTCAGGGATTACTTCTATAACTTTGTGTTTTGGGCCGACTTCGTCATGTCGAGCCCTTCTAAGTTAAAGTAATCCTCTTTTATAGGGTTGGCCAGACCTCTTTCCAGGGTTTACTTATAACTTGGTTTGACTTGGTCCGACTTCTTAACGTCGGCCAGTCTTTTAAGTTATTATTTAGCAATCCATCAGGACCTCGTCAGGTCCTTTCTCCGGATCACTTTCGATAACTTCTTGCGTTATTCTACTTTCATCTTTGCCGATTTGTAGAAGGTGGGTTAAATCCTCGTTTAGTCAACCTTTAGATGAATTTGGTTTTCATCTTTGTTGGTCTTTATCGTGATCGTGCAGTGAATTTGTTTTTCACTTTCTGCCAATCTGTCGCTTTATAATCGGACGATGAATGTTTCAGATTAATGCGTCTAGAAAACTTTGTAGAACGTCTAATATATTTTATTTAAAAGAAAATGAAAATATGTACATATAGAGTTTTTATCCTTTTGAGTTGGACAATTTCTGGATCTCAACTTGGTGCCTCATTAAAAAACTTTTTCAGGAAAAAAAGTGCATCCTATGATGAGATCTTTTACCTTCTCTAGCTATAGTACCTTCTTAGGTTGCAGGCGTGCACGACCTAGGGAGTTCTCGCCCGTCGAGTTCGGATAGCCTGTAGTAGCCCTTCCCAAGTACTTCTATGACTCGGTAGGGTCCTTTCCAGTTTGCTGCCAGCTTTCCTTCTCTGGGTCGAGTTGTTCCAATGTCATTTCGGATTAGGATGAGATAATTCTCAGTGAAACCTCTTGGCACTACCTTTTGATTGTATCTAGAAGCCATTCGACGTTTTAGTGCTTCTTCCCTGATCCGAGCCCTTTCTTGGATTTCAGGAAGTAGGTCGAGCTCTTCCCTTTGAAGTTGGGAGTTGGCTTCTTCATTGTAATGGACCACTCTAGGCGACCCTTCCTCGATCTCTACCGGGATCATTGCCTCCGTTCTGTATGCTAATCGGAAGGGTGATTCCTTTTTGGGGGAATGTGGCGTTGTTCGATATGCCCATAGGACTTGTGGAAGTTCTTCGGCCCAAGCTCCCTTGGCCTCTTGTAATCTCCGTTTTAGCCCGGCCAATATGACTTTGTTGGAAGCTTCGGCTTCTCCATTGGCTTGGGAATGTTCGACGGAGGTGAACTGGTGCTTTATGTTCAAGTTGGCTACTAATTTTCTGAAGCCTGCATCTGTGAATTGGGTGCCATTGTCTGTGGTGATGGAGTATGGAACCTCGAACCTTGTGACAATGTTCCTATATAGGGATTTTTGACTTCTTTGAGCAGTGGCATTAGCTAGGGGTTCTTCCTCGATCCACTTTGTGAAATAGTCTACCCCTACTATGAGGAATTTAACTTGTCCCGAAACTTGGGAAAAGGGTCCGAGAAGGTCGAGTCCCCATTTCGCGAATGGCCAAGGTGAGGTTACGCTGATGAGCTCCTCTGGTGGGGCGATATGAAAGTTGGCATGTTTTTGACATGGTGGACATGTCTTTACAAACTCTGTAGCCTCCTTTTGTAGAGTTGGCCAATAAAATCCTGCCCGAAGTACTTTTGTGCTCCGAGATGATTGCCACAGATGCCACTGTGTATTTCTTCTAGAACTTCCTTCGTGTTGGAAGTCGGTACATATTTTAGCAATGGTATTGAAATTCCTCTTTTGTATAGAGTATTGTTTATGATAGTGTAGTATTGTGCCTCCCGTTTTAACCTCTTTGCCTCATTTTCATCTGTAGGGAGTGTTTCTGTTTTGAGGTAGTTAATTATGAGGGTCATCCATCCTTGATCCTGACCTGTTATGGCTAGGACTTTTCCTCTTCCGAGATTGACGGGTTCTATAGCATTTCCTGGATGAGGCTTCTATTGTTGCCCCCTGGTTTGGTGCTGGCTAGTTTTGAGAGTGCATCAGCTCGGGCATTTTGTTCGCAGGGTATGTGGCGGATCTCATATTCCCCGAGTTGTCCGAGTTGTTCCCTGGTTTTATCCAAATATTTTTTCATGGTGGGATCTTTGGCTTGGTAGCTCCC
Source organism: Arachis hypogaea (assembly GCF_003086295.3). Lineage (NCBI taxonomy): Eukaryota > Viridiplantae > Streptophyta > Magnoliopsida > Fabales > Fabaceae > Arachis > Arachis hypogaea. The sequence continues at coordinate 95,998,784 of NC_092050.1, read as the reverse complement.
TGTTATTTGTGAGGTGACTACTTGTGAGTCGCTGAAGATGATGAGTTTTTTAGCTCCCACCTCCTTAGCCAGCTTCAAACCAGCTAGTAGTGCTTCATATTCCGCCTGGTTGTTTGAGGCAGGGAACCCGAATTTGAGGGAAAGCTCAATTTGGGTTCCTTGGTTGCTTTCAATTGCCGAGCTTCGTATTGAAGGTCGAATTCGGACAACTCGACTGCCTATTGTAGGATTCTGCCTGTTAGATATATTTTCTGCAATATCCCTTTTATGGGCTGGTTAGTCCGAACCTTAATGGTGTAAGCTTGGAAGTACGGGCGGAGACGTCGAGATGTTAATATGAGTGCATAGGCAAATTTTTCTATTTTTTGGTAGTTCAGCTCGGATCCCTGTAGCACTTTACTAATGAAGTATACAGGTTGTTGCCCTTTGTCGTCCTCTCGAACCAATGCTGAGGCTACTGCCCGACTTCCTACTGCGAGGTATAATATGAGTGGTTCTCCTTCTCGTGGCCGAGATAGGATAGGTGGCCGTCCCAGAAATCTTTTGAAATCTTGGAAGGCTTGTTCACACTCCTTTGTCCATTTTAACTTCTTTCCTTTCCTTAAAGTAGGATAGAAGGGAAGAGATCTTATCGCTGATCCCGCTAGGAATCTGGATAAGGCTGCCAGTCTCCCGTTGAGTTGTTGTACCTCTTTGACACAAGTTAGGCTCTTCATGTTGAGTATTGCCTGGCATTTATCCGGATTTGCCTCAATTCCTCTTTGTGTGAGCATAAAACCTAAGAACTTACCTGCTTCTACTGCAAATGTGCATTTTGCAGGATTGAGTCGCATGCCATGCTTCCTTATAGTGTCGAACACTTGGACTAGGTCGGACAATAATGTCTCTTCACTTTGTGTTTTAATTAACATGTCGTCCACGTAAACTTCCATGACTTTTCCAATATGATCTGAAAAGACTTTATTCATTAGCCTTTGATAAGTAGCTCCCGCGTTCTTGAGACCATAAGGCATCACAATGTAGCAGTAATTTGCTTTTGGTGTTAAAAATGAGTTTTTTCTTGATCGGGTGGATACATGGGATTTGATTGTATCCGGAATATGCATCCATAAACGAGAGGTACTTATATCCGGAGGAGGCATCTACCAGAGCGTCGATACTTGGGAGTGGATAAGGGTCTTTTGGGCAGGCTTTGTTGAGATCTATATAGTCGGTGCACATTCGCCACTTCCCATTTGATTTTTTCACCAAGACGACATTAGCTAACCATAGTGGGTACTTGACTTCTCTTATGAATCCTGCCTCCAGTAGAGCTTGTACCTGCTCTTCTACAGCTTGGGATCTTTCTGGGCCGAGCTTTCTACGCCTCTGTTGTACTGGCCGAGATCCAGGGTAGACTGCTAGCTTATGACATATTACCTCGGGGTCTATGCCTGGCATGTCTGCAGCCTTCCACGCAAAAAGGTCGACGTTGTCTCGTAAGAACTGTACAAGTAATTCTTTTATATCTCTTTTTAAAGTCGTGCCAATATTGGTTGTTTTGTCCGGGATGTCTCCGATCTGGACTTTCTCTATTTTGCCTTCAGGTTGTGGACGGAGTTCTTCTCGCCTCTGCACTCCACCGAGTTCGATTGTGTGGAATTCTTCTCCTCTGCCTCTGAGGTTTAGACTTTCGTTATAATAGCGGCGTGCCATCTTCTAATCTACTTTTATCGTAGCTATCCCTTCTGCAGTTGGGAATTTAATGCATAGATGTGGAGTTGAAACTATTGCGCCAAGTTGATTTAATGTTGCTCGACCTATTAGGGCGTTGTAGGCTGAACTCACGTCGACCACGATGTAGTCTATTTTGAGTGTTCTGGATTGATTTCCTTTTCCAAAGGTTGTGTGTAGCGGGATGTATCCCAGCCACTGGAGTGTCTCCCAGTCCGAACAGGCTGTTTGGATATACTTTGAGTTTTTTATCTTCCAGGCCGAGCTTGTCGAAGGCAGTTTTGAATAAGATATCGGCAGAGCTCCCTTGGTCTATCAGTGTGCGATGGAGATTTGCATTAGCCAGTATAATGGTGATGACCATGGGATCGTCGTGTCCTGAGATGATGCCAGATGCGTCTTCCTTGGTAAACGAAATTGCGAGGATGTCTGGTGCTTCCTCCTTTCCTTCGACATGATATACTTCTTTGAGATATCTTTTGCGAGATGATTTGGAGATTCCTCCTCCTACGAATCCTCCGTGTATCATATGGACATATCTTTTTGGTGTTCGAGGTGATCGCTCGGTTCTTCCCACCTCCTCGTCTCTTCTCCTTTTTCTTTGCTCATCGTCTCGGGTGGCCAGAAACCGATCTAGTTTTCCTTCTCTCACTAATTTTTCTATGACATTTTTTAAGTCAAAGCATTAATTAGTGGAGTGCCCACGGACTTGATGGTATTCACAATATTCATTCCAGTTTCCTCCTCCTCTTTTGCCTTTGAGTGGTCGAGTTTGGGGTATTTTTCTGTGTGGCAGACTTCTTTGTAATCATCCACCAGGGACACCCTAAGAGGGGTGTAATTATGATATTTTTTTATTTTTTCCCCTTGTCAATCTTCCTTCTTTTTGGACTCTTTGTCTTTGTCTCGGTAGGTGAATCCGGATTTTGAGGTTTCTCCTAGTCGAGAATTCTCTTCCATGTTGATGTATTTCTCTGCTCGTTCCTGTACTTCATCCAGAGATGTGGGGTACTTCTTTGATATGGATTGGCTAAAAGGTCCTTCTCGTAGGCCATTGATGAGGCCCATGATGGCGGCCTCTGTTGGTAAGCTTTGTATGTCTACGCATGTTTTGTTGAATCTTTCCATGTAGTTGCGAAGACTTTCCCGATCTCCTTGCTTGATTCCTAGTAGGCTGGGGGCGTACTTAGCCTTGTCTTTTTGAATGGAAAATCTGGCCAGGAACATTTTGACTAGGTCATCAAAGCTTGAGATGTACTTTGGAGGTAGGTTGTCGAACCATCTGATTGCTGTCTTTGTGAGAGTTGTTGGAAAAGCTTTGCAACAAACTGCATCTGAGGCGTCGGTAAGGTACATTCTACTTCTGAAATTGCTGAGATGATGGTTGGGATCCGTAGTGCCATCGTACAAAGTCATATCCAGAAGTTTGATGTCCTTAGGAATTTTGGTCTTTATGATTTTCCTAGTGAATGGATCTTGATCTTTGCGTGAGTTGTCCTCAGGGGTGGTCCGAGTAGCTCTTGCTTTGAGATCGGCTTCGAGTTTTAGAAGTTTATCTTCTAATTCTCGACGTCGTCTTACCTCTCTTTGTAGATGCTTCCCGACTTCTCGTTGATGATGGGTTTCTTTTTCAAGTTGCTTTAATCGATCTTGAAGCGCTTCTATCACTCCCGGATTTGATGAATTTTTGTCCCCGTTGGATTCCAGAGTGTCTTTTAGCATAGTGTCCGCATTTTTGTGCGGTGTTCTATCCTCTAGATCTGAATCGTGGTCATTGTTATGATCGTCCGCCATGGTGATGGGATGACTTCCAAGTTCCCCGGTAACGGCGCCAATGTTTCGAGGGATACCTGAAACTGTAGGTCGATCTCGGTCGAGATCTTCTGTACTGGTCGGAGATGATGTGTCCAGCTGGTGGGTAGCGACCAGAGCTGTCGTGTCTGACTTGCTGGACTGGCTGCACTGCTGATCCTTTGTCACTGGAGGGTGGGGGGTACCTGCAAGAGACTCCGATGCTTAAGTTAGCATGGGTATTAAGCAAGTTTTTAGTAGAATTAGAGTATGAGTTATACCTGGGTGCTCCAGTGTATTCATAATGGTGTAGAGTGACCTTTTTAGATAAGATAAGTTAGTTATCTTATCTTATCTTATCTTTGAGTTGAGGTCAGCTTATCTTTTAAGGGAACCGCCCTTATCTCTATAGGCTTGGACTGCCTTTGGATTTGGGTCGTGTTCCTCTATTTGGGTCCCTTACTAGGCTTTCCTGTTGATTCGACCGACCTCTTTGAGAAGAGGTCGGATAGCCTGAAAAACATGCTTATTTTTGCCTTAAAATTGCCATAATGGAAAACATGCTTATTTTGCCTTAAAATTGCCATATTTTAATCCTCTTCTATTACCATTCGATGCCGTGATGTATTTGTTGAGTAATTTCAGGAATTATAGGGTAGGAATGACTTAGAAGAGAGGGAGAAAGCATGTACAAAAAAGGGAGGAACATAAAGAATTGAGATCTTGGAAAAAGCAGCATCGGCGCGCCCGTGCACTGCACGCGCACGCGTAGATGAGGTTTGCTGGAAGCGGCGCACAAGGATGGACGCATCCGTGTAGATCAGAAGATTCCTATCGACGCGCACACGCACTTGGCGCGCACGCGTGGATCGCAAATGCAATCGGCGCGCACGCACGCATGGCGCGCTCGCGTGGGAAGATGCACGTGACCTCATTAAAGGAAATCGTGCCTGGCGATTTCTGAGGCTCATGAGACCCAATTTGAAGCTGTTTCTGTAAGGAAAAGACCCAAGGATGCTAGGGGGAAAGGGGGGATCAATCATTTTTACACTAAGACACAATTTTAGCTAGTTTTTGGTTCTTTTGTTATTCTAGAGAGAGAAACCCTTACTCCTCTCTAGATCTAGTTTTAATTTGATCTTCCCTTGTTGATTTGTGAATTGGATCTTGTTTATTACTAGTTTTAATTGTTCAATTTGAATTTCTTAGAATAATTTTGCTTATATCTTGTGATAGTTTATGAATTCTTGTCAATTCTCATTTTATACCCATTTCATGAATGTTGTGAATCTTGAATTGTGGATGTTACATTGATGATTTCTATGTTTAATTTTGTTATTTGGATGATTGTATGTTGACAATTGTTAGTGGGTACTTGTAAATTTCAATTTAATTGCTATTTTGATCATGTCTTTTGTTAATGCTTACCATGTGTTCGATGAATTGTTTACTTTGATTATGGAGTAGTCTTCTTCACTCTTGGCCTAGGCCAAGGGAATTGGGTAAACTTGAGTCATTGGGTCTCAATGAATTGGTGATTTGAGAACCCTTGGTGATCAATTTGATACTCATTGACGCCAACCCACTACTAATCTAATTAGTAGGTAGGTTGGGATCACATTTGACGTACTTCAAGTCTAGGAGTAGATATTACGTACTTAAGACTTTTGGAAGTAGACTTAATGAGCTTGGTTCCTCATAATTGTCAAGATATGGTTGTTAGACAAGGATAGTGACCCCAATTCCCATGGCTAACCAAGAGTTGCTTTTATTATTCATATTTGAAAACCAAAATTCTCAACTATTTGCCTTAGTTATAGTTACATGTTTGGTTTAGAATAGAATTATGTGGGATGTTACTTGGTCATTGGAATTGCTCATGTTTTGCTGAGTTAATTGAATTAGTTTCTTGCAATTTAAGATTACTTGCTCGTTAAGATTCCCGTTTATTTTCATGCTCATAACTCACAACCCCAGATTTCTAACCAATGTTTAAGCACATGTTTGCCCATTCCTTGTGAGATGACCCGAGGTTTGAATACTTCGGTTATTTCTATTGGGGTTGAACTTGTGAAAACCAAATCCCTCTTCTAAATTTGATACCCGAGGATTGTTGTTGGTAGAGCTATACTTGCAACGCGATTTTATTGAAGAAAATCTTTACCAATACACCTTTGGGGCACCATCAAATTTTGGCGCCGTTGCCGGGGTCTATGAGCTATCTTTGCAATGTGATTTTTGGAGTTAAGAGTAGGAGAGAGTTGTGTAGTGGTTGGAGACATCCTTCTAGGTTCATGATGGTTGCATGCTCGAAGCTGGATGGCAATGGTTGGTGTAAAACCAAATTGCAAGGGTCTATGAGAATGTTTAGATGCTTAATTGAGAATTCTAAGGTCATGCCACCCAATTGGAATCATGATGATCAATTTGAAGATGGGTGTCAAAACAAAGTATGGGATCCCGGATCGCACAAGGAAAACCAACTTTGGGAGCTCATGGTTTGTGAAGAACTCCATCAAAGCTTGAAGATATTAACATTGAAGAATGGAGCTTATTGGAGATTCAAGCATTGGTGGGTGTTCCAAGATGGTTACAAGCACAAGCCACCTTGATGAGGAGTTCCCCATAAGTCCAACTTAAGGATAATAAACAAAAGTGCTAGGTGGGAGACACCCCACCATGGTAAACTCTTTTCATTTTTCTCTCTTTTGTACATATTAATAGAATTAGTTTAATTCCATGTTTTGTTTGATGAGTTTATTTGGTAGTTTGATATGTTGAATAAGGTTTTATGGTTTTTGGGTAGCTGTTTGGAGGTTTAGAATGCTTGGATTGGTGCAAGAACATGGAAAATTTTTGAAAAATAGAGCACCAACCCGCGCGTGCGCGCACTTGGCGCGTACGCGCACCTCAAGCATTTTCGACCATCGACGCGGGCGCGCCATGTGCGCGGACGCGTGGATGCAAAAAATTCATCCCTCCATACATTGACCCGAGAGTTGCGCCTACACTGCGCCAGCACCATGCTTGAGGCAAAAACCACCCGCGCGTACGCGTCCTTGAAGCTAATTGAAAAATGCGCGTGCACGCACACTGTGCGCGTGCGCGTCGATAGCGTCACCTGCCCTCCTGGTACATGTTCCAGAGAGTTATGCCCAGTTTGTGCCTATTCTGTGCCTGCTGCGTGCGCGCACCTGGCACTCCGCGTCCTTTGGCCAAACTGCGCATCGGCGCGTAAGCGTGCATGACGCGTCCGCGCCGATTGAAAAAAAAATTTTTCTTTCTTTTCTTCTATTTTCTTTTATTTCATTTGCTTATTTTCATATATTGCATTTTAATTTTGTTTTTATAGCTTGTTCTTATCTTCTTTTGTAAGTTTCTTATTTTAAATAATGGTGTTGCATTTTCCTACTCAATTGTTGAGAATTCCTTAGTTAATCTTAGTGCTTCTTGACTTGTTTGATATTGTTGGGTGATGAAACTTTTAAATCAATGCTTAATCTTGTATAACTCTTATATTCTTTGTGTATTGATATGAACTTGCATGTCTTTCATGACCCACTCTTTCTAGTTGAACTTGATGCTTTTGAGTGCTTTTCATGCTTTGACTTTACTCTTGCATCAAGTGTTAGTTAATATGCCTTAACTTATATTGTTTTCTCACTCACATGTTGTAGCTACCATATAGCGAGAACCTTACTCTTATTTGGCATTAGCCCTCGCTTATGTTCTACTTGCTTTGCTATCTTTGTTGTAGGCTTAATTTTCTTTCTTTTTCTTTCCTTTTAGGTTGGCCACCAAGAAGGAAAGGAATGGAAAGGCTTCTAAATGGGGCAACAAACAAGTTCACCCGAGGACGGTGCAAATTTCTAAGTGTGGGGAGGTCGTCCGACCGATCTCCATGGGTAACAATTTTCTTTCAACACCAATTTCTTTGTTAGTTAGTTGTTGCATTGCATGATAGGTTGCATGTTAGTTATAATTTGTATATATTCTATCATTTCTTTTTATGTTAGAACTACTTGGTTAGGGTGATGATTTCTTTTCCAAGAAACTTTTTTTAGGACACCCTACCAATTTGAAAAATTTTTTTGTGACAAACTTGCTTGAAGAATGTATTTTGGAACATGGTTTTGAGCTAAGAACACAAGCATGTGAGTTTTGAGCCCAATTGTGTGGTTACATCTTATAACCACTTATTTTCCATTCTTGTGTGCATTATTCTCTTTCTATGATTGTAATCTTTGATTTATTTGATTCTATATGTCCATTATTCCATGTATACATGCCTTTATATGATTGAGGCCATCATTTCATTTAACTCACTTACCCAAATAGCCTACCTTTCATCAACCATTGTTAGCCAATTTTGAGCCTATTTAATTCCTTTTATTCTTAATGTTAGCACATCACTACCCATAAGCGAAAAATAATAATGTTCTTAATTTGGATCTTTGATTAGCTTAGGCTAGTGAGAGTGTGTATCATTTGGGTATGGAAAACTTGGGACATTGGTTGAGGTAAAAGTGTAATTTTTATTTTTGTTAAAAATATTGGGAATTGGGTACATATTCATGCACTATATGTAAAACCATATGCATTGATACGTTTGTATATACTTCAAAAAAAATGATAAAGAAAAAAAAATATATATATATATATAAAATAAAAAAATAAAAAAATAGAGAAAAAGAAATAAAAAGGGGACAAAAATGCCCCAAAGTAAAGTTCAATAAAAATCAATGCATATGTGTGGTGAATTAAAAAGAATGCATGAGTATGTGAAAAAAGTGGGAATCATGGGTAGCTAGGTATTGTATTAGAATTGTATAGGTTGTTATATGTGTTTGGTGAGAGCTTAGGCTAATCAAAGATACAAATTTCAAGCTCACTTGATCATATGCATCCTTACCTTTACCCTAGCCCCATTACAACCTATGAATAAGACCTTATGATGAATGTATGCATGCATTGAATAATTGTTGATTGTTAGATGAAAAACAAATCTTGAAAAGCATGAGTAGAAGAGAATTGAGTGAATCGACCCTATACACTTGAGTGACTAGAGCGGATACACGTCCGGTGAGGGTTCGATGCTCAATTCCTTGTTCCCGGCTTTCATGAGCTTTTCTTCTTGTAAGTCTATTTGTGCTTCAATTTGATATTTGAATTGGTAGAGTTTGTGAGTCGTCATATGACCTTTGCCCTACTTCCTTATATATGTTCTTGGAGATTGATTTACTTTAACCAAGTAGGTAGAATCATATTGCATTTAGTTGCATGCATGTAGATAGGAGCATGTAGTTTATTTGCATTGAATAAATGTTCATACCCCTTTTCTTTTCCTTCTTTATTCTTAGCATGAGGACATGCTTGGTTTAAGTGTAGGGAGATTTGATAAACTCCAATTTTGTGGTTTATCTTGTGCTTAATTTGGGGGATTTTATCACCTTTTTCTCACATTTATTCAATGAAATAGCATGGTTTTGCAATTCTCTCTTAATTTGTGCTTAAATGTGAAAAGATGCTTTTTAGGCCTTAAAATAGCTAAATTTAATTCACTTTAATTCCATTTGATGCTTTGATATGTTTGTTGAGTAATTTCAGGTTCATAAGGCAAGTATTGGATGGAAGAAGTGAGGAGAAAATCATGCAAAGTGGGAGAACTCATGAAGAAATGAAGGAACAGTAAAGCTGTCAAGCCTAACCTCTTCGCACTCAAACGACCATAACTTGAGCTACATAGATCCAAATGAGGCGGTTCTAGTTGTGTTGGAAAGCTAGCATCCGGGGCTACGAAATGATATAAAATTTGTCATATGTTATTTCGCGCCATGTACACATGCGCGCCGATGCTGCCTGTGGCCCACTAAAGTGAAATCGCCCCCAGCGATTTCTGAAGCACTTTGGGCCCAACCCAACTCATTTTTAATACTATTTCATGCAGAATTCAAGCTTGGGCAAGTGGGGGAGCAATTGTTTGGTAGTATAGCATCATGTAGGTTAGTTTCTAGAGAGAGAAGCTCCCTCTTCTCTCTAGAATTAGGTTAGGTTAATTTCCATCTTAAATCTAGGTTTAATTACATGTTTCCATCTTGTTTCTCCTATGATTTCTTACTTCTACTCTCTCATTCTCATGATTTGTAATGCTAAATTCTCTTTTATGTTCATAGATGCTCTTGTTGGATTTGATTTACTTTTAATGCAATTTAATGTTTGATGTTTCTTTATTGTTGATTTGAGTTGTTGATCTTGTTTCCTTGCAATTTATAGTTGGTAGATTTATATTTCTTGCACTTTTACTATGCTTTTCTTGTATGCCTTCCAAGTGTTTGATAAAATGCTTGGAAGGATGTTAAAGTAGATTTTGAGCATTCTTGGCTTGGAAAGAGTAATTAGGCAATCTTGAGTCATAAAAACCCAACTCATGTTGGTGATCTAGAGTTGTTAGCTAATATTGTTTCCATTGATGCTAATCTTTTGCTAATTTAATTAGTAAGTTAATTAGGACTTTTGGATTGAGATTAGTTAATCTTATTAGACTTTCTCCGAGTATAAGGATAACATGATACCTTCCTTTTGATGACAAGTCATCTTAGCCTAGTTTTACTAGTCTTTTTCTTTATTTTTATTAGGTTTTATGCACTTTCTAGCATTGTAAGTAAGTAATTTGGAATGGAATTGCATGATTTCTTTGAATCAATCAACCACCATTTAATTGATACTAAATCATGAGTTTAAGCTAAATTTAATTGATATTTAAATGATTTATAAACCTTGTGAATTTGGTGATACTTTGATTGGTTGTTTTGATTACTTGTAGGTGAAGAAAAGAAGAAAATAAGAAAGCGTGGCCTAAGAAGCGTGGCCCAAGGAAGAGAAGAATGTAGCAAAAGAAACAAAGAGGCATGGCATAATGAAGGAGGCAAGCCACAACACTCTACTGGGAGCACAACAAGGAATTAAGGAAGCAAGCTTGGATGCTACGCTCTCCTTGAGAGCGGAGCACAATTTGAAACCAAGAAACAAAGGAGAGAAGAATGATGCTCCACTTCCCTTGAGAGCATTATCGGGCTTCACTCAAGAATAAATCCAAAAACAAAGTTTTCTAGTGAAGGCTACAAGGTTCGAACTCATGAGCAAGGGGGAGTGGAGGAGTGCTACTCACTTAGGGAAATAAGCAAAACTTGGCCAAATTGCATTCACAAGGATTCGAACCAAGGGTAGTCATGAAGAGTGGAAAGAAGGCGCTACAAGAAACCAAGGAAATTTGCACCAAAAGGCGCCAGCAAGAATCGAACCAAGGACCTTCCCTTGGAAGTGCCAATGCTCCGCTCCCAAGGAGAGCAGAGCGCTACTCTCTTTATTCCATGCATAAGCTTGACACGGCCAGGGAAGCTTGGAGCGCGCAACATGACACGGGCAAGGAACTTGGTGTGCGCACAAGACAAGCTCCAACACAAGCCACAATGCTCCGCTCCCCACAAGAGCGGAGCGCTATCCTGAATGCCTCCCAAGCCTTGGCACGCAACAAGGAGCTCCAACACAAGCATTGATGCTCCGCTCCCACAAGAGTAGAGCATTCCACTAGGAGCAACACATGGGCTGAAAATTTAATTAAAAATCCAATTTAATTCAATTCTTCCCCAAATTAAAAAGTCCACCCAAATTCTAAAATCCAAGAATAGAAAGTGTATAAATTGAAGATAGTTTAATTTAGTAGGGGACCTTTTTGCTTCTTTGAGAATTTTCATTTTATAATTTTTAGAGTTTTTACTTTGAATTTGGATCTTGGAGAATTTGGGAGGAGAATTGATCTCTCTTCTTCCTTGTTCTTGCTTGAGCACTCTTTACTTCTTGTCTTGGATCTTGGGTGAAGAATTGAAGAAATTCTGTTTCAATCTCACCTTGAGATCTTTTGTTAATCTTTCTGCATAATTTTAGAAGTTTTGATTTACATTCAAAATTTTGTTTACTTCTTTCACTATTCTACTTCTTCTGCAACTTACTTTTCCATTTCTTTTGCAATTGTTCTTGTTGGATCAAGGAAGGATTTGAGATCTAGACTTGTTTTCTAGTCTCTTCCACTCCTGAGATCTTCAATCTCTCTTTTAACTTCTGCAATTAAGCTACATTTACTTTCTGTTTTAATTCTTCAAGCATTTTTACTTTTCTGTTTGAGATCTACTTAAATTCAATTCATCTTTTGCTCTTCTGTTCATTTCAATTTACTTCTGCTTGTTTAAATTTCTGCAATCCCAGCTCCCAATTCCTTTAATAATTCAAGCAATTTACCTTTCTTGCACTTTAAGATTTAGTCATTTACATTTCTTGCAATCTAAGCTTCTGCAATTTAATTTACTTGTTCTTTAAGATTCAGCACTTTTACTTTCTGTTCTCTTTAATTTACTGCAATTCTTCCCTCTTCCTTTACATTTTATGCAATTTAGCTTCTGTCAATCACAAACCACTCAAACCAATACTTGATTCTCTTGACTAAATCAACCACTAGACTAAAATTGCTCAATCCTTCAATCCCTGTGGGATCGACCTCACTCATGTGAGTTATTATTACTTGATGCGACCCGGTACACTTGTCAGCTAGTTTTAGGTGTTTGGAATTCGTTTTCCAAAATACACCATCAAGTTTTTGGCGCCGTTGCTGGGGATTGATTAGATTGACAATGATTAACTGAATTGGAGATCTAGATCAAGCACTTTTTCTTTTCTATTTCTTTAATTTTTAACTAACACAATAACTATTTGAATTTTTGCTTAAGCTAACTAAAAATTCACTCTAGCAATGGATTGAAGTTTTATTGTCTTTCTGGTTTTGTGTGATTTTCATGTTTGGTTTGTATGTCAGGGACAAGGGGAGCTATACCCACCTTTTGTGAACAAGACGAAAGAACCCTTAGGAGATTAAGAAGAGCTGAGAGAGGGAAAAATATTGTTGGAGAAGAGGATTCAGAAGAAGAGTTCCAAGACATGGAAGAACACTCAACAAACCCAACAAATCCACCAGGAGGAGTAGCCAATAACAACAACAATCCACCACAGAGAAGAGTTTTGGCTTCCTATACATTTGCAAATCCTACACATTGTGGGAGTAGCATTCTTATCCCAAATGTTAATGCAAATAACTTTGAACTAAAGCCACAACTCATCACCTTGGTTCAAAATAATTGCTCTTACGGAGGAGGACCACTTGAAGTTCCAAACCAACACTTGTCTACTTTCTTGAGGATTTGTGACACTGTCAAAACCAATGGAGTGCATCCTGACAGCTACAAGCTATTGTTATTTCCATTTTCTCTCAGAGATAAAGCTACCCAATGGTTGGAATCTTTCCCAAGAGATAGCATCAACGATTGGGACGATCTAGTGAGCAAATTCCTTGTCAAATTTTACCCACCTCAAAGGGTCATCAGGTTGAAAACTGAAGTACAAACATTCACACAAATGGATACTGAACCCATCTATGAAGCATGGGAGAGATACAAGGCTCTAATTAGGAAGTACCCTCCTGAAATGTTCAGTGAATGGGACAGATTACAGAATTTTTATGAAGGGTTGACATTGAAATCTCAGGAGGCTCTTGATCATTCAGCAGGAGGTTCTCTACAATTGATGAAGACTGAAGAGAAAGCTCAAAATATCATTGATATGATGGCTAACAACCAGTAATTCTTTGCTCACCAAAGGCAATGCCAACCATCACAAAGGAAATAAGTGATGGAGTTGGAAGGAGTGGACTCAATCTTAGCTCAAGACAAAATGATGCAGCAGCAAATTCAACAACAATTTGAGCAAATGGCCAAAAGGATTGATAGCCTCCAAGTTGCAGCAGTCAACACAAGCTAACCATCATCCACATGGGGGACAAATGAAGAAACTCAAGAGGATCAATAGCAAGAACAAGTCCAGTATATGCACAATCAAAATTCTGGGACAGATGAGGTTTATGGTGACACTTACAACCCCTCATGAAAGAACCACCCAAACCTCAGATGGGGAGACAATCACAATCAAACTCAACAGCCATGGCAAAGGACTTCAAATCAAAATAGTTGGAAGAACACAAACCACAACAACCAGCAAAACAATAACCAAAACACATACAGAAAATCACAAAACACTTACCCTAACTCTAACCATCATCCATCCACTAACCAAGCCACCAATCAAAACACTTATCCTCAACCCTCAATACCCCATAACCAACCAATCTCACAAGACACTCAGAGGATCACCAACTTGGAGATCTTAATGGAGAAAATGATGAAGCAGCAAGAGATGACAACAAAGAACCAGGAAGCCTCCATGAAGAATATGAAAAGGCAGATTGGAAAGATTTCCAAGCAAATTGCTATTGAGAGACCTTTGAGCTCACTCCCAAGTGACACCATTCCTAATCCAAAGGAGGAATGCAAAGCTATACAACTAAGGAGTGGAAAGATCTTGATGAAGAATGAAGAAGCAACCAAGAAGCCAAAGGAGAATGACAAGAAATAGGGTGAAAAAGAGGAAGCCAATGATGAGGATGTAACAGCAAGCAAGCAAACTTCAAGGCAGGCTCAAGGAAAGGAGGAACAGCCAAAATTTCAAGAAAAGGGAAGGAAGCAATTGAAGAGCCAACTAAAGACCACAGGCAGGAAGTAAACATCACACCTCCATTGCCATATCCCCAAAGGTTCAATAAGGAGACTAAGGACCAATACTTCCCTAAATTTGTTGAAATCTTCAAGAAATTGGAGATCAACATACCCTTGGCTGAGGCACTTGAGCAAATGCCCCTATATGCCAAGTTTTTGAAGGAACTGATTAACAAGAAGAGAAGCTGGCAAGAAAAGGAGACTATTATGCTCACGGAAGAATGTAGTGTTGTTATCCAAAGGGGTATCCCACGAAAGCTCAAAGATCCCCAGGAGATTTTGTGGTCTCATGCACCATAGGCAAGATGACATTGGAAAACGCCCTATGCGATTTAGGTGCGATAGAAGAAATCTGATGAGCGGATAATTTATACGCTTTTTGACATTTTTTTTTAGTATGTTTTTAGTAGGATCTAGTTACTTTTAGGCATGTTTTCATTAGTTTTTATGTTAAATTCACATTTCTGGACTTTACTATGAGTTTGTGTGTTTTTCTGTGATTTCAGGTATTTTCTGGCTGAAATTGAGGGACTTGAGCAGAAATCAGATTCAGAGGTTGAAAAAGGACTGCTGATGCTGTTGGATTCTGACCTCCCTGAACTCAAAGTGGATTTTCTGGAGCTACAGAACTTGAAATGGCGGGATTCCAATTGCGTTGGAAAGTAGACATCCAGGGCTTTCCAGCAATATATAATAGTCCATACTTTGGACAAGAATTGACGACGTAAACTGGCGTTTAACGCCAGCCTTCTGCCCAAATCTGGCGTCCAGCGCCAGAAAAGGATCCAAAACCAGAGTTGAACGCCCAAACTGGCACAGAAACTGGCGTTCAACTCCACAAATGGCCTCTGCACGTGGAACACTTAAGCTCAGCCCAAACACACACCAAGTGGGCCCCGGAAGTGGATTTATGCATCAATTACTTACTCATGTAAACCCTAGTGACTATTTTATTATAAATAGGACCCTTTACTAGTCTTTTTGACCATCTTTGGGATTACCTTATGATCCTTTGATCATGTTTTGGGGGCTGGCCATCTCGGCCATGCCTGGACCTTCACTTATGTATTTTTAACGGTAGAGTTTCTACACTCCATAGATTAAGGTGTGGAGCTCTGCTGTTCCTCAAAGATTAACGCAAAGTACTACTGTTTTCTATTCAATTCTTCTTATTTCGCTTCTAAGATATCCATTCGCACCCAAGAACGTGATGAAGGTGATGATTATGTGTGACGCTCATCATCCTTCTCCCCTATGAACGCGTGCCTGACAAACACTTCTGTTCTACATGAATTTAGCTAGAATGAATATCTCTTAGATCTCCTAACCAGAATCTTCGTGGCGTAAGCTAGAATGATGGCGGCATTCAAGAGAATCTGGAAAGTCTAAACCTTGTCCGTGGTATTCCGAGTAGGATTCAATGATTGAATGACTGTGACGAGCTCCTAACTCGCGATTGCAGGGCATTAGTGACAGACGCAAAAGGATAGTAAATCCTATTCCAGCATGATCGAGAACCGACAGATGAATAGCCGTGCCGTGACAGGGTGCGTGAGCATATTATTCACTGAGAGGATAAGATGAAGCCATTGACAAGGGTGATGCCTCCAGACGATTAGCCGTGCCGTGACAGGGCATTGGATCATTTTCCCGAGAGATGACCGAAAGTAGCCATTGACAGTGGTGATGTATCACATAAAGCCAGCCATGGAAAGGAGTGAGACTGATTGGATGAAGATAGCAGGAAAGCAGAGGTTCAGAGGAACGAAAAGCATCTCCATTCGCTTATCTGAAATTCCTACCAATGATTTACATAAGTATCTCTATCCCTCTTTTATTATATAATATTCGAAAACACCATTATCACTTTATATCTGCCTGACTGAGATTTACAAGGTGACCATAGCTTGCTTCATACCAACAATCTCCGTGGGATTCGACCCTTACTCACGTAAGGTATTACTTGGACGACCCAGTGCACTTGCTGGTTAGTTGTATCGAAGTTGTGACAATTATGAATTAAGATCAGAGCACCAAGCTTTGGAGCCATTACCAGGATTTGTTCGAGCCTGGAGATCACAATTTCGTGCACCAAGTTTTTGGCGCCGTTGCCGGGGATTGTTCGAGTTTGGACAACTGACGGTTCATCTTGTTGCTCAGATTAGGTAATTTTCTTTTTATTTTATTTTCAAAAATTCTTCAAAAATATTTCTAAAATTTTCTCATCTGTTTTCGAAAATAATAAAAATGTTTTCAAAAATTTATTCAAGATTTTTAAGAATGAATTCTAGTGTTTCATGAAGCATGTGAAGCCTGGCTGGCTGTAAAGCCATGTCTAAATTTATTTGGACTGAGGCAGCAATTTGTTATCAAGAGCAAGCTAGTTGGAGTTAATCCACCTGCTACTGTTTCTGATTTACATGCTAAAGCTTGGCTGGCCATTGGCCATGTCTAGTGTTTTGGACTGGAGCTTTCTTTGAAAGCTTGGCTGGCTAGTGAGCCATGTCTAATTCCTGGACTGAAGCTTTAGACTAAGAATGCAAGATTCCTGGAATTCATATTAAAAATTTTGGATTCCTTATTTTCTTTTTCAAAAGAATTTTTCGAAAAATATAAAATAAAAATCCAAAAAAAGTAGAAAATCATAAAAATCAAAAATATTTTTGTGTTTCTTGTTTGAGTCTTGAGTCATATTATAAGTTTGGTGTCACTTGCATATGCATCTTGCATTTTTCGAAAATTCTCATGCATTCATGGTGTTCTTCATGATCTTCAAGTTGTTCTTGGTAAGTCTTCTTGTTTGATCTTGATGATTTTTTGTTTTGTGTCTTTTCATGTTTATCATATGCATTCTTGAATTCTTAGTGTCTAAGCATTAAAGAATTCTAAGTTTGGTGTCTTGCATGTTTTCTTTGCATTAAAAATTTTTCAAAATTGTGTCTTGATGTTCATCATGACATTCATAGTGTTCTTGGTGTTCATCTTGACATTCATAGCATTCTTGCATGCATTCATTGTTTTGATCTAAAAATTTCATGCATTGCATCATTTTTCTTGTTTTTCTCTTGCATCATAAAAATTCAAAAATCAAAAAAATATCTTTCCCTTTTTCTCTCATCAAATTCGAAAATTGAGTTGACTTTTTCAAAAAATTTTAAAAATCAAATTGTTTCTCATGAGTCAAATCAAATTTTCAATTTGAAAATCTTATCTTTTTCAAAATCTTTTTCAAAAATCAAATCTTTTTCAAAATTCTTAGTTATTTTAGAAAATTCAAAAAATATTTTTCAAAAATCTTTTTCTTATTTTTATACCAAATTTTCGAAAATAACATAAACAATTAATGTTTTGATTCAAAAATTTGAAGTTTGTTACTTGCTTGTTAAGAAAGATTCAAACTTTAAGTTCTAGAATCATATCTTGTGATTTCTTATGAATCAAGTCATTAATTGTGATTTTAAAAATCAAATCTTTTTCAAAACTAATTTCAATCATATCTTTTCAAAAATATCTTTTCAAAATATCTTTTCTAACTTCCTAACTTCTTATCTTTTTCAAAATTTGTTTCAACTAACTAACTAACTTTTTGTTTGTTTCTTAACTTTTTCAAAACTACCTAACTAACTCTCTCTCTCTAATTTTCGAAAATATCTCCCCCTTTTTCAAAAATTTCTTTTTAATTAACTAATTATTTTTATTTTTATTTTTATTTCAAAAAAAATTTTCGAAAAATACTAACAAATTTTCAAAAACCAATTTTCAAAAATCACTAACTCCTTTTCAAAATAATTTTCGAAAATTATACCTCCCCCATCCTATTCTATTTATTCATTCATATCCTAACATCTCATCTTACATCTCTTCCATTCGTACAGTTGTGTTTCTTCCTTTACATCACATTCTTTATCTCCCCCTCTTTCCTTCCACTCACAAAGGGATTCCTATACTGTGGTATAAAGGATCTCTATTATTATTATTATTTTTCTGTCCATTCTTCCTTGTCATATGAGCAGGAGCAAGGATAAGAACATTCTTGTGGAAGCAGATCCAGAACCTGAAAGGACTCTGAAGAGAAAATTAAGAAAAGCTAAAATACAACAATCCAGAGATAACCTTTCAGAAATTTTCGAACAGGCAGAGGAGATGGCAGCCGAAAATAATAATAATGTAAGGAAGATGCTTGGTGACTTTACTGCACCTAATTCCAATTTACATGGAAGAAGCATCTCCATTCCTGCCATTGGAGCTAACAACTTTGAGTTGAAACCTCAATTAGTTTCTCTGATGCAGCAGAACTGCAAGTTTCATGGACTTCCATCTGAAGATCCTTTTCAGTTCTTAACTGAATTCTTGCAGATATGTGATACTGTTAAGACTAATGGAATAGATCCTGAAGTCTACAGGCTCATGCTTTTCCCTTTTGCTGTAAGAGACAGAGCTAGATTATGGTTGGATTCTCAACCTAAAGACAGCCTGAACTCTTGGGATAAGCTGGTCACGGCTTTCTTAGCCAAGTACTTTCCTCCTCAAAAGCTGAGCAAGCTTAGAGCTGATGTTCAAACCTTCAGACAGAAAGAAGGTGAATCCCTCTATGAAGCTTGGGAAAGATACAAACAGTTGACCAAAAAGTGTCCTTCTGACATGCTTTCAGAATGGACCATCCTGGATATATTCTGTGATGGTTTATCTGAGCTATCAAAGATGTCACTGGACACTTCTGCAGGTGGATCCATTCACCTAAAGAAAACGCCTACAGAAGCTCAAGAACTCATTGACATGGTTGGTAATAACCAGTTCATGTACACTTCTGAAAGGAATCCTGTGAGTAATGGGACGCCTATGAAGAAGGGAGTTCTTGAGGTTGATACTCTGAATGCCATATTGGCTCAGAATAAAATATTGACTCAGCAAGTCAATATGATTTCTCAGAGTCTGCATGGAATGCAAGCTGCATCCAACAGTACTCAAGAGGCATCTTCTGAAGAAGAAGCCTATGATCCTGAGAACCCTGCAATAGCAGAGGTGAACTACTTAGGTGAACCTTATGGAAACACCTATAACTCAACATGGAGAAATCATCCAAATTTCTCATGGAAGGATCAAAAGCCCCAACAAGGCTTTAATAATGGTGGAAGAAACAGGTTTAGCAATAGCAAGCCTTTTCCATCATTCACTCAGCAACAGACAGAGAACTCTGAACAAAATGCTTCTAATTTAGCAAATCTAGTCTCTGATCTATCTAAGGCTACTGTAAGTTTCATGAATGAAACAAGATCTTCCATTAGAAATCTGGAAGCACAAGTGGGCCAGCTGAGTAAAAGGATCACTGAAATCCCTCCTAGTACTCTCCCAAGCAATACAGAAGAGAACCCAAAAGGAGAGTGCAAGGTCATTGACATAAGTGCCATGGTCGAACCTGTAAGGGAAGGAGAGGACGTGAATCCCAAGGAGAAAGACCTCCTGGGACGTCCAGTGATCAATAAGGAGCTTCCCTCTGAGGAACCAAAGGACTCTGAGGCTCATCTAGAGACCATAGAGATTCCATTGAACCTCCTTATGCCCTTCATGAGCTCTGATGAGTATTCCTCTTCTGAAGAGAATGAGGATGTCACTGAAGAGCAAACTGCCAAGTTTCTTGGTACAATCATGGAGCTGAATGCCAAATTGTTTGGCATTGATGCTTGGGAAGTTGAACCTCCCTTGTTCATCAATGAACTAAGTGATCTGGATCAACTGACATTGCCTTAGAAGAGACAGGATCCTGGAAAGTTCATAATACCCTGTACCATAGGCACCATGATCTTTAAGGCTCTGTGTGACCTTGGTTCAGGAATAAACCTCATGCCCCTCTCTGTAATAGAGAAACTGGGAATCTATGGGGTGCAAGCTGCTAAAATCTCACTAGAGATGGCAGACAGCTCTAGAAAATAGGCTTATGGACAAGTAGAGGACGTGTTAGTAAAGGTTGAAGGCCTTTACATCCCTGCTGATTTCATAGTCCTTGATACTGGAAAGGAAGAGGATGAATCCATCATCCTAGGAAGACCTTTCCTGGCCACAGCAAGAGCTGTGATTGATGTTAACAGAGGTGAAATAGTCCTCCAATGGAATGAGGACTCCCTTGTGTTTAAAACTCAAGGATCTCCCTCTGCAACCATGGAGAGGAAGCAGAAAAAGCTTTTCTCAAAGCAGAGTCAACCAGAGCCCCCACAGTCAAACTCTAAGTTTGGTGTTGGGAGGCCACAACCAAACTCTAAGTTTGGTGTTGAACTCCCATATCCAAACTCTAAGTTTGGTGTTGGAGAGTTTCAACAATGCTCTGAACATCTGTGAGGCTCCATGAGAGCCCACTGTCAAGCTATTGACATTAAAGAAGCGCTTGTTGGGAGGCAACCCAATATTTATCTAATTCTTATTTTTATTGTTTTTCATGTTTTCTTAAGTTCATGATCATGTGGAGTCACAAAATAAACAAAAAATTCAAAAACGGAATCAAAAACAGCAGAAGAAAAATCACACCCTGGAGGAGCATCTGTCTGGCGTTCAAACGCCAGAACAGAGCATAGTTCTGGTGCTGAACGCCCAGAATGGGAGCATCCTGGCGCTGAACGCCCAGAACAAGCATGGTTCTGGCGTTCAACGCCAGAAATGGCAGCAAATGGGCGTTGAACGCCCAAAATGGGCACCAACCTGGCGCTGAACGCCCAGAGTTGTGTGCAAGGGCATTTTGCATGCCTAAATTGGTGCAGGGATGTAAATGCCTTGACACCTCAAGATCTGTGGACCTCACAGGATCACCTCAGGATCTGTAGACCTCACAGGATCCCCACCTACCTCCACTCACTCTCTTCTCTCTTCTCAATCATCCTCTATTCCCAACAAACACTCTTAACCCTTTACCACTCACATCCATACACCCACTACCTTCAAAATTCAACATCTCTCTCCCACCCAATCCCACCCATATGGCCGAATACACACTCCCATCCATCTCCTCCGTATCTTCTTCTTATTCTTCTATTCTTTCTTCTTTTGCTCGAGGGCGAGCAACATTCTAAGTTCGGTGTGGTAAAAGCATAGCTTTTTTGTTTTTTTTCCATAACCATTGATGGCACCTAAGGCCAGAGAAACCTCTAGAAAGAAGAAAGGGAAGACAAAAGCTTCCATCAAGGGTCTATAGCTCAGTGGTAGAACATTTGACTGCAAATCAAGAGATCCCTGAGATACCTCAGGGGATACATTTTCTTCCACACAATTATTGGAAGCAACTAAGGGTGGAACATCAAGAGCACTCCATCATCCTTCATGAAATCAGAGAAGATCTAAAAGCAATGAAGGAGGAGCAGCCAAGGCAAGGAAGAGACATAGAAGAGCTCAAGGACATCACTAAGGTGGATTCATTCCTTGTTCTTGCTTTCTCTGTTTTTCCTTTTCTATGTTATGTGCTTATCTATGTTTGTGCCTTCATTACATGATCATTAGTAGTTAATAACTTTGTCTTAAAGATATGAATGTCCTATGAATCCATCACCTCTCTTAAATGAAAAATGTTTTAATTTAAAAGAACAAGAAGTACATGAGTTTCGAATTTATCCTTGAACTTAGTTTAATTATATTGATGTGGTGACAATGCTTCTTGTTTTCTGAATGAATGCTTGAACAGTGCATATGTCTTTTGAAGTTGTTGTTTAAGAATGT
Source organism: Arachis hypogaea (assembly GCF_003086295.3). NCBI lineage: Eukaryota > Viridiplantae > Streptophyta > Magnoliopsida > Fabales > Fabaceae > Arachis > Arachis hypogaea. The sequence goes on along the minus strand of NC_092050.1, from coordinate 95,976,927 downwards.
TAAATATGTTGGCTCTTGAAAGAATGATGACCAGGAGACATGTTATTTGATAATCTGAAAAATCATAAAAATGATTCTTGAAGCAAGAAAAAGCAGCAAAGAACAAAGCTTGCAGAAAAAAAAAAATAGGCGAAAAAAAAAATATAGAAAGAAAAAGAAAAAGCAAGCAGAAAAAGCCAATAACCCTTAAAACCAAAAGGCAAGGGCAAATAAAAAGGATCCCAAGGCTTTGAGCATCAGTGGATAGGAGGGCCTAAAGGAATAAAATCCTGGTCTAAGCGGCTAAACCAAGCTGTCCCTAACCATGTACTTGTGGCGTGTAGGTGTCAAGTGAAAACTTGAGACTGAGCGGTTAAAGTCAAGGTCCAAAGCAAAAACAAAGAGTGTGCTTAAGAACCCTGGACACCTCTAATTGGGGACTTTAGCAAAGCTGAGTCACAATCTGAAAAGGTTCACCCAATTATGTGTCTGTGGCATTTATGTATCCGGTGGTAATACTGGAAAACAAAGTGCTTAGGGCCACGGCCAAGACTCATAAAGAAGCTGTGTTCAAGAATCATCATACTGAACTAGGAGAGTCAATAACACTATTCGAAATCTGAAGTTCCTATAGATGCCAATCATTCTAAACTTCAATGGATAAAGTGAGATGCCAAAACTATTCAAGAGGCAAAAAGCTATAAGTCCCGCTCATATGATTGAAGCTCTGTTTCATTGATAGTTTGGAATTTATAGTATATTCTCTTCTTTTTATCCTATTTGATTTTCAGTTCCTTGGGGACAAGCAACAATTTAAGTTTGGTGTTGTGATGAGCGGATAATTTATACGCTTTTTGACATTTTTTTAGTATGTTTTTAGTAGGATCTAGTTACTTTTAGGGATGTTTTTATTAGTTTTTATGTTAAATTCACATTTCTGGACTTTACTATAAGTTTGTGTGTTTTTCTGTGATTTCAGGTATTTTCTGGCTGAAATTGAGGGACTTGAGCAGAAATCAGATTCAGAGGTTGAAAAAGGACTGCTGATGCTGTTGGATTCTGACCTCCTTGCACTCAAAGTGGATTTTCTGGAGCTACAGAACTCGAAATGGCGCGCTTCCAATTGCGTTGGAAAGTAGACATCCAGGGATTTCCAGCAATATATAATAGTCTATACTTTGGCCAAGAATTGACGACGTAAACTGGCGTTCAACGCCAGCCTTCTGCCCAAATCTGGCGTCCAGCGCCAGAAAAGGATCCAAAACCAGAGTTGAACGCCCAAACTGGCACAGAAACTGGCGTTCAACTCCACAAATGGCCTCTGCACGTGGAACACTTAAGCTCAGCCCAAACACACACCAAGTGGGCCCCGGAAGTGGATTTATGCATCAATTACTTACTCATGTAAACCCTAGTGACTATTTTATTATAAATAGGACCCTTTACTAGTCTTTTTGACCATCTTTGGGATTACCTTATGATCCTTTGATCACGTTTTGGGGGCTGGCCATCTCGGCCATGCCTGGACCTTCACTTATGTATTTTTAATGGTAGAGTTTCTACACTCCATAGATTAAGGTGTGGAGCTCTGCTGTTCCTCAAAGATTAATGTAAAGTACTACTGTTTTCTATTCAATTCTTCTTATTTCGCTTCTAAGATATCCATTCGCACCCAAGAATGTGATGAAGGTGATGATTATGTGTGACGCTCATCATCCTTCTCCCCTATGAACGCGTGCCTGACAAACACTTCTGTTCTACATGAATTAAGCTAGAATGAATATCTCTTAGATCTCCTAACCAGAATCTTCGTGGCGTAAGCTAGAATGATGGCGGCATTCAAGAGAATCCGGAAAGTCTAAACCTTGTCCGTGGTATTTCGAGTAGGATTCAATGATTGAATGACTGTGACGAGCTCCTAACTCGCGATTGCAGGGCGTTAGTGACAGATGCAAAAGGATAGTAAATCCTATTCCAGCATGATCGAGAACCGACAGATGAATAGCCGTGCCGTGACAGGGTGCGTGAGCATATTATTCACTGAGAGGATAAGATGAAGCCATTGACAATGGTGATGCCTCCAGACGATTAGCCGTGCCGTGACAGGGCATTGGATCATTTTCCCGAGAGATGACCGAAAGTAGCCATTGACAGTGGTGATGTATCACATAAAGCTAGCCATGGAAAGGAGTGAGACTGATTGGATGAAGATAGCAGGAAAGCAGAGGTTCAGAGGAACGAAAAGCATCTCCATTCGCTTATCTGAAATTCCTACAAATGATTTACATAAGTATCTCTATCCCTCTTTTATTATATAATATTCGAAAACACCATTATCACTTTATATCTGCTTGACTGAGATTTACAAGGTGACCATAGCTTGCTTCATACCAACAATCTCCGTGGGATTCGACCCTTACTCACGTAAGGTATTACTTGGACGACCCAGTGCACTTGCTGGTTAGTTGTATCGAAGTTGTGACAATTATGAATTAAGATCAGAGCACCAAGCTTTGAAGCCATTACCAGGGTTCGTTCGAGCCTGGAGATCACAATTTCGTGCACCAAAATCAAACCTACTAGGATGTCACTAGTGATGGCCGACAGATCAATCAAGACACCCAATGGAATTGTGGAAAATTTACTAATGAAGGTTGGAGAGTTTATCTTCCCTGCAGACTTTGTAATTTTGGACACAGAAGGGGAAGGAAACAACTCAATCATCTTGGAAAGACCATTTCTAGCTACAGCAAGAACCACTATTGATGTGGAGATGGGAGAAATGACCTTCAGGGTGCATAATGAGCAAATGGTAATCAATGTCTTCAAATCAATGCAACACCCCTCTGAGCAAGAAAATTACATGAAGGTGGATATGATAGAAAGCTTGGTAGAAGAAATGTTTGAGGACAACTATCAAGAGAACCAGGAAGAACAAGGTGAGGAAGTGGTAGAAATATCCATTGAAGAGAAGGAGGAGGATAAGCCAAAACAGGAGTTGAAGCCTCTCCCTCCTCACCTCAAATACGTGTTTCTTGGGGAAGCAGGAGCCTTACCAGTAATCATAAACTCTTCCTTGAACATGGAAGAGGAAAGAAAGTTGATTGAAGTATTAAAAGCTCACAAAACAGCCTTGGGTTGGACAATTGAGGACATCAAAGGCATCAGCCCTGCCATCTGTATGCATAAAATTTTATTGGAGGAAGAGTCAAAGCCTGTGGTTCAACCTCAGAGAAGACTCAACCCTACCATGAAAGAGGTGGTTCAAAAAGAAGTGATGAAGCTATGGAATGCTGGGATAATCTTCCCAATCTCGGACAGCTCGTGGGTGAGTCTGGTTCAAGTTGTACCAAAAAAGAGAGGAATGACAGTCATCACCAATGAGAAGAATGAGCTGATCCCCACTAGGACAGTGACTGGGTGGAGAATGTGCATAGATTACAGGAGGCTAAACGAAGCTAGAAGGAAAGATCACTTTCCTCTGCCCTTCATTGATCAAATGTTGGAAAGATTAGCAGGCCATGCTTATTACTGCTTCCTTGATGGGTACTTTGGGTACAATCAAATAGTGGTGGATCCCAAGGATCAAGAGAAGACTTCCTTCACATGCCCATTTGGAGTTTTTGCCTACAGGAGGATGCCCTTTGGGCTATGCGATGCCCCGACCACTTTTCAAAGGTATGCTTTCCATCTTTTCTGATATGGTAGAAAAATTTTTAGAAGTCTTCATGGATGATTTTTCTGTCTTTAGCAATTCATTTAACACTTGCTTGCATAATTTAACTCTTGTTTTGAAAAGATGCCAAGAAACTAATTTGGTATTGAATTGGGAGAAGTGCCATTTCATGGTTCCGGAAGGAATAGTTCTTGGGCATAAAGTGTCATGTAAAGGTATAGAAGTTGATAAAGCTAAAATAGAAGTTATTGAAAAACTCCCTATACCTATTAATGTGAAAGCAGTAAGGAGTTTTCTTGGGCATGCTGACTTTTACAGAAGGTTCATCAAAGACTTCTCAAAAATAGCAAAACCATTGAGCAATTTACTAATGATCGATACCCCTTTCATCTTTGATGACAAATGTAAACATGCCTTGGAAACTCTCAAAAGAAAACTCATTACAGCACAAATCATCACACCCCCTGATTGGAATTTACCTTTCGAACTTATGTGTGATGCAAGTAACCTTGCTATTGTTGCTGTGCTGCGGCAAAAGAAAGACAAATTACATCATGTCATATATTATGCCAGTAAGGTGTTGAATGAAACACAGAAAAATTATACCACCACTGAGAAAAAACTTTTAGCAATTGTATATGCATTTGATAAGTTTAGGCAATACTTGATTGGTTCAAAGGTTATAGTGTATACTGACCATGCTGCTCTCAAGTATTTAATGTCTAAACAGGATTCAAAGCCAAGGCTTATTAGGTGGGTGCTACTGCTACAAGAATTTGATATTGAAGTGAGAGATAAAAAAGGAAGTGAAAATCAAGTAGCAGATCATTTATCAAGAGTGCCACAAGAAGCCAAGCAAGATAGACCACAGCAAGTAAATGAGAATTTCCCTGATGAGCACCTTTTCCAAGTTCGACAAACACCTTGGTTTGCTGACATAGCAAATTTCAAAGTAGGAAGAAAAATACCTCAAGAATTTTCCAAGCAACAAGTGAAGAAGCTACTCAATGAAGCAAGGAAGTTCTTGTGGGACGAACATTTTCTATTCAAGAGATGCTCTGATGGAATGATTAGGAGGTGTGTCCTTGAAAATGAAATGAAGGACATATTGTGGCATTGTCATGGTTCAGCATACGGTGGACACTTTGGACCAGAGAGAATGGCTGCAAAGGTATTACAGAGTGGCTTCTATTGGCCAGCTATCTTCAAGGATGCCAGAGAGTTTGTTCACCAATGCAATAAATGTCAAAGAGCTGGAGGATTGACAAGAAGGAATGGGATGCCTCAATATTTCATCCTGGAAGTGGAGCTATTTGACTTATGGGGTATTGATTTCATGGGACCCTTTCCTCCTTCCTACTCTTTCAGATACATCTTGGTGGCAGTGGAGTATGTCTCAAAGTGGGTGGAAGCCATAGCCACAACCACCTGTGATGTATAGATTGTCCTTCAATTCCTTAAGAAGCACATTTTCACTAGATAAGGAGTGCCCAAGGGTCTTATTAGCGATGGTGGTGGTCATTTATGCAACAAACAGATGGAGAAACTCCTCCACAAATATGGAGTAATCCATAAAGTAGCCACACCATACCACCCTCAGACTAATGGCCAGACTGAATTAGCAAATAGGGAGCTGAAGAAGATCTTAGAGAAAACAGTGGGAAGCACAAGAAAAGATTGGGCCAGGAAGCTAGAAGATGCACTCTGGGCATACAAGACAGCTTTCAAAACTCCCATTAGAAAGTCTCCCTTTCAGCTATTGTATGGAAAATCATGCCATCTCCCTGTAGAGCTTGAACACAGAGCTTTTTGGGCTACTAAACTCCTCAACCTTGATTCTCAGGCAGCAGGGGAGAAAAGGTTACTACAACTAAATAAGTTGGATGAATTTAGGCTAGAAGCCTATGAAAATGCTAAGATATACAAGGAAAGAACCAAAAGGTGGCATGACAGGAAGATTTTAAAGAAAGAGTTCAAACCAGGACAGCAGGTACTCCTGTATAATTCACGGCTCAAGATTTTCCCTGGCAAGCTCAAGTCTAAATGGACTGGCCCATATTTAGTGACAAAGGTTTTTCCTTATGGAAGTCTTGAGTAACTAGATGAAGCTACACAGAGACATTTCACAGCAAATGGGCACAGAGCAAAGCCTTACTTAGGAGGGCAATGGGACAAGGAAAAAGAGGTTCAGAACCTAAGCTAAGCAAGAATGAAGGATGTCAAGCTAATGACAATAAAGAAGTGCTTGTTGGGAGGCAACCCAACCTGAGGTAGTTTTCTTCTCATAACTATTTTAATAAAAAGGTTAATTAGCTTTATCTATATTGCAAGAAGCTAAGTTTGGTGTTGCACACCAAAACAATATAAGGGAGAATGAAGAATTCTAAGTTTGGTGTTTGACGTGGCGGAAATTGGCTAATTAAGAATTGATATAAGTTGTGCGTTGCAAGTATAGTTTTTAACCAACCAGAAATCCACTTATCAATTTAGAAAGGTTGTCACAAAAATCAAAATTAAAATACTGGGAGTATGAATCTCAGGTCGTCTCCCAACGAGTTTGCAGGAAAGTGTGCTATTTTATTAATCAGATGGTTTTCAAAAAGATTGAGTTGAATGACAGGAAATTAAATCAAAAAATTAATGTAATTTAAATAAAAGTCTTGACTGGGAGTTGATTAGTTGGAAGCCCTATTCTTGTTGCAGTACTCTCAAGATTAATTGATAATTGAAGGTCGTTCTGTTTAGTTATCCCTTACTAGATAAGGGAAAGTCAAACAAGTTGGAATGCTGTTTCTATTCACAAGTCCCAATCCGCTTACTTGGAAGGACTGACGTTAGTGACTAGAGAGCAATCCAACAATAAACCCAATTACAATTTCTCCTTTGAGCATTCCAACTCAAGGGTTCCTGTCAATCAACTCCCCATCAAGTTAGGGAACTACTCGCTCATTGTGAATGTGGAATTCATAACATAGGAAAGAGATTTAAAGAAAGACATGTTAAATAAAACTCAAAGAAATCAATTAAAAATAAAAGTGACTCTTGTATTAATAAATTCTAAAATAATCCAATAGTAAAACTGAGTAAATTAAAGGACATGGAAGAGTAAAGCCAAGGAAAGAAAACGAACTAGAATGACGAAGTCTTGGTGAGGTAATAACTCTTCACAATATCCCAATGCAAAAAAGCAATAAAAATCCTAAGAACTATGAATGTGTAGAGAGAAAATCTCGGAGAGGAGTAAAACTAGATCTAAAACTAAAAATTATGTAGAATGAATGTTGTTGTTGGTCTCTGCATGTTCTCTGGCTCTAGTATGCTTTTCTGGGCCGAAAACTGGGTCAAAACAGGGCCCAAAATCGCCCCCAGCAAATTCTGCAGATTATGCAGATCGCGCATGTCATGCCATTGCGTCATTCATGCGGACGCGTCATGCGGCGTTTTGCTTTGCCACACGGGCGCGTCGTCCACGCCTCCGCATCACTTGTGCTATTCCAATCCGCGCGGTCGCGTGAGCCATGCGACCGCGTCACTGCGATTTCCTCTCTTTCGCACGGTCGCATGAGCCATGCGGCCGCATCACTTCTCGCTGGTCATCTCCTTAATTTCTTGTGTTCCTTCTATTTTTGCAAGCTTCCTTTCCAATCTCCAACTCATTCATGCCCAGTACAGCCTGAAACACTTAACACACAGATCACGGCATCGAATGGAATAAAGAAAAATTAAAATACATAATTAAAAGTCTCTAAGAAGCAAGTTTTCAATCATGTAATGATTTTAGGAAGGAAATATAAATGCATGCTAATCATATGAATAAGTGGGTAAAGAGCATGATAAAACCACACAATTAAACACATTATAAATCATAAAATAGTGGTTTATCAATCTCCCCACACTTAAACATTAGCATGTCCTCATGCTTAGTTGAAAGAGATAAAATAAATGAGTAGGAACATGTAAAACTCATGCAATGCAATGCAACCTATATATATATTAATGCAACTATATGATTTCTGTCCACTTGATCAATAGTAAATAAGTTCTTCAAGACAAATATAAATCAAATTCCACTAATTCAATTCTTATACAGTAAGAACAGCTAAAAATGCAAGAAGATAACTCATAAAAGTAGGGAACATAAAATTTCAAGCATTGAACCCTCACTGATGGTGTATGTGCACTCTAGTCTCTCTAGTGTATATGGTAATCACTCCATCCTTCTCTAATCATGCTTTCTAATTTTTGTTCTTCTCCTAATCAATCAACAACATTTGATATACCAATGCAAACATCATGAGGTCTTTTCAAGGTTGTAATGGGGCCAAGGTAATGGTAAGGATACATATATGGCTAAGTAAGCTTATAAACTGAATCTTTAATTAACCCAAGCTTTAACATAACCTATATATATATTCTATATAACTTTAGAATTCATACCTAGCTACCCAGAATTTCTCTTTCACATTCCATACTCATGTATCAACTTTTATTTTATCATACATGCATTGACCTTTGAATTCTTAACTTAACATTGGAGTAATTTTGTCCCCTTATTTATTTATTGAATATTTTTTATTTTTTTTATTATAAGCATAAAAATAAACATAGCTTATCAATGCACATAGATTTTTAATTCTTATAATTTCACATGAGTAGGTATCCAAATTCCCATTCTATTATCATGACACATTCCCTTATTATCTTTTGTTCCCACAATTTCCCATACTTAATTAGCACACACAATTCTATCTTAAGCTAACCAAAGATTCAGTTTAGGATATATAATTGTTTTTTCGCTTAAGGCTAATAATGTGGTAAAATATAGAACAAATGGGATTTAAAGGCTCAAAGTGGCTAACAAAGGTAATTGAAAGGGTAGGCTTAATTTGGATAAGTGAGCTAAACAATTAATGGCCTCAATCATATGCAAATATATAAATATAATAAATATTGGACATATAGGATGAAACAAAATATAGATTACAATCATAGAGAAGTAAACACACAAGAATAAAATAATTATGGTTAAATAATGTAACCATTCATAAAGGCTCAAATCTCACAGGTTGTGTGTTCTTTAGCTCAAAAATCATGTTCCAAATACAACTTCAAGCAAATTTAACATAAAAATTTAATTAAAATTAGTGAAATTTTGTTCCAAAAATAGAGTCTTAGAAGAAACTTATTGTCTTTTCAATCAAGTAGAACATGCATGCAACTAATCTATTACTATGCAGTTTATCCTATTTTATAAAAGAAAAACTAACTAAATGTCCTAATTTATTGGTGTTTAGGGAAGAGAAATTACCTCCGGAAGTCAGGTACTGACCGACCTCCCCACACTTAAGGCTTTGCACCATCCTCGATGCCATCTGTCAGGAACAGGGGTAGGCTGATAGCAGTATCTCCACAGTCGGGACCATCATGGCTCCCTGTGCTGGTAAAGGAAGTAGAGTTCGGGGTGTCCGAGTCCTTGAATTTTCCCATAATCAGCTCCTTGAGGTATGTGAATTGGCGCTTGTTACAGCGCTCTCTCATCTTAGCTTTGTGTTCCTGCCGATCCAACCTTTCGAGTATCTGATAGAGCAGTTGGTCTGTGGTAGGTGATTGTGGTACAAAAGGAGGAATGTCCTGAGCCGGTTCAGTGGGCTGGCTTGTAGTGGCTGCTGAGGGTCTGATATATTTCCCATTAGGGACATATTGATCATCCTGTGGAAGTATGGCTTTGGTGTTCTCAGCTCTGAAGGAGACTCCAGCTGCTGAGACGAGATCTGAGACCAAGGCGGGGAAAGGTAAGTTGCCCGCAATTTGTACGTGTCCCATGGCATTCCAGATGTGTCTTGGTAGGTTCAGAGGCTGGTCTGTAAGGATGCACCATAGTAGAACGGCCATGTCCGCGGTGAAGGAGGACTCATGAGTGCTTGGAAAGATGTAATGGGACATGATCTGTGCCCATGCGAGAGCCTCCAAGGTAAGTGCTGAAGCCGAAATTCCCTTAGGGCGGGTACGATGGTATCCGTAGATCCATCGGCGGCCAGGTAGTGCGATAACTCTGAGAACGGCATCCCAGTCAAATTGGTACATCTGGCGCTTGAGTGCGGCTTCTTGAAAGGCGTCTAAACCTTTTGGAATAGGGGGAAGACTTAGAGCTTTTTGAATGGCCTCTTCTGTAATGGGTACTTGCTTCTGACGGACAAAGACAGATTGCAGGGTTGGCAGGTGGAAGTTGGAGTAGAATTTGACTACCCAAGAAAGATTGACCTGCCTCGGCTGTCTCTGTAGGAAACCCCATTGTCTTTGTGCAATTTGTGGCTCAACAAAGGTAGCAATATGGTTTGGGAGGAGAAGAAGGTATTCGTTGTTGTAGCTCCTTTCTGCCAGGATGGGGAACATCTGCTCATAGTAGCGATTGGGAAATCGTGCAGTGTCTTTTGCTGGGAGGGCTTTTTCTTTATCATTAACCTTTATAATCATCTTAAGTCTCTTTGTTGAGGGTTTAACCGCAGTTGAAAAATGAAAGAGAAAGTAAATTAAATTCAAAGAGATAGAGCAAGAGAACGAAAAAGGGTGGTTATGAATGCACAATAAAAGGTAAATGATGTTATCACATGGTCATGACTACATGTGAAAAGTCATCAATGGAAAAAAGATAGTGCATATGCAAGGGGTTTTGTGAATGCAAGGTGTTTATTGGCATGCTGGCAAAGGCATGAGTAGAATAGATCAAGCATCACTCATAATAAACCATCACATTTGTATTGACAATTATTTATAATGAATAAAATATAAAAGGGGTTTTGTGAAAAACGGGCATTTAATAGTAGAGTAGAATAACGGAGAAAAGTGCAGAATGCCATATGGACTTTTTCACAAACACATAGCATGCATGGTGAAATAATGTATGGAAAGTATTAAATTGAACATGCAAGCAACCCTTTAAAAAGTAATATATAATTGCCAAACAAATTTAGAACAATCCACAAGCATATAATGAGAAATAATGACTCACATAAATGTATAACACAAATTAAAAAGGAAAAAGAAAGAAAAAGAAAATATGAATAATAAAGGTAAAACGAAAAGAAAAGAAGATAATATATAAAATTAAGAAGAATAATAGAAAAGTAAGGAGAGAAGAAGAAAAAAGAAAACATTGTTAATGGGGGGAGAGAGAGAGAGAGGGTGTAAAAAGTGAGAAAGAAGAAAGAAGGGGGAAGGGAGGAAGAAGAAATAAGGAGGGAAAAGAGAAAATAGGATTTGGGTAAAAGAAAGATAAGATAATTGGCAAATCAGGGAAGCTGTGCGGCGCAAGCGATGCGGCCGTGTGGGCACGCGGTCGCGCAAAATGCGCTTATGATAATTGACGTGGTCACGTCGGTCACGCGGTCGCGTGACTTGTTTTATGCTACTGGCGCGAGGGCAACCTCGCACTCGCACAACTCTCTATTCAAAATCATGAATTGCCAAATATTGGGTGACGCGATCGGGTGGGGCATGCGATCGCGTGAGTGGTCAATTATTGGGATGTGACATGATCGCGTCGGTCATGCGGTCGCGTGAGAGGGACTACGCGTCCAGCGCCAGTCCAGCACCACTCTAGCACAACTTTCGGTTGTGCACCTTTTTACGTTGAAATCCTGGTCACGCGGCCGCGTGGGGCATGCGGTCGCGTGGGAGGCCAGTATTCCCACTCGACACGGACGCATCAACGACGCGGTCGCATGGGATGATTTGTGACATTGGCATGCCTCCAGCCACGCTCCTGCGTGACTCTCTATTTGTTTTTATTTTCTCCCATCTCCTTGCGACGCGGACGCGTCAATGATGCGATCGCGTCGCGTAACATGTTTTTTCTTTTTTTAAATAAAAGTATGTAAATGCAAATGCACGAAATGTACTAATAAGAAGAAGAGTTATTGAATAGGAAAATTAAAAATAAAGAACGGAACAATCATACCATGGTGGGTTGTCTCCCACCTAGCACTTTGCTTTAACGTCTGTAAGTTGGACGCTCCACTAGCTCAGTCTTCGGCTATGTGGGGATCTTCCAAGAGGAAGATCTCGAGCTCCTTGTTTTTCTTCAGCTGCTCGCCATGGTATAGCTTTAAACGATGTTCATTAACTTTGATAAGTTCAGAGCTTGAAGGATGGCTTAGGTGATAAACTCCATACGGTTCGGCCTTCTCTACTCTGTATGGACCTTCCCATCTTGATCTCAACTTGCCTGGCATGAGCCTCAGTTGAGATTTGTACAGGAGGACTAAATCCTCAGGTTGGAACTCTTTCCTCCTGATGTGCTGATCATGTACAGCCTTCATCTTCTCCTTTTATAGTCTTGAGTTCTCATAAGCTTCCAGGCGAAGGCTTTCCAATTCTTGCAGTTGCAATTTCCTTTCAGCTCTAGCTTTCTCAATTCCCATGTTGCACTCCTTTACTGCTCAAAAGGCTTTGTGCTCTATTTCAACAGGGAGATGACAAGCTTTTCCATAAACTAAGTGGAAAGGTCTCATCCCAATGGGTGTTTTGTATGCGGTTCTGTACGCCCAAAGTGCATCTTGTATCCTGGTGCTCCAGTCTCTTCTATGAGGTTTGACTATCTTCTGCAAGATACGCTTTATTTCTCTATTTGACACCTCGGCTTGCCCATTAGTCTGAGGGTGGTATGCTGTTGCAACCTTATGAATTATCCCATGCTTCTTCATTAATCCTGTTAGTCTCCTGTTACAAAAATGGGTGCCTTGATCGCTCACGATTGCTCGTGGGGATCCAAAGCGACAAATAATGTGGTTTCTTACAAAGGAAACAATAGTGTTAGCATCATCAGTGTGGGTAGGAATTGCTTCCAACCACTTGGAAACGTAATCTACAGCTAACAATATATAAAAATAACCATTAGAATTTGGAAATAGACCCATGAAGTCAATGCCCCAAACATAAAAAATTTCACAAAAAAGCATAATTTGTTGAGGCATCTCATCCCTCCTGGATATATTACCAAATTTCTGGCATGGGAGACAAGATCTACAAAATTTAGCAGCGTCTCTAAAAAGAGTAGGCCACCAGAATCCACAGTCTAAGATTTTTCTAGCAGTTCTTTGAGGGCCAAAATGTCCTCCACTCTCAGATGAGTGACAGGCCTCTAAGATGGACTGGAATTCTGATTGAGGCACACACCATCTAATTACTTGGTTAGTGCCACATCTCCATAAATATAGGTCATCCCATATATAATATTTAGACTCGCTTTTCAGCTTGTCTCTTTGATGCTTAGAAAAGTTTGGAGGAAAGGTGCGGCTAACTAGATAATTAGCTACAGGTGCATACCAAGGGACTATCTCAGATACTGCTTGCAAGTTATCAAATGGGAAATTATCAGCTATAGGAGTGGGGTCATCTGAAATGTGCTCAAGGCAACTCAAGTGGTCTGCCACTAAATTCTGGTTACCACTCCTATCCTTAATTTCTAAATCAAATTCTTGTAATAGCAGTATCCAACGTATAAGCCTTGGTTTGGACTCCTTTTTAGCTAATAGATACTTTAGAGCTGTGTGGTCCGAGTACACTACTACCTTCGTACCAAGTAAATAGGCTCAGAATTTATCCAGAGCAAAAACAATAGCAAGAAGCTCTTTCTCAGTAGTTGTGTAATTAGACTGTGCTGCATCTAGAGTTTTAGACGCATAAGCAATAACAAAAGGATCCTTACCTTCACGCTGGGCCAATGCTGCTCCTACTGCATGGTTGGAAGCATCGCACATTATTTCGATTGGCTGGCTCCAGTCTGGTCCTCTCACAATTGGAGCTTGAGTCAGGGCAGTTTTCAGCTTATCAAACGCTTGTTTACAATCTTCACTGAACTCGAACTCAATATCCTTTTGCAGTAGTCTGGATAAGGGAAGTGCCACCTTACTGAAGTCCTTAATGAATCTCCTGAAAAACCTGCATGACTAAGGAACGAACGGACTTCCCTCACAAAAGAGGGGTAAGGTAAACTAGAAATAACATCCACCTTTGCTGGATCTACAGAAATGCCAGTATTAGACACAACATGTCCTAGTACAATCCCTTGTTTAACCATAAAGTGACATTTTTCAACATTTAATACAAGGTTTGTACTGACACATCTATCTAATACTCTAGATAATCCATCTAAGCAAAGGCTAAAGGAATCGCCATAAACACTAAAATCATCCATAAAAACTTCCATACAGTCCTCAATAAGATCAGAGAAAAGACTCATCATGCACCTTTGGAAAGTAGCTGGTGCATTGCACAAGCCAAAGGGCATTCTCTTGTAAGCATAAGTCCCAAAAGGACATGTAAAAGTAGTCTTTTCCTGATCCTTAGGAGCTATATGAATCTGGAAATAACCTGTGTAACCATCTAAAAAATAATAATGTGATTTATTTGACAGGCGATCCAGCATTTGATCAATGAATGGAAGAGGATAGTGATCCTTACGGGTTGCTTGGTTGAGGCGTCTGTAGTCAATGCAGACCCTCCAGGCGTTCTGAACTCTAGTTGTCAGGAGCTCTCCATGCTCATTCTTCACTGTAGTGACTCCAGACTTCTTTGGCACCACTTGTACTGGGCTTACCCATTCACTGTCTAAGATGGGATATATGATATCAGCCTCTAGTAGTCTGGTCACTTCCTTTTTGACAACCTCTAAGATAGTGGGGTTCAGTCTTCTCTGGGGTTGACGAACGGGTCATGCTCCCTCTTCTAAAAATATTCTGTGCTCACATACTTGAGGGTTGATGCCTACTATATCTGCCAAACTCCACCCAATTGCCTTCTTGTGCTTCCTCAGCATATTAAGTAACTGCTCTTCTTGTTGAGAAGTGAGTTCCCTTGCAATGATAACTGGACACTGTTGCTTGTCCTCAAGGCAAGCATATTTTAGGTGTGGAGGAAGGGGTTTTAATTCTAACTTCTGATCATGGTCAGGCTCTGGGTTGTCTGGAGCTGGTAACAATGGTAAAGCATTGTCATTGTCCTCTGAGAATGTCCCCACACTTGGACCTTGTCCTGTGTGCTTCTCCTCTAATTCCTCCTGGTGAACTTCAGCTACAGTTTCATCTATGATGTCACACTGGAAGATAGAATGATCTTCTGGAGGGTGCTTCATAACCCTATTCAGGTTGAAACTTACTAATCGGCCATCTATTTCAAAAGAGTATGTTTCTGAAAAAGCATTGAACCTTGATGTCTTCAGGAAAGGTCTTCCAAGTAGGATTGATGATGGCTTCTCTGAGTCATTTTGGGGTATCTCCAGAATATAAAAATTAGTGGGGAATGTGAGTCCCTTAATGCCCACTAATACATCTTCAGCAACTCCAACTACTGTAATAATGCTCTTATCTGCTAACACAAAACGAGTTGCCGACCTTTTTAAGGGAGGGAGCCTCAAAATATCATATATAGACAAAGGCATTTTACTCACACATGCTCCTAAATCACACATACAGTCAGAAATTATCACACCACCAATAGTATAATTAACTATACAAGGGCCTGGGTCACTACACTTTTCAGGTAAACCTCCCATTAAAGCAGATATGGAACTACCTAAAGGAATAGTTTCTAATTCATTAATTTTGTTTTTATGTATACATAAATCTTTTAGAAACTTTGCATATTTAGGTACCTATTGAATAACATCAAAAAGAGGAACAGTTACCTCAACCTTTTTGAATATCTCTACCATTTTGGGATCAGGTTCCAGCTGCTTCCTAGGCTTCCTTGCAAGTTGTGGAAATGGGATAGGAATGGTGTCTTCTGTAGTATCTGCGCCCTGTGGTGCTTCCTCCTATGGTTAAACTTCTTCTTTTTCAGCTACGTCCTGTATGTCCTCTTCCTCTTCAGCATCTTCTATTTCCACTACCTCTTCAGCTAAGGCGTGTTCTGGTAGGCTTAGCTCCTCCTGATTTCTCTCCCGTAGTGTGGTTCTGGACCTCAGGGTGATGACATTAATGCCACCCTTAGGATTGGGTAATGGTTGAGAGGGGATTCCACTGGAGCTCAAAGGCTGGTTATTGGAGTTATTCATTGATCCAATCTGTGAGACAAGAGCTTGCAGAGTAGCGTTCAGACCATTTAGAGTGGCATTAATGTTATTTTCCATGGTCTATTGTCTTCGATCAATGGATTGTAGTAAATCATCATTAGAAGATGAGGAAGGATAAGTAATTTGAGAGGTCTGCTGTTGGGTATTCTGTGGTCCTTGGGACTATCTCAGGTGAGGTGCTCTGTAAGGCTGGTTTTGGTTCTGCTGCCTGTTGTTGTTATTATTCCACCTCTGATTTCCCTGATTGTCTCTGTCTCCTCTGTTATTGTTGTTATCCCTCCAATTCTGGTTAGAATTGTCCTGCCATCCATGGTTGTAGTTGCCACCTTGATTGTACCCTTGGTTGGGGCGGTCATAAAAATTATGAGTGGCTGCCACGGTGTTGTCTTCCTGCTGGAGCTACTGATGCACGGAAAACTTGTCTCATAACAAATTTCCTTCGGCAAGTGTACCGAATTTGTCGTCAAGTAAAAACTCACAATAGAGTGAGGTCAAATCCCACAAGGATTGATTGATCAAGAAACTTTAATTAGAGGAATGTTCTAGTTGAGCGAATCAGAATTTGAGTTGAGAATTGCAAAAAATAAAATGACAGGAAAGTAAATGGCAGAAAAAGTAAATGCTAGAATTAAGGAACTGAAAGTAAATGACTGAAAGTAAATTGCAGAATTGTAAATGGGAATGGGGGAATTGCTCATAAAAGTAAGTAACAGAAATTAAAGAGAATGGGTAAGATCAAAAATGGGGGGTTCATTGGGCTTAGGAGATGTTGCATTCTCCGGATCAATTTCATTTTCATCTTTTCCTCAATCAATGCACTCATTGATCTCCTTGGCAATCTTAAGTGATTGAATTACAATTTCTTGTAATTCAATCTCTCAAATCTTGATCAATAGCCAATTCCTTGGTCAATTGCTCATGAGAAGAGATAAAGTATGGTCACTGATTATACCACATGCATTTCCCAAATCAAGTGTTGAGAGGATTATAGTCACATATCCATCCAAACCCAATTTGATCCAGCATGAGAAAGCATTTCTAGCATGATCTCTTCATTCCTCTTTCAAGGTTCAGAAGAGATCCAAGTATGAATAGCTTCTTTTCCAAGATAACTACCCAATTGGATGAAGATCGAAAGCTTTCAAGTAAAATCAAGAGAAAAGATAGAAGAAGAATAATGAAAACTAGTATTGATCCATCAAATTACAACAGAGCTCCCTAACCCAATGAAAGGGGTTTAGTTGTTCATAGCTCTGAAAAATGAAAACAAAGATGGAGAATACATGAGGATACTAGAAGTGCAGAGAAAGTAAATACAGAGAGTAATTCTATGCCCAGAGGCTCCCTATATTTTCCAACTCTCCTAATAATTCAAAGCTACTCCTATATATACTACTCTTTTGTTCTTCTAGTTGATTCTTCAAGTCTTGGGTATGGGCCTTTGGATCTTGAGTTTGAAGCAGTTTTCTTCTTCATTGGGCTTAGCTTTACTTGCAGAGAGAAAGTGTGAAGTGGGCAGAGACTTTTAGCTCAGGAAGTTAGTGGTGTTAACGTTCAGTGAAAATGTGGGTTCGAGAACGTTAGTGACAATCACCTTTTTCACTAACGTTCCTCACCAAAGTTAAGAGCCACGTTAACTTCAACGTTAGTGGCACAAACGTTGCCACTAACGTTTCCACTATGTGCTTCGCACACGTTATTGGGACTCAACTTTCCCAATAACGTTGAGGATTCTCCCCCTTCCCTACGTTAGAGTCCACGTTAACTTAGTTAACGTGGCTCTTTTAACGTAGGCTTGCCAACCTTCAAGAACGTTAGTGACACTTACCATTGTCACTAACGTTCTAATGTGCCCCTAATTCTCACGTTAGAGTCCACGTTAACTAGGTTAACGTGGCTTCTAACGTGGCCATGCTAGCCACCTCCAAAGTTAGTGACAAAGTTGAGTGTCACTAACGTTGGCTCATCATTCCCTTATCCACGTTAGCTTCCACGTTAACTAAGTTAACATGGGAGTTAACGTGGCTCATAGTGGCTTATGTGGGCTCATTCCAACGTTAGTGACAATGTTGGGTGTCACTAACGTTGGCTATCACCTCCCTTCTTCACGTTAACTTAGTTAACGTGGTAGTTAACGTGGCTTATTGGGGCTTGTGTTGGTTCCTTCCAATGTTAGTGACAATGTTTGGTGTCACTAACGTTGTCGACCACTTTTTCTCTTCACGTTAGCTTCCACGTTAACTAAGTTAACGTGGAAGTTAACGTGGCTTATTGTGACTTGGCCAAAGTTAGTGACAAAGTTGAATGTCACTAACGTTGGCTTCCCCTTTTCTTCTTAACGTTAGAGGCCACGTTAACTAAGTTAACGTGGCAACTAACGTGGCCACTTATGAGCTTGGTCCAATGTTAGTGATAATGTTTAGTGTCACTAACGTTGGCTCCATTTCCTTTCTTCCACGTTAGAGTTTACGTTAACTTAGTTAACATGACTCTTAACGTGGGCAATGATGGCTTCGAGAGCGTTATTGGCAATTAATTTTCTCATTAACTTTGCAAGTTACTCCCATTCGACGTTAGTGTTAACGTTAGTGTAACTAACGTAGCCACTAATGTGGTTCTTCTTTGCTTCCTTTGTCCTGAAATCAAGCAATAAAGTGCATCAAAGTTCTAATCCAAGTCATGGGAAATGCAACATTCAATTTGTCCTTAAATTCATGCAAAATCCTCATAAAATCATGTAAAGTGCACAATGTATGCTTGAATCAAGATATAAGTGAATATCTACCCAAAACTAGCTTATTTCCTAAGGAAATGAATGAAACTATCCTAAAAACAGTAAAGAAAAGGTCAGTGAAACTGGCCAAAATGCCCTGGCATCACAACACCAAACTTAAAGCTTGCTTGTCCCTAAGCAAGTACTAGAACAAGAGAATGATGAATGGAATACCAAGAGAAATGAGTCATTCTTGTGGAAGTCATGTCCCTGGTTTTATGGTGGTTTCATGCATAGCAACTTAGGTTCATTCCTGGCTTTCAGACCTTTATCATGTCCTAGAATACTCACTGTGATTTCATCCCATGAGACTTTTATTCATTGATCCTTTTGTTGTTATTTCAGGGCTTATTTGTGTTCTTAGGCTAAGTGTTCTGTAAGGGGGCAACTCTTTAAAATAAGCTTTCAGCCAACACTCCTGAACCAGTTGGTTCAAGGTGCTAGGTATTGAAGCACCCCTAAGGACTTACTTGCTCAAGTCTCTCCCCCATACATACACACCATGGGCATATAGTTTATTTATTTTCTTTTCTTGAGACCTTGGTGTCCAGCACCTCTTTGGGTTACTAAATGCTCTGTAGTGAGGGTTACTCTTGATAGTGGACTTTCAGCTGATAATCCCGAGTTAGTTAACCCAAGTTACCAAGTGATAAGGCACCCCTAAGAGCTTATTCATCCAAGTAGATCCCTCATACAGGAGCACCACAGACACATGCCTCAAGATTAAAACCATTGGTGCCTTGCCTTATTGCTTACTCTTTTTCTTTTAATTTTCAACCTTTATTGTTCTTTCCTTTTTTTTCTTATTAGGATCTTCTTATTTAGCTAGTCTCATGGGGTGTGTCTCAAGCATAGTATTCATGACAGATAGTTGTCCTCCCACCTTGTGGTTGAACCAACTTAGCTAACTTATGACTATACCATAAACTCATGAACTTACTCCATAGTATGAACTCCTCTCTGGTCTTTAAAAACACTCATTCTCTTTTACATTTGATTCAAAGGGACAAGCATACAAGTAAGTAAAGAGAGGATGCATTGACATAAAGACTAGTAAACACAGACCTCTTCAACACAAAAACTTAAAAGTCAGAATTTGAAAAAGGTTCCAACTACGAGTAACTATTAATCAAAAGTGCATTCGGACTTCCAATTTTCAACAATTCTGAGTATAATGGAATTAAGTAACAATGCAACCTTCGGGTGATGATTTCTAGTTGCCATCTTTCTTTGTCATCATCCTAGTCCTTGCTACTTCACTTCCTTGGGTGAAGGTGCACTATTTCCTCATAAGATTCCTGCAAAGTTATTGGAAGTTGCTTGTTCCCAAAGCACTTGAGACATAGTTAGCTTGCATGTATGCTTGTGGCTTTTGAACTTAATTTGGTGTGTGAACACCAAACTTAGTTCCTTGCCCAGTACAAAACATTGCATATATGCAGAGAACCTCATATCTTGTTGTTAAAAAAACAATTATTACTAAAGCCTAACTACATTTAAGTGGTTTCCCTTGATTGGTTGGAGCTAGCAATATGTTTTGGGAGTGGGGTGTAATTCTAACTAATGTCTTTGGTGGAACACCAAACTTAGAATCACACTTTCACTCTTGAATTGTTTTGGTGTAGAACACCAAACTTAGCTCCTCGCAATACAGGGGAAACAACTTGTGATCCTTATTGAAATAAAGATGGAAAGAAAACTAACTGAGGTTGGGTTGCCTCCCAACAGAGCGCTATTTTATCGTCGCTAGCTCGACGGTTCTCCTTCATCAGGGAGGTTGATAATGCTTCAAGTCCTCTCCTCTTGCCTTGGACTTATATCCATTGGTTGTATCAATGATCTCTACATGTTCCAAGGAGAGAACTCTGTTGATAGTGAAGACCTTAGGTAACTGAGATGGTACAGTGGGGAGATTAGGGAGAATATCTGGGAAGTAAGCTGAGATCACTTTATCCCCTAGAGAGAAGTCTTCTGTAGGGATCTTCTTGTTCCTCCACCCCCTTGGCACCTTCTTTCTTTGTCCCTTTTGATGTTTCCTTGCTTTTTATGGCTTCTTCCTCTAAGGGAATTTTTTCGTTGTCTTCACATGTCTCTGGTGGTTTAGGTTCCTCCAGCTTTTCCTTGAGCTGTGACAACTGCTTATTTCCATGTTCATCAACCAAGGGTTTTCCCAGGTGGGCTGGTTGTGCTTCAGTGCTTGCTTCCTCTTTAAGCATATCATCATGATCTTTGCTTGGTTCGTTGTTCTCTTCGTCTGCTTCTTATGAGAGTTTGAAGACATTAAAGCTGAGTCGTTCATCATGGATCCTCAATATTAGCTCCCCTTGCTCCACATCTATGAGTGCTCTGGCTGTAGCTAGGAATGGTCTTCCCAATATGATTGGGTGAGTGTGACTTTCTTCCATGTCCAGGATGACAAAGTCTGTTGGGAGGAAGTATTTTCCAACCTTTAACAACACATTTTCCACCACCCCTATTGCTTGTTTTTGAGTTTTGTCAGCCAGCCTGATGACTACATCTGTGGGCATTATCTCATTGATCTGCAGCCTCTTCACCAGGGATAAGGGCATTAAGTTGATGCTTGCTCCCAAATCGCAGAGTGCTCTATCAAACATTGTTTCTCCTATGGCACAGGGGACATGAAAACTCCCTGGATCTTTTCTTTTTGTAGGCAACTGCGGTTGAATGAGGGTACTGCACTCCTTATTCATCACTATAGTTTGGCCTCCCTTGAGTGAGCTTTTCCTGGGAAGCAGCTCCTTCATATACTTGATGTATGCAGGCATTTGTTGGATACTCTTGATGAACGGTATGTTCACATGCAGAGATGCAAACAAATCTAGAAACCTAAGTATATTCTCTTCTCCACAGCACCATTGAGCAGTTGGGGAAAAGGTGCATAGAGTCTCAGCAGCTCCTGTTGTAAGATTTCTGGTTATTGATGATCTTTTTCCTTCTTCTCTACTGAGGTATCTTCAGGTTGTTCTGACAGCTTGCTTGGCTTGTCCTCAGTCTCCTTATCACTTATAGTGACCATCTTGCAATCTTCCATTCTTACTTTCTTTGTTTCACCTCTCGGATTCTTCTCTGTGTCGCTTGGAAATCCATCTGTGGGTTTGGGAATTTGCTCAGAGAGATACCCCACTTGAGATTCCAACCTCTTGATTGTGTCTCCCTGGTTCTTGAAATTGGCTCGCACTTCCTCCTTGAATGCCTTGTTGTCTTGAATCTCTTTGCCTATGCCTTCAAGTAGATTCTCAATCCTTGAGAGTCTGTCATCAAATGATTGTAGGTCGGGATTAGAGGTGGAAGGATGAGGTAAGTTATTTTAGTTTTGATATGGATGTGGAGAGGTGTTGTTATGGGGGTGTTGATAAGGTCTAGATGTGAAGTGTTGGTGGGCTGCATTGTTAGGATTTGGGCGTCTTTGATCAAGGCTTTGGTCTTGTTGATTTCCCCGCCCAAAGTTTGGGTGATTCATCCATCCAGGGTTGTAGGTCTTGGAGTATGGATCATGGTTTTGCCTAGGTGAATTTCCAATGTAGTTGGCTTGCTCTTGACTTCCCTCAGCTTCATCATTCACTCCTTCTTGGGTTGTTGATGAAGTGGTTATTGTTGCTACTTGGTTCCTCTCCATCTTCTTGGTGAGGTCAGCCAGCTGCTGGGTAATGAGCTTGTTCTGAGCCAGCAGAGCATCTACATTGTTTAGCTCCATCACTCCTCTAGTGTTCCCTCTTTCGGAAGAATAGAAGTAGTCATTCTCTGCTACAGTTTCAATGACATCTATGGCCTCCTCAATGGTCTTCTTCTTGTTCAAAGATCCTCCGGGTAATGGTCTACGGCCTTCTTTGATTCATATGAGAGCCCTTCATAAAAAATGTGCAGCTGAACCCATTCATTGAACATATCTGGTGGGCACCTCCTTGTTAGGTCTTTAAACCTCTCCCATGCTTCATACAGAGTCTCACCATCTTGTTGCCTGAAAGTTTAGACCTCAGCTCTCAGCCTATTGATTCGTTGAGGGGGGTAAAATCTTGCTAAGAATTTGTTCACCACATCTTCCCAAGTTGTCAAGCTCTCCTTTGGGAAAGACTCCAACCACTTGGCTGCCTTATCCTTGAGTGAGAATGGAAATAAGAGCAGTCTCTAGGCGTCAGGATGAACACCATTAGACTTCACTGTGTCACATATTCTCAGGAAGGTGGTTAGATGTTGATTGGGGTCTTCTTGGACGCTTCCTCCGAACGAACAGTTGTTCTGAACAAGGGTGATGAGCGGTGGTTTTAGTTCAAAATTGTTGGCGTGGATGGTTGGCTTTTGAATGCTACTTCCACAGTTTCCTGGGTTTGGATTAATGTAAGAGCCTAGAACTCTTCTATCCTCCCCAGCATGATTTGCTCGACCTCTTTCGCTATGGTTGTGAGCTTCTTCTTCACGATGGTTTTCCATGTTTTCTTCCATGTTTGGTTCAAAGTATTCCTCAAAGTGTTCCTCCTCTTCTTCAGCACCAACTACACGTTTTTCTCTTGCCTCCCTCCTTAGTCTAAGGAAGGTTCTCTCAGGTTCAGAATCAAAGGAAGTTGAAGCCCCGCTTCTTTTCCCTGTCATACAACCAACAAGTACAAGCAAAGAGAATAGGTGCAGAAAGTATATTTGTCAGAATTACTGTTAGTGTGAGTGATGCAATATATCAAACAGTTAGTGGGTTAGTGAAATGAATGGTAAAAAACAAAGAAAAAGTAGGGGGAAGGGAAGAAATTAACTAAAACAGAAAGTAAATGACTCAAACAGAAAATTAAATCAAACAAAAATAAAATGCTCAATCTAGTTATCTTCCAATTTAATCATTGTTGATGCACAATCAATCCCCGGCAACGGCGCCATAAACTTGATGCACGGAAAACTTGTCTCATAACAAATTTCCTTCGACAAGTGTACCGAATTTGTCGTCAAGTAAAAACTCACAATAGAGTGAGGTCAAATCCCACAAGGATTGATTGATCAAGCAACTTTAATTAGAGGAATGTTCTAGTTGAGCGAATCAGAATTTGAGTTGAGAATTGCAGAAAATAAAATGGCGGCAAAGTAAATGGCAGAAAAAGTAAATGCTAGAATTAAGGAACTAAAAGTAAATGACTGAAAGTAAATTGCAGAATTGTAAATGGGAAATGGGGGAATTGCTCATAAAAGTAAGTAACAGAAATTAAAGAGAATGGGTAAGATCAGAAATGGGGGGTTCATTGGGCTTAGGAGATGTTGCATTCTCTGGATCAATTTCATTTTCATCTCTTCCTCAATCAATGCACTCATTGATCTCCTTGGCAATCTTAAGTGATTGAATTACAATTTCTTGTAATTCAATCTCTCAAATCTTGATCAATAGCCAATTTCTTGGTCAATTGCTCATGAGATGAGATGAAGTATGGTCACTGATTATACCACATGCATTTCCCAAATCAAGTGTTAAGAGGATTAAAGTCACATATCCATCCAAACCCAATTTGGTCCGGCATGAGAAAGCATTTCTAGCATGATCTCTTTATTCCTCTTTCAAGGTTCAGAAGAGATCCAAGTATGAATAGCTTCTTTTCCAAGATAACTATCCAATTGGATAAAGATCGAAAGCTTTCAAGTAAAATCAAGAGAAAAGATAGAAGAAGAATAATGAAAACTAGTATTGATCCATCAAATTACAACAGAGCTCCCTAACCCAATGAAAGGGGTTTAGTTGTTCATAGCTTTGGAAAATGAAAACAATGATGGAGAATACATGATGATACTAGAAGTGCAGAGAAAGTAAATACAGAGAGTAATTCTATGCCCAGAGGCTCCCTATATTTTCCAACTCTCCTAATAATTCAAAGCTACTCCTACATATACTACTATTCTGTTCTTCTAGTTGATTCTTCAAGTCTTGGGTATGGGACTTTGGATCTTGAGTTTGAAGTTGGCAGAGAGAAAGTGTGAAGTGGGCAGAGACTTTTAGCTCAGGAAGTTAGTGGTGTTAACGTTCAGTGAAAATGTGGGTTCGAGAACGTTAGTGATAATCACCTTTTTCACTGACGTTCCTCACCAAAGTTAAGAGCCACGTTAACTTCAACGTTAGTGGCACAAATGTTGCCACTAACGTTTCCACTATGTCCTTCGCACACGTTATTGGGACTCAACTTTCCCAATAACGTTGAGGATTCTCCCCCTTGCCTACGTTAGAGTCCACGTTAACTTAGTTAACGTGGCTCTTTTAACGTAGGCTTGCCAACCTTCGAGAACGTTAGTGACACTTACCATTGTCACTAACGTTCCAATGTGCCCCTAATTCTCACGTTAGAGTCCACGTTAACTAGGTTAACGTGACTTCTAACGTGGCCATGCTAGCCATCTCCAAAGTTAGTGACAAAGTTGAATGTCACTAACGTTGGCTCATCATTCCCTTATCCACGTTAGCTTCCATGTTAACTAAGTTAACGTGGATCATAGTGGCTTATGTGGGCTCATTCCAACGTTAGTGACAATGTTGGGTGTCACTAACGTTGGCTATCACCTCCCTTCTTCACGTTAACTTCCACGTTAACTAAGTTAACGTGGGAGTTAACGTGGCTTATTGGGGCTTATGTTGGTTCCTTCCAACGTTAGTGACAATGTTTGGTGTCACTAACGTTGTCGACCACTTTGTCTCTTCACGTTAGCTTCCACGTTAACTAGGTTAACGTGGAAGTTAACGTGGCTTATTGTGACTTGGCCAACGTTAGTGACAAAGTTGAATGTCACTAACGTTGGCTTCCCCTTTTCTTCTTAACGTTAGAGGCCACGTTAACTAAGTTAACGTGGCAACTAACGTGGCCACTTATGAGCTTGGTCCAACGTTAGTGATAATGTTAAGTGTCACTAACGTTGGCTCTATTTCCTTTCTTCCACGTTAGAGTTCACATTAATTTAGTTAACGTGACTCTTAACGTGGGCAATAATGGCTTCGAGAGCATTATTGGCAATTACTTTTCTCATTAACTTTGCAAGTTACTCCCATTCCATGTTAGTGTTAACGTTAGTGTAACTAACGTAGCCACTAATGTGGTTCTTCTTTGCTTCCTTTGTCCTGAAATCAAGCAATAAAGTGCATCAAAGTTCTAATCCAAGTCATGGGAAATGCAACATTCAATTTGTCCTTAAATTCATGCAAAATCCTCATGAAATCATGTAAAGTGCAAAATGTATGCTTAAATCAAGATGTAAGTGAATATCTACCCAAAACTAGCTTATTTCCTAAGGAAATGCATGAAACTACCCTAAAAATAGTAAAGAAAAGGTCAGTGAAACTGGCCAAAATGCCCTGGCATCAGCTACGGACATTCATTAGTATAGTGGCTATAATCATTACAGATTCTGCAAACTCTCTGTGGGACTAACTGTTGGTTTTGCTGTGGTGGAGAAGGTTGAGCTTGCTGAACTTGTTGTTGGTTCAATTGTATCTGCTTCAGCAAGTTGGTCATTTCACAGATACTCTGAGTTAAAGTAGCAGTCTCTCTGCTAGAGGATACTTCTGCAACGGCTTTTGAACGGCCTTGTTTCTGCCTGTGATTCCTAGTAGATTCAGCTAAGTTGCTGATCAATTGCCATGCCTCATTAGTGGTCTTGTACTTTTTCATAGACCCATTGCTAGCACTTTCCAATGTGGTCTTATCTTGGGGCCTCATGCCCTGTGTGACGTAGCCGAGTAACACTATCTTGTCAATCATATGGTGGGGGCATGCTTCCAGAAGATTATTGAAGCGCTCCCAGTACTCATAGAGAGTCTCAGATTCATCCTGAACAATCATGGAAATGTCTTTCCTCAGTTTATCAGTAACTTCAGCTGGAAATAATTTTTCCAAGAATTCTCTTCTCAGTGTATCCCAGTTGGATACAGTTGCTGCTGGTTGAGTGTAGTACCACTCTCTTGCCTTCCCCTCAAGAGAAAACGGGAAAACTTTCAGCAAAACTGAAGTTTCATCTGCACCATCACGCCTGACAGTAGAACAGGCTGCTTGAAAATCTCTCAAGTGCTTGATAGGCTCTTGAGCAGGCAAGCCATGAAACTTGGGCATCAAATTGAGCAGTGCGGTCTTTATTTTAAAATCTGTATCCATCGCTGGATGATGCGCTTGAAATGGTTGCATTGTAAAATCAGGGGCTCCAGCCTCCTGGATAGTAACTCTCGTAGCTGCTGCCATGTTACCTGCACGTAAATCAACCAAATCAGTAGAACGGGGGCTGGTTTCTTTCTCAAGTGACGTTTTAGATCCGCCCTCAGAGAGAACTAACCGACGTCGAGCTTGCCTTATTCGTGAAATAGTTCTTTCAATCTCAGGATCGAATACTAGCAAGCTTGGATCAGGAAGTGAACGTGTCATCTAACGAAAGAAACAAGCAGCTCATGGTAGAAAGATAAAATAAAATGTAAATAAATAAAATCCAATTAATAACTTTAGCACTCTATTGCAACTCCCCGGCAATGGCGTCAAAAATTTACGTGGCGGAAATTGGCTAATTAAGAATTGATATAAGTTGTGCATTTTAAGTATAGTTCTTAACAACCAGAAATCCGCTTATCAATTTAGAAAGGTTGTCACAAAAATTAAAATTAAAATACTGGGAATATGAATCCCAGGTCATCTCCCAACGAGTTGTAGGAAAGTTTGCTATTTTATTAATCAGATGGTTTTCAAAAAGATTAAGTTGAATGACAGGAAATTAAATCAGAAAATTAATGTAATTTAAATAAAAGCCTTGACTGGGAGTTCATTAGTTGGAAGCCCTATTCTTGTTGCAGTACTCTCAAGATTAATTGATAATTGAAGGTCGTTCTGTTTAGTTATCCCTTACTAGGTAAGGGAAAGTCAAACAAGTTGGAATGCTGTTTCTATTCACAAGTCCCAATCCGCTTACTTGGAAGGACTGGCGTTAGTGACTAGAGAGCAATCCAACAATAAACCCAATTACAATTTCTCCTTTGAGCATTCCAACTCAAGGGTTCCTCTCAATCAACTCCCCATCAAGTTAGAGAACTACTCGCTCATTGTGAATGTGGAATTTATAACATAGGAAAGGGAATTAAAGAAAGACACGTTAAATAAAACTCAAAGAAATCAATTAAAAATAAAAGTGACTCTTGTATTAATAAATTCTAAAATAATCCAATAGTAAAACTGAGTAAATTAAAGGACATGGAAGAGTAAAGCCAAGTAAAGAAAACGAACTAGAATGACGAAGTCTTGGTGAGGTAATAACTCTTCTCAATATCCCAATGCAAAAAAGCAATAAAAATCCTAAGAACTATGAATGTGTAGAGAAAAAACCTCGGAGAGGAGTAAAACTAGATCTAAAACTAAAAATTGTGTAGAATGAATGTTGTTGTTGGTCTCTGCATGTTCTCTGGCTCTAGTATGCTTTTCTGGGCCGAAAACTGGGTCAAAACAGGGCCCAAAATCGCCCCCAGTGAATTCTGCAGATTATGCAGATCGCGCATGTCACGCGATCGCGTCATTCATGCGGACGCGTCTTGCGGCATTTTGCTTTGCCACGCGGGCGCGTCGTCCACACCTCCGCATCACTTGTGCTATTCCAATCCGCGCGGTCGCGTGAGCCATGTGACCGCGTCACTGCGATTTCCTCTCTTTTGCGCGGTCGCGTGAGCCATGCGGCCGCATCACTTCTCGCTGGTCATCTCCTTAATTTCTTGTGTTCCTTCTATTTTTGCAAGCTTCCTTTCCAATCTCCAACTCATTCATGCCAAGTAAAGCCTGAAACACTTAACACACAGATCACGTCATCGAATGGAATAAAGGAAAATTAAAATACATAATTAAAAGTCTCTAGGAAGCAAGTTTTCAATCATGTAATGATTTTAGGAAGGAAATATAAATGCATGCTAATCATATGAATAAGTGGGTAAAGAGCATGATAAAACCACACAATTAAACACATTATAAACCATAAACTAGTGGTTTATCAGTGTGCCACCAAAGTCTCATCATAAAACGCATTCTCACTTCCTGCATAATGCCAGCTTTAAACATTTTGATAAACTAGTTAACTATTTGATGTTTCATAGTTTTTAGTTTTATTACCTTTAGCTAGGAAAAAGGATTTCACAAATAGTTAAATTGCTGCATGAGAAATATTGGCAAGGAACTAAGTTTGGTGTTCATACACCAAAGTAAGTTCAAAAGCCCACAAACAAGCTTGGCAGATTAACCGGATACCTAAAGGGCTTGAAAAGCAAGCAACGTTTGAGGAGTATGCAGGAAAACAGCCAACAAATTAAAGAACATATGCATTACGATTCAGAAGGAGCATAACAAAAGGAAGAATGAAAAGCTGCAACCTAACAGGTTGTATCTATACTTGATCGTTGTTGTTATGAAATGCTTTAATTTTTGCCAAAGAAAGCTATATGCATAATTTTTGCTAGAATAAACTATCTGCATAATAATTGTCATCCTTCATTAGCTTGAGTATTTTGTTTTGTCCCCCTTACTGTTTGAATAAAAGAAAGATGTTTGATTTAGAAAAGTAATTGTTCAATGTTGCAAAAGTTAGAATGAAAGTTAGTGGTGGTATGTGTTTGATGCAATTGTTAGCTCACAAAATAATTGCTGCAAAATGACATGTTACTTGAAGCTTAAGCTAGTTTGCTGCTATGATCCTTCAACTAATGAAAATCCCTTGAAAATAAACCAAAACAGAAAGAAAAAAGAAATAAAAAAAGCCAAAAAGTGGCAAAGAAATAAATAATAAGGCAAGGCACCAATAGCTTGGACCCTAGGACATATGCCTGTGGTGTTTTTGTACTAGGATATGCTTGGACAAGTAAGTTCTAAGGAGTATTTTAAAACTTGGCCACTTAGATCAACTGATTTGGGATTGCCAACTGAAAGTCTACAATAAAGAGCAACCTAGCTACAAAACACTTAGTTATCCAAAGAGATGCTGGGCATCAATGATCCTAGGAAGAAAAAGGTGAGCCATGTGTCTTTGGTGAAGGAATGTTGAGTTTAATTAAACCAAAGGCTACTGCAACTTTTGCCACCAAGCCTTCAATAAGTAATAAGCTCTCTAAACAAAAGAAAGAAGGAAAAAGTTAACAAGGGAAATAAGCAAAAAGTAATAAATGAGCTACTATTGACCTGCATAAAACCCCATGAACCAAGTTCAACTATCTGCTTAATAAGGACATGCATACTTCTCTATTTCATTTTATCTTCTCTTATGTTTAATGCTTGCTTAGGGACAAGAAATTTTTAAGTTTGGTGTTGTGATGACAAGTCATCTTAGCCTAGTTCTACTAGTCTTTTTCGTTATTTTTATTAGGTTTTATGCACTTTCTTGCATTGTAAGTAAGTAATTTGGAATGGAATTGCATGATTTCTTTGAATCAATCAACCACCATTTAATTGATACTAAATCATGAGTTTAAGCTAAATTTAATTGATATTTAAATGATTTATAAACCTTATGAATTTGGTGATACTTTGATTGGTTGTTTTGATTACTTGTAGGTGAAGAAAAGAAGAAAATAAGAAAGCGTGGCCTAAGAAGCGTGGCCCAAGGAAGAGAAGAGTGGCAAAAGAAACAAAGAGGCATGGCACAATGAAGGAGGCAAGCCACAACACTCTATTGGGAGCACAACAAAGAATTAAGGAAGCAAGCTTGGATGCTACTCTCTCCTTGAGAGCGGAGCACAATTTGGAACCAAGAAACAAAGGAGAGAAGAATGATACTCCACTCCCCTTGAGAGGATTATCGGGCTTCACTCAAGAATAAATCCAAAAACAAAGTTTGCTAGTAAAGGCTATAAGGTTCGAACTCATGAGCAAGGGAGAGTGGAGGAGCGCTACTCACTAAGGAAAATGAGTAAAACTTGGCCAAATTGCATTCACAAGGATTTGAACCAAGGGTAGTCATGAAGAGTGGAAAGAAGGCGCTACAAGAAACCAAGGAAATTTGCACCAAAAGGCTCCAGCAAGAATTGAACCAAGGACCTTCCCTTAGAAGTGCCAATGCTCCGTTCCCAAGGAGAGCAGAGCGCTACTCTCTTCATTCCATGCATAAGCTTGACACGGCCATGGAAGCTTGGAGCGCGCAACATGACACGGGCAGGGAACTTGGTGTGCGCACAAGACAAGCTCCAACACAAGCCACAATGCTCCGCTCCCCACAAGAGCGGAGCGCTATCCTGAATGCCTCCCAAGCCTTGGCACGCAACAAGGAGCTCCAACACAAGCATTGATGCTCCGCTCCCCACAAGAGCAGAGCATTCCACTGGGAGCAACACATGGGCTGAAAATTTAATTAAAAATCCAATTTAATTCAATTCTTCACCAAATTAAAAAGCCCACCCAAATTTTAAAATCCAAGAATAGAAAGTGTATAAATAGAAGCTAGTTTAATTTAGTAGTGGACCTTTTTGCTTCTTTGAGAATTTTCGTTTTATAATTTTTAGAGTTTTACTTTGAATTTGGATCGAGAATTTGGGAGGAGAATTGATCTCTCTTCTTCCTTGTTCTTGCATGAGCACTCTTTACTTCTTGTCTTGGATCGTGGGTGAAGAATTGAAGAAATTCTGTTTCAATCTCACCTCGAGATCTTTTGTTAATCTTTCTGCATAATTTTAGAAGTTTTGATTTACATTCAAAATTTTGTTTACTGCTTTCACTATTCTACTTCTTCTGCAACTTACTTTTCCATTTCTTTTGCAATTGTTCTTGTTGGATCAAGGAAGGATTTGAGATCTAGACTTATTTTCTAGTCTCTTCCACTCCTGAGATCTTCAATCTCTCTTTTAACTTCTGCAATTAAGCTACATTTACTTTCTGTTTTAATTTTTCAAGCATTTTTACTTTTCTGTTTGAGATCTACTTAAATTCAATTCATCTTTTGCTCTTCTGTTCATTTCAATTTACTTCTGCTTGTTTAAATTTCTGCAATCCCAGCTCCCAATTCCTTTTATAATTCAAGCAATTTACCTTTCTTGCACTTTAAGATTTAGTCATTTACATTTCTTGCAATCTAAGCTTCTGCAATTTAATTTACTTGTTCTTTAAGATTCAGCACTTTTACTTTCTGTTCTCTTTAATTTACTACAATTCTTCCTACTTCCTTTACATTTTATGCAATTTAGCTTCTATCAATCACAAACCACTCAAACCAATACTTGATTTGCTTGACTAAATCAACCACTAAACTAAAATTGCTCAATCCTTCAATCCCTGTGGGATCGACCTCACTCATGTGAGTTATTATTACTTGATGCGACCCGGTACACTTGCCGGCTAGTTTTAGGTGTTTGGAATTCGTTTTCCAAAATACACCAGCACCTCTATCTTCGGGGATGACGTTATAAGATAAATTCTTGTTATTATTTGTGACATGATTAATTAGTCTTGTTTGACTTTCTCCCTATGTGAAGATGACATGATACGTTCTTCCATTTGTTGGAGTTGACTAAATGAGATGAATTAATCAATGTATGACTAGGATAGAAAGCTTATATTCTCAATCCTTGCCATGAATGTCTCTCTCTTTATTACTTGCTTTCTCTTATTTACTTGTCTTCTTTAAATACTTGCTTCATTTAAATTCTTGTCCATTTACTTCCTTGCCTCTTATCAATCAAAACCCCCCCTTACATCCTTCATAGCCAATAATTAAACACTTCATTGCAATTCCTCGTGAGACGACCCGGAGTCCAAATACTTCGGTTAATTTTCATTAGGGTTTGTTCTTTTTGATAACAAAAATTTTTGCATGTGAGGATTCTTTGTTGGTGTAGAACTATACTTGCAACGAGAATTCATTCAATTGAGAAAATTCTATATCAACAAAAGTTCATTCATCAAAATGGAAAAAGAAAAAAAAAAGAGAGAAAAAGAAATAAAAAGGGGACAAAAATGCCCCAAAGTAAAGTTCAATAAAAATCAATGCATATGGAATGTGAATTAAAAAGAATGCATGAGTATGTGGAAAAGTGGGAATCATGGGTAGCTAGATTGTGTACTAGAATTGTATAGGTTGTTATATGTGTTAGGTGAGATCTTAGGTTAATCAAAGATTCAAATTTCAAGCTCACTTGACCATATGCATCCTACCTTGACCCTAGCCCCATTACAACCTATGAATAAGTCCTCATGATGAATGTATGCATGCATTGAATAATTGTTGATTGTTAGATGAAAAACAAATCATGGAAAGCATGAGTAGAAGAGAATTGAGTGATCGACCCTATACACTTGAGTGACTAGAGCGGAAACACTTCCGGTGAAGGTTCGATGCTCAATTCCTTGTTCCCGGCTTTCATGAGCTTTCTTCTTGCAAGTCTACTTGTACTTTATTTTGATATTTGAATTGGTAGAGTTTGTGAGTCGTCATATGACCTTTGCCTTACTTGCTTATATATGTTCTTGGAGATTGATTTACTTTTAACCAAGTAGGTAGAATCATATTGCATTTTGTTGCATGCATGTAGATAGGTTTATATAGTTTATTTGCATTGAATAAATGTTCATACCCTTTTCTTGTCCTTCTTTATTCTTAGCATGAGGACATGCTTGGTTTAAGTGTGGAGAGATTTGATAAACCCCGATTTTGTAGTTTATCTTGTGCTTAATTTGGGGGATTTTATCACCTTTTCTCACATTTATTCAATGAAATAGCATGGTTTTGCAATTCTCCCTTGATTTGTGCTTAAATGTAATAACATGCTTTTTAGGCCTTAAAATAGCTAAATTTAAGTAACTTTAATTCCATTCGATGCCTTGATATATTTATTGAGTGATTTCAGGTTCATAAGGCAAGTATTGGATGGAAGAAGTGAGGAGAAAAGCATGCAAAGTGGGAGAACTCATGAAATGAAGGACCCGTAAAGCTGTCAAGCCCGACCTCTTTGCACTCAATCGACCATAACTTGAGCTACAGAGGTCCAAATGAGGCGGTTCCAGTTGTGTTGGAAAGATAACATCCGGGGCTTCGAAATGATATAACATTTGCTATATGTTACTTTGCGTTCAGGGGCGCGCACGCGCCATGTACGCGTGCACACCGATGCTGCTCGTGGCCCACTAAAGTGAACTCGCCCCCAGCGATTTTGTAGCTCATTTTAGGCCCAATCCAACTCATTTCTGATGCTATTGAACCCAAGGATTGAGGAGGGAATGAACCAAGGAGTCATAGTTTAGTTTTCATCATGTTTTAGGGTAGAATTCTAGAGAGAGAAGCTCTCCCTTCTCTCTAGAATTTAGGGTAGTTTAGGTTTAATTTTCTTAAATACAATTTTCAATTCTTCTTTTGATTTTAATTCTCATTATATTTTAGTGTTCTATTGTCTTAATCTTCTTAGTTTTCTTGTTAATTTCCCTTTTATGCTCTCTTTTATGTTCATGGATGCTCTTGTTGGATTTGATTTACATTTAATGAAATTTAATGTGTGGTGTTCTTTTATTGTTAATTTGAGTTGTTGATCTTGTCTCCTTACAATTTGTAGTTTATAGATTTTACTATTTCTTGTCATTTATTATGCTTTCCTTTTATGCCTTCCAAGTGTTTGATAAAATGCTTGGTTGGATGTTAGAGTAGATTTTGAGCATTCTTGGCTTGGAAAGAGTAATTAGGCAATCTTGAGTCATAAAAACCCAACTCATGTTGGTGATCTAGAGTTGTTAGCTAATATTGTGTCCATTGACGCTAATCTTTTGCTAATTTAATTAGTAAGTTGATTAGGACTTTTGGATTGAGATTAGCTAGTCTTGTTAGACTTTCTCTCATAGAAGATAACCTATATCTTCTTCCAATGTTGGAGATGACGTAATAAGATAAATTCTTGTTTATAATTGTGATATGATTGATTAGTCTTGTTTGACATTCTCCCTATTTGTTGGAGTTGACTAAATAAGATGAATGGATCATTGAATGACTAGGATAGAAAGCCTATGATCTCAATTCTTGCCATGAATGTCTCTCTTTATTAATTGCTTTCTTTAATTGCTCGATTTACACTCCTTGTCATTTATTTTATTGCCCCTTCTATCAACCAACCCCCCTTTGTTCCTTTATAGCCAATAATTGAGCATTTCATTGCAATTCCCTGTGAGACGACCCGGAGTTGAAATACTTCATTTAATTCTTATTTGGGGTTTGTTATTGTGACACAACCAATATTTTTTATTGGGAGGATTGTTTGTTCGTGTAGAACTATACTTACAATAAAAATTCATTCATTTGAGGAAATTCTAGACCGACACGACAATTTTCACTAAATCACGGAGCCACGACGAATCACTTTGCATGAGCAAGGAGCTTTGGATATCATACTTCAACCTTTGCAAGAAAGGTATCCCAACCTTGATCCAAATTTTGAGTTGAAGAGTAGCTTGATACATATACTTCCTAAGTATCATGGGTTGCCGGGTCAAGACCCCATCCGACATCTAAGAGACTTTCAAGTTGCTTGATCTACGGCTCGAAGGCATGGAGCCAATGAGTTGGCTATTATGGTTTTTGCCTTTCCCTTCTCTCTTGAAGGGCAAGCAAAAACATGGTTTTATTCGCTACCTGATGAGCGAATAATTTATACGTTTTTTGGCATTATTTTTAGTATGTTTTTAGTATATTTTAATTAGTTTTTATTATATTTTTATTAGTTTTTATTTAAAATTCACTTTTCTGGACTTTACTATGAGTTTGTGTGTTTTTCTGTGATTTCAGATATTTTTTGGCTGAAATTGAGGGACCTGAGCAAAAATCTGATTCAGAGGCTGAAAAAGGACTGCAGAAGCTGTTGGATTCTGATCTCCCTGCACTCAAAGTGGATTTTCTGGAGCTACAGAGACGCAATTGGCGCGCTCTCAATTGCGTTGCAAAGTAGACATCCTGGGCTTTCCGGCAATATATAATAGTCCATACTTTGCCCGAGATTTGATGGCCCAAACAGGCGTTCCAAGTCAGCTCAAGAATTCTGGCGTTTAACGTCGGAACTGGCATAAAAACTGGAGTTAAACGCCCAAACTGGCACAAAAGCTGGCGTTTAACTCCAAGAAAAGTCTCTACACATGAAAGCTTCAATGCTCAGCCCAAGCACACACCAAGTGGGCCCCAGAAGTGAATTTTTACACTAAACACCCTAGCTTACTCATTTTCTGTAACCCTAGGTCACCAGTTCACTATAAAAACTACTTTTAGTGATTCATCTTATACCTCATGACACTTTACACGTTTCATATTGTATCTTCTACGGCATGAGTCTCTAAACCCCATTGTTGGGGGTGAGGAGCTCTGCTGTTCTTCATGAATTAATGCAATTACTACTGTTTTCCATTCTATCACGCTTGCTTCTATTCTAAGATATTCATTCGCACTTCAACTTGATGAACGTGATGATCCATGACACTCATCATCATTCTCACCTATGAACGTGTGCCTGACAACCACCTCCATTCTACCTTAGATTGAATGCATATCTCTTAGCCTCATGATTTAGATCAGAGTCTTCGTGGTATAAGCTAGAATTATTAGCGGCCATTCCTGAGATCCGGAATGTCTAAACCTTGTCTGTGGTATTCTGAGTAGGATCTGGGAAGGGATGACTGTGATGAGCTTCAAACTCGCGATTGTTGGGCGTAGTGACAGACGCAAAAGGATCAATGGATCCTATTCCGACATGATCGAGAACCGACAGATGATTAGCCGTGCGGTGACAGCGCATTTGGAACATTTTCACTCAGAGGACGGGAAGTAGCCATTGACAACGGTGATGCCCAACATAAAGCTTGCCATGGAAGGAGCCTTGCATGCATGAAGAAGAAGATAGTAGGAAAGCAGAGATTCAGAGGACAAAGCATCTCCAAAGCCTCAACCTATTCTTCATTACTGCATAACAAGTATTTATTTCATGTTCTTTTACTTTTTACAATCAAATCTGAGAATTATTGATATCCTGACTAAGAGTTACAAGATAACCATAGCTTGCTTCAAGCCGACAATCTCTATGGGATCGACCCTTACTCACGTAAAGTATTACTTGGACGACCCAGTGCACTTGCTGGTTAGTTGTGCGGAGTTGCAAAAGTGTGATTGTAATTTCGTGCACCAAGTTTTTGGCGCCGTTGCCGGGGATTGTTCGAGTTTAGACAACTGACGGTTTATCTTGTTGCTTAGATTAGGAATATTTTATTTTTGTTGGTTTAGAGTCTTTTATTTGAGTTTAATTTCAAATTCTAAGTTTGGAGTCTTCTTTGTGTTTTTCCTTGAATTTTCGAAAATTTGGGTTTGATTTTCTAAAAATTTTAAGTTTGGTGTCCCTTGTGCTTTATTTACCTAAAAATTTTTCAAAAATTTGTTCTTGGTGTTCATCTTGATCTTCAAAGTGTTCTTGGTGTTCATCTTGACATTTAAAGTTTTCTTGTTTGTCCTCTCTGTTTTGATCTAAAATTTCTAAGTTTAGTGTCATTTTGTTGTTTTTCTCTTTCCTCATTAAAATTCAAAAATAAAAAAAATATCTTTCCCTTATCTTACTCATAATTTTCGAAATTTAGCATTAAAGTAGTCAAAGATTTTCAAAATCATATCTTTTCTTTTTAGTCAAGTCAAAATTCTAATTTCAAAAATTGATCTTTTCAAATATTTTTCAAAAATTAAATCTTTTTAATTTCTTCAATCATATCTTTTCAATCACATCTTTTTTTTTTAAATTGCAATCATATCTTCTCAATCATATCTTTTTCAAAATAATTTTCAATCAAATCTTTTTTATTAAATTGCAATCATATCTTCTCAATCAAATCTTTTTCAAAATAATTTTCAATCATATCTTTTTGATTGCTAATTTCAAAATCTTTTTAATTAATTAATTAATTTAGTCTTCAATTTGCTTTTATTTTCTTTTTTTCAAAATTTTATTTTATTTTATTTTCCATTTATTTTATTATATTCTATTTTAATTTCGGTCACTTTTAATTAAATAAATAAAATTTTTCATTTAATTTATTTGCAATTCATATCAATTCCTTTTTCTCCATCATGGACATAAGTGGAAATGAACAGTCCAGAAGGACTCTGGGGTCATATGCTAACCCCACTACAGCTGCATATGGGAGTAGCATCTGTATACCCCCCATCAAAGCAAGCAGTTTTGAGCTAAATCCTCAGCTCATTATCATGGTGCAGCAAAATTGCCAGTATTTCGATCTTCCGCAGGAAGAACCTACTGAGTTTCTGGCACAGTTCTTACAAATTGCTGACACAGTATGTGATAAAGAAGTGGATCAGGATGTCTACAGATTACTACTATTTTCATTTGCTATAAAAGATCAAGCTTAGAGGTGGTTAAATAACCAACCCACAGCAAGCATAAAAACATGGAGACAGTTAACAGACAAATTCCTGAATCAATTTTACCCTCCAAAAAAAGATGACACAGCTAAGGCTGGACATCCAAGGCTTTAGGCAAGAGGATAATGAATCCCTTTATAATGCATGGGAGAGGTATAGAGGGATGCTGAGAAGATGCCCCTCTGAAATGTTTTCAGAGTGGGTACAGTTAGACATCTTCTACTATGGGCTTACAGAAAAAGCTCAGATGTCTCTAGACCACTCAGCTGGTGGATCTATACACATGAGAAAAACAATTGAAGAGGCTCAAGAACTCAAATACAGTTGCTAGAAATCAACATCTATACTCAAATAGTGAGTCCTCAATAAAAGAAGAGGCTATGGCAGTAACTACTGATCCTAATCCTCAAGAACAGATTGTTGAACTTAATCAGCAATTACTCCTTATGACAAAACAATTAGCAGAATTCAAAGAGATGCTCCAAGACACTAAAAATGCTAACAAGAATATGGAAGCACAATTGAATCAGACAAGACAGCAGCTATCTAAACAGATAACAGAAGAATGTCAAGCTGTCCAATTAAGGAGCGGGAAGACATTAAATAAATCAGCTCAAAGTAGCAGAAAGCCAAGAAAGGAACAACTGACAGAGGACGACCAAACCACTGCCCAAAATCCCTTTAAGGACAGCAAGAGCCCAGAGAGGAATAATTCTGGCGTTCAAGCGCCAGAAAAGGGTGAAAGACTGGCGTTAAACGCCCAGTGGATGCCCAATCCTGGCATTCAAACGCCAATAAGGGATTAGACACCTGCAAGTGCTGATAGTAACCCCTCTAAGAAGGCTTCTCCAACCACCTCTGTAGGGAATAAACCTACAACAGCTAAGGTTGAAAAATATAAAGCCAAGATGCCTTATCCTCAGAAACTCCGCCAAGCGGAGCAGGATAAACAATTTGCCCGCTTTGCAGACTATGTCAGGACTCTTGAAATAAAGATCTCATTTGCAGAGGCACTTGAGCAAATACCCTCTTATGCTAAGTTCATGAAAGAGATTTTAATTCATAAGAAGGATTGGAGAGAAACTGAAAAAGTGTTTCTCACTGAAGAATGCAGTGCAGTCATTCTGAAAAGCTTACTAGAGAAGCTTCAAGATCCAGGGAGCTTTATGATACCATACATAATAGAGGGTGCTTGTACTAAGACAGCTCTATGTGACCTTGGAGCAAGTATCAATCTAATACCTGCATCAACCATCAGAAAGCTTGGCTTGACTGAAGAGGTCAAACCAACCCAGATATGTCTTCAACTTGCTGATGGCTCCATTAAATACCCATCAGGCGTAATTGAGGACATGATTGTCAAGGTTGGGCCATTTGCCTTTCCCACTGACTTTGTAGTGCTGGAAATAGAGGAGCACAAGAGTGCAACTCTGATTCTAGGAAGACCTTTCCTAGCAATTGGACGAACTCTCATTGATGTCCAAAAAGGGGAAGTGACCCTGAGAGTCAATGAGGATGAGTTCAAGTTAAATGTTGTCAAAGCTATGCAGCATCCAGACACATCAAATGATTGCATGAGCGTTGATATTATTGACTCCCTGGTGGAAGAGGTCAATATGACTGAAAGTCTTGAATCAGAGCTAGATGACATCTTTAAAGATGTTCAGCCTGATCTGGAGAAATCAGAGGAAATAAAAGAACCTCTGAAAATCTCTCAGGAAGAGGAGAAACCTCCTAAACCAGAGCTCAAACCACTACCACCATCCCTAAAATATGCATTTCTGGGAGAGCGTGACACTTTTCCAGTGATCATAAGCTCTGCTTTAAATCCACAGGAAGAGAAAGCACTAATTCAAGTGCTAAGGGCACACAAGACAGCTCTTGGGTGGTCCATAAGTGACCTTAAGGGCATTAGCCCAACAAGATACATGCACAAGATCCTATTGAAGGATGATGCTAAGCCAATGGTTCAACCACAATGGCAGCTAAATCCAGCCATGAAGGAAGTGGTGCAGAAAGAGGTCACTAAGTTACTAGAGGCTGGGATTATTTATCCTATTTTTGATAGCCCCTGGGTGAGCCCTGTCCACGTTGTCCCCAAGAAGGGAGGCATGACAGTGGTTCATAATGAAAGAATGAACTGGTTCCTACAAGAACAGTTACAGGGTGGCGTATGTGTATTGACTACAGAAAGCTCAATATAGCCACCCGAAACGATCACTTTCCTTTACCATTCATAGACCAGATGCTAGAGAGACTAGCAGGTCATGAATATGACTGCTTTTTGGATGGCTATTCAGGTTACAACCAAATTGTGGTGGATCCTCAGGACCAAGAGAAAACAGCATTCACATGTCCTTCTGGAGTATTTGCCTACAGAAGGATGCCCTTTGGTCTATGCAATGCACCTGTAACCTTTCAGAGGTGCATGCTCTCTATCTTCTTTGATATGGTAGAAAAATTTCTAGAAGTCTTCATGGATGACTTTTCAGTATTTGGAGACTCATTCAGCTCTTGTCTTGACCATTTAGCACTTGTTCTAAAAAGATGCCAAGAAATCAACCTAGTTTTAAACTGGGAAAAATGTCACTTTATGGTGATTGAAGGAATTGTCCTTGGGCATAAAATTTCAAACAAGGGAATAGAGGTGGATCAAGCTAAAGTGGAAGTAATTGAATAATTACCACCACCTGCCAATGTAAAGGCAATCAGAAGCTTTCTGGGACATGCAGGATTCTACAGGAGGATTATAAAGGATTTTTCAAAAATTGCAAAACCTCTGAGCAATCTGCTAGCTGCTGACATGCCATTTGTATTTGACACAGAGTGTCTGCAAGCATTTGAAACCCTGAAAGCTAAGCTGGTCACAGCACCAGTCATCTCTGCACCAGACTGGACATTACTATTCGAACTAATGTGTGATGCCAGTGACCATGCCATTGGTGCAGTGTTGGGACAGAGGCATAACAAGCTTCTGCACATCATTTACTATGCTAGCCATGTTTCAAATGATGCACAGAAGAATTACACAACCACAGAAAAAGAGTTACTTGCAGTGGTTTATGCCATTGACAAGTTTAGATCCTATTTAGTAGGTTCAAAAGTGATTGTGTATACTGACCATGCTGCTCTTAAATACCTACTCACAAAGCAGGATTCAAAACCCAGGCTCATAAGATGGGTGTTGCTTCTGCAGGAGTTTGATATAGAAATAAGAGACAGAAAAGGGATAGAGAACTAGGTAGCTGATCACCTGTCCCGGATAGAACCAGTAGCAGGGGCATCCCTCCCTCCTACTGAGATCTCTGAAACCTTTCCAGATGAGCAACTCTTTGCCATTCAGGAAGCACCATGGTTTGCAGACAGGAAAGGGAAGAAGCATGAAAGGCTTCTCTCAATACAGAGTCAAATAAAACCCCCACATTCAAACTCTAAGTTTGGTATTGGGAGGCCACAACCAAACTCTAAGTTTGGTGTTAAGAGGCCATCATCATGCTCTGAGTATCTGTGAGGCTCCATGAGAGCCCACTGTCAAGCTACTGACATTAAAGAAGCGCTTGTTGGGAGGCAACCCAATTTTACTTATCTATGTTAATTTCTATTTTCCATTGTTATTTTATGTTTTTTGTAGGTTGATGATCATGTGAAGTCACAAAAATAATTGAAAAAGCAAAAACAAACTGAAAAACAGAATGAAAAACAACACACCCTGAAGGAGAAGCCTACTGGCTTTTAAACGCCAGTAAAGGCAGCAGAATGGGCGTTAGAAATGGGCACCAGACTGGCGTTTAACGCCAGAAAAGGGCAAGAAGCTGGCGTTAAACGCCAGAAATAGGCAGCAACCTGGCGTTTAACGCCAGGATTGGCAGCAAAGGGTGTTTTGCAAGCCTAATTGGTGCAGGGATGGGAAATCCTTGACACCTCAGGATCTGTGGACCCCACAAGATCCCCACCAACCTTAACTCACTCTCTCACTTCTTCACACCTTTTCATAATACTCTTCCCCAAATAACCTCCACCAATCACCTCCATTACTCCTCCAAAACCATCATACAAACCACCTACACCTACCCACTCAAATTCAAACCATCACTCCTTTCTTTTCCACATCATAACCACCTAAAACCCCCCTTGGCCGAATAATTCACACACCTCCATCTCATCCATCTCTTCTTCTTCTCCTCCTTTCTTTATTCTTTTGCTCGAGGACGAGCAAACCTTTTAAGTTTGGTGTGGAAAAGTTCAGCTTTTTTTGTTTTTCTATAACCATTTATGGCACCTAAGGCCGGAGAAACCTCTAGAAAGAGGAATGGAAAGGCAATTGCTTCCACCTTCGAGTCATGACTTGCTAATTAGATACTCATTGAACATGACTTGCTCTTTGTTATGGATGCTTGAGATTATTCTTCTCATGCCATATTGTATGCTTTACTCCCTCTTGCATCCCATGCCAAGTGTTGTGCACCATGCCTCTATGATTACCATGTTGCACTATTTCTTTTGAGCACTATCTTTCACTTGCATATTTTTGTTGAGATGATCCTTTGGGTTTAATGCTTTCCTTCTTTCCCTTCCTTTTTTAGGATGGCCACCAAGAAAGGCAAGGAGAAAGCATCAAGAAAATTAACCACAAAGAGGACACCCCAAAAGTCAAACTCTAAAGCGCACCCTACATTAGGAGCCAAACCCCTATCTAAGAAGGCGAAGGCACCCGCTCCTATTGATGAAAAAGAGAAGAGCAAACCGGCAAAGGATTCTTCAAGGTTCCCCAACCACTTCTATGAACTTGTGTTCCCTGCCATGGTTGAAAGGAACTATCATGCCGAGCATCTAGTCGCCCCGCCGGACAAGATGGCTTCTTGTATTCTACCCCGCATTGAACGGCGAGGATGGGAGTTTCTTCTGAGAAAACCACAAGAGGTCAACCTTTCATGGGTGGTAGAATTATACACTAACTACCATCTTCCCTCTCTTCAATCGGTATACGTGCGCCGGAAGCAAGTCTCAGTTTCAGAAGAGGCTATTCAGCAAGTGCTTAATGTCTTACCAGTACCAAGTGACATGGATGGCTACCAAGAGGTCTTACGCCAGCAAGAAGAGTTTGGATTTGATTGGGACTCGATCCTCCGAGTCATTGCTGAACCAGAGACATTTTGGACCCATGGTCGACTCCAGATAAGGCCCAAGTGCATTGACGCACGTTTCCTCACTGTAGAAGCTAGAGCTTGGGCCAGATCCTATCCTACTATGTGCTACCTAGCACCCATAAGTCATCCTTTATGGCGGATCTCACCTTGCTTGTTTGGTGTGTTCTCACGGAGAGACCGGTGAACATTCCGCTTCTTATCAAGAAAGCGATGGGTCAAGTCCACGCCCGGGGTAATTTGCCATTTCCAGCATTGGTATCTTATTTAGTTGCTGCTGCGGGTGTTCCTTAGGAAGCCATGGACACGAAGGCTATAGTTCCGGCTAAGGGCGATGTGGTCCCAAGCGGGAAATACTTACAGCTTCCTGTGAACAACCCAAGCCTTGACATAGCCCTCCCATCTACTATTCCTTCCACCTCATCGTCACCACCATGGCAAAGATCCACCCATCAAAGGATAGAAGATCTACACCGGAAGATTGATAGATATGAGTGGCGCAACTAACGCCGATACACTTACATCAAGAAGCTCTTGCGTTGTGTTACCCCTAGCATGGAGGAACCCGAAATATTCACATCCACCTCAAACCCAAGTGATGGGAGCTCTGATGAAGGGGACAATGAAGGTTCCGGTCCCGACCGCCCTTTGCGCATTGTTGATAGCACGGAGGACCGTGCTAAATTCTAAGTGCGGGGAGGTCGTTCGACCGATCTCCATGGGTAACAACCTCTTCATTTCAACACCCATGGATTTATCTTTTGCTTAGTAGTTAGTACATTGCATTTGTAGTTAGTCTTGCTTGTAAATACCCTTTTCATGATAGTTTGTCTCTATAGAGTTACTTGGTCAAAATAATGACTTCTTCCCCAAGAAACTGTAATTTCGGGGTACCCTACCAATTTTGAAATTTTTTTTTTTGCAGTGAACTTGCTTCAAGAATGTATTTTGAAACATAGTGATTGAGCTACAAACACAAGCATGTGAGTTTTGAGCCTATTGTGTGGTTATATCTTCTAACCACTATTTTCCATTCTTGTGTGCATTATTTTCTCTCTATGATTGTAATCCTTGCTTTGTCTGATTCTATATGTCCATTACTTTGTGTATGAATGCATTTACATGATTGAGGCCATCATTTCAATAGTCACTTTTCCCAAACGGCCTTAACCCTTCTATCTACCCTTGCTAACCAATTTTGAGCCCATGATAAACCCTCTTTGTTCTTAAATAGAGCACATCAACAACCCTAAGTGAAAAACAATGAATGTCCCTAGATTTCGATCCTTGATTAGCTTAGGTATGTGAAGGTGTGTATCGTTCAAATGGGAGGGTGTACTTGGGAACTTGGGTAGGCGTAAAGAGGTGTATTTGTAGTTGTAATCGAAAATTATGGGATTTGGAAACATATTCATGTATTGAATGATTGAACCATATGCATTGAAACTTTTGTACATGAAACCCCAAAGAAAAAGGGGACCAAAAAAAATTGTGAATATATGAGAATGTAAGAAAAAGAAATAGAAAAAAAAATAGAAGAAACAAAAATATGGGAAAAGAGAAAGCAATGAAAGGGGACAAAAATGCCCCAAGATAAAGTAATAATAACAATGCATATGGGATGTGAATTGAAAAGAATGCATGAGTATGCAAAAAGTGAAACGTATGGGTAGCTAGGTACTGTATTATAGTTGTATAGGTTGTTCTATATGTCTAGTGGGATCTTAGGTTAATTAAGGATTCAAATTTTAAGCTCACTTAACCATATACATCCTTACCTTCACCCTAGCCCCATTACAACCCA
The DNA here is from genome assembly GCF_003086295.3 of Arachis hypogaea. Classification (NCBI taxonomy): domain Eukaryota; kingdom Viridiplantae; phylum Streptophyta; class Magnoliopsida; order Fabales; family Fabaceae; genus Arachis; species Arachis hypogaea. Next base: position 95,932,125 of record NC_092050.1, on the reverse strand, counting down.
TGAATAAGACCCCATGATACTTGTGAGCATGCATTAAGTAATTGTTGATTGTTAGATGAAAGACAAATCTTGGAAAGCATGATTAGGAGAGGATTGAGTGACGAACCCTATACATTCGATAGAATAGAGCGGATACACTTCCGGTGAGAGTTTGATGCTCAACTCCTTGTTCCCGGCTTTCACAAGTGTTCATCTAGCAAGTTATATACACTTCATAGTAATGTTCAAATTGGTAGGATTTATGCACTACATGTTATTTTCACCGCGTATGCTCATATGTGTTCTTGGAAGATAGAATTACCCTTGACCAAGTAGATAGATGATTTTACATTAGTTGCATGCATTCACTTAGGAAATTTGCACTTCATAAACCCTTTCTTACCATGATCCTTGGTCTTTTTATTTTTAAGCATGAGGACATGCTTGGTTTAAGTGTGGGGAGATTTGATAAACCTCAATTTTGTGGTTTATATTATATAGAATTTGGGGGGTTTTGTCAATATTTTTCACACTTATTCACAAGAATTGCATGGTTTTGTGTTCTCTTTCTAATATTGCCTCATGATGGAAAACATGCTTCTTTTGCCTTAGAATTGCTATATTTTGATCCTTTTTTATTATCATTCGATGCCGTGACATGTTTGTTGAGTGATTTCAGAATTTATAGGGAAAGGATAGCCTAGAAGAGAGAAAAAAAGCATGCACAAGAGGAAGGAACATGAAGATTTGGATTTTGGGAATTTCAGCAGAGGCGCGCACGAGCACCTCACGCGCACGTGTGGATGTGGACAGTTGGAAGCAGCACACGAAGATCGGCGTATCCGTGCAGATTAGAGAAATCCACACCGGTGCACACGCGTACATGGCACGCACACGTGGATCACAAAATCAATTGGCGCGCACGCACGCATGGCGTGCACACGTGACAAGCTGCACGTGACCTCATTAAAGGAAATCGTGCCTGGTGATTTTTTAGGCTGAAGAGGCCCGAATTCAAGCTGGTTCTGCATGGAAAAGACCCAAGGATGCTAAGGGGAAAGGGGGGATCATTCATTGACACTGAGACACAATTTTTAGCTAGTTTTTGGTTCTTGTTATTCTAGAGAGAGAAACTCTTGTTCCTCTCTAGATCTAGTTTGATTTGATCTTCCCTTGTTGAATTCTGAATTGGATCTTGTTAATTACTAGTTTTGATTGTTTAATTTGAATCCCTTATCATAATTTTGTTTAGATCTTGTGTTAGATTTATGTTTTCTTGTCAATTGTCATTTTATACTCATTTCATGAATCTTGTCAATCTTGAATTGCTAATGTTACATTGTTGATTTTCATGATTAATTGTGTTATTTGAGTGATTGTATATTGATAATTGTTAGTGGGTACTTGTTAATTTCAATTTAATTGCACTTTGAATATGTCTTTTAGTAATGCTTACCATATGTTTAATGAAATGTTTCCCTTGATTATGGAGTAGTTCTTTTTACTCTTGGCTTAGGCTAAGGGAATTGGGAAACTTGAGTCATTGGGTCTAATGGATTTGATGATTTGGGAACCCTTAGTGGTCAATTTGATAGCCATTGACACTAGCCTACTACTAAGTCAATTAGTAGCTAGGTTGGACCTTATGGGTGGATGTTGACTAAACCATTTAACATACTTCAAGTATAGAAGTAGACTTAATGAGTTTGGTTCCTCATAATTGTCAAGATATGGTTATTAGACAAGGATAGTGACCCCAATTCCCATGTCTAGCCAAGAGTTGCTTTATTATTCATATTTGAAAACCCCAAAAATCCTAATTGTTTGTCTTGGTCATAGTTATTTGGTTAGTCTTAGAGTAGAATTATATTGGATGTTATCTTATTAGTTTGGAATTGCTCACATCTTGCTTTAGTTGTTTAAATTAGTTTCTTGCACTCCAAGATTACTTGCTTGTTAGGATTCTTAGTTTAATTTCTTCCTCATGACTTGCAACCCCGGAATTCTAACCAATGTTGAAGCACATGTTTGCCCATTCCTTGTGAGACGACCCGAGGTTTGAATACTTCGGTTATTTTTATTGGGGTTGAACTTGTGACAACCAATTCCTTTGAAATTTCATTCGTGGATTATTTGTCGGTTGAGGGCTATACTTGCAATGCGAAAATCATGTGAAATTCCTTACCGACGGTATTCCGTGGCCATCAGGGCTCTTATGGAATAGCATAATACGCTTAAGAGACAGGATCTTGCTCACTGCCTGAGGCAGGGTTGGGCTTACAGTAGTATGCCGATGTCCCTTTTTGTCACTTCGCTCTTCCATGGTGAATACTATAATGAGATAAGTGAATACCACCATCTTCCATGGTGAAAAGCCCTCAGTAGGGATATTTTTGTTTTTCCAGCCCCTATGTATCTTCCTTTTGGGGCCTTCCTCCTTTGTAGATAGTGTACATCTAACACCAAACTTACGTTTGGTCTTAGGAGGGATTGAATTAATTCCATCCAAGGGAAGAGGCTTGAATGCTGAATCCTTTATGCAAGTGCCTCCCTTGTTAGGGGGTAATGGAGGGTCAAGAACCTTGGATACCATCCAGTTCTTATGCAAGGTAATTGGTGCACGAAATAGTGATAATCAACAATGGCACCAAAGACTTGGAGCTCTCAAACATGAATCACACTTTATCACAATTCCGCACAACTAACCAGCAAGTGCACTGGGTCGTCCAAGTAATACCTTACGTGAGTAAGGGTCGATCCCACGGAGACTGTCGGCTTCAAGCAAGCTATGGTCATCTTGTAAATCACAGTTAGGCAGATTCAAATGGTTATGGAGGATTGATAATCAAAAGATGAATAAAACATAAAATAAAGATAGAGATAGAGATACTTATGTAATTCATTGGTAGGAATTTCAGATAAGCGTATGAAGATGCTTTGTTCCTCCTGAACCTCTGCTTTCCTATTGCCTTCTTCCAATCATTCATACTCCTTTCCATGGCAAGCTTTATGTTGGGCATCAACGTTGTCAATGGATACTTCCCGTCCTCTCAGTAAAAATGTTCTACGCATGCTGTCACCACACGGCTAATCATCTGTCGGTTCTCGATCATGTTGGAATAGGATCTATTGATCCTTTTGCGTCTGTCACACGCCCAACACTCGCGAGTTTGAAGCTCGTCACAGTCATCCCTTCCCGGATCCTACTCAGAAATGGCCGCCAATAATTCTAGCCTATACCACGAAGGTTCTAATTTTAGATTAGAAACCCAAGAGATACACATTCAAGCCATTGCTAGTAGAACAGAGGTAGTTGTCAGGAACATGTTCATAGGTGAGAATGATGATGAGTGTCACAGATGATGTGTATTTTTGGAAAACGAATTCCAAACACACAAATCTAACCGGCAAGTGTACCGGGTCGCATCAAGTAATAATAACTCACGTGAGTGAGGTCGATCCCACAGGGATTGAAGGATTGAGCAATTTTAGTTTAGTGGTTGATTTAGTCAAGCGAATCAAGTATTGGTTGGGTGATTTGTGATTGCAGAAACTAAATTGCTTGAAATGTAAAGGGAGAGGGGTAGATTGCAGAAAATTAAAGAGCAAAGAAAGTAAATAAGCTAAATCTTAAAGAACAAGTAATGTAAATTGCAGAAACTTAGATTGCAAGAAATGTAAATGGCTGAATCTTAAAGTGCAAGAAATGTAAATTACTTGAATTATAAAGGGAATTGGGAAGTGGATTTGCAGGAATTTAACAAGGAAAAGTAAAATTCAACAAACAGAAATGTAAAAGATGGATTCAATTAAATCGGATCTCAAATGACAATGAAAATAAGCTTGGTGTAGCAACGAAACAAGGAAATTAAAATTAAAAGATGTAGATCTCAGGACTCAAGAGACTAGGTAACCAAGTCTAGATCTCAATGCCTTCCTAGATCCAAATTGAGAATTCAATTGCAAGAAAAGTAAAGATCCAGCCGTAGAAGAAAAGAAGTGAAATCGCAAATTCTCAATGATGCAGTAAATCAAAACAGAGAGAGATCTCAAGATGAGATTGAGACAGAATTTCCTCAATTCTTCAACCCAAGATTCAAGACAAGTGTAAATGAAATTGAAAACAAGAAAACTAAGAGGAAGAGAATTCAATTCTCCTTCCCCAAGACTCAAAATCTCAAAATAACTTCTAACCAAAAGCTCTCCCAAAATCACTCAGCAAAACTAAAACGGAAAAAGCTCCCCTAAAACTTAAATTCTAAGCTATTTATACACTCTCTTCAAATGATCTTCAAGCCTTGAATTGGGCCTTTGCTCTTGATGGAATTGGGTTGATAAAAGCCTCTGTTGATTGCTCTTGGAGTTAGAGAGAAACCCACTTGTGAACCGGGCCATGAACCATTAAAGCTTGAGTAAAAGTTTGAGGCAAACTTTTACTCAAGCTTTTCATATCAGCTAGACTTCCTTGCTGTCATCCACGTTTGAGCTAAAGTTTGAGGTCAAACTTTGAGCCAAACGTGGATCCCTCTTGTATGCCTCTTGGCCAACGTTTGCCTAAAAGCTTGAGGGCAAATGTTGGCGCAAGCTTTTGCTCCCTGGGTGTGTTTGTTGTGGCGCCAACGTTTGCCTAAAAGCTTGAGGTCAAACGTTGGCGCAAGCTTTTGCTCCCTCCAGGGTGTGTTTGTTGTGGCGCCAACGTTTGCCTAAAAGCTTGAGGTCAAACGTTGGCACAAGCTTTTGCTCCCTCCAGGGTGTGTTTGTTGTGGTGCCAACGTTTGCCTAAAAGCTTGAGGTCAAACGTTGGCGCAAGCTTTTGCTCCCTCCAGGGTGTAGTCAAGCTCCTCCAAAAGTTTGAGCTAAAGTTTGAGGTAAGCTTTGGCTCAAGCTTTTTGTTCTCTCTTGCTCTTTGTCATTCCTTCTTTCTTCAACCTTCTTCAAAGCTCTTTTTACCTATCATCAATCAATCAAAGACATCAAAGCTATGCTCAAAATCATGAGATTGTTATTCTTTCATAATATATGACAGTTATAGCACAAAATCTCATGAAATTGCATTAATTTATCCATGGTTGATTGAATCAAAGGAAACATGAAATTCTACCCAATTGGCTTACTTATGGCTCAAGAAGGTGCATAAAATCAATTGAAAACAACAGAAAAAGGCTAGTGAAACTAGGCTAAGATGACTTGTCATCACAACACCAAACTTAAAGCTTGCTTGTCCCCAAGCAAGAAAAGAATTATTGAGAAGAAAGAATGAAATGGAAGAAGATGTTCATGCTAGCAGAGTATTATTGGTAGCTCATTGGATTCTATGTAGATATGTAAATACTCACTTCTTATTGACATTTAGGCCTAGAAAGTCTCCTTCAAGCATCAAGCAACATACTGCTATGACCTCTCATTATTCCTTTGTCCTTGACTATTATTTTTTTTTTTATAAGCTTTAGTTCAGTGTCATGTGTAACAAGCTCTTTTCTTTCTTTATGCTTGACACATTACTCACTATAGACACATGGCTCACATTCCTTCTTAGAACATTGATGCCCAGCACCTCTTTGGGTTACTAAATACCTTATAGTTAGGTTGCTCTTGATAGTGGACTTTCAGTTGATGATCCCCGGTTAGTTAACCCAAGTCACCAAGTGTTGATGCACTCCAAAGAACTTAATAATCCAAGCAGATCCTAGTACAAAGACACCACAGGCATATATTCTAAGGTTCAAGCTATTGGTGTCTAGCTTTGTTTCTTTTTATTTTTCTTTTGTTCTGTTGCCATTTTTGGCTTTTTCTTTTCTCTTTTTGTTTTTCTTTTTAACCTAGGACTTTTATTTTATTGAGATTCATAGACAGTGAGCTACCTTCTACTTAAAAGGAGACAGTCTAGTTCTTTTATTCACTAAAAGTGAGCTATCATACAATCATGCATTCATACCACCACTCACTATTATTGTACTTCCAGCTAACAAAGAACTATCTCATTTCACATTCCAAACATTTCTTTTATTGAATTAAGGATGCAGGGGACAAAGCATGCATTTATTTAGGTGAAAGTAAACACACAAGCACACACTTAGACTAGCTTTCTTATTGCCAAGAGTGATCCTGCCTATACTAGATGAACACTTTAGCAAGTCATCAGTCGAAGCATTTTTCAGCCACAAGAGTTAAGTATAGATACAACCTATTGGTTTGCAGTTCTTTTGTTCTTCCTTTTGTTGTACCCCTTTTTAGTTGTGGTGCATGATGTCTTCAATTGGCGGTTAGTTTCCTGCATAATTCTCAAAAGTTGCTTGCTTTTTAAGCCCTTAGGTGACTGGTTAATATGTATGAATTGAGTGTGGCTTTTGGATTTAATTTGGTGTGGGAACACCAAAATTAATTCCTTGCCACTTCCTCTGATGCAACATGTTAACTATATGTAAAATCTTGTGTCCTCGCTAAAGGTTATGGAGTTAAAACTAGAAAGCAGTTAAGTAGTTGAATAATCTGTTTGATTGCTTGGAGCTAGTATTGTGCAGGAGGTGAGAATGTGCTTTTAAATGAGGTTTTGGTGGAACACCAAACTTAGAATTCTTCATTCTCCCTTAAATTGTTTTGGTGTGCAACACCAAACTTAGCTCCTTGCAATGCATACCAATTATTCAACATTTTTATTGCAAAGGCTATGAAAAGAAAACTACCTCAGGTTGGGTTGCCTCCCAGCAAGCGCTCTTTTAATGTCACTAGCTTGACACTGGGGCTTTCTTTTATGGTGGTTGATGATTGTAGTGCCTCAACTTGTCCACCCTAACTGTGATCCTCCTCTTTGTTCCTTGGTGTTCAATTTCAGCATGCTCTAATGAGAGTATATTGCTGACAGTGTAGTAGTCATCAGTCTGTCGGCTTGCTCCCAGTTGTTGATAGATCAATTGCACTTTATCACCTTTGGAAAGCCCTTCTGTTGGAATCTTTCTGTTCTTCCAACCCCTTTTTGTTTTGTTTCTGTGTTTCTTCCTTTCTTTTGTTGATCTTGCTTCTTTGGCCGTAGGCTTACTTTGGAGATTTCTCTTCTTGGTGGCTAACACTCCAATATCTTCTTGAATTTCTGCATCATTCTGCACAATCTCTTGCCTTGGGAGGTTGCTGTTAACTATTTTGTTAATTCCTTCCTCCAACTATGATTCTTCCTTGTCAGGTTCCATACAATTCTTCTTCTCATCACTGAACTGTGTTTCTGGCAATACACTCAGAGTGACACTCTCATCATGCATTCGGAGAGTCAATTCTCCTTGTTCTACGTCTATGATGGCCCTAGAAGTGGCCAAGAATGGCCTTCCCAAGATGATTGAATTGTTTTCTTCTTCTTCAGTGTCCAAGATTACAAAGTCCGCAGGAAAAATGAACTTGTCAACCTTAACTAAAAGGTTTTCAATCACTCCTTTGGGATGTACCACCGACTGGTCCACCAATTCCAGTGATATCTGTATTGGTTTCACCTTCCCTCACTATAACAAAAACGCCATTTAGCGGCGGTTCCTACAGCCGTTTAGCGGCGGTTTTGAACCGCCGCAAAATATTTCGCAGCGGTTCTTGGGAACGCCAGAAGACAGGGCGCGGCAAAACGGATTGCGGCGATTTTAGTCAACCGCTGGAATAACCGCCACAAAATGCCATTTAGGTTTGGCGGCGGTTACTAACCGCCGCAGTATGTGAAGGAAAATTGCTAATAACGAATTTGCGACGGTTACAAACCGCCGCTAAATGTCGCGCAGGAAAAAGAATTTAAAAGTTTTGCGGCGGTTTCAAAACCGCCGCCAAACGTTAAAATTTTCCATTATAATTTTAAAATTTCTACTGTTTTGCCTATTTTGATAGAATGCTTATTAAACTTTAATTTTTTTACTTTTTAACTAATTTAAACAAATTTAAACCAAGTAAAACAGCTCAATTAACATAACAAACCAGATTAAAGTTATGCAAACATAACATATATAACGAAATTGTCATAATATCATCCAAAATAAAGTAAGAATGCACAACTTGGATAAAATAAGCCTAACGTACTAAACCAACTTAAATGTAAACAGTATCCAAAACCATCAATTGAAATTCAAGATTTTTGTTGCGGGTTGTGATTTCCAGATGCAGATGGCCCTGCGCATGACGAGTCCGGTGTACCGCCCACAAAAGGCAGCTCTTCAGCAATCTCAACTGGCAAATTGCCTCCTAACTGTTGGACTACATATCCCAAGACCTTATGTATTGACTGTCTCTTCGCCCGCTCTTCTTCTAACTTAGCCGTCAATTCTGCAATCATCCTCTTATCCTCTGCATTCGACTCTGCAGAACCCGACGGTTGTCCAGCAGCGTTACCAAAGACTTGGGTGGGACATGGTCCAGCACCTAGGGCACGAACTCGTCCTGGGTGCTCCTTTCCGAGAACTTGTGCTAGCGAGTCATTCTGTGAAATGTGCTTAGAGGATCCATCCTGCCTCTCAACATTCGTAATTGCTTCCTACAAATATACAACATTGGAAAGAAAGAAGTTAACAGTAGCACCATATATACAGTAAGCTATATATTGCTTCAAATTTTCAAACATGACTTACACTAACAACACGCGCATCAGGGTGGATATACGAGCCATCTCTTTTCTTATGAGTTATGATAAACAACTCTCCTCTACCAACGGGCCTTCCTTGCTCTCTCTCCTATATCGTTGATATTGACACAATTTAGTAAACAAAAAAATTTTCCAAGAAGCTTAATCAAAATCTTAATGCAAATGATGACTTATTACCACTTCGTCTTTTTTTCTTACCAAGGTTTTGGAGCCCCCAGTATGTGTGTAAAGTTGCTTGCTCCAATTTAAAGTGTTCTGTTTACACTTTTTCTATGAACAAATAACAAAACAAATGCAGATGAGAAAGATATGATGAATATAAACTGTAAGGGAATTACTATGTATACATATGTTTTTATGTGGAAATAATAGAATATACCAAGGCTTACCTGCGTTTCTTCATTCAGGCGATAGTCAACGAACTTTTTCCAATCATTTTTGTCTATTCCTTTCGGGTGATGCTGAAGATTTTCCTCATAAGTCCTTAGTTGTTTGTAACACCTATGAAACAAGTGGTGCCTTGAATCCTTCCAGTTCTTTCCTATCCTCTTCAAAATATCACGCTTTATTTTTCTTCCGGCATCGTCCTCATAATAAAAGACCCGCTGCAATTAGTTTACATTGTCATTAACGAAGACCAACAAACAAGTATAAGATTGATATATTTAAGAAATGCCACAACCATTACAGGCTAATTTAAATTGTTGAAGTATGACCCTCAAATCCAGTACAAGCAATCGCAATTACGTATAAATGAGAAGTGTTTAAATAATGATGTGAAAAACACAATATAAAAATATTTGTAACCATATAAATTACCCATGCAAAAGACCTAAAAAAAAACTGAAAACTAAAATTGCTTAAATTGTAGAAGCTTAAAGTTCTACCTTAAGCATGTCGTACGCATGATCCCTCTTTGCTTTGCTCACCAGCTTCCAACTTTCTAAGTGTATGGGGAACTGGGAATAATCCGCACCCAAACTCCCTATGAAACCACTCAGTAATCCTGCCGCCTGACTAATCGGTTGCAGCTCACTGTTAAACTGGAGTACTATCTTCGTATTGGAAGGGAGGCCTATAGCCTCCTTCACGCTCAGCTTAGAAACTTTTCTCACACCGTCCTCTAAGATGTGTATGGGAAACAAAATTACTCTCTAATCATTGCACAAAAGAAAAATAGAAGTAAAGGACTATAAAGATCACTGTTTACGAAAATGGGAGGAAAAATTGTTTACCGATAACAGTAACTTCCCAGAAATCTGTATATTTGGCTTTCTTGTTGTTATGCTGACCTTCGACTTCTTGGGCAGCAAACAAGTCGTCGATGTGGTCATCAAATGACGGAACTTCATCCTCCTCTGGGTCGTAATCCTCATCCCCTAATTCATGATCAGCCACTTCCACGCGATGCCGAGTCTCTATGTTGTCTGTTGGAGTTTGAGGTTCATCGGCAGTACTCGATTGTGCATTCCTATGATCGATGCGCGGTGCACGAAATGGTTCATTCATACGTGAAGCCGGAGCTTTATTAGCTGAGGATGATATCGGAGGAACCCTATCACGTGGTTCCTCCTGCGATGTCTGAGCTCCTCTAGTCGTGGTCCCAACCTTAACGCAATGTGAAACTATTTGGAATTATATCTTAGAAAACGAATTAATATTGAGAATTATTTTATTTTATAAACTAATAATTTTGCAGGGAGAAGAATTAATGGGGTTCGATGATACAATTGAAGGTCATATAATTTTCACATAAGGTTACGTCAAGAAATGTTAACCACAAACACTAACCGTTGTCTCTTCAGTACTGGCATTAGTTCTGGCATCTTTCGGGGGTTCCCGTATAATGTTGTACCTTGGTTTCCTAGGCATCCTTACAAACACTAGTCACATGACAAACACAGCATAAAAAAAATGCTTAAAACAAATAGAGAATACACATTATACCCCCAAAAATAGGGAATAAAAAATTATGCAATATATATGGAACACAATAAGACACATTACATGATACATCATAAACTGATAGAATATTAGAATTAAGTTTTTTTAAATAATTTAACAAAATAATCAACTAAGTCTAATTAAATTAGTTTAAAATAAAAAACATTAATTTGTTTTAATGTTAACACCAAACCTAAGAGTTATAGAAAGGTATGTATAAATGAAGAAGGAGGCTAATAACAATACATGCAGCATCAATGTTGAATTTAACATGTTCCAAATTTACACGTGACCAAAAGGGACCTTCATGATTGCAATTTGGAATACAATAACAGCTGATATTATTTTTGCATGATCAAAGCATTCATAGGCAACAAGCACAAATAATGTCAAAGCTGAGTAATTGAAACTCCAAAAACCTCACAAAACAAATCTAGAATATGAAAAAAATTAACACAAGAAGGGAACTGAATCGGCTTGGTAAACAGTTTGTGCCGAAAGAGAATGTAACAAACAGGAAAATCCAAATATTCAAAAATCCAAGCAGCAACCAAATGAAATGAAGATCAAGAATCATAATCAACATTATTTATTTCAACAGCTACAAGTAGAAGTAATCTATCTAGCAGCAAGCCAATTCCTTCTCAAACAAAATACTACTATATTATTTTTGGCATGATCAGAGAATTCGTAGTGAACAAGGACAAATAATGTCAAATTTGAGTTATCGAGACTCCAAAGACCTCACAAAACAAATCTATGATATGAAAGAAAGTACTCATGACTCAATCATAACCAAAAGTAGCTTTGTTGCAATTAAAAAGTGTAAGTTTGATTAGTCTGCACGGTGAGGTCCTGCAGACCCAAATCATGGTATAGACCATGCACAAATTCACAAACATTGAATAAATTGATGCAGTTAATTTCTATTTTGCATCACTGGATTCTATTCAGGCACAGCGATATTTTACTATATTTATAACTATATACAAAAATAAGTGAAATCATAGGATCAATCCACTTTATAGGATCAGCTTTATTGTGCAAAGAAACAGGAACGAGAGTTAGATATGTTGTCCCGTTAGGGTATTTCATGAAACTGTTTGTAAGGAGCAGAAGCATAAACAAGGTGAACTATGATGCTATCACAATCCCGCCATACCATATGCAACCACACAGAATTGCCCTTCATAGCATGGCAGTCAATAATACAAAGGGTCCGAATAATTAAAGATTTTGCAAAGACATATACTACCTGACATGGAATATCAATAAAAATTGTATCTATATAGTCGTTGAATTGTAACTATGAATAATAATGATATCTTTGCCAACTTTCATCAACATTATTATATGTTTTTAATTAATACGTTTGCTGACAGATAATTTAACAATTAAAAATAAGGTGTGAACAATTTAATTTTATAACAAACTAACTATATAACAAAGTGCAATCAGTAGCTTCGAAAAGTGCAATTAGTAGCTTCGAACCCCTTTATTTCTCTATTCTTCAACATGTAACCTCTGTCTTCTTTCTCCCTCTTTCCCATTTTTTTTAATTTTTGTTCTGTTTCTCTTATTTTCTTATTTGTCTCACTAAAAGAAAACCAAGAACAACAGGAGGAAAAACAGAAAATGCAAAACAAAAAAAAACCAGAACAACAAAGAACTAGAAGGAAAAAAACACAATTAAAAAGATAAGTTTCTGTGTTGTTTAGTAAAATATTTTGTATTTCATAGTTAAAATACTTTCCGTTTTTTGTTTTCTCTATGTAAGTATTTTATGTTCAATTTCTCAAATTTCTATGCTTTTGTTACTGAAATTTTTATTTTTTTATTTTGTTTTATTTGTGGGAGCAAGTTTTCTTATAATAACCATTTGAAAAAAAACTATAGATATTTTTGAAAACAAAAAACACAGAGATTTGTGGATAAAAACAAAAATTCTACATTTTTATTTCTTCTCTTTAATGATAAACACATAAATTTGCAAAAAAAAAAAAAAAACCAAAAGATTTTCTGAAATTTTTATTTCATCTCTTTCGAATTTTAACTAACAATATTTAAAAAAAAGTCTGTGTAAATTCTGGTGCCAAAAAATTGCTAACTGAATATGGACTGGCATCTACTTCAAATTTTGACTTTTAGCTTAATTTTCTTCCATTATATTTAATATCCATTTTAAAATAGATCATCACACTTTAAATGAGAATCACAACAAGAGAGGATTTCTAAAATATATGTATATACACTAATAAAAAACAACAGAGCTCACTTTCTCACACAAAGGAGCAAACTTTCACAATATGGGTTTCGGAAAGACCTTTGCGAAAAAAGTTAGACCCTTTTGTTTTCCTTCAGAAAGCTAAAACCCTTTTCCCATGAAATTAGACTGAAGAAGAAGATGAAGATGACGAAGAAGAAGCTTACCTAATAAACGGGCTACAAACAGGTGAACAAGGAAACAAGGTTTCTCATTGATCTTCTTTCAATGCAGACATATCGCTGGAAGAATGAAAGAAAGCGGGAAAAATAACTTTACGAATGAACAAAAACAAAACGAACTAGTAGTATTTTTTATTTTAAAAAAAATCGAAATTTTGGGGTTTATGTATACAACAGAAAATGAGAAGAAATGGGATCAGATCACAACACCGTTTGACAATCAGATTTAACTTAATCAATTCAAATAGTTTGTTAGAGTATTTTCAAATCACTTTTAAATTTCTGTTATGCAATCAGATCACAACACCGTTTGAAAATCAGATTTAACTTAATCAATTCAAATAGTTTGTTAGAGTATTTTCAAATCACTTTTAAATTTTTGTTATGCAATTTACATGTTCCTTAGTTGTTGCACCAAATATGTTATTCAGTTACCATATTAACTTAAACAAGTTAACCATTGTATCTTTATAAAAGTAAAATGTACCACCTGCATAATTTAAGTGGAGCTAAACGGTTAGGATAACATAAAAATAGAGAACTTTATGGGAATTTCAAAAGTTTGTTGAGATAATCAATTATAAAAATCTGTGATTCTCAAATGTTATAAACGTGCTTATTCAACTAAATAAATTTCACTGAAAAGCAATACAATCAGTATACACAAGTTCAGCACTTAATCATTTCTGAAGCCACATTCACCTCTCTGGTTCTCCTCTACTTGGGTTTCTCTGTAAATGTTTTTATACATGCTACTTTGAGATGTTTCACATTAAATTGTTTTTATATCTAACGATGAACCTTGGTTTTTGTTTTTCAGTTTGTTGAACTCCTTAATTATCACACCAATAGCTAGTTATATGGATCTTCAACCAGGTAAGTCACATTGTTTGTTTATGTCTCATGTATGTACTATTTGAACCCTCTTTTTATACTTTTTCTAATATCAGTCTAAATCAAAATAAACAGCATTTGAAAAATTAAATTTTTAACCCAAAAAAAAAAATAAACAACTAAAAAACATGTTAACAATAGCATATAAAATTTAACCAAATTCACAAGATGTCATACAATTCAGAATCAGTATCAACAGCTCAAATAGTATTATTAGCAACAAATCAACATAATAAAACAAGCAAGAGATCAAAATCAAATTCAATAAACTGTGCTTAATGCCGACTAGATAACCAGAGGAACACAAGAAAAAACAATCAACAATACTATTAGAGCAATCTCAGCAACTCAGAATAGTCAGATATTAACAAAATCTCGGCAACAGTATATCAGTGAGCCACCCCAGCAACTCAATCAGTAAATTAGAATTGTTAAAAACAGATCAACAAAACAAGAACAAACAAACTTAAGAAGCAGTCTTTAATCTAACCAGATGAAGGGTCAGAGAGAGAAAGAGCCGGTTTGACGGCGACAAAGAGAGAGATTCACGGCAACGGCGCGTAGAAGTGAGACCTCGACGGCGACGGTGAGGAGAAGTGAGACCTCGGCGGTGATGGCGACGAGAAGAGATACCTCGGCAGTGACGGCGAGGAGAGGAGAAAGCTCGGCGGTGACCATGAGGAGAACAGAGAACTCGACGCCGGGGACGACAATAGATAACTCCACAGCGGCGGCGGTGACGAATCTTCAATCCTGGCTCCGATGACCAGACGACGCCATCCACTACAGAGAGAGAGCGCTGGGAGATGATAAAACGAGGCGGTGGAGCATGACTGTGGAGGTGACGGTGGTTGCAGTGAGCAATGGTTGTAGTACGGGGATAAGAGAGGGCGGCGGCTACTAGGGTTTGTTTCGTTGTTATTTCATTTTCCAGCTAAGAAGGGAGGTGAGTCGGGTCTTGGGAGGAGCAGGGGCTTGCGGGTCTCTCCTTAGGTTTAAGTTTCTTTTTTTTTTAATAAAAATCAAAAAGGGCGCCGTTTAAGGAAAATTTCCCAAACTAGGCAAACTAAAATCAATGAGAGAAATTAAGTGTAACATTTCACAAAATTAATAATTTATCCTTATAAGTAATGTACGTTATTAATAATCTCTATTACGTTATATCTATGAATAATTAATAATTATAAATTAATAATGTTTATTATTCTAATAAATAGCTATTATTATATTTATTATACCTATAAATATATGACAATCATAAAATATATAAATATAATAATTATATAAATAAATTACAATAATTATTAATCAAATTATTATAATAATTTCTTATAATAGCTATAATTTATAATAACAGTTGTAAATATTTATAGAGGTATTAATATCCTCATAAATAATTATAAATAATATCCTTATTAGTAAACATAATATTATAACAATAGACATAATTTATTTTATAAGATTTATTATAAATATTATAAGTATTAATATCCTTATTAACATAATTATAGATATTATAATGATTTTAATTTATTATAATAATTGCTTATGATGTATAGCTGTTGAAATATCCGTATAGTAATTTATAACATATAATATTACTATATTATAAGGATAATTTTATATTAATAGTCTTGCTTATTATATTAATTAGTATATGGTATAATAATTAGTAATAAAATTTGATGAGAGTATTCATAAGAAGTAATAAAATATATTATTTTCCGTGTTATTCTTAATTTAATGTATAAATATTAATTTTTATTAGAAAAAATTATAACAAACTAAAATATAATTTTATAAAAAATATAATATAAAAAATATACCAAAAAGAAGTATTAAACCGATTAAATATACTAAAAACTAACATTATAAATTAATATTATATTTTTTTAGTAATATACAAATTCTCTATCTAAAAGTGATTTTAACTAATATTATCCAAACAAATTCATTTTATCAAAATCAATTTTAGTATAGAATTGCCAAACATAAATTATGTTGGCAGAAACTCACTTCTATCCAAAATCAATTTTACAAGATCATTTTCATTCAAAATCCTGTTTGACCAACTCTAATTAAAAATGATAATCAACTAATGCACCATATATCTAAATTAAGACTGTAAGGGAACTTTTATTCCAAATTAAAAGGTGGCTGAGAATAAAATATAATTTATTGATTTGAATTTATAATTTCTTGTAACATAAAATTTGAAATCATTATTGGATTGTAATATTTAATTTTTTCGATGATAGTTAATATAAAACCAAAACAATTTCAACCAAGTTGCATGACACCTACACAATATAAAACAAGTTGAAGTAATGACATATTTAATAAAGACATTAGTTACACGGTGTTCACTTTAAAGTAGACTCACAGAAACTTTAAATTTCATATCAACTGTAATTTGCTAAAACTATATCGTCATAGTTATGATGGATGCATATTTTTACCAGTTTGTCTTCTCATATCTCGTACGTCACTATTAATTAGTTCGATATATTCTGATACTATACTAGATATTGATAAAACCTGGATTTCAAAGTCACGGGGTAGTGTGGAATATAGGCAAGGACTGAACACTTTTTTAGACTTTGCGTTTGCGAATGCATCCTCCGATGGCATGATAAAGTGTCCATATCCTAAATGCGGGTTTCAACTTATGCAAACAAGAGAGGATGCATACGACCATCTGTTGTTATGACCATTTTCCCCTGGATATACTATTTGGGTGCGTCATGGTGAGAATCCGGTTGAAGAGAGGCCTGGATTGGGACGAGAAGATGAAAATCTGATATCCCAAGTGAATGAAATGCACCAAATGGTCAACGATGCATTCAATTTCACGATACAAAATAGGAGTGAGGACATCACAGCAATCGAGCATGCAGAAGATGATGAAGACGTGTTACCGAGCTTGTATGAAGGTCCAAGTCGCGCGGCGCGGGATTTTAACGATCTACTGTCAGATGGAGAGCAGGAGTTATATCCCGGATGCTCAAAGTACTCCAAATGATCATTTTTAGTGAAGCTTTATCATATCAAGTGTATGTATGGTGTGAGTGACAAGGCAATAACAATGATTCTTGACTTACTTCGCGACGCATTCGAACAAGCAAAACTCCCAAAGACAGTGTATGAAGCTAGGAAGACAATAAGAAAGTTGGGTATTGAATACACCAAGATAGATACTTGTCCAAATGACTGTATGCTGTACCGAAGTGATGATGAGAACCTGACTAGGTGCAAGAAATGTGGGTGTTCAAGATGGAAGCAGAAGACTAAAAAGGGTTCTATTATTAGGCTCAACGTACCAGTAAAGAGAAAAGGAAAACCTATAGCAGCCAAGAGTCTTCGTTACTTTCCCCTCATACCACGACTGCAGCGGTTATTCATGTGCAGCAAGACATCGAGTGATATGTTATGGCATAAACAGGCGTCTAATAACGATGGTTTCCTTAGGCATCCAAGGGACGCTGAAGCATGGAAAAAGTTTGATGCAAAGTATACTAATTTTTTCGCGGATCCACGCAATGTTCGCCTAGCCTTGGTGAGCGATGGATTTAATCCTTTTGGGAATATGAGCACAAAGTACTCCATCTGGCCTGTGATTCTTATTCCGTATAATCTACCACCCTGGCTTTGCATGAAGCAGACATCTTTGATTCTATCCACGCTTATTCCTGGGCCGAAAATGCCAGGTAACGACATAGATGTTTATTTGCAGCCTTTGATAGATGAGTTGAAGCAATTATGGGATGGGGTTGAAACCTATGATGCCAAAGAGGGAAATACTTTCAAGATGTGTGCGGCACTGATGTGGACTATTAGCGACTTTCCAGGATTGGGGAACCTATCTGGCTGGAATACGCACAGTGGGTTAGCTTGTCCTACGTGTAACTTGGATGCTAAGCCACAGCGGCTGAGAGACAGCCAGAAATGGTGTTTCATGGGCCATCGACGCTTTTTAAATCAGGGACACAAATACAGACTAGACCAGAATAGATTTGACGGGCGGGTTGAAGGTAGAGATCCGCCAAAGAAGTTATCCGGAACAGATGTATTGAGGCAACAGTCTAATGTGCACGTTTCATTTGGGAAGAGTTCAAGCGTGACATCCAAAAAAAGACGCAATGGTCAGGATGCGGATGAAGATGAATCGCATTGGAAGAAGAGGAGTATTTTCTTTGACCTCCCGTACTAGGAGGACCAGATGTTGCGTCATAACCTCGATGTGATGCATATAGAAAAAAACGTGTGTGACAATGTGGTCTTCACTATCTTAAACGATAGCGGCAAATCAAAAGACAATCTTAAAGCTCGCAGGGATTTACAATGCATGGGTATAAGGCTGGAATTATGGCCGGGGGAAGGTGGTAAGTATACTTCTGCAATATTTGCGATGTCAAATTCACAGAGGGATGTATTCCTGAAGACTTTGCAGAATGTGGTCTTTCCAGATGGTTACTCTAGCAATGTTGCTCGTTGTATTGACTTGTGACAGCGCAAGTTATCTGGGTTGAAAAGTCATGACTGTCATATTCTGATGGAACAATTACTCCCAATTTTGGTGAAGAATGCACTTCCGAGTCTGGTGTCTAATGTGATTGCAAATTTGTCATCATTTTTCCGAGAACTTTGTGGGAAAGCCATAAACCCTATGCAGCTTGCTGAACTTCAGAATCATGTTGTGCAAACCTTGTGTCAGATGGAAATGATTTTTCCTCCATTCTTCTTCACCGTCATGGTTCACCTTACCGTGCATCTCATTGATGAGGTTACTCTTGGTGGACCAGTACATTATAGGTGGATGTATCCAATAGAAAGGTTAGCTTGCTTGTAAACCCCTTTAGTACATTCAGTTCAATTAATTGTGTATATACTGAGATTTTTATTGTATTTATACAAAAGGTATTTAGGACGTCTGAAGCAATATGTTCGTAATAGGGCACAACCGGAAGGCTCAATTGCAGAAGGCTATTTATCTGAGGAAATCCTAACTTTCTGTTCTAGGTATCTGGATAATATTGAGACTAGAATCAACCGACCAGGGCGAGTTGATGATGAGCCCGTTGACGTTCTTCATAATTCAGGGGAAAGTATGTTCCCAGCTATTGGAAAAGCATTAGGGGTTGTTTCGCATTTCGAACTCACTTCAATGGAAAAACATCAAGCTCATCGTCATGTGCTAGTCAACTGCGATGCCGTGGTTCCGTTCCTTGAGTAAGTATACGCATGTATTTATAAAACACCAATATAACTCTTTGCTCCCAGTGACTAGTTGGACTAATTTTCTTCTCTCCAATAAAGTACATTTAGGGAAAAGACAAAGCGAAGCTTGCGTCATGAGACAAGGTCGCAAGCTAAGATAGATAGTGTCGTCCATGCAGAATTTTCTCGGTGGTTCAAGCATCAGGTTGAGAGAATACTAACCTGACCAATGTTTTTTTGGCCTGGAAATAGTAGTATATGAAAACCGATTTTAATATAAAGCATGAATGTTATGTGGTTTCAGGTTCTTATGGAAAGTACGCATCAATCGAAAGACCTGCAGTTGCTTGCGTGCGGTCCCATGATTCAGGCCAGACGTTTTGGGGCATACAATGTTAATGGGTACAAGTTTAGAACTTTAACAAAGGAAAATGGGATGAAAACACAAAATAGTGGAGTATATGTATCATCTAATACAAGAAGTTATGCAAGCATGCGTGACAATAGAGTGGCTGTTGGTGGTGTTCCGTATTATGGAAAAATTGTGGACATAATTGAATTGAATTACAGTTGTTCCTTCACAGTGGTATTGTTCAAATGTGTTTGGGCTGATACCACTACCAGTAGAGGCATCAAACAAGACCATTTGGGGCTTACCAGTGTTAATTTCTCTCGTCCAATACAAACTGGTAATCGTGAAGAAGATGAACCGTACATATTGGCATCAGAAGCTCAGCTTGTATACTATGTGGAGGATGAAGTAGCTAAGGATTGGAGTGTTGTAGTTCATGTGAAACCAAGGGATTTGTATGACATGGGAGAAGAGAATGAAGAAGCTGAAGTTGGTTTTTCTCCACAGCCAGGGTTGAACATGTCAGCGGAAGGTGACATTGGAGATTTATTGTTGACAAGGGAGGAAGATATAGAAGACCTCGTAGAAAATGCCTCAGAGAATTTTGATGATGTCACATAATGCTTTGTATGAAGCATTTTACTGTAATTTAAAAATGATCTTTCTGTCATAAACTAAGTTAAATAAAATCAGCGTTGTACTTTATTTTCTTTGGTTACTTTAAACTTGTGTAGTTTTTTTTTTTTTGCAGATAAATATTTATGCATATTGTGAATTCTCATGAGTAAAAGCAGACTTTTGGTTCTTTCAACGATTTTAATATGGAAAAGTTAGTTTACGTTTGGTCTTTATTCCTTCTACAGTTGTTGTTTTTCTTAGGGTTGGATTTTTTATGATCTTGCTATGTATTACGCAATATAATTTCACTAGTGATATGTTTTGAAAACAATAGTGAACATAATATGATGGTGGAACAGGATTGATTGAGGACTTTTTTTCATTCTCTGCAAGCACAACAATTGCTACAGAGCTTCTGTTTAAGAACATTGCCTTAACTACTAACAAGGGTGATAGTAATTGTTGAAAAGTTGTGTTTAGTTTTAAAATTGTCTTAGCATCTTGTAGTTTGGTTGTTTTTCTAAGTCAGTATTTAATAACTCCAGAGTTCTCAATTCCTTTTATGTATACTCATTCTGTTATGTGCATGTTGATATTTTCAGTCGTACCTGAATATTCCGGAGAAATAGTTCCTGACAGTCTAGACGGAGAAGAGTCTAATTCAGAAGACATTTTAGATGATGTATCCTCTGTCGCAGTTGATAGATCCATGCAGTTTGATCTGAATAAGGTTCCGGATGAAGAGGATGAAACTTTAGAAGACCAACAAGATAAACAAGATGATATACATGTTAAGAAAATGTGCTTTGATCTGAATAAGATGCCATGGTATGGAGATGAAATATCAGATCCTCTGAAACGTGAAGCCCATAGATTCATAACAGAGTTTTTTTCGCCAGGTCAATATGATGTTGGAGAGAAATTTTGATCTTTTATTATAACAGTTACGCTGATTTCCTTAGTTTAATGATTTGGGTCACAGTTGTACATGTTTATTCTTGGTTTAGGTTTAGTAAGGCATAACTTCAAAGAGGAGTAACTTTGATGTATGCTCTCTAAAACTTTATTTTAACTTCATAAATATCAGAGTTTGATTTTATTTTCTTCTTTTACATCCATGATTGAATGCAATTTTTAAATGCCAATAACGTAATCAAGAAAATCTTAGTGGTAAATTTGTTCACATGAGTTAACATATAAAGGTTACAAGTAACTTGTGAATTTTTTATCGTAAACCGAATGTAGAAAAAGTGTTACGAGTTTAAGTAAGAATGATTTAAACATATGTAGCTTCAGAAAGTAGTCTTCACTTAACTATATTATACCCAGATGGTTATTTCTAAAGAGAACAATGCAATATGTGGTAACACGCATTTTGCGGCGGTTAAATCAAAACCGCCGCAAAATGCCTAACAAGAAGTCACCGGCAAACATATCACGGCGGTTTTTGAAAAGACGCCACGAAATGTTAATCTGACCGGCAATATAGCGGCGGTTTAAAGAAAACTGCCGCTAAATGGCAACATGACAGGACTATAGCGGCGGTTTTAACAAAACCGCCGCTAAATGTCGGCCTGATTGCAGCCCAAACCTTTAACCGCCGCTATATGTGCCGCAATATGTCTTTTCGCGGCGCATTTATAAAACCGCCGCAAAAAAACCGTCGCTATCTTAAGGAATTGTTGTAGTGCCTATGCCAAGCTTTTTCACTAAAGATGATGGAATTAGATTTATGCTTGCTCCTAAGTCACACATCCCCTTGTTGATAAGTAGATTTCCAATGGAGCAAGGTAGGAAGAAACCTCCAAGGTCTTCCACTTTGGGGGGAAGTCCTTTTCTGATGAATGTACTGCATTCTTCAGCGAGAAGCACAGTTTCCTTCTCTTGCCAACTCCTCTTCTTGTTGATAAGTTCTTTTAAGAACTTTGCATACAGGGGCATTTGTTCAAGTGCTTCAGCTAAGGGAATATTGATTTCCAGCTTCTTGAAAGTCTCAAGGAACTTATGAAAATGTTGGTCCTTAGTCTCTTTGCTGAACCTCTGGGGATATGGCAGTGGAGGTGTAATACTTTTTCCCACTTGCTGCTGTCCTTGAATTGCTTCTTCTTCCTCCTTTTGTGAAGTGGTTGGTTGGTCTTCTTTCCTTCTTTGCTTCTCAGTGCTCTTGTTTGGCATCACATCTTGATCATTGTCTTCCTCTGCCTGTGTTGGCTTTTCCTCCTCTATGGGCCTTTTGCTATTCTCCACTTGCTTCTTTGTGGTGTCATTGTTGCTCATCAATATTCTCCCACTTCTTAACTGTATCGCTTTGAACTCTAACTTAGGATTTGGAATTGTGTCACTTGGCAGGGAACTTGATGGTCTCTCTGTTGCAAGGTGTTTAGATAACTGACCAATTTGCCTCTCCATATTCTTTATGGAGGCTTCTTGGTTCTTGGCTGTCATTTCTTGGTGTTTCCACATTTTGTCTATCAAGGTTTCCAGGTTAGTGATTCTTCGGGATTCTGGTGATGTTTGTGGTTGGTTGTGAGGTGTAGATGGTGGATGGTAGGCATTTTGGTTGGTGGGTTGGTTATTGGATTGATAATGGTTGGAGTTGGGGTAGTTGTTTTGGGGTTTTCTGTAAGGGTTTTGGTTAGTTTGCTGCTGGTTGTGGTTTTGGTTGTTTCTTGAAGTGTTTTGGTTTGAGTTCCTCTACCATGGTTGTTGGTTCTGGTAATGATTATCCCCCCATATGAGGTTTGGGTGGTTCTTCCAGGATGGATTGTAGGTGTCACCATACACCTCATTTGACCCTTGGTTGTGCATATACTACACTTGCTCTTGTTGTTGTTCTTCTTGGTTCTCCTCATTCTGCCCCCAAGGAGCTGTTGGTTGGCTTGTGGCACTCACTGATGCTACTTGTAGGCCATTAATTTGTTTTGGCCATTTGCTCAAATTGTTGTTGAATTTGCTGCTGCATCATTTTGTTTTGAGCCAGGATTGAATCTACTCCTTCCAACTCCATCACTCCTTTCCTTTGTGATGGTTGGCGTTGCCTTTGGTAAGCAAAGAAATACTGGTTGTTGGCCACCATATCAATGAGATTTTGGGCTTCTTCTGCCGTTTTCATTAGTTGTAGAGAGCCTCCTGCTGAATAATCCAAAGCCTCTTGAGATTTCAATGTCAAGCCTTCATAGAAATTCTGCAATCTGTCTCACTCACTAAACATTCCCGGTGGACACTTCCTGATTAGAGCTTTGTATCATTCCCATGCCTCATACAAGGGTTCAGCATCCATTTGAGTGAATGTTTGTACTTCAGTCTTCAATCTAATAACTCTTTGAGGTGGGTAGAACTTGGCAAGAAACTTGGTTACTAGATCATCCCAATTGTTGATGCTGTCTCTTGGAAAGGATTCCAACCG
This sequence comes from Arachis hypogaea, assembly GCF_003086295.3. NCBI lineage: Eukaryota > Viridiplantae > Streptophyta > Magnoliopsida > Fabales > Fabaceae > Arachis > Arachis hypogaea. The sequence continues at coordinate 95,908,665 of NC_092050.1, read as the reverse complement.
TTGAGTGGCTTTGTCTCTAAGAGAAAATAGAAATAGCAGTAGCTTGTAACTGTCAGGGTGCACACCATTGGATTTGACAGTCTCACAAATCCTCAAGAAGGTGGACAAGTGTTGGTTAGGGTCTTCAAGTGGCCCTCCTCCATAGGAACAATTGTTTTGAACCAAGGTGATGAGTTGTGGCTTTAGTTCAAAGTTATTTGCATTAACATTTGGGGTAAGAATGCTACTCCCACAATGTCTAGGATTTGCACATGTGTAGGAAGCCAAAACTCTTCTCTGTGGTAGATTATTGTTATTGGCTGCTCCTTCAGCTCCATTTGGTGGATTTGTTAGATGTTCCTCCATATCCTGGAACTCTTCTTCTGACTCCTCTTCTCTAACAATATTTTTCCCTCTTTCAGCTCTTCTTAATCTTCTGAGAGTTCTTTCGTCTTGTTCACAAAAAGTGGGTGTAATTCTCCTTATACCTGACATACAACTAAAGCATAAGAATCACACAACACTAAAAAGGCAATAACACTTCAATCCATGGCTGAAGTGAAATGTTAGTTGGCTTAAGCAAAAATTCAAATAGTTATCGTGTTAGTCAAAAGTTAAAGAAACAAAAAAGAAAAAGTGCTTGATCTAGATCTCCACTTCACTTAATCATTGTCAATCTATTTCAATCCCCGACAACGGCGCCAAAAACTTGATGTGTATTTTTGGAAAACGAATTCCAAACAAACAAATCTAACCGGCAAGTGTACCGGGTCGCATTAAGTAATAATAACTCACGTGAGTGAGGTCGATCCCACAGGGATTGAAGGATTGAGCAATTTTAGTTTAGTGGTTGATTTAGTCAAGCGAATCAAGTATTGGTTGGGTGATTTGTGATTGCAGAAACTAAATTGTTTGAAATGTAAAGGGAGAGGGGTAGATTGCAGAAAATTAAAGAGCAAAGAAAGTAAATAAGCTAAATCTTAAAGAACAAGTAATGTAAATTGCAGAAACTTAGATTGCAAGAAATGTAAATGGCTGAATCTTAAAGTGCAAGAAATGTAAATTACTTGAATTATAAAGGGAATTGGGAAGTGGATTTGCAGGAATTTAACAAGGAAAAGTAAAATTCAACAAATAGAAATGTAAAAGATGGATTCAATTAAATCGGATCTCAAATGACAATGAAAATAAGCTTGGTGTAGCAACGAAACAAGGAAATTGAAATTGAAAGATGTAGATCTCAGGACTCAAGAGACTAGGTAACCAAGTCTAGATCTCAATGCCTTCCTAGATCCAAATTGAGAATTCAATTGCAAGAAAAGTAAAGATCCAGCAGTAGAAGAAAAGAAGTGAAATCGCAAATTCTCAATGATGCAGTAAATCAAAACAGAGAGAGATCTCAAGATGAGATTGAGACAGAATTTCCTCAATTCTTCAACCCAAGATTCAAGACAAGTGTAAATGAAATTGAAAACAAGAAAACTGAGAGGAAGAGAATTCAATTCTCCTTCCCCAAGACTCAGAATCTCAAAATAACTTCTAACCAAAAGCTCTCCCAAAATCACTCAGCAAAACTAAAACGGAAAAAGCTCCCCTGAAACTTAAATTCTAAGTTATTTATACACTCTCTTCAAATGATCTTCAAGCCTTGAATTGGGCCTTTGCTCTTGATGGAATAGGGTTGACAAAAGCCTCTGTTGATTGCTCTTGGAGTTGGAGAGAAACCCACTTGTGAACCGGGCCATGAACCATTAAAGCTTGAGTAAAAGTTTGAGGCAAACTTTTACTCAAGCTTTTCATATCAGCTAGACTTCCTTGCTGTCATCCACGTTTGAGCTAAAGTTTGAGGTCAAACTTTGAGCCAAACGTGGATCACTCTTGTATGCCTCTTGGCCAACGTTTGCCTAAAAGCTTGAGGGCAAACGTTGGCGCAAGCTTTTGCTCCCTGGGTGTGTTTGTTGTGGCGCCAACGTTTGACTAAAAGCTTGAGGTCAAACGTTGGCGCAAGCTTTTGCTCCCTCCAGGGTGTGTTTGTTGTGGCGCCAACGTTTGCCTAAAAGCTTAAGGTCAAACGTTGGTGCAAGCTTTTGCTCCCTCCAGGGTGTAGTCAAGCTCCTCCAAAAGTTTGAGCTAAAGTTTGAGGTAAGCTTTGGCTCAAGCTTTTTGTTCTCTCTTGCTCTTTGTCATTCCTTCTTTCTTCAACCTTCTTCAAAGCTCTTTTCACCTATCATCAATCAATCAAAGACATCAAAGCTATGCTCAAAATCATGAAATTGTTATTCTTTCATAATATATGACAGTTATAGCACAAAATCTCATGAAATTGCATTAATTTATCCATGGTTGATTGAATCAAAGGAAACATGAAATTCTACCCAATTGGCTTACTTATGGCTCAAGAAAGTGCATAAAATCAATTGAAAACAACGGAAAAAGGCTAGTGAAACTAGGCTAAGATGACTTGTCATCAACAGATCATCACATTCATCAAGTTGAAGAATGAATGAATATCTTAGACAAGAAGTAGGCGTGAATTGAATAGAAAAACAGTAGTACTTTGCATTAATTCATGAAGAACAGCAGAGCTCCACACCTTAATCTATGGTGTGTAGAAACTCCACCGTTGAAAATACATAAGAACAAGGTCTAGGGATGGTCATGAGGCCAGCTCCCAAATGTGAAAAGGTCTATCAAAAGTATGATCAAGTGTATCAAAGTTTTCAAATACAATAGCAAAAGGTCCTATTTATAGAAAACCAGTAGCCTAGGGTTACAAAAATAGGTAATTAATGCAGAAATCTTCTTCCGGGCCCACTTGGTGTGTGCTTGGGCTGAGCATTGAAGCTTCCATGTGAAGAGACTTTTCTTGGAGTTAAACGCCAGCTTTTGTGCCAGTTTGGGCGTTTAACTCCAGCTTTTATGCCAGTTCTGGCGTTTTGACGCCAGAATTTCTATGCTGACTTGGAACGCCAGTTTGGGCCATCAAATCTTGGGCAAAGTATGGACTATTATATATTGATGGAAAGCCCAGGATGTCTAGGTTCCAACGCAATTGAGAGCACACCAATTGGGCTTCTGTATCTCCAGAAAATCCACTTCGAGTGCAGAGAGGTCAGAATCCAACAGCATCTACAGTCCTTTTTCAGCCTCTGAATCAGATTTTTGCTCAGGTCCCTCAATTTTAGTCAGAAAATACCTGAAATCACAGAAAAACACACAAACCCATAGTAAAGTCCATAAATATAATTTTTATTTAAAAACTAAAAAAAACATAATAAAAACTAACTAAAATATACTAAAAACATACTAAAAAAAATGCCAAAAAGAGTATAAATTATCCGCTCATCACAACACCAAAATTAAATTGTTGCTTGTCCCCAAGCAACTGAAAATCAAATAGGATAAAAAGAAGAGAATATACAATGAATTCTAAAAATATCTATGAAGATCAGTATTAATTAGATGAGTGGGACTTTTAGCTTTTTGCTTTTGAACAGTTTTGGCATCTCACTTTATCCTTTGAAGTTCAGAATGATTGGCTTCTATAGGAACTCAGCATCCAGATAGTGTTATTGATTCTCCTAGTTAAGTATGTTGATTCTTGAACACAGCTACTTTATATGAGTCTTGGCCGTGACCCAAAGCATTTTGTTTTCCAGTATTACCACCGGATACATAAATGCCACAGACACATAACTGGGTGAACATTTTCAGATTGTGACTCAGCTTTGCTAGAGTCTCCAATTAGAGGTGTCCAGAGCTCTTAAGCACACTCTTTTTGCTTTTGGACCACGACTTTAACCGCTCAGTATCAAGTTTTCACTTGACACCTTCACGCCAAAAGCACATGGTTAGGGACAGCTTGGTTTAGCCCCTTAGGCCAGGATTTTATTCCTGTGGGCCCTCCTATCCACTGATGCTCAAAGCCTTGGATCCCTTTTTTATTTTACCCTTGCCTTTTGGTTTAAAGGGTTATTGGCTTTTACCGCTTGCTTTTTCTTTTTCTTTCTTTCTCTCTTTTTTTCTCTTTTTTTTTCGCATTTTTTCGCATATAATTTTTTCTGCAAGCTTTTTTATTCACTGCTTTTTCTTGCTTCAAGAATCATTTTTATGATTTTTCAGATTATCAATAGCATTTCTCCCTTTTCTATCATTCTTTCAAGAGCCAACAATTTTAACATTCATGAATCAACAATATCAAAAATATGCACTGTTCAAGCATTCATTCAGAAAGACAAAAGTATTGCCACCACATCAGAATAATTAAACTGTTTTAAAATTTGAAATTCATGCACTTCTTTTCCTTTTCAATTAAAACACCTTTATTTAAGAAAGGTGATGGATTCATTTTCATAGCTTTAGGGCATAGACTCTAAGACACTAATCATCATGTAATAAAGACACAAACATAAATAAACATAAAGCATAAAAATTTGAAAAACAGAAAATAAAGAACAAGGAGATTAAAGAACGGGTCCACCTTAGTGATGGCGGCTCGTTCTTCCTCTTGAAGATCTAATGGAGTGCTTGAGCTCCTCAATGTCTCTTCCTTGCCTTTGTTGCTCCTCTCTCATGACTCTTTGGTCTTCTCAAATTTCATGGAGGAGTATGGAATACTCTTAGTGCTCCACCCTTAGTTATCCCATGTTGGAGCTTAATTCTCCTAGGGAGGTGTTGATTTGCTCCCAATAGTTTTGTGGAGGAAAATGCGTCCCTTGAGGCATCTCAGGGATTTCATGGTGAGGAATTTCCTCATGTCCATGAGTGGGATCTCTTGTTTGCTCCATCCTTTTCTTAGTGATGGGCTTATCCTCATCAATGAGGATGTCTTCCTCTATATTAATTCCAGCTGAATTGCAGAGGTGACAAATGATATGAGGGAAGGCTAACCTTGCCAAAGTAGAGGCCTTGTCTGCCACCTTGTAGAGTTCTTGGGATATAACTTTATGAACTTCTACTTCCTCCCTAATCATGATCATATGGATCATGATAGCCCGGTCTATAGTAACTTCAGACCGGTTGCTAGTGGGAATGATTGAGCATTGGATGAACTCCAACCATCCCCTAGCCATGGGCTTGAGGTCATGCCTTCTTAGTTGAACCGGCTTCCCTTTTGAATCTCTCTTGAGGTCATGCCTTCTTGCCTAAACGTCAGTCTGGTGCCCATTTCTGGCGTTAAACACCCAGAATGGTGCCAGACTGGGCGTTTAACGCCCATTCTGCTACCCTTACTGGCGTTCAAACGCCAGTAAGCTTCTCCTCCAGGGTGTTCTATTTTTCATTCTATTTTTTAGTCTATTTTTGCTTTTTCAATTGTTTTTGTGACTTCACATCATCATCAACCTATAGAAAACATAAAATAACAAAAGAAAATAGAAATTTAACTTAGATAAGTAAAATTGGGTTGCCTCCCAACAAGCGCTTCTTTAATGTCAGTAGCTTGACAGTGGGCTCTCATGGAGCCTCACAGATACTTAGAGCATGATGATGGCCTCTCAATACCAAACTTAGACTTTGGTTGTGGCCTCCCAATACCAAACTTAGAGTTTGAATGTGGGGATTTTGTTTGATTCTGTATTGAGAGAAGCTTTTCATGCTTCTTCTCCATGATTACAGAGCGAGATCCTTGAGCTTTAAACACAAGGGAGTCCTCATTCACTTGAAGGACTAATTCTCCTCTGTCAACATCAATCAAAGCTTTTGCTGTGGCTAGGAAGGGTCTGCCAAGGATGATGGATTCATCCATACACTTTCCAGTCTCTAAGATTATGAAATCAGCAGGGATGTAATGGTCTTCAACCTTTACCAAGACATCCTCTACAAGTCTATAAGCTTGTTTCCTTTAATTGTCTGCCATCTCTAATGAGATTCTTGCAGCTTGTACCTCAAAAATTCCTAGTTTCTCCATTACAGAGAGAGGCATGAGGTTTATGCTTGACCCTAGGTCACACAGAGCCTTTTCAAAGGTCATGGTGCCTATGGTGCAAGGTATTGAGAACTTTCCAGCATCTTGTCTCTTTTGGGGTAATCTCTGCCTAGTCAAGTCATCCAGTTCCTTGGTGAGCAAGGGGGGTTCATCCTCCCAAGTCTCATTACCAAATAACTTGGCATTTAGTTTCATGATTGCTCCAAGGTACTTAGCAACTTGTTCTTCAGTAACATCTTCATCCTCTTCAGAGGAAGAATACTCATCAGAGCTTATGAATGGCAAAATTAGATTCAATGGAATCTCTATGGTCTCAGTGTGAGCCTCAGATTCCAATGGTTCCTCATGAGGAAACTCCTTGGAGGCCAGTGGACGTCCAGTGAGATCTTCCTTAGTGGAGATCACTGCCTCTTCCTCCTCTCCAGATTCGGCCGTGTGGGTTATGGTGATGGACTTGCACTCTCCTTTTGGATTCTCTTCTGTATTACTTGGAAGAGTACTAGGAGGGAGTTCAGTAACTTTCTTACTCAGCTGACCCACTTGTGCCTCCAAATTTCTAATGGAGGACCTTGTTTCAGTCATGAAACTTTGAGTGGTTTTAATTAGATCAGAGACTACAGTTGCTAATTCAGAGTGGCTCTGCTTAGAATTCTCTGTCTGTTGCTTTGAAGATGATGGAAAAGGTTTGCTATTGCTAAACCTGTTTCTTCCACCATTATTGTTATTGAAGCCTTGTTGAGGCCTCTGTTGGTCCTTCCATGAGAGGTTTGGATGATTTCTCCATGAAGGATTATAGGTGTTTCCATAGGGTTCTCCCATGTAATTCACCTCTTCCCTTGCTGGGTTCTCAGGATCATAAGCTTCTTCTTCAGATGAAGCTTCCTTAGTACTGCCTGGTGCAGCTTGCATTCCAGACAGACTTTGAGAAATCATATTGACTTGCTGAGTCAATATTTTATCCTGAGCTAGTATGGCATTCAGAGTATCAATCTCAAGAACTCCTTTCTTCTGATTTGTCCCATTATTCACAGGATTCCTTTCAGAAGTATACATGAATTGGTTATTTTGCAACCATCTCAATGAGTTCCTGAGCTTCTGCAGGCGTCTTCTTCAGATGAAGAGATCCTCCAGCAGAGCTGTCCAATGACATCTTGGACAGTTCAGACAGACCATCATAGAAGATACCTATGATGCTCCATTCTGAAAGCATGTCAGAAGGGCACCTTCTGATTAATTGCTTGTATCTTTCTCAAGCTTTATAGAGGGATTCACCTTCCTTCTGTCTGAAGGTTTGGACTTCCACTCTAAGCTTACTCAATTTTTGAGGTGGAAAGAACTTTGCCAAGAAAGCATTGACTAGCTTTTCCCAAGAGTTCAGGCTTTCTTTAGGTTGTGAATCCAACCATGTTCTAGCTCTGTCTCTTACAGCAAAGGGAAAAAGCATAAGTTTATAGACCTCGGGATCAACCCCATCGGTCTTGACAGTGTCACAGATTTGCAAGAATTCAGCTAAGAACTGATGAGGATCTTCCAATAGAAGTCCATGAAACTTGCAATTCTGTTGCATCAGAGAAACTAATTGAGGCTTAAGCTCAAAGTTGTTTGCTCCAATGGTAGGAATAGAGATGCTTCTCCCATAGAAGTCAGGAGTAGGTGCAGTAAAGTCACCAAGCACCTTCCTAGCATTGTTGGCATTGTTGTTGTTTTCGGCTGCCATGGCTTCTTCTTGTTTGAAAAGTTCTGTTAGGTCCTCTATAGAGAGTTGTACTTTAGCTTCTCTTAGCTTTCTCTTCAAGGTCCTTTTAGGTTCAGGATCAGCTTCAACAAGAATGCCCGTGTCCTAGCTCCTACTCATATGAAAAGAGAGAAGAAGAAAATATGGAATCCTCTAAGTCACAGTATAGAGATTCCTTGAGGTGTCAGAGGAAAAGAAGAATAGAAGGAGGAGGTAGAGAAGTGAGAATTCAAACTTATCAATGGAGATAGAGTTTGAATTGCATATTGAGGAGGAGTGTTAATCCTTAAATAGAAGGGTGTGAGAAGAGGGGAAGAATTTTCTAAATTAAAGTAAAAGATTTTGAAATAATTAAAAGAAATTTAAAAATTTGATTGATGATTTTTGAAAACTAAGATTGGGAAAGAAATAAAGTGATTTTTGAAAAAGATTTTGAAATTAGAAATCAAAAAGATATGATTGAGACTTAATTCTGAAAAAGATGTGATTGAAAAGATATGATTGAGAAGATATGATTGAAAATCAAATAAAAAAAAAGGAAAGTTTTAAAATTAAAGTTGATTACTTGACTAACAAGAAATTAGAAGATATGATTCTAGAATTAAAACTTGTGCTCCTTTCTTAATAGGCAAGTAATGACTTGAAAATCACTAATTGTAGCAAGGATTTTTGAAAATAGTAATAAAAAAATTGAAAAGAAATTAATTTTGAAAAGATATGATTTGAAAAAAAATTTGATTTTGAAAGATTATGAAAACTTGAAAAAGATTTGAATTAAAAACAAAATCTTCCCTCTAGTGTCATCCTGGCGTTAAATGCCTAGAATGGCATCCATTCTGGTATTTAACGCCCAAAATCCTACCTTTTTGGGCCTTTAACGCCCAGCCAGGTACCCTGGTTGGCGTTTAAACGCTAGTTTTCCTTCTTCACTGGGCGTTTTGAACACCCAGCTTTTTTTGTGTAATTCCTTTGCTGCATGTTCTGAATCTTCAATTCTCTGTATTATTGACTTGAACAGACATAATTTTGAAAAATTTTTGGATTTTTAATGATGAGGAATAATCAAAATGCAATTAAACAAGGAAAACTAAGATCAAATACATAATGCATGCAAGGCACCAAACTTAAAAGTTTGTATACTAAGGACTATAACAATTTGAAAAATGCATGTGAGAAACAACTAAACACACATAACAAGAGAATTTAAAGATCAGAGCAAGGAAATCATCAAGAACATCTTGAAGATTAATGACGAACACAATGCATGTAATTTTCGAAAATTAGAGGAATAAAGACATGCAATTGATACCAAACTTAAAATTAGACACTAGACTTAAACAAGAAACATAGAATATTTTTTATTTTTATGGTTTTATAAATTTTTTTGTGATTTTTTGAAAATTGAGTGGAAAAGAAAATAAAGTGATTCAAAAGTTTTAATAAGAATTCCAGGAATTATTGCAATGCTAGTCTAAGACTCCGGTCCAAGAATTAGACATGGCTTACTAGCCAGCCAAGCATTCAAAGAAAGCTCCAGTCCAAAACACTAGACATGGCCAATGGCCAGCCAAGCTTTAGCAGATCATTGCTCACAACAGCAAAATTGATAGAAATCAACAAGCTCTTGTGATGATAAGTTGAAACCTTGGTCCAAAAGATTAGACATGGCTTCACAGCCAGCCAGACTTCAACAAATCATCATGAAACTCTAGAATTCATTCTTAAAAACTCTGAAGAACAAAATAGAAAATTTTTTTGTATTTTTGAAAAAAAATTTTTCGAAAATAAAAAGTAAAAAGCTTAAACATAAAATAAAATTACTTAATCTAAGCAACAAGATGAGCCGTCAGTTGTCCAAACTCGAACAATCCCTGGCAACGGCGCCAAAAACTTGGTGCACGAAATTGTGATCATCAACAATGGCGCCAAAGACTTGGAGCTCTCAAACGTGAATCACACTTTGTCATAATTTCGCACAACTAACCAGCAAGTGCACTGGGTCGTCTAAGTAATACCTTACGTGATTAAGGGTCGACCCCACGGAGACTGTTAGCTTGAAGCAAGCTATGGTCATCTTGTAAATCTCAGTCAGGAAGATTCAAATGGTTTTGGAGGATTCATAATTAAAAGATGAATAAAACATAAAATAAAGATAGAGATAGAGATACTTATGTAATTCATTGGTAGGAATTTCAGATAAGCGTATGAAGATGCTTTGTTCCTCTTGAACCTCTGCTTTCCTATTGCCTTCTTCCAATCATTCATACTCCTTTCCATGGCAAGCTTTATGTTGGGAATCACCGTTGTCAATGGCTACTTTCCGTCCTCTCAGTGAAAATGTTCTATGCACCCTGTCACCGCACGGCTAATCATCTGTCGGTTCTCGATCATGTTGGAATTGGATCCATTGATCCTTTTGCGTCTGTCACACGCCCAACACTCGCGAGTTTGAAGCTCGTCACAGTCATCCCTTCCTAGATCCTACTCAGAATACCACAGACAAGGTTTAGACGTTCTGGATCTCAGGAATAGCCGCCAATAATTCTAGCCTATACCACGAAGGTTCTAATCTTAAATTAGAAACCCAAGAGATACACATTCAAGCCATTGCTAGTAGAACAGAGGTGGTTGTCAGGCACATGTTCATAGGTGAGAATGATGATGAGTGTCACGGATCATCACATTCATCAAGTTGAAGAATGAATGAATATCTTAGAGAAGAAGTAGGCGTGAATTGAATAGAAAAACAGTAGTACTTTGCATTAATTCATGAAGAACAGCAGAGCTCCACACCTTAATCTATGGTGTGTAGAAACTCCACCGTTGAAAATAAATAAGAACAAGGTCTAGGGATGGCCGTGAGGCCAGCCCCCAAACGTGAAAAGGTCTATCAAAAGTATGATCAAGAGTATCAAAGTTTTCAAATACAATAGCAAAAGGTCCTATTTATAGAAAACCAGTAGCCTAGGGTTACAGAAATAGGTAATTAATGCAGAAATCTTCTTCCGGGCCCACTTGGTGTGTGCTTGGGCTGAGCATTGAAGCTTCCATGTGTAGAGACTTTTCTTGGAGTTAAACGCCAGCTTCTGTGCCAATTTGGGCGTTTAACTCCAGCTTTTATGCCAGTTCTGGCGTTCTGATGCCAGAATTTCTATGCTGACTTGGAACGCCGGTTTGGGCCATTAATTCTTGGGCAAAGTATAGACTATTATATATTGCTGGAAAGCCCAGAATGTCTACTTTCCAACTCAATTGAGAGCGCACCAATTGAGCTTCTGTATCTCCGGAAAATCCACTTCGAGTGCAGGGAGGTCAGAATCCAACAGCATCTGCAGTCCTTTTTCAGCCTCTGAATCAGATTTTTGCTCAGGTCCCTCAATTTCAGTCAGAAAATACCTGAAATTACAGAAAAACACACAAACTCATAGTAAAGTCCAGAAATGTGATTTTTATTTAAAAGTTAATAAAAACATAATAAAAACTAACTAAAATATACTAAAAACCTACTAAAAATAATGCCAAAAAGCGTATAAATTATCCGCTCATCAGTAATCCTTGTTTTTTGTGCCTCTTGGATTCCCAGCTTCTCCATTACTATACTTAAACCTAGGTCACACAGAGCCTTCTCAAAGGTCATGGTGCCTATGGTACAATGAATCAGGAAGCGTCCAGGATCTGGAAGCTTCTGAGGTAGCTTCTGCTAAACCAAAGCATTGAGGTCTTTGGAAAGAAATGGAGGTTCCTCCTCCAAAGGCTTTGTACCAAACAATTTGGCATTCAGCTTCATAAGAGCTCCTAGGTGCCAAGAAACTTGCTCTTTCCTAGTGTTTTCATCCACATCTGAGGATCATCATAACTCATGCACTGCATAAATGCATGCAAAGGAACCTTTATGGTCTTTATGGTTTCCTTTGGTTCTGTGATAGAGGTTTCTTAAGTGGGATTTAAGCACTCAAAGGGTGTGCTTTGACTGGCGTTCAACGCCAGCTCTAATAGCTCTTTGGACATTGAACGCCCTTGCTGTCCACCTTTACTGGCGTTAAACGCCAGTCCCTCTAGCATTCTGGGCATTGGACACCCAGTAGGGTTGCCCTTGCTGGCGTTCAACACCAGCTTCCCTGGGTGTGTGGGCATTGAACTTTCAGTGAGGGGTTTTTCACTGGCGTTCAGAGCCAGAAAGCCTACCTGGTTGCCCTTCACTGGCGTTCAACGCTAGGATGATTGTCTATTTGGGCATTGAATGCCCAGCCAGTGCTCCCTGGCTGGTGTTCAATGCCAGCTCTACTGCCAGGATGGGCGTTGAATGCCCAGTGAGGGCTTCCTCACTAGCGTTCAATGCCTTTTCAGCTTCTCCATATTCGGCCTCTGCTTCGGTGGAAGGTATCAGATTTAGACTTAAGCCAAGATCATACAGGGCTTTGTCAAAAATGATCTTTCCAGTAGTCCAAAGGATCTGAAATCTCCATGGATCTGGCATCTTCCTTGGTAGCTCATGCTGAATTAGGATACTGTACTTCTCAGTAAGTATCTCTATTTCATCTCCCTTTAGGTCCTTCTTTTCAAATACCTCTGTAAAAGAGATATTGACTTGCATCCTCTTGGATGTTGCTTAGAGATGAGCCAGTTGCTCATCTTCTGGTTCTGTTTGCACGCATAGGAAGGATAGTTCTTGAGGCTCTTTAACCTCTACAAGGGCGAGTTCTGTGGCAATCACAGGCTCATCTTGTATGCCCAGAGAAGAATCAACTTGAGATTCTTTCTCCTCTGTAGGGCCATGCTCAATGGAATTCTTAGGATCCTCTTGGTCCTTGATTGCGTTAAGTCCCTCAGTAGCATGCTCCTGAGGTTCGGCCTCCTTGGTAACAATGAGGGCCAGGCACTCTTCTCTAGGATTCACTTCTCTGTCTCTGGGAAGAGTTTTATGGTGTCTCTGCGGTTTCTAAGGAAGGTTCCTCTGAATGACTGCATTGCACTCTATAGTAAGAGCTACTGTCTCTACTTCCCTCCAATCCATCTTATAACTTAGAATGTCCTTCATGAATTTTGCATAGGAAGGTACTTATTCAACAGCTTCTGCAAAAGGGATCTTTATCTCTAATGTTCTAAGATACTCCACAAAGCGGGCAAACTGTTTATCCCTTTTCTCTTGACAGAGTTTCTGAGGAAATGGCATCTTAGCCTTATAATCATCAACCTTGGTTGATGGAGGCCGAATGCCATCTGTGTTGGAAGGGGGTTACTACCTTGTTTAGCAGGGTTGTTGTCATTAGGTGACTGACTTCCCTTGCTTGGGCATTCAACGCCCAAGCTGCTGCCCTCTTGGGCATTTGAACGCCCATTCTCTACTCTTTCCTTGCGTTCAACGCCAAGAGGGATAAAACTCTGGCCGTTTAAACGCCCAGAGTTATTTTGTGCAGAGACCTGGTTATCTTCTATGGGCTTTTTATTTTTATTATACTAAGGTTGGGTGCTTTAGGTTTTTCCACTCCTCAGTTAGATATCTTGGCATTCATTATTATATGCTTAGATAACTGCTGCCTTTTTTGACTCAACTGGACTTTTACATTTCTGTTAGAAGCCTGAGTTTCTCGCAGAGCCTCTTGCAGTTACAGTATTTACTGGGCAAGGACGTGCAGTTTCTGAGTCAATGTACCATCATGCTCTAGAGGGTTAGGTTCAACAGCTACTTCTTTAACCTCTCCTTTTATAGAGGCCTCAGGAGATGAGTACAGATGCTGATTAGTGGCAACGGTCTCAATAAGCTCTTGATTCTCTCTAATGGTCTTTCTCATGTGTATGGAACCACCAGCAGAGTGGTTCAAAGACATTCTAGCCATGTCTGAAAGCCCATAATAGAAGATGTCTAACTGTACCCATTCTGAAAACATTTCAGTGGGACATTTTCTTAGCATCTTCCTATACCTCTCCTAGGCATCATAAAAGAGATTCACTGTCTCCTTATTTGAAGCCTTGGATGTCCAGCCTCAGCTGGGTCATCTTTCTTGGGGGGAAGTATTGGTTTAAAAACTTGACCACTAACTGTGTCCAAGTTTTTAAACTAGATCTGGGCTGGTTATCCAACCACCTCTTTTCTTGATCCTTTATAGCAAAAGGAAAGAGCAATAATCTGTAGACATCTTTGTCTACTCCCTTATGGTGTACAGTGTCAGCAATTTTCAAGAAATCTGCTAAGAATTTTGTACGTTCTTCCTGTGGAAGTCCAGAAAACTGGCTGTTTTACTGCACTATAGTAATGAGATGAGGGTTTAGCTGAAAGCTACTTGCTCTGATTTGAGGTATGCTAATACTTCTTCCATAGAAGTCAGTATTGGGATTTGTATAAGATCTCAGAGTTCTTCTGAACTCTTCATTCCCACTTGGGTTCATAGTGAAGAAAGGTAGAAGATGAAGAAGAAAGAATAAAGATAGAAGGGGTAGAAGAAGAAGTAGAAGTAGAGATGATAAACAATAATTAAAATACTTATTTTTTTGCTTTTATTTTAAGTAAACCGAAATAAAAAAATTTAATTAAAAAGAAATTAAAATTAATTACTAAATTTCAAAATTAGAAGAGAGAGAAGAAGTTAGTTAGGAAGTTTTTTTTTTAAAAAAAAAAGAAGAGAGAGAAGATATGTAATTAATTATGGAAAGATTTGAAAATAAAATAAAATAAGAGAAAATATAAGAATTGAAATTAGAATTTGAAGTTTGAAAATTAAATTTTTGAATTTTGAAATAGAATTGAATTTTGAAAAGATTTAATTTTGAAAATTTGAGATTTGAAATTTAAATTTTGGATTTTAGAAATTTGAAATAAGATAAGATAAGATTTTGTAAAAGATATGTTTTTTTTAATTTTGAAAAGATTTTATTTTTGAATTTTAAAATTAAGATAAGATAAGATAAAAAATTTTAAAATTGAAATCTGAATTTTTAATCATAAATTTCGAAAATAATAATTAAATAAAAGTAGAAAAGATATTTTTTATTTTTGAATTTGATGAGGAGAGAGAAAAACAAGTAAAAGACACCAAACTTAAAATTTTTAGATCTAATGCTCCTAATTTTCAAAAATTTTTGGAGGGAAACACCATGAGACACCAAACTTAAAAATTTTAAGATCAAACGCAAGAAAAACTCAAGAACACTTTGAAGATTAACTAGAACACGAAGAACATGACTCAAGAAATTTAAAGAACACAAGAACATAAAAAGAACACCAAACTTAAATTTTTTTAGAAAACCAAACTACAATTTTCGAAAATTACAAGAAAAGCAACAAGAAAACACCAAACTTAAAGATTTGAGACATGTTTTAACCAAAGAAACTATTTTTAAAAATTTTTAGAAAATAGTTTCTTTGGTTAAAACATGTTTCAAATCAAGAACAAAGATTAAACAAACACAAAAGATTAAACAAAGAAAATAAAAATATTTTTGAGAAAACGCAAAGACTCAAATCAAGAACAAAGATTAAACAAACTCAAAGAAAATGCAAGACTCAACAAGAACAAACACAAAAGACTCAAATCAAGAACAAAGATTAAACAAAGAAAATAAAAATATTTTTGAAAAAGTTTTTAATAACTTTCAAAAAAATAAAAGAAGAAGAAAATAAAATTAAGACTTAAATAAAATAAAAATTACCTGATCTAGGGAGCAAAACAATCCTTTCGTTTGTCCAAACTCAACAATCGCCAGAAATTGTGCCAAAAACTTGGTAGCACGAATCCCCACACTTTCGTACTATTGTACCAGCAACTGCACTGGGTCGTCCAAGTAATACCTAAGTGAGTCAGAGTCGATCCCACGAGGATTGTGGCTTGAAGCAATCTATGGTTATCTTGCAGATCTTAGTCAGGCAGATCAGAAGACTTGGCTGTTGGATACGGAGTTGTACTAGGATTATGGGTTAAATAAAAGGAATAGAGTTGACATGAAAGGGATAAAACCAATTAGATTAAATCAGCGAGTGGAATAGAGTTGAGGATTGGAGTTGTTTTGTCTTTCTGAATTAACTCTGGTAGTACTATTTTCTTTTCTTGTGAGTGATTTCTTCAATGGCAGGCTGTATGTGATTGACACTGGTTTGAGCAGCTGCCAATACTCCTCCAGATCTGAACCCAAGGTTTAGTGTGGATCCATTCTGATTGAGGGTGAAGCTCGTACAGGCCGTTCTCCTTAATGATCCTACTCAAAACGCCACAGACAAGGTCGAATCTTCCAAATCAGAGAATGCTGCTTTTATGGATTCTAGCCTCTACCACAGAGACCCTAATCTCCCCAGAAATCAACTGAACTAATGTCTCAAGAAGTCCCCAACGAAGTCGTGGATTAGCTGTCTGAGAGACGTGTATTCAAGTTGTTGGTTCATCATTGTCCGGTGAAAGACATATTCTGAACCAAAGTAGATGCGGGTGTTTGTCAAGCACGTTCGCCTTAATGTGATGAACAGAGCTAATTTGTCAGATCATCCTATTAACCACGATGAAGTACGAATATACATCTTATAATTAATCAAACACAGATCGAAGAGAAATAGTAGTACTTTTATTAATTCAAAGGACTTAGCAGGGCTCCTCCCCTCAACCTAGGAGGTTTAGAAACTCATACTGAAAGTAAAATACAAGGGAAAACGAAAATAGGGCTGAATAGTATGCATGATGTTTGTAGATTATGTAAAATACACTTTAAATACTAAACAGATGACTAGTAATGATAAAACAGTCTATTTAATGCTAAAATCCACTTTTGGGGCTCACTTGGTGAGTGTTTGGGCTGAAATATGATGAGATTCACGTGCTATGAGACTCCTTGGGTGTGAAACGCTGGCTAGGGGGTCCTCATTGGGCGTTTGGACGCCAGTCTCTGCTCTTGGGCGCTGGACACTAGGAAGGGGGCAGGAAGCTAGCGTTGGACACCAATTTTGGGCCTTCTAATCCGAAGCAAAGTATAAACCATTATATATTGCTGGAAAGCTCTAGAAGTCAGCTTTCCGTATCCGTTGAGAGCACTCTATTTGGACCTCTACAGCTCTGGAAACGCTCTTCCGAGTGCAGGCAGGTCAAACCATTATATGTTTGACAGCATCTGCAGTGCTTTCTCTGTCTCTAAATCAGACTTCTGCTCCAGTTCCTCAATTTCAGCCAGAAAATACTTGAAATTGTATAAAAACACAAAAAACTCATAGTAGAACTTAAAATGTGAATTTAACACTAAAACCTATAAAAACTTAATAAAAACTGAACAAAACACACTAAAAACTATATGAAAATGATGCCAAAAAGGGTATAAAATATCCGCTCATCACTTAGGCTATAAATAAGTTAGCATAGCTCACAAGAGAAGGGCAATCAAGAGGAGGATCTTAGGATCCAAATCCAATTCTCCTCAACATATTTTCATCTTGTTTTTCTTACTTCCTCATGGGTAACCAATTCTCTGTGAAAGGGTTAGGAGTTCTATTTATGTCTAAGATGGATAATTAATCTACATTTATTTTATTTCAAAGTCTTGTATTGATCTATTTCACGATTGACTTATTCGTTCTTCGTTTGAGATTATGAATCAGAAGGTAAGCTAATTTTTTTTTGGATTCTTTTATTATAATTGGAAAATTTGATATTTGAATCAAAGTTTGAAAACTCTTTCACATGACTATTTGAATTCTGCTAGAAATAGTGGTTCAATTAGTGTGTGACAGATACAAGATTTTGAATCACTCTAATTTTGAATAAGTAACATATAATTCAGATTAGAAAAACTTTTAAAAATTATGTTTTCTTTTAAGATTTAACTGGACAGAACTAGCTTGAATACGAGACATACAATGCGACATAAGGACTACTTTTAAATCTTATTTGAATTTAAAATTAGTTTTTGTGCTTAATCTCTTGATTAATTAAAGTGACGCCTAATTAATGCTTGAGAAATTGAAGAGCTAAGGAATTAGAAATCAGTTACTAAAGGTTTTGTCATGAATGGTCTTTGCAAACTTCAAGATAAGTAAACAAGATTGGTTATCCAAAGAGCATAACATCTCCAAATCCCTTGACTCTCATCACCATTATCTTCTCTCATCATTCAAGAATTACTGTCCGTGGCATCCAAGCATCGAACATTCAATATTCTCAAGGCTCTCAGCAAGATACCCTCTTGCCTTCTCCGATCATCAATCATAATAAGGTTTTATTATTTAAATTAGACCTTTTAATAAGATATTTGCTTGTTCAATCCTTTAATCCTCGTGAAAATGATATCCACTCACCGTGGTATTACTTGTATGACCCGGTACACCTGTTGGTATCTATACGCATCTTTCTCAATTCATGCGTACGCATGACGCATGTGTGTGCATGACATGCAGCACATGCCTCATTAATGAAAGCACATGATTACGATTTTGGGGGCAATTTTGAGCCCAATTCATCTCCATTCTAAAGTATTAGAGGCCTAGATTGAAGGATTGGACACACTCTTCCAATTCCATCATTCATGCTAGTTGGAAAGAGTTTTTGGGGGATTCATAGTTTTTAGTAAGAGAAACTCTAGCTTTTCTCTAGGTTTTTCTAGTGTTCTTCTCAACTTTGTTCTCAATTTTGAATTCCAAACTTAGTTATAGTTTTGCTTTAATTTTTTTATTCTTTTACTTTAAATTTTCTTAGAATTTTTCTTGAGTCACTTTGTTATTTCCTTAGTCCATGAACATTGTTAATTTTGAATTTCTATTAATGCATTGATGTTTCTATGTTTTTATATGTGTTAATTGAGTTGCTATTGTTGATGTTTGGTAATAATTAAATTTAATTTTGGTTAATTTTCACAATTTGATGATGTTTTCTCTTATTGCTTACCAAGTGTTCGATGAATTATTTACTTTAGCTATGGAGTAGACTTTTTTTTTACCCTTGGCTTGGGGTTGAGTAATTAGGAATCCTTGAGTTATCAATGTCCAATAGTGAGTGATAAATTTAGGGTTGGTAATTGATTTGGTTTTTACTAACGCTAATCTTTTACCAAATTTGATTGGTAAATTGATTAGGATTTGTGGATTGAGATCAATTATGCATACTTGACTTTCCCCCGATGTTAGGGATAACGAAGTGGGAATAACTCTTAATAATTTCAATGTTTGTTGTTAATAATAAGGATAGGAAGCCTAAATTATCAATCCTAGCCAAGGCCTTTTCAAGTATTTGATTACGATATCTTTTATTGATTCAATTCTCTTAATCCTTTTTGTTTAATTCCATTGCTTCCAAGTATAGTTGTCTCTTAATTGTTGTTATCTCAATTGCATGCTTATTAGATAGTTGTTCACTTGCTTATTGCAATTTAATTGTTGGTTTCTCTTTAATTTCTAGTTACCTTACTTTCCTGCATTCATATTCAAAATCCCCCGACCTGGGAGAACAATGATGAGCGGATAATTTATACCCTTTTTGGCATTATTTTTACATAGTTTTTAGTATGTTTTAGTTACTTTTTATTATATTTTTATTAGTTTTTATTCAAAAATCACATTTCTAGACTTTTCTATGAGTTTGTATATTTTTCTATGATTTCAGATATTTTCTGACTGAAATTGAGGGACCTGAGCAAAAATCTGATTCAGAGGCTGAAAAAGGACTGCAGATGCTATTGGATTCTGACCTCCCTGCATTCGAAATGGATTTTCTAGAGCTACAGATATCTAATTGGCGTGCTCTCAATTTCTTTGGAAAGTAGACATCCTGGGCTTTCCAACAATATATAATAGTCTATATTTTGCCCGAGATTTGATGGCCCAAATTGGCGTTCAAAGTCAGCCTAAGACATCTTGGCGTAAAACGCCCAAACTGGCACCAGAGTTGGAGTTAAAAGCCCAAACTGGCACTAAAGCTGGCGTTTAACTCCAGAAACAGCCTATGCATGAAAAAGCTTCAATTTTCAGCCCAAGCACACACCAAGTGGGCCCCAGAAGTAGATTTCTGCACTATCTGCACTTAGTTACTCAATTTCTGTAAACCCTAGTAGCTAGTTTAGTATAAAAACTACTTTTAGAGATTTATTTTAAAGTTTTTTAGAAGTCTTTAGTTAGTCTTTTGATCATTGTTCTCGTTTGGAGGCTGGCCTCACGGCCATGCCTAGACCTTTCACTTATGTATTTTCAATGGTTGAGTTTCTACACCCCATAGATTAAGGTGTGGAGCTCTGCTGTTCTTCATGAATTAATACAAGTACTATTGTTTTTCTATTCAACTCACGCCTACTTCTTTTCTAAGATATTCACTCGCACTTCAACATGATGAATGTGATGACCCGTGACACTCATCGTCATTCTCACTTATGAACGCGTGCCTGACAACCACTTTCGTTCTATCTGCAATAGCTTGAGTGTGTATCTCTTGGCCTCCTGGTTCACGATGCATGATTGCCTCTCCTGACAACAGAGCATTTTATTCCGTGAGATCAGAGTCTTCGTGGTATAGGCTAGAACCATTGGCAGCATTCCTGAGATCCGGAAAGTCTAAACCTTGTCTGTGGTATTCCGAGTAGGATCTGGGAAGGGATGAATGTGACGAGCTTCAAACCTGCAAATGTGGGGCACAAGTGACAGTGTGCAAAAGGACAATGGTCCTATTCCGACGCTAGCGAGAACTGACAGATGATTAGCCGTGCGGTGACAGCGCATATGGATTTGTTTTCAACCGAGAGGATCATACAGCTTGCCATGGAAGGAGGTAACGCATGGTTGGAAGAAGGCAATAGGAAAGCAGAGGTTCTAAAGCAACAAAGTATCTCCAGACGCTTATCTGAAATTTCCACCAATGACTTACATAAGTATCTTTATCTTATTTCATATTTTATTTATATTTTAATTGTCAAAACCTCATAACCAATTGAATCCGCCTGACTGAGATTTACAAGGATGACCATAGCTTGCTTCAAGCTGACAATCTCTGTGGGATCGACCTTTACTCACGTAAGGTTTATTACTTGGACGACCCAGTGCACTTGCTGGTTAGTTGTGCGGAGTTGTGAAAAAGAGTTGAGATTAAGATCGTGCGTACCAAGTTTTTGGCGCCATTGTTAGAGATCACATTTTCGTGCACCAAGTTTTTGGCGCCGTTGTCGGGGATTGTTCGAGTTTGGACAACTGACGGTTCATCTTGTTGCTCAGATTAGGTAATTTTATTTTATTTTTATTTTCATTTTCGAAAAAAATTCAATATATATATATATATATATATATATATATATATATATTTGTTCTTCAGAATTTTTAAGAATGAATTCTAGAGTTTCAGATGATATGTGAAGCCTGGCTGGCTCTTAAGCCATGTCTAAATTTTTTTTGGACTGAGGCTTTCACTTATAATTGCAAGAGCCTTTGGATTCCCATCTAATTGGCTGTTGTATGTCTGATTTATATGCTGAAGCTTGGCTGGCCATTGGCCATGTCTAATCTTTTGGACCGAAGCTTTCACATAAAGCTTGGCTGGCTATTTAGCCATGTCTAAATTTTTAGACCGAAGTTTTAGACTAACATTGCATGATTCCTGGAATTCCTATTAAAAATTTTGAATTTATTTATTTTCTTTTCTTTTTCCAAATAATTTTTGAAAAATAAAAAAAATTTAATAAAATCATAAAAAACTAAAAATTTTGTGTTTCTTGTTTGAGTCTTGTGTCAAGTTTTAAGTTTGGTGTCAATTGCATCTTTTTAATTCTCTAAAAATTTTTGAAAATTCATGCATGTGTTCTTCATGATCTTCAAGTTGTTCTTGATAATTGTCTTTGTTTGATCTTTAAATTTTCTTGTTTTGTGTCTTTTCTTGTTTTTCATATGCATTTTAGAATTATTAGTGTCTAACCACTGAAAATTTCTAAGTTTGGTGTCTTGCATGTTTTTCTTTTCTTTAAAATTTTCAAAAACATGTTCTTGATGTTCATCATGACCTTCAAAGTGTTCTTGGTGTTCATCTTGACATTCAAAGTGTTCTTGCATGCATTTTTTGTTTCGATCTTGAATTTTTATGTTTTGTTTCATTTATGTGTTTTTCTCTTTCCTTATTAATTTCAAAAATAAAAAAAATATCTTTTCCTTATTTTGCTCATAATTTTTGAAATTTTAGATTGATTTAGTCAAAACTTTTCAAAATTTAGTTGTTTCTTATTAGCCAAATCAAAATTTCAATTTAAAAAAATTTTATCTTTTCAAATCTTTTTAAAAAATCAAACCTTTTTCATTTTTCTTTCCTATTTTTCAAAAATTTTAAAAATTGATTTTCAAAATCTTTTTCTTATTTTTGTTTCATATTTTCGAATTTATTACTAACATTTAATATTTTGATTCAAAATTCTCAAGTTGTTAATTGCCTATTAAGAAAGGTTCCATCTTTAAATTCTAAAATCATATCTTTTAGTTTCTTGATAATCAAGTAATCAACTTTAATTTTCAAAATCAAATCTTTTTAAATTTCCTTTCAATCTTATTCAAAATAAATTTCAATCATATCTTTTTCAAAACTTAATTTCAAAATCTTTTTCTAACTTCTTATCTTTTCAAATTTGATTTTCAAATCTTTTCAATTAACTACTTGACTTTTTGTTTGATTTTAAAAGTTTTCTATTTCAATCATATCTTTTTCAATACCACCTAACTACTTTTCTCTCTCCAATTTTCGAAAATCACTAACCACTTTTTCAAAATTCTTTTTCTAATTTTAATTTATTTTCTCTCTTAAATTTTGAATTATAACTAATAATTAAAATAAAAACAAAAATATTTTCCTTTTATTTTAATTTAAAATTCGAATTCTCTCTCTCTCTCATCTCTTTTAAAATCCTTTTATTTACTAACACTTCTCTTCTTCTTATAATTCGAACCCTTTCTCCCTCTCTGTGTTCGAATTCTTCATCTTCTCTCTTCTTCATTCTACTCTTCTATTCTTCTACTCACACAAAGAAATCTCTATACTGTGACATAGAGGATTCCTATTATTTTTTGTTCTCTTCTTTTTCATATGAGCAGGAGCAAGGATAAGAACATTCTTGTTGAAGCTGATCTGGAACCTGAAAGGACTCTAAAGAGGAAGCTAAGAGAAGCTAAAGCACAACACTCTGGAGAGGACCCGACAGAATTTTTCGAAAAAGAAGAAGAGATGGCCGAACCCAATAACAATGGTGGAGATGCAAGGAAGATGCTTGGTGACTTTATTGCACCCTCTTCTGACTTCTGTGGAAAGAGCATCTCAATTCCTGCAATTGGAGCAAACAACTTTGAGCTTAAGCCTCAATTAGTTTCTCTAATGCAGTAGAACTGCAAGTTTCATGGACTTCCACTAGAAGATCCTCATCAGTTTTTAGCTGAATTCTTGCAAATCTGTGACATTGTTAAGTCCAATGGGGTTAATCCTGAGGTCTATAGACTTATACTTTTCCCCTTTGCTATTAGAGACAGAGCTAGGACATGGTTGGACTCACAACCTAAAGAAAGCCTGAACTCTTGGGAAAAGTTGGTCAATGCCTTCTTGGCCAAATTCTTTCCACCTCAAAAGTTGAGCAAGCTTAGAGTGGAAGTCCAAACCTTCAGACAGAAGGAAGGTGAATCCCTCTATGAAGCTTGGGTAAGATACAAGCAATTGATCAAAAGGTGTCCTTCTGACATGTTTTCATAATGGAGCATCATATGTATATTCGATGATGGTCTGTCTGAATTGTCCAAGATGTCATTGGACCACTCTGCTGGAGGATCTTTTTATCTGAAGAAAACGCCTGCAGAAGCCCAAGAACTCATTGAAATGGTTGCAAATAACCAGTTCATGTACACTTCTGAAAGGAATCCTGTGAATAATGGGACAACTCAGAAGAAAGGAGTTTTGGATATTGATACTCTAAATGCCATATTGGCTCAGAACAAAATATTGACTCAGTAAGTCAATATGATTTCTCAGAGTCTGACTGGAATACAAGCTGCTTCCTGCAGTACTAAAGAAGCTTCCTATGAAGAAGAAGCTTAATGATCCTGAGAATCCTGGAATGGAAGAGGTGAATTACATGGGAGAATCATATGGAAACACCTACAATCCTTCATGGAGGAATCATCCTAATCTCTCCTGGAAGGATCAACAGAAGCCTAATCAAGGCTTCAATAATAATAATGGTGGGAGAGCACGGTTTGGCAATAACAAACCTTTTCCATCATCTTTTCAGCAACAGACAGAGAATTCTAAGCAGAGTCACTCTGACTTAGCAACTGTAGTCTCTGATCTATCTAAGACCACTCTCAGTTTCATGACTGAAGCAAGGTCCTCCATTAGAAATTTGGAGGCACAAATGGGTCAGCTGAGTAACAGAGTTACTGAACTCCCTCCTAGTACTCTCCCAAGCAATACAGAAGAGAATCCAAAGAGAGAGTGTAAAGCCATCCACACGTCCAACATGGCCGAACCTGTAGAGGAGGGAAAGGCAGTGATTTCCAGTGAGGAAGACCTCAATGGAGTCCACTGGCCTCTAAGGAGTTCCCTAATGAGGAACCAAAGAAATCTGAGGCTCATATAGAGACCATAGAGATTCCATTGAACTTACTGTTGCCATTCATGAGCTCTGATGAGTATTCTTCCTCTGAAGATGATGAAGATATTGCTGAAGAGCAAGTTGCTCAATATCTAGGAGCAATCATAAAGCTGAATGCCAAGTTATTTGGTAATGAGACTTGGGAGGATGAACCCCCATTGCTCATCAATGAACTAAATGATCTGGTTCAATTGAAATTACTTCAGAAGAAACAGGATCCTGGAAAGTTCTTAATACCTTGTACCATAGGCACCATGACCTTTGAGAAGGCTCTGTGTGACCTGGGATCAAGTATAAACCTCATGCCCCTCTCTGTAATGGAGAAACTAGGGATCTTTGAGGTGCAAGCTGCAAGAATCTCACTAGAGATGGCAGACAATTCAAGGAAATAGGCTTATGGAATTGTAGAGGATGTCTTGGTGAAGGTTGAAGGCCTATACATCCCTGCTGATTTCATAATCCTAGATACTGGGAAGGAAGAGGATGAATTCATCATCCTTGGAAAATCCTTCCTAGCCACAGCAAGAGATGTGATTGATGTGGACAGAGGAGAGTTAGTCCTTCAATTGAATGACGACTATCTTGTGTTTAAGGCTCAAGGATCTTCTTCTGTAACCATAGAGAGGAAGCATCAAAAGCTTCTCTCAATACAAAGTCAAACAGAGCCCCCACACTCAACTTCTAAGTTTGGTATTGGGAGGCCATCATCAAGCTCTGAGTCACTGTGAAGCTCTCTAAGAGCTCACTATCAAGCTATTGACATTAAAGAAGCGCTTGTTGGGAGGCAACCCAATGTTATTTAATTATATTTATTTTTTTTCCATTGTTATTTTATGTTTTCTTTAGGTTGATGATCATGTGAAGTCACAAAAACAACAAAAAAAAAATCAAAAACAGAATGAAAAACAGCATTAAAAACAGCACACCTTGGAGGACAGACTTACTGGCGTTTAAACGCCAGTAAGGATAGCAGAGTGGGTATTTAACGCCCAGCCTGGCAGCATTCTGGGCGTTAAACGCCAAAATGGGCAGCACTCCGGGCGTTTAATGCTAGAAAGGGCTGTCTGGCACTGGCTGGCGTTTAACGCCAGAAATGGGCAGCATAGTGGCGTTTAACGCCAGGAAAGGTAGCAGGGCTGGTGTTTAATGCCAGGAAAGGTAGCAGAGCTGGCGTTAAATGCCAGATTTGGCACAGAATGTGCGTTTGAATGCCAGAATGGTGCAGGGACTCAAATTCCTTGACACCTCAGGATTTGTGGACCCCACAGGATCTCCACCTACCCCACCGCTTCTTCTCTCCTCTTCACACCTTTCCATAACACTCTTCCCCAAACACCCTTGACCAATACCATCAATACCTCTTCCCTAAAACACTACTCACCTATCAAATCTTACCCTCTTCCCCACAACCTCTTCACTAGTCACATCCATCCATCATTAAACCCCACCTACCTCACCATTCAAATTTAAACCATCTCCCTCCCAAACCTAACCCCTATTCCAAGAAGCCCCTCATCACTCCTTCCTTTTCACACATCATAACCACCTAAAACCCCCCTTGGCCGAACCATTCACACAACTCCATCTCCTCCATCTCTTTTTCTTCTAATCCCTTCTTTCTTCTTTTACTCGAGGACGAGCAAAACTTTTAAGTTTGGTGTGGAAAAAGCTCTGCTTTTTGTTTTTCCATAACCATTAATGGCACTTAAGACCGGAGAAACCTCTAGAAAGAAGAAAGGGAAGGTAATTGCTTCCACCTCCGAGTCATGGGAGATGGAGAGATTCATTTCAAAAGTGCATCAAGACCACTTCTATGAAGTTGTGGCCAAGAAAAAGGTGATCCCCGAGGTCCCCTTCAAGCTCAAAAGCCCATCACTAAGAAAATGATGGAGCAAACAAGAGAGCCCACTCATGGACCTCAACAAGAGTGATGAGCGGATAATTTATATGCTTTTTGGCATTATTTTTAAGTAGTTTTCAGCATGTTTTAATTATTTTTTAGTATATTTTTATTAATTTTTATTCAAAATTTACATTTCTGGACTTTACTATGAGTTTGTGTATTTTTCTATGATTTCAGGTATTTTCTGGCTGAAATTGAGGGACCTGAGCAAAAATCTAATTCAGAGGCTGAAAAAGGAATGCAGATGTTGTAGGATTCTGACCTCCCTGCACTCGAAATAGATTTTCTGGATCTATGGAAGACCAATTGGCGCGCTCTCAATTGAGTTAGAAAGTAGACATCCAGGGCTTTCCAGCAATATATAATAGTCCATACTTTGCCCAAGTTTTGACGACGCAAATTGGCGTTTAACACCAAGTCTTTACCCTATTCTAGCGTTAAACGCCAGAAACAGGCTACAACCTGGCGTTTAACTCCAAGAGAAGCCTCTACACATGTAAAGCTCAATGCTCAGCCCAAGCACACACCAAGTGGGCCCCGGAAGTGGATTAATGCACTATCTGCACTTAGTTACTTATTTTCTGTAACCCTAGCTACTAGTTTAGTACAAAAACAACTTTTAGAGACTTACTATGTACCTCATAACATTTTTACACTTTACATTATATTTCTGACGGCATGAGTCTCTAAACCCCATGGTTGGGGGTGAGGAGCTCTGCTGTGTTTTGATGAATTAATGCAATTACTATTGTTTTCCATTCAATCACGCTTGTTTCTCTTCTAAGATATTCACTCGTACTTCAACTTGATGAATGTGATGATCCGTGACACTCATCACCATTCTCAAACTATGAACGCGTGCCTGACAACCACCTCCGTTCTACCTTAGACTGAGTGCATATCTCTTAGCCTCCTGATTCAGATCAGAGTCTTCGTGGTATAGGCTAGAATTATTGGCAGCCATTCTTGAGATCCAGAAAGTCTAAACCATGTCTGTGGTATTCCGAGTAGGATCTGGGAAGGGATGACTGTGACGAGCTTCAAACTGGGGAGTGCTGGGCGTAGTGATAGACGGAAAATGATCAATGGATCCTATTCCAACATGAGTGAGAACCAACAGATGATTAGCCGTGCGGTGACAGCGCATTTGGACCATTTTCACTGAGAGGACGGATGGTAGCCATTGACAACAGTAATCCACCAACATACAGCTTGCCATGGAAGGAGCCTTGCGTGCGTGAAGAAGACAGTAGGAAAGCAGAGATTCAGAAGACAGAGCATCTCCAAAACCTCAACCTGTTCTCCATTACTGCATAACAAGTCCCCTTTATTTCATGTTATTTATTTTTCATGAATACAATCACTCTTATCATTAATCTCCTGACTAAGATTTACAAAATAGCCATAGCTTGCTTCAAGCCGACGATCTCCGTGGGATCGACCCTTACTCACGTAAGGTATTACTTGGACGACCCAGTGCACTTGCTGGTTAGTTGTGTGTAGTTGTGAATCACAATTTTGTGCACCATGTTTTTGGCGCCGTTGCCGGGGATTGTTCGAGTTTGGACAACTGACGGTTTATTTTGTTGCTTAGATTAGAAATAATTTATTTTTTGTTGGTTTAGAGTCACTAGAATTGCATCTGCTATTTTCCTTTCAAAAATACTATTTTTTATTAATTTTTTATTTTTCTTTGAGTCTTCTGTTTGAGTTTAGATTCATATTTTAAGTTTGGTATCAATTGCATGTTTTTATTTTCCTTTAAATTTTCGAATTTGTGTTCATTGTTCTTTCTTTATCTTCAAGTTGTTCTTGCTATTTTTCTTGTTTGAT
Source organism: Arachis hypogaea (assembly GCF_003086295.3). Classification (NCBI taxonomy): domain Eukaryota; kingdom Viridiplantae; phylum Streptophyta; class Magnoliopsida; order Fabales; family Fabaceae; genus Arachis; species Arachis hypogaea. Next base: position 95,880,729 of record NC_092050.1, on the reverse strand, counting down.
CTTTAGTTTTTCCTGTTCTGTGTCTTTTCTTGTTTTTCTTGTGCATTTTCAAATTATCAGTATGTAAAAGAATTTATACACATTAAATACCTTTTTTAAAACACGTTAAATTTATAGCTCAGTTGGCTAGAGTGTTGTGCTTATGTTCTTGGTAATTGGGTATCTCCCTTTTAAAAATTTTTCAAAAATAATTTTTCTTTGATTAAATCTTGTGTCAAACTTTTAAGTTTGGTGTTCTCTTGTTATTTTTCTTTAATTTTCGAAAATTTATTTTTAGTTTTCTAAAAGTTTTAAGTTTGGTGTTCTTTTTATGTTCTTAAGTCTTTGAATTTTATTCTTGTTGTTCTTGTGAGTTTTCAAGGTGTTCTTGAGTCTTCTTTGTATTTTGATCCTAAAATTTTTAAGTTTGGTATTCCTTGGTGTTTTCCCTCCAAAATTTTCGAAAAACAAGGAGCATTAGATCTAAAAATTTTAAGTCTTGTGTCTTTTGTATGTTCTTCTCTTTCCTCATAAAATTCAAAAATAAAAAAAAATTATCCTTTCCTTTAATTGCTCATAATTTTCGAATTCATTAGGTTGATTTGTTCAAAATTTTTAAAATCATATCTTTTTCAAAATCTTATATTATCTTTTCCAATCTGAAATTTTAAAATCATACCTTTTTCAAATCTTTTTAATTAATTACTACTTTTAATTTTCAATTTCCTTTTTATCTATTTTCTAATTTTCAAAATTATAGTTAATTTTTTATTTTATTTTATTTTATTTTCCTTTTAATTTTCGGTACTCAAAAAAAAATATTTAAAAAAAAATAATAAATTTTTTTTATATTTTGCAATTCACATCATCTCCCTTTATCCATCATGGACTTAAGTGGAAATGAACAGTCCAAAAGGACTCTGGGGTCATATGCCAACCCCATTACTGCTGCACACGGGAGTAGTATCTGTATACCTACCATCAAAGCAAGCAGTTTTGAGCTAAATCCTCAACTCATTGTCATGGTGCAGCAAAATTGCCAGTATTCCAGTCTTCCACAGGAAGAACATAATGAGTTTCTTGCGCAGTTCTTGCAAATTGCTGACACAGTGCGTGACAAGGAGGTAGATCAGGATGTATACAAGCTGTTACTGTTTCCGTTTGCTGTAAAAGATCAAGCTAAGAGGTGGTTAAATAACCAACCTACAGCAAGCATAAGAACATGGAAACAGTTATCAGACAAATTCCTGAATCAATATTTCCCTCCAAAAAGGATGACACAGCTAAGGCTGGACATCCAAGGCTTTAAACAAGAGGATGATGAATCCCTTTATAACGCCTGGGAGAGGTACAGAGGGATACTAAGGAAATGCCCCTCTGAAATGTTTTCAGAGTGGGTGCAATTAGACATCTTCTACTATGGGCTTACAGAAAAAGCTCAGACATCTCTAGACCACTCAGCTGGTGGATTTATACACATGAGAAAGACTGTTGAAGAGGCTCAAGAGCTTATTGATATAGTTGCTAGAAATCAGCATCTATACATAAGTAATGAGTCCTCCATGAAAGAAGAAGCTAAGGCAGTATCAACTTACTTTAGTCCTCAGGAACAAGTTGCTGAACTCAATCAGCAACTATCTTCTATAACAAGGCAGTTAGCAAAATTTAAGGAGATGCTACAGGAAACCAAAATTGCTAACAAGGAAATGGAATCACAATTAAATCAGACAAAACAGCAGTTATCAAAACAAATAACAGAGGAGTGCCAAGTAGTTCAATTAAGAAGTGAAAAAACGTTAAATACTCCAACTCAAAGCAGCAGAAAGCCAAGAAAAGAACAGCTGACAGAGGATGAACAACCTGTTACCCAAAATCCCTCTGAGGACAGTAAGAGCCTAGAGAGGAATATGTCTAGCGATCAAACGCCAGAAACAGGTGAAAAATTGCTTTCCTTAGCTTTCTTGGTTGCTTCTGTGTTGTCCACCAATGTCTTTCCACTCCTCAACTGTATAGCTTTACACTCCTCTTTTGGATTGCGAATGGTGTGGCTTGGTAATGAGTTTGATGGTCTCTCAGTAGCAATTTGCTTGGAAAGCTGTCCAATCTGCCTCTCCATATTCTTCACAGATGCTTCCTGGTTCTTTGTTGTCATCTCTTGGTGCTTCATCATTTCTCCATTAAGAGCTCCAAGTTGGTGATCCTCTGAGATTCTTGTGAGATTGGTTGATTGTGAGGTGCTGAGGGTTGATGGTAAGTGTTTTGGTTGATGGTTTGGTTATTGGATGGATGATGGTTAGAGTTGGGGTAAGTGTTTTGTGGTTTTCTGTATGTATTTTGGTTATTGTATTGCTGGTTATTGTGGTTTGTGTTTTTCCAACTATTTTGGTTTGAATTCCTCTGCCATGGCTGTTGAGTCTGAGTGTGATTGTCTCCCCATTTGAGGTTGGGATGATTCTTCCATGAGGGGTTGTAAGTATCACCATAAACTTTATTTGATCCAGAATTTTGGTTGTGCATATACTGGATTTGTTCCTGCTGTTGGTCCTCTTGAGTTTCTTCATTTGTCTCCCATGTGGTTGATGGTTGACTTGTGTTGACTGCTGCAACTTGAAGGCTATCAATCCTCTTGTCCATTTGCTCAAATTGTTGTTGAATTTGCTGCTGCATCATTTTGTTTTGAGCTAAGATTGAGTCCACTTCTTCCAACTCCATCACTCCTTTCCTTTGTGATGGTTCGTTGCCTTTGGTGAGCAAAGAAATACTGGTTGTTAGCCACCATGTCAATGAGATTTTGGGCCTCCTCTGCAGTGTTCATGAGTTGCACAGAGCCTCCTGCTGAATGATCCAAAGCCTCTTGAGATTTCAATGTCAAGCCTTCATAAAAATTCTGTAATCTGTCCCATTCATTGAACATTTTCAGGAGGGCATTTCCTGATTAGAGCTTTGTATCGTTCCCATGCCTTATACAAAGGTTCAGCATCCAATTGTGTGAATGTTTGTACTTCAGTCTTCAATCTAATAACCCTCTGAGGCAGATAGAATTTGGCAAGGAACTTGCTCACTAGGTCATCCCAGTTGTTGATGCTGTCTCTTAGGAATGACTCTAACCATTGAGTGGCCTTATCTCTGAGAGAAAATGAAATAACAGCAGCTTGTAGATGTCAGGATGCACACCATTGGTCTTAACAGTATCACAAATCCTCAGGAAAGTGGATAAGTGTTGGTTTGGATCTTCAAGTGGCCCTTGATGAGAGGAACTTTTGCGTGGTCTAGAAATTTGTGGATAAATCCTCGTTGCAAGTATAGTTTCTAGACCTTCAAAAGTTCTTTCATACAAACGTTTTGGTTGTCACAAGTAACAAACCCCTTTGAAATTGATAACCGAGTATTCAAACCTCGGGTCGTCTTCTCAAGGAATTGCAGGGAGGTATGTTCTTATTATTGGTTATGAGTTTGTAAATTGGGGGGTTTTTAATGCATAAGATAAAAAGCAAGAATAGTAAATGGCAAGAAAGTAATATTGTATTAAATTAAATAAATAATAAAACTCTTGGCAAGGTATAAGAACTGGAAGTCCTATCCTGGTTATCCTTATCAATTGTAATGAGAATTGGATTCTTCTCCCACTTTGTTAACCTCTAACTATGAAGATAAGTTAAGTGGATGAATTAATTCTGGTTCCTCATGTCCTAGTCTTTCCTTGGGAAATGCTAGAGTTATTGGAACTTGAATTAATGAAATGAAGAAATTTAATTTTCAATCAACAATGAGTTTGATAACTCAAGTGTCTCCAATGACTCAACCAAAGCCAAAAGGGAAAAAAGTCTACTTGAATGAAAATAATTTGGATAAACAAAGAGCATTAATAAATTAAAGAGAGCAATCATAAGTCTGAAATACCTCAAGATATATTAAATAGAAAATCAATCTAAATATAGAGAGTCATAAACAAAATTTAGAAAATAAATAAAAAGAACATTGAACCTCGGAAGAAGTTGAAATAATAAAGTTGAAATAATAATACATCCTAATTCCTTTAAGAGGAATCCTAATCCTAAATCCTAAGAGAGACGAGAGAACCTCTCCCTCTAAAAACTACATCTACTCCTAAAATTGTGAATGTGAAAGCCTCCCCATGAATGGATGCATTCCCCCCACTTATAGCCTCTAATCTATGTTTTCTGGGCCGCAAACTGGGTCAAAAACAGTCCAGAATTCGCTGGTTTCGAATTTTGCCACGCTAGTTTTTCGTCACTGCGACGCGGCCGCATGGATCACTCAGTCGCGTCACCTAGCGTCAGAGAAACTATATCATATTATATATCAAATCGAAGCCCCGAATGTTAGCTTTCCAACACAACTGGAACTGCGTCGTTTGGACCTCTGTAGCTAAAGTTATAGCCGTTTGAGTGCGAAGAGGTCAGGCTGGACATAGCAATTTCTCCAACTTATTGTATTCCTTCCACTTTTGCATGCTTCCTTTCCATCCTCTGAGCCATTCCTGCCCTATAATCTCTGAAAACACTTAACACACATATCAAGGCATCTAATGGTAATAAGAGAGGATTAATATTAGCAAATATAAGTCCAAAGAAACATGTTTTCAATCAAAGCACATAATTAGGAAGGCAAATGTAAAACCATGCAAATAGTATGAATAAGTGGGTAAAGAGTAGATAAAAACCACTCAATTGAGCACAAGATAAACCATGAAATAGTGGTTTATCAACCTCCCCACACTTAAACAATAGCATGTCCTCATGCTAAGCTCAAGAGAAGCTATAAAGATGAAGAGGAGTAGTAGAATGTATGAAATGCAACCTATCTATATGAATGCAACTACATGCAAAATGATTCTACCTACTTGGTTAAGAGTAAATAAATCTTTCAAGAGGAAATCTGAATTGGATTTCACTAATTCAAATCATGACAATGAAGTACAAATAGACTTGCAAGAAGAAAATAGCTCATGAAAGCAGGGAACAAGGGATTGAGCATCGAACCCTCACTGGTAGTGTATACACTCTAATCACTCAAATGTTTTTAGGTTCGATTCTCTCAATTCTCTACTAACCTTACTTTCTAAGGCTTGCTCTTCATCTAACAATCAACATAAATTTAATGCACAAATACACAAATCAAGAGGTCTTTTAAGGGTTGTAATGGGGTTAGGGTCAAGGTAGGATTGTATTTGGTCAAGTGGACTAAAATCTGAATCCTTAATTAACTTAAACTTTTCCCACCTAACTTAAACAATCCATGTAATCATAATACAACATCTAACCATCCATTAACCATGTTTTTCACATATTCACGCATTCTAATTTCAAGTACAACTCATATGCATTGCTTTCACCACTTACTTTGGGGCATTTTGTCCCCTTTTATTAATTGCTCTTTTTCTTTTCTTTTTCTCTCTCTTTTTCTTCTTCTTTTTTTTCTCTTTATATATATATATATATATATATATATATATATATATATATATATATATATATATTTTGTTTTTCTCAATGCATATGATTAATTTATTGAATGCATGAACATGTCCTATTTCTTTCACATTTTCATAAAGATATATAACACCCAATTCTTAAACCAAACATTTTCAAACCCACTTTTCTCCACACTTAATTCATGAGCACTCTCACTAGTCTAAGCTAACCAAGGATTCAAATTAAGGACATTATTGTTTTCCGCTTAGAGTTAGTGATGAGCTAAAATAAAGAATAAAAAGGGGTAAAATAGGCTCAAATTGGTTTGCAAAGAATAATGAAAGGTAAGGCCATATGGGTATGTAAGCTCAGTGAAACAAAGGCCTCAATCATATAAGTGCATGCATACATCAAACCATGGAAATATAGAATTAAGCAAGACAAAGATCACAATTTTTGAGAGAAAAATACACACTAAAACAAAATTTTGGTTGATAAAATGCAACCAATTCAAATAGGCTCAAAAATCTCACAGGTTTTGTGTGTTCGAGTTCTAAACCATGTTCCAGTATAATATTTCTTCAAACAAGTGTAACATTAAATTTTATTCAAATTAGTGAAATTCTCTAAAAGGTTTCTTGAAAAAGAAAATATTACTTCAACCAAGTGGTAAAATATGCAAGAAAATCAAATAATCATACATTCAAACATACAAATGCAACAATTAACAAGGAAAATAAAATATTGGTGTTTGAGAAGAAAATACTAACCCATGTAGATCGGTATCGACCTCCCCACACTTAAAGATTGCACCGTCCTCGGTGCATGCTGAGATGTGCAGGTGGACGGGTTGTTTCAACTGTTGCTTTTCTTTAAGGATTGTGCAGATTGACTTGTTTGTCTCCCTTTTAGAAGTTTCTCCTTTTTGCCGTCTTTGGTGGCCAGCCTGAAAGAAGAGGAAAAGAAGAACAGTAACCCAGAAATAAAGATAAGAAACAATTTAAAACATGGGTTGGTTAATTCCAAAGAATGAGGGTCTCAATTACATGGTAGCTACAACATGCAAGTGAGAAAACAATAGAAGCACATGGCATACCAGTGGTGCGAAAATTTGCAACAATGGAGAAGAGAATGGGGAAGGAGAGATAATATAAATTCATGTCAATGCAAGAGTAATATAGATATAAAAGATTGGCATTGATTTAAATAATATTACTCAATAAGAATGAAACAAGTCACTAAGCACCAAGAAAATACCAGAAAAGATGTAACAGTTGAATAAGAACAATTGAACACCAATAATAATTTTATAAAAATATGCAATGAATGAAAGCATGCAAATAAATTAAATAAAATAGAATGGAAGTGAGAGAAAATAAGAAAGGAAGAAGAAAGAAATAAGAAAAGATAGGAAAAATAAGGATTAGAGAAGAAAAGATAAGAAATTTGGCTGATCTGGATATTCTGTGCGCCGCTTGTGATGCGGACGCGTGAGTGATGCGGTCACGTGGTGCGCGATAAGGTCAGATGATGCGGACGCGTGGGTCACGCGATCGCGTGACCTTATTTGTGCGATTGGCGCGAGTGCAGCCTCGCGGTCGCGCAACTCTCTGTTCAAAATTCTTTTGCCAAAAATTTGGGTGACGCGATCGCGTAGGTGACGCGATCGCGTGGATGGCCTTATCTTCAATATGACGCGGACGCGTGGGGCACGTGTTCGCGTGGGAGGCTTGGGCTTCCAGCACGAGTCCAGCCCAACTCCAGCATAACTTTCGGCCAAGCACCCTTTTTACGTCGATTTTCAGGGCACGCGGCCGCGTGGGGGACGCGGTCGCATGGGTTGATTTGTGCCACTGGCACGCCTCCAGCCACGCTCCAGCGTGACTCTCTGTTCATATTAATATTGTCTCCCATCTCCTTGCGACGCGGACGCGTCGCTGATGCGGTCGCGTCGGGTGCTCGCTTTTTTTTTTTTTGTAATCTGAAAAATGCAGAATGCAGTATTAATATGAATGTGATGCAAAACTCCAGGTTCAATATAACAAAATAAAATAAAATTCAAAAACAAATAAAACTAAATAAAAATGAAAAAGGACGATCATACCATGGTGGGTTGTCTCCCACCTAGCACTTTTAGTTAAAGTCCTTAAGTTGGACATTTGATGAGCTTCCTGTTATGGTGGCTTATGCTTGAACTCATCCAGGAATCTCCACCAGTGTTTGTGATTCCAGTAACCTCCGGGGTCCCAAACTAGGCATGTAAAACCCTTGAGCAGCTTCAAAAAGATTCTTAGGCTCCTGGGGTGTTGGATGTCAGAACAGATTCCAGGATCCCAAACCTTGCTTTTACACCCATTTTTGTCGGGATCTGTATTTTTCCAGCCGAGTGATAAGTAATTTGAATTCTCACTGCAGCTACCAAACAGCTTCCTAGACCCATTCAATTGAGCTATACACCAACCTTTGCGTTTAAACTTAAAGCTTCCAACCATAATGAACCTTGCAGGATAATTCTTACCAATAACCATCTTCCTCTTACTCTTAATGTTACAAAGAGCTCTAAGTTGACCATCCGTCTCCAGTAGCCCATATTCAAGTGGAATTAGAAAACTAAGGGATATGAATTTTACCCACTTGAATGTTGTGAAGGATGATGGCAACTTAGGGGGAGGTATTTTTAATGAAATTGCAAGCTCCACTCCCTTGTGCTCTTCTCTGATAATTACCACCTCTTTGCAAGCTTCTTCAATTTCAACCTCTTCCTCTTGGTAGCTTTCTTCCAATTCAATCTTCTCTTCATAGCTTTCCAAGGGCATGGGAGGTTATGCTTCCTCTTCTTGAATCTCCATCTCTTGATCGACCTCTTCCAAGTCTTCAACTGTGATATGCCTTGGAGGTTGTACACCCTCCTCAGCATCAATTTCAACCGTCTTGGAAGGAGGCTCTATGACTGGACTTTCCCATGGAGGTTCTACATCTCCTAAGTCTTCAACCAACTCTTCTTCTTGAATGATGACAGCTTCTTCTACTTGTTCTAGTATGAATTCATGCTCTGTCTTGTCCACTGGAGCCTCTAGTATCTCCTTCATGCTACGCCCTTCATGAAATTGTCCACATGGGGCTGTGGTTGACCCTTGTATATTTGAGTGTCTAGAAGCCCATTGAATTAATACTTGCTCCAGTTGTTGAATGGTTTTTTTAAATTTATTTACTGTTTCCCTTAGGCGAACCTCTGCTTCTCGGGTTGCCGGACTTGGACATGATACAAAAGAAAGTGGTGGTGGTTAGGAGTGATTGGATTAGAATTGGGGTGGTTCTATATATGGTTCATATGGCTCGTAAGGTGGTTGGTATGGTGGTTGAGGGTTAGGGTCATATGAAGGTGAATGGTGGTAGTTGGCTTGTGAGTGTGGTATTTCAAAGTTGTGTTGAGGAAAGGGTTCATAGGCATATGGTGGTGGTTGTTGATAGTCCATTGGAGGTGGTTGTTGCCATGAGGGTTGATCAAATCCTTGTGGCTCCTCCTATCTTTGATTGTTCCAACCTTGATGCTTGTTCTCATTGTAATTTCTTCTTCCTGCAACATAATTGTAACCAGACTCATAGCCAAAGGGGTGAGAGTTCATAGTAGCAAATAAAAAAAATTAAAACAAAAAAATAAAAATAAATTTAAATTAAAAGGTTATTTAAATTTTGAATTTGAAAATTAAAATTTGAAATTTGAATTTTAAAGTTTTGAAATTTGAATTTTGAATTTTGAAAATTTTTGAATTTAAATTTTGAAAAAAATTTTTAAATTTAAATTTTGAAATTTGTCTTTTGAAATAAGATAAGATAAAATAAAAATTTTAAAATAAAAATCAATAACCTCTTAATTTACGAAAAAGTAAAAAAAAATAAAAATAAAAATAAAAACAAATCAAAAAGCAAATATTTACAATAACCAATAATAAGGCACACATTTGCAATTTCCCGGCAACGGAGCCATTTTGAAAAACTGAAGATTGATGGTTTAGAGGTTATGGAAACTCTCGTTGTAAGTATAGTTACTAAACCAAGCAATCAACCTTTCTTACAAAAGTTTTGGTTGTCACAAGTAACAAACCCCTTTGAAATTGATAACCGAGTATTCAAACCTCGGGTCGTCTTCTCCAGAAATTGCAGGGAGGTATGTTCTTATTATTGGTTATGAGTTTGTAAATTGGGGGGGTTTTTAATGTATAAGATAAAAAGCAAGAATAGTAAATGACAAGAAAGTAATATTGTATTAAATTAAATAAATAATAAAACTCTTGGCAAGGTATAAGAACTCGAAGTCCTATCCTGGTTATCCTTATCAATTGTAATGAGAATTGGATTCTTCTCCCACTTTGTTAACCTCTAACTATGAAGATAAGTTAAGTGGATGAATTAATTCTGGTTCCTCAGGTCCTAGTCTTTCCTTGGGAAAGGCTAGAGTTATTGGAACTTGAATTAATGAAATGAAGAAATTTAATTTTCAATCAACAATGAGTTTGATAACTCAAGTGTCTCCAATGACTCAACCAAAGCCAAAAGGAAAAAAAGTCTACTTGAATGAAAATAATTTGGATAAACAAAGAGCATTAATAAATTAAAGAGAGCAATCATAAGTCTGAAATACCTCAAGATATATTAAATAGAAAATCAACCTAAACATAGAGAATCATAAACAAAATTTAGAAAAGAAATAAAAGGAACATTGAACCTGGGAAGAAGTTGAAATAATAAAGTTGAAATAATAATACATCCTAATTTCTTTAAGAGGAATCCTAATCCTAAATCCTAAGAGAGAGGAGAGAACCTCTCCCTCTAAAAACTACATCTACTCCTAAAATTGTGAATGTGAAAGCCTCCCCATGAATGAATGAATTTCTCCCACTTTATAGTCTCTAATATGTTTTTATGGGCCGCAAACTGGGTCAAAAACAGTCCAGAATTCGCTGGTTTCGAATTTTGCCACGCCGGTTTTTCGTCACTGCGACGTGGCTGCATGGATCACGCGGTCGCGTCGCCTAGCATCAGGGAAACTATATCATATTATATATCAAATCGAAGCCCCGGACGTTAGCTTTCCAACACAACTGGAACCGCATCGTTTGGACCTCTGTAGCTAAAGTTATAGCTGTTTGAGTGCGAAGAGGTCAGGCTGAACAGCTTAGCAATTTCTCTAACTTATTGTATTCCTTCCACTTTTGCATGCTTCCTTTCCATCCTCTGAGCCATTCCTGCCCTATAATCTCTGAAAATACTTAACACACATATCAAGGCATCTAATGGTAATAAGAGAGGATTAATATTAGCAAATATAAGTCCAAAGAAACATGTTTTCAATCAAAGCACATAATTAGGAAGGCAAATGTAAAACCATGCAAATAGTATGAATAAGTGGGTAAAGAGTAGATAAAAACCACTCAATTGAGCACAAGATAAACCATGAAATAGTGGTTTATCAGCCCTCCTCTATATGAGCAGTTGTTTTGAACCAAGGTGATGAGTTGTGGCTTCAATTCAAAATTGTTTGCATTAACATTTGGAGTAAGGATGCTACTCCCACAATGTCTAGGATTTGCAAATGTATAGAAAGCCAAAACTCTTCTCTGAGGTGGGTTGTTGTTGTTGTTGGCTACTCCTTCTGGTGGATTTAGTGGATTTGTTAAGTGTTCCTCCATGTCCTGGAATTCTTCTTCTGAATCCTCTTCTCCAATAATGCCTTTCCCTCTTTATGCTCTTCTTAATCTCCTGAGGGTTCTTTCGTCTTGTTCACAAAAAGTGGGTATAACTCTCCTTGTACCTGACATACAACCAAAACAAAGAGAATCACACAAAACCCAAAAAAATAGTATCACTTCAATCCATTGCTAGAGTGAAATTTTGGTTAGCTTAGGCAAAAATTCGAATAGTTAGTGTGTTAGTCAAAAATTAAAGAAATAGAAAAGAAAAAGTACTTGATCTAGACCTCCACTTCACTTAATCATTGTCAATCTAATCAATCCCCGGCAACGGCGCCAAAAATTTGATGTGTGGAAAACGATCCAACACAAAACTCACCGGTAAGTGTACCGGGTCGCATCAAGTAATAATAACTCACGTGAGTGAGGTCGATCCCATAGGGATTGAAGGATTGAGCAATTTTAGTTTAGTGGTTGATTTAGTCAAGCGAACAAGAGTTGATTTGAGTGATTTGTATCCAACAGAAGCTAAATTGCATGAAATTTAAAGGGAGAGAGATAATTGCAGTAAATTAAAGAGAACAGAAGTGGGTATAACTCTCCTTGTACCTGACATACAACCAAAACAAAGAGAATCACACAAAACCCAAAAAAATAGTATCACTTCAATCCATTGCTAGAGTGAAATTTTGGTTAGCTTAGGCAAAAATTCAAATAGTTAGTGTGTTAGTCAAAAAGTAAAGAAATAGAAAAGAAAAAGTGCTTGATCTAGACCTCCACTTCACTTAATCATTGTCAATCTAATCAATCCCCGGCAACGGCGCCAAAAACTTGATGTGTGGAAAACAATCCAACATAAAACTCACCGGCAAGTGTACCGGGTCGCATCAAGTAATAATAACTCACGTGAGTGAGGTCGATCCCACAGGGATTGAAGGATTGAGCAATTTTAGTTTAGTGGTTGATTTAGTCAAGTGAACAAGAGTTGATTTGAGTGATTTGTATCCAATAGAAGCTAAATTGCATGAAATTTAAAGGGAGAGGGATAATTGCAATAAATTAAAGAGAACAGAAAGTAACAGTGCTGAATCTTAAAGAGCAAGTAATGTAAATTGCAGAAACTTAAATTGCAAGAAATGTAAATGACTGAAGCTTAAAGTGCAAGAAATGTAAATTGCTTGAATTATAAAAGGAATTGGGAATTAGGATTGCAGAAATTAAACAGGAGAAAAGTAAATTGCAATAATCAGGAAAGTAAAAGATGAATTTACTTGAAGTAGATCTCAAACAGAAAATGTAAATTTGCTTGATGAAGCATTCAACAAAAGAATTAAAAGGAAATTTCAGATCTCAGGGGTCAAGAGACTAGAAAACCAAGTCTAGATCTCACTACCTTCCTTGATCCAATTCAGAAATCAATTGCAAGAGAATTTTAAAATCAAACAGTAGAAGAAACATAATTAAATCTCGAATCCTTCAATGGTGCAGTGAAAGAAACAAAGAGAGATCTCAACGTGAGATTGAGACAGAATTTCCTCAATTCTCATAACCCAAGACTCAAGCAAGAATTGTAGTAAAGAAAACGAGAAAACCAAAGAGGAAGAGAATGGATCCAAGTTACAGTAAGAAAAAATCCTCTAAGAGGTACAAATTCAAAAGTAAAAGTTGACGTCCTCTCCTAAATCAAACTAACTTCTATTTATACACTTTTTTCTAATGGTCTTGGAGCCTTGAGTTTAGGCCTTGGCCTTGATGGCATTGGATTGAAGATAGCCTTGGTTGGTTGCTCTTGGACTTGAGAGAAAAACCCTTTTGCAATTTGGATTATGAGCCTTTAAGTTTGAGTTGAAGTTTGAGGCAAACTTCAACTCAAACGTTGGTTTTCTGAAATTATGCAGAGAGGTCTTCTATCTGTCATTCACGTTTGAGTTCAAGTTTGGTGTCAAACTTGAACTCAAATGTGTTCCTTCCAAGATTACATTTGGTGCCAATGTTTGCCTCCAAGTTTGAGGCAAACTTGGTCGCAAACGTTGGCCCCCCTGGTGCACGTTATATATGCCAACGTTTGCCTCCAAGTTTGAGGCAAACTTGGACACAAACGTGGCCTCCTCTGATGCATATACTATGCCAATGTTTGCCTCCAAGTTTGAGGCAAACTTGGTCGCAAACGTTGGCCTCCCCTGGTGCATGTTATATGCCAACGTTTGCCTCCAAGTTTGAGGCAAACTTGGTCGCAAACGTTGGCCTCCCCTGGGACTTGATATATGCCAACGTTTGCCTCCAAGTTTGAGGCAAACTTGGACGCAAACGTGGCCTCCCCTGAGACATGTTATATGCCAACGTTTGCCTCCAAGTTTGAGGCAAACTTGGACGCAAACGTGGCCTCCTTCAGGGCTACAAATTACTCCAACGTTTACCTCCAAGTTTGAGGCAAACTTGGATGCAAATGTTGGCTTCCTCCAAGGTTAGTTTTCAACTCTTTCCAGGGTGGTTTTGCTGCCTTCTGTTATCCCCTTTCTTCAACCTTCCTCCAGCACTTTTGATCACCTGTCATCAATCAAAAAATGCATCAAAGCTATGCTAAAATCATGGGACTTATTGTCATCCTTGACATATAACTGATGCCAGGGCATTATGGCCTATTTTTCTATGCTTTGTCAGCAGATTTTAATTCAGTTTTCATACAATTTCTGTTGATAAAGGAGCAAAAGCATGAAAAATCTCTACATGAAATAAAATCTCAAGCATAGGTGAATTTTAGCTAATATACAGGGTAAATATGATGAAATAGTTCACACTAAGTGAAGTTTTGATTTTGGGCATTATTAGCACACTTGGTATACTAAAGTTTATCTTGTATGTTGCTTTGATACACTTTGTTTGTTTGATTTCAGACCAAAAGAAGCAGAGAAGAGCCACGTTAGTGGCTACGTTAGCGCCACTAACGTGGCCATTAAAGTGGAAGGAAGGAAAGCTTGGAAAGTTAGTGAGAATGTTAATGCCACTAACATTAGCGAAGGGCAAGAAGACCCACGTTAGCGACCCCCGTTAGCTCCACTAACGTGGAAGAAAAGAGAAGCCCCAACATTAGTGAGAAAGTTGATGGCATTAACTTTGAAGAAGGAGCAGCATTATTGGCAAAAGTGAGTGCCAATAACGCTAGCGAAGCAAAAGATGACCCACGTTAGCTTCCACGTTAGTTACATTAACGTGGGAACTAACGTGGAATGAAAGGTAAACGCCAACGTTAGTGAAAAAAGTGAGTGCCACGTTAGTTACACTAACATGGACATTAACGTGGGCAAAAATCTCAACTGGCAGCCTGACCATGCCTTTTTCAAACAAGAATAACTTGAGCCACAAAGCTCCAAATGAGGTGATTTCAGTGGCATTGGAAAGTAGGATTCCAGAGCTTTCCAAGGATATATGGCACTACATGGTGGACACTAAATTTAAGGGAGAAAACCTGCCCCGAAAGTGCAAAGATGAACATGGTATCAACTTGTAGTAAGGCCAGCTGACCTTTTCACCTTCCAAGAAATGTAACTCGAGTTGTAGAGCTCCAAATGATGCGCTTCCAAAGGCGTTAGAAAGTAGACATCCAGGGATTTCCATCAATATATAATAGTATGGGGTGGACATTAAGTTTGAACTTCAGAACCTGGCAATATTCATCCCCTGATCGCTAACGTTATTGTGACTCACTTTTTTCAGTAACGCCAGCGACTATGCCAGCGACCCTGTCACCTTCAAAAGAGCATAACTTGAGTTACAGAGGTCTAATTGAGGTAATTCCAGTTGCGTTAGAAAGCTGACATTCTGAGCTTTCCAACGATATATAATACTCTATAGTGGGCATGAAATTGGAGCACAAACCAGAGGCATCTTTTAAGCCCCAAAAACACCAACTGGGTAGCAAGTGTGACGTTAGCCACACTAACTTCAGCACTTACGCCACACTTGTAGCGTTAGTGTGGCTAACGGAAGCAATAAAGCCAAGTCACCCTGGACCTCAATTTGATTTACTTCTCTCTCAAGTCCACTTCAAAGCTCAAGCAAGCAAGCCCATAATTGTCAACCAATCAAGGCCACAAGAAGCATCTAGAATAGTTAATTTTCATTTCATTATAATTTGCTTTTAATTTCATTTCATTTTGTAATTTAGGAGAGCCTATATAAAGGCCTTAGTTTTTACATTGAAGACATTCTGGAATGGGGGATTGAAGAGGGGTCTTCGGACTCCCTCCCCTCACACAATTTTCCTTCTCTTTCTTTTCTTTGTAATTTCCATTTATGAACTTTGAAGTTTTATTTTCAGTTTTAACCTTTATCTTTATTGTTCTGCACTTGCTTTCTTTTCTATTTTGGTAGAGCAATGATCAATTAACTCTTTTCATTGGGTTAGAGAGCTCTATTGTGATTCAATAGATCAATTATAGTTCTTATTCTTCTTCTTCTTTCTTTTCTCTTGATTTTACTAGAGAGCTTTCGATCTTCATCCAATTGGGTAATTGTCTCGGAAGAGAAATTGTTCATACTTGGATTTCCTCTGAACCTTGGAAGAGGAATGAGGAAATCATGCTAGAATTACTTTCTCACATTGGATTAGGTTTGGGGTTGGATGGATATTGTGACATTTAATCCTACCAATACTTTGATCTATGAATGTTTGTGGTATAATCAGTGACCAAACTTCATCTCTTCCCATGAGCAATTAAATCAAGGAATTGGGAAATTGTTCAAGCTTAGAGAGATTGGATTGCCAAGGAATTGGGATCCAATCACTTAAGATTGCCAAGGAGATCAATGAGTGCATTGATTGAGGAAGAGATGAGAATGAACTTGATCCGAAGGATTGCAATATCTCTTGATCCCAATGTTCATTTTATTTTTAGTTCTTACATTTACTTTTCTTGCCATTTTACTTTTCTGCACCTTATTGCTTTCTTTACTTTTATGCCATTTACATTTCCTTGTTACTTATCACTCCAATATGATTCGACTAACTAGAATAATCAATTAACCATTGATTTCTTAATCAGTTAATCTCTGTGGAATTCGACCTCACTCTATTGTGAGTTATTACTTGACGACAATTCGGTATACTTGCCGAAGGGGAATTTGTTGAGAGACAAGTTTTCCGTGCATCAATAACCAATTATAGCACAGAACCTCATGAAAATGCATCAATTTATTCATGGTTGATTGAATCTAAACACATATGAATTTCTACCCAAATGGCTTACTTGTAACTCAAGAAAGTGTATAAAAACTAATAAAAAACAAGGAAAAAGACTAGTGAAACTAGGCTAAGATGCCTTGGCATCACAAGCTCTCTAAGAGCTCACTGTCAAGCTATTGACCTTAAAGAAGCGCTTGTTGGGAGGCAACCCAATGTTATTTAATTATATTTATTTGTTTTCCATTGTTATTTTATGTTTTCTTTAGGTTGATGATCATGTGAAGTCACAAAAACAACAAAAAAATCAAAATTAGAATGAAAAACAGCATTAAAAATAGCACACCCTTGAGGACATACTTACTGGTGTTTAAACGCCAGTAAGGATAGTAGAATGGGCGTTTAACGCCCAGCCTGGCAGCATTCTGGGCGTTAAACACCAGAATGGATAGCACTCTGGGCGTTTAACGCTAGAAAGGGCAGTCTGCCACTGGCTGGCATTAAACGCCAGAAATGGGCATCTGGCTGGTGTTTAACGCCAGAAATGGGCAGCAGAGTGGCGTTTAACGCCAGGAAAGGTAGCAGGGCTGGCGGTTAACGCCAGGAAAGGTAGCAGAGCTGGTGTTAAACGCCAGAATTGGCACAGAGTGGGCGTTTGAATGCCAAAATGGTGTAGGGAGTCAAATTCCTTGACACCTCAGGATCTGTGGATTCCACAGGATCCCCACCTACCCCACCTCTTCTTCTCTCCTCTTCACACCTTTCCATAACACTCTTCCCCATACACCCTTGCAATCACCTCAATACCTCTTCCCCAAACACCATTCACCTATTAAATCTTACCCTCTTCTACATACTCTCTTCACCACTCACATCCATCCATCATTAAACCCCACCTAC
This sequence comes from Arachis hypogaea, assembly GCF_003086295.3. Classification (NCBI taxonomy): domain Eukaryota; kingdom Viridiplantae; phylum Streptophyta; class Magnoliopsida; order Fabales; family Fabaceae; genus Arachis; species Arachis hypogaea. Next base: position 95,863,546 of record NC_092050.1, on the reverse strand, counting down.
ATCACCATTCAAATTCAAAACATTTCCCTTCCAAACCCTCCCCTTCATGACCGAACCCTCCTCTCTCTTACCCTATAAATACCCCTCCTCACTACCTTCAATTTCACACAACATACACACTACTACCCCCCTTGGCCGAACCCTTCACTACCCTCCATCTCCTCCATTTCTTCTTCTTCTACTCCTTTCTTTCTTCTTTTGTTCGAGGACGAGCAACCATTCTATGTTTGGTGTGGGAAAATCTAAAGCTTTTTGTTTTCCATAACCACTAATGGAACCAAAGGCCGAAGAAACCTCTAGAAAGAGGAAAAGGGAAGGCAATTGCTTCCACGTCCGAGTCATGGGAGATGGAGAGATTCATCTCAAAGGTCCATCAAGACCACTTCTATGAAATTGTGGCCAAGAAAAAGGTGATCCCCGAGGTCCCCTTTAAGCTCAAAAAGAGTGAATATCCGAAGATCCGACATGAAGTTCGAAGAAGAGGTTGGGAAACTCTCACCAACCCCATTCAACAAGTCGGGATCTTAATGGTTCAAGAGTTCTATGCTAATGCATGGATCACTAAGAACCATGATCAAAGTGTGAACCCGAACCCAAAGAATTAGCTCACAATGGTTCGGGGGAATTACTTGGATTTCAGTCCAGAAAATGTGAGGTTGGCACTCAACTTGCCTGTGATGCAAGGAGATCCTCACCATTTCACTAGAAGGGTCAACTTTGATCAAAGGTTGGACCAAATCCTTAGGGACATTTGTGTGAAAGCGATCAATAGAAGAGAGATTCAAGAGGCAAGCCGGTTCAACTAAGAAGGCTTGACCTCAAACCCGTGGCTAGAGGATGGCTAGAGTTCATCCAACACTCTATCATTCCTACTAGAAACCGGTCTGAAGTTACAATAGACCGGGCTATCATGATCCATAGTATCATGAATGGAGAGGAAGTAGAAGTTCATGAGATCATATCCCTAGAACTCTATAAAGTGGCGGATAAGCCCTTTACTTTGGCAAGGTTAGCTTTCCCTCATCTCATTTGTCACCTATGCAATTCAGCTGGAATTGTCATAGAGGAAGACATCCTCATTGAAGAGGATAAGGATGGAGCAAACAAGAGAGCCCACTCATGGACCTCAATAAGAGCATGAGGAAATTCCTCATCATGAAATCCCTAAGATGCCTCAAGGGATGCATTTTCCTCTATAAAACTATTGGGAGCAAATCAACACCTCCTTAGGAGAATTGAGTTTCAACATGGGACAACTAAGGATGGAGCACCAAGAGCATTCCATCCTCCTCCATGAAATTAGAGAAGACCAAAGAGCCATGAGGGAGGAGCAACAAAGGCAAGGAAGAGACATAGAGGAGCTCAAGCACTCCATAAAGATCTTCAAGAGGAAGAACTAGCCGCCATCACTAAGGTGGACCCGTTCTTTAATTTCCTTGTTCTTATTTTTTCTGTTTTTTGTTTTGTGTTTTGTCTATGTTTGTGTCTTTATTACATGATCATTAGTATTTAGTATCTATGTCTTAAAGCTATGAATGTCCTATGAATCCATCACCTTTCTTAAATAAAAAATGTTTTTAATTGCAAAAGAACAAGAAATGCATGGTTTCAAATTTTATCTTGAAATTAGTTTAATTATTTTGATATGGTGGCAATACCTTTTGTTTTCTGAATGAATGCTTGAATAGTGCATATTTTTGAATTTGTTGTTTATGAATGTTAAAATTATTGGCTCTTGAAAGAATAATGAAAAAGAGAAATGTTATTGATAATCTAAAAAATCATAAAATTGATTCTTGAAGCAAGAAAAAACAGTGAAAAGCTTGCGAAAAAAAAGAGAAAAAAAGAAAAAAATATGCGGAAAAAAGAAGGGAAGAAAAAGAAAAAGCAAGCAGAAAAAGCCAATAGCCCTTTAAACCAAAAGGCAAGGGTAAAAAGGATCAAAGGCTTTGAGCATTAATGGATAGGAGGGCCCTAAGCGGCTAAACCAAGCTGTCCCTAACCATGTGCTTGTGGCATGAAGGTGTCAAGTGAAAAGCTTGAGACAGAGCGGTTAAAGTCGTGGTCCAAAGAAAAAAGAGTGTGCTTAAGAGCTCTGGGCACCTCTAACTGGGGACTCTAGCAAAGCTAAGCCACAATCTGAAAAGGTTCACCCAGTTATGTGTCTGTGGCATTTATGTATCCGGTGGTAATACTGGAAAACAAAATGCTTAGGGTCACGGCCAAGACTCATAAATTAGCTGTGTTCAAGAATCAACAAACTGAACTAAGAGAATCAATAACACTATTTGAATTCTGAGTTCCTATGGATGCCAATCATTCTAAACTTCAAAGGATAAAGTGAGATGCCAAAACTGTTTAGAAGCAAAAAGGCTACAAGTCCCGCTCATCTAATTGAAGTTAATCTTCATTGATAAGTTTGGAATTCATTGTATATTCTCTTCTTTTTATCCTATTTTGTTTTTAGTTGCTTGGGAACAAGCAACAATTTAAATTTGGTGTTGTGATGAGCGGATAATTTATACCCTTTTTGGCATTATTTTTACATAGTTTTTAGTATGTTTTAGTTACTTTTTATTATATTTTTATTAGTTTTTATTCAAAAATCACTGATAAACTACTATTTTATGGTTTATCTTGTGCTCAATTGAGTGGTTTTTATCTACTCTTTACCCACTTATTCATACTATTTGCATGGTTTTACATTTACCTTCCTAATTATGTGCTTTGATTGAAAACATGCTTCTTTGGACTTATAATTGCTAATATTAATCCTCTCTCATTACCATTAGATGCCTTGATATGTGTGTTAAGTGTTTTCAGATATTATAAGGCAGGAATAGCTTGGAGGATGGGAAGAAAGCATGCAAAAGTGGAAGGAATGCAAGAAGTTGGAGAAATTGCTAAGCTGTCCAGCCTGACCTCTCTGCACTCAAATGGCTATAACTTTAGCTACAGAGGTAAAAACGACGGGGTTCCAGTTGCGTTGGAAAGCTAACGCCCGGGGCTTCGATTTGATATATAATATGCTATAGTTCTCCTGACGCTAGGCGTCGCGACCGCGTGATCCATGCGGCCGTGTCGCAATGACGGAAATCCAGCGTGGCAAAATTCGAAACCAGCGAATTCTGGACTGTTTCGGACCTAGTTTGCGGCCCAGAAAACACATATTAGAGGCTATAAAGTAGGGGAATGTATCCATTCATGAGGAGGCTCTCATAATTCAAAATTTTAGGAGTTGATGTAGTTTTTAGAGAGAGAGGTTCTCTCCTCTCTCTTAGGATTAGGATTTAGGATTTATCTTAGTTTTAGGAGTGACTCTCAATCCCAGGTTCAACGTTCTTTTACTTTATATTTATCTCTTATGTTGAGATACTTTAATGCTTATATTAGTTATGTTGCCTATTTGGCTTATGCTACATTCATGTTATGATTTTCTTAATTGATATTATTGAGGTATTTTAGATTTAAGATTGTTTTACTTTTAATTTAATTTAGATACTTCCCTTTTGGCTTTGGTTGACTTATTGGTAATGCTTAAGCTGTCAAATAAAGCAGTGGTTGAAATTGGGAGTTGCTCCAATAACTCTAGTCTTTCCATAGGAATTGACTAGGACCTGAGGATTAAGCTAATTAATCCACTTGATTTATCTTCATAGTTAGAGGTTAACAAAGTGGGATTAAACTCAATTCTCATCGCAATTGACAAGAATAGGACTTCCAGTTCTTATACCTTGCCAAGAGTTTTATTATTTATTTAATTTAATACAATATTACTTTCTTGCCATTTACTATTCTTGCTTTTTATCTTATACATTAAAACCCCCCAATTTACAAACTCATAACCAATAATAAGAACACCTCCCTGCAATTCCTTGAGAAGATGACCCGAGGTTTGAATACTCGGTTATCAATTTCAAAGGGGTTTGTTACTTGTGACAACCAAAACATTTGTACGAAGGGATTTCTGTCGGTTTAGAGACTATATCTACAACGCGGCTATTTTTATGACATTCTTTACTGGCAAAAATCCCTAACGTCAAAATGGCACCGTTGCCGGAGAATTGCAAACGTGTGCCTTATTATTGGTTATTGTAAATATTTTCTTTTACTTGTTTATTTGTTTTTATTTTTGTTTTTATTTTTGCTTTTTCATAAATTAAGAGGTTATTGATTTTTATTTAGTTATTACAAAATTTTTCAAAAAATTGTTCTTAGTGTTCATCTTGATCTTTGAGTTGTTCTTCACGTTCATCTTGACCTTCAAGCTGTTCTTAGTTGTTTTCTTCGTTTTGATATAAAAATTTGAAATTTAGTGTCATTTTATTGTTTTAAAATATTTTTAATTAATTTTTTTTGAAAAAAAAATTTTAGATTTTTATTTTTAAAATTTTTATCTTATCTTATCTTATTCCAAAAATCAAATTTCAAAATTCAAATTTAAAAATTTTCAAAATTTAAATTTAAAAATTTTCAAATTTCAAATTTTAAATTTCAAAATTTCAAATTTCAAAATTTCAAAATTTAATTTTCAAATTCAAAATTCAAATAACCTTTTAATTTAAATTTATTTTTATTTTCATTTTTAATTGCTACTATGAACTCTCACTCCTTTGGCTATGAGTCTGGTTACAATAATGTTGCAGGAAGAAGAAATTACAATGAGATCAGGCATCAAGGTTGGAACAATCAAAGATGGGAGGAGCCACAAGGATTTGATCAACCCTCATGGCAACAACCACCTCCAGTGGACTATCAACAACCACCACCATATGCCTATGGACCCTTTCCTCAACATGACTTTGGACCACCATACTCACAAGCCTCTTTCCACCATTCACCTCCATATGACCCTAGCCCTCAACCACCACACCAACCACCTTATGAGCCATATGAACTATATATAGAACCACCCTAATTCCAACCCAATTACTCACAAGAACCACCACTTCAATATTCACCATCTCCATATCCATCAATCCAAGAGCACTATGATCCTATTTATGAAAGCCGAGTGCATCAAGAGGCAAAGGATCATCTCAAGAAAACAGTGGATCGATGTCAGGCAACCATTCATCAATGGGCGCAAGTAATAATGAGTCAATTAGCTTCCCGACGCTCGGACACTCAAGGAACCCCCATGGTTTCATGTGGACAATCTAATGAAGAACGTAGCATGAAGGAGATACTAGAAACTCCAGTGAATAGTACGGAGCATGACTTTGTACTGGAACAAGTAGAGGAAGCCGAAATTATTGAAGAAGAAGAAGTGGTTGAAGACTTAGGAGATGCAGAACCTCCATAGGAAAGTCCAGTCATAGAGCCTCCTTCCAAGGCGGTTGAAATTGATGTTGAGGAGGGTGTACAACCTCCAAAGCATATCAGAGTTGAAGACTTGGAAGAGGTTGATCAAGAGATGGAGATTCAAGAAGAAGAAGCACAACCTCCCATGTCCTTGGAAAGCAATGAAGAGGAGATTGAATTGAAAGAGAGCTACCAAGAGGAAGAGGTTGAAATTGAAGAAGCTTGCAAAGAGGTGGTAGTTATCAGAAAAGAGCACAAGGGAGTGGAACTTGCAATTTCATTAAAAATACCTCCCCCTAAGTTGCCATCATCCTTCACAACATTCAAGTGGGTAAAATTCATATCCCATAGCTTTCTAATCCCACTTGAATATGGGCTACTGGAGACGGATGGTCAACTTAGAGCTCTTTGTAACATTAAGAGTAAGAGGAAGATGGTCAGTGGTAAGAATTATCCTGCAAGGTTCATTATGGTTGGAAGCTTTAAGTTTAAACGCAAAGGTTGGTGTAGAGCTCAATTGAATGGGTCTAGGAAGCTGTTTGGTAGCTGCAGTGAGAATTCAAATTACTTATCACCTGGCTGGAAAATGCAGATCGAGACAAAAACGGGTGTAAAAGTAAAGTTTGGGATCCTGGAATCTGTTCTGGCATTTGTCACCCCCGGGAGCCTAAGAATCTGTTTGAAGCTTCTTAAGGGCTTTACATGCTTAGTTTGGGACCCCGGAGGCTATTGGAAGTACAAACATTGGTGGGAATTCCTGGATTAGTACAAGCACAAGCCACTATAGCAGGAAGCTCATCAAATGTCCAACTTAAGGACTATAACTAAAAGTGCTAGGTGGGAGACAACCCACCATGGTATGATCGTTCATTTTGTAATTTTAATTTTATTTAGTTTTGTTTGTTTTTGAGATTTATTTTATTTTTTTGAACCTGGAATCATGCATAGCATTCACTTTAAGCACTGCATTTGCATCTGCATATTGCATAAAAAAAAAAGATTCGCTACGCGATGCGATCGCATCAGCGACGCGTCCGCGTCGCAAGGAGATGGGAGACAATATTAATATGAACAGAGAGTTACGCAGGAGCAGCGCTGGAGGCGTGCCAATGGCACAAATCACCCCACGCGACCGCATCACTGACGCGTCCGCGTCACCTGGGAATAATGGCCTCCCACGCGACCGCGTCACCCACGCGGCCGCGTGACCTGAAAATCGACGTCAACCGGGTGCATGGCCGAAAGTTGAGCTGGAGTTGGGCTGGACTCGTGCTGGAATCCCAAGCCTCACCATACGAACGCGTGCCCCACGCGTCCGCGTCATATCCCCATGATGGCCACTCACGCGATCGCGTCGACCACGCGATCGCGTCACCCAGAATTTTGGCAAAAAGAGTTTCGAACAAAGAGTTGTGCGACCGCGAGGCTGCACTCGCGCCACTAGCACAAATCAAGTCACGCGATCGCGTGCCCCACGTGTTCGCGTCACCTGACCTTATTGCGCACCATGCGACCGCGTCGCCAGCGTCGCACAACCTATCCAGATTAGTGCCAATTTTCCTATCTTTCCTCTTCTGATCCTAATTTCTTCCTTCTCTCTCCTTTCTCACTTTCTTTTTCTACTTCTCATTCTTTTTCACTTTCATTTTATTTTATTTAATTGCATACTCTCATTCATTGCATATTTTTATTTTTTCTAAATTTATTATTGGTGTTCAAATATTCTTATTCAACTGTTACATCTTTTCTAGTATTTTCTTGGTGCTTCATGACTTGTTTTATTCTGATTGGGTAATATTATCTAAATCAATGTTAATTTTTGTATTACTGATATTCCTGTGGCATTGACATGAATTTACATTGTCTTTCATTACCCACCTTTTTCGCCATTGTTGCAAATTTTGCACCACTGGTATGCCATGTGCTTCTATTGTTCTCTCACTTGCATGTTGTAGCTACCATGTAATTGAGACCCTCATTATTTGGCATCAACCAACCCATGTTTTATTTATTTTCCTATCTTTATTTCTGGGTTACTCTTCTTCCCTTTTCTTTCAGGATGGCCACCCGGAAGAGAACCGGAAGACGTTTACATGGGGAGACAGACAAGTCCATCTGCACAATCCTTAGAGAAAAGCAACAGTTGAAACAACCCGTCCACCGGCACATCTTAGTATGCACCGAGGACGGTGCAATTTTTAAGTGTGGGGAGGTCGATACCGATCTCCATGGGTTAGTACTTTCTTGTCTCAAACACCAATATTTTATTTTTCTTGTTTATTGTTGCATTTGCATGATTGATTGCATATTTGTTTGATTTTTGTGCATATTTTACCACTTGGTTGAAGTAATATTTTCTTTTTCAAGAAACCTTTTAAAGTATTTCACTAATTTGAATAAAATTTTTTGTTACACTTGTTTGAAGAAATATTATATTGGAACATGGTTTAAAGCTCGAACACACAAAACCTGTGAGATGTTGAGCCTATTTGAATTGGTTGCATTTTATCAACCAAAATTTTGTTTTAGTGTGTATTTTTTCTCTCTAAAATTGTGATCTTTGTCTTGCTTGATTCTATACTTGCATGGTTTGATGTATGCATACACTTACATGATTGAGGCCTTTGTTTCACTGAGCTTACATATCCATATGGCCTTACCTTTCATTATCCCTTGCAAACCAATTTTGAGCCTATTTTACCCCTTTGTTCTTTTTATTTAGCACACCATTCACTTTAAGCGAAAAACAATAATGTCCTTAATTTGAATCCTTGGTTAGCTTAGACTAGTGTGAGTGCTTATGATTTAAGTGTGGGAAAATTGGGTTTGGAACTAATTGGTTTAAGAATTGGGTATTATATATCTTTATGAAAATGTGAAAGAAATGTTTAGAACACAATTCATGCATCCAATAAATTAATCATATGCATTGAGAGAAATAAAAGAAAATAAAAATATATATAAAAAAAAAAGAAGAAAAAGAGAAAAAGAAGAGAAAAAGAGCAAATAAGTAAAAGGGGACAAAATGCCCCAAAGTAAATGGTGAAAGCAATGCATATGTACTGTACTTGAAATTAGAATGCATGAATATGTGGAAAACATGGTTAATGGATAGTTAGATTTTGTATTATGATTACATGGATTGTTTAAGTTAGGTGAAAAGTTTAAGTTAATTAAGGATTCAGATTTTAGTCCACTTGGCCAAATACAATCCTACCTTGACCCTAACCCCATTACAACCCTTAAAAGACCTCTTGATATGTGTATCTGTGCATTAAATTTTTTTTTGATTGTTAGATGAAGAGCAAGCCTTAGAAAGCAAGGTTAGTAGAGAATTGAGAGAATCGAACCTTAAACACTTGAGGGATTAGAGTGTATACACTACCAGTAAGGGTTCAATGCTCAATTCCTTGTTCCCTGCTTTCATGAGCTATTTTCTTCTTGCAAGTCTATTTGTACTTCATTTTTATGATTTGAATTAGTGAAATCCAGTTCATATTTGTTCTTAAAAGATTTGTTTACTTTTAACCAAGTAGGTAGAAACATCTTAGCATGTAGTTAGATTCATAGGTTGCATTGCATACTCTCTATCATTCCTCTTCATCTTTATAGTTTCTCTTAAGCTTAGCATGAGGACATGCTAGTGTTTAAGTGTGGGGAGGTTGATAAACCACTATTTTATGGTTTATCTTGTGCTCAATTGAGTGGTTTTTATCTACTCTTTACCCACTTATTCATACTATTTGCATGATTTTACATTTACCTTCCTAATTATGTGCTTTGATTGAAAACATGCTTCTTTGGACTTATAATTGCTAATATTAATCCTCTCTTATTACCATTAGATGCCTTGATATGTGTGTTAAGTGTTTTCAGATATTATAAGGCAGGAATGGCGTGGAGGATGGGAAGAAAGCATGCAAAAGTGGAAGGAATGCAAGAAGTTGGAGAAATTGCTAAGCTGTCCAGCCTGACCTCTCTGCACTCAAATGAATATAACTTTAGCTACAGAGGTACAAACGACGCGGTTCTAGTTGCGTTTGAAAGCTAACGACCGGGGCTTCAATTTGATATATAATATGCTATAGTTCCCTTGATGCAAGGCGACCCGACTGCGTGATCCATGCGGCCGCGTCGCAATGACGGAAATCCAGCGTGGCCAAATTCGAAACCAGCGAATTCTGGACCGTGTCTGACCCAATTTGCGGCCCAGAAAACACAGATTAGAGGCTATAAAGTAGGGGACTGCATCCATTCATGAGGAGGCTCTCATAATTCAAAATTTTAGGAGTAGATGTAGTTTTTAGAGAGAGAGGTTCTCTCCTCTCTCTAAGGATTAGGATTTAGGATTTCTCTTAGTTTTAGGAGTGACTCTCAATCCCAGGTTCAACGTTCTTTTATTTTATATTTATCTCTTACGTTCAGATACTTTAATGCTTATATTAGTTATGTTGCCTATTTGGCTTATGCTACATTCATGTTATGATTTTCTTAATTGATATTATTGAGGTATTTCAGATTTAAGATTGTTTTACTTTTAATTTAATTTAGATACTTCCCTTTTGGCTTTGGTTGATTTATTGGTAACGCTTAAGCTGTCAAATAAAGCAGTGGTTGAAATTGGGAGTTGCTCCAATAACTCTAGTCTTTTCATAGGAATTGACTAGGACCTGAGGATTAAGCTAATTAATCCACTTGATTTACCTTCATAGTTAGAGGTTAACAAAGTGGGATTAAACCCAATTCTCATCGCAATTGACAAGAATAGGACTTCCAGTTCTTATACCTTGCCAAGAGTTTTATTATTTATTTAATTTAATACAATATTACTTTCTTGCCATTTACTATTTTTGCATTTTATCTTATACATTAAAACCCCCCAATTTACAAACTCAACCAATAATAAGAACACCTCCCTGCAATTCCTTGAGAAGATGACCCGAGGTTTGAATACTCGGTTATCAATTTCAAAGGGATTTGTTACTTGTGACAACCAAAATGTTTGTACGAAGAGATTTCTGTCAGTTTAGAGACTATATCTACAACGCAACTGCTTTTATGACATTCTTTACTGGCAAAAATCCCTAACGTCAATCACATTTCTGGACTTTACTATGAGTTTGTATGTTTTTCTGTGATTTCAGGTATTTTCTGGCTGAAATTGACGGACCTGAGCAAAAATCTAATTCAGAGGCTGAAAAATGACTGCAGATGTAGTTGGATTCTGACCCTCTTGAACTCGAAGTGGATTTTCTGGAGCTACAGAAGCCCAATTGGCGCACTCTCAATTGCGTTGGAAAGTAGACATCCTGGGCTTTCCAGCAATATATAATAGTCCATACTTTATCCGCGATTTGATGGCCAAACTGGCATTCAAAGTCAGCCTAAAACATCTTGGCGTAAAACGTTCAAACTGGCACCAGAGTTGGAGTTAAACGCCCAAACTGGCACCAAAGCTGGCGTTTAACTCCAGGAACAGCCTATGCTCGAAAAAGCTTCAATGCTCAGCCCAAGCACACACCAAGTGGGCCCCGAAAGTGGATTTCTGCACTATCTGCACTTAGTTAGTCATTTTCTGTAAACCCTAGTTATTAGTTTAGTATAAAAACTACTTTTAGAGATTTATTTTACATATTTGATCTTTTGGAACACTTTTATGTTCACGTTTGGAGGCTGGCCTCACGGCCATGCCTAGACCTTTTACTTATGTATTTTCTACGGTGGAGTTTCTACACCCCATAGATTAAGGTGTGGAGCTCTGCTGTTCTTCATGAATTAATACAAGTACTATTGTTTTTCTATTCAACTCACGCCTACTTTTTCTCTAAGATATTCACTCGCACTTCAACTTGATGAATGTGATGACCCGTGACACTCATCATCATTCTCACTTATGAACGCGCGCCTGACAACCACTTCCATTCTATCTGCAATAGCTTGAGTGTGTATCTCTTGGCCTTATGGTTCACGACGCATGATTGCCTCTCCTGACAACAGAGCATTTCATTCCGTGAGATCAGAGTCTTCGTGGTATAGACTAGAACCATTGACAGCATTCTAGAGATCCGAAAAGTCTAAACCTTGTCTGTGGTATTCTGAGTAGGATCTGGGAAGGGATGACTGTGACGAGCTTCAAACCTGCAAATGTGGGGCACAAGTGACAGTCTGCAAGAGGACAATGGTCCTATTCCGACGCTAGCGAGAACCAACAGATGATTAGTCGTGCGGTGACAGCGCATATGGATTTGTTTTCATCCGAGAGGATCATACAGCTTGCCATGGAAGGAGGTAACGCATGGTTGGAAGAAGGTAATAGGAAAGCAGAGGTTCTGAAGCAACAAAGCATCTCCAAACACTTATATGAAGATCCCACCAATGACTTACATAAGTATCTTTATCTTATTTCATATTTTATTTATATTTTTATTATCAAAACCTCATAATCATTTGAATCTGCCTGACTGAGATTTACAAGGATGACCATAGCTTGCTTCAAGCTAACAATCTCCGTGGGATCGATACTTACTCAAGTAAGGTTTATTACTTGGACGACCCACTGCACTTGCTGGTTAGTTGTGCGGAGTTGTGAAAAAGAGTTGAGATTAAGATCGTGTGTACCAAGTTTTTGGCGCTATTGTTAGAGATCACAATTTCGTGGACCAATGACTCCTCCCCTTCCAAGAAGAAAGACAAAGGCAAATGGCCAGTGAACTGAAGTTGAAGCTGCTCAAGGTTGTTAAGTCCCATGGTTGACACTCTCTAATTTCTGCATCCTGCTTAGTTTTCTCTATGTTTTAAATTCTGTTCTTGAATAATTGCAACGTTAGGATAGTTTATCTTCAATGCTTAGTTTTTTTTTACATCCTGAAGTGAGTTTTTTTTTTTAATTTCAAGAAAGAAAATACAGTGTTATTTCAAGTTTTTGCAATATCAATAAAAGCATAGTTTGTCTCCATGAGAATTGTTGTGAGTTGTTATAAGAACAAGAGTAAAAGAGACTAAGACCAAGAGAAAGATCATTCACACACTAAGAAACAAGGAACTAAGTGTAGAACCTTGAATGAATCAAAAAGGAAAGTAAGTCATGAGAGTCAACTAGTCTTAGAAGGTATGACAAGTAAAGGTTAAGGGGTGTTCCTTGAACATCTATAGAACCAAGAAGTAGTAAGCAATAAAGACCCAAGGCTCTGAGCATCAACTACTAGGATAGAAAGAAATAGTAAAAAGCTCAAAAGAGTTAGAGAACCTAGTAGATGCTTATGGTGAAGATGTGTCAAGAAGAGACCTGGACAAGTAAATTCTTAGGGTTGTTTAAATAGTTAGTACCCTAAAGCCAACTGGTTTGGGAGTGCAAATTGAAAGCCTAACTAAAGGGTTGTCTTGAGACAAAACACTTAGAGTCGTGGTCAGTAAATAAAAAAGAAAAAACAACCAAAAAGAACATGAAATAACTCTTGCTACTTCAAGGTAACAATCAATAAAAAGGACTCCTGAAGCTTACACTTGAAGGAACCCTCAAGGATTTAGGAGTCTTTGTGGCATTGAAACAAAATTATTCATGCATATGTTAAGCACTTAATCCTACTCTTAGTCATGTTTGCATCCATTCAAAGTCAAAGTCTCAAATCATAAAAAGGCTACTCACACTAATTTGCTTGGGACAAGCAAAGCTTAAGTTTAGTGTTGTGATGACTTGCATCATCTACCCTTATTCTTGCATAAAAAGGACCATAAAAGAGCATAATTGATGACATGTCATCATGTCATATTTTTCTATACTTTTTCATACAAGAAATTTGTGATTAGTGATTAAATATTGCATTCTTTGGTGCTTAAATGTTATATTTCTTTGATCTTTTGATTTTATAAATTTTGTAGGAAATAAGAAGAAAAAGAGGCAAAAGAGCACAAAATAAGCTAAAAAGAAGAAAAGAGGAATTTTGGGCACGCTTTGAAGATTGAGCACACTTTGGAACTTTAGGCCACGCTTTTAAAAGCGTGGCCCATGACCATGAAGCCATGGCATGCATTAATTCCTTATGCATGCATGAAATTAATAAAGCATGCATGCATTTAAATTGAATGAAAGCAACGTTAAAGCATTAGCCTTATTAATTAAAGCCATGCATTTCTAATGCAATTGGCAAATCAAAGCTTTATGGTAATGCATTAATAAAAGCATGCATGAATGAAACATTCACTTAATAATGCCAATGAAATGAACGCTAAATTAATTGAAGGAATTGCATGCATTATTAAATAAAGCCAATGGCAGAATGCATGTTGCAAAAACGTTAATGCATTGGCTTTATTAATTAAAGTGAAACATGCATGCATTTAATTAATTAAAACCATCATGCATTGGCATTATTTGGAAACGAATGGAATAAAAGCAGAGCTCAGTTCATTAAACCAACTGAGCGCACAAGAGGAAAGCAAGGCAAGGAAGAGTGCTCAGTTAAAACATTTAACTTTTTCGGGCCTCACCAAAATGAAAGCACAAAGAAAGGCGCTACTTCACACAAAATTTCACTCAGCAAGGCTCGAAATGTGTACATAAGGGAGCAAGGAGGAAGCGCTACAACTTTAGCAAGGAAATTGGCCACAAAAGGTGCTCACCAGGATTCGAAGGTGGAGTTCATCTCAAAGGCACAAGGGCGCTCGGTTAAGTAAAGTAACTGGGCTTTATCGGGGTTGGCACGCCAAGGAGCTTGTCACGCGCACAACTTGGCACACCAAGTGCAAGAGGGAGAGCTCAATTCACTTAATCAACTGAGCCGTTCCCTGGGAGTAGCACCCATAGTCCAAAATTCAATTAAAAATCAAATTGGATTCAATTCTTCACCAATTGAACCAAGGCCAACTGAACCCATCTCTTTTCAAATCATCAATCAAAGGCACAAGAACAAGTTAGAATAGAAATTTTATTTAAATTGTAATTTGTTTTTAATTTCAATTTCATTTTTTATTTTCACTTTGTAAAGACTATATAAGGCATCATTTTCATCTTTGTAATGAGGCTAGCTCTACTAGAGAGCACTAGGGGGAATTGGGATTGAGAGCTGTGTTTCTCCTCCTTGTTCTTGCTTTTGCATTTCTTACTTTTTGTTTTGAATCTTGGGTGGAGAATTGAAGAAATTTTGTTTCAATCTTACCTTGGATTCTCTCTTATTCTCTTGCTGCGTAATTCAATTTTTTATTGGCTGTTGTAAATTTTCTTCTTCTGCAACTTATGCTCTTCTTCCTTGGATCTTGAATTGGGATTGAAGAGCTCCATTTATTCAAATTCTAAAAATGATCTTTCACTCTTCCTCTCAATTGATCTAAGGATTTAGTTTTAATCTTCTCTGTTATTTTTAAATCTCATTTTCTTCTGCACTTGTTTGGCATTTTACATTACTGCAAATCTCATTTACATTTCCTGCACAATTATAAATTCCTATGAAATTACTCTAAAATCCTGATTCACTGCAATTTTGCTTCTCTGTTTACATTACTCTCAATTTACTTTCCTGCAATTTAAGCTTTCTACAAGAGTTCTAAGCTTTGATCTATTGCTTTCTTTAATTTCCAGCACCCACTCCCCTTTACATTTCACGCAATTTACATTTCTTGCAATTTAAGTTTCAGCTATTTTACTTTCTTGCTCTTCAAGTTTCTGTCCAATTTACTTTCTGCACTTTAATTTTTCTTGTCATTTACTTTCTGCTGCATCAATTATCACTCACCAATATTAGCTTGACTAAATTAATCACTGGTGCACAAAATTACAATCACACTTTTGCAACTCCACACAACTAACCAGCAAGTGCACTGGGTCGTCCAAGTAATACCTTACGTGAGTAAGGGTCGATCCCACGGAGATTGTCGGCTTGAAGCAAGCTATGGTTATCTTGTAACTCTTAGTCAGGATATCAATAATTCTCAGATTTAATTGTAAAAAGTAAAAGAACATGAAATAAATACGTGTTATGCAGTAATGAAGAACAGGTTGAGGCTTTGGAGATGCTTTGTCTTCTGAATCTCTGCTTTTCTACTATCTTCTTCTTCATGCACGCAAGGCTCCTTCCATGGCAAGCTTTATGTTGGGCATCACCGTTGTCAATGGCTACTTCCCGCCCTCTCAGTGAAAATGTTCCAAATGCACTGTCACTGCACGGCTAATCATCTGTCGGTTCTCGATCATGTTGGAATAGGATCCATTGATCCTTTTGTGTCTGTCACTACGCCCAATACTCGCGAGTTTGAAGCTCGTCAGAGTCATCCCTTCCCAGATCCTACTCAGAATACCACAGACAAGGTTTAGACGTTCCAGATCTCAGGAATGGCCGCCAATAATTCTAGCTTATACCACGAAGACTCTGATCTGAATCATGAGGCTAAGAGATATGCATTCAATCTAAGGTAGAACGGAGGTGGTTGTCAGGCACGCGTTCATAGATGAGAATGATGATGAGTGTCACGGATCATCAC
Source organism: Arachis hypogaea (assembly GCF_003086295.3). Taxonomy (NCBI): domain Eukaryota; kingdom Viridiplantae; phylum Streptophyta; class Magnoliopsida; order Fabales; family Fabaceae; genus Arachis; species Arachis hypogaea. Next base: position 95,847,769 of record NC_092050.1, on the reverse strand, counting down.
ATTCATCAGGTTGAAGTGCGAATGAATATCTTAGAATAGAAGCAAGCGTGATAGAATGGAAAACAGTAGTAATTGCATTAATTCATGAAGAACAGCAGAGCTCCTCACCCCCAACAATGGGGTTTAGAGACTCATGCTGTAGAAGATACAATATGAAACGTGTAGAATGTCATGAGATACAAGATGAATCACTAAAAGTAGTTTTTATAATAAACTGGTGACCTAGGGTTACAGAAAATGAGTAAGCTAGGGTGTTTAACGTAAAAATTCACTTCCGGGGCCCACTTGGTGTGTGCTTGGGCTGAGCATTGAAGCTTTCATGTGTAGAGACTTTTCTTGGAGTTAAACACCAGCTTTTGTGCCAGTTTGGGCGTTTAACTCCAGTTTTTATGCCAGTTCCGGTGTTAAATGCCAGAATTCTTGAGCTGACTTGGAACACCTGTCTGGGCCATCAAATCTCGGACAAAGTATGGACTATTGTATATTGCTGGAAACCAGGATGTATAGTTTTTAACGCAGTTGAGATCGCGCCAATTGGGCTTCTGTAGCTCTAGAAAATCCACTTTGAGCGCAGAGAGGTCAGAATCCAACAGCATCTGCAGTCCTTTTTCAGCCTCTGAATCAGATTTTTGCTCAGGTCCTTCAATTTCAGCCAGAAAATACCTGAAATCATAGAAAAATACACAAACTCATAGTAAAGTCCAGAAAATTGAATTTTAAATAAAAACTAATAAAAATATAATAAAAACTAATTAGAATATACTAAAAACATACTAAAAACAATGCCAAAAAGTGTATAAATTATCCGCTCATCACAATACCAAACTTAAATTGTTGCTTGTTCCCAAGCAACTAAAAATCAAATAGGATAAAAAGAAGAGAATATACAATGAATTCCAAAAACATCTATGAAGATCAGTATTAATTAGATGAGCGGGGCTTTTAGCTTTTTGCCTCTGAATAGTTTTGGCATCTCACTTTATCCTTTGAAGTTCAGAATGATTGGCTTTTATAGGAACTCAGAATCCAGATAGTGTTATTGATTCTCCTAGTTACGTATGTTGATTCTTGAATACAGCTACTTTAGGAGTCTTGGTCGTGACCCTAAGCATTTTGTTTTCCAGTGTTACCACCGGATACATAAATGCCACAAACACATAACTGGGTGAACCTTTTCAGATTGTGACTCAGCTTTGCTAGAGTCCCCAATTAGAGGTGTCCAGAGCTCTTAAGCACACTCTTTTTGCTTTTGGACCACGACTTTAACCGCTCAGTCTCAAGTTTTCACTTGATACCTTCACGCCACAAGCACATGGTTAGGGACAGCTTGGTTCAGCCGCTTAGGCCAGGATTTTATTCCTGTGGGCCCTCCTATCCACTGATGCTCAAAGCCTTGGATCCTTTTTATTACCCTTGCCTTTTGGTTTAAAGGGGTATTGGCTTTTTCTGCGTGCTTTTCTTTTTCTTTCTTTTTCTCCCTCATTTCTCTTTTTTTTTCGTATTTTTTTTTGCTGCAAGCTTTCTATTCACTGCTTTTTCTTGCTTCAAGAATCAATTTTATGATTTTTCAGATCATCAGATAACATTTCTCCTTTTCCCATCATTCTTTCAAGAGCCAACAATTTTAACATTCATGAATCAACAAATTCAAAAATATGCACTGTTCAAGCATTCATTCAGAAAAACAAAACCATTTAAGAGAGGTGATGGATTCATTTTCAATTGAAAACATTTTTCATTTAAAATAATTAATCTGTTTTAAAATTCAAAATTCATGCACTTCTTTTTCTTTTTCAATTGAAAACATTTTTCATTTAAGAGAGGTGATGGATTCATTTTCATAGCTTTAAGGCATAGACACTAAGACACTAGTGATCATGTAATAAAGACACAAACATAGATAAACATAAAGCATAAAAATTCGAAAAAATAGAAGATAAAGAACAAGGAGATTAAAGAACGGGTCCACCTTAGTGATGGCGACTAGTTCTTCCTCTTGAAGATCTTATGGAGTGCTTGAGCTCCTCAATGTCTCTTCCTTGCCTTTGTTGCTCCTCTCTCATGACTCTTTGATCTTCTCTAATTTCATGAAGGAGGTCCACCCTTAGTTGTCCCCTATTGGAACTTAATTCTCCTAGGGAGGTGTTAATTTGCTCCCAATAGTTTTGTGGAGGAAAATGCATCCTTTGAGGCATCTTAAGGTTTTCATGATGATAATTTTCCTCATGCTCTTGTTGAGGTCCATGAGTGGGCTCTCTTATTTGCTCCATCCTTTTTTTAGTGATGGGCTTGTCCTCTTCAATGAGGAGTCTTGGCCACAACTTCATAGAAGTGGTCTTGATGGACCTTTGAGATGAATCTCTTCATCTCTCATGACTCGAAGGTGGAAGCAATTGCCTTTCCATTCCTCTTTCTAGAGGTTTCTCCGGCCTTAGGTGCCATAAATGGTTATGGAAAAACAAAAAAAGCTGAGCTTTTCCACACCAAACTTAAAAGGTTTGCTCGTCCTCGAGCAAAAGAATAAAGAAAGGAGGAGAAGAAGAAGAGATGGATGAGATGGAGGTGTGTGAATTATTCGGCCAAGGGGGAGTTAGGTGGTTATGATGTGGAAAAGGAAGGAGTGATGGTTTGAATTTGAGTGGGTGGGTGTAGGTGGTTTGTATGATGGTTTTGGAGGAGTAATGGAGGTGATTAGTGGAGGTTATTTGGGGAAGAGTATTATGAAAAGGTATGAAGAAGTGAGAGAGTGAGTTGAGGTTAGTGGGGATCCTGTGGGGTCCACAGATCCTGAGTTGTTAAGGATTTCCCATCCCTGCACCAATTAGGCTTGCAAAACGCCATTTGCTGCCAATCCGGGCGTTAAACGCCAGGTTGCTACCCATTTCTGGCATTTAACACCAGCTTCTTGCCCTTTTCTGGCGTTAAACGCCAGTCTGGTGCCCATTTATGGCGTTAAACGCCCAAAATGGTGCCAAACTGGGCGTTTAACGCCCATTCTGCTGCCTTTACTGGCGTTTAGATGCCAATAGGCTTCTCCTTTAGGGTGTGCTATTTTTCATTCTGTTTTTCAGTTTGTTTTTGCTTTTTTAATTGTTTTTGTGACTTCACATGATCATCAACCTACAGAAAACATAAAATAACAATGGAAAATAGAAATTAACATAGATAAGTAAAATTAGGTTGCCTCCCAACAAGCGCTTCTTTAATGTCAGTAGCTTGACAGTGGGCTCTCATGGAGCCTCACAGATACTCAGAGCATGATGATGGCCTCTTAACACCAAACTTAGAGTTTGGTTGTGACCTCCCAACACCAAACTTAGAGTTTGAATGTGGGGGTTTTCTTTGACTTTGTATTGAGAGAAGCCTTTCATGTTTCTTCCCTTTCCTGTCTGCAAACCATGGTGCTTCCTGAATCGCAAAGAGTTGCTCATTCGGAAAGGTTTCAGAGATCTCAGTAGGAGGGAGGGACGCCCCTGCTACTGGTTCTATCCGGGACAGGTGATAAGCTACCTGGTTCTCTGTCCCTTTTCTGTCTCTTATTTCTATATCAAACTCTTGCAGAAGCAACACCCATCTTATGAGCATAGATTTTGAATCCTGCTTTGTGAGTAGGTATTTAAGAGCAGCATGGTCAGTATACATAATCAATTTTGAACCTACTAAATAGGATCTAAACTTGTCAATGGCATAAACCACTGCAAGTAACTCTTTTTCTGTGGTTGTGTAATTCTTCTATGCATCTTTTAAAACACGGCTAGCATAGTAAATGATGTGCAGAAGCTTGTTATGCCTCTGTCCCAATACTGCACCAATGGCATGGTCACTGGCATCACACATTAGTTCGAATGGTAATGTCCAGTCTGGTGCAAAGATGACTGGTGCTGTGACCAGCTTAGCTTTTAGGGTTTCAAACGCTTGTAGACACTCTGTGTCAAATACAAATGGCATGTCAGTAGCTAGCAGATTGCTCAGAGGTTTTGCAATTTTTGAAAAATCCTTTATAAACCTCCTGTAGAATCATGCATGTCCCAGAAAGCTTCTGATTGCCTTTACATTGGCAGGTGGTGGTAATTTTTCAATTACTTCCACTTTAGCTTGATCCACCTCTATTCCCTTGTTTGAAATTTTATGCCCAAGGACAATTCCTTCAGTCACCATGAAGTGACATTTTTCCCAGTTTAAAACTAGGTTGGTCTCTTGGCATCTTTTCAGAACAAGTGCTAAATGGTCAAGACAGGAGCTGAATGAGTCTCCAAATACTAAAAAGTCATTCATGAAGATTTCCAGAAATTTTTATACCATATCAGAGAAGATAGAGAGCATGCACCTCTGAAAGGTTGCAGGTGCATTGCATAGACCAAAGGGCATCCTTCTGTAGGCAAATACTCCAGAAGGACATGTGAATGCTATTTTCTCTTGGTCCTGAGGATCCACTGCAATTTGGTTGTAACCTGAATAGCCATCCAAAAAGCAGTAATATTCATGACCTGCTAGTCTCTCTAGCATCTGGTCTATGAATGGTAAAGGAAAGTGATCCTTTCGGGTGGCTGTATTGAGCTTTCTGTAGTCAATACACATACACCACCCTGTAACTGTTCTTGTAGGAACCAGTTCATTCTTTTCATTATGAACCACTGTCATGCCTCCTTTCTTGGGGACAACGTGGACAGGGCTCACCCAGGGGCTATCAGAAATAGGATAAATAATCCCAGCCTCTAGTAACTTAGTGACCTCTTTCTGCACCACTTCCTTCATGGCTAGATTTAGCCGCCTTTGTGGTTGAACCACTGGCTTAGCATCATCCTCCAATAGGATCTTGTGCAAGCATCTTGCTGGGCTAATGCCCTTAAGGTCACTTATGGACCACCCAAGAGCTATCTTGTGTGTCCTTAGCACTTGAATTAGTGCTTTCTCTTCCTGTGGATTTAAAGCAGAGCTTATGATCACTGGAAAAGTGTCACCCTCTCCCAGAAATGCATATTTTAGGGATGGTGGTAGTGGTTTGAGCTCTGGTTTAGGAGGTTTCTCCTCTTCCTGAGGGATTTTCAGAGGTTCTTTTATTTCCTCTGATTCCTCCAGATCAGGCTGAACATCTTTAAAGATGTCCTCTAGCTCTGATTCAAGACTTTCAGTCATATTGACCTCTTCCACCAGGATGTCAATAATATTAACGCTCATGCAGTCATTTGACGTATCTGGATGCTGCATAGCTTTGACAACATTTAACTTGAACTCATCCTCATTGACTCTCAGGGTCACTTCCCCTTTTTGGACATCAATGAGAGTTCGTCCAGTTGCTAGGAAAGGTCTTCCTAGAATCAGAGTTGCACTCTTGTGCTCCTCTATTTCCAGCACTACAAATTCAGTGGAAAAGGCAAATGGCCCAACCTTGACAATCATGTCCTCAATTATGCCTGATGGGTATTTAATAGAGCCATTAGCAAGTTGAAGACATATCCGGGTTGGTTTGACCTCTTCAGTCAAGCCAAGCTTTCTGATGGTGGATGCAGGTGTTAGATTAATACTTGCTCCAAGGTCACATAGAGCTGTCTTAGTACAAGCACCCTCTATTGTGCATGGTAACATAAAGCTCCCTGAATCTTGAAGCTTCTCTGGTAAGCTTTTCAGAATGACTGCACTGCATTCTTCAGTGAGAAACACTTTTTCAGTTTCTCTCCAATCCTTCTTATGACTTAAGATCTCTTTCATGAACTTAGCATAAGAGGGTATTTACTCAAGTGCCTCTGCAAATGGGATCTTTATTTCAAGAGTCCTGAGATAGTCTGCAAAGCGGGCAAATTATTTATCCTGTTCCGCTTGGCGGAGTTTCTGAGGATAAGGCATCTTGGCTTTATATTCTTCAACCTTAGCTGCTGCAGGTTTATTCCCTACAGAGATGGTTGGAGAAGCCTTCTTAGAGGGGTTACTATCAGCACTTGCAAGTGTCTGATCCTTCATTGGCGTTTGAACGCCAGGATTGGGCATCCACTGGGCGTTTAACGCCAGTCTTTCACCCTTTTCTGGCGTTTGAACGCCAGAATTATTCCTTTCTGGGCTCTTGCTGTTCTCAGAGGGATTTTGGGCAGTGGTTTGGTCGTCCTCTGTCAGTTGTTCCTTTCTTGGCTTTCTGCTACCTTGAGCTGATTTATTCAATGTCTTCCCGTTCCTTAATTAGACAGCTTGGCATTCTTCTGTTATCTGTTTAGGTAGCTGCTGTCTTGTCTGATTCAATTGTGCTTCCATATTCTTGTTAGCATTTTTAGTGTCTTGGAGCATCTCTTTGAATTCTGCTAATTATTTTGTCATAAAGAGTAACTACTGATTAAGTTCAACAATCTGTTCTTGAGGATTTGGATTAGTAGTTACTGCCATAGCCTCTTCTTTTATGGAGGACTCACTATTTGAGTACAGATGTTGATTTCTAGCAACTGTATCTATGAGTTCTTGAGCCTCTTTAATTGTTTTTCTCATGTGTATAGATCCACCAGCTGAGTGGTCTAGAGACATCTGAGCTTTTTCTGTAAGCCCATAGTAGAAGGTGTCTAACTGTACCCACTCTGAAAACATTTCAGAGGGGCATTTTCTCAGCATCCCTCTGTACCTCTCCTAGGCATTATAAAGGGAATCATTATCCTCTTGCCTAAAGCCTTGGATGTCCAACCTTAGCTGTGTCATCCTTTTTGGAGGGTAAAATTGATTCAGGAATTTGTCTGTTAACTGTCTCCATGTTTTTATACTTGCTGTGGGTTGGTTATTTAACTACCTCTTAGCTTGATCTTTTACAGCAAATGGAAATAGTAGTAATCGTAGACATCCTGATCCACTTCTTTATCACATACTGTGTCTGCAATTTGTAAGAACTGTGCCAGAAACTTAATAGGTTCTTCCTGCGGAAGACCGGAATACTGGCAATTTTGCTGCACCATGATAATGAGCTGAGGATTTAGCTCAAAACTGCTTGCTTTGATGGGGGGGGGGTATACAGATGCTACTCCCATATGCAACTGTAATGGGGATAGCATATGACCCCAGAGTCCTTCTGGACTATTCATTTCCACTTATGTCCACGATGGAGAAAAGGAAATTGATATGAATTGCAAATAAATTATATTTTTATTTTTTTATTTATTTAATTAAAAGTGACCGAAATTAAAATAGAATAAAATAAAATAAATAAAAAATAAAATAAAATAAAATTTTGAAAAAGAGAAAATAAAAGCAAATTGAAAACTAAATTAATTAATTAATTAATTAATTAAAAGGATTTTGAAATTAGCAATCAAAAAGATATGATTGAAAATTATTTTGAAAAAGATTTTATTGATAAGATATGATTGCAATTTAATAAAAAAAGATATGATTGAAAATTATTTTGAAAAAGATATGATTGAGAAGATATGATTGAAAATTATTTTGAAAAAGATTTGATTGAGAAGATATGATTGCAATTTAATAAAAAAGATATGATTGAAAATTATTTTGAAAAAGATATGATTGAGAAGATATGATTGCAATTTAAAAAAAAAAGATGTGATTGAAAAGATATGATTGAAGAAATTAAAAAGATTTGATTTTTGAAAAAGATTTGAAAAGATCAATTTTTGAAATTAGAATTTTGACTTGACTAAAAAGAAAAGATATGATTTTGAAAATCTTTGACTACTTTAATGCCAAATTTCGAAAATTATGAGTAAGATAAGGAAAAGATATTTTTTTGATTTTTGAATTTTAATGAGGAAAGAGAAAAACAACAAAATGACACTAAACTTAGAAATTTTAAATCAAAACAGAGAGGACAAACAAGAAAACTTTGAATCTCAAGATGAACACCAAGAACACTTTGAAGATCAAGATGAACACTAAGAACAAATTTTTGAAAAATTTTTAGGTAAATAAAAGCACAAGGGACACCAAACTTAAAATTTTTAGAAAATCAAACCCAAATTTTCGAAAATTAAAGGAAAAACACAAAGAAGACACCAAACTTAGAATTTTTAAAAATTGAGAAAGAACTAAGGACATGCAATTTCGAAAAATTAAAAGAAAATAAAAGCATGCAATTGACACAAAAATTAAAATATGAAACTAAACTCAAATAAAAGACTATAAACCAACAAAAATAAAATATTCCTAATCTAAGCAACAAGAATAACCGTCAGTTGTCCAAACTCGAACAATCCCCGGCAACGGCGCCAAAAACTTAGTGCACGAAATTAGAATCACACTTTTGCAACTCCGCACAACTAACCAGTTAGTGCATTGGGTCGTCCAGGTAATACCTTACGTGAGTAAGGGTCGATCCCACGGAGATTGTTGGCTTGAAGCAAGCTATGGTTATCTTGTAACTCTTAGTCTGGATATCAATAATTCTCAGATTTAATTGTAAAAAGTAAAAGAACATGAAATAAATACTTGTTATGCAGTAATGAAGAACAGGTTGAGGCTTTGGAGATGCTTTGTCTTCTAAATCTCTGCTTTCCTACTATCTTCTTCTTCATGCACGCAAGGCTCCTTCAATGGCAAGCTTTATGTTGGGCATCACCGTTGTCAATGGCTACTTCCCGTCCTCTCATTGAAAATGTTCCAAATGCACTGTCACCGCACGGCTAATCATCTGTCGGTTCTCGATCATGTTAGAATAGGATCCATTGATCCTTTTGCGTCTGTCACTATCCCCAACACTCGCGAGTTTGAAGCTCGTCACAGTCATCCCTTCCCAGATCCTACTCAGAATACCACAGACAAGGTTTAGACGTTCCGGATCTCAGGAATGGCCGCCAATAATTCTAGCTTATACCATGAAGACTTTGATCTGAATCATGAGGCTAAGAGATATGCATTCAATCTAAGGTAGAACGGAGGTGGTTGTCAGGCACGCGTTCATAGGTGAGAATGATGATGAGTGTCACAAATCATCACATTCATCTGGTTGAAGTGCGAATGAATATCTTAGAATAGAAGCAAGCGTGATAGAATGGAAAACAGTAGTAATTGCATTAATTCATGAAGAACAGCAGAGCTCCTCACCCGCAACAATGGGGTTTAGAGACTCATGCCGTAGAAGATACAATATGAAATGTGTAGAATGTCATGAGATACAAGATGAATCACTAAAAGTAGTTTTTATAGTAAACTGGTGACCTAGGGTTACAGAAAATGAGTAAGCTAGGGTGTTTAATGTAAAAATCCACTTCTGGGGCACACTTGGTGTGTGCTTGGGCTGAGCATTGAAGCTTTCATGTGTAGAGACTTTTCTTAGAGTTAAACGCCAGCTTTTGTGCCAGTTTGGGCATTTAACTCCAGTTTTTATGCCAGTTCCGGCGTTAAACGCCAGAATTCTTGAGCTGACTTGGAATGCCTGTTTGGGCCATCAAATCTCGGGCAAAGTATGAACTATTATATATTGCTGGAAAGCCCAGGATGTCTACTTTCCAACGCAATTGAGAGCGCGCCAATTGGGCTTCTGTAGCTCCAGAAAATCCACTTTGAGTGCAGGGAGGTCAGAATCCAATAGCATCTGCAGTCCTTTTTCAGCCTCTGAATCAGATTTTTGCTCAGGTCCCTCAATTTCAGCCAGAAAATACCTAAAATCACAGAAAAATACACAAACTCATAGTAAAGTCCAGAAAAGTGAATTTTAAATAAGAACTAATAAAAATATAATAAAAACTAATTAAAATATACTAAAAACATACAAAAAACAATGCCAAAAAGCGTATAAATTATCCGCTCATCAATCACCCACTAAAGTTGCTTGATCCATCAATCCCTGTGGGATCGACCTCACTCTAAGTGAGTTTTACTAGTTGATATGACCCGGTACACTTGCCGGTGAGTTTAGGTGTTGGAATTTCGTTTCCAACCCATCAAGTTTTTGGCGCCGTTGCCGGGGATTGATTTAGATCAACAATGATTAAGTGGGTGAGAAGTCTAGATCAAGCATTTTCTTTATTTTTTATTTCTGTTTTAGATTGAAACCAAGGTGTTTGAGCTATTGCCTCACTAAGAAATTCTTTCTCTGTGACATGAATTTCAAATTTCATTGATGTTTACAAAATAGAAATGGAGTTCAACTCATCTTATGGTCAAACAAAATTTTATGGGATATCACCCACCATCACAAATCTCTAATGGTGGCTGGGAATATCACAAAGAAAGTACAAATTCTGAGCACTCCAATTCATGGAGATTTGCTTCAGAGACACAAGATGAGCAAGAGAATCATATGGGATATTTTCATCCACCACAAAATGATTCAAGTCATTATTCTAATGGTGGCTGGGAGTATCACCAAGGAATGAAAGAGCATCCACCCTCACGTCCCAGTTTCATTTGAAAGCTCTTCATCACTTGATTATGCATCAACACAAAGTTTCCTCCAAAATCCATACAAGTCACCCCATCAATCACACAACTCATTCCACACCCCTCAACACAACTTCACCACAACACATCCATGTCACCAAAATTACTCTCAACCTTCATCTCTTGAACCAACAGATGAGGATTACCTTCAAGCCATTGAAATACATAGAAAACTCGTGGAAAGATACACACAACCCCAATCCTGGAAAGAAATCATCCTCAAGAAGATGAATGGGCCCTTAGAGCAAACAAGGGGGAACTTAGAATCATCAAACAGTGAGGATAAAAACCAGTTTGTAAGTGAAGAAGTGGAAAAACAAGAACAAAAGGTCCCTGTTGCAAGTGAAATTGCAATAAAGGATGAGGGACATAAGCCAAGGATTTTATAATCACAAAAGCTACTTGAGGTGACAATGAAACATAAAGATTCCCTCCCAAAGGAATTAATGGAAAATCATGAAGAAGAAATAGAGGAAGATACTCAAAAGAATTCACACTCAAGTGAAGTAGAGAAATGCATAGAGGAAGAGCTCATAGAACCACCATTGCAAGGGACTCTTGATGAAGACAAAACTCCAATAATAACACAGCAACCAAGTCTTGAATCCAAAGAAGTGAAGGCAACTGGTAAGAGCACCAATTCTGTCCCTAATCCAGCAAGCAAGATCAATCAAGCCATTTGCAAAAGGAAGCTTGTTGAGGAAAGGCCAAGGCAAGGGACACTAGCTGAATCTTCTCCCCCCTTGAGGTCATTCCTCTTAACAAACTGGAAGAAGAGGAAGAAAGTAAAGAACAACATGCCAACAGTAGGTAACGTTTCTCTTCTTTGCTTTGTTTTCTTTCTTTGCTTTGTTTAAAATCAATAAAAGGGCATATGGTTACATTCTAAGTTTGGTGTTGCCCTGCAACAAATTGTTTTCAATCTTTTTGGATGATTGCATCAAATCAAAAATGAAAGTGCCACACTAAGATTCTAAGTTTGGTGTGCCACTTATTTTCTATGCAATTTATTCAAGCAACACTACTTGTCTGCATAATCATAATGCCTCTTCAGTTTTATTTTTCTCTACATATTTTTTCTTCACTTTACTTGCTTTAGTCATTTTTCTGTTTTTAAATGTTGTCATTTAGTTTGCTGCTTAATTGTTTTTGTTAATACCTCACCAAGAAATCCTTATTCATGACATATGCTTCACTTGGTGATTGTAGTTAACAAATAATAGTTTCATTTGCTTAGTTTTAGTTCAAATAAATTGACATATGATTGCATTCTAAGTTTGGTGTTGCTATGCAACAAAATTTTCTTCCAATCTTTACTGGATACTTGCATTAATTCAAAGTGAAAGTGTCACACTAAGTTTGGTGTGCCACTTATCTTTTATGCAATGTATTGTGCTCACCTTCTTAAGTTTACAATCACAATGTCTCTGTCTCTTGTGCCTTGATTATTATCTTTAATTTTGCTTGCTTAGAACACATGTACTACTAACATTTCATTATGTAAGACATTCATGATCCATCTTAGCCCCATAGCCATTGTTCTAATTGTTGCTTGAGGATGAGCAAGCATTCTGAGTATTGGTATGGGAAGAAGGAAGAATAGAGGAAAAAGGACAACAATAATGAAGATGAACTACAAGGTTGTAGAGTTCCTTTTCTCCTCATTTGTTTCCAGTACTTAAATTGCATGATTGTCTTCATCTTTTCTGTTTACATGTGTGTATGAATAAAGCATAGCTTGAATCTTGATTTGTAACATGTTGATGTGGCATTATAACTACCAACTTGAGTTTTGTGAGTTCAAAAGCAATAAAACATCATGATCATAAACAAACAAGGAATTAAAGAAGAAATTAGCATGTGCATACAAGTATTGGAAAGCTAGTATGATTAATTGTTGCTCAATTGCATTGGATTTTATTTAATTAAAGTTTTCATCTAGTACATTTTGTGAAATCTTTTGAAAATCATAAAAACCTTAAAGAAGCAAATACAATTAATGCAAGAAAAGAAAAAGGGAAAGAATGAGAAAGCTGAAGGCTCTGAGTACCAATGACAATTAAATTGTTAAGTACTTGTGGTGTTTATGTATCAAGCAAAAAGCTTGAAAACAAAACACTTAGAGTCAAGGTTAGGCTCAAGTGCAAATGCACTCCCTCAAAGCTCAAGGCTCTGAGCATCAATGATTAGAGAGTCAAGAAAAGAAACAAATGAACTTAATGAAGTCCTCTAATTCAAATGCTTGTGATGCTTATGTATCAAGTGGTAATACTTGAAAACAAAGCATTTAGAGTCATAGTTTTGTTATCAACTCATGGGGCAAAGCACCCAAAAGGAGAAGCTAATAAGAAAATGAAAAGCTTGTTTTAAGGAAGAAATATAAGAAAAAGATTTCATAAATTGAGCTAGATAGAAGCATCAATCATTTATATTTCTTTTGTGATTGTAGCATGCATAGAAAACTAGCCTACCAAGAACATTGAGTTGCTATTCTTCTTACCTTGGATTGTCAATCTCTATTGCCTGATTCTTTTCTTGCTTGGGGACAAGCAAGGTTTAAGTTTGGTGTTGTGATGACATGTCATCATGTCATGTTTTTCTATGCTTTTTCATACAAGAAATTTGTGATTAGTGATTAAATATTGCATTCTTTGGTGCTTAAATGTTATATTTCCTTGAGCTTTTGATTTTATAAATTTTGTAGGAAATAAGAAGAAAAAGAAGCAAAAGAGCACAAAATAAGCTAAAAAGAAGAAAAGAGGAATTTTGGGCATGCTTTGAAGATTGAGCACACTTTGGAACTTTAGGCCACGCTTTTAAAAGCGTGGCCCATGACCATGAAGCCATGGCATGCATTAATGCCTTATGCATGCATGAAATTAATAAAGCATGCATACATTTAAATTGAATGAAAGCAACGTTAAAGCATTAGCCTTATTAATTAAAGCCATGCATTTCTAATGCAATTGGAAAATCAAAGCTTTATGCTAAGGCATTAATAAAAGCATGCATGAATGAAACATTCACTTAATAATGCCAATGAAATGAATGCTAAATGAATTGAAGGAAATGCATGCATTATTAAATAAAGCCAATGGTAGAATGCATATTGCAAAAACGTTAATGCATTGGCTTTATTAATTAAAGTGAAACACGCATGCATTTAATTAATTAAAACCATCATGCATTGGCATTATTTGGAAACGAATGCAATAAAAGGAGAGCTCAGTTTATTAAACCAACTGGGCGCACAAGAGGAAAGCAAGGCAAGGAAGAGCGCTCAGTTAAAATATTTAACTTTTTTGGGCCTCACCAAAATGAAAGCACAAAGAAAGGCACTACTTCACATAAAATTTCACTCAACAAGGCTCGAACTGTGTACATAAGGGAGCAAGGAGGAAGCGCTACTACTTTAGCAAGGAAATTGGCCACAAAAGGTGCTCACTAGGATTCGAAGGTGGAGTTCATCTCAAAGGCACAAGGGCGCTTGGTTAAGTAAAATAACTGAGCTTTATCGGGGTTGGCACGCTAAGGAGCTTGTCACGCGCACAACTTGGGACACCAAGTGCAAGAAGGAGAGCTTAGTTCACTTAATCAACTGAGCCGTTCCCTGGGAGTAGCACCCATAGTCCAAAATTCAATTAAAAATCATATTGGATTCAATTCTTCACCAATTGAACCAAGGCCAACTGAACTCATCTCTTTTCAAATCCAAAGCAAGCAAAGCCCACATCATCAATCAAAGGCACAAGAACAAGTTAGATAGAAATTTCATTTAAATTGTAATTTGTTTTTAATTTCAATTTCATTTTTGATTTTCACTTTGTAAAGCCTATATAAGGCATCATTTTCATCTTTGTAAGGAGGCTAGCTCTACTAGAGAGCACTAGGGGGAATTGGGATTGAGAGCTGAGTTCTTTCCTCCTTGTTCTTGCTTTTGCATTTCTTACTTTTTGTTTTGAATCTTGGGTGGAGAATTGAAGAAATTCTGTTTCAATCTCACCTTGGATTCTCTCTTGTTCTCTTACTACGTAATTCAATTTTTTATTGGCTGTTGTAAATTTTCTTCTTCTGCAACTTATGCTCTTCTGCCTTGGATCTTGAATTGGGATTGAAGAGCTCCATTGATTCAAATTCTAAGAATCATCTTTCACTCTTCCTCTCAATTGATCTAAGGATTTAGTTTTAATCTTCTCTGTTATTTTTAAATCTCATTTTCCTCTGCACTTGTTTGGCATTTTACATTACTGCAAATCTCATTTACATTTCCAGCACAATTTTAAATTCCTATGCAATTGCTCTAAAATCCTGATTCACTGCAATTTTGCTTCTCTGTTTACGTTACTCTCAATTTACTTTCCTGCAATTTAAGCTTTTTGCAAGAGTTCTAAGCTTTGATCTATTACTTTCTTTAATTTCCAGCACCCACTCCCCTTTACATTTCATGCAATTTACATTTCTTGCAATTTAAGTTTCAGCTATTTTACTTTCTTGCTCTTTAAGTTTCTATCCAATTTGCTTTCTGCACTTTAATTTTTCTTGTCATTTACTTTCTGCTGCATCAATTATCACTCACCAATGTTAGCTTGACTAAACTAATCACCCACTAAAGTTACTTGATCCATCAATCCCTGTGGGATCAACCTCACTCTAAGTGAGTTTTACTACTTGATATGACCCGGTACACTTGCCGGTGAGTTTAGGTGTTGGAATTTTGTTTCCAACCCATCAATAATCTCTTTTGATCATTGCAATTCATGCATTATTTGATGAACATTTTTAGTACATTACTTTGAAATGAGTTTGTACTGAATTTCAGGTGAAAAAGACATCAAAAAGGGGAAGAAAACAACAAAACAAGCTGGGCGTGTGAAACTGGCGTGCCACTTGGAGCAAACACCACAAAAATGTATTGGCGTGGCACGCCAAAAGCTGGGCGTGGCACGCCAGTACTAAAGTCCAGAGAGGATCCTCCAAGCAATTTACATGGGCGTGGCACGCCAGTACAATTTTACAGAGAGCAACCATGAAGGCCACTAAAGGGGCGTGGCACGCCAGGCTGGGCGTGCCATGCTTAACCCATCACTTGAGCCATGGGCGTGCCACTTGGTATCAAAAGCGTGGCACGCTAGCATTAAAAATCACTTGGGCGTGCCACTTGAGGAACCAGGCGAGGCACGCCAAGCTAAGAAGGCCACAAATGAATGGGCGTGCCACTTGAGCAGTATGTCGTGGCACGCTAGTACAAAACTCCAGAGAAGAGGCTGAAGGCTAAAAAGGCTGGGCGTGCAACTTGAGATTAAAGGCATGGCACGCTAAGCTTCCACCCTTACTTGGGCGTGCCACTTGGTGTCGAAGGCGTGGCACACTAGCTCAGGATTCTCACTTGGGCGTGCCACTTGAATGCTGGGCGTGGCACGCCAGCTACTAGAACCAAGGCAAATGATGGGCGTGGCACGCCAACACCTTGGCGTGGCACGCTGGTTATATTTTCCAGAGAAGGAAGTAGAAGGCCAACTATATGGACGTGCCACTTGGTATCGAAGGCATGGCACGCCAGCTTTAAAAATCACTTGGGTGTGCCACTTGAGTATCAGGCATGGCACGCTAGACCCTGGGCGTGCCACGTTAATTCGACTTTCCAGAGAGATAGATCAAGCACATAGCATGGGCGTGGCACGCCAGATCCTGGGCGTGCCACGCTAGTTCAACTTTGCAGAAGTTAAGAAGAAGAGGGAGATGGCCTGGGCGTGCCACTTGGGCTTGAAGGCATGGCAGGCCAGGCTAACACAAGTGATCAAAAGACCCTGGGCGTGCCACTTGGGTTCGAAGGCGTGGCACGCCAGGGATGCTAATGAAGTAGGGCATGCCACTTGAGAATTGGGAGTGGCACGCCAAGCCAGAATCAGAGCAAGGCGTGGCATGCCACTGAAGCTCCAACCACACGCCAGCTGTGAGATCACGTTTATTGAGTTTCTTTTCCCTCCAAAATGTAATTTTCTTTCCACTTTTGTATGTTCTTTATTTTCTAGTGCTAGAAGTAGTATAAATACCCCCTTAAAGTACTGAAAAAAGGGCTAAGCAGTTGAGCTATTAGTTGAAGCATAGTTAGATTCACTTTTCCATCTCTTACTTTTTCTTGAGCTATGAGTAGCTAAATTTCCTCTCATTGAGAGAGGAAGCTCTGCTGTACTTGATGGATTAATGATAGTGAATTTCTTCTTCTCTTCATCTTCTCTTTGATTTGCTAGAAGGAATTTCGTTCTTCATGCTAGTGTTCAATCGCCTTGGAAAACAGGTTGAATGCAAAATAGATTTCATGGGAATCTTGGAAAAGGAAACATGAAATCATGCTAGAAATCCCTTCTCACACTTGAGTAGGATCTGGGTTTTGGTGTTTGGGTATGGTGACATAAAATCCTCCCTCTACTTGGACCTATGATGATGTGTGGTATAATCAGGGGCCAAGCATATCTCTCTTCACGAGCAATTAGACCAAGGAATCGGCTATTGATCAAGATCCGAGAGATTGAGTCACCAAGGGATTAGGACTCAATTAATCATGATTGTCAAGAGGTCAATGAGTAGCATAATTGAAGAGGATTTGAGCTGGATTTAATCTAAAGAGACAGCATCTCCTAATCTCAATGAATTCCCCTAATCTTATCTTCCATTTCCTTTATAGCTCTCTTTACATTCTGCAATTCCCCATTCCCATTTACAATTAAGTCATTTAAGTTTCTGCTCTTTACTTTCTTGCCATTTTCAATTCTGCCATTTACTGCTTTCCTTTACTTTTAAGTCATTTATATTTCTGCACATTTACAATTCTGTAATCACAATCTATTCTGCTTAGCTTGACTAATTCACCAATTAATTAAAATTGCTCAAATCTACCAATCTCTGTGGATACGATCCCACTCCACTGTGGGTAATTACTTGACGATAATTTTGGTGCACTTGCCAAAAGAACGGATTCACCATTTTTTATAAGGGGAGTGAATTCGGCTCATCAATATGCCCACATTAATATCACTAACGTGGGCTATTAACATAGAGGAAAGGATGAATTTGACGTTAATACTGTAGTTAACACCATTAATGTGATCAAGGTTAAGAAAGGCTACGTTAGTGGCCACGTTAGTGCCACTAACGGTAGGGTTAACATGACTTCAAAAGGGTTTGGGGATGTTAGTGACCAAGTTAGTGTTGCTAACGTCTTTGAACCAGGATTTTACACTTGATGTTAACCACACTAACGGCCTGACTAACGTGAAAGTTACCTGGCTCAAACTCTTCCAGCAAGCTGAGCTAAGCCCACTGAGATTGTAACTGCTTTAACTATGCTTAAAGGCCCACATCCAAAGACTTGCAGAGCTAACTGAAGATTAGAGAAGTAGTATATATAGGGGTAGTTTTGAACTAGAGAGGAGATTAGCACCTGGGGATCCAGGATTGAAAACACTCTGTATTTTTACTTTCTATGTAATTCAGTTTATTTTAGAGTGCAGTTTTCATTTTCAATTTCCATTCCCAGAGCAATGAACAACTAAACCCCTCTTCATTGGGTTAGGGAGCTCTATTGTAATTCAATGGATCAATTGTAGTTTTCATTCTTCTTCTTCTTTCTATTCTATTGATTTGCTTGAACGCTTTCGATCTTCATCCAATTAAGCAATTGTCTCGGAAGAGAAATTGCTCATACTTGGATTTCCTCTGAACCTTGGAAGAGGAATGAGGAAATCATGCTAGAAATGCTTTCTCATGTTGGATTGGGTTGGGGGTTGGATGGATATGGTGATATATAATCCTACCAATACTTTGATCTAGAAAAACATGTGGTATAATCAGTGATCATACTCCATCTCTTCCCATGAGCAATTAGATCAAGGAATTGGGCAATTGTTCAAGTTCAGAGAGATTGAATTGCCAAGGAATTGGGATTCAATTACCTAAGATTGCCAAGAGATCAATGAATGCATGGATTGAGGAAGAGATGAGACTGAACTTAATCCAGAGAATGCAATATCTCCTAAGCCCAATGACCTCCCCCACTTCTGATCTTTCCATTGTCTTTAATTATGCTGTTTACATTATTGTTTATCACCCCCATTCCCATTTAAGTTTCTACAATTTACTTTCTGCACTTTATATTATGCAATTTACTTTCCGTCATTTACATTTGTTGTTATTTACATTTCCCGCCATTTTACTTTCTACAATTGTCAAACCAACTTTTCTTAGTTCAACTAGAACACTCCTCTAATTAAAGTTGCTCAAGCAATCTATCCTTATGGGATTCGACCTCACTCTACTCTCATTTTTTACTTGACGACAATTTGGTATACTTGCCGAAGGAGATTTGTTGAGAGACAGATTTCCGTGCATCAAGTTTATGGCGCCGTTGCCAGGAATTGATTTTGCATTGACAATGATTAAATTGGAGGATAACTAGATTGAAAATTTTCTTTTCCTTGTTGATTTGTTTCATTTCAGCTTATTTACTTTCATTTTCAGCAATTTTATTTGTTTTTCCATTGCTTATTTACATTTTAGCACAGTAATCCACTAACTATTTGATCAGTTACACCAACCACTCTAACCACAACTCCTAACAAGAGTGATCCATTCACTTATTTTTCTTGTGTGTTTTGCTGAGTGTATAACAGGTAGAAGAGGAGGAGCATCAACCTCTTTTGACGGTGAATCTGAGAGGACCTTTCTTAGACTAAGGAGGGAAGCAAGAGGTAAAGGAATAGTTGGAGAGGAAGCTGTGGAAGATGATTTAGACATTACTATGGAGGAAGAAGTTCATAACCATGTTGGAGAAGGTGCTGGTAACCATGTTGGGCAGGAGAGAAGAGTTTTAGGCTCTTACATCAACCCAAACCCAGGAAACTATAGAAGTAGCATCCTAAAACCAACCATTCATGCTAATAAATTTAAAACAATGGCTCATTTGGAGGAAGTATCCAAGAAGACCCCAACTAACATCTAAACACATTCTTGAGAATATGTGATACTGTGAAGGTCAATGGGGTTCATCCTGACACCTATAAACTGCTTTTGTTTCCTTTTTCTCTCATAGATAAAGTAGCAAAGTGGCTAGAGTCCTTTCCAAAGGAGAGTTTGACAACTTGGGAAGAGGTGGTGAACAAGTTCTTGGCAAGATTTTACCCTCCCTAAAGAGTTAAGAGGTTGAGGGCTGAGGTACAAATATTTAGACAACAAGATGGGGAGACTCTCTTTGAAGCATAGGAGAGATACAAGGAGTTGACAAGAAAATGCCCCCGGAGATGTTTAATGAATTACTACAGCTACACATTTTCTATGAAGGATTGTCACAAGAATCAAAGAAGGCCTTAGATCACTCTTCAGGAGGATCTCTCAATAAGAAGAAGATAATTGATGAGGCCATCGATATCATAGAAACTGTGGCTAACAATGAATACTTCTATGCCTCTGATAGAAACCCAAACAGAGGGGTGATGGAGCTGAGTCACATGGATGCATTGCTAGATCAAAATAAGTTGATCACCAAGCAATTGGCTGACCTCACCAAGCAGATGGAAAGGAACCAAGTTACAGCAGTCAATACTCAACCACCAGCTCAAGAAGGGGTGAATGCAGAGGAAGGAGGTGACTGGGAGCAAGCCAATTATGTTGGAAACTCATCAAGACAAACCTATGATCAACACTCCAAAACCTACAATCCTGGTTGGAAGAACCACCTAAACTTTGGGTGGGGAAGCCAGCAAAACCAAACTCAAGATCATAGGCCTCAAAACTCCAACCATTACCACAAATCCACCTATCAACAAATTAACCAAGGACCATACCAAGCCCCACACAACAACTCTTTCCATCCTCTATATCAAACACAAAACAACCATACTCAACCTTCAATTTCTAACCTACCACCACCTTGATGCACGAAAATCTGTATCTCAATAAATTTCCCTCGGAAAGTATACCGAATTATCGTCAAGTAAAAACTCACAATAGAGTGAGGTCGAATCCCACAGAGATTGATTGGCTGAGCAACTTTAATTAGAGGATTGTTCTAGTTGAACTGAATAGATTTGAATTGGGAATTATAGAAAGTAAAATGGCCGAAAAAGTAAATTTCAAGAAATGTAAATGACTGAAAGTAAAAGAGCTAAATGTAAATTGCAGAAAGTAATTGCAGGAAATTAAACTTGCAGTAATTTACATGGGAATGGGATGACGACGCCTAAATGTAAACAACAAAATTAAAGAGAATGGAAAAGATCAGAAATGGGAGATTCATTGGGCTTAGGAGATGTTGCATTTTCCGGATCAAGTTCATTCTCATCTCTTCCTCAATCAATGTATTCATTGATCTCCTTGGCAATCTTAAGTGATTGGATCCCAATTCCTTGGCAATCCAATCTATCTAAGCTTGAACAATTGCCCAATTCCTTGATCTAATTGCTCATGCGAAGAGATGAAGTTTGGTCACTGATTATACCACACACTTTCACAGATTGAAGTATTGGTAGGATTACATGTCACTATGTCCATCCAACCCCCAACCTAATCCGATGTGAGAAAGTATTTCTAGCATGATTTCCTCATTCCTCTTTCAAGGTTCCAAGAAAATCCAACTATGAAAAATTTCTCTCTCGAGACAATTGTTCAATTGAATGGAGATCGAAAGCTTTCAAGAAAAATCATGAGAAAAGAAAGAGGAAGAAAGATGAAAACTATTATTGATCCATTGAATTACAACAGAGCTCCCTAACCCAATGAAAAGGGGTTTAGTTGTTCATAGCTTTGGAAATGGAAATTGAAATTGAAAAGTGCATTCTGAAAGTAAAACTGAATTGCAGAAAGTAATACAAGAAGTGTTTGCAATCCTAGATCCCCAGGTGCCAATCTCCCAACAGAAAAGAAAAAGAAAAGTGCAGAGAAAATGAAATCAGGGATGCCCAATTGGGATCCCCCTACTTCCAGCCTTATAGAACTCCCAAAGCACCCCTTAGGGCCTCCCAGAGAGCTGCCTTTAATCTTCAAAAAGTCCTCTATTTATACTCTCCTTCCCATCTTCAATTGGGTCTTCATTGTACTTGGATGTAGGCCTTGGCCTTGATTGAAGCAGTTAGGAGTGACTCTTAGTGACGTTGATGAGGATTGTTTGTCAACTAACATTCACAAGTTTGAATGGGTGAATTTTGGAATTGAGCTTGGCATGGACGTTAGTGACTAACATTGGTGGCCACTAACTTTGGCTAACATTCCCTTTTACTCAATGGGGAATGTTAGAAGCAACGTTAGTGCACAAACGTTACTACCAACGTTGGCCTAGCCACGCGTACGCGCCAAACTGGATTTTCGCCATTTTGCACATGCGCGTCGCCCATGCGTACGTGAGACTTGCTGTTTTTTGCATTTTCACGCATACGCGTCATCGACGCGTACACGTCACTACAAATTTTCCAACTCCAGATTTGAAATTTTTATCGCAGGCATTGGAGGGAACGTTGGTGAACCAACGTTACCTCCAACGTTGGTCTGGTCACGCGTGCGCGTCACCCACGCGTACGTGTGGAGTGTCAAATTTCCATGCTCACGCGTACGTGTCGCCCACACGTGCGCGTCGCGGCCAATTTTTCCAATTCCAAATTCAGATTTTTTCGAAGACGTTGGTGAGGAACGTTGGTTCACCAATGTTCCCACCAATGTTAGGCACCCTTTTCTTTGCAACGTTGCCAGCAACGTTGGTTTGCCCACCAACGTTGCTTCATTCTCCTTTTCCTTGCTCTTCCTCTGCTTCTCTTCAGCTATCATCAACCAAACAAATGCATGAAAGCCTTGTCATAATCACAAGATTTTGCATCATTCATAGCATTAGATAATTCTTGTATAAATCTCATCAAAATGCATAAAATTAACAATGTTTGATTGAATCAAGGCATGCATGAAATTCCCATCCAAATACTTACTTATTGCCTAAGAATTGTAGGAAACTACCCTAAAACAAACTAAAAATGGCTTGTGAAACTAGCCAAGATGCCCTAGCATCACAACACCAAACTTAAATCTTGCTTGTCCTCAAGCAAGTGATAGAACATAAGAAGAATGAAATGAAAATACAAGAGATACAAGTCCTTATTCAGAGAATTCAAATCCTTGGTTCATGGAGTTTCATGCATGAGGTTCATGTTCTTGCTGGTTTCTAGGCTCTCATATGCTCTTGAATTCTCACTCTATTGCCTTCTATGAAACTCTTATTCTTGATCCTTAACTTAGCTCTATTTTTGTTTTCTTTCCTTCTTTAGAGCTTATTGCTTTCTGTAGCTAAGTGTTCTGTGTTGAGACAACTCTTTAGGATAGGCTTTCAGCCAACACTCTCGAACCAGTTGGTTCAAGGTGCTAGGTATTGAAACACTCCTAAGGACTTAATCACCCAAGTCTCTCCTCAGCACATACTCACTACAGGCACATGGTTTGTTATTCATTCCTTAGACCTTGGTGTCTAGCACCTCTTTAGGTTACTAAATATTTTTTGACAAGGTTGCTCTTGATAATGGACTCTCAGTTGATAATCCCGGGTTAGTTAACCCAATTTATCAAGTGATAAAGCACTCCCAAGAACTTAGTCATCCAAGCAGATACTTGTACAATCAACACCAAAGACACATGCCTCAAGGTTCAAACTATTGGTGCCTAGCTTTATTTTCTGCTCTTTTCTTTTTTTTATTCTGTTTCTTTTTTTTCTTTTTAGGATCTTATTAATTCATTTAAGTCTCATAGAATGCACTTCAAGATCATAATTCAAGAGATATCTTAGCCTTGTACCTTATTGATGAACTAACTTAGCTAGCAAATACCACCACAACACTAGGACTTTATTCTGCACATTGGATTTCACTCTTGTCTTTCGCAGTAAATTCTCATAAATTCTTTTATTGAGCTCAAGGACACAACATACAATTCAAGAAGGATGAAAATGAAGCAGGCACTTAGACTAGCAGCCTAAAATGAAAATAAAGAAAGACATATAGAATGTAAAGGTTCAAGCAAACAGGGCACAATCATACTTATAATTAAAGCACTACAAACCAAAAGCAGTTGAGTAACAATACAACCTCTTGGTGTCTTCTTGTTTCTTCCTTGTCATCATCATCCATAGCTTTTGTATCCTTCTTTGTCTCCTTGGATGATGGCGCATAGTTCTTCCAAGAGATTAATTGAATTCCCGCAAAGTTATTGGAAGTTGCTTATTCCCCAAGCACTTGAGAGACAGTTAGCATGCATGTATGCTTGTGGTTTTCTGAACTTTAGTTGGTGTGTGAACACCAAACTTAATTCCTTGCCTACTTCTATATGCAGCAAAGTGAATACGTGCAGGAAACATCAAGTGCATTTATTAAGAAAAAAAACTATGAACTAAAAATTAAACAATTGTTAAGTAGTTTCTCTGATTGTTTGGAACCAGTGACTAATTATGCTGAAGGATGCAATGTGTTCTTAATGAAATCTATGGTGGAACACCAAACTTAGATTACACATTCACCCTTGAATTACTTTGGTGTGCAACACCAAGCTTAGCTCCTTGCAATACAAAGAAATCTACCTAACTCTTTTATTGAAACAACTTAAAAAACAGGAGAGCTACCTCTGGTTGGGTTGCCTCCCAACAAGCGCTTCTTTAACGTCATTAGCTTGATGATTGGTTTTGTCAAGGAGAGTTGTAATGTCTCACGTCCTCTCCCCTTGCAGTGAATCTATCCCCGCTTGCCTCTTTGAGAATCTCTACATGCTCCAATGAGAGGACTCTGTTGATTATGTACACTTGAGGCAGCTGAAATGGTATCACAGGAAAATGAGGTGGTATTAGTGGATGGTGAATCAATATCACTCTGTCCCCTGGAGAAAAATCTTTAGTGGGGATTTTTTTGTTCCTCTAACCTCTTGGCATTTTCTTCCATCCTTCTTCTAGCGGTGCCTTATTCCTTGTGATCTCTTTGTCAGGAGGGATCTTATTACTTGTCTCATGTGGGGTTTGTGGCCATAGCTTCTCCATGATTTTTTTAGTCTGTAGCACCACCTTTACTTATTTCTTCTCTTTCTGGCATGACCTTGGATGCTCTGGGGGTGATTCATTGGGTGCTTCTTTCAGGTTTTTATCTCCAAAATCATCCTTCATGAATTCCTTGTGGTCCTCCTTCAGGTCTTTGTTCTCTTGTTCAGATTCATGTGAGAGCTTGAAGACAAGAAAGGTGAGTTGTTCATCATGTATTCTCAGTATTAACTCTCCCTGCTCAACATCTATGAGTGCTCTGGCTGTGGCCAAGAATAGTCTCCTCAGAATGATTGGATGGAGATAGCTTTCTTCCATCTCAAGAACAACAAAATCTGTAGGGAGGAAGTATTTCCCTACTTTCACCAGCATATTTTCAACTACTCCTAGTGCTTGTTTCTGGGTTTTGTCAGCCAATTGAAGGGTTAGATTTGTAGCTTCTTCGTGAGAGACAGAGGCATTAGATTTATGCCTGCTCTAAGATCACAAAATCCTTTGTTAATCATGGTATCCCCTATAGTACAAGGGATGTGAAAACTCCCTGGATCCTTCTTCTTTGTGGGTAACTCCTTTTGGATAAGTGCACTGCACTCTTTATTCATCACCACTGTTTGCCCACCCTTCAATGGGTTTCTTGTGGTTAGCAACTCCTTCATGCATTTGATATATGAGGGCATCTGTTGAAGGGCTTCAATGAAGGGAATGTTAATATGAAAAGACTTGAATGTATCTAGTTATCTAGAATATGTCCTCTCTTTTTTACCACCTCTGAGGGAATGGTGCCTTTGGTATATATGGTTTCAGGATTTCCTTCCCTATTGATTCCTTCATTTGTGCATGGTTGACTCCTTGTTCTTTCTCTTCCAGTATCTCCTGTGGAACTCCTTGAGTATGCTCTGTTGGCTTGCTAAGTTCTTCCTCCAAAATCTCTTCATCTCTTAGAATGATCGCCTTGCATTCTTCCCATCTCACATTCTTGGTCTCTCCTTTTGGGTTCTTCTCAGTATCACTTGGAAAGCTGTCAGTAGGCTTAGAAATTTGCTGAGAGAGGTATCCTACTTGAGATTTAAGCTTCTTGATGGTATCTCCTTGATTCTTCATATTAGACCTAAATTCATCCTTGAATGCCTTGTTGTCTTGAACCTCCTTGCACAGATCTCCAAGCAAGGCCTTAATCCGGGATAGTCTATCCTCAGATGGTGATGGTAAGTTAGAATTTGGAACCTGAGAATGGCTATTTTGGGTTGGATTAATGGTAAGTGGAATTGTTGTAATGGTTGGAGCTGTGAGGTTTCTGGTCTTGGTTCTGGTTCTGCTGATTTCCCCATCAAAGTTTGGGTAGTTCTTCCAAGCAGGGTTGTAGGTTTTTGAGTGTGGATCATAGGCTTTTCTAGATGAATTTCCAACATAATTGACTTGCTCCCAGTTACCTCCTTCCTCTGCATTGAACTCTTCTTGAGCTGGTGGTTGAGTATTGACTGCTGCAACTTGATTCTTCTCTATCTGCTTGGTGAGGTCAGCCAATTGCTTAGTAATTAGCTTGTTTTGAGCTAGTAATGCATCCATGTGATTCAGCTCCATCACCCCTCTATTGGTGCTTCTATCAGAGGCATAGAAGTGTTCATTGTTGGCTACAGTTTCTATGACATCTATGACTTCTTCAATTGTCTTTTTCTTGTTGAGAAATCCTCCTGACGAGTGATCTAAGGCCTTCTTTGATTCTTGTGATAATCCTTCATAGAAAATGTGCAGCTGCACCCATTCATTGAACATGTCCGGAGGCCATTTTCTTGTCAATTCCTTGTATCTTTCCCATGCTTCATAGAGAGTTTCACCATCTTGTTGCCTGAATATTTGTACCTCAGTCTTCAATCTGTTAACTCTTTAGGGAGGGTAAAATCTTGTCAAGAACTTATTCACCACA
Organism: Arachis hypogaea; assembly: GCF_003086295.3. Classification (NCBI taxonomy): domain Eukaryota; kingdom Viridiplantae; phylum Streptophyta; class Magnoliopsida; order Fabales; family Fabaceae; genus Arachis; species Arachis hypogaea. The sequence goes on along the minus strand of NC_092050.1, from coordinate 95,821,433 downwards.
TCTTCCCCACTTGTCAACTCTCCTTTGGAAAGGACACTAGCCACTTTGATGCTTTATCCCTAAGAGAAAAGGGAAACAAAAGTAATCTGTAGGTGTCAGGATGAACACCATTGGACTTCACAGTATCAAATATTCTCAAGAATGTGGTTAGATGTTAGTTGGGGTCTTCCTGGGCACATCTTCCAAATGAGCAATTATTTTGAACAAGGGTGATGAGCTGTGGCTTTAACTCAAAGTTATTAGCATGAATGGTTGGTTTTAGGATGCTGCTCCCATAATTTCCAGGGTTTAGGTTGATGTAAGAGCCTAAAACTCTTCTCTCCTCTCCAACATGGTTACCAGCACCTTCTCCAGCATGATTATAAACTTCTTCCTCCATTGTAATATCCAAATCTTCTTCCAACTCTTCACCAATTATGCCTTTACCTCTTGCTTCCCTCCTTAGCCTAAGGTAGGTCCTCTCTGGCTCACTGTCAAAAGAAGCTGATGCTCCTCCACTTCAACCTGTCATACACTCAACAAACAACAAGCAAATAGCAAGTAGAGAAGTAACTTATGTTGAAAGTTATGGTTAGAGTGGTTTGTGCAATTAATCAAACAGTTAGTGGATTAATGTGCTAGAAAGTAAATGAACAAAAAAAATAGCTTAAATTGTAGAAAACAGTAGTAAATACTAAAATTAAAACTTATCAAAAGAAAAGAAAAATGTTCAATCTAGTTATCCTCTAATTTAATCATTGTCAATGCAAAATCAATCCCCGGCAACGGCGCCATAAACTTGATGCACAAAAGTCTATCTCTCAACAAATTTCCCTCGGCAAGTATACTGAGTTGTCATCAAGTAAAAACTCACAATAGAGTGAGCTCGAATTCCACAGGGATTGATTGGTTGAGCAACTTTAATTAGAGGATTGTTCTAGTTTAAATGAATAGATTTGAATTGGGAATTGCAGAAAGTAAAATGGCGGGAAAAGTAAATTGCAAGAAATGTAAATGAATGAAAGTAAAAGAGCTAAATGTAAATTGCAGAAAGTAATTGCAGGAAATTAAACTTGCAGTAATTTAAATGGGAATGGGGTGATTGAGCATAAATGTAAATGGTGCACGAAATTGTGATCTGAACTGCGCCAACAATTTGGTACGCACTATCATAATCTTAATTCTTTTTCACAACTCCACACAACTAACCAGCAAGTGCACTGGGTCGTCCAAGTAATAAACCTTACGTGAGTAAGGGTTGATCCCACGGAGATTGTCGGCTTGAAGCAAGCTATGGTCATCTTGTAAATCTCAGTCAGGAAGATTCAAATGGTTATGAGGTTTTGATAATTAAAATATAAATAGAATAAGATAGAGATACTTATGTGATTCATTGGTGGGAATTTCAGATAAGCGTATATAGATGCTTTACTTCTTCTGAACCTCTGCTTTCCTATTGCTTTCATCCAATCATTCATACTCCTTTCCATGGCAAGCTGTATGTTGGGAGATCACCGTTGTCAATGGCTACCGTCCGTCCTCTCAGTGAAAATGGTCCAAATGCGCTTTCACCGCATGGCTAATCATCTGTCAGTTCTCGATCATGTTGGAATAGGATCCATTGATCCTTTTACGTCTGTCAATACGCCCAACACTCGCGAGTTTGAAGCTCGTCACAGTCATCCCTTTGCAGATCCTACTCGGAATACCACAGACAAGGTTTAGACTTTCCGGATCTCAGGAATGGCCACCAATAATTCTAGCCTATATGGTGTGTAGAAATCGTGACGCTTCATTCCTTGGTAACGGCACTAAAAAATTAATACGCACGTTCATAATCTTAGTTCTTTGTCACAACTTCGCATAACTAACCAGCAAGTGCACTGGGTCATCCAAGTAATAAACCTTACGTGAGTAAGGGTCGATCCCACGGAGATTATTGGCTTGAAGCAAGCTATGGTCATCTTGCAAATCTCAGTCAGGTAGATTCAATTGATTATGGAGATTTAATAATTAAAAGATAAATAAAACGTAAATTAAAGATAGAGATACTTATGTAATTCATTGGTGAGAGTTTCAGATAAGCGTATGAAGATGCTTGTTCCTCCTGAACCTCTGCTTTCCTATTGTCTTCATCCAATCATTCATACTCCTTTCTATGGCAAGCTGTATGTTAGGCGTCACCGATGTCAATGGCTACATCCTGTACTCTCAGTGAAAATGGTCCAATGTGCTGTCACTACATGGCTAATCATCTATCGGTTCTCGATCATACTGGAATAGGATCCATTGATCCTTTTGCGTCTGTCACTACGCCCAGCACTCGCAAGTTTGAAGCTCGTCGCAGCCATCCCTTCCCAGATCCTACTCGGAATACCACAGACTAGGTTTAGACTTTTCGGATCTCAAGAATGGCCGTCCATGGATTCTAACTTATACCACGAAGACTCTGATTAAGGAATCCCAGAGATATTCATTCAATCTAAGGTAGAACGGAAGTGGTTGTCAGGCATGCGTTCATAGGTTGGGAATGATGATGACTGTCACGATCATCACATTCATATTGAAGTACGAATGAATATCTTAGAATCGGAATAAGCTTGAATTGAATAGAAAAACAATAGTACTTTATATTAATTCATGAGGAACAGCAGAGCTCCACACCTTAATCTATGGTGTGCAGAAACTCTACCGTTGAAAATACATAAGAACAAGGTCTAGGCATGGCCGAGTGGCCAGCCCCCATAAAGGTCTAAGATATCATAAGACTGATCAAAGATGTCTAATACAATAGTAAAAGGTCCTATTTATATCAGACTAGTTACTAGGGTTTACAGAAATGAGTAAATGATGCAGAAATCCACTTCTGGGGCCCACTTGGTGTGTGCTTGGGCTGAGCATTGAGCTTTACACATGTAGAGGCTTCTCTTGGAGTTGAACGCCAGTTTGTAACCTGTTTTTGGCGTTTAACTCCACTTTGCAACCTGTTTCTGGCGTTTAACTCCAGAATGCAACATGGAACTGGCGTTGAACGCCAGTTTGCGTCATCTAAACTCCGACAAAGTATAGACTATTACATTATGCTGGAAAGCCCTGGATGTCTACTTTCCAACTCAATTGAGAGTGTGCTATTTAAAGTTCTATAGCTCCAGAAAACCTACTTTGAGTGCAGGGAGGTTAGAATCCAGCAGCATCTGCAGTCCTTCTTCAACCTCTGAATCTGATTTTTGCTCAAGTTCCTCAATTTCAGCCAGAAAATACCTGAAATCACAGAAAAACACACAAACTCATAGTAAAGTCCAGAAATGTGAATTTTTATTAAAAACTAATAAAAATATACTAAAAGCTAACTTAATCATACTAAAAATTATGTAAAAATAATGCCAAAAAGCGTATAAATTATCCGCTCATCACAACACCAAACTTAAATTGTTGCTTGTCCCCAAGCAACTGAAAATCAAATAGGATAAAAAAGAATATAATATACTATAAATTCCAAAATATCAATGAAACTTAGCTCCAATCAGATGAGTGGGACTAGTAGCTTTTTGCCTCTTGAATAGTTTTGGCATCTCACTTTATCCATTGAAGTTCAGAATGATTGGCATCTATAGGAACTTAGAATTCAGATAGTGTTATTGATTCTCCTAGTTCAGTATGTTGATTCTTGAACACAACTACTTTATGAGTCTTGGCCGTGGCCCTAAGCACTTTGTTTTCCAGTATTACCACCAGATACATAAATGCCACAGACACATAACTGGGTGAACCTTTTCAGATTGTGACTCAGCTTTGCTAAAGTCCCCAATTAGAGGTGTCCAAGGATCTTAAGCACACTCTTCTTTTGCTTTGGACCTCGACTTTAACCGCTCAGTCTCAAGTTTTCACTTGACACCTTCACGCCACAAGCACATGGTTAGGGACAGCTTGGTTTAGCCGCTTAGGCCAGCATTTTATTCCTTTAGGCCCTCCTATCCACTGATGCTCAAAGCCTTGGATCCTTTTTATTACCCTTGCCTTTTGGTTTTATGGGCTATTGGCTTTTTGCTCTTGCCTTTTGGTTTAAAGAGCTTTTGGCTTTTTCTGCTTGCTTTTTCTTTTTCTTTCTCTTTTTTTTTCGCCATTTTTTTTCTTTTTTTTTTCGCAAGCCTTTGTATTCACTGCTTTTTCTTGCTTCAAGAATCAATTTTATGATTTTTCAGATCATCAAATAACATTTCTCCTTTTTCCTTATTCTTTCAAGAGCCAAGATATTTAACATTCATAAACAACAAATTCAAAAGACATATGCTCTGTTCAAGCATTCATTTGGAAAATAAAAAGTATTGTCACCACATCAAAATAACTAAACTAGTTTCACGAAATCATGTACTTCTTGTTCTTTTGTAATTAAAGCATTTTTCATTTAAGAAAGGTGATGGATTCATAGGACATTCATAGCTTTAAGACATAGACACTTAAACACTAGTGATCATGTAATAAGACACAAACATAAATAAATATAAAGCATAATAAACAAAAAATAGTAAAATAAACAGACAAGGAGATTAATAAATGAGTCCACCTTAGTAAGGGTGGCGTCTTCCTCTTCTTGAAGAACCAATGGTGCTTTTGAGCTCCTCTATGTCTCTTCCTTGCCTTTGTTGCTCCTCCCTCATAGCTCTTTGATCTTCTCTAATCTCATGAAGGATGATGGAGTGCTCTTGATGCTCCACCCTTAGTTGTCCCATGTTGGAACTTAATTCTCCTAGGGAGGTGTTGATTTGCTCCCAATAGTTTTGTGGAGGAAGGTGCATCCCTTGAGGCATCTCAGGGATTTCATGGTGCGGGATTTCCTCATGCTCTTGTTGAGGTCCATGATCTCTTATTTGCTCTGTCCTTTTCTTAGTGATGGGCTTGTCCTCTTCAGTGAGGATGTCTCCCTCTATGTCAATTCCAGCCGAATTGCAGAGGTGGCATATGAGGTGAGGAAAGGCTAACCTTGCCCAAGTGGAGGACTTGTCAGCCACCTTGTAAAGTTCTTGAGGTATAATCTCATGAACTTCTACCTCCTCTCCAATCATGATACTATGGATCATGATGGCCCAGTCTATAGTAACTTCAGACCGGTTACTAGTAGGAATGATTGAGCGTTGAATGAACTCTAGCCATCCCCTAGCTGCTGGTTTGAGGTCATGCTTTCTTAATTGAACTGGCTTGCCTCTTGAGTCAATTTTCCATTAAGCTCCTTCCTCACATATGTCTATGAGGACTTGGTCCAACCTTTGATCAAAGTTGACCCTTCTTGTGTAGGGGCATGTGTTCTCTTCCATCATTGGCAAGTTGAACGCCAGCCTTACATTTTCCGGACTGAAGTCTAAGTATTTCCCCCGATCCATGGTGAGCCAATGCTTTGGATTCGGGTTCACACTTTGATCATGGTTCCTAGTGATCCATGCATTTGCATAGAACTCCTGGACCATTAAGATCCCGACTTGTTGAATGGGGTTGGTGAGAACTTCCCAACCTCTTCTTCGGATCTCATGTCGGATCTCCAGATACTCATTCTTTTTGAGCTTGAAAGGAACCTCAGGGATCACTTTCTTCTTAGCCACAACTTCATAGAAGTGGTCTTGATGGACCTTTGAGATGAATCTCTCCATCTCCCATAACTCAGAGGTGGAAGTAATTGCCTTCCCTTTTCTCTTTCTAGAGGTTTCTTTGGCCTTAGGTGCCATAAATGGTTATAGAAAAACAAAAAGCTATGCTTTTACCACACCAAACTTAAAATGTTTGCTCGTCCCCGAGCAAGAGAAGAAAGAAAGAAGGAGAAGAAGAAAAAGAATGGAGGAGATGGAGGGAAAAGGTGTATTCAGCCAAGGGTAAGAAGAGAGGGTTGTGTTGTGTAAAAATGAAGAAAGAAAGAGGGGTTTATATAGGGGTGGGATGGGACTTAGGGTTCGGCCATTAGGGTTGGGGTTAAGAGGGAAAAGAGTTTGAATTTTGGAGGTAGGTGGGGTTTATGGGGAAGAGAGGATGGATGTGAGTGGTGAAGAGGTGATGGGAAAGAGTGATTGAGGTGATTGGTGAAGGGTATTTGGGGAAGAGAGTTATGAAAATGTGTGAAGAGGAGAGAAAAAGATGTGGGGATCCTGTGGGGTCCACAGATCAAGTAGGGTCAAAGACTTAACATCCCTGCTCCAATTAGGCGTGTAAAACGCCCTTGCTGTGCAATCCTGGCGTTTAACGCCAGACTGCTGCTTGTTTCTGGCGTTAAACGCCCAAATGTAGCCTGTTTCTAGCGTTTAACACCAAGCAGATGCTTGTTTCTGGCGTTAAATGCCAGCTTGGTGCTTGTTTCTGGCGTTAAACGCCAGACAGATGCTTGTTTCTGGCGTTTAAATGCCAGACTGCTCTCCTCCAGGGTGTGCTATTTTCAATGCTATTTTTCATTCTGTTTTTGATTTTTCAGTAGTTTTTGTGACTCCACATGATCATCAACCTACTAAAACACGACATAACAAAAGGAAAATGAAATAGATATAATTAAATAACATTGGGTTGCCTCCCAATAAGCGCTTCTTTAATGTCAATAGCTTGACAGTGAGCTCTCATGGAGCCTCACAGATGCTCAGAGCATTGTTGGGACCTCCCAACACCAAACTTAGAGTTTGATTGTGGGGGCTTTGGTTGACTCTGCAGTGAGAGAAGCTTTTCATGCTTCCTCTCCATGGTTACAGAAGGAGATCCTTGAGTCTTAAACACAAGGTTATCCTCATTCAGTTGAAGGACCAATTCTCCTCTGTCCACATCAATCACAGCTCTTGTTGTGGCTAGGAAGGGTCTTCCAAGGATGATAGATTCATCCTCTTCCTTCCCAGTGTCTAGGATTATGAAATCAGCAGGGATGTAAAGGCCTTCAACCTTTACTAACACGTCCTCTACTTGTCCATAAGCCTGTTTTCTTGAGTTGTCTGCCATCTCTAATGAGATTCTGGCAGCTTGCACCTCAAAGATCCCAAGTTTCTCCATTACAGAGAGTGGCATTAAGTTTATTCCTGACCCCTAGGTCACACAGAGCCTTCTCAAAGGTCATGGTGCCTATGGTACAGGGTATTAAGAATTCGCCAGGATCCTATTTCTTTTGAGGTAATTTCTGCCTATCTAATACATTCAGTTCATTGGTGAGCAAGGGAGGTTCATCTTCCCAAGTCTCATTACCAAATAATTTGGCATTCAGCTTCATGATTGCACCAAAGTACTTAGCAACTTGCTCTTCAGTAATTTCTTCATCCTCTTCAGAGGACGAATACTCATCAGAGCTCATGAAGGGCAGAAGGAGGTTCAATGGAATCTCTATGGTCTCTAATTGATCCTCAGATTTCTTTGGTTCCTCGAAGGAAAACTCCTTATTGGTCACTGGACGTCCCAGGAGGTCTTCCTCACTAGGATTCACGTCCTCCTCCTCCCTTGTAGGTTCGGCCATGATGGTTAAATCAATGGCCTTGCACTCTCTCTTTGGATTTTCTTCTGTATTGCTTGGGAGAGTACTAGGAGGAGTTTCAGTGACTCTTTTACTCAGTTGGCCCACTTGTGCCTCCAAATTTCTAATGGAGGACCTTGTTTCATTCATGAAATTTACAGTGGCCTTAGATAGATCAGAGACTATATTTGCTAAGCTAGATAGATTCTGCTCATAATTCTCTGTCTGTTGCTGAGTGGATGATGGAAAAGGCTTGCTATTGCTAAACCTGTTTCTTCCACCATTATTAAAGCCTTGTTAGGGCTTTTGTTGATCCTTCCATGAGAAATTTGGATGATTTCTCCATGAGGGATTATAGGTGTTTCCATAGGGTTCACCCATGTAATTCACCTCTGCTATTGCAGGGTTCTCAGGATCATAAGCTTCTTCTTCAGAAGATGCCTCTTTAGTACTGTTGGATGATTCCTTCAATCCATTCAGACTCTGAGAGATCATATTGACTTGTTGAGTCAATACTTTATTCTGAGCCAATATGGCATTCAGAGTATCACTTTCAAGAACTCCCTTCCTTTGAGGAGTCCCATTACTCACAGGATTCCTTTTAGAAGTGTATATGAACTGGTTATTTACAACCATGTCAATGAGTTCTTGAGCTTCTGCAAGCGTTTTCTTTAGGTGAATAGATCCACCTGCAGAATGGTCCAATGACATCTTTCATAATTTAGACAGACCATCATAGAATATATCCAGGATGGTCCATTCTGAAAGCATGTCAGAAGGACACTTTTTGGTCAGTTCCTTATATCTCTCCCAAGCTTCATAGAGGGATTCACCTTGCTTCTGTCTGAAGGTTTGAACATCCACTCTAAGCTTGCTAAGCTTTTGAGGAGGAAAGAACTTGGCTAAGAAAGCCGTGACCAGCTTATCCCAAGAGTTCAGGCTGTCTTTAGGTTGAGAGTCCAACCATATTCTAGCTCTGTCTCTTACAGTAAATGGGAAAAGCATAAGCCTGTCGACCTCAGGATCAACCCCATTGGTCTTAACAGTATCACAGATCTTCAAGAATTTAGTTAAGAACTGAAAGGGATCTTTGGATGGAAGTCCATAAAACTTGCAATTCTGTTACATCAGAGAAACTAGTTGAGGTTTCAGCTCAAAATTGTTTGCTCCAATGGCAGGGATTGAGATGCTTCTTCCATGTAAATTGGAATTAGGTGCAGTAAAGTCACCAAGCATCTTCCTTGCATTGTTATTATTTTCGGCCATGCCTCCTTCTTTTTCGAAAATTTCTGTCAGATTTTCTCCAAAGTTGTGCTTTAGCTTCCCTTAGCTTCCTCTTCAGAGTCCTTTCAGGTTCAGGGTCAGCTTCAACAAGAATGTTCTTATCCTTGTTCCTGCTCATATGAAAAAGAAGAAAACAGAAAAGAAGAGGAATCCTCTATGTCACAGTATAGAGATTCCTTATGTAAGTATAAGAAGAGAATAATGGAGGAAGGAAAAGATAAGAATCCAGACACAAGGGAGAGGAATGAGTTCGAATTCTTAGGTGAAAGAAGGGTGTTAGTAGATGAATAAATAATTAGAAAGAGATGAGGAGAAGAGAAATTCAAAAATTAAATAAATTAAAATAAAAGTATTTTTGTTTTTAAATTGAATTTAAAATAAAAAATAAAAATTAAAGTTCAAAAATTAAGAAAGGAAAATTGAATCAAATTAAATTAAATTTAAAATAATTAGTTAATATAAAAAGGAATTTTGAAAAAGAGAGAAGGGATTTTTGAAAATTAGAGATAAAATTAGTTAGGTAGTTTTGAAAAAGATATGATTGAAATAGTAAACTTTTAAGATCAAACAAAAAGTCAAGTAGTTAAATGAAAAAGATTTGAAAATCAATTTTTGAAAAGATAAGAAGTTCGAAAAGAAGTTGGAAAAGATTTTGAAATTGATTTTGAGAAAGATGTGATTGATATTTATTTTGAAAAAGATTTGAAAAAGAAATTTAAAAAGATTTGATTTTTGAAATCAAAGTTGATTACTTGACTAACAAGAAACAGAAAGCTATGATTTAAATTTTAAAGATTGAACCTTTCTTACTAGGCAAGTAACAAACTTAAAAAATTTTGAATCAATCACATTAATTGTTAGTAAAGATTTTGAAATTATGAAACAAAAAAAAAAGATTTTTGAGAATCAAATTGAAATTTTTGAAAATATAAGAAAAAAATATAAAAGATTTGATTTTTGAAAAAGTTTTTAAAAAGATAGAATTTTTAAATTGAAAATTTGATTTGACTCATAAGAAACAACTAGATTTTAAAAATTTTTGAAAAAGTCAAGTCAAATATTCGAATTTTATGAGAAGAAAAAGGGAAAGATATTTTTTTATTTTTGAATTTTTAATGAAGAAAGAGAAAAACATCAAAAAGACTCAATGCATGAAAATTTTGGATCAAAACAAATGATGCATGCAAGAACACTATGAATGTCAAGATGAACACCAAGAACACTTTGAAGATCAAGATGAACACCAAGAACTTATTTTTGAAAATTTTGAAGAAAAGAAAAACATGCAAGACACCAAACTTAGAAATTTTCAAACTTTAAACACTAACAAATTGAAAATGCATATGGAAAACAAGAAAAGACACAAAACAAGAAATTTTAAAGATCAAACAAGAAGACTTACCAAGAACAACTTGAAGATCATGAAGAATGCAATGCATGAATTTTCAAAAAAATGCAAGAAAGAGATAAACCTGCAATTGACACCAAACTTAAAAACTGACACAAGATTCAAGCAAGAAACATCAAATTAATTTTTTTGGTTTTTATCATTTTATAAGATTTTTTTGGTTTTTTTTTTTCGAAAATTATTTTGGGAAAAATGAAAAAGAAGAAAATTTTTTTTGGTTTTCGAAAATAAATAAAATTTAAAATCTTAAAAATAAAATAAAATTACCTAATCTGAGCAACAAGATGAACCGTCAGTTGTCCAAACTAGAACAATCCCCGGCAACGGCGCCAAAAACATAGTGCGCAGAAATCGTGACGGTTCATTCCTTGGTAACGGCGCTAAAAACTTAATACGCACGTTCATAATCTTAGTTCTTTGTCACAACTTCGCACAACTAACCAGCAAGTGCACTGGGTCGTCCAAGTAATAAACCTTACATGAGTAAGGGTCGATCCCACGGAGATTGTCGGCTTGAAGCAAGCTATGGTCATCTTGCAAATCTCAGTCAGGCAGATTCGATTGATTATGGAGATTTAATAATTAAAAGATAAATAAAACGTAAATTAAAGATAGAGATACTTCTGTAATTTATTGGTGAAAGTTTCAGATAAGCGTATGAAGACGCTTGTTCCTCCTGAACCTCTGCTTTCCTATTGTCTTCATCCAATCATTCATACTCCTTTCTATGGTAAGCTGTATGTTAGGCGTCACCGTTGTCAATGGCTACATCCCGTCCTCTCAGTGAAAATGGTCCAATGCGCTGTCACTGCATGGCTAATCATATGTCGGTTCTCGATCATACTGGAATAGGATCCATTGATCCTTTTGCGTCTGTCACTTCGCCCAGCACTCGCGAGTTTGAAGCTCGTCACAGCCATCCCTTCCCAGATCCTACTCGGAATACCACAGACAAGGTTTAGACTTTCCGGATCTCAAGAATGGCCGTCCATGGATTCTAACTTATACCATGAAGACTCTGATTAAGGAATCCCAGAGTTATTGATTCAATCTAAGGTAGAATGGAAGTGGTTGTCAGGCACGCGTTCATAGGTTGGGAATGATGATGACTGTCACGATCATCACATTCATATTGAAGTGCGAATGAATATCTTAGAATCGGAATAAGCTTGAATTGAATAGAAAAATAATAGTACTTTGTATTAATTCATGAGGAACAGCAGAGCTCCACACCTTAATCTATGGTGTGTAGAAACTCTACCGTTGAAAATACATAAGAACAAGGTCCTATTTATATCAGACTAGTTACTAGGGTTTACAGAAATGAGTAAATGATGCAGAAATCCACTTCTGGGGCCCACTTGGTTTGTGCTTGGACGGAGCATTGAGCTTTACACGTGTAGAGGCTTCTCTTGGAGTTGAACGCCAGTTTGTAATCTGTTTCTGGTGTTTAACTCCACTTTGCAACCTGTTTCTGGTGTTTAACTCCAGAATGCAACATGGAACTGGTGTTGAACGCCAGTTTGCGTCGTCTAAACTCGGGCAAAGTATGGACTATTATATATTGTTGGAAAGCCCTGGATGTCTACTTTCCAAAGCAATTAAGAGCGCACCATTTGGAGTTCTGTAGCTCCAGAAAACCTACTTTGGTGCAGGGAGGTCAGAATCCAGCAGCATCTGCAGTCCTTCTTCAACCTCTGAATCTAATTTTTGCTCAAGTCCCTCAATTTTAGCCAGAAAATAGCTGAAATCACAGAAAAACACACAAACTCATAGTAAAGTCCAGAAATGTGAATTTTTATTAAAAACTAATAAAAATATACTAAAAACTAACTAAATCATACTAAAAACTATGTAAAAATAATGCCAAAAAGCGTATAAATTATCCGCTCATCACTATACCACGAAGGTTTTAATCTTAGATTAGAAACCCAAGAGATACACATTCAAGCTTGTTTGCATGTAGAACGGAAGTGGTTGTCAGGCACGCGTTCATAGGTGAGAATGGTGATGAGTGTCACATAATCATCACATTCATCATGTTCTTGGGTGTGAATGGATATCTTAGAATAAGAATAAGCTTGAATTGAATTGAAAAATAATAGTACTTTGCATTAATTCATGAGGAACAGCAGAGCTCCACACCTTAATCTATGAGGTGTAGAAACTCCACCGTTGAAAATACATAAGTGAAAGGTCCAGGCATGGCCGAATGGCCAGCCCCCAAGTCTAAGGAAAAACGTTCCAAAGATCGACATAAAATAAATCCCTAAAAGTAGTTTTTATACTAAATTAGTAGCTAGGGTTACAGAAAATAAGTAACTAATTGTAGATAGTGTATAAATCCACTTCTGGGGCCCACTTGGTGTGTACTTGGGCTGAGCATTGAAGCTTTCACATGTAGAGACTCTTCTTGGAGTTAAACGCCAGGTTGCAGCCTGTTTGTAGCGTTTAACTTCAGAATAGGGCAGGAAGTTGGCGTTTGATCGCCAGTTTGCGTCATCAAAACTCAGGCAAAGTATGGCCTATTATATATTACTGGAAAGCCCTGGATGTCTACTTTCCAACGCAATTTAGAGCGCCCCAATTGGGTTTCTGTAGCTCCAGAAAATCCATTTCGAGTGCAGGGAGGTCAGAATCCAACAACATCTGCAGTCCTTTCAGCCTCTGAATCAGATTTTTACTCAGGTCCCTCAATTTCAGCCAGAAAATATCTAAAATCATAGAAAAACACACAAACTCATAGTAAAGTCTAGAAATGTGAATTTTGCTTGAAAACTAATAAAAACATAGTAAAAACTAACTAAATTATACTAAAAACTACCTAAAAACAATGCCAAAAAGTGTATAAATTATCCGTTCATCAGTAAACAACAGAATTAAAGAGAATGGGAAAGATAAAAAATGGGGGATTCAATGGGCTTAGGAGATGTTTCATTCTCCGGATCAAGTTCATTCTCATCTCTTCCTCAATCAATGTACTTATTGATCTCCTAGGCAATCTTAAGTGATTGGATCCCAATTCCTTGGCAATCAAATCTCTCTAAGCTTGAACAATTGCGCAATTCCTTGATTTAATTGCTCATAGGAAGAGATGAAGTTTGGTCACTGATTATACCACACACTTTCATAGATCAAAGTATTGGTAGGATTCATGTCACTATATCCATCCAACCCCCAACCTAATCCGATGTGAGAAAGTATTTCTAGCATGATTTCCTCATTCCTCTTTCAAGGTTCCAAGAAAATCCAACTATGAACAATTTCTCTCTCGAGATAATTGTTCAATTGAATGGAGATCAAAAGCTTTCAAGAAAAATCAAGAGAAAAGAAAGAGGAAGAAAGATGAAAACTATTATTAATCCATTGAATTACAACAAAGCTCCCTAACCCAATGAAAAGGGGTTTAGTTGTACATAGCTCTAGAAATGGAAATTGAAATTGGAAAGTGCATTCTGAAAGTAAAACTGAATTGCAAAAAGTAATACAAGAAGTGTTTGCAATCCTAGATCCCCAGGTGCCAATCTCACAACAGAAAAGGAAAAAAAAGTGCAGAGAAAATGAAATCAGGGTTGTCCAATTGGGATCCCCCTGCTTCCAGCCTTATTGAACTCCCAGAGCCCCCCCTCAGGGCCTCCCAGAGAGCTGCCTTCCATCTTCAAAAACTCCTCTATTTATGCTCTCCTTCCCATCTTCTATTGGGTCTTCATTGTACTTGGATGTGGGTCTTGGCCTTGATTGAATCAGTTAGGAGTGACTCTTAGTGATGTTGATGAGGTTTTATTTGGCAACTAACGTTCACAAGTTTAAATGGGTGCATTTTGGAATTGAGCTTGGTATGGACGTTAGTGACTAACGTTGGTGGCCACTAACTTTGGCTAACGTTCCCTTTTAGTCATTGGGAACGTTAGAGGCAACGTTAGTGCACCAACGTTACTACCAATGTTAGCCTGGTCACGCGTATGCGTCAAACTAAATTTTTGCCATTTTGCGTGTGCACGTCGTCCATGCGTACGTGAGACTTGCTGTTTTTTCCATTTTCACGCGTACGCGTCATCGACACGTGCGCGTCATCGACACGTGCGCGTCACTACAAATTTTCCAACTCCAGATTTGAAATTTTTATCGAAGGCATTAGAGGGAATGTTGGTGAACCAACGTTACCTCCAAAGTTGGTCTGGTAAAGCGTGCGCGTCACTCACGGGTACGCATGGAGTATCAAATTTCCACGCTCACGCGTACGCGTCACCCACGCGTGGGCGTCTGATGAGGGAAAAACGATTCCACATAAACTCACTGGCAAGTGTGCCGGGTCGCATCAAGTAGTAATAACTCATAGGAGTGAGGTCAATCCTACAGGGATTGATGGATCAAGCAACTTTAGTATGGTGATGAATTTAGTTAAGCTAATATTGATGATTTGATGGGAAATTGATTGACAGAATGTAAATTGGTATGAATCTAAATATGCAGAATGTAAATTACTTGAAAAGTAAATGGCAGAAAAGTTAAACTGCTGAAACTTAAAGTGCAAGAAATTAAAAGAACTGAAACATAAATTGCAAGAAAAGTAAATAACTGAAACTTAAAGTGCAAGAATTTTAAATTACTGAATCTAAATTGCCAGAAAAATTAAATTGCATGAAGAATAAAGGAATTTAGGTGTTGGGAATCAAAATAGAACTGGAAAATGTAAATTCCACTAAATGAGAGACTCTAAGGTGAAGAAATTCAGAAAAATTGATCAATCAAGATATTAGTATCAAAACAGAAATGGAAAATAAGCAGAAGAATCAAAACAGAAAGAAAACTAAGATATCAATTGCTCTCTTAACAAAACAGAAAAGAAGAAATTGCAGAGGGAATAACAACAAAAAGAAAGCTAAGATCAGAGCTCCAATTCTTAGAATTATAAAAAGGAAAAGTAAAAGATGACTTCAAGATGAAGAAATTCAGAAGAATTCTTCAATCCCAGTTCCCAGACCCAAAAACAGAAAATAAAAATTGCAGAAGAGAGGAAATAAACCAAAAAAAGAAAACTCAGATCTGATCTCCAATTCTAAAATTCTAAAAGGAAAATTAAAAGAGCTCCCCTATGAAATCAAAACAGAAAGAAAACTAAGATCTCAATTGATCTCTTAACAAAACAGAAAAGAAGAAATTGCAGAGGGAATAAAAACAAAAATAAAGCTAAGATCAGAGCTCCAATTCTTAGAATTATAAAAAGGAAAAGTAAAAGATGACTTCAAGATGAAGAAATTCAGAAGAATTCTTCAATCCCAGTTTCCAGACCCAAAAACAGAAAATAAAAATTGCAGAAGAGAGGAAACAAACCAAAAAAAGAAAACTCAGATCTGATCTCCAATTCTAAAATTCTAAAAGGAAAATTAAAAGAGCTCCCCTATGAAATCAAATTCCTCTCTATTTATACAATTTCTATTTCAGTCCTCAAGTACTTGGAGTGGGCTTTTTGGCCTGTGAAGAAAATGGATCAGAACTGGGTGCTTGAGTGCTGCTTCCAGGGGAACGTTGCGTTCTCAAAGTGAGCACAGCGTTCATTCATCCAGGCATGCGCGTCCCTTGCGTGTGCGCGTCCTTTTTGCGTTTTTGCTCATCGACGCGTACGCGTCACATACGCGTGCGCGTCACTATCAATCTTCAGCTCCCAACATGCTCGCGCGCCCCTTTCACGCGTACGCGTCCTCAATGGCGTTCACTTAATGAGTGCTACGTTTTCTTAGTGAACGCTGCCCACGCGTGTGCGTCTTCTGCGCGTGCACGTGGGTAGTAAAATACCACTTCCAAGCTTCAGCTCCACCCAAGCGTTCGCGTGGTTCCTCCCAGGTGCTCCATCGACGCGTGCGCGTCATGCACGCATGCACGTCGATTACAGAACTTCACCTCCGAATTTAAATCTACCCGAAAATGCTGGCTTAGTGAACGTAGCGCTCTCTTCAAAAACGAAGGCCAACCACATCCATGCATACGCGTCATGCACGCGTACACGTGGGTCTTCGAAAATTGCCCCTGACGCGTAAGCGTCCTGTACGCGTTCGCGTCGCAAGTGAGTGTGGCATTCTTTATTTGAACGCAGCGTTATTCTGCAGGGCTTCTCCTTCTCTTAATTTTCTCACCTAAAATCAACCAAACAAGCAATCAAAGTCTCACTAAAATCATAAGAATTTGCATCATTCATAATAATCACTTAAATTCTTGCATAAATCTCATGATTTTGTATAAAATAGATGATGTTTGATTGAATCATAATAATCATGAAATTCCACTCCAACCACTTACTTGTTGTGCAAGAAAGTACATAAAACCTGATGAAACAAATGAAAAATGCTTGTGAAACTAGCATAAGATGACTTGTCATCACAACACCAAACTTAAATCTTGCTTGTTCCTAAGCAAGCACTAAAACATGAGAGGAAATGGAAGAAAACAGAAAAGCATATATGTCCTTATTTAGCAGGTAATTGAATTTGGTTCATGGAATTTTATGCAGAAGTAATTGAAGCTCTACTTTCTTTAGATTTTAGGATTGAAATATCCCTTTAAATGATAACCAAAGTTGTTTCTGTGAGCCTTGTCATTCATCCATCCTTGGTGTTTTGATTTTCTTTTGTCTTTCATGCTGAGAAGCTTATACTTTTATTCAAAGCTAAGTGTTATGTGTTGCAGTAGCTTTTTAGCTTTGTTTTTCAGTCAACACATCTTCACCACAGACACTTGGCTCATAATTCATCCTAAGACATTGATGCCCAGTACCTCTTTGGGTTACTAAATGCCTTGTAACTAGGTTGCTCTTGATAATGGACTTTCGGTTCATAATCCCGGATTAATCCACCCAAGTTACCAAGTTTTAAAATACTCCTTAGAACCTATTTGTCCAAGCGGATCCTAGTACAAAAAGCACCACAGGCATATGTTCTAAGGTCCAAGTTATTGGTGTCTAGCCTTATTATTTGTTTCTTTCATTTTTTGTTTGCCAATTCTTGGCTTTTCTTCCTTTCCTTTCTTTCTCTTTCTTTTTCCAAGGATAATTATTAATTGAAGGCTTTACAACATCAACTAAGTTCACACTACAAGGGATCATCCTAACCTTTATCCTTTATTACTGAGCTTACTTTAACAATCAAACATATATACCACCACTGAACTTTATTATTATTCCTACCACATTGGACATTCGGTTCCTGTTTCAACATTTTCTTTTATTCATGCAAAAGGGAAACGAGACATATATTCAAGTAGGATGAGTGATGCAAACACTTATACTAGAACATCTATTTTGAGAAGTGACAGGAGAATAGACAAACAGAATGCAGATAAGGGTAACCTATCAGAGAGGGATACAATTAAACTTCCAACCAAAACACAGCAAGATATAAATAGTTGAGTAACAATACAACCTTTTGGTATCTTCTTGCTTGTTTCTTGTGGATCTTCAACAGGGCATCTCTGAGGCCAAGACTAGTCTACCTGATTCCAAAGTCCAGCATCCTTCAGCCTTTGTTCCATTCATTCTATATTTCCATGGGCTCTTGCTCTTTGCTTGTTTACCAATTCCTGGCACTCCATGAATGGTTTGATCTCTCTATTTAACACTGGCATGCCACAGACTATGTAGTTCAGCTTCGCTTGAGTCACTAGATCTGATGACAAGTCATCTTATACTAGTTTTACAAGCATTTTTCATTAGTTTCATTAGGTTTTATGCACTTTCTTGCACCATAAGTAAGTAATTGGAGTGAATTTTCATGATTATCTTGAACCAATCAAACATCATTCATTTTATACTAAATCATAGGTTTTGTGCTAAAATTCATTGATTTAATAAATAATGCAAAGATCTAGTGATTTTGGTGGAGCTTTGATTAGTTGTTTGGATTGCTTGTAGGTGAAGAAATGGTGGAAAAAGGAATTTTGGCACACTTTTGAAGTTTGGGCACGCTTTGGACCTTAGGCCACGCTTTGAAAAGCATGGCCCATTACCATAGAGCGTGGCGCATCAAAGACACAAAAAGTAGCGCTTAAAAATTGAAGTGCTATGCTCTCTTTTGCTCACTTTTGCGTGAGTACAACAAGCCCAGGGGAAGCACCAAATGGTACAACACGCACCAAGGACCAAGAGGGCGCTCAAAATTGAGAGTGTAGTGCTCTCTTTTGTTCCCTTTCTCGCGCATCCAAGCCCAGGGAAGCATGCACAAGGCTGGCCAAGGAAGGAGCGCTCAAAACTTTGAGTGTGGCGCTCCATTCTTTTACCTTTTTTGTGCCTTCTTTGGCAATGGAGCAAGGCACAAGGCCAAACAAAACAAGGAAGCACAATGCATTGGCCAATGTTTGAAGAGGGGAACCTAGCAAGGGCCAAGGGTAGCACTCCAAAACTCAAGCGCAGCGCTCTCTTCTTCTCACTTTCTCGTGCCAATCCATGCAAACCAAGGCACAAAATCAACAAACCAAGAGTGTAGCGCTAAAAAAGTGACCGGAGCGCTCAAAAAGTGAGCGCTATGGCTAGGGAGCTTGGCAATTGACAAGGCAAGTGAGCGTTATGCTCACTATACCAAGCGGAGCGCTTCCCTGGGAGGATCCCTGGTGCACGAAATTGTGATCCACGTTCTTTGTACTTGTGTGTTATTAACAATATATAATTGTATTGAATCCTCATTGTGGCTCTATGTGTGGACACAACTCCGTTCAACTAACCAGCAAGTGCACTGGGTCGTCCAAGTAATACCTTACGTGAGTAAGGGTCGAATCCCACGGAGATTGTTGGTATGAAGCAAGCTATGGTCACCTTGTAAATCTCAGTCAGGCGGATATAAAATAATTATGGAGTTTTCGAATAATAAATAAGAGAATAGGGATAGAGATACTTATGTAAATCATTGGTAGGAATTTCAGATAAGCGAATGGAGATGCTTTTTGTTCCTCTGAACCTCTGCTTTCCTGCTATCTTCATCCAATCAGTCTTACTCCTTTCCATGGCTGGCTTTATGCAAGGGCATCACCGTTGTCAGTGGCTACATCCCCTCCTCTCAGTGAAAGATATGCTCACATGCTCTGTCACAGCACGGCCAATCATCTGTCGGTTCTCGATCATGCTGGAATAGGATTCACCCTCCTTTTGCGTCTGTCACTAACGTCCAACAATCGCGAGTTTGAAGCTCGTCACAGTCATTCAATCATTGAATCCTACTCAGAATACCGCAGACAAGGTTTAGACCTTCCGGATTCTCTTGAATGCCGCCATCATTCTAGCTTACGCCACGGAGATTCTGGTTAGGAGATCTAAGAGATATTCATTCTAGCTTATTTCATGTAGAACGGAAGTGTTTGTCAGGCACGCGTTCATAGGGGAGAAGGATGATGAGCGTCACACATAATCATCACCTTCATCACGTTCTTGGGTGCGAATGGATATCTTAGAAGCGAAATAAGAAGAATTGAATAGAAAACAGTAGTACTTTGCATTAATTCATTGAGGAACAGCAGAGCTCCACACCTTAATCTATGGAGTATAGAAACTCTACCGTATGAAAATACATAAGTGAAGGTCCAAGCATGGCCGAGATGGCCAGGCCCCTAAAACGTGATCAAAGGATCATAAGGTAATCCAAAGATGCTTGATACAATAGTAAGAGGTCCTATTTATAATAAACTAGTTACTAGGGTTTACATGAGTAAGTAATTGATGTACAAATCCACTTCCGGGGCCCACTTGGTGTGTGTTTGGGCTGAGCTTAAGTGTGGCACGTGCAGAGGCCATTTGTGGAGTTAAACGCCAGTTTCTGTGCCAGTTTGGGCATTCAACTCTGGTTTTGGATCCTTTTCTGGCGCTGGACGCCAGATTTGGGCAGAAGGCTGGCGTTGAACGCCAGTTTACGTCGTCAATTCTTGGCCAAAGTATGGACTATTATATATTGCTGGAAAGCCCTGGATGTCTACTTTCCAACGCAATTGGAAGCGCGCCATTTCGAGTTCTGTAGCTCCAAAAAATCCACTTTGAGTGCAGGGAGATCAGAATCCAACAGCATCAGCAGTCCTTTTTCAACCTCTGAATCTGATTTCTGCTCAAGTCCCTCAATTTCAGCCAGAAAATACCTGAAATCACAGAAAAACACACAAACTCATAGTAAAGTCCAGAAATGTGAATTTAACATAAAAACTAATGAAAACATCCCTAAAAGTAACTAGATTCTACTAAAAACATACTAAAAACAATGTCAAAAAGCGTATAAATTATCCGCTCATCACAACACCAAACTTAAATTGTTGCTTGTCCCCGAGCAACTGAAAATCAAATAGGATAAAAAGAAGAGAATATACTATAAATTCCAAACTATCAATGAAACATAGCTCCAATCATATGAGCGGGACTTATAGCTTTTTGCCTCTTGAATAGTTTTGGCATCTCACTTTATCCGTTGAGGTTCAGAATGATTGGCATCTATAGGAACTTCAGATTTCGAATAGTGTTATTGACTCTCCTAGTTCAGTATGATGATTCTTGAACACAGCTTCTTTATGAGTCTTGGCCGTGGCCCTAAGCATTTTGTTTTCCAGTATTACCACCGGATACATAAATGCCACAGACACATAATTGGGTGAACCTTTTCAGATTGTGACTCAGCTTTTGCTAAAGTCCCCAATTAGAGGTGTCCAGGGTTCTTAAGCACACTCTTTGTTTTTGCTTTGGACCTTGACTTTAACCGCTCAGTCTCAAGTTTTCACTTGACACCTACACGCCACAAGCACATGGTTAGGGACAGCTTGGTTTAGCCGCTTAGACCAGGATTTTATTCCTTTAGGCCCTCCTATCCACTGATGCTCAAAGCCTTGGGATCCTTTTTATTTGCCCTTGCCTTTTGGTTTTAAGGGTTATTGGCTTTTTCTGCTTGCTTTTTCTTTTTCTTTCTATTATTTTTTTTTCTGCAAGCTTTGTTTTTTTTTTTTTTTGCTGCTTTTTCTTGCTTCAAGAATCATTTTTATGATTTTTCAGATTATCAAATAACATGTCTCCTAGTCATCATTCTTTCAAGAGCCAACATATTTAACATTCTTAAACAACAACTTTAAAAGACATATGCACTGTTCAAGTATACATTCAGAAAACAAGAAGCATTGTCACCACATCAATATAATTAAGCTAAGTTCAAGGATAAATTCGAAACTCATGTACTTCTTGTTCTTTTGAATTAAAATATTTTTCTTTTAAGAGAGGTGATGGATTCATAGGACATTCATATCTTTAAGACAAATTTACTAACTACTAATGATCATGTAATGAAGACACAAACATAGATAAGCACATAACATAGAAAACGAAAAAATAGAGAGAGTAAGAACAAGGAATGAGTCCACCTTAGTGATGTCCTTGAGCTCTTCTATGTCTCTTCCTTGTCTTTGCTGCTCCTCCTTCATTGCTTTTAGATCTTCTCTGATTTCATGAAGGATGATGGAGTGCTCCTGATGTTCCACCCTTAGTTGCTTCCAATAATTGTGTGGAAGAAAATGAATCCCCTGAGGTATCTCAGGGATCTCTTGATTTGCAGTCAAATGTTCTACCACTGAGCTATAGACCCTTGATGGAAGCTTTTGTCTTCCCTTTCCTCTTTCTATAGGTTTCTCTGGCCTTAGGTGCCATCAATGGTTATGGAAAAAACAAAAAAGCTATGCTTTTACCACACCAAACTTAGAATGTTGCTCGCCCTCGAGCAAAAGAAGAAAGAATAGAAGAATAAGAAGAAGATATGGAGGAGATGGATGGGAGTGTGTATTCGGCCATATGGGTGGGATTGGGTGGGGGAGAGATATTGAATTTTTTTGAAGGTAGTGGGTGTATGGATGTGAGTGGTAAATGGAAAAAAAAGAAGGGATGATCATGAATGGGAAGAGAGATGATGAGGTAGGTGGGGATCCTGTGGGGTCCACAGATCCTGAGGTGTCAAGGCATTTACATCCCTGCACCAATTTAGGCATGTAAAATGCCCTTGCACACAACTCTGGGCATTCAGCGCCAGGTTGGTGCCCATTTTGGGCGTTCAACGCCCCTTTGCTGCCATTTCTGGCGTTGAACGCCAGAACCATGCTTGTTCTGGGCGTTCAGCGCCAGGATGCTCCCATTCTGGGCGTTCAGCGCCAGAACTATGCTCTGTTCTGGCGTTTGAACGCCAGACAGATGCTCCTCCAGGGTGTGATTTTTCTTCTGCTATTTTTGATTCCGTTTTCAATTTTTATATTTATTTTGTGACTCCACATGATCATGAACCTAAGAAAACATGAAAAACAATAAGAATTAGATAAATATTGGGTTGCCTCCCAACAAGCGCTTCTTTAATGTCAATAGCTTGACAGTGGGCTCTCATGGAGCCTCACAGATGTGCAGAGCTTTGTTGAGACTCTCCAACACCAAACTTAGAGTTTGGATATGGGAGTTCAACACCAAACTTAGAGTTTGGTTGTGGCCTCCCAACACCAAACTTAGAGTTTGACTGTGGGGGCTCTGGTTGACTCTGCTTTGAGAGAAGCTTTTCAAGCTTCCTCTCCATGGTTGCAGAGGGAGATCCTTGAGTTTTGAATACAAGGGAGTTCTCATTCCATTGAAGGACTATTTCACCTCTGTCAACATCAATCACAGCCCTTGCTGTGGCCAGGAAAGGTCTTCCTAGGATGATGGATTCATCCTCTTCCTTTCCAGTATCCAGGACTATGAAATCAGTAGGTATGTAAAGGCCCTCAACCTTTACTAATACATCTTCTACTTGTCCATAAGCCTGTCTTCTTGAGCTGTCTGCCATCTCTAGTGAGATTTTAGCAGCTTGCACCCCATAGATTCCCAGTTTCTCTATTACAGAGAGGGGCATGAGGTTTATTCCTGAACCAAGGTCACACAGAGCCTTAAAGATCATGGTGCCTATGGTACAGGGTATTATGAACTTTCCAGGATCCTGTCTCTTCTGAGGCAATGTCAGTTGATCCAGATCACTTAGTTCATTGATGAACAAGGGAGGTTCAACTTCCCAAGCATCAATGCCAAACAATTTGGCATTCAGCTTCATGATTGCACCAAGAAACTTGGCAGTTTGCTCTTCAGTGACATCCTCATTCTCTTCAGAAGAGGAATACTCATCAGAGCTCATGAAGGGCATAAGGAGGTTCAATGGAATCTCTATGGTCTCTAGATGAGCCTCAGAGTCCTTTGGTTCCCCAGAGGGAAACTCCTTATTGATCACTGGACGTCCCTGGAGGTCTTCCTCCTTGGGATTCACGTCCTCTCCTCTCCTCACAGGTTCGGCCATGGAGCTTATGTCAATGGCCTTGCACTCTCCTTTTGGGTTCTCTTCTGTATTGCTTGGGAGAGTACTAGGAGGGATTTCAGTGATCCTTTTACTCAGCTGGCCCACTTGTGCTTCCAGATTTCTAATGGAAGACCTTGTTTCATTCATGAAACTTACAGTGGCCTTAGATAGATCAGAGACTAGATTTGCTAAATTAGAAGCATTTTGTTCAGAGTTCTCTGTCTGTTGCTGAGTTGATGATGGAAAAGGCTTGCTATTGCTAAACCTGTTTCTTCCACCATTATTAAAGCCTTGTTGGGGCTTTTGATCCTTCCATGAGAAATTTGGATGATTTCTCCATGTTGAGTTATAGGTGTTTCCATAAGGTTCACCTAAGTAATTTACCTCTGCTATTGCAGGGTTCTCAGGATCATAAGCTTCTTCTTCAGGAGAAGCCTCTTGAGTACTGTTGGATGCAGCTTGCATTCCATGCAGACTCTGAGAGATCATATTGACTTGCTGAGTCAATATTTTATTCTGAGCCAATATGGCATTCAGAGTATCAACCTCAAGAACTCCCTTCTTCATAGGCGTCCCATTATTCACAGGATTCCTTTCAGAAGTGTACATGAACTGGTTATTAGCAACCATGTCAATGAGTTCTTGAGCTTCTGCAGGCGTTTTCTTTAGGTGAATGGATCCACCTGCAGAAGTGTCCAGTGACATCTTTGATAGCTCAGATAAACCATCATAGAATATATCCAGGATGGTCCATTCTGAAAGCATGTCAGAAGGACACTTTTTGGTCAACTGTTTGTATCTTTCCCAAGCTTCATAGAGAGATTCACCTTCTTTCTGTCTGAAGGTTTGAACATCAGCTCTAAGCTTGCTCAGCTTTTGAGGAGGAAAGTACTTGGCTAAGAAAGCCGTGACCAGCTTATCCCAAGAGTTCAGGCTGTCTTTGGGTTGAGAATCCAACCATAATCTAGCTCTGTCTCTTACAGCAAAAGGGAAAAGCATGAGCCTGTAGACTTCAGGATCTACTCTATTAGTCTTTACAGTATCACATATCTGCAAGAATTCAGTTAAGAACTGAAAAGGATCTTCAGATGGAAGTCCATGAAACTTGCAGTTCTGCTGCATCAGAGAAACTAATTGAGGTTTCAGCTCAAAGTTGTTTGCTCCAATGGCAGGAATGGAGATGCTTCTTCCATGTAAATTGGAATTAGGTGTAGTAAAGTCACCAAGCATCTTCCTTACATTATTATTATTTTCGGCTGCCATCTCCTCTGCTTGTTCGAAAATTTCTGAAAGGTTATCTCTGGATTGTTGTATTTTAGCTTCTCTAAATTTTCTCTTCAGAGTCCTTTCAGGTTCTGGATCTGCTTCCACAAGAATGTTCTTATCCTTGCTCCTGCTCATATGACAAAGAAGAAGGCACAGAAAAATAATAATAATAATAATAGAGATCCTTTATACCACAGTATAGGGATCCCTTTGTGAGTGGAAGAAAAGGGGGAGACAAAGAATGTAATATAAAGGAAGAAACACAATTGTGAGAATGGAAGAGATGTGAGATGAGATGTTAGGATATGAATGAATAAATAGAATAGGATGGGGGAGGTATAATTTTCGAAAATTATTTTGAAAAGGAGTTAGTGATTTTTGAAAATTGGTTTTTGAAAATTTGTTAGTATTTTTCGAAAATTTTTTGAAATAAAAATGAAAATAAAAATAATTAGTTAATTAAAAAGAAATTTTTGAAAAAGGGGGAGATATTTTCGAAAATTAGAAAGGGAGAATTAGTTAGGTGGTTTTGAAAAAGTTAAGAAACAAACAAAAAGTTAGTTAGTTAGTTGAAACAATTTTTGAAAAGATAAGAAGTTAGGAAGTTAGAAAAGATTTTTGAAAAGATATTTTGAAAAAGATAAGATAAGAAGATATTTTTGAAAAGATATGATTGAAATTAGTTTTGAAAAAGATTTGATTTTTAAAATCACAATTAATGACTTGATTCATAAGAAATCACAAGATATGATTCTAGAACTTAAAGTTTGAATCTTTCTTAACAAGCAAGTAACAAACTTCAAATTTTTGAATCAAAACATTAATTGATTATGTTATTTTCAAAAATTTGGTACAAAAATAAGAAAAAGATTTTTGAAAAATATTTTTGGAATTTTCGAAAATAACTAAGAATTTTGAAAAAGATTTGATTTTTGAAAAAGATTTTGAAAAAGATAAGATTTTCAAATTGAAAATTTGATTTGACTCATGAGAAACAATTTGATTTTAAAAATTTTTGAAAAAGTCAACTCAAATTTTCGAATTTGATGAGAGAAAAAGGGGAAGATATTTTTTTTTTATTTTTGAAATTTTTATGAAAAACATGAAAAATATGCAATGCATGAAATTTTTAGATCAAAACAATGAATGCATGCAAGAATGCTATGAATGTCAAGATGAACACCAAGAACACTTTGAATGTCATAATGAACATCAAGATACAATTTTGAAAAATCTTTAATGCAAAGAAAACATGCAAGACACCAAACTTAGAATTCTTTAATGCTTAGACACTAAGAATTCAAGAATGCATATGAAAAACATGAAAAGACACAAAACAAAAAATCATCAAGATCAAACAAGAAGACTTACCAAGAACAACTTGAAGATCATGAAGAACACTATGAATGCATGATATTTTCGAAAAATGCAAGATGCACATGCAATTGACACCAAACTTATGATATGACTCAAGACTCAAACAAGAAACACAAAAATATTTTTGATTTTTATGATTTTCTAATTTTTTTTTGTATATATTTTTTTTTCGAAAATTAATTTGAAAAAGGAAAATAAGGATTCCAAAATTTTTAACATGAATTCCAGGAATCTTGCATTCTTAGTCTAAAGCTTCAGTCCAGGAATTAGACATGGCTCACTAGCCAGCCAAGCTTTCAATGAAAGCTCCAGTCCAAAACACTAGACATGGCCAATGGCCAGCCAAGCTTCAGCAGGTAGATCAGGAACAGTAGCAGGTGGATTAGCTCCAACTAGCTTGCTCTTGATAACAAATTGCTGCCTCAGTCCAAATAAATTTAGACATGGCTTTACAGCCAGCCAGGCTACAACATATAATTACATGGGCTGGAGTGATTAGTTGAATACCAATCCCAAAGTAGTTTGGGTATGGCTTTACAGCCAGATATGATTCAACATATTTCATGAAACACTAGAATTCATTCTTAAAAATTTTGAAGCCATAGAATAATTTATTTTTGAAAACATTTTTATTTTTTTCGAAAACAGATGAGAAAATTTTAGAAATATTTTTGAAAAATTTTTGAAAATAAAATAAAAAGAAAATTACCTAATCTGAGCAACAGGATGAACCGTTAGTTGTCCAAACTCAAACAATCCCCGGCAACGGCGCCAAAAACTTGGTGTTGTTGCCGGATCAGACTTGGCACTGATATTACCGGACCAAAAGCTTGCCGAAAACTCAAACAATCCCCGGCAACGGCGCCAAAAACTTGGTGCACGAAATTGTGTTCCACGTTCTTTGTACTTGTGTGTGATTAACAATATATAATTGTATTGAATCCTCATTGTGGCTCTATGTGTGGACACAACTCCGTTCAACTAACCAGCAAGTGCACTGGGTCGTCCAAGTAATACCTTACGTGAGTAAGGGTCGAATCCCACGGAGATTGTTGGTATGAAGCAAGCTATGGTCACCTTGTAAATCTCAGTCAGGCGGATATAAAATAATTATGGAGTTTTCGAATAATAAATAAGAGAATAGGGATAGAGATACTTATGTAAATCATTGGTAGGAATTTCAGATAAGCGAATGGAGATGCTTTTTGTTCCTCTGAACCTCTGCTTTCCTGCTATCTTCATCCAATCAGTCTTACTCCTTTTCATGGCTGGCTTTATGCAAGGGCATCACCGTTGTCAGTGGCTACATCCCCTCCTCTCAGTGAAAGATATGCTCACATGCTCTGTCACAGCACGGCCAATCATCTGTCGGTTCTCGATCATGCTGGAATAGGATTCACCCTCCTTTTGCGTCTGTCACTAACGCCCAACAATCGCGAGTTTGAAGCTCGTCACAGTCATTTAATCATTGAATCCTACTCAGAATACCGCAGACAAGGTTTAGACCTTCCGGATTCTCTTGAATGCCGCCATCATTCTAGCTTACGCCACGGAGATTCTGGTTAGGAGATCTAAGAGATATTCATTCTAGCTTATTTCATGTAGAACGGAAGTGTTTGTCAGGCACGCGTTCATAGGGGAGAAGGATGATGAGCGTCACACATAATCATCACCTTCATCACGTTCTTGGGTGCGAATGGATATCTTAGAAGTGAAATAAGAAGAATTGAATAGAAAACAGTAGTACTTTGCATTAATTCATTGAGGAACAGCAGAGCTCCACACCTTAATCTATGGAGTGTAGAAACTCTACCGTATGAAAATACATAAGTGAAGGTCCAAGCATGGCCGAGATGGCCAGGCCCCTAAAATGTGATCAAAGGATCATAAGGTAATCCAAAGATGCCTAATACAATAGTAAGAGGTCCTATTTATAATAAACTAGCTACTAGGGTTTACATGAGTAAGTAATTGATGTACAAATCCACTTCCGGGGCCCACTTGGTGTGTGTTTGGGCTGAGCTTAAGTGTGGCACGTGCAGAGGCCATTTGTGGAGTTGAACGCCAGTTTCTGTGCCAGTTTGGGCGTTCAACTCTGGTTTTGGATCCTTTTCTGGCGCTGGACGCCAGATTTGGGCAGAAGGCTGGCGTTGAACGCCAGTTTACGTCGTCAATTCTTGGCCAAAGTATGGACTATTATATATTGCTGGAAAGCCCTGGATGTCTACTTTCCAACGCAATTAGAAGCGCGCCATTTCGAGTTCTGTAGCTCCAAAAAATCCACTTTGAGTGCAGGGAGGTCAGAATCCAACAGCATCAGCAGTCCTTTTTCAACCTCTGAATCTGATTTCTGCTCAAGTCCCTCAATTTCAGCCAGAAAATACCTGAAATCACAGAAAAACACACAAACTCATAGTAAAGTCCAGAAATGTGAATTTAACATAAAAACTATTGAAAACATCCCTAAAAGTAACTAGATTCTACTAAAAACATACTAAAAACAATGTCAAAAAGCGTATAAATTATCCGCTCATCAATCCCTCAAACCAAACCAACTTGAACCAAAGTCAAACCGGACCACTTCAATTGAACCAAAGCCAAACCGGACCCATCCTTCTTCAAATCCATTTCTCATCCAAGGCCAACT
Organism: Arachis hypogaea; assembly: GCF_003086295.3. Taxonomy (NCBI): domain Eukaryota; kingdom Viridiplantae; phylum Streptophyta; class Magnoliopsida; order Fabales; family Fabaceae; genus Arachis; species Arachis hypogaea. The sequence continues at coordinate 95,792,706 of NC_092050.1, read as the reverse complement.
TTGGAAAGCCCACTCCAAGCTTTGAAGACCAAAATAGAAAGTGTATATATAGGAGTTGATTTGATTTGTAGAGGACTTTTAACTTTTTGCTCATTTTTAGTTTTACCTTTAGCGAAGTTTTAGTTTTCTCTCTTGTTTTGAATTTGGGATTTGGGAATTGGATCTGGTTTTCTTTCTACATTTTTCTTTCTTCTGCAAGCTTTAATTTCTGTTCCTAGAATTTGAATTTGGATTGAAGAGCTTCATTGATTCTATGTTTGAGAATCATGTTTTACCTCTCTTCTCAATTGTTCTAAGGATTAGATCTTATTTTAATTCTTTCTTTTTCCCAATTTCGTTCATCTGCAACTTCTACTTTTCTGTTTTGGGTTTTTGGATTGCAATTGGAAAATTCTATTGAATTTGGATCTGAGTTTCTTCTGATATTTTAAATTTCAATTTCTTCTGCAAATCCATATTTTGCTTGATCAGGAGAGTAATTGAGAGTTAGATCTGCTTTCTAACCTCATTTCTCTTCTTCGATCTTCAATTTCTCTTCAAGGATTTCACAATTGACTCAAATTCTCTTGCTGTTTTATTTCTTGAAGAAATTTTCCATTTCTTTCCTTGCTACTGAGATCCAGATCTAAAATCTGGCATCTCAAAGCTTTCTGATTACTTTAGTTTGCAATTTCTTATTCAATTTCAACTCCCAGCACCTAAATCCTTTTTATCTTCAAGCAATTTACATTTTTCAGCAATTTAGATTCATCAAATTTACATTTCTTGCACTTTAAGTTTCAGCTATTTACTTTTCTTGCAATTTAAGTTTCAGTTCATTTACTTTCTTGCACTCTAAGTTTCATGCAATTTAATCTTTTTGTACCTTTAGATTCAATCAATTTACCTTCTGCACTCTATTTTTCTGCTCAATTTACATTTTTCACTTCTATTTACTTGCAATTCAGCTTCTGTGAATTAAAATCACTCAAATAATCAACTATTCGCTTAACTAAATTCATCACCTAGCTAAAATTGCTCAATCCATCAATCCCTGTTGGATCGACCTCACTCTTGTGAGTAATTACTACTTGATGCGACCCGGTACACTTGCCGGTGAGTTTAGGTGTGGAATCTAATTTCCACCCATCAATATCATAATCAATCCTGTCTAAGTGCCGAGCTTCTCTAGCTGTGTGGTATATATTCTTCCATTGACAAAAATTCTGGAGGTACTTCTCCTGTTCAGCTTGTTGTTGAAACAATTTGTCGAATGATTCTCGAGAGTGACTAAATTGTTCCCTCTGCTGCTCCAGAATTCTTGCTTGGAATTCTCTCTGCTGGTCCATCACCTTCAGCTGGAAGTTTTGTTGTTATTCCATCATCTTTAGCTTCCAATTCACTTGTTGCTCCTGAGATCTCAAATATTGCTCTTGCTGCCTCTAGTATTTGCTCTTGTTATTGCTCATGTGCTCTTATATACTGCTGAGACATTTCTTCAATGGCTCTTTGCATTTGGCTTAAGTCCATTGCGCCAGAAGCTTGTCCCTCCTCCGTTTGTGGTATCCTTCTTCATCCTTGAGTTCTTCTCTCCTCCTGGGTGTCAGTGACACCTTCCATCCTTTGCTTAGTGATTCCTCTGCCTCCTTTTACCCGATCTGCATTTTCATCCTCAAAGAGTACCCATGCTCTATTGCACAGCCTCAAAAAAGTACTTGGGTGACTAAGTCTGCTTGATTTGCTGCTATCCTCAGCCATTTCTTGGATGTTGTCTAATATGAGCTGTGGGACATTGATTTCTCCTCCTCTGAGTATGCAGTATGTCAGAATTGCTCTCTTTATTGTGACCTCTAAGGTATTTCCCGTGGGGAGTATGGATCTTCTTACTATCTCATACCAACCTTTGGCTTCAGGTATGAGATCAATCCTCTTTAAGTAGCTTGGATCCCCATCTGAATCCCTTTCCTAGTCTTTGCCTTCCAAGCATAAACCATTTAGTAGCTCATCAGGATCATTTTCACCCTTCATTCTTTCATCAAAGCTGGGTTCTCCAAAGGGTATCACTCTTATCTGCAAGACCCTCATGATGGATGATGGGCTGAAATCCACATCAACCCTCCCTAACATAGCTCTTGTAAGGAAGGCTGGTTTTGCTTGGCTATATAGCATTTGCATAGAACTCCCTTATCATGGTTGCACTTATGTTTGTGAGAGGTTCACACAAGAGTTCCCTTCTTCTCTGTTCGATTATCCTTCTCATGATGGGGTATTCTCCTTCTTTCAATCTGAAACCAATCTCTGGAATGACTTCTTTTGATTCCATCAATTTATGATATCGTGACTCATGAAATTGAGATTTAAATCTTTTGTCATCATAGGTTGGTGGTTCAGCTTCAACTAGTTGCTTCCCTTTCCTTCTTCTGGAACTTGACGAAGCCATTAATTAGGGAAGGAGGGTAGGCCGAGTGGAGAATTGAAGAATGGTGAGGGAGAGGGGATTTTTGTGACTCTTAGGATGAGTGTTTGGCTTACTGGTGAAGCAAGAATAAAAGATTAAGGAGACAAGTGTGGTTTAGGGCTCACAGAACACGGTTGCTAGGACTTTTTCTTAAGGAAACCGAAAGCTAAATTTTTCAATGCACGGAGTGTGAAAGTTGGGTTATGAGGCATAGTCCAAGTGATTCTATTTATAGTAACTTTAATGAAGATTGGATGGCTAGGATGTCTTTTGAAAGAGTTAGAATGAATGGTGTGCATGTAAGGAAGGATGAGGACAAGGACCACCTTTTCATTGGGCATGTGGTTCAGTCTCCTAGGTGCTAAACTTTGCAGATTTTTGCTTCCCAAAAAGCAATTCCCAAGCACATGTGACTCACTTTTCCTCCTTGTGACATCCGTACTTGCATGTTTTTTGTCCCTTCCTTAATCTTCTGCATACTTATCAATTTCAATCAAGGCAATAGTAAGTACAAAATTTGAATTTAGCAAGGTAGTGGTTATCAAGTAAAAAGTATGGAAAAGCAAAAATAAGATTTGCTATATGTTCCTTATTTATGAATAACCAACTTTGCCCCTTTGAGATTGAATAGAATATTGGTGAACACCAAACTTATTATGCCAAATGATTTATATGAAACCCAAATAATTCCTATCATAGTTAGTATATTCATTGCAAGTAACATTTTATTTTCCACCTTAATAAAATAAATTCATAAAATGATGCAAGATATGGTTTATCTATTTCATGAATTTGAGTCTTTGAGTAGAAGTGACTTTCTTGAAACTTACAGCATATGTAGAACACCAAACTTAATGTTTGGCTATATACTTCAATAGAATGAATGATATATATATCCTAAAATGGTTATATGGTCAGCATGCTTGAAAAGCCATTTTAGAGTGCCTTTAGGCACACCAAACTTAGGAATCAGACATATGCTTCAAAATGATATGTGCAGTTATTAAATCTACTCATGAGAGCTCAGATTTATGTTAGAAGAACCATTAATTATTGAAATTAAGACAAAAGAAAGAATATTAAATCATGGGCTACCTCCCATGGAGCGCTCTTTTACTGTCACTAGCTTGACATTGGTTCCTTGTTAGGGTGGTTGATGATTATGGTGCCTCAGCTTGTCCCCTCTCACTGTGAGCCCTTTTCCTATGCTTTGATGATCAATCTCTATATACTCCAATGAGAGTATCTTATTGATAATGTAAAAATCATCAGTTTGTGGGTCTGTCTCTAACTGTTGGTAGATCAGTTTCACTTTGTCTCCTTTCGAGAACCCTTCAATTGGGATTCTTTTGTTTCTCCACCCTTTTGGACCATTTTTCTTGCTCTTCTTTCCTTTCTTCGGTGACCCTTCTGTCTTGGCAACAGGCTTTATGTCAGGGGCTTTCTTTCTAGTGATCAAATTCTTAACCTCTTCTTGTAGTCCCTTCTCAGCTGTCATATTTTCATTACCCTTTTGTTCTTCTCCACTGTCTGTCTTCTGCTTCAAAGGTGAGTTGACGAGTGCTTCTTTGGGTTTTTCCTTCCAATGCAAGTCTTCTTCTTCAACTCTCATGCAGCTTTTCTCTTCAGCAGTATGCTGTATTTCCTTAAAGACATTTAGAGTGATCTTCTCATTATGTGCCCTCAAAGTCATTTTTCCTTGTTCCACATTAATGATGGCCCTTGCTGTAGCTAGGAAAGGCCTTCCTAATATGATAGAATTGCCTCCCTCCTCATCTAGATCCAAGATCACAAAATCTGCCAAAAATATGAACTTATCCACCTTGACTAAGAGATTCTCAACCACTCCATTAGGGATTACCATTGATCTATCAGCAAGTTGCAAGGTCATCCTTATAGGTTTCACCTCTTCCATGGACAACTTTCTCATCATAGATAAGGGCATTAGATTGATACTTGATCCTAGATCACACAATGCCTTATCAATGGATATGTTGCCAATGGTGCCAGGCAAAAAAAAGCTTCCGGAATCCTTGAGTTTTGGTGGGAGACCTTTTTGAATCACTACACTGCATTCTTGGGTCAAGAGCATGGTCTCCTTCTTATTCCAGCTTCTCTTCTTGTTAATGAGTTCTTTCAGAAATTTTACATATAGAAGTATCTGCTCCAATGCTTCAGCAAGTGGGATGTTGATTTCCAACTTCTTAAAAACTTCCAGAAAGTTGGGAAATTGCTGATCCTTGAGCTCTCTTTGCAATCTTTGAGGGTATGGCAGAGGAAGGAAGTAATGTTTAACTTCCTTCCTCTGTTCTTGTGGAGGCTCTATCATGACTTGTTTTCCTTTCTTTGAAGCTTGTGACTCTTCATCCTTCTTTCTGAGCTCTTCCTGGTCCTTTTCTTTAATTGTCAATTTGTCCTTGCTGTTAGCCTTATCATCCTCTGCTGGCTTCTTGTTAGCTTCTTTGTTATTTTCTAATGTCTTTCCACTCCTAAGTTGAATTTCTTTACATTCTTCTTTGGGGTTGGAAATAGTGTCACTTGGTAGTGCATTGGTTGATCTTTCAGCTACTGTTTTCATGGACAATTGTCTAATTTGTCTTTCCAGGTTCCTCAGTGAAGTTTCATGGTTCTTGTTGGCCAATTCTTGATGCTTGATCATTTTCTCTATCATCATCTCCAGGTTGGAGATTCTTTGAGATTCTTGGGGCAGTTGTGGCTGAGTGTGGGATGTAGATGGGGGATAAAAGTTATTTTGGTTAGTTGATGGTTTATTGGGTGGATAGAAGTTGGGTTGAGGTTGATTATTTTGTGTTTTTCTGTATGGATTTTGGTTAGTGTTTTGATGGTTTTGGTGGTTTGTGTTGCGGAAGTTATTTTGGTTGGAGTTCCTTTTCCAAGGTTGCTAGTTCTGGTTCTCTCCCCATTTCAGATTGGGGTGGTTTCTCCAAGATGAGTTGTAAGTGTCTCCATGGAAATCATTTGGTCCAGAGCCTTGATTGTGCATGTACTGCACTTGTTCAGGCTGCTGTTCTTCATAGCTTTCCTCTTGCTGTCCCACACCACTGGTGGTTGGTTAGTTGTGCTCACTGCTGCAAGTTGTAATCTATTCATCCTCTTTGACATCATTTCAATTTGTTGTTGAAGCTGCTGGTGCATGAGTTTATTCTGAGCTAAGATTGTATCAACTCCTTCAAGTTTGAATACACCTTTCTTTGGAGCTGCTTGCCTTTCAGAAGAGTAGAAGTACTCATTGTTGGCCACCATGTCTATAAGATCATGTGCCTCTTGAGCAGTTTTCATCATTTGCAAAGATCTTTCTGATGAATAATCCAAAGCTTTCCTCGAAGGCAAGGACAAGCCTTCATAGAAATTCTGTAACTCCACCCATTCACTGAACATTCCCTCTGGACACCTTCTGATCAAAGCTTTATACCTCTCCCAGGCTTCATACAATTATTCTCCTTCTAGCTGTCTGAAGGTTTGCATATTAGTTTTTAGCTTAATGACTCTTTGGGGTGGATAGAATTTGGCTAAAAATTTGCTAACCAAATCATCCCAATTGGTGATGCTTTGTTTAGGGAAGGTTTCTAACCAATATGTGGCTTTGTCTCTCAGTGAAAATAGGAATAACAAGAGTTTGTAGATGTCATGGTGGGCTCCATTGGTTTTGACAGTATCACAAATTCTCAAAAATATAGAGAGATGTTGGTTTGGATCTTCAACAGTACTTCCTCCATATTGACAATTGTTCTGAACCAAGGTAATCAATTGAGGCTTTAGTTCGTAGTTATTAGCATGGACATTGGGGGTTAGGATACTGCTCCCACAATTCCTTGGGTTGGGGATAGTGTAAGAGGCTAAAACTCTTCTCTGAAGCTGGCCATTGTTGTTAGCCACATCCTCAGGTAGATTTGGTAGGTTCCCTCCATCTCTTGATCCTCTTCTTCTGATTCTTCTTCTCCAATAACTCCCTTCCCTCTTGCTTCTCTTCTCAATCTCAAAAATGTCCTCTCTGGCTCAGAATCAAAAGAGGTGGATGCACTTCTTCTTCCTCCTGGCATACAACACAAACAAAACCAGAAAACTAAAATAAAACACTCTACTGCTAGAGTGTGGTTAAGATTAGTTGAAACAAAAATCTCAAACAGTTAAAATGCTTAACAAAAACAAAGAAAAAGTTCTTAATCTAGATTATCACCTACTTAATCATTGTCAATCTAAATCAATCCCGGTAATGGCACCAAAAACTTGATGAGGGAAAAACGATTCCACACAAACTCACTGGCAAATGTAAAGGGTCGCATCAAGTAGTAATAACTCATAGGAGTGAGGTCGATCCCACAGGGATTGATGGATCAAGCAACTTTAGTATGGTGATAAATTTAGTTAAGCTAATATTGATGATTTGATGGGAAATTGATTGACAGAATGTAAATTTCTATGAATCTAAATTTGCAGAATGTAAATTACTTGAAAAGTAAATGGCAGAAAAGTTAAACTACTGAAATTTAAAGTGCAAGAAATTAAAAGAACTGAAACTTAAATTGCAAGAAAGGTAAATAACTGAAACTTAAAGTGCAAGAATTTTAAATTGCTGAATCTAAATTGCCAGAAAAATTAAATTGCTTAAAGAATAAAGGAATTTGGGTGTTGGAAATCAACATAGAACTGGAAAATGTAAATTGCACTAAATGAGAGACTCTAAGGTGAAAAAATTCAGAAAAATTGATCAATCAGGATTTTAGTATCAAAACAGAAATGGAAAATTCACAGAAGAATCAAAACAGAAAGAAAACTAAGATCTCAATTGCTCTCTTAACAAAACAGAAAAGAAGAAATTGCAGAAGGAAGAACAACAGAAAGAAAGCTAAGATCAGATCTCCAATTCTTAGAATTATAAAAAGGAAAAGTAAAAGATGGCTTCAAGATGAAGAAATTCAGAAGAATTCTTCAATCCCAATTCCCAGACCCAAAAATAGAAAATAAAAATTGCAGAAGAGAGGAAACAAACCAAAAAAAGAAAACTCAGATCTGATCTCCAATTCTAAAATTCTAAAAGGAAAATTAAAAGAGCTCCCCTATGAAATCAAATTCCTCTCTATTTATACACTTTCTATTTCAGTCCTCAAGTACTTGGAGTGGGCTTTTTGGCCTGTGAAGAAAATGGATCAGAACTGGGTGCTTCAGTGCTGCTTCCAGGGGAACATTGCGTTCTCAAATTGAGCGCAGCGTTCATTCATCCACGCGTGCGCGTCCCTTGCGTGTGCGCGTCCTTGATGAGCGGATAATTTGTATGCTTTTTGGCATTGTTTTTAGTATGTTTTTAGTAGGATCTAGTCACTTTTAGGGATGTTTTCATTAGTTTTTATGTTAAATTCACATTTCTGGACTTTACTATGAGTTTATGTGTTTTTCTGTGATTTCAGGTATTTTCTGGCTGAAATTGAGGGACTTGAGCAAAAATCAGATTCAGAGGTTGAAGAAGGACTGCTGATGCTGTTGGATTCTGACCTCCCTGCACTCAAAATGGTGCGCTTCCAATTGCATTGGAAAGTGGACATCCAGGGCTTTCCAGCAATATATAATAGTCCATACTTTGCCTGAGTTTAGACGACGCAAACTGGCGTTCAACGCCAGCTCTCTGCCCAATTCTGGCGTCCAGCGCTAGAAACAAGTTGTAAAGTGGAGTTCAACGCCCAAAATGGCACAAAAGCTGGCGTCCAACTCCAAGAACGACCTCTCCACGTGTAGACTTCAAGCTCAGCCCAAGCACACACCAAGTGGGCCCCGGAAGTGGATTTATGCATCAATTACTTACTTCTGTAAACCCTAGTGACTAGTTTATTATAAATAGAACATTTTATCATTGTATTCGAGTCTTGGTTACTCCGGTTCCCCTCTGGGGCCGAGACCAATGAACTCCATTATCACTTATATATTTTCAACGGTAGAGTTTCTGCACTCCATAGATTAAGGTATGGAGCTCTGCTGTTCCTCAAAGATTAATGCAAAGTACTACTGTTTTCTATTCAATTCATCTTATTTCGCTTCTATGATATTCAATCGCACTTCAACCTGAATGTGATGAACGTGACAATCATCATCATTCCCTATGAACGCGTGCCTGAAAACCACTTCTGTTCTACCTTAGATTGAATGAGTATCTCTTAGATCTCTTAATCGGAATCTTCGTGGTGTAAGCTAGAATGATGGCGGCATTCAAGAGAATCCGGAAAGTCTAAACCTTGTCTGTGGTATTCCGAGTAGGATTCAACGATTGAATGATTGTGACGAGCTTCAAACTCGCGAGTGCTGGGCGTAGTGACAGACACAAAAGGAGGGTGAATCCTATTCCAGCATGATCGGGAACCTCAGATGATTAGCCGTGCCGTGACAGGGCATCTTGGACCATTTTCACAAGAGGAGGGGATGTAGCCACTGACAACGGTGATGCCCTTGCATAAAGCCAGCCATGGAAAGGAGTAAGACTGATTGGATGAAGATAGCAGGAAAGCAGAGGTTCAGAGGAACGAAAGCATCTCTATGCGCTTATCTGAAATTCTCACCAATGATCTACATAAGTATTTCTATCCTTATTTTATTATTAATTTTGAAAACCCCATTACTATTTTATATCTGCCTGACTGAGATCTACAAGATGACCACAGCTTGCTTCATACCAACAATCTCCGTGGGATTCGACCCTTACTCACGTAAGGTATTACTTGGACGACCCAGTGCACTTGCTGATTAGTTATGCGAAGTTGTGAAGATATGTTTAGACCATGGTTCTGTGCATCCGTTTTTGGTGCCATTGCCAGGGAATCAATTTCGAACAATAATTCACAACCTGAGTAACAATTTCGCATACCATTCCTTTTTGCATTTTTGCTCATCGACGCGTGCGCGTCGCTATCAATCTTCAGCTCCCAACATGCTCGCCCGCCCCTTTCACGCGTACGCGTCCTCAATGACGTTCACTTAATGAGCGCTACGTTTGCTTAGTGAACGCTGCCCATGATGAACGAGAATTGCTCGATGGTCTAGATTTTCTTCTTATAGAAAAGAATTACTTCGTTGTAAGCATAGCTCCAAACCAACAAATAATTCTCACATCAAAAATTTTTGTTGTCACAAAGAACAAACCCAAAATAAGAATTAACCGAAGTATTTAGACTCCAGGTCGTCTCATGAGGAATTGCAATGAAGTGTATGCTTATTGGCTATGAAGGAACAAGGGGGTTTGATTTATAAGGGGCGGAAAATAAATGGCAAGAAAAGTAAATCAAGCAAGCAATTAAAGAAAGCAATATAAAGAAAAGCATTAATAAAGAGATACATTCATGGCAAGAATTGAGATCATAGACCTTCTATCCTAGTCACTAATAACAATAATTAACAAGAATTTATCTTATTACGTCATCCCCAATGATGGAAGAAGATATAGGTTATCTTCCATGAGAGAAAGTTTAACAAGACTAGCTAATCTCAATCCAAATGTCCTAATCAACTCACTAATTGGATTAGCAAGAGATTAGAGTCAATGAAAATGATATTAACTGACAACTCTAGATCACCAACATAGGTTGGGTTTTTATGACTCTAGATTGCCTAATTACTCTTTCCAAGCCAAGAATGCTCAAAGTCTACTCTAGATCACCAACATAGGTTAGTTATGCGAAGTTGTGAAGATATGTTTAGACCATGGTTCTGTGCATCCGTTTTTGGTGCCATTGCCAGGGAATCAATTTCGAACAATAATTCACAACCTGAGTAACAATTTCGCATACCAAGTTTTTGGCACCGTTGCCGGGGATTGTTCGAGTTTGGACAACTGACGGTTCATCTTGTTGCTCAGATTAGGTAATTTTCTTTTTGTTTTGTTTTCAAAAATTTTTCAAAAATCTTTCAAAAACTTCTCATCTATTTTTGAAAAAAAAAATATTTTAAAATAAAAATGTTTTCAAAAATATATTTTTCTTCAGAATTTTTAAGAATGACTTCTAGTGTTTCATGAAGCATGGCTGGCTGTAAAGCCATGTCTAATTCCTCTGTAGGGCATGTCAGGCGTGTCATGTCTGAGTTACATACTAAAGCTTGGCTGGCTATTAAGCCATGCCTGACCCTTTGATTGGAGCTTTAGACTAAAGAGCATAAGATTCCTGGAATTCATATTAAAAATTTTGGAATCCTTATTTTTCTTTTTCAAAATGATTTTCGAAAAAATTAAAAGAAAATACAAAAAAATTTCATAAAATCATCAAAATCAAAAATATTTTTCATGTTTCTTGTTTGAGTCATGTGTTATGTTATAAGTTTGGTGTCAATTTCATATTCATTTTGCATTTTTCGAAAATTCATGCATTCATAGTGTTCTTCATGATCTTCAAGTTGTTCTTGGTAAGTCTTCTTGTTTGATCTTGATGTTTTCTTGTTTTGCATCTTTTCTTGTTTTACATGTGCATTTTTGCATCCTTTCTTGTTTTACATGTGCATTTTTGCATCCATAGAGTCTAAACATGAAAGATTTCTAAGTTTGGTGTCTTGCATGTTTTCTTTGCATATAAAAATTTTCAAAAATAAGTCTTGATGTTCATCATGACATTCAGAGTGTTCTTGGTGTTCATCTTGACATTCATAGCATTCTTGCATGCATTCATTGTTTTGATCCATAACTTTCATGCATTGCATCATTTTTCTTGTTTTTTTCTCTCATCATAAAAATTCAAAAATCAAAAAAATATCTTTCCCTTTTTCTCTCTTAAAATTTCGAAAATTAGATTTGACTTTTTCAAAAATTTTAAAAATCTAGTTGTTTTCATGAGTCAAATCAAATCTTCAATTTAAAAATCTTATCTTTTTCAAAAATCAAATCTTTTTCAAATTTTTTTAGTTATTTTCGAAAATTTCAAAAATATTTTTCAAAAATCTTTTTCTTAATTTTACATCATAATTTTCGAAAATAACAATAACAATTAATGTTTTGATTCAAAAATTTCAAGTTTGTTACTTGCTTGTTAAGAAAGATTCAAACTTTGAGTTCTAGAATCATATCTTGTGATTTCTTGTGAATCAAGTCATTAATTGTGATTTTAAAAATCAAATCTTTTTCAAAAACTAATTTTAATCATATCTTTTCAAAAATATCTTCTTATCTTATCTTTTTCAAAAATTTGATTTCAAAATATCTTTTCTAACTTCCTAACTTCTTATCTTTTCAAAATTTGTTTCAACTAACTAACTAACTTTTGTTTGTTTCTTATCTTTTTCAAAACCACCTAACTAACTCTCTCTCTCTAATTTTGAAATATCTCCCTCTTTTTCAAAATTCTTTTTAATTAATTAATTATTTTAACTTTTGATTTTAAACTTTTCAAAAAAAAAATTACTAACCTTTTTCAAAATTTTTTGTCAAAAATCCTCTCCCTCTCTCATCTTATTCTATTTATTTATTCATTTACTAACATCTCTTCCTCACATCATTCACCAAATTCGAACCCCCTCTTCTATCTGTGTTCGAATTTTTTCTTCTTTTCTTCTTCTACTAACAATAAGGAACCTCTTTACTGTGACATAGAGGATTTCTCTTCTTTTCTTTTTCTCTTCTCTTTCTTATGAGCAGGGACAAAGAAAAAGGCATTCTTGTTGAAGCTAATCCAGAACCTGAAAGGACTCTGAAGAGGAAACTAAGAGAAGCTAAATTACAACTATCCAGCAAGCACCTGTCAGAAAATTTCGAACAAGTAAAGGAGATGGCAGCCGAACCCAACAACAATAATGCAAGGAGAATGCTTGGTGACTTTACTGCACCTAATTCCAATTTACATGGAAGAAGCATCTCCATTCCTACCATTGGAGCAAACAATTTTGAGTTGAAACCTCAGCTAGTTTCTCTGATGCAGTAGAACTACAAGTTTCATGGACTTCCATCTGAAGATCCTTTTCAGTTCTTAACTGAATTCTTGCAGATCTATGATACTGTTAAGACTAATGGAGTAGATCCTGAAGTCTACAGGCTCATGCTTTTCCCTTTTGCTGTAAGAGACAGAGCTAGAGTGTAGTTGGACTCTCAACCCCGAGATAGCCTGAACTCTTGGGATAAGCTGGTCACGGCTTTCTTAGCCAAGTTCTTTCCTCCTCAAAAGCTAAGCAAGCTTAGAGTGGATGTTCAAACCTTCAGACAGAAAGAAGGTGAATCCCTATATGAAGCTTGGGAAAGATACAAGCAGCTGACCAAAAAGTGTCCTTCTGACATGCTTTCAGAATGGACCATCCTGGATATATTCTATGATGGTTTATCTGAGCTATCAAAGATGTCATTGGATACTTCTGCAGGTGGATCCATTCACCTAAAGAAAATGCCTACAGAAGCTCAAGAACTCATTGACATGGTTGCTAATAACCAGTTCATGTACACTTCTGAGAGGAATCCTGTGAGTAATGGGACACCTATGAAGAAGGGAGTTCTTGAAATTGATACTCTGAATGCCATACTGGCTCAGAATAAAATATTGACTCAGCATGTCAATATGATTTCTCAGAGTCTGACTGGAATGCAAGCTGCATCCAACAGTACTCAAGAGGCTTCTTATGAAGAAGAAGCTTATGATCCTGAGAACCTTGCAATAGCAGAGGTAAATTACATGGGTGAACCATATGGAAACACCTATAATCCATCATGGAGAAATCATCCAAATCTCTCATGGAAGGATCAAAGGCCTCAACAAGGCTTTAATAATGATGGAAGAAACAGGTTTAACAATAATAAACCTTTTCCATCATCCACTCAGCAACAGACAGAGAACTCTGAACAAAATACCTCTAATTTAGCAAACTTAGTCTCTGATCTATCCAAGGCCACTGTAAGTTTCATGAATGAAACAAGGTCTTCCATTAGAAATTTGGAAGCACAAGTAGGCCAGCTGAGTAAAAGGATCACTGAAATCCCTCCTAGTACTCTCCCAAGCAATACAAAAGAGAATCCAAAAGGAGAGTGCAAGGCCATTGACATAAGCACCATGGCCGAACCTGTAAGGGAAGGAGAGGACGTGAATCCCAAGGAGAAAGACCTCCTGGGACGTCCAGTGATCAATAAGGAGCTTCCCTCTGAGGAACCAAAGGACTCTGAGGCTCATCTAGAGACCATAGAGATTCCATTGAACCTCCTTATGCCATTTATGAGCTCTGATGAGTATTCCTCTTCTGAAGAGAATGAGGATGTTACTGAAGAGCAAGCTGCCAAGTTCCTTGGCGCAATCATGAAGCTAAATGCCAAATTATTTGGTATTGAAACTTGGGAAGATGAACCTCCCTTGTTCACCAATGAACTAAGTGATCTGGATCAACTGACATTGCCTCAGAAAAGACAGGATCCTGGAAAGTTCATAATACCTTGTACTATAGGCACCATGATCTTTAAGGCTTTGTGTGACCTTGGTTCAGGTATAAACCTCATGCCCCTCTCTGTAATAGAGAAACTGGGAATCTATGGGGTACAAGCTGCTAAAATCTCATTAGAGATGGCAGACAATTCAAGAAAACAGGCTTATGGACAAGTAGAGGACGTGTTAGTGAAGGTTGAAGCCCTTTGCATCCCTACTGATTTCATAGTCTTGGATACTGGAAAGGAAGAGGATGAATCCATCATCCTAGGAAGACCTTTCCTAGCCACAGCAAGAGCTGTGATTGATGTGGACAGAGGAGAATTGATCCTTCAAATAAATGAGGACAACCTTGTGTTTACAACTCAAGGATCTCTCTCTGCATCCATGGAGAGGAAGCATAAAAAGCTTCTCTCAAAGCAGAGTCAACCAAAGCCCCCACAGTCAAACTCTAAGTTTGGTGTTGGGAGGCCACAACCAAACTCTAAGTTTGGTGTCAAACCCCCATATCCAAACTCTAAGTTTGGTATTGGGAGGTCTCAACAAAGCTCTGCACATCTGTAAGGCTCCATGAGAGCCCACTATCAAGCTATTGACATTAAAGAAGCGCTTGTTGGGAGGCAATCCAATTTTTATTTATCTAACTATATTTTTCTTAGTTATATGTCTTTATAGGTTCATGATCATGTGGAGTCACAAAATAAATATAAAAATTGAAAACAGAATCAAAAACAGCAGAAGAAAAATCACACCCTGGAGGAAGACCTTACTGGCGTTTAAATGCCAGTAAGAAGCATGTTTTGGGCATTCAACGCCAGAACAGAGCATGGTTCTGGCGCTGAACGCCAGAAATGGGCAGCATCTGGGCGTTTGAATGCCAGAAATGCACCCTGGAGGAGAGCTGGCGCTGAACGCCCAGAACAAGCATGGTTCTGGCATTCAACGCCAGAAATAGGCTACAAATGAGCGTTCAACGCCCAAAACAAGCACCAGCCTGACGCTGAACGCCCAGAGTTATGTGCAAGGGCATTTTACATGCCTAATTTGGTGCAAGGTTGTAAATCCTTGAACACCTCAGGATCTGTGGACCCCACAGGATCACCTCAGGATCTGTGGACCCCACATGATCCCCACTTACCTCCACTCACTTCTTCTCACCCCTCTTTCACACAATCCCATAAACTCTCTTCCCCATCACCTCTTCACCACTCACATCCATCCACTCTTCCCCATAAACCTACCTCATAAACTCCACCTATCTTCAAAATTCAAAATCAATTTCCCACCCAAACCCACCCTAAATGGCCGAACCTTCACCCCCTCCCTTCCCTATATAAAGCCTTCCATCCTTCCTCATTTTCACACAACACAACCCTCTCTTCTCTTCTTGGCCGAAACACACCCCCCCTCTTCTCCATCTTTTCTTCTTCTTCATCTTTTCTTTCTTCTCTTGCTCGAGGGCGAGCAAAATTCTAAGTTTGGTGTGGTAAAAGCATAAGCTTTTTGTTTTTCCATTACCATTGATGGCACCAAAGACCGGAGATTCCTCTAGAAAAGGGAAAGGAAAGACAAAAGCTTCCACCTCCGAGTCATAGGAGATGGAAATGTTCATCTCCAAAGCCCATCAAGACCACTTCTATGATGTTGTGGCCAAGAAGAAGGTGATCCCCGAGGTCCCTTTCAAGCTCAAAAGAAATGAGTATCCGGAGATCCGACATGAAATTCAAAGAAGAGGTTGGGAAGTTCTAACAAACCCCATCCAACAAGTCGGCATCCTAATAGTTCAAGAGTTCTATGCTAATGCATGGATCACTAGGAACCATGATCAAAGTAAGAACCCGAACCCAAAGAATTATCTCACCATGGTTCGGGGGAAATACTTAGATTTTAGTCCGAAAAATGTGAGGTTGGGGTTCAACTTGCCAAACATGGAAGAGAACGCACGCCCCTACACAAGGAGAGTCAACTTTGATCAAAGGTTGGACCAAGTCCTCATGGACATATGTGTAGAAGGAGCTCAATAGAAGATTGACTCGAAAGGCAAACCGGTTCAACTAAGAAGACTGGACCTTAAGCCTGTAGCTAGAGGATGGTTGGAGTTCATTCAATGCTCAATCATTCCCACTAGCAACTGGTCTGAAGTTACTATAGACCGGGCCATCATGATCCATAGCATCATGATTGGAGAAGAAGTGGAAGTTCATGAGATTATACCTCAAGAACTCTACAAAGTGGCTGACAAGTCCTCCACTATAGCAAGGTTAGCCTTTCCTCACCTCATCTGCCACCTATGCAATTCGGCTGGGATTGACATAGAGGGAGATATCCTCATTAAAGAGGACAAGCTCATCACTAAGAAAAAGATGGAGCAAGCAAGAGAGCCCATTCATGGAGCTCAAGAGGCGCATGAAGCTCATCACCATGAGATCCCAGAGATGCCTCAAATGCATTTTCCTCTACAAAACTATTGGGAGCAAATCAACACCTCCCTAGGAGAACTAAGCTCCAACATGGGACAATTAAGGGTGGAACATCAAGAGCACTCCATCATCCTTCATGAAATTAGAGAAGATCAAAAAGCAATGAGGGAGGAGCAACAAAGACAAGGAAGAGACATAGAAGAGCTCAAGGACATCATTGGTTCCTCAAGAAGGAAACGCCACCATCACTAAGGTGGATTCATTCCTTGTTCTTACTTTCTCTATTTTTCGTTTTCTCTATGTTAAGTGCTTATCTATGTTTGTGTCTTCATTACATGATCATTAGTAGTTAGTAACAATGTCTAAAAGTTATGAATGTCCTATGAATCCATCACCTCTCTTAAAGGAAAACTGTTTTAATTCAAAAGAACAAGAAGTACATGAGTTTCGAATTTATCCTTGAACTTAGTTTAATTATATTGATGTGGTGACAATGCTTTTTATTTTCTGAATGTATGCTTGAACAGTGCATATGTCTTTTGAAGTTGTTGTTTAAGAATGTTAAATATGTTGGCTCTTGAAAGAATGATGACAAGGAGACATGTTATTTGATAATCTGAAAAATCATAAAAATGATTCTTGAAGCAAGAAAAAGCAGCAAAGAACAAAGCTTGCAGAAAAAAAAAAGAAAAAAGAATAGGCGAAGAAAAAAAAAAGCAAGCAGAAAAAGCCAATAACCCTTAAAACCAAAAGGCAAGGGCAAATAAAAAGGATCCCAAGGCTTTGAGCATCAGTGGATAGGAGGGCCTAAAGGAATAAAATCCTGGTCTAAGCGGCTAAACCGAGCTGTCCCTAACCATGTGCTTGTGGCGTGTAGGTGTCAAATGAAAACTTGAGACTGAGCGGTTAAAGTCAAGGTCCAAAGCAAAAAAAAGAGTGTGCTTAAGAACCCTGGACACCTCTAATTGGGGACTTTAGCAAAGCTGAGTCACAATCTGAAAAGGTTCACCCAATTATGTGTCTGTGGCATTTATGTATCCAGTGGTAATACTGGAAAACAAAGTGCTTAGGGCCACAGCCAAGACTCATAAAACAAGCTGTGTTCAAGAATCATCATACTGAACTAGGAGAGTCAATAACACTATCTAAACTCTGAGTTCCTATAGAAGCCAATCAGTCTGAACCTCAATGGATAAAGTGAGATGCCAAAACTATTCAATAGGCAAAAAGCTATAAGTCCCGCTCATCTGATTGAAGCTATGTTTCATTGATATTTTGAAATTTATAGTATATTCTCTTCTTTTTATCCTATTTGATTTTCAGTTGCTTGAGGACAAGCAACAATTTAAGTTTGGTGTTGTGATGAGCAGATAATTTGTACGCTTTTTGGCATTGTTTTTAGTATGTTTTTAGTAGGATCTAGTCACTTTTAGGGATGTTTTCATTAGTTTTTATGTTAAATTCACATTTCTGGACTTTACTATGAGTTTGTGTGTTTTTCTGTGATTTCAGGTATTTTCTGGCTGAAATTGAGGGACTTGAGCAAAAATCAGATTCAGAGGTTGAAGAAGGACTGCTGATGCTGTTGGATTCTGACCTCCCTGCACTCAAAATGAATTTTCTGGAGCTACAGAACTCAACCTGGCGCGCTTCCAATTGCATTGGAAAGTAGACATCCAGGGCTTTCCAGCAATATATAATAGTCCATACTTTGCCCGAGTTTAGATGACGCAAACTAGCGTTCAACTCCAGCTCTCTGCCCAATTCTGGCGTCCAGCGCCAGAAACAAGTTGCAAAGTGGAGTTCAACGCCCAAAATGGCACAAAAGCTGGCGTTCAACTCCAAGAATGACCTCTCCACGTGTAGGCTTCAAGCTCAGCCCAAGCACACACCAAGTGGGCCCCGAAAGTGGATTTATGCATCAATTACTTACTTCTGTAAACCCTAGTGACTAGTTTATTATAAATAGAACTTTTTATCATTGTATTCGAGTCTTGGTTACTCCGGTTCCCCTCTGGGGCTGAGACCAATAAACTCCATTATCACTTATGTATTTTCAACGGTAGAGTTTCTGCACTAAGTAGATTAAGGTGTGGAGCTCTGCTGTTCCTCAAAGATTAATGCAAAGTACTACTGTTTTCTATTCAATTCATCTTATTTTGCTTCTAAGATATTCATTCGCACTTCAACCTGAATGTAATGAACGTGACAATCATCATCATTCCCTATGAACGCGTGCCTGACGACCACTTCCGTTCTATCTTAGATTGAATGAGTATCTCTTAGATCTCTTAATCGGAATCTTCGTGGTGTAAGCTAGAATGATGGCGGCATTCAAGAGAATCCGGAAAGTCTAAACCTTGTCTGTGGTATTCCGAGTAGGATTCAATGATTGAATGACTATGACGAGCTTCAAACTCGCGAGTGCTGGGCGTAGTGACAGACACAAAAGGAGGGTGAATCCTATTTCAGCATGATCGGGAACCTCAGATGATTAGCCGTGCCGTGACAGGGCATCTTGGACCATTTTCACAAGAGGAGGGGATGTAGCCACTGACAACGGTGATGCCCTTGCATAAAGCCAGCCATGGAAAGGAGTAAGACTGATTGGATGAAGACAGCAGGAAAGCAGAGGTTCAGAGGAACGAAAGCATCTCTATGCGCTTATCTGAAATTCTCACCAATGATCTACATAAGTATTTCTATCCTTATTTTATTATTAATTTCGAAAACCCCATTACTATTTTATATCTGCCTGACTAAGATCTACAAGATGACCACAGCTTGCTTCATACCAACAATCTCTGTGGGATTCGACCTTTACTCACGTAAGGTATTACTTGGACGACCCAGTGCACTTGCTGGTTAGTTATGCAAAGTTGTGAAGATATGTTTAGACCATGGTTCTGTGCATCTGTTTTTGGTGCCATTGCCAGGGAATCAATTTCGAACAATAATTCACAACCTGAGTAACAATTTCGCATACCATTCCTTTTTGCATTTTTGCTCATCGACGCGTGCGCGTCGCTATCAATCTTCAGCTCCCAACATGCTCGCCCGCCCCTTTCACGCGTACGCGTCCTCAATGACGTTCACTTAATGAGCGCTACGTTTGCTTAGTGAACGCTGCCCATGATGAACGAGAATTGCTCGATGGTCTAGATTTTCTTCTTATAGAAAAGAATTACTTCGTTGAAAGCATAGCTCCAAACCAACAAACAATTCTCACATAAAAAATTTTTGTTGTCACAAAGAACAAACCCAAAATAAGAATTAACCGAAGTATTTAGACTCCAGGTCGTCTCATGAGGAATTGCAATTAAGTGTATGCTTATTGGCTATGAAGGAACAAGGGGGTTTGATTTATAAGGGGCGGAAAATAAATGGCAAGAAAAGTAAATCAAGCAAGCAATTAAAGAAAGCAATATAAAGAAAAGCATTCATAGGCCTTCTATCCTAGTCACTAATAACAATAATTAACAAGAATTTATCTTATTACGTCATCCCCAATGATGGAAGAAGATATAGGTTATCTTCCATGAGAGAAAGTTTAACAAGACTAGCTAATCTCAATCCAAATGTCCTAATCAACTCACTAATTAGATTAGCAAGAGATTAGAGTCAATGAAAATGATATTAACTGACAACTCTAGATCACCAACATAGGTTGGGTTTTTATGACTCTAGATTGCCTAATTACTCTTTCCAAGCCAAGAATGCTCAAAGTCTACTCTAAAGCCCAACCAAGCATTTTGTCAAACACTTGCTGGGTACAAAAGAAAAGCATGATAAAAGTGCAAGAATGATAAATGTACCAACTACCAATTTCAAGAAAAGCAAATTCACAACTCAGTCACCAATAAAGGAAACATCAAACATCAAATTTCATTAAATGTAAACCAAATCCAACATAGAGTATTCATGAACATAAAAGGGACATGAAAGTAAATTAACACTACAAACCATGAGAATGAAAATGTAGAAGCAAGAATTCATAAAGGAAATGAGATGAAATCATGAAATCAAAGCTAGATCTAAGAGAGATTAACCTAAGAACCCTAATTCTAGAGAGAAGAGGGAGCTTCTCTCTCTAGAAACTAACCTACATGATGCTAAGTTACAAATAATTGCCCTCCCTTTGCCCAAGCTTGAATTCTGCATGAAATAGCATTAGAAATGAGTTGGATTGGGCCCAAAATGCTCTACAAATCACTGGCCATGATTTTACTTTAGTGAATCACGCTGCTCCATCAGTGCGAACGCATACAGTATACGTGCGCATTCCTAAACGTGAAGCAACTATGGCATATTTTATATCATTTTGAAACTCCAGATGTTAGCTTTCCAACGCAACTGAAACCGCCTCATTTGGACCTCTGTAGCTCAAGTTATGATCGATTGAGTGCAAAGAGGTCAGGCTTGACAGCTTTACAGTTCCTTCATTTCTTCATGAGTTCTCCCACTTGCATGCTTTTCTCTTCACTTCTTCCATCCAATACTTGCCTTATGAACCTAAAATCACTCAAAAAATACATCAAGGCATCGAATGGAATTAAAGTGGATTGAATTTAGCTATTTTAAGGCCTAAAAAGCATGTTTTTACATTTAAGCACAATTCAAGGGAGAATTACAAAACCATGCTATTTCATTGAATAAATGTGGGAAAAGGTGACAAAATCTCCTAAAATAAGCACAAGATAAACCACAAAATTGGGGTTTATCAAATCTCCCCACACTTAAACTAAGCATGTCCTCATGCTAAAATCAAGAAAGAAGCAAAGGGGTATCAACATTTATTCAATACAAAATAACTAAATACAATCTATCTATATGCAATCTATCTACATGAATGCAACTACTTGGTCAAAATAAGTCAACTTCCAAGAATACATATATAAGTATAAGGGCTAAAGCCATAGCAGTTAAAGCAAACCCACAATTGAATTGAATCATTGAAAGATTTTACAAACTTGCAAGAAAAGATGATTATGGGTGGAAACATGTAATTGAGCAATCGAACCCTCACCGGATGTGTATCCGCTCTAGGCACTCAAGTGTATAGGGTTGATTCACTCGATTCTCCCCTAATCATGCTTTCCAAGATTTATTTTTCATCTAACAATCAACAATTATTTCATGCATGCATACAAATATCACGAGGACTTTCCCATAGGTTGTAATGGGGCTAGGGTCAAGGTAGGATGCATATGGTCAAGTGAGCTTGAAATTCGAATCTTTGATTAACTTAAACTTTCCACCTAACCTATGACAACCTATACAATTCTAAAGAAACCTAACTACCCATTCTTCACTTTTCACACACACTCATGTATTCTCTTTTTGATCACCACACATATGCATTGACTCTTATTGAACTTCACTTTGAGGCTTTTTGTCCCTTTTTTATTGCTTTTCTTTTTCTTTCTTTTGTATATATTTTTTTTCTTCTTTTATATATATATATATATATATATATATATATATATATATATATATATATATATATATATATATAGATACTTTTTTTTTGTTTTTCTCATTTTTTCCTCTTTTTTTTTCAAACAAAAATATATACAAGAACATCAATGCATATGGTTTATACATGATTAATACATGAGTATGTACCCAATTCTCAAGATTCTCAACACAAATACAAAAACACACTTTTATCTCTACACAATGTTCCCAACTCTCCCAAAATCAAATGATAAATACTCTCACTAGCCTAAGCTAATCAAAGATCCAAATTAAGGGATATTTATTGTTTTTCACTTAGGCTTGTAATGTGCTACAATTAAGAACAAATGGGTTAAGCATAGGCTCAAGATTGGCTAACAATAGAAGATAAAAGGTAGGCTATTTGGGTAAGTGAGCTATTTGAACAATGGCCTCAATCATCTAAATGCATGTATACATAAGATAATGGACATAAAGAATCAAACAAATCAAAGATTACACTCATAGAGAGAGAATAATGCACACAAGAATGAAAATAAGTGGTTATATGATGTAACCACACAATTAAGTCTCAAAACTTACATGCTTGTGTTCTTAGCTCAAAACATGATCCACAAAGTGTATAATTTAAGAAAGTTCTAAAAAAATTTTTTTTCAATCAATAGGGGTGCCCTATAGATCAAATCATTGGAAAATATCATGATTTTGACTAAGCTTAATATATACATATGTAAAATGAGAAAGTGCAGCTAAAAATCTTAAAATGAAATGCAAGAGTGTTGAGATTAGAAACTTGTTACCCAAAAATGCTGAATGGTCAGACGACCTTCCCACACTTAAAAGTTTGCACCTAAAAATGAGCAAGGGGGTACGACGACTTTCCGAGTTGCCACCTTCAGCTGGTGGGTTAACCGGTGCTACGTGTTCTTCCTTCCGCTTCCATTTTTGCTTATGGTGCATCAATAATGAAAAACAAAATAAACACCGTAAGATGAAAACATACAAAATTAAGGAAGCATGAATTTTTGGAATGAGGTAAGAACCACTAGAATGGAGTGAGTGAATTAGTGTGACATTAATGAAAAATAGGTGTGCGGGTTCTAAAATTGCGCGCGGTTTATAACACACACACGCTAGTATAAAAGTGATGTAACAATTACACAAAAGAGAACATGCACTTCACTCATTCTAGTGTGCTTGGGATGCTTTAAAAGACTTGTAGGTTAAGGCAACCAAACAAGTAGTGAAGAAGCATGAAATCATTCAAGCAAAAATCAAGCGATTGTCAAATTGGATAATGAATGGGCATTGATTGATGTGTAAGTGAACTTAATGAACATAATGGTATATGAAACTTACACCACAATCAATGACACCTATTGAAGTTGTTGCAACACCTAAGTGACATAGAGGTGAAACACATGGATGATATGGAACTTAGAAAAAGAAATATAAGAGTTAAGATCAATCACATAGCAAGCATAGTCCACAAAGCTTGAAAAGCTCAAAAATATGTCACTAGGTAAGCTTTCGATCCAATTTCACACCCACACTCTCAATGCATGAAATAGGTGATATGAACAAAGGGTCAATCATAAACAAGCATCACCTAAAAAAAATGCATTGACAATGTACAATTGCCTAATAATAGATGATGAATGCATGGTTGCCAAAACATGTAATTCAAAGAGTTAAGATGCATGAAGGCAATGTAACATGTACTTGGTATTCAAAAGCATTAAACATGAAAAGTTCCGAACCAAGTAACCAAATATAACCTCAACAAAGAATCCAACAATGACAATTAACATCAATGATGTTAAACTAACATCTTATTAGTAATAAGCAGCAGTAAATAGTAAACAAGATTAGTAATCCAACACTTATAATGGAAAACAAAAATTAAACTAACTAACTAACTAAAAGAAATGCTGTTACATGGTGTTTGGTAGTGTTGGATGATGTTTGAAGGGTGGAAAGAGAAGAAAAGAAGGAAAGGAATGGAAAGAAGAGAAGAAAAGAAGGTGAGTGAAACAGGGCAATCCACGCGTGCGCGTCATGTGCGCGTAAGCGTGGATTGATGAAAGGGAAGCGACGCGTATGCGCGGCTGACGCGTACGAGTGCATGGCAAAGCAGAGAGTCGACGCGTATGCGCAAGGTACACGTGCGCATGCCCTGGGGCACAAAGTTGGCACACTTGAGGCACAACTCTCGGGTGAATGTATGGGAAGTGGAAAAATTCAATCCACGCGTACGCGTGCATGACGCGTGCGCCTGGATGGCCGAAAATACTTGGGCACGCGTACGCGTGAAGCACGCGTATGCGTGGACGGTGCTCTGTTTTTCAAAATTTTTCTATGTTTTTGCACCAAACCAAGCATTTCAAACCTCCAAACAGCTACCAAAACATCATAAAACCTTATTTAACCTACTAGATTCCCAAATAAACTCAACTAAGCAATCAAAATAATGAATTAAACTTATTTTACCAATATTTACAAAAGAGAGAATGAAAAGATGTTACCATGGTGGGGTGTCTCCCACCTAGCACTTTTGTTTATTGTCCTTAAGTTGGACTTATGGGGAGCTCTTCATCAAGGTGGCTTGCGCTTGAATCCATCCTTGAACATCCACCAATTCTTGGACTTCCATTGTGCTTCATCATTCAAAGTAAATAACGCCAAGCTTTGATGGAGTTCTTCACAAACCATAGGCTCCCAAAGTTGATCTTCTTTGTGCGATCCGGGATCCCACACTTTGTTTTCACACCTGTCCTTGAGTTGATCATAGTGATTTTCTCCAGGTGGAAAGAGAGATGAATTCTCATGGAAGCACCAAACTATCCTCCTATACCCATTCAGTTGAGCACTACACCAATCCATGCTCCTCAATTTTGAGCTTCCAACCATAATGAGCCTAGACTTACAACGCCAACCACTAAACATCCTCCTCTTACGCTTAATTCCACAAAGCGTCCTAAGTTGGCTATCCGTCTCAAGCAAACCATATTCAAGTGGGATAATAAAGCTAAGAGTTAGAAGTTTTACCCACTCAAATGAAGGATTAGATGACAACCTAGGTGGAGGAGTTCCCAACGGTCTTGACAAAACACGCTCCACTCCTGTCCATCCTTTTTGGAAGGCTTCCACCACTTGGCAAGATACTTCATGCTCTACCTCTTGCCAAGTTTCCTCAAGTTCACATTCTTCTTCACCAATGTCCTCTAGCTCTTCCCCATTACTCAAATCATACATAGGAGGCTGAGTGAAATCTACTTCATCATCAATTTCAAGCATAGTAGGGAAGGATTCTTCAAGCTCAAAAGGATCATAGTATGGAATCATCATAAATAGGAGGGCCTATTACTTGGGACACTTCTTCCAATTCTTCAATCACATTGTGCCTTGGAGGTTGTGCACTCTCCTCCTCAACATCAACTTCGAACTCCATGGAAGAAGGCTCTTCAATTTGTGCTTCCTTTATGTACTCAACATATCCTAAGGCTCCAACCACTACTTCCTCTTGTTCAATAATCTCTACCTCCTCCTCTTGTTGCATTTCTTGCTTTAACTCCTCTTTTTTACCTTGGAGCTTCAAGTTCACTCCCTCACTAAGCTCCTTGGTTGCTTCTCCATATTCAACAATGGGAGTGCCTTGATCGCATAGGCTTAGGCGGGATGAGACTATGTTGCCAATGGCTTCTACCATGATAGCCACTTTCGCTCTTAACTCCTCAAACTTCTTTTCATCTTCCTCGTGTCGCCTTAAGATATGAGATTCAAGATCTCTCAATTGTAGCATGTGGGCTTCATCGGGAGGTGATGGTGGAAGAGAGAGTTCACTATTTGAGGGAAGGTTGTTGTAATTGGAAGGTGGTTCATATTGGTGAAATTCTTGAGGTGGTGTGTGTGGACTTTGTGGTTCTTGGGAGTATTGGTGTTGGAATGGTGGCGGCTCTAGGTATGGTTGATATGGTGGTTGGTATGGTGGATACGGGTTGGGATCATATGGAGGTGGATGGTGGTAGAAGGCTTGTGAGAGTGGTGTAGGGCTATGTTGAGGAGGGGGTTCATATGCATGTGGTAGTTGTGGTTGACAATCACGATAAGGGTCATCACACACATTGGATTGGTATGCATTAGGATTAGGATTATACCCATAAGAGTGCGGAGGAGGTTGTTGCCAAGAAGGTTGTCCATAAGCTTGGGGATCCTCCCATCTTTGATTTCCAAATCCTTGATGCACATCCTCATTGAAGCTTCCATTTCCTACAACATAGTTTGAACCACACTCATAGCCAAAGTGATGAGAATTTATGGTGATAAGAGAAGACAAAAACAAAACTAACAAGAAACAAAGAAAACAAAGTCCTACACCTAGCAAAAGCCAACAAACAAACCAAAAATCAAGCTATTCATAATATATACAATAACCAATAACATAGCACCATTGTAACTCCCCGGCAACGGTGCCATTTTGATGAACGAGAATTTCTTGATGGTCTAGATTTTCTTCTTATAGAAAAGAATTACTTCGTTGTAAGCATAGCTCCAAACCAACAAACAATTCTCACATCAAAAATTTTGGTTGTCACAAAGAACAAACCCCAAATAAGAATTAACCGAAGTATTTAGACTCTGGGTTGTCTCACGAGGAATTGCAATGAAGTGTATGCTTATTGGCTATGAAGGAACAAGGGGTTTGATTTATAAGGGGCGGAAAATAAATGGCAAGAAAAGTAAATCAAGCAAGCAATTAAAGAAAGAAAAATAAAGAAAAGCAATTAATAAAGAGAGACATTCATGGCAAGAATTGAGATCATAGGTCTTCCATCCTAGTCACTAATAACAATAATTAATAAGAATTTATCTTATTACGTCATCCCCAGTTATGGAAGAAGATATAGGTTATCTTCCATGAGAGAAAGTCTAACAAGACTAGCTATTCTCAATCCAAATGTCCTAATTAACTCACTAATTGGATTAGCAAGAGATTAGAGTCAATGGAAATGATATTAACTAAAAACTCTAGATCACCAACATAAGTTGGGTTTTCATTAATTAAGATTGCCTAATTACTCTTTCCAAGCCAAGAATGCTCAAAGTCTACTCTAAAGGCCAACCAAGCATTTTGTCAAACACTTGGTGGGTACAAAATAAAAGCATAGTAAAAGTGCAAGAATGATAAATCTACCAACTACCAATTTCAAGAAAAGCAAATTCACAACTCAATCACCAATAAAGGAAACATCAAACATCAAATTTTATTAAATATAAACCAAATCCAACATAGAGCATTCATGAACATAAAAGGGACATGAAAGTAAATTAACACAATAACCCATGAGAATGAAAGTGTAGAAGCAAGAATTCATAAAGGAAATGAGATGAAATCATGAAATCAAAGCTAGATCTAAGAGAGAATAACCTAAGAACCCTAATTCTAGAGAGAAGAGAGAGCTTCTCTCTCTAGAAACTAACCTACATGATTCTAAGTTACAAATAATTGCTCCCCCTTTGCCCAAGCTTGAATTCTGCATGAAATAGCATTAGAAATGAGTTGGATTGGGCCCAAAATGCTCTACAAATCGCTGGCCACGATTTCACTTTAGTGAATCACGCTGCTCCATCGGTGTACACATGTACAGTGCGCGTGTGCATCTTTAAACGTGAAGTAACTATGGCATATTTTATATCATTTTGAAGCCCCGGATGTTAGCTTTCTAACACAACTAGAATCGCCTCATTTGGACCTCTGTAGCTCAAGTTATGATCGATTGAGTGTGAAAAGGTCAGGCTTGACAGCTTTACGGTTCCTTCATTTCTTCATGAGTTCTCCCACTTGCATTCTTTTCTCCTCACTTCTTCCATCCAGTACTTGCCTTATGAACCTGAAATCACTTAACAAACACATCAAGGTATCAAATGGAATTAAAGTGGATTAAATTTTGCTATTTTAAGGCCTAAAAAGCATGTTTTTACATTTAAGCACAATTCAAGGGAGAATTACAAAACCATGCTATTTCATTGAATAAATGTGGGAAAAGGTGATAAAATCCCTTAAAATAAGCATAAGATAAATCAGGAAATTGGGGTTTATCAGCCCACACATGCGCGTCCTCTGCGCAAGCGCGTGGGTAGCAAAATACCAATTCCAAGCTTCAGCTCCACCCACGCATTCGCGTGGTTCCTCCCAGGTGCTCCATTGACGCGTGCGCGTCATGCACGCGTGCGCGTCGATTACAGAACTTCACCTCGGAATTTAAATCTGCCCAAAAAGGCTAGCTTTGTGAACGTAGCGCTCTCTTCAAAAACAAGCGCCAACCACTTCCAAGTGTACGTGTCATACATGCGTACGCGTGGGTCTTCGAAAATTGCCCCTGACGCGTCACAAGTGAGCGTGGCGTTTTTTATTTGAACGCAATGTTATTCTATAGTGCTTTTCCTTCTCTTCATTTTCTCACCTAAAATCAACCAAACAAGCAATCAAAGTCTCACCAAAATCATAAAAATTTGCATCGTTCATAATAATCACTTAAATTCTTGCATAAATCTCATGATTTTGTATAAAATAGATGATGTTTGATTGACTCAAAATAATCATGAAATGCCACTCCAACCACTTACTTGTTGTGCAAGAAAGTGAATAAAACCTAATGAAACAAATGAAAAATGCTTATGAAACTAGCATAAGATGACTTGTCATCAGCGTCGCGACCAATTTTTCCAATTCCAATTTCAGATTTTTTCGAAGACGTTGGTGAGGAAAGTTGGTTCACCAATGTTCCCACCAACGTTAGGCACCCTTTTCTTTGCAACGTTGCCAGCAACGTTGGTTTGTCCTCCTTCATCAACGTTGGAGGCAATGTTGGTGAGCCAACTTTGGCCACCAATGTTGCTTCCTTCTCCTCTTCCTTGCTCTTCCTCTGCTTCTCTTCACCTATCATCAACCAAACAAATGCATTAAAGCATTGTCATAATCACAAGATTTTGCTTCATTCATAGCATTAGATAATTCTTGCATAAATCTCATGAAAATGCATAAAATTAGCAATGTTTGATTGAATCAAGGCATGCATGAAATTCTCATCCAAATACTTACTTATTGCCTAAGAAATGCATGAAACTACCCTAAAACAAACTAAAAATGGCTTGTGAAACTAGTTAAGATGCCATGGCATCACACCATATGAGGATAGACTATCCCGGATCGAGGCCTTGCTTGGAGATTTATACAAGGAGTTTAAGGACAACAAAGCATTTAAGGAGGAAGTGAGGTCTAGTATGAAAAATCAAGAGGATGCCATTAAGAAGCTTGAATGCCAAGTAGGACATCTTTCTCAACAAATCCCTAAATCTACTGACAGTTTTCCAAGTGACACTGAGAAGAATCCGAGAGGAGAAACAAGGAATGTGAGATAGGATGAGTGCAAGATCATCACCCTAAGAAGTGAGGTGACATTGGAGGAAGAAGTTAACAGGACAACAGAGCACAACCAAGAAGATCCAAAGAAGGATTTGGGAGGGGGAGAACAGGGAATTGACCCTGCACAAAGGAAAGAGCCAATGGAGAAGGAAATCCTGAAGCCATATATACCAAAGGCACCATTACCTCGAAGAGTCAGGGGTGGTGAGAAAGAGAGGACATATTCTAGATTTCTAGATAGATTCAAGTCTCTTCATATTAATATCTCCTTCATTGAAGCCCTTCAACAGATGCCATCATATATCAAATGCATGAAGGAGTTGCTAACCAAGAAAAGCCCATTGAAGGGTGGACAAACAGTGGTGATGAATAAGAGTGTAGTGCACTTATCCAGAAGGACTTACCCACGAAGAAGAAGGATCCAGGGAGTTTTCAAATCCCTTGTGCTATAGGGGACACAATGATTGATAGAGGATTTTGTGATCTTGAAGCGAGCATAAATTTAATGCCCTTGTCTCTCATGAGGAAGCTTCAAATCAATGAATTGAAACCCACAGATGTAACCCTTCAACTGGCTGATAAGACCCAGAAGCAAGTACTGAGAGTAGTTAAAAATGTGCTAGTGAAAGTACGAAGCTACTTCCTCCCCACATATTTTGTTGTTCTTGAGATGGAAGAAAGCTATTGATGCCAGGGCATCTTAGGCTAGTTTCACTAGCCTTTTTCTTTGTTTTCGATAGGTTTTATGCACTTTATTGAGCTATAAGTAAGCAAATTGGGTAGAAATTTGTGTTTGCCTATATTCATTCAACCATGAGTGAATTGATTAAATTTCATGATGATTTATGTTATGATTGCTTGTACACTAAGAATGATAAGAACCCTCATGACTTTAGCAAGGATTTGATGCATTCATTGGTTAATGATAGGTGAAGGAAAGCATGGAGGAAGGTTGAAGAGGGAGCATGGAAAAGATGAAGAGGAAGCAACGTTGGTGGCCAAGTTGGACGACCAACGTTGCCTCAAATGTTGGAAGAGAAATAGGGCACTTCTCTATAAACACTGCTGATGCTCACGTTTGAGGTAGCGTTGGACATCCAACGTTACCCCCAATGTGGTGATGAAAAATTCAATTCTGGAGCTAAGGGGATTTTGGGTGATGCGTACGCGTCAATGACGCGTACGCGTGAAAAAAGCAAAATTTGATATCCACACGCAAGCGTACGTCACGCGCACGTGTGGAATGGCAAAAATTGACCATCCACACGTGCGCGTGGGTCACGCATACGCGTCAAAATCGGACGTTGGAGGTCCAACATCACCTCAAACGCTAGCCTCCAACGTCTGCGATACTCAGCCTAGAATTTTGATTTGAAATTTTTGAAATCGACGCGTACGTGTCAGTTACGCGTATGCGTGGATTGAAAACAAGGCAATAGACGCGTAAGCGTGGTAAATGCTTACGCATGACTAAGAAAAATTTCAGATTTCACGTGAAGGCGTGAAGCACGCGTGTGCGTGGATAGAAAAAAAGACAGTTTATGCGTTAGCATGGAGTACGCGCACGCGTGATATTGCCAACGTTGAAGGGAATGTTGGGGATCCAACGCTGAGGCCAACATCCCCTGAAGCTGAAAAATGAAATATTTGCATCCACGCGCACGCGTGAAGCACGCGTACGCGTGGATAACCATTTTTGACCCTTTTGCGCGTACGCGTGAAGCACGCGTATGCGTGGGTAAGCTGAACATTGGCCCTCCAACATTGAGTCAAACGCCAATGACAGCAAGTAAAGAGCGGATAATTTATACGCTTTTTGGCATTGTTTTTAGTATGTTTTTAGTAGGATCTAGTTACTTTTAGGGATGTTTTTATTAGTTTTTATGTTAAATTCACATTTCTGGACTTTACTATGAGTTTGTGTATTTTTCTATGATTTCAAGTATTTTCTGGCTGAAATTGAGGGACTTGAGCAAAAATCATATTCAGAGGTTGAAGAAGGACTGCTGATCCTGTTGGATTCTGACCTCCCTGCACTCAAAGTGGATTTTCTGGAGCTACAGAACTTAAAATAGCACGCTTCCAATTGTGTTGGAAATTAGACATCCAGGGCTTTCCAGCAATATATAATAGTCTATGCTTTTCTCGAGTTTAGATGACGCAAAAGGGCGTTGAACGCCAGTTCTACGCTGTAGTCTAGAGTTAAATGCCAGAAACACGTCACAAGCCAAAGTTGAACGCCAGAAACACATTACAAACTGGCGTTCAACTCCAAGAATGACCTCTCCACGTGTAAACTTCAAGCTCAGCCCAAGCACACACCAAGTGGGCCCCGGAAGTGGATTTATGCATCAATTACTTACTTCTGTAAACCCTAGTGACTAGTTTAGTATAAATAGGACTATTTTACTAGTGTATTAGGAATCTTTGATCAGTTTTATGCGATCTTAGACTTTCATGGGGGCTGGCCATTCGGCCATGCCTGAACCATTATCACTTATGTACTTTCAAACGGTAGAGTTTCTGCACTACATAGATCATGGTGTGGAGCTCTGCTGTTCCTCATGATTTAATGCAAAGTATTACTGTTTTTCTATTCAATTCAACTTATTTCACTTCTAAGATATCCATTCGCACCCAAGAACATGATGAAGGTGATGATTATGTGACGCTCATCATCATTCTCACTTATGAACGCGTGCCTGACAAACACTTCCGTTCTACATGCAAACAAGCTAGAATGAATATCTCTTAGATATCTAATACAGGGGACCGAGTCCGAGTTATTAGTATCTTCGTGGTATAAGTTAGAACCCATGGATGGCCATTCCTGAGATCCAGAAAGTCTAAACCTTGTCTGTGGTATTCCGAGTAGGATCTGGGAAGGGATGGCTGTGACGAACTTCAAACTCGCGAGTGCTGGGCGTAGTGACAGACGCAAAAGGATAGTAAATCCTATTCCAGTATGATCGAGAACCTCCAGATGATTAGCCATGCCGTGACAGAGCATTTGGACCATTTTCACAGAGAGGATGGGATGTAGCCATTGACAATGGTGATGCCCTTACAGAAAGCTTGCCATGGAAAGGACTAAGACTGATTGGATCAAGACAATAGGAAAGCAGAGATTCAGAGGAACGAAAGCATCTCTATACGCTTATCTGAAATTCTCACCAATGATATGCATAAGTATTTTTATCTTTACTTTCTGTTTATTTATTATTATTATTTGAAAACTCTATAACCATTTGATATTCGCCTGACTGAGATTTACAAGGTAACCATAGCTTGCTTCATACCAACAATCTCCATGGGATCGACCCTTACTCACTAAGGTTTTATTACTTGGACGACCCAGTGCACTTGCTGGTTAGTTGTGCGAAGTTGTGAAGTTATGTTTGGACCATGGTATTGTGCACCAGTTTGTTGGCGCCATTGCCAGGGAGAGAACGAACAACAAATTTTACAACCTCTGAGTAACAATTTCGCATACCAAGTTTTTGGCGCCGTTGCCGGGGATTGTTTGAGTTTGGACAACCGACGGTTCATCTTGTTGCTCAGATTAGGTAATTTTCTTCTTGTTTCAACTTTTATTTGGTTTTCAAAAACTTTTTCAAAAATTTTTTCTTTGTTTTCATTTTTTTTCAAATAAATTTTCGAAAAAAAAATATATATAATAAATAAATAAATCTTTTCAAAAAAAATTATATTTTTCTTCAGAATTTTTAAGAATGAATTCTAGTGTTTCATGAAGCATGTTGAAGCCTGGCTGGCTGTAAAGCGATGTCTAAAATCTTTTAGACTAAGGCTTCCAAACCATCAGCATAGAGGCAAGTTAATTTGATAACTAATGAGCAGTATATCTGAGTTACATACTAAAGCTTGACTGGCTATTAAGCCATGTCCAACCCTTTGATTGGAGCTTTGGGCTAATATTGAAAGATTCCTGGAATTCTTCTTAAAGATTTTGGAATTCTTATTTTCTTTTTCACATTAATTTTCGAAAAAATTCAAAAAAATCATAAAATCATAAAAATAAAAATATTTTGTGTTTCTTGTTTGAGTCTTGAGTCAATTTCAAGTTTGGTGTCAATTGCATTTCTTTTCTAAAAATTCTTTGCATTTTTTGAAAATTCATGCATTCATAGTGTTCTTCATGATCTTCAAGTTGTTCTTGGCCAGTCTTCTTGTTTGATCTTCATATTTTCTTGTGTTGTGTCTTTTCTTGTTTTTCATATGCATTCTTGCATTCATAGTGTCTATACATGAAAAATTTCTAGGTTTGGTGTCTTGCATGTTTTCTTTTCTTGAAAATTTTTCAAAAATAAGTTCTTGATGTTCATCTTGACATTCAAAGTGTTCTTGCATGCATCACATGTTTAGATCCAAAATTTTCATGCATTGCATCATTTTTCATGTTTTTCTCTCTCATCATTAAAAACTCAAAAAACAAAAAAATATATCTTTCCTTTTTTCTCTCATAAATTTCGAAAATTTAGATTGACTTTTTCAAAAATTTTTAAAATCTAGTTGTTTCTTATGAGTCAAATCAAATTTTCAATTTAAAAATCTTATCTTTTTCAAAATCTTTTTCAAAAATCATATCTTTTTCATTTTTCTTAATCATTTTCGAAAATAGCTTAAATAATTAATGTTTTGATTCAAAAATTTCAAGTTTGTTACTTACTTGCTAAGAAAGATTCAAACTTTAAGTTCTAGAATCATATCTTGTGATTTCTTGTGAATCAAGTCATTAATTGTGATTTTAAAAATCAAATCTTTTTCAAAACTAATTTCAATCATATCTTTTCAAAAATATATTTTTATCTTATCTTTTTCAAAATCATATCTTTTTCAAAAAAAAAATTTGATTTTAAAATATCTTTTCTAACTTCTTATCTTCTTAACTTTTAAAAATTGATTTTCAAAATTTGTTTCAACTAACTAATTAACCTTTTGTTTGTTTCTTATCTCTTTCAAAACTACCTAACTAACTAATCCTCTCTAATTTTCGAAAATACCTCCCTCTTTTTCAAAAATTCTTTTTAATCAATTAATTGTTTAAATTTTAATTTTAATTTCAATTCTCCTTTAATTTTCGAAAATCATTAACTATTTTTCAAAATCAATTTTCAAAATTTCCTCTCCCTCATCTCTTTCTATTTATTTATTCATCTACTAACACTTCTCTTCACCAAAAAAATTCGAACCCCTTCTTCTCCTCTGAGTTCGAATTCTTCTCTTCTACATTCTTATTCTTCTTTTCTTCTACTCACCCAAAGAAATCTCTATACTGTGACATAGAGGATTCCATATTTTATGTGTTATTCCCTTCTTTGTCATATGAGCAGGAGCAAGGACAAGAACATTCTTGTTGAAGCAGACCCTGAACCTGAAAGGACTCTGAAGAGGAAACTAAGAGAAGCAAAAATACAACAATCTAGAGACAACCTTACAGGAATTTTCGAATAGGAAGAGGAGATGGCAGCCGAAAATAATAATAATGCAAGGAGGATACTTAGTGACTTTACTGCACCTAATTCCAATTTACATGGAA
Source organism: Arachis hypogaea (assembly GCF_003086295.3). Classification (NCBI taxonomy): domain Eukaryota; kingdom Viridiplantae; phylum Streptophyta; class Magnoliopsida; order Fabales; family Fabaceae; genus Arachis; species Arachis hypogaea. Next base: position 95,758,028 of record NC_092050.1, on the reverse strand, counting down.
GAAGCATCTCCATCCCTACCATTGGAGCAAACAATTTTGAGCTTAAGCCTCAACTAGTTTCTCTGATGCAACAAAACTGCAAGTTTCATGGACTTCCATCTAAAGATCATTTTCAGTTCTTAACTGAGTTCTTGCAGATTTGTGATACTGTTAAGACTAATGGAGTAGATCCTGAAGTCTACAGGCTCATGCTTTTCCCTTTTGCTGTGAGAGACAGAGCTAGAATATGGTTGGACTCTCAACCTAAGGATAGCCTGAACTCTTGGGATAAGCTGGTCAAGGCTTTCTTAGCCAAGTTCTTTCCTCCTCAAAAGCTGAGTAAGCTTAGAGTGGATGTTCAAACTTTCAGACAGAAAGAAGGTGAATCCTTCTATGAAGCTTGGGAGAGATACAAGGAACTGACCAAAAAGTGTCTTTCTGACATGCTTTCAGAATGGACCATCCTGGATATTGATGACAAGTCATCATAGCCTAGTTTTACTAGTCTTTTTCTTTGATTTTATTAGGTTTTATGCACTTTCTTGCATTGTAAGTAAGTAATTTGGAGTGGAATTTCATATTTTGATAAATCAGACAACCACCGTGTAATTGATGCTATATCATAAGGTTTAAGCTAAATTTAATTGATTTTTAATGATTTATAAACCTTGTGAATTTGGTGATACTTTGATTGGATGTTTTGATTACTTGTAGGTGAAGAAAGAAGAAAATAAGAAAAGTGTGGCTTAAGGAACGTGTCCAAAGGAAGCAAGAAGCATGCCTAAGGAAGGAAAAGTAAGGCACCAAGCTAAGTTCAAATAGTTAACTCAGCACTAAAGAAAGCAAAGAAACAACATAAAGCTCAGTTCACTAATTGAGCTTTATCGGGGGCTCTCAAAAATTAATTCAAAGCAAAAATCCCGTAAATGAAGCCACCAAGACTAGAACCTTGCACCTGAAGGATGACAAAAAGGCGCTACTCCAAGGAGGCAAGGGCGCTCAGTTGCTTTACTTAATTGAGCGCTACGTTATATTGCTAGGCATAAGGAAAATCATGAAAAATAAGCCAAAATGCTTCCTCTAGGATTCGAACTTGGGAATTCTTTGAAACACAAGGGAGGAGCGCCATTCAGCTTGCAAGGAAATGAACTAAAATGCTTGAGCCAAGTTTCGAACTTGGAAATTCTTTAAAACATAAGGAGGAGCGCCCACTCATTCAAGGAAATTAGCTTCAAGATTTCCTCCACTTGCTCCCACCAGGATTTGAACCTGGGACCTTGAGGCTGAAAGCAAGGCGCCACCAAGGAAAGCTCAATTGGTTTTTCCAACTGAGCATTACTCTCCCCAAGCCTTCCACTCTTTGGCACAACAAATGCTCACAAGGGAGCTTGTCATGCGCACCATGACACGGCCAAGGCTGGGACACGCGCACCAAATGACATGGGCAGCAACACTTGAGTGCTCAGTTGGTTTTTCCAACTGAGCTTGCCCCTGGGAGGTGCAAACTTGGGCTGAAAATTGAATTAAAAATCCAACTTAATTCATATCTTCACCAAATCAAAAGCCCATCCAAATTCCAAAATCCAAGAATAGAAAGTGTATAAATAGGAGTTAGTTTGATGTAATTAGGACACTTTTTTTACCTTTTGACACTTCTAGAAGTTACTTTGAATTTTTCTTTTAGCTTTCATTTTAATTTTGAGCTTTTTACTTTTGAATTTAGATTTCTGAGAACTTAGAAGGAGAATTGATCTCTCTTCTTCTTGATTCTTGCTTGAGCACTCTTTTATTTTCTTGCTTTGGATCTTCGGTGGAGAATTGAAGAACTTCTGTTTCAATCTCACCTTGAGATCTTGTTTAATTTTTCTGCATAATTGAATTCCAATTTCCATTTACTGTTTCTTCTTTTACTCTTTCTGCAATTTACCTTCCTTTATTTCTTTTGCAATTGTTCTTGTTGGATCAAGGAAGGATTTGAGATCTAGACTTGTTATCTAGTCTCTTCCACTCCTGAGATCTTTAACCTCTTTTACTTTGCTGCAAATTAAGCATTGCTTTCTCTGTTTTTAAATTCTCAAAACATTTTACTCTTCTGTTTAAGATCTACTTCACTGCAATTCAATTTTCTCTTTTATGTTTAATGCAATTTACTTGTTCTTGTTTAATTTCTGTAATCCTAACTCCCAATCCCTTTTACAATTCAAGCAATTTACGTTTCTTGCACTTTAAGCTTCAGCCATTTACATTACTTGCAATCTAAGTTTCTGCAATTTAATTTACTTGCTCTTTAAGATTCAGCTCCTTTACTTTCCTGCTCTTTAATTTACTGCAATTTCCCCTTCTCCCTTTACTTTCCATGCAATTTAGCTTCTGCAAATCACAAACCACTCAACCAAATCTTGATTCGCTTGACTAAATTAGCCACTAAACTAAAATTTCTCAATCCTTCAATCCCTGTGGGATTGACCTCACTCATGTGAGTTATTATTACTTGATGCGACCCGGTACACTTGCCGGTGAGTTTTGTGTTGGATCGTTTTCCACACATCAAGTTTTTGGCGCCATTGCCGGGGAATGAATTAGGTTGACAATGATTAAGTGAGGTGGTGGTCTAGATTAAGCACTTTTTCTTTTTCTTTTTACTAAGCATACTAACTCTTTGAATTTTTGCTTAAGCTAACACTAGCTTCACTCTAGCAATAGAGTGTTTAATTCTGGTTCTTGGTTCTGTGTTTTTGTGAGGAGGAAGAAGCGATGAATCTACACCTTTTGATCCTGAAACACTTTAGGGGTTGAGAAGGGAACCAAGAAATGGAGGAAAATCCAACAAATCCACAAGTGGGAGTGGCCAACGACAATGGTCAGCCCCAAAGGAGAGTATTGGCTTCATATACATTTGCTAATCCAAGGCATTGTGGGAGTAGCATCCTTACCCCAAATGTCGATGCAAATAACTTTGAATTGAAGCCCCAACTCATCACCTTGGTGCAGAACAATTGTTCTTATGGAGGAGGACCACTTGAAGATCCAAACCAACACTTGTCTACTTTCTTGAGGATTTGTGACACTGTCAAAACCAATGGTGTGCATCCTGATAGTTACAAGCTACTGCTATTCCCATTTTCTCTCAGAGACAAAGCCACTCAATGGTTGGAATCCTTCCCAAGAGACAGCATCAACAATTGGGATGATCTAGTAACCAAGTTCCTTGCCAAGTTTTACCCACCTCAAAGAGTTATTAGATTGAAGACTGAAGTACAAACATTCACACAAATGGATGTTGAACCCTTGTATGAGGTATGGGAACGATACAAAGCTCTAATCAGGAAGTGCCCACCTGGAATGTTCAGTGAGTGGGACAGATTGCAGAATTTCTATGAAGGCTTGACATTGAAATCTCAAGAGGCTTTGGATTATTCAGCAGGAGGCTCTTTGCAACTCATGAAAACTGCAGAGGAAGCCCAAAATCTCATTGATATGGTGGCCAACAACCAGTATTTCTTTCATCACCAAAGGCAACGCCAACCATCACAAAGGAAAGGAGTGATGGAGTTGGAAGGAGTTGACTCAATCCTAGCTCAAAACAAAATGATGCAACAGCAAATTCAACAACAATTTGAGTAAATGGCCAAGAGGATTGACAATCTTCAAGTTGCAACAGTCAACACAAGCCAACATCGACCACATGGGGGCAAAATGAAGAAACTCAAGAAGATCAGCAGCAGGAACAACCTCAATATGTGCACAACCAAAGCTCCGGCCAAAATGAAGTCTATGGTGACACCTACAATCCATCCTGGAAGAACCATCCAAACATAAGATGGGGAAATAACCACACTCAAAACCAGCAACCATGGCAAAGAAATTCAAACCAAAACAACTCAAAAAACAACCAAAACCACAACCAGCAAAACACTAACCCTAATCCATATAGAAAACCCCAAAATAACCACCCAAATTCTAGCTACTATCCACCCAATAACCAAACCACTAACCAAAACACCTACCATCAACCTTCAACATCTCACAACCAGCCACAAGCGTCATAAGACACTAAAAAAATCTCCACTTTGGAGATATTGATGGAAAAGATGATGAAGCACAAAGACATAATGATGGAGAAACTCATGAAAAATCAAGAGATGGCAAGACAAGATGAGGAAGTAGCAAGGAAAGATCAAGCCATAACAAGTAAAAACCAAGAAGCTTCAATCAAAAACCAAGAAGCTTCAATCAAAAATCTTGAGAGGCATATGGAACAAATGGCTAAACGAATTATAGAGATGGGTGAGAAGCAATCAAATGCATCCCCTAGTGCCACTCAAGACCACCCAAGGGACAAAGGAAAAGCTACAAAGTGGGAGGAGTGCAAAGCAATCATAGTGGGAAGTGAGAAGGAAGCAATCAATCAGGAAGAACACAACAGACAAGTTCCACAAGAAGAGACAGAAGAGAGAAGTGAAGAGGATAGAAAGACCGAGAATGCAAAAAGCTCAAAGAGAGATAAGAACATCCTTGAAACAAAGCTACAAGAGAAGAAGGAAGGGGTAAAGCCAGATGTCCCCAAACTTCCGTACCCTCAGAGGTTCAAAAAAGAAAACGAGGATAAGCATTACTCAAAGTTCCTGGACATATTCAAGACACTCAGCATCAATATTCCTTTCTTAGAAGCACTTGAACAGATGCCATTATATGCCAAATTTATGAAAGAAGTGCTAACAAAGAAAAGACCCTTGAAGGAAGGACAGATTGTTGAAATGACAATGGAGTGTAGTGCTATTCTCCAAAGAGGTCTACCAGAGAAGAAGGATGATCCTGGAAGGTTTTATATACCTTGTACCATAGGAGACATAACTATTGAGAAATCATTCTGTGACCTTGGTGCAAGCATAAACTTGATGCCTCTATCTCTTATGAGGAAGCTTCAAATTTTTGAAATGAAACCCACTCGAATAGCTCTTCAAATGGCTAACAAGTCCATTCAGCAAGCACTTGGAGTTGTAGAGAATGTGCTGGTAAAAGTGGGAAAATTCCTTCTCCCAGCTGATTTTGTCATCCTGGATATGGAGGAAGACCCTAACACTCCCATCATCCTGGGGAGGCCTTTCCTGGCTACGGGCAGAGCATTAATAGATGTTGAAAAAGGGGAATTATTGCTGAGAGTGCATGATGAGCACCTAGCATTCCATGTTTTTAAAACCCTGCATGAGCCCACTCAAGAAGAAGATTGTATGGAGGATAAAGCCAGGGATCAAAGCTTGAAGGAGGTAGTCAATGAGTTAGCTCCAAGACTTCTAAATCCATGCTTGAAAGTAGTAGAGATGGTGCAGCAAACCAAAGAAATCAAGAAGGAACTAGATCCAAAACCTCCAGATGAGAAATTCAACATCTCAGGTAAGGAGCCACCAAGGCAGGGAGTATCTTTTGAGAAAAAGAAGAAGAAGAAGCCAAGAGGGTGGAGAAACAAGAAGATCCCTACTGAAGGCTTTTCACCAGGGGATAAAGTGATGTTAAACACCCAACCAATGAAGGTGTCTCCACAATTATCTGAGTACTACACTGTGAACCGGATCCTTTCACTTGAACACCTAGAGATCATCAAAGAGGAGACCGGAAGGAAGTTCACAGTAAGAGGAGAAAAGCTAAGGCACTATGATTTTCAGCCTCCATGATCAAAGAACAAGATGTCAAGCTAGTGACATTAAAAGAGCGCTTGTTGGGAGGCAACCCAACCTGAGGTAGTTTTCTTTTAATAGCTATTTTAATAAAAAGGTTAATTAGTTTATCTATATTGCAAGGAGCTAAGTTTGGTGTTGCACACCAAAACAATCTAAGGGAGAATGAAGGATTCTAAGTTTGGTGTTCCACCAAAATCTCATCATAAAATATATTCTCACCTTCTGCATAATACTAGCTGCAAGCAATTAGATGAACCAATTAATCAAATTGCTGTTCTCTAATCTTTGATTTTATAACCTTTAGCAAAGACAAAAGAATTCATGAATGGTTAACTTGTTGCATCGGAGACATTGGCAAGGAATTAAGTTTGGTGTCCCCACACCAAAATAAGTTTGAACGCCGTGCTCAATTCTTGCACACTAACCAGTTGCCTAAGGGCTTGGGGAACAAGCAACTTTCAATATCTTTTGTAGGAAGTCATTCAATCTCTTGGAGGAAAAGGTACATCATCATGGACAGAGGGAGGACATGGAATCTAACACTGATAATGACACAGAGGAAACAAATAGACTCCAAGAGGTTGTATTGTTCTCTGACTGATTCTAGTTCAACTATGTTAATTGAAAGTGCAAATATCCCCTGTTAATTAGTGTCTTCTTAGATTCATTTATTGTATGCGAGTTTGTTTGTTTTCATGTTGTTATGGCTTGCTAGTCTAAGTGCTTGATTCACTTCCATCTTACTTGAATTATATGCTTTGTTCCTCATGCTTGAATAAAAGAAAAATAACTATGAAATAGAGAAAGAGTAAAAGTCTGGTATGATATGAGACAAAATAAGATTATATGGTGGTATGTGCTGGTTCATTAGTTGATTTATAAATAAGGCTGAATGCAGGCATGACATTGTGATATGAACTTGAGTTATATTTCATGAGACTTGACAAATGAAAAAAGTGCAAAATAAAAGAAAGAAAATACAAGAGAAATAAGCAAAAAGAAATACACAAGGCTGGGCACCAATGGCTGCAAATTTGGATAAATGCCTATGATGCTCTTGTACAAAGATAAGCTTGGATAACTAGGTTCTAAGGGGTGCTTCATCACCCGGCAACTTGGGTTAACTAACCCGGGATTGCCAACCGAAAGTCCACTATCAAGAGCTACTTTGAGACAAAGCATTTAGTAACCCAAAGAGGTGCTGGGCATCAATTTTCAAAGAACAAACAGAGATGAACAAAACAAGCTAAATGCCTGTGATGTGTGTGTGCTAAGGAGAGGCTTGAGCAAGTAAGCCCATAGGGGTGTTTCAACACCTAGCATCTTGAACCAACTGGGGTGGGAATGCTGGCTGAAAGCTTACTCTAAAAAGCTGCCTTACCACATAGCATTAAGCCTTAGCCAAGAAAGAGAGTAAATAAAAAAAAAAAACCAAGGACCAAGCAATAACAAGTCTCATTTTTTTTGTAATTCAAGTAAGGATCCAAGGGAATGTTGATGTCTCAGCCACAAAATAAAAATCCCTAAGATACCATGCATAAAAACCCCATTTACCAATACTCAATGACTTCCAATAAAAGGCTTGCACACTTCTCTGTTTCATTTCATCTACTCTTATGTTTGATACTTTCTTGGGGACAAGCAAGATTTAAGTTTGGTGTTGTGATGACAAGTCATCTTAGCCTAGTTTTACTAGTCTTTTTCTTTGATTTTATTAGGTTTTATGCACTTTCTTCCATTGTAAGTAAGTAATTTGGAGTGGAATTTCATATTTTGATAAATCAGACAACCACTGTGTAATTGATGCTATATCATGAGGTTTAAGCTAAATTTAATTGATTTTTAATGATTTATAAACCATGTGAATTTGGTGATACTTTGATTGGTTGTTTTGATTACTTGTAGGTGAAGAAAGAAGAAAATAAGAAAAGTGTGGCTTAAGGAATGTGTCCAAAGGAAGCAAGAAGCGTGCCTAAGGAAGGAAAAGAGTAGCAAAAATCAAAGAAGAATGAAAGCTAAGTTGAGAAAGTAAACTGAGCTTTACAAGGACAAGTGGGAGAAAGTAAGGCACCAAGCTAAGTTCAAATAGTTAACTGAGCACTAAAGAAAGCAAAGAAACAACATAAAGCTCAGGTCACTAATTGAGCTTTATCGGGGGCTCTCAAAAATTAATTCAAAGCAAAAATCCCATAAATGAAGACACCAAGACTTGCACCTTGCACCTGAAGGATGACAAGAAGGCGCTACTACAAGGAGGCAAGGGCGCTCAATTGCTTTACTTAATTGAGCGCTACATTATATTGCTAGGCATAAGGAAAATCATAAAAATAAGCCAAAATGCTTCCTCTAGGATTCGAACGTGGGAATTCTTTGAAACACAAGGGAGGAGCGCCATTCAGCTTGCAAGGAAATGAACTAAAATGCTTCAGCCAAGTTTCGAACTTGGGAATTCTTTAAAACATAAGGAGGAGCGCCCACTCATCCAAGGAAATTAGCTTCAAGATTTCCTCCACTTGCTCTCACCAGTATTTGAACCTGGGACCTTCAGGCTAAAAGCAAGGCACCACCAAGGAAAGCTCAGTTGGTTTTTCCAACTGAGCATTACTCTCCCCAAGCCATCCACTCTTTGGCACAACAAATGCTCACAAGGGAGCTTGTCATGCGCACCATGACACGGCCAAGGCTGGGACGTGCGCACCAAATGACACGAGCAGCAACACTTGAGTGCTCAGTTGGTTTTTCCAACTGAGCTTGCCCCTGGGAGGTGCAAACTTGGGCTGAAAATTGAATTAAAAATCCAACTTAATTCATTTCTTCACCAAATCAAAAGTCCATCCAAATTCCAAAATCCAAGAATAGAAAGTGTATAAATAGGAGTTAGTTTGATGTAATTAGGACACTTTTTTTACCTTTTGACACTTCTAGACTTTACTTTGAATTTTTCTTTTAGCTTTCATTTTAATTTTGAGCTTTTTACTTTTGAATTTAGATTTCTGAGAACTTAGAAGGAGAATTGATCTCTCTTCTTCTTGATTCTTGCTTAAGCACTCTTTTATTTTCTTGCTTTGGATCTTCGGTGGAGAATTGAAGAACTTCTGTTTCAATCTCACCTTGAGATCTTGTTTAATTTTTCTGCATAATTAAATTCTAATTTCCATTTACTGTTTCTTCTTTTACTCTTTCTGCAATTTACCTTCCTTTATTTCTTTTGCAATTATTCTTGTTGGATCAAGGAAGGATTTGAGATCTAGACTTGTTATCTAGTCTCTTCCACTCCTGAGATCTTCAACCTCTTTTACTTTGTTACAAATTAAGCATTGCTTTCTCTGTTTTTAAATTCTCAAAACATTTTACTCTTCTGTTTAAGATCTACTTCACTGCAATTCAATTTTCTCTTTTATGTTTAATGCAATTTACTTGTTCTTGTTTAATTTCTGTAATCCCAACTCCCAATCCCTTTTACAATTCAAGCAATTTACGTTTCTTGCACTTTAAGCTTCAGCCATTTACATTACTTGCAATCTAAGTTTCTATAATTTAATTTACTTGCACTTTAAGATTCAGCTCCTTTACTTTCCTGCTCTTTAATTTACTGCAATTTCCCCTTCTCCTTTTACTTTCCATGCAATTTAGCTTCTGCAAATCACAAACCACTCAACCAAATCTTGATTCTCTTGACTAAATCAACCACTAAACTAAAATTGCTCAATCCTTCAATCCCTGTGGGATTGACCTCACTCATGTGAGTTATTATTACTTGATGCGACCCGGTACACTTGCCGGTGAGTTTTGTGTTGGATCGTTTTCCACACATCAGATATATTCTATGATGGTCTGTCTGAATTAGCTAAGATGTCATTGGATACTTCTGCAGGTGGATGCATTCACCTAAAGAAAATGCCTGTAGAAGCTCAAGAACTCATTGACATGGTTGCCAATAACCAGTTCATGTACACTTCTGAGAGGAATCTTGTGCGTAATGGGACGCCTCAGAAGAAGGGAGTTCTTGAAATTGATACTCTGAATGCCATATTAGCTCAGAATAAAATATTGACTCAGCAAGTCAATATGATTTCTCAGAGTTTGAATGGAATGCAAGCTGCATCCAACAGTACTCAAGAGGCATCTGCTGAAGAAGAGGCTTATGATCCTGAGAACCCTGCAATAGCAGAGGTAAATTACATGGGTGAACCATATGGGAACACCTATAACCCCTCATGGAGAAATCACCCAAATCTCTCATGGAAGGATCAACAAAAGCCTCAACAATGCTTTAATAATGGTGGAAGAAACAGGTTTAACAGTAGTAAACCTTTTCCATCATCTTCTCAGCAACAGACAGAGAACCCTGAACAAAATACCTCTAATTTAGCAAACTTAGTCTCTGATCTGTCCAAGGCCACTGTAAGTTTCATGAATGAAATAAGGTCCTTAATTAGAAATTTAGAGGCACAAGTGGGCCAGTTGAGTAAGAAGATCACTGAAATTCCTCCTAGTGCTCTCCCAAGTAATACAAAAGAAAATCCAAAAGGAGAGTGCAAGGCCATTGAATTGACTATCATGGCCGAACCCACAAGAGAGGAGGAGGACGTGAATCCCAGTGAGGAAGACCTCCTGGGACGTCCAGTGATCAATAAGGAGTTTCCCTCTGAGGAACCAAAGGAATCTGAGACTCATCTAAAGACCATAGAGATTCCATTGAACCTCCTTATGCCATTCATGAGCTCTGATGAGTATTCCTCTTCTGAAGAGAATGAGGATGTTACTGAAGAGCAAGTTGCCAAGTTCCTTGGTGCAATCATGAAGCTGAATGCCAATTTATTTGGTAATAAGACTTGGGGAGATGAACCTCCCCTGTTCACCAATGAACTAAATGCATTGGATCAACTGAGATTGCCTCAGAAGAAACAGGATCCTGGAAAGTTCCTAATACCTTGTACCATAGGCACCATGACCTTTGAAAAGGCTCTATGTGACCTTGGGTCAGGAATAAACCTCATGCCACTCTCTGTAATGGAGAAACTTGGAATTTTTGAGGTGCAAGCTGCTAAAATCTCATTAGAGATGGCAGACAATTCCAGAAAATAGGCTTATGGACAAGTAGAGGACATGTTAGTAAAGGTTGAAGACCTTTACATCCCTGCTGATTTTATAATCCTGGATACTGGGAAGGATGAGGATGAATCCATCATTCTTGGAAGACCCTTCCTAGCCACAGCAAGAGCTGTGATTGATGTTGACAGAGGTGAACTAGTCCTTCAATTGATTGAGGACTCCCCTATGTTTAAAACTCAAGGTCATCCTTCTGTAAACATGGAAAAGAGGCACAGTAAGCTTCTCTCAGTACAGAGTCAACTAAAGCCCCCACAGTCAAACTCTAAGTTTGGTGTTGGGAGGCCTCAGCCAAACTCTAAGTTTGGTGTTGAACTCCCATATCCAAACTCTAAGTTTGGTGTTGGGAGTCTATAAAATTGATCTGATCACCTGTGTGGCTCCATGAGAGCCCACTGTCAACCTATTGACATTAAAGAAGCGCTTGTTGAGAGGCAACCCAATTTTTTATTTATCTAATTTTATTTTTATTTTATTTTTCTTTCATGTTTTATTAGGTTCATGATCATGTGGAGTCACAAAATAAATAGAAAAATTAAAAATAGAATAAAAAACAGCAGAAAAAAATCACACCTTGGAGGAAGGACTTACTGGCGTTTAAACGCCAGTAAGGAGCATCTGGCTGGCATTCAACGCCAGAACAGAGCATGGATCTGGCGTTGAATACCCAAAACAAGCAACGCCAGGAATGCACACTGAGGAAAGCTGGCGCTGAACGCCAGAAACAAGCATAGAATTGGCGTTCAACGCCAGAAACATGCTGCATCTGGGCGCTGAACGCCCAAAACAAGCATCAATTCGGCGTTTAAATGCCAGAATTGTATGCAAAGGCATTTTACATGCCTAATTGGTGCAGGGATGCAAATCCTTGACACCTCAGGATCTGTGGACCCCACAGGATCATCTCAGCATCTGTGGACCCCACAGGATCCCCACCTACCTCCACTCATACTCTTCCCTCTTCTCAATGTTCATCCTCTCCTCCCAATAAACACCTTTCCCCAATACCCTTCACCAATCACATCAAGCTCTCTTCCCTACTACCCCTTCACCACTCACATCCATCCACTCTTCCCCATAAACCTACCTCATAAACCCCACCTACCTTCAAAATTCAAAATCACTTTCCCACCCAAACCCTCCCCATATGGCCGAACCTTAACACCCCCTCCCTTCCCTATATAAAGCCCTCCATTCTTCTTCAATTTCACACAACACAACCCTCTCCTCCCCTTCTTGGCCGAAACACATCTCTCTCTTCCTCTCCTCCATTTCTTCTTCTTCTTCATCTATTCTTTCTTTTCTTTCTCGAGGGCGAGCAATATTCTAAATTTGGTGTGGTAAAAGCATAGCTTTTTGTTTTTCCATTACCATTGATGGCACCTAAGACCGAAGAATCCTCTAAAAAAGGGAAAGAGAAGACAAAAGCTTCCACCTCCGAGTCATGGGAGATGGAAAGATTCATCTCCAAAGCTCATCAAGACCACTTCTATGATGTTGTGGCCAAGAAGAAGGTGATCCCCGAGGTCCCTTTCAAACTCAAGAGAAATGAGTATCCGAAAATCCAACATGAAATCCAAAGAAGAGGTTGGGAAGTTCTAACAAAACCCATCCAACAAGTCAGAATTCTAATGGTTTAAGAGTTCTATGCTAATGCGTCGATCACTAGGAACCATGATCAAAGTAAGAACCCGAACCCAGAGAATTATATTACAATGGTTCGGGGGAAATACTTAGATTTTAGTCCGGAGAATGTGAGGTTGGCATTTAACTTGCCTATGATGCAAGGAGATGCACGCCCCTACACTAGAAGGGTCAACTTTGATCAAAGGTTAGACCAAGTCCTTATGGACATATGTGTGGAAGGAGCTCAATGAAAGATTGACTCAAAAGGCAAACCGGTTCAACCTAGAAGACTGGACCTCAAGCCTGTGGCTAGAGGATGGTTGGAGTTCATCCAATGCTCCATCATTCCCACTAGCAACCGATCTGAAGTTACTGTGGATCGAGCCATCATGATTCATAGCATCATGATTGGAGAGGAAGTAGAAGTTCATGAAGTCATCTCCCTTGAACTCTACAAAATAGCCGAAAAGCCCTCCCCCTTGGCAAGGCTAGCTTTCCCTCATCTTATTTGCCATCTATATTACTCAGCTGGAGCTTTCATAGAAGGAGACATTCCCATTGAGGAAGAGAAGCCCATCACTAAGAAAAGAATGGAGCAAACAAGAGAGCCCACTCATGGAGCTCAAGAAACACGTGAGGAAGCTCATCATCAAGAAATCCCTGAGATACCTCAAGGGATGCACTTTCCTCCACAGAATTTTTGGGAGCAAATCAACACCTCCATAGGAGAATTAAGTTCCAACATGGGACAACTAAGGGTGGAACATCAAGAGCATTCCATCATACTCTATGAAATTAGAGAAGATCAAAGAGCAATAAGGGAGGAGCAACAAAGACAAGGAAGATACATAGAAGAGCTCAAGGACATCATTGGTTCCTCAAGAAGGAAACACCACCATTACTAAGGTGGACTCATTCCTTGTTCTTACATTTTCTATTTTTCGTTTTCTTTATGTTAAGTGCTTATCTATGTTAGTGTCTTATTACATGATCATTAGTATTTAGTAACTATGTCTTAAAGTTATGAATGCCCTATGAATCCATCACCTCTCTTAAATGAAAACTGTTTTAATTCAAAAGAACAAGAAGTACATGAGTTTCGAATTTATCCTTGAACTTAGTTTAATTATATTGATGTGGTGACAATACTTTTTGTTTTCTGAATGAATGCTTGAACAGTACATATGTCTTTTGAAGTTCTTGTTTATGAATGTTAAATATGTTGGCTCTTGAAAGAATGATGAACAGGAGACATGTTATTTGATAATCTAAAAAATCATAAAAATGATTCTTGAAGCAAGAAAAAGCAGTGAATACAAAGCTTGCAAAAAAAAAAGGCGAAAAAAAATAGAAAAAGAAAAAGCAAGCAGAAAAAGCCAAAAACCCTTAAAACCAAAAGGTAAGGGTAAATAAAAAGGATCCCAAGGCTTTGAGCATCAGTGGATAGGAGGGCCTAAAGGAATAAAATCCTGGCCTAAGCGGCTAAACCAAGCTGTCCATAACCATGTGCTTGTGGCGTGAAGGTGTCAAGTGAAAACTAGAGACTAAGCGGTTAAAGTCAAGGTCCAAAGCAAGAGAAGAGTGTGCTTAAGAACCCTGGACACCTCTAATTGGGGACTTTAACAAAGCTGAGTCACAATCTGAAAAGGTTTACCCAATTATGTGTCTGTGGCATTTATGTATCCGGTGGTAATACTGGAAAACAAAGTGCTTAGGGCCACGGCCAAGACTCATAAAGTAGCTGTGTTCAAGAATCAACATACGGAACTAGGAGAATCAATAACACTATCTGAACTCTGAGTTCCTATAGATGCCAATCATTCTGAACCTCAATGGATAAAGTGAGATGCCAAAACTATTCAAGAGGCAAAAAGCTACAAGTCCCGCTCATCTGATTGGAGCTATGTTTCATTGATAGTTTGGAATTTATAGTATATTCTCTACTTTTTATCCTATTTGATTTTCAGTTGCTTGGGGACAAGCAACAATTTAAGTTTGGTGTTGTGATGAGCGGATAATTTATACGCTTTTTGGCATTGTTTTTAGTATGTTTTTAGTAGAATCTAGTTACTTTTAGGGATGTTTTTATTAGTTTTTATGTTAAATTCACATTTCCGGAATTTACTATGAGTTTGTGTGTTTTTCTGTGATTTCAGGTATTTTCTGGCTAAAATTGAGGGACTTAAGCAAAAATCAGATTCAGAGGTTGAAGAAGGACTGCTAATGCTGTTGGATTCTAACCTCCCTACACTCAAAGTGGATTTTCTGGAGCTACAGAACTCAAAATGGCGCGCTTCTAATTGCGTTGGAAAGTAGACATCCAGGGCTTTCCAACAATATATAATAGTCTATACTTTGCTCGAGTTTAGACGACGCCAAAGGGCGTTGAACGCCAGTTCTACGCTGCAGTCTGGAGTTAAACGCCAGAAACACGTCACAAGCTAGAGTTGAACGCCAGAAACACGTTACAAACTGGCGTTCAACTCCAAGAATGACCTCCCCACGTGTAAACTTCAAGCTCAGCCCAAGCACACACAAAGTGGACCCCGGAAGTGGATTTATGCATCAATTACTTACTTCTGTAAACCCTAGTGACTAGTTTAGTATAAATAGGACTTTTTTACTAGTGTATTAAGAATCTTTGATCAGTTTTATGCGATCTTAGACTTTCATGGGGGCTGGCCATTCAGCCATGCCTGAACTATTATCACTTATGTACTTTCAAATGGTAGAGTTTCTGCAATCCATTGATTAAGGTGTGGAGCTCTGCTGTTCCTCATGATTTAATGCAAAGTACTACTATTATATCCTTTTAGTTGTGTCTTAATTGTAGTTAATAAAGTAGTACTCATGAAATTCAATTCAAAATTGACAAGCACTTAATCAAATTCTTGCCTGTAGCATATAGTGGACAACAAGTTTGGCAAAGATATATGAGAATCATATCATGTATATCTCAGGGCCTTGATCAACTCTTTTTTGCACCACATGATCACAAACTAAGTTTGGTGTTCACTAATGTTGTACGCATAACTCATAGGAAGTCAAATTGATTCAATTTCATGAGTAGCATTTAGATTGTTTAGTTAGTTATTGAAATTTCAAAAAGTAGTTAGGCACATTTAATTTTTCCCGCCACCAGATAAGACTTAACTTTTGTTTTTCTTTTATTGTTTTGCATAGGAAATGAAGGAAAGGATTGGATGGAAATGATAAGACAAGCCAAGTAGGGAGGTTCGGCCACTTCATGAAAGATTAGGCACATGCCTTCAAATAGAGCTCCTTGGGAAGTGCCACCATGCAAACATTGGAGGAATCAATGTGTCATAACACTTATCCTTGGAGATCGAACCCAACCACCTCATAAAGTGGTGATCCTTGTTCTCATAACCACTCTATTTATACACCATCTATTCTCACCCTCAAAAATCAATCTCTACCCTTCATTTACCCACCATCTTCCAATATAAATAGCTTTCACCCATTGTAACCAAACCCATAACCTTCCACATTCCAATTCTCATTCCACCATGAACCATCTTCATACTTTTTGCTCTTCGGTCACCATATTCTAGTCACATTCCCATCTTCCTTTCTAACACTTAGCACCCTTGATCATCCATTTAGCTTATCTCTTAAGTCACAACCCTCCACACCTACATCCCTTCTATGCCCGGCAATCACCCATGGCAACATCAAGCTCTAGGAGATGAAAGGGAAAGGAACCGGTGGAGAGCATTCCCTTTGATTAATGGAGGTTCAAATCCATGTTCCATGAAATCCAACTTGGATGGATGGAACCCAAGAAAATTCTGCCCGAGCTTGCTTTTCAATTCAATGATCATGAATGCCCGGAGATTAAAGAAAAGATCAAAAGAAGAAGGTGGTAGTTGCTCACGGACCCAATCACAAAGATAAAAGAGAATCTCGTCAAGGAGTTCTATGCTAATGTAGTGAGGGAAGACACCACCAAAGCCCCCACTTTCAAGAGCTATGTGAGAGCGACCGAGAATGATTTCAGCCCCAATGCCATCATGAGAGTTTTTCAACTGAGATCAAGGCCCTTTGAAGAGGCTAGCTGTGAGTCAAGAATGAGCAACGACCCCGATTGTGAGAAAATTGTGAACGACATATGTGTCGTAGGAGCTGATTGGGTGAGGTACTCTAATAGAAAGCCAAGATATATTAGAAGAGGAGACCTTATTCCCGAAGCCAAGGGATGGTTTGAGATCATGAGAAGGTCCATCCTCCATGCCTCAAACAATTCAGAGGTCAACATTGCTCAAGCTTCCATGGTACACTACATAATGAGGGGTAGAGACATAAATGTCCATGAGATCATTGCTAAAGGTATTCAAGAGATTTCGGAGAAAAATGATCCGGAGGCCTGGATGGGGTATCCAAGCACTATTCTAAGGCTGTGTATGAAGGCCAAGGTGGCCTTTGAGGATGCAAACCCAATATGGTTGAAAGTTGGGAAGCCAATCATGCCTCAGCGCATGAATTATGTGGCACTCGCTCAGCAGCAAAGAAGACCTCAGCGAAGGAAGAGAGTGATTCAAAAAGAAGTACAACAAGAAGAACCTCAACAAGAAGAGCAACACCCTTTGGCCACCATAGACATGAGCCACATCCAAGAAGCTCTTGAAGGTCTAACAAGGCAATAAATGGAAGGACAAGAGCAACAAAAACACTTCCAGTTTCACTTGCTAAATCACCAAAAGGAGTTGCACAAGCAACTAATGGAGCAACAACAGGAGCATTACTCCCAACTTTCTCAAGCCATTAGCTAAATGTCTGAAAGACAAGTGCATCAAGAAAAGCGCATTCAAGAACTCAACCAATGATAAATAGCTCAAATGAAGGCATTCAACGAGTTTAATGTGCTCAATGAAGGGAGGCAATTGAACAGGGCTGATTACCACATGAACACCCAAGCCAAGCTGATTTACGTGACCGGGTACATGCATAACTTGTACCCAACAATCCCAAGATATGATGTAGTCTATAAGGAGCTCAAGGAGCAAGAAGAGGGAAGGGCAAAGCACCACGAAAAAGCATTGAGAAAGAGGATAGAGAATGCTGGATTCTGGAAGAAGTTAAATGAAAAACAAAAAGAAAGAGGAGATGCGAGCAACCAGGAAGAAGGCCAAGAGGAGGAGAGAAACAAGAAGGGAAAGCATGCCCAAGAGTGAAAGGTGGTGGAGTTTCTTTCTTTAGTTTTGAATAAGGAAAATCATGTATGAAATAGAACATGCTTCTATTGTAGTTTAAGAATTTCAATTCAGTTTTTGGCATTTAGTTCTTTGAGTTTATCTTTAAGTTTGCTAGTTGAGTAGACAAGTCATTTGCATTTGCATTTAGCTTAGTCAGTTCTTTAGTTTATCTTTATGCTTGCTAGCTTAGTTGCCTAGGCCACTGCATCCTTGCTTGAATTGTATGCTTTGTTCTTAAGTTCAATAAAAGAAATTATAAGAAAATGGTGAGAAGAACAAGAGTGAAATCCAATGTGGTAGAATAGAGTCCTAGTTTTTGTGGTGGTGATTGTTAGCTAAGTTTGTTCACCAATAAGGTACAAGGCCAAAATATCTCTTGAATTATGAGCTTAAAATGCATTATATGAGACTTAAATGATTAATAAGATCCTAGAAAGAAACAAAAAACGAAAGAAAGGAGCAAGAGACAAAGCTAGGCACCAATAGTTGATCCTTGAGGCATGTGTCTGTGGTATTTTTGTACAAGGATCTGCTTGGATAAGTAAGTTCTTAGGAGTGCTTTATCACTTGACAACTTGGGTTAACTAACCCAGGATTGTCAACTGAAAGTCCACTATCAAGAGCAACCTTGTTACAAAATATTTAGTAACCCAAAGAGGTGCTAGACACCAAGGTCTCAAGAATGAATAACAAACCATGTGCCTGTGGTGTGTATGTGTTGAGAAGAGACTTGGGTGATTAAGTCTTTAGGGGTGTTTCAACATCTAGCACCTTGAACCAACCAGTTCGGGAGTGTTGGCTGAAAGCCTACCCTAAAGAGTTGTCTCAACACAGAGCACTCAGCCTAAGAAAGCAATAAGCTCTAAAGAAAAAGGAAACAAAAGCAAAAACAAAGTCAAGATAAGTATCAATGAATAAAGGTCTCATAGAAGGTAATAGAGTGAGTGTTCAAGAACCTGTTATAGCCTAAAAACCAGCAAGAACATGAACCTAAGTTGCTATGCATGAAACCCCATGAACCAAAGATTTGAATTCTCTGAATAAGGACTTGTATCTCTTGTACTTTCATTCATTCTTCTTATGTTCTATTACTTGCTTGAGGACAAGCAAGATCTAATTTTAGTGTTGTGATGTCAAGGCATCTTGGCTAGTTTTACTAGCCATTTTTTGTGTGTTTTAGGTTAGTTTCATGCATTTTCTTACGCAATAAGCAAGTATTTGGTTGAATATTAATGAATCCATATTTGACGATTTATTTTGGTTTGATTTGAGTGGATTTCATC
This sequence comes from Arachis hypogaea, assembly GCF_003086295.3. NCBI lineage: Eukaryota > Viridiplantae > Streptophyta > Magnoliopsida > Fabales > Fabaceae > Arachis > Arachis hypogaea. The sequence continues at coordinate 95,739,134 of NC_092050.1, read as the reverse complement.
ACATAAACCCACATTTAGTCATCTAAATAGCATACTTTTGTGTTTTCTCCGTAAATTGAGCTTAATTGTGAAAACATGCTATTTTGTGCTTAATTTAATCAATTTTATTCCACTTTCATTCCAATAGATACCTTGATGTGTTTGATGAGTAATTTCAGGTTTACAAGGCTAATATGGATTGAAGAAGTAATGGAAAAACATGCAAAAAGGGAGAAAGCATGAAGAAATGAAGTTTTGTAAGATTCAGCATCCGTGTGTACGCACAGTGATGCGTGCGTACGCACAAGTGCGAGCTTGGCGACGCGTACGCGTGACCCACGCGTATGCATTGGAGTGTATTTCGCCAAACGACACGTACGCGTGACCCACGTGTATGCGTCATAGCCACCACGTGACTCACTTAATGCAAATTGCTGGGGGCGATTTCTGGGCCTTCAGAGCCCAGTTTTGGAACTCTCAAAAGCTGATTCTTGCTATATCAAAGGAGGCCTCATTCCATGTGAAAGGTGAGAGAAATTAGGGTTAGTTTAGCATTACGTAGGTTGTTTTCTAGAGAGAGAAGCTCCCCCTTCTCTCTAGAATTAGGGTTTCTTAGTTTAATTTCTTGTAATTTCTACTTTCAATTCTTGTTTTCATTTACTTTTCCTTGTCATTTATTGTTATTGCATCTTTGTTCTTTCCTTCTATTTGTTATTTCATTTCTTTTGTCTTTTATGTTTATGACACTTTGTTATTTTAATTTACATTTAATGCAATTTATGTTTCATGTCATTTATTACTTTATTGAGTTGCTATTGCTTGGTAGTTGTAGCATTTATTATTTCTTGTCATTTTACCATTCTTTCCTTTCATGCCCTCCAAGTGTTTGACAAAATGCTTGGTTGGGTTTTTGCCTAGTTTTTCATACTCTTGGTTTGGGAATTGGGTGATTGAGTGAAATTGAGTTGTGGATGTCCATTCCGCATAGTGTGAGGATTGTTAATTGGTTTGGTTTCCCTTGACTCTAAGTGACCCACTAGTGTTGACTAGGACTTAGGGATTGGAATCAATTATGCCCTTTTGACTTATCCTCGATGTAGGGTTGACTAATTGGGATTAATTCACACACAATTAACATGTTTGTGGTCCACAACTAGGATAGAAATCTTTAATTACCCACTTCTTGCCAAGAGTCCTTTTTATCATTTAATTTGCATTTGCATTACTTTCACTTGCTTCCATCTAACTCATTGCATGCCTATTTAGTTTCTTGCACTTTAAATTTCTTTCCAATTGCCACCATCCAACCCCTATTTCCCTATAGCCAATAATATGTACATTTCATTATAACTCCTAGGGAGAACGATCCGGGAGTTAAATACTCTCGGTTTATAATATTTGTTTTGTATTGTGACATCTTTAGAATTCAAATTTTGATAGTGAGAGTTTATTGTTGGTTTGGACTATGCTACTAACAAATTGATTATTGATTCTAAACCAACAACAAATTTCTCTTTATCAAATTGGCGTCGTTGCTAGGGAGTTACAATGCTGTTATGTTAGTGGCTATTGTGCATATTGTAAATATTGTGAATAGCTTATTTTTGGTTTATTGTACATAGGTTGCTTGCTTATTTTTGGTTGATTGTGAATATGTTGATATGTGAGTATATTGCTTTTTGGTTGCTATTGTGAATTTGTTGATATTGTGAATATGTTTTTCTTGGTTGCTTTTTGTTTTTCTTGTTGGGAGCTCATAGCTTGTTGGACACTGCATCCAAGCTTGGTGAAATCAATTGGGAATTTTGGAGATTCAAGCATTGTTGGAAGCTCCAAGATGAATATAAGCACAAGCCTCCTTGGTTAGAGCTCTCCATAAGTCCAACTTAAGGACATTAAACCAAAATGCTAGGTGGCAGACACCCCACCATGGTAACATTGTTTCAACCCTTCTCTTTGTTCATAATTTCCTTAATTGCATTTTTGTTTGATTGGTTAGCTTAGAATTAGTTTAATTTTGAGTTTAGATAGGTTAATTTTGGTTTAGATAATGAATTTATGGGTTCTTGCATATTTTGGTGTTGAGTTTTGATTGAGCTAAGGCTTGGTACCTTCGAATTTGAAGGAAAAAAATTTTGGAAAACAGGGCATCTGTACGTATGGACGCCATTGTGCGTGTGCACACAACTTCTATTTTCTGCTTCCTGTGTGTGCGCATCGACCTGAGCGCACGCACACTCATGATTTTGCCCTTTATTCGCAGCGCTGGCACAACCTGTGCGTATGAACCCCTGGTCCTTTAAGCTTCCGTGCGCGCGCACGGACCTGTGTGCCCGTGCACACATGATCCTTTCCTTAAAAAAAATTTAACCTTTCTGTGCGTGGGCACAGGTCTGTGCCCATGCACACATCAATCCAAGGCCTCTATTCGCAGCGTTTGCACAGATAGTGCGAACGCACAACCTTTTTCATTTTTTTCCATCCACGCGTACGCACCAATCACGCATACGCGTCACCTCGCATTTTCTCACTTTCACGTGCACGTGTGCCTGATGCGTACGCATCGATCTCCATTTGTCGCTGCACCACGCCCACGCGTCCACCACACGTACGCGTGACTCCTTGTGCGTGCGCACGGTCCTGTTTGCGCTCGCACGCCCCTGTTTTCTCCCACTATACTTCTTTTCTTCTCTTCTCTCTACTTCTTCTCTTCTTTTCTCTTCTCCTCTCTTTTTCCCCATTCACTCTTTTTTCTGTTTGTTCTAGTTTGCTTTGTTTGCATTTCATTTCTTATTTTGGTTTAGTGCTTGTTAATTAAATAAATTGCAAGTGTTTGCTTAATGTTGATTGGGTTGCTTCTTGCTTGAATTTTGGTTTCATTGTTGAAGAATATGTGCACTAAGCACTAAATCCTTGTTTGATTGCCTAGATGAATTGTGAGTTTGATTCATATGTTGTAGCTGATGCGTGAGCATCTTTCCTATCTTTTCCTAGTGAATTTGCATTTAATTTGTTGAGTTTAATTAATAATTAATTATCTTTTAGCCATTATGGATGCTACTTTGAGTCTTGTGTAATTTTGTTTATTTTAGATAGCATTCGGATGGGTTTGATGGAGCTTTCACAGAAAAAGAGAAGAAAGCTATATAGGGCAGGAATGGCAAAGAAGATGGAGAGGAAGCTTGCACAAATGGAATCAACACAAGAATAAAAGGAGATGATAGCGAGGAGCGACGCGTGCGCGTGATTTGGAGCTTTCCATGGCGACGTGTGCACGTACATGATGCGTACACGTGAAAAGCAAAGTCGCACAGTGACGCGTGCGCGTACCTGAAGAGTACGTGTTACACGCAAAGAAGATCATCGACGCGTACGCGTGACTGACGCGTAAGCGTGACATGTGCCATGTGCAGAAAACGCTGGGGGCGATTTCAGGCCGAGTTTCGACCTAGTTTTCGGCCCACAAACACAGACTAGAGACAGGAGATAGCAGAGATTCAAGGGAGATTCACACAAGAATGGTTATGCCCACTCCAAGTTAGGCGTGTTCCCTACGAAGCAAGTGGTCCCCATCTATCAATTGAAGACATGCTGATTGCTTTAATTAATTCTGATTTAAACTTTATTTTATTTAAAAATAGGAAAAGATATTATTTAGTTTTAGAAAATAGATTTTAAATTAATTAGGATTAGATATAGGGGGATTCGAACATTAGTTCAGATTTCACTCCACCTCAGCCAAAATACATTTTATCAGAATCCTTATTTTCTCTCTGAACCATGAGCAACTAAACCTCCATTGTTAAGGTTATGAGCTCTGTCTATTGTATGGATTGTACTATTATTTTGCTATTTTAATTCATATACTGATTTATACTTCAAGAATTGTTTTCGTTCTTTATTTTATGAATTTGGGTGGAACGAAAGTATGACCCTTTTTCTAATTGAGTTCTTGTATAACTTGGAAAAGCTATTTATTTGAACAACAGCTTGAAAACAAATTCTCCTAAATTTCTAGTTTATCTAAATTTAACGGGATACGTGACATATAATCCTCTTATATTTGGGTAATTAGGATTTCTATGGCATATAAACTAGAATTGAACTTCACCCTCTAATTGGAATTAAGTGACCAAGGAATTGGCGATTGATGAATTTTAGAGGAGACTAGAAAGGTCTAAGGAATTAGGGTCTAGTCACATATAGTTTGCGATAAATTAAATCCTGTATGATTAGAATAAATTAATAAGAAAAGTTAATCCAGAAAATAGATATCTCTGAAGCCTTAACTTCCTTCTCCATATTATATTCCCAACTTATTTATTTGCCTGTCTTTTGTTTAATGTTTTTTGAATACCAAAACACTCTTCTCTGTTTGCCTAACTAAGTAAATTAATCAACCATTGTTGTTTAGTCCTTCAATCCTCATGGGATCAACCCTCACTCACCTAATGTATTACTTAGTACGACCCGGTGCACTTGTCGGTTTGTTTGTGGTTATAAATTCCACACCAAGTTTTTGGCGCCGTTGCCGGGGATTGATAGTGATTAACAACTATCAGTTGTTTGATTAATTAGATTAGGTGTTTTAGTTTTAATTTTTTTTAATTTTTGCTTAGTATTTTCGAAAAAAAAATTTTAAATAAAAAGCACTAATATTTTTCCTGAATTTCTGAAATTAAGTTTGGTGTTACCTAGTTAATTTTATTTTAATTTTCTTGTTTATTTTCCCTGTTAATTTTTTAAATTTATTTATTTATTTTATTTAGTATTTTTATTTTATTATTTTACACAGGTTACCTCACAGGGACTTCTCTGCACTCTGACGTAGAGAATCTCTTCTTTTGTTGTCTTCTGTTTGTTTATGCGCAGGAACAGAGACAAGGAACATCTCTTAGACTTTGATCCTGAACCCGAAAGAACTCTCAGTTAATGTTTGCAATAAGCAAGACTTTACAAGGCTACAGAATCCACTATGGATCACAATAATGCTGTTAATGCCAATGTGGCAAATCCGAATGGGGATGATCAACAAAGGAGAGTGCTTGGCTCTTACTCTGCTCCTACTGCAGATCTTTATGGAAAAAGCATTGTGGTGCCTCCTAAAGCTGCGAACAACTTTGAGTTGAAGCCACAATTGGTCACCATGGTGTAACAAAACTGCCAGTATCATGGTCTTCCCCACGAAGACCCAAATCAATTTATTTCTAATTTTCTGCAGATTTGTGATACTGTGAAGACAAATCCAGAGGTGTACAAACTCATGCTCTTCCCATTTTCTCTGAGGGATAGAGCAAAGCTATGGCTAGATTCACAATCCAAGGAGAGCTTGGATACTTGGAACAAGGTTGTTATTGAGTTTCTTACTAAATTTTTCCCACCAAAGAAGCTGACTAAGCTTAGAGTGGAGGTTCAGACCTTCAGGCAAAAGGATGGTGAAACTCTTTATGAAGCTTGGGAGAGGTACAAGCTACTGACTAGGCAATGCCCTCCGGACATGTTCTCCAAATGGACCCAGCTAGATATCTTTTATGAAGGCTTGATGACAAGTCATCTTATCCTAGTATTTCAAGCATTTTTTCACTTGTTTTATAGGTTTTATACACTTTCTTGAGTTACAAGTAAGCCATTTGGGTAGAAATTCATATGTATTTGGATTCAATCAACCATGAGTAAATTGATGCATTTTCATGAGGTTTTATGCTTAATTGCGTATAGATCAAGAATGAGAAGAAGTCTCATGGTTTTAGCATAGCTTTGATGCATTTGTTGATTGATGACATGTGACCAAAAAAGCTTGGAGGAAGGTTGAAAAAATGGGATGGCAACAATGGAAATGAAGGCAGCAAAACCACCCTGAGAAGAGCTCAAGTTTGTGCCAACGTTTGCCTCAAACTTGAGGTCAAACGTTGGCTTAAGAACAAGCCCTGGAGAAGCCAATGTTTGCACCAATGTTTGCCTCAAACTTGAGGTCAAACGCTGGTTCAAAATTATACCTTGGAGAAGCCAAAGTTTGCGCCAATGTTTGCCTCAAACTTGAGGTCAAACGTTGGTGCAACAACAAGCCCTGGAGAAGCCAAAGTTTGCGCCAACGTTTGCCTCAAACTTGAGGTCAAACGTTGGCTCAAAAACTAACCCTGAGGGAAGCAACGTTTGCACCAACGTTTGCCTCAAACTTGAGGTCAAACGTTGGCTCACAAATACACCAGGGGAGGCTTAACATTTGTGCCAACGTTTGCCTCACACTTGAGGTCAAACGTTGGCACAATTACTATACCAGGGGGACTTAAAGTTTGCGCCAACGTTTGCTTCAAACTTGAGGTCAAACGTTGGCTGCAATATGGCCTTGGAGGGAGCACGTTTGAGCTCACGTTTGACCTCAAACGTGAACTCAAACATGAGTGACAGAAAGAGCACCATTTTGGATAAGGCTAACACTCCAACGTTTGAGTTAAAGTTTGCCTCAAACTTTGACTCAAACTTAAAGGCTCCAAAGTCCAACTTGCAAACGGATTTCTTCTCAAGTCCAAGAGCAATCAACTAAGGCTATCTTCAATCCAATTCCATCAAGGCCAAGGCCTAAATTCAAGGCTTCAAGACCATTAGAAGAAAGTGTATAAATAGAAGTTAGTTTGATTTAGAATAAGGGACGGGAACTTTTACTTTGAACGTTTTTTACCTCTTTTAGAATTTTTCATTCTGTAACTTTGATTTTGGATCTGGGAGGAGAATTGAATTCTCTTCCTCTCTGGGTTTCTTGTTTTCTTTTCGGCAAATCTTGCTTGAGTCTTGGGTGTTGAGAATTGAGGAAATTCTATCTCAATCTCACCTTGAGATCTCTCTCTGTTTTCTTTTACTGCACCATTGGATAAGTTGAGATTTGAATTTATTTCTCCTACTGTTTGACTTTAATTCTCTTGCAATTGATCTTTGAATTGGATCAATGAAGGTAGTGAGATCTAGACTTGGTTTTCTAGTGTCTTGGCCCCTGAGATCCTGCATTTTTCTTTCTGTTTATTTGCTGAATGCTTCTTGAAGCTGATTTACTTTTCTGTTTGAAATCAATCTCAATTTATTTCATCATCTAGTCTTCTGCTTGTTGCAATTTAGTTTTACTTGTTTACATTTATTAAGTTTCAGTCATTTATATTTCTTGCAATCTAAGTTTCTGCAATTTATATTACTTGCACTTTAAGATTCAGCTTCTCTACTTTCTTTGCCCTTTAATTTACAGTCAATTACCCCTTTCCTTTTACAATTTCATGCAATTTAGCTTCTGTCAATTACAAATCACTCAAATCAACTTTTGTTCGCTTGACTAAATCAACCACTAAACTAAAATTGCTCAATCCTTCAATCACGTGAGTTATTATTACTTGATGCGACCCGGTACACTTGCCAGTGAGTTTTATGTTGGATCGTTTTCCACACATCATGTTTTTGGAGCCGTTGCCGGAGATTGATTAGGTTGACAATGATTAAGTGAGGTGGTAATCTAGATCAAGCAATTTTTCTTTTCTATTTCTTTAATTTTTGACTAACCCACTAACTGTTTGAATTTTTGCTTAAGCCAACTAAAATCTCACTTTAGCAACAGAGTAAAGTTTTCCTAGTGTTGCTGGTTCTGTACATTCCTTGTGTTTTTGCTTGCTGAGTATATGACAGAACAAATTTTCTTCTATTAATCTTTTAAGCCTCTCAACTGTTTGACACATTGTGTCAACTAACCCTCTAACCATATCTTGGCATGAGTATATTCAATCTTCATTTGGATTGGTTGTGATTGTGCAGATCATGGAAGAGAACCCAATGAATCTCAATCATTGTGGGAGTGGTGTCCTCACCCTAGATGATAATACAACCCATGAATTGGAGCATTCACTCATCACCATGAACGATGTTGCTCAATGGCTTGAAGCCTTCCCACAAGGAAGCATCACCAGATGGGAGGATCTAGTGAGTGAATTCTTGGCCAAGTTGAAACCACCCCAGGAAATTGGTAAGCTAGAGGCAGAAGTGCAATCATCCACACAAGAGAAGAGAGTGATGGAAATTGAAGGTGTAAGTGTAATCATGGCCCAGAACAACCAGATACACCAACAACTTCAGCAACAATTGGAGCTGATGGTCAGAAAAGTAAATGAGCTGCGAACTGCTGTAGTAAATGCTCACAACCTACCTCAAAACTCACATGATTGGAATCAACCTGAAAAATGTTTTGGAGCAATTAACTATGAGCAACAAAGTCCTGAGCGATTACACTCTCCAAATAGTACCTCAAGTCTGTTCCAACACAAACCTCAGGGTGAGTGTACAACCCACCCTGGAGGACTTATTCCAACTGTAGGAGGAGTGAGCACCAAAATCAAGGACCAAGGAACCTCAATTACAACAACCATTACGCACTACCACAACACACATACTTCCAACCCCATCATACTTCACAATTCTCCCAAAATAACTCTCATTAACCATCCCATTCTACACCCTACAACCAGCCACACACATCACAAGACACCCAAAGGATCTCCAACTTGGAGATATCGATGGAAAAGATGATGAAGCACCAAGAGATAATGATGGAGAAGTTCATAAAAATTCAAGAGATGGCAAGACAAGATCAGGAAGCAGCAAAGAAAGATCAAGCCATAACAAGCAAAAACCCAGAAGCCTCAATCATAAAACTTGAAAGGAAAATGGAGTAAATGGATAAACACATTGCATAAATAGGGGAGAAAGGGACAAATACCATCCCCATAGCCACTAAAGATGACCCAAAGGACAACGAAAAAGTTGCTAGGTGGGAGAAATGGAAATCAAACATAGAGGAAAGTGAGAGGGCTATAGAAAAAAACAATCATCCAAGAAAAGCATCACAGAGAAGTTTCACAAGAAGAAACAGAGGAAAGAAATCTCACTGTAAGAGGAGAAGATCAAAGGCAACAGGATTTTCAACCCCCCATGATCAAAGGATGAGATGTCAAGCTAGTGACAATAAAGAAGCGCTTGTTGGGAGGCAACCCAACCTGAGGTAGTTTTCTTTCCATCCAATAAAAAAGGCTAAGTAGCTTTATCTACATTCCAAGGAGCTAAGTTTGGTGTTGTACACCAAAACAATTCAAGGGAGAATGAAGGATGCTAAGTTTGGTGTTCCACCAAAAATCTCATTTAAAAACACATTCTCACCTTCTGCATAAAGGGTTACTAGCTCCAAGCAATCAGAGAAATTACTTAACCAATGTCTGGTTTCTAGTTGTTAGTTTTATTTCTTTTGAAAAAGAAAGAGTTTCACACATGGTTAATTTGATGCATGAGAACCATTGGCAAGGTACTAAGTTTGGTGTTCCCACACCAAAGTAAGTTCAAAAGCCCACAAACAATTCATGCATGCTAACCATTTTTCAAGTGCTTGGGGAACAAGCAACTTTCAATATCATTGCAGAGTATCATACAAGTTTTTGGAAGGATTAAGCATCATCACTCAAAGAAATAAAAGAGGAATGTTAAGACCAGCAATGATGATGATGAGAAGTAATGCAAGTAAACTCCAAAAGGTTGTATTGTTAAGTGATTATTTTGCATCAGACACTGCTATGATTGGAAGTGATATTGTATCCCTGTCTGTATGTCTGTCTAGTATAGTTTCTCTATAATTCAATAATTGAGATGCTTGATTATTCACAACACTACACTCTTCAAACTTGCTTGCACTCAAAATTTCAAAAAGGCATCACATGACAGTTCTTTGAAAAGAAGGATTGAGGAATTAAACAGTTTTGAGGCAAGCAAAAGATTAGGAGAAGCGGTGGTTCTAGTTGTATGATTTTGCATTGAGGTTGCATGCTTATGAAAACTTGCATGGGAGCTCATAGGCAGGATATAGAGTTTAAAGAAGTATTGTGGAGATTTTCAAATATTTATTGATCCAAGAAGCAGCAAACAAAAGAAAATAAAGAAAATACAAAAACAAAAGAACATGGCCCAAGGCTCTGAGCATCAATTACTAGGCAGAAAAGAAGAAAGAAACAAGAACTCAAAGAGTTGTTATCCTAGTAAATGCTTGTGGTCGAATTGTGTCAAAGAGAGAGGCTTGAGCAAGTAAATTCTTAGGGGTGCTTTAACACATAATACCTTAAAACCAACTGGTTTAGGAGTATTGATTGAAAGCTTATCTAAAGAGCTGCTTTGAGACATGACACTTAGAGTCAAGGCTAAAACACAGAAATTATAAGCTGCTTCAAGGTGATTACCTATAGAGAGATCTCCATGATATCATTTGGACGAAAGTCCTAGGACCTAAGACTTCCAAGATGTAGGGACTAGTAAGCACTGAAGCCCTTGCATGAGCATATAATTTAGAGTTCACCCCACTGTCACTTAATCACTTTACTCACAGGATATGACAAGTTATTCTTCAATCCACTTCTAATTGAAAGAACCTTTAAGCATAATTATTTTCTTGCTTGGGGACAAGCAAGGTTTAAGTTTGGTATTGTGATGACAAGTCATCTTATCCTAGTTTTCCAAGCATTTTTTCACTTGTTTTATAGGTTTCATACACTTTCTTGAGTTACAAGTAAGCCATTTGGGTAGAAATTCATATGTATTTGGATTCAATCAAACATGAGTAAATTGATGCATTTTCATGAGATTTTATGCTTAATTGCTTATAGATCAAGGATGAGAATAAGTCTCATGGTTTTAGCATAGCTCTGATGCATTTGTTGATTGATGACAGGTGACCAAAAGGCTTGGAGGAAGGTTGAAGAAAGGGGATGGTAGCAATGGAAATGAAGGTAGCAAAACCACCCTGAGAAGAGCTCAAGTTTGTGCCAACGTTTGCCTCAAACTTGAAGTCAAACGTTGGCTTAAGAACAAGCCCTGGAGAAGCCAACGTTTGCACCAACGTTTGCCTCAAACTTGAGGTCAAACGTTGGAGCAACAACAAGCCCTGGAGAAGCCAAAGTTTACGCCAACGTTTGCCTCAAACTTGAGGTCAAACGTTGGCTGCAACATGGCCTTAGAGGGAGCACGTTTGAGCTCATGTTTGACCTCAAACGTGAGTGACAGAAAGAGCACTGTTTTGTATAAGGCTAACACTCCAACGTTTGAGTGAAAGTTTGCCTCAAGTTACAAACGGATTTCTTCTCAAGTCCAAGAGCAATCAACTGAGGCTATCTTCAATCCAATTCCATTAAGGCCAAGGCCCAAATTCAAGGCTTCAAGACCATTAGAAGAAAGTGTATAAATAGAAGTTAGTTTGATTTAGAATAAGGGATGGGAACTTTTACTTTGAACATTTTTTACCTCTTTTAGAATTTTTCATTCTATAACTTTGATTTTGGATCTGGGAGGAGAATTGAATTCTCTTCCTCTCTGGGTTTCTTGTTTTCTTTTCGGCAAATCTTGCTTGAGTCTTGGGTGTTGAGAATTGAGGAAATTCTGTCTCAATCTCACCTTGAGATCTCTCTCTGTTTTCTTTCATTGCACCATTGGATAAATTGAGATTTGAATTTATTTCTCCTACTGTTTGACTTTAATTCTCTTGCAATTGATCTTTGAATTGGATCAAGGAAGGTAGTGAGATCTACACTTGGTTTTCTAGTCTCTTGACCCCTGAGATCCTGCATTTTTCTTTCTGTTTATTTGCTGAATGCTTCTTGAAGCTGATTTACTTTTCTATTTGAAATCAATCTCAAGTTATTTCATCATCCAGTCTTCTGCTTGTTGCAATTTAGTTTTACTTGTTTAAATTTCTGCAATCCCAATTCCCAATTCCTTTTATAATTCAAGCAATTTATATTTCTTGCACTTTAAGTTTCAGTCATTTACATTTCTTGGAATCTAAGTTTCTGCAATTTATATTACTTGCACTTTAAGATTCAGCTTCTCTACTTTCTTTACCCTTTAATTTACAGTCAATTACCCTTCTCCTTTTACAATTTCATACAATTTAGCTTCTGTCAATTACAAATCACTCAAATCAACTCTTGTTCGCTTGACTAAATCAACCACTAAACTAAAATTGCTCAATCCTTGATGCCAGGGCATTTTGGCCAGTTTCACTGACCTTGTCTTTAATGTTTTTAAGGTAGTTTCATGCATTTTCTTAGAAAATAAGCTAGTTTTGGGTAGATATTCACTTACATCTTGATTCAAGCATACATTGTGCACTTTACATGATTTCATGAGAATTTTGCATGAATTATATGACAAATTAGAGGATGCATGTCTCATAATTTGGATTAGAACTTTGATGCACTTTATTGCTTGATTTCAGGACAAAGGAAGCAAGGAAGAACCACGTTAGCAGCCACGTTAGTCTAACTAACGTGACCACAAATGTGGAATGAGAGCTAGCTTGCAACGTTAATGAGAAAAGTAATTGCCAATAACGCCCTCGAAGCCATCATAACCCACGTTAAGAGTCACGTTAACTAAGTTAACGTGAACTCTAATGAGGAAGAAAGAAAATGGAGCCAACATTAGTGACACTTACCTTTGTCACTAACGTTGGACCAAGCTCATAAGTGGCCACGTTAAGAGCCACGTTAACTTAGTTAACATGGACTCTAACGTTAAGAAGAAAAAGAGAAGCCAAAGGTAAGTGTCACTAACGTTCTCGAAGGATTGGCATTACTACGTTAGAAGCCACGTTAACCTAGTTAACATGGACGCTAACGTAGGGACAAGGGAGGACTCTCCACGTTATTGGGAAAGGTAAGTCCCAATAACGTGTGCGAAGGACCAAGAGGCAAAGTTAGTGGTCACATTAGTGCCACTAACGTTGAAGTCAACGTTATCATATTTGGGTTAGGAACGTTAGTGAAAAAGGTGATTGTCACTAACGTTCTCGAACCCACACTTTCACTTAACGTTGACACCACTAACGTCCTGAGTCAAAGTCCCTGCCTACTTCACCTTTTCTCTCTGCAAGCAAAGCTAAGCCCAATGAAAAGGATAACTGCTTCAAACTCACGATTCAGAAGCCCATACCCAAGACTTGAAGAGCCAACTAGAAGATCGGAAGAGTAGTATATATAGGAGTAGCTTTGAATTAGTTTGGGGGGTTAAAAACTTTAGGGAGCCTTTGGCATAGAACTACTCTCTGTATTTTACTTTCTCTGCACTTCTAGTTTTACTTTCATCATGTATTCTCCATCTTTGTTTTCATCTTCCAGAGCTATGAACAACTAAACCCCTTTCATTGGGTTAGGAAGCTCTGTTGTAATTTGATGGATCAATATTAGTTTTCATTCTCCTTTTTCTATCTTTTCTATTGATTTTACTTGAAAGCTTTCGATCTTCATCCAATTGGGTAGTTATCTTGGAAAAGAAGCTATTCATACTTGGATCTCTTCTGAACCTTGAAAGAGGAATGAAGAGATCATGCTAGAAATGTTTTCTCATGCTGGACCAAATTGGGTTTGGATGGATATGTGACTATAATCCCACCAACACCTGATTTGGGAAATGCATGTGGTATAATCAGTGACCATACTTCATCTCTTCTCATGAGCAATTGACCAAGGAATTGGCTATTGATCAAGATTTGAGAGATTGAATTACCAAGAAATTGGAATTCGATCAATTAAGATTGCCAAGGAGATAAATGAATGCATTGATTGAGGAAGAGATGAAAATGAACTTGATCCGGAGAATGCAACATCTCCTGAGCCCAATGAACTCCCATTTCTGATCTTACCCATTCTCTTTAATTTCTGCCATTTACTTTTATGAGCAATTACCCCATTCTCATTTAAGATTCTGCAATTTACTTTCCGCCATTTACATTCAGCTCTTTATTTCTAGCATTTACTTTTTCTGCTATTTACTTTCCCGCCATTTAATTTTCTCCAAATCTCAAATCAATTTCTGGTTCGCTCAACTAGAACATTCCTCTAATTAAAGTTGCTTGATCATTCAATCTCTGTGGGATTCGACCTCACTCTATTGTGAGTTTTTACTTGACGACAAATTCGGTACGCTTGCCGAAGGAAAATTGTTGAGAGACAAGTTTCCGTGCGCATCAAGTTTATGGCGCCGTTGCCGGGGATTAATTGTGATTAACAAACTACCGGTTGATTGATTTACTAGATTAGACACTTTTCTTTTGTCTTTATTTTCTTTTGTTTCTTTACTTTCTTTTGCTAACCAACTGTTTGTGATATTGCCTCACTAAGAATCCCTCAGTTATTACAATGGAGATTCCAATGTCTTTTGGTGAGTATTGTTTGAGACAGAGCTTTTTGCAGGAAAGAAAGGAGCATCCATCATATTGTAGTCAATCACATTTCATGAGAAACTCTCCACCACCACAGGATGATCCAATTTACTATGCTCATGGTGGGTAGGAGTATCAAGAACATGAAATGGGGTACTTTCCAGAGCCACAAAATGGTCCATATTTTGGTGAAATTGATCACTACTCAAGTTGTGGCTGGGAAGATCAAAATCAAAGAGATTTCACTCATTCATACCCAATTCATCAAGAGCCATCACCTCTCAATTATACAACCTCACCTCCAAGTTTTACATGCCTAAATTCTTCATCATTTGAGTATTCCTCTGCACAAAAGTCTATCCCAAATCCATACAATTCATTTCACCATCCCCAAAACTCAATCCACTACCCACAAGAGTCATATCACTTTCAGAACACACGACCATAAAACAACCAATTCCATTCACAAGCCAACCCCGACCAACCATTACAACCTACCGAACCTCCTTTAGATAGACTTGATAGGATGGAACTCATCATGGAAGAACTCAAAAAAAGTAGAAAAGAATAGACACTCGCTAGGATAGAACTCCTCCTTGAAGAAATAATAAAGACAAACGAAGAGGAGAAAATAGCAAAAAGAGACCATGAAGAAAAATTGAGACAGAATGCACAACTCTATTCTGAAGAACAATTCATTGAAGAGCTGAGATCACAAAGAGAGACCACTCCACTCTCTCTAGAAACAGAGGAGTTCATTCAAAGGTCAAGAAAACAGGAGGAAGTCAATGAAGGGAGCCCACACTCTAATGAAATAGAGAGTTGCATAGAGGGTGAGTTCATTGAACCACCAATTCAAGAAGCTCTTGATGAAGAGGATGCTCCAACCATCATACAATACCCAAATCCTAAAATCAAGGTGGTGAAGGCAATCAACATGAGCACTAAAAAGAGGATGGTGACTAAGAAAAGAAGGACAATATTCATGAAGAAGAAAAGGTCAACCAAAAGCCATCCCATCCCTACTCCAACAAGCAAGTTTACACAAGCTAACAACAAAAGAAAGCTTGCTGGGGAGAGGCACTCAAAACAAGGGGCATTAACTGGCTCCTCTTTCCTCTTGAGGTCATTCCTCTTAACAAACTGGAAGAAGATGAAGAAAGTCATGAACAACATGTCAAGCTAATGACATTAAAAGAGTGCTTGTTGGGAAGCAACCCAACCGTAGGTAACATTTTCTTTCCTTGCCTAGTTTACTTTCAATAATTTGGCATATGATTGCATTCTAAGTTTGGTGTTGCCATGCAACAAAATGATTCTTAATTTTCACTGGTTATTTGCATCATTCTAAAATGAAAGTGTCACACTAAGTTTGGTGTTGCCACTTAACTTTCATGCAAAGTACCATGCCAACACCACTTATTAATGCAATCACATTGTCTCTGTTTTACTTCTCATGCTTTTACTATGATCCGTAATCTTGCTTGCTGAAACACATGCATACTCACACTTTATTTTAAGACATTCATGATCCATCATAAACCCCATCACCACTGTTTCGCTTGTTGCTTGAGGATAAGCAATCATTCTAAGTTTGGTGTGGGAAGGGGAATAATAGGAGGAAAAGGACAACAATAATGAAGATAAAATACAAGGTGGTAAAGTTCCTTTCTCCTCTTACTTATTTCCAGCACTTTAATTTGCATGATTGTCTTCTATTTTCTTTGTATGCATGTGTGATTACTCCTTGTGAATAAGCATAATTTGATATTTGATGTTGATCTGGTATCATGACTATCATCTTGAATTTTGCTTGCACCCATTACACTTAAATTGCAAATTATTCTTCTGAAAGGAAAATATTGAAGAATTTTATAAATCTTAGGGCAAGCAAAAGATTAAGAGGAGTGGAGGTTCTGATTGTATGATTGTGTATTGAGGTTGCATGTTTGTGAAAACTTGCATGGGAGCTCATAGACAGGAAATGAAGTTTAGAGAAGTATTATGGAATTTCTCAAACATCTATTGATCCAAGAAGCAGTAACAAAAGAAAGCAAAAGAAAAAGAAAAACAAAGAACAAGCCCAAGGCTCTGAGCATCAATTACTAGGAAGAAAAAAAAAAGAAACAAGAACTCAAAGAGTTATTGTCCTAGTTAAATGTTTGTGGTGGATTTGTATCAAAGAGAGAGGCTTGAGCAAGTAAATCCTAAGGGGTGCTTCAACACCTAATACCTTAGACCAACTGGTTTGGGAGTATTGATTGAAAGCTTATCTTAAAAAGCCGCTTTGATACATGACACCTAGAGTCGAGGCCAAATTTCAAAAAAAGAAAGAAAAATGCTAGAAAATAAGTGCTGCTTCAAGGTGACAATCTATAAAGAGATTTCCATAATATCATTTGAATGAAAGTCCTAAGATCTAAGACTTCCAAAATGTAAGGACTAATGAGCACTGGAATCCTTGCATAAGCATACAAATTAGAGTTCACCCCATTGCCACTTATTCACTTCACCCACTAAGGCATCATAAGCAATCCTTCAATACATTCCAATTAAGAGAATTCTTTATGCATAGTTCTTTTCTTGCTTGGGGACAAGCAAGATTTAAGTTTGGTGTTGTGATGCCAGGGCATCTTGGCTAGTTTTACTAGCCATTTTTTGTATGCTTTAGGTTGGTTTCATGCATTTTCTTAGGAAATAAGCAAGTATTTGGTTGAAAATGCATTCATACCAAGATTCAAGCAAACATTGTGAATTTTGAATGATTTCATGAGAATTATGCATGAATTGAATGATAAAATGGATGATGCATGATCCCATGATTAAGAGCAAGACTTTGATACACTTTGTTTGATTGATTTCAGGTAACAAGAAGCAGAGAAGAGCCATGTTAGTGGCTACGTTAGTACCACTAACTTGGCCACTAACGTGGAAGGAAGGAAAGTTGGAACGTTAGTGGGAACGTTAATGGCATCAACTTTGAAGAAGGAGCAGCGTTAGTGGCAAAAGTAAGTGCCAATAACGCTAGCGAAGGTGCAAGAAGACCCACGTTAGCTTACATGTTAACTACATTAACGTGGGGACTAACGTGGAAGGAAAGAGAGATGCCAACGTTAGTGGAAAAGGTGATCTCCACTAACGTTTGCAAAGCAAGAAGACCCACGTTAGCTTACACATTAACTACATTAACGTGGGAACTAACGTGGAAGGAAAGGGAGATGCCAACGTTAGTGGAAAAGGTGATCTCTACTAACGTTTGCGAAGCAAAAAGACCCACGTTAGCTTCCACGTTAACTACATTAACGTGGTAGTTAACGTGGGCAAAAGTCTCACCCAGCAGCCTGACCATGCCTTCTTCAAACAAGAATAACTTGTGCCACAAAGCTCCAAATGAGGTGATTCCAGTGGCATTAGAAAGTGGGATTCCATAGCTTTCCAAGCATATATGGCACTACATGGTGGACTCTAAATTTGAGGGAGAAAACCTGCCCCGAAAGTGCAAAGATGAACATGGTATCAACCTATAGTAAGGCCAGCTGACCTCTTCACCTTCCAAGAAGTATAACTCGAGTTGTAGAGCTCCAAATGATGCGCTTCCAAAGGCGTTGGAAAGTAGACATCCAGGGATTTCCAACAATATATAATAGTATGGGGTGGACATTAAGTTAAGCTTCAGAAACTGGCAATTTTCAGCACCTGATCGCGGACGTTATTGTCACTCACGTTTGCCAATAACGCCAGCCACTATACCAGCAACCCTGTCCCCTTCAAAAGAGCATAACTTGAGTTACAGAGGTCCAATTGAGGTGATTCTAGTTGCGTTAGAAAGCTGACATTTAGAGCTTTCCAACGATATATAATACTCTATAGTGGGTGATGAGCGGGAGGAAATTTCGAAAATTCATTTTGAAAATAGTTAATGATTTTCGAAAATTAAAGGAGAATTGAAATTAAAATTAAAATTTAATCAATTAATTAATTAAAAAGAATTTTTGAAAAAAAGGAAGGTATTTTCGAAAATTAGAGAGGATTAGTTAGTTAGGTAGTTTTGAAAGAGATAAGAAACAAACAAAAGGTTAATTAGTTAGTTGAAACAAATTTTGAAAATCAATTTTTAAAAGTTAAGAAGATAAGAAGTTAGAAAAGATATTTTAAAATAAAAAATTTTTGAAAAAGATATGTTTTAAAAAGATATGATTAAAAAGATATGAAAAAAAGATAAGATAAAAAGATATTTTTGAAAAGATATGATTGAAATTAGTTTTGAAAAAGATTTGATTTTTAAAATCACAATTAATGACTTGATTCACAAGAAATCACAAGATATGATTCTAGAACTCAAAGTTTGAATCTTTCTTAACAAGTAAGTAACAAACTTGAAATTTTTGAATCAAAACATTAATTGTTGAAGATATTTTCGAAAATTATGAGATAAAATTACGAAAAAGATATTTGAGAAATATTTTTAAAAATTTTCGAAAATGATTAAGAAAAATGAAAAAGATATGATTTTTTAAAAAGATTTTGAAAAAGATAAGATTTTTAAATTGAAAATTTGATTTGACTCATAAGAAACAAGTAGATTTTAAAAATTTTTGAAAAAGTCAATCCAAATTTTCGAAATTTATGAGAGAAAAAAGAAAAGATATATTTTTTTGATTTTTGAATTTTTAATGATGAGAGAGAAAAACATGAAAAATGATGCAATGCATGAGAATTTTTAGATCAAAACAATGAATGCATGCACGAATACTATGAATGTCAAGATGAACACCAAGAACACTTTGAAGATCAAGATGAACATCAAGACTTATTTTTGAAAATTTTTAATGAAAGAAAAATATGCAAGACACCAAACTTAAAAATTTTTCATGTATAGACACTATGAATGCAAGAATGCATATGAAAAACAAGAAAAAACACAAAACAAGAAAATATGAAGATCAAACAAGAAGACTGGCCAAGAACAACTTGAAGATCATGAAGAACACTATGAATGCATGAATTTTTGAAAAATGCAAAGAATTTTTAGAAAAAAAAATGCAATTGACACCAAATTTGAAATTGACTCAAGACTCAAACAAGAAACACAAAATATTTTTGATTTTTATGATTTTATGATTTTTTTTTGGATTTTTTCAAAAATTAATGTGAAAAAAAAAATAAGAATTCCAATATCCTTAAGAAGAATTCCAGGAATCTTTCAATATTAGCCCAAAGCTCCAATCAAAGGGTTGGACATGGCTTAATAGCCAGTCAGCTTTAGGATGGGATTACATGCATTGTGGTGATTATTTGAAGACCAATCCCAAAGCAGTTTGAATATGGCTTTACAGCCAAATAGGATTCAACATGTTACCATGAAACTCTAGAATTCATTCTTGAAAGTTTTGAAGCCATAGAATAATTTAAAAAAATTTTTTTTTTTGAAATGATTTAATTTTTTATATATTTTTTTTCTAAAATTTATTTGAAGAAAAACGAAAACAAAGAAAAAAATTTTTGAAAAAGTTTTTGAAAGCCAAATAAAAGTTGAAACAAGAAGAAAATCACCTAATCTGAGCAACAAGATGAACCGTCAGTTGTCCAAACTCAAACAATCCCCGACAACGGCGCCAAAAACTTGGTATGCGAAATTGTTACTCAGAGGTTGTAAAATTTGTTGTTCGTTCTCTCCCTGGGAATGGCTCCAACAAACTGGTGCACAATACCATGGTCCAAACATAACTTCACAACTTCGTACAACCAACCAGCAAGTGCACTGGGTCGTCTAGGTAATAAAACCTTACGTGAGTAAGGGTCGATCCCACGGAGATTGTTGGTATGAAGCAAGCTATGGTCACCTTGTAAATCTCAGTCAGGCGGATATCAAATGGTTATAGAGTTTTCGAATAATAATAATAAATAAACAGAAAGTAAAGATAAAAATACTTATGCATATCATTGGTGAGAATTTCAGATAAGCGTATAGAGATGCTTTCGTTCCTCTGAATCTCTGCTTTCCCGCTGTCTTCATCCAATCAGTCTTACTCCTTTCCATGGCAAGCTTTCTGTAAGGGCATCACCGTTGTCAATGGCTACATCCCATCCTCTCTGTGAAAATGGTCCAAATGCTCTGTCACGGCATGGCTAATCATCTGGAGGTTCTCGATCATACTGGAATAGGATTTACTATCCTTTTGCGTCTGTCACTATGCCCAGCACTCGCGAGTTTGAAGTTCGTCACAGCCATCCCTTCCCAGATCCTACTCGGAATACCACAGACAAGGTTTAGACTTTCCGGATCTCAGGAATGGCCATCCATGGGTTCTAACTTATACCATGAAGATACTAATAACTCGGACTCGGTCCCCTGTATTAGATATCTAAGAGATATTCATTCTAGCTTGTTTGCATGTAGAACGGAAGTGTTTGTCAGGCACGCATTCATAAGTGAGAATGATGATGAGCGTCACATAATCATCACCTTCATCATGTTCTTGGGTGCGAATGGATATCTTAGAAGCGGAATAAGTTGAATTGAATAGAAAAACAGTAGTACTTTGCATTAAATCATGAGGAACAACAGAGCTCCACACCTTAATCTATGGATTGCAGAAACTCTACCGTTTGAAAGTACATAAGTGATAATAGTTCAGGCATGGCCGAATGGCCAGCCCCCATGAAAGTCTAAGATCGCATAAAACTGATCAAAGATTCATAATACACTAGTAAAAAAGTCCTATTTATACTAAACTAGTCACTAGGGTTTACAGAAGTAAGTAATTGATGCATAAATCCACTTCCGGGGTCCACTTTGTGTGTGCTTGGGCTGAGCTTGAAGTTTACACGTGGAGAGGTCATTCTTGGAGTTGAACGCCAGTTTGTAACGTGTTTCTAGCGTTCAACTCTGGCTTGTGACGTGTTTCTGGCGTTTAACTCCAGACTCCAGCGTAGAACTGGCGTTCAACGCCCTTTTGCGTCGTCTAAACTCGGGCAAAGTATGGACTATTATATATTTCTGGAAAGCCCTGGATGTCTACTTTCCAACGCAATTAGAAGCGCGCCATTTTGAGTAGCTCCAGAAAATCCACTTTGAGTGCAGGGAGGTCAGAATCCAACAGCATCAGCAGTCCTTCTTCAACCTCTGAATTTGATTTTTGCTCAAGTCCCTCAATTTCAGCCAGAAAATACCTGAAATCACAGAAAAACACACAAACTCATAGTAAAGTCCAGAAATGTGAATTTAACATAAAAACTAATAAAAACGTCCCTAAAAGTAACTAGATCCTACTAAAAACATACAAAAAACAATGCCAAAAAGCGTATAAATTATCCGCTCATCAGTGGGCATGAAATTGGAGCACAAACCAGAGGCATCTTTTAAGCCCCAAAAACACCAACTGGGTAGCAAGTGTGACGTTAGCCACACTAACTTCAGCACAAACGCCACACTTATAGCGTTAGTGTGGCTAACGTTAGCACTGACATTAGCACCTGGACCTCAACTTGATTCTCTTTCAAGGACCACCCAACCTCAAGGAAGCAAGCCCATAAGTGTCAACCAGTCAAGGCCACAAGAAGCATCTAGAATAGGAATTTTCATTTAATTGTAAATTGGTTTTAATTTCATTTTGTAATTTAGGAGAGCCTATATAAGGGCCTTAGCTTTTACATTCAAAGGACATTCTGGAAGGGGGGATTAGAGAGGGGTCTTCGGACTCCCTCCCCTCACACACTTTTCCTTTTCTTTCTTTTCTTTGTACTTTTCATTTATGAATTTTGAAGTTTCAATTTTAGTTTTAATCTTCATCTTTACTTTTCTGCACTTTCTTTCTTTTCTATTTTTTTGTAGAGCAATGACCAACTAACTCTTTTCATTGGGTTAGAGAGCTCTATTTTGATTCAATGGATCAATTGTAGTTCTCATTCTTCTTCTTCTTTCTTTTCTCTTAATTTTACTAGAAAGCTTTCAATCTTCATCCAATTGGGTAGTATTCTTGGAAAAGAAGCTATTCATACTTGGATCTCTTCTGAACCTTGGAAGAGGAATGAAGAGATCATGCTAGAAATACTTTCTCATGTTGGACCAAATTGGGGTTGGAAGGATATGGTGACTATAATTCTACCAACACTTGATTTGGGAATGCATGTGGTATAATCAGTGACCATACTTCATCTCTTCTCATGAGCAATTGACCAAGGAATTGGCTATTGATCAAGATTTGAGAGATTGAATTACAATTTCCTTGTAATTCGATCACTTAAGATTGCCAAGGAGATCAATGAACACATTGATTGAGGAAGAGATGAGAATGAACATGATCCGGAAGATTGCAATATCTCTTGATCCCAATGTTCATTTTATTTTTAGTTCTTACATTTACTTTTCTTGTCATTTTACTTTTCTGCACTTTATTGCTTTTCCTTTCTTTTCTGTCAATTTACAATTCCTGCTGCTCATTATCCAAATCTGAACCGTCTGACTAGGATAATTAATCAACCATTGATTGCTTAATCCGTTAATCTCTGTGGGATTCGACCTCACTCTTTTGTGAGTTATTACTTGACGACAATTCGGTATACTTGCCGAAGGAAAATTGTTGAGAGAAAAGGTGGTGGAGTTCCTTCTTTGATCCATCTTTTTCTATGCTTTAAATAAGGAAGATCTTGTATGAAATAGAACATGCTTCCATGTTAGTTTGAACCTTTTTCAATTCTTTTTAAATAAGGAAGATCTTTTGTGCATGCATCTAGCTGGGCTTATGCCCTTAAGGTCACCTATGGACCACCCAAGAGCTGTCTTGTGTGTCCTTAGCACTTGAATAAGTGCCTCCTCTTCCTGTGAATTTAAAGCAGAGTTTATAATCACTGGAAAAGTGTCACCTACTCCCAAAAACGCATATTTCAAGGATGGTGGTAATGGCTTGAGCTCGGGTTGAGGAGGTTTTTCCTCTTCCAGAAGAAATTTCAGAGGCTCTTTCATGTCCTCTGAATCCTCTAAATCAGGCTGAACATCCTTAAAGATGTTTTCCAACTCTGATTCAAGACTCTCAGCCATGTTGATCTCTTCTACCAAAGAGTCAATAAGATCAACTTTCATGCAGTCTTTTGATGTGTCTGGATGCTGCATGGCTTTGACAGCGTTCAACTTGAATTCATCATTATTGACTTTCAGGGTTATTCCCCCCTGTTGGACGTCAATGAGGGATCGTCCAGTTGCTAGGAAGGGTCTTCCTAGAATGAGAGTAGCACTCTTGTGCTCCTCCATTTCCAGCACAACAAAGTCAGTGGGAAAGGCGAATGGCCCAACTCTGACAATCATGTCTTCAATCACGCTTGATGGGTATTTAGTGGAACCATCAGCAAGTTGGAGACATATCCGGGTTGGTTTAACTTCTTCAGTTAAGCCAAGCTTTCTGATAGTGGATGCAGGTATTAGGTTGATGCTTGCCCCAAGATCGCATAAAGCTGTCTTGGTGCAATTACCTTCTAATATGCATGGTATCAGAAAACTCCCAGGGTCTTTAAGCTTTTCAGGAAAGCTCTTCAGAATGACTGCACTGCATTCTTCAGTGAGGAAAACTCTTTCTGTTTCTCTCCAATCCTTTTTATGACTCAAGATCTCTTTCATGAACTTGGCATAAGAAGGTATTTGCTCAAGTGCTTCTGCAAATGGAATCTTTATTTCAAGAGTCCTGAGATAATCTGCAAAGCGAGCAAATTGCTTATCCTGCTCCTCTTTCTGGAGTTTTTGAGGATAAGGTATCTTGGCTTTATATTCTTCAACCTTAGTTGCTGTAGATTTACTGCCTACAGAAGTGGTTGAAGAAGCCTTTTTAGAGGGGTTGTTATCAGCATTTGTGTATGTCTGATCCCTCACTGGCAATTGAGTACCAGAGTTAGAAGCTGGAGTGAAACTCGACGCCAGCTCCTTGTCTGCTCCTGGCGTTTGAACGCCAGAATTATGCCCATTTTGGGCGTTCAGCGCCAGATCCTTGCCCATTTCTGGCGTTGAACGCCAATCCTGCCTTGTTTCTGGCGTTGAACGCCAGCTCTGAGCATGGTCTGGGCGTTCAGCGCCAGCCTTCCACCAATTTTCTGGCGTTTTAGTTCCAGAATTACTTTTCCCTGGGCTCTTACTGTCCTCAGGTGAATTTTGGGTGGTTTGCTCATTTCTTAGCTTTTTGCTGCCTTGAGGTGGGGTATTTAATGTTTTCCCACTTCTTAGTTGAACTGCTTGGCATTCTTCTGCTATTTGCCTTGACAGCTGCTGCTTTGTTTGCTTAAACTGTTCGTCCATATGTATATTAGCCATCCTTGTCTCTTGTAGTCTATCTTTGAATTCGGCTAACTGCTTTGTTAGAAAGTCCAATTGCTGATTGAATTCAGCAGCTTGTTTTACAGGACTGAGTTCAGCAGTTGCTGTTTTGACCTCTTCTTTCATGGAAGGGTCACTGCTTAGGTACAGATGCTGATTCCTGGCAACTGTATCAATGAGCTCTTGGGCTTCTTCAATTGTCTTTCTCATGTGGATAGATCCACCAGCTGAGTAATCCAAAGACATCTGAGTTCCTTCTGCAAGCCCATAATAGAAGATGTCTAACTGAACCCACTCTGAAAACATTTCAGAGGGGCATTTTCTTAGCATCTCTCTGTATCTCTCCCAGGCATCATAAAGAGATTCATTATCTCCTTGTTTAAAGCCTTGGATGTCCAGCCTTAGCTGTGTCATCCGTTTTGGGGGAAAGTATTGATTCAGGAATTTTTCTGTCAGCTGTTTCCATGTCCTTATGCTGGCCTTAGGTTGGTTATTTAACCACCTCTTAGCTTGATCTTTCACAGCAAATGGAAACAGTAATAGTCTGTAGACATCCTGATCTATTTCCTTATCATGTACTGTGTCAGCAATTTGTAAAAACTGTGCCAGAAACTCTGTAGGTTCTTCTTGTGGAAGACCGGAATACTGGCAATTTTGCTGCACCATGATAATGAGCTGAGGATTCAACTCAAAGCTACTGACTCCAATGGAGGGTACGTAGATACTACTCCCATATGAAGCAGTAGAGGGGTTAGAATATGACCCCAGAGTCTCCTGGACAGTTCATTTCCGCTTATGTCCATGATGGAGAAAGGGAGATGATGTAAAATAGAGAAAATATTTTTATTTATTTATTTATTTATTTATTTCAAAAATGAAATAAATTAAAATAAAATAAATAAAAAAATTGAGTGAAGAATTTCGAAATACTGAGGAGAGAGAAAGTGGTTAGGAAGTTTTGAAAAGGATATGATGATTTTTTTTGAAAAAGGTTTTAAATTTTGAAATAAAAATCTGAATTTTAGAAATAGATTTCGAAAATTTGCTTTTAAAACAGAGAGAAAAGATATTTTTGAATTTAAAGAGGAGAGAGAAAACAATAAGATAGCACAAGATTTAAAATTTTTAGATCTGATGCTCCTTGTTTCAAGAAAATTTTTAAGGGAAAAACACTAAGGAACACCAAACTTAAAAATTTTAAGATCAAGACACAAGGAAAACTCAAGAATACTTTGAAGATTCACAAGAACACAAGAACACGAAAGAAGAACACCAAACTTAAAATTTTTAGAAAACCAAACTAAAATTTTCGAAAAACACAGAGAAATCAACAAGAAAATACCAAACTTAAAATTTGGCACAGGATTTAATAGAAAAATTATTTTTGAAAAAGATTTTAACAAGAAAATAAGGATTCTAAAGTTTTAGCACGACAATAATACGAGACTCTAAACAAAAAGAGAAATTTTTCCTAATCTAAGCAACAAAATAAACCGTTAGTTGTCCAAACTCAAACAATCCCCGGCAACGGCGCCAAAAATTTGGTGCACGAATTGTGAATCACACTTTTCACAACGCGTACCACTAACCAGCAAGTGCACTGGGTCGTCCAAGTAATACCTTACGTGAGTAAGGGTCGAATCCCACGGAGATTGTTGGTTTGAAGCAAGCTGTGGTTATCTTGTAATTCTTAGTCAGGAAATCAATTATGTTTATCAGTTGAATTGCGAATAACCAAGGGAGCATAAATTAAAGGTTACTTGTTATGAAGTAATGGAGAATATGTTGGAGTTTTGGAGATGCTTTGTCTTCTGAATCTCTGCTTTCCTCTGTCTTCTGATTCACGCACGCACGTCCTCCTATGGCAAGCTGTATGTAGGGGATCACCGTCGTCAATGGCTACATCCCATCCTCTCAGTGAAGAATATGCTCACATGCTCTGTCACAGCACGGCTAATCATCTGTCGGTTCTCGATCATACTTGAATAGGGTTCTTCATCCTTTTGCGTCTGTCACTAACGCCCAGCACTCGCGAGTTTGAAGCTCGTCACAGTCATTCGATCATTGAATCCTACTCGGAATACCACAGACAAGATTTAGACTTTTCGGATTCTCATGAATGCCGCCATCAGTTCTAGCTTATACCACAAAGATTCTAATTATGAGATCTCAGAGATACTCATTCAATCAGATATAGAATGGAGGTGGTTGTCAGGCACACGTTCATGGTTTGAGGAAGGTGATGAATGTCACGGATCATCACCTTCATCATAGTTAAGCGCGAATGAACATCTTAGATAGGAACAAGCGTGTTTGAATGTAAAACAGAAATACTTGCATTAATTCATCGAGACACAGCAGAGCTCCTCACCCCCAACAATGGAGTTTAGAGACTCATGCCGTCAAAGAGTACAAAATTTAGATCTAAAATGTCATCCGATACAAAATAAGTCTCTAAAAGTTGTTTAAATACTAAACTAGTAGCCTAGGTTTACAGCAAATGAGTAAACTATAGCAGATGGTATAGAGATCCACTTCTGGGGCCCACTTGGTGTGTGCTGGGGCTGAGATTTAAGTAATTCACGTGCGTAAGGCCATTTTGGGCATTCAACGCCAGGTTTGGATCCATTTCTGGCGTTGAACTCCAGCTTTTAATCCTTTTCTGGCGCTGGACGCCAGAATTAGGCAGAAAACTGGCGTTGAACGTCAGTTTACGTCGTCTATCCTTGAGCAAAGTATGGACTATTATATATTGCTGGAAAGCCCTGGATGTCTACTTTCCAACGCAATTGGAAGCACGCCATTTCGAGTTCTTTAGCTCCAGAAAATCTACTTTGAGTGCAGGGAGGTCAGAATCCAACAGCATCAGCAATCCTTTTTCAGCCTGAATCAGATTTTTGCTCAGCTCCTTCAATTTCAGCCAGAAAAATACCTGAAATTACAGAAAATCAGATTTTTGCTCAGCTCCTTCAATTAAAGTCCAGAAATATGAATTTTTCCTAAAAACTAATGAAAATAAACTAAAAACTAATTAAAACATACTAAAAACTATATGAAATTAACTCCAAAAAGCGTATAAAATGTCCGCTCATCACGTGACCTCTAACGTGGAAGGGGAGCTAGCTTGCAACGTTAATGAGAAAAGTAATCGCCAATAACATCCTCGAAGCCATCATAGCCCACGTTAATTACCACGTTAACTACATTAACGTGGTAGTTAACGTGGAAGAAGAAAATGAAGCCAACGTTAGTGACACTCACCTTTGTCACTAATGTTGGACCAAGCTCATATTGGCCACGTTAAGAGCCACGTTAACTCAGTTAACGTGGACTCTAACGTAGGGAAACAAAAGAATGACCAACGTTAGTGACACTCACCATTGTCACTAACGTTGAGCGAAGCCACTATGAGCCACGTTAGTTGCCACGTTAGCTCAGTTAACGTCGACTCTAACGTGGAGGGAGCAAAGAATCACCAACGTTAGTGACACTCACCTTTGTCACTAACGTTGGGATGAGCCACTATGAGCCACGTTAATTCCCACGTTAACTACATTAACGTGGAAGCTAACGTGAGTAAAAGGGATGATGAGCCAACGTTAGTGACACTCACCTTTGTCACTGACGTTGGAGATGGCTAGCAATACCACGTTAGAAGCCACATGATGAGAGAACTTTTGTGTGGTCTAGAAAATTGCGGATAAATCCTCGTTGCAAGTATAGTTTTTAAACCTTCAAAAGTCCTTTCATACAAACGTTTTGGGTGTCACAAGTAACAAACCCCTTTAAAAATTGTTAACCGAGTATTCAAACCTCGGGTCGTCTTCTCAAGGAACTGCAAGGGAGTATGTTCTTATTATTGGCTATAAGAGTTGTAATCGGGGTTTAGAAGGTGAGAAGCAAGTGATTTAAATGACAAGTAAAGTAGAAGGTAATTAAAATAAATAAATACTGTAAAGCAAACTTCTGGCAAGGTAAGAGAAATTGGAAGTCAAACTTAGTTATCTCTCTCAACAATAATGAAAGTTGAATCTAAATTCCACTTAGTTAACCTTTACTAAAGTAAAGGAAAGTCAAGGGGCTAATTAGTTTGACCTTCGAATCCTATTTATTTTCTAAGAAAAAGTTGGGATTATTGAAGTTTAGTTCAATTAGCAAGATAACGATTATCAGTTATGTTGAGTTTGATAATGTTGAGTTACTAATTTCTTAACCAAAACTAAAAGGGGAAAAAGTAAAATTGTTGGAATAAAAATGTCCTTAGATGGAAAGCAATGGTAACACAAATTAAGGAGAAAGCAATCAATAACTGAAATACCTCAAATAATCATTAATTCAAATCATAACATGGAAAGGGTTCATAAGTCAAGTTGGCAACATTTATAGATACGAATAAAATCATTAAAGTAAAAGTAGCATAGAAACACAAATTAAAGTAAATACTAAACCTGGATCGAGAGTCACTCTTAAAAAAAACTAAGAGAAGTCCTAAATCCTAATCCTAATTCTAATCCTAAGAGAGAAGGGAGAGAATCTCCCTCTCAAACTAAATCTAAATCATGGAAAGTGAAAATTGGCGAGCTCTCCTGAATGGATGCGTTCCCTCACTTTGAAACCTCTGGTCTATGCCTTCTGGACTTGGATTTGGGCGAAAAAGGGCTTCAGAATTCGCTATGAGCATTTTCTGTAATTTCTGGTGCGTGGTCTCTGTCATGCGGTTGCATCATTCGGAGTTTTTCTTGCCACGCGGTCGCGTCAGTCATGCGACCGCATCATGTGCGTTCTGCTTAAGGCGCGCGGTTGCGTCAGTCATGCCGCCGCGTCGCTGCTGATTCGCGCTTGGCACGTGATCGCTTCGTCCATGCGATCGCGTGGATGCCAGTTTCTTCAGAAGCTCCGTTTTGTACTTTCCTTCCATTTTTGTATGTTTCTTTTCCATCCTTTAAGTCATTCCTACCTTAGAAGATCTGAAACTACTCAACACACTAATCACGGCATCGAATGGAAATAAAGGTAATTAAAATAATTAATATTAAAGCTTAGGAAACATGTTTTTCACATACATCACATAATAAGGAAGGGAAAGTAAAACCATGCAATTAATATGAATAAGTGGGGAATAAATCACTCAAACTAAGCACAAAATAACTCATGAAATATGGGTTTATCAACCTCCCCAAACTTAAACAATAGCATGTCCTCATGCTAAATCCAAGGTAAAGAATAAGGTTAAAGTGGTGGAATGTTATGCAATGCAACCTATTCTAAATGCATTTACCTAAATGAGTCATGCAATTCCAATTTATCCACTCATATATAAAGCTTACATGTAGCCAAATTAATTCATATTCTCAAGGAGTCATATATATATATAGCCAACCCTTAAATAATAAAGCATTTTAGGCAAATGAGATGGGAAATAAAAATATTGTACAAACTTGCAAAACAATTAGTAAATTAAGCACAAATATATGTTGATGAGTTATTGAACCCTCACTGAATTTTGTGTTTACCCTCTAGTCACTCAGTGTTTATTGGGTTTATTCACTCTACTTTTCTTTTTATTCTTACTTTCTATAACTTTGTTCTTCATCTAACCAATCAACAATTATAGAGTACAGTAATACCAAAAGTCATGAGGTCTTTAATTAAGGTTGTAATGGGGCCAAGGTAAGGGTAAAGATATATGTATAGGGCTAAGTGAGCTAATAAGTGAATCCTTAATTAGACTAAGATCTCACCTAACATACATATTTTGCAGAACAAAACTTCTTTACCAATTTTTCCATATTATCCCACTTGTTGTTACATGCTTATGTTTCAATTTTTGTTTTTATCCCATGTGCATTGCTTTTATTTTGCATTGGGGAATTTTTTGTATCCCCTTTTATTGAATGCTGAAAAATAACTTTTTTTTTATGCACATGGTAATTGAATCACTTTGATTTCTCATGAGCATGCTTCCCAAATTTTCTGAGTTATTTTATTTCTTTCAACTTTTCTACCTTTTGTTTCTATCATCCATGTTCCCAATAGGTTTCCCACATTTTAATCTATTCATAATTTTCTATCCTAAGCTAACCAAGGATTCAACTTGGGATTTTAATTTGTTTTTCTGCTTAAGGCTAGTAGTGTGGCTAAATAGAATAAAAAGGGATTTTAAAGGCTCAAGGGGGCTAACAAGGGTGATGTGAAAGGTAGGTTATTTTGGGGTAAGTGAGCTAAAATCAAATGATGGCCTAAATCATTCTTTTGGTATGTATCTAGATTCTATAATTGGACATATAGATTAAAGCAAAGTAAATAACATCAGAATAAAAAGAAGCGAAACACACAGGAATGAAATTATGGTTTGAAAGCAACCATACAATTAAGCTCAAGACTCACAGGCTGTGTGTTCTCTAACTCAAGCATCATATATCATTCATATATGTTATGCAGGTTTAGTTAAAAATTCCCATTATTCTCATAAAAAAATTATTTAGGGTAGCCTTTAAAGTTTTAATGTTCCTCCTTGATGAAATGTTGTCAACTTAACTATATGATGTAATGCTATATATACAAGGTTTATGGATTTAAATCTGTTATGTTCAATTTCCTCGCTTACTTCCTTTTTATATTTTTCAATTTAAACTATGCTATCTTATGCTAAAAAGGGTAAACTATACTAATTAATCCACTTAATAAGTCAGAATTGCCAACTAAACTAAATAACTAAAAATCTGAACTAAAAATGCAAAATGCAAAAATAGAGTAAAAATACATAAAAGCAGCAATGTATAAGTACTCAGAAAAAAAGAAAAATACAGAAAAATATCCAAAATAAAAGAAAAAAGAGATATAGTGGTTCACCAAAATAAAACGCCAGAGATGGCGACCTCCCCAAACTTAAAATGAAGCATCGTCCCTGATGCTCAATCAAGCCGGGTGTGAAGGGGTGATATCACTGATAGGGATGGCAGCTGGAGGCTCTGTGGTGGTGGTTGGCTGAGGGTCTGGCTGCTGTAGAGGCGGTACTGACTGGATTGGGATCTCCGGATCTACAGCCTCGATCTGATGCGTAACCTCCTGATGTTGTGCAGCTTGCTCGGTGTCTGCCTGCTGATGGGTCTCCTCCTGGAAGTGAGTCGCCTCCTCGTGCTCATCCTCCTGCTCCTCTGATGGCTCTGATGGTGTGTCGGGCTCGGAGGGGATGTCACCACCCTGTCGGATCATCAGCTTCAGATGCGAATAGCGTCGCTGGGTGCGACGCTCCAATCTCTCATACCGACGCCGGTTACGGCGCTCCATCTGATCAAGCTGTCGGAATAGGCGGTGCACGAGGCGGTATACGGGCTCAGAGGCAAGTAGAGGTACAGTGGTGGCAGCAGGTGCAGCAGGGGTAGCCGTGGAAGAAGAGGGTCCAGCAGACGGTGGGGCTGTCTCATCAGTAGCAGTGAAGGGTGGTGGTCTTGAGCCCAAAGCTAGGAAGTTCCTGCTGTGAGGAATGATCTTCCTGCAATCCGCCGGTGGTGGTCTCTCATCGGCATCCTCCCATGGCACATCAGCTCGACGGCCTAGCTGTGTAACCAGATACGGAAAAGGGAGGGTGCCTCGGATGTGGACCCTGGCCATATAATGCCGGATAAAACGTGGTAGATAAAGGTCCTTACTCTCCAGCACACACCATAGGAGGGTGATCATAGCAGCCGGGATTTCCGTCTCATGAGTACTCGGCATCACATAGTTGCTCAAGATCTGGTGCCATAACCGAGCCTCATCATTTAAGTACGCCCTCTTGATCCCTCTGGGCATGGTGGTGTCCTGACCCATCTCCCAAGGAACAGTCGGGTCGAGAGCTATCCGTGCCTTCACAACATCCCAATCAAACTGCATCAGGCACATGTCCTCCTCAGCCTTTGAATAACCATCAGGCTGATCGGACTTGGCTGGGAGCTGGAGAATGTCTTCTATGGCCTCCTCAGTGACCAGAATCTGCTTTCTTCTCAGGTTTACTGCATCTAGGGTGGTGATGTAGTAGTTGTAGTAGAATTCCCGGACCCAAGATGCATTGACCTCTGTCAGTGTTTGCTCCAGAAAGAACCAGCCTCTTTGCTTGATTTGCTCAGTGTTGTACTGCTGGAGTGCTTCTGGAATCTTCAGAGTTCTCTCCAGGTATAGATGCCTGGAGTTTGCAAATGCCGTATACTTCAGCTCACAGTACCGGTTTGCAAATTTTATTGGATCATTTGCAGGGAGCAGCTGGTCAGCTTTTTCCTGCTGTGTAAAGTTCTTCTCCCGCCATGAGGAATCATGCATGAGGTCAATGATGGACTAGGAGGAATCTCCCCTCTTGCACTTGCCAGTAGCCTTGCCTTTTCCTTTCCTTTGTGAGGCAGACATCCTGAAAAAATGAGAAACCAGAATATGGATAAAAACAGGGAAGCAAATAGGCAATTTAAACAAAAAAAACTCAAAGCGGTAAAGGAGAATTAGAATGAGGTAAATGAGTCAAGTAAATGTGCATTGAGAATTGTTTAGTAGTTTAAAATTTGGAAATAATGAATTTACAATCCAAAATGGATCAGAATTCAAGTTAAATAGAAAAATAGTCATTATGCCATGGTTAGAAAGTTAGAGGAAAGTGAAAAATCAGAAAAGAGACTTTGAAAGGTTAGTATGGTTAGAATTTGAAAAAGAAGTTAGTAAATTAAAATTAGTGAGTCAGTAAGTGGCATAAAGAAAATAGTCCATGTAACAAGGATTCACAATTATGACTAGAAATAACTCATAACCGAACAAGAAAAACAGGGTGATGTTGATTCAAATAGATATAAAGAAAGCAAGAATTGGAATTAGAATATCACAAATGCAGTTTATAAACCAGGAAATCAAAGAGGATAAGAAAGTCTGCCATAGCATTCATGAAACGGTTAGGTTAAAGCAGAGGACAACAGAGTTCAGATTGCCAAACCAAAACATGAATGAAAACAATTTACAAAAATTTGGGCAGCTTTCCGGCTAAAATTGGATTGTCCTGGAAAATAAACAACAAACAAGGCAGTTCATATGAATAAAAAAACTTGCTGCAGTTACCTATAATTAATAGAAACAGGAAAATTCAGAGTAACAGGCAGCAAATGCAGGAAATCACAGCATATGAACAAGGTCACAGGAACAGTAGAATTGCAGTTTAGATAAAATAGAAACATGAACAGTGCAAGTAAACAGACCTAAATCCACTAACCACAGCCTAAGCTACCTAACAACCTAAAAATCCACTACAGCATGCATATCTATCTATCCTAATTATGAACAGAAATAGAAAAAAAATTGTAAAATAACTGCGAAGGACCGAAAGGCGGCGTTCATCGGAACCTGGTAGGCGTGAGGAGTAGAACAGGGTAAGAAAGCGGCTGGGTGGTGGCTGCGGCGGCGTCCGGCGCGGTGGAGGGGCACGGCGGCGCGGTGGCGGCTGAGGGGGCAGTGGAGAAGGGGGTAATGGGGATAGGGTTTAAGGTAATTGATAGAGGAAGGGAGGGCGGGTGGCGCGGCTGGATAGCCGGCGGTGGTGGGTAGTGGTTCGCGGAGGGCGGGGGGGGGGGGTGGGGGGGCAGTGGCGGGGGGAAGAGAGGAATAAAGAAGAAGAAAGAAGGGGAGGGAGGAAGGGGGTAGTGGCGGCAGCGTCTGGACGGCGGCGGTGTCTGGATGGTGGTCGGGGCGGCGGCAATGGTGGCTGGGTGGTGATTGGTGCTTGGAGGAGGAGAGGGGGGAGAAAGAGGGTTGGGGGGCTACACGACTGATAGGGTTCGCGTGCCTAAGGGGGTTATAGTTTGAAATCCACGCGGTCGCGTGGGGCACGCGGTCGCGTGGTTGGGGTGAATATGGGAGTGACGCTATCGCATGGGTCACGCGATCGCATGAAAGGGGTGGAAGAGGGGATGACGCAATCACATGGGTCGGGCGATCGCGTCGCTGGAAATTGTGCTAAACGCACGACTCCAGCACCGTTTTAGCGCAACTCTCTGTCTCCTTCTGTGGTGATGTACAATCCATGCGACGCGATCACGTCGCTCACGCGATCGCATGGGATTGGTATTGTGCAAGTGACGCGATCGCATGGGGCATGCGATCGCGTGGGCCAATTTGTGCAAAACGCACAAGGTCCGCACGATTCCAGCCTAACTTTCTGGACGTTAGATATTTACGCCGATCTCCAGGTCACGCGATCGTGTAGATGACGCGGTTGCGTGGATAGTGTTTTCGCAATATGACGCGATCGCATGGGGCATGCGGTCGCATCATGCATCCCTTTTTTTTTAACTAAATGCAGAATGCAGTATGCAGAATGCTATGCATGGTTCCAGGTTCAATAAAAAGAAAAAAAATTCAAAAACAAACAAAACTAAATAAAATTAAAATTGCAAAAGGAACGATCATACCATGGTGGGTTGTCTCCCACCTAGCACTTTTAGTTAAAGTCCTTAAGTTGGACATTGTAGGAGCTTCCTGCTATGGTGGCTTATGTTTAAATTCGTCCAAAAATCTCCACCAGTGCTTGGAATGCCAATAGCCTCCGGGGTCCCATACTAGGCATGTTAAGCTTCTGAGCAGCTTCAAACAGATTTTCAGGCTCCCGGGGTGACGAATGTCAGAATAGATTCCAGGATCCCAAGCTTTGCTATTAAATCCGCCTCCCTCTTGATCTATATGTTTCCATCCGGGCGGTTTAAAGAGTAGAATCTCACCATGGTGACCAAACGTTCTCCGTGATCCATGCAATTGAGCATGATACCAATCCGTGTACTTCGAGGTGAAGCGTGGAACCTTATTGAACCTTGTGCACCAGCTCTGAGTACGAGCCATTTCCCTCTTACTCTTAAAGCCACAAAGAGCTCTAAGCTGGCCATCTGTTTCAAGCAAACCATATTCAAGTGAATAAGTAAAGTTATAGGTTAAGGATTGTACCCACTTGAAGCTTGTATTAGGTGGTAATGACCTTGGGATAGGTGTTTCCGGTGGTTCTGTAAGTTCTACTCCCTTGTGCTCTTCTGTGAATTCCTCCACTTCCTTGCAAGGCTCTACAATTGTATATGTGTCCTGGTCAAAGTCTTCTATGTCTTCCTCATCACTTGAGTCATCGATTGGAGGTTGAGAGAAATCTACCTCCGCATCGTCTTCATATTCACTTGGGGAAGATTCTTCGATCTCAGAGCATTCACTTGCAGATACCAGTTCATTACTAAGAGAATTTGACTTGTGACTATCATCATCAAGGGAATTTATGCCCTGGGTTATTCCGTCTGATTCTTCATAAACAACTTGCCTTGGAGATTGTACAATATCCTCCTTAGCATAAACTGTAGCATCCTTGACGGAGTTCTCCTCAGTTCTGGATTCCCATGGAGGTTCAGCGTCTCCTAGATCTTCAACCAACTCTTCTTCTTGAACAATGACAGCTTCTTCTACCTGTTCTAGTACGAATTCATTCTCTGTCTTGTCCACTGGAGTTTCTGGTATCTCCTTTGTGCTACGCTCTTCGTTAGACTGTTTACATGGAGCTGTGGCTGATCCTTGTGTATTTGAGCGCCTAGAAACCCATTGTATTATTGTTTGCTCCAGTTGTCGAATGGTTGTTTGAAGTTTATTTACTGTTTCCTTTAGGCGAACCTCTGCTTCTTGGGTTGCTGGACTTGGGCATGATACAAAGGAAAGTGGTGGTGATTGGGAGTGATTGGATTGGTACTGGGGTAAGAAAGGATCATATGGTGGCGAATGGTGAAGAGAAGCTTGTGAGTGTGGTGGTTCGAGGTTATGTTGAAAGGATGGTTTATATGCACGGGGTGGGGCTTGTTGGTAGTTACAAGGTTGTCCACCATATCTTTCAGCTGGGTATGCACGGTAGAATGGTCTTTGTCCAGGATATCTCGGAGGGTGTTGCTGCCTAAAGGGTTGATTAGATCCTCTTGGCTCCATCCATCCTTGATTAGTCTGACCTTGATCCATATTCCTGCTGTAACTTATATTTCCTTCAACAAAGTTAGAACCAAACTCAGAGCGAGAGGGGTGAGAGTTCATGGTAGCAAATAAAGATAAAAAGGAAAAACAAAAATAAATAAACAAGCAAAAGAAAAATATTTACAATAACCAATAATAAGGCACACGTTAGCAGTTCCCCGGCAACGGCGCCATTTTGATGAGAGAACTTTTGCGTGGTCTAGAAAATTGCGGATAAATCCTCGTTGTAATTATAGTTTCTAAACCTTCAAAAGTTCTTTTATACAAACGTTTTGGGTGTCACAAGTAACAAACCCCTTTAAAAGTTGTTAACCGAGTATTCAAACCTCGGGTCGTCTTCTCAAGGAACTACAAGGGAGTATGTTCTTATTATTGGCTATAAGGGTTGTAATCGGGGTTTAGAAGGTGAGAAGCAAGTGATATAAATGACAAGTAAAGTAGAAGGTAATTAAAATAAATAAATACTGTAAAGCAAACTTCTGGCAAGGTAAGAGAAATTGGAAGTCCAACTTAGTTATCTCTCTCAATAATAATGAAAGTTGAATCTAAATTCCACTTAGTTAACCTTTACTAAAGTAAAGGAAAGTCAAGGGACTAATTAGTTTGACCTTCAAATCCTATTTATTTTCTAAAAAAAAGTTGGGATTATTGAAGTTCAGTTCAATTAGCAAGGTAGCAATTATCAGTTATGTTGAGTTTGATAATGTTGAGTTACTGATTTCTTAACCAAAACCAAAAGGGGAAAAAGTAAAATTGTTGGAATAAAAATGTCCTTAGATGGAAAGCAATGGTAACACAAATTAAGGAGAAAGCAATGAATAACTGAAATACCTCAAATAATCATTAATTCAAATCATAACATGGAAAGGGTTCAGAAGTCAAGTTG
Organism: Arachis hypogaea; assembly: GCF_003086295.3. Lineage (NCBI taxonomy): Eukaryota > Viridiplantae > Streptophyta > Magnoliopsida > Fabales > Fabaceae > Arachis > Arachis hypogaea. The sequence goes on along the minus strand of NC_092050.1, from coordinate 95,701,748 downwards.
GCAACATTTATAGATTCGAATAAAAGCATTAAAGTAAAAGTAGCATAGAAACACAAATTAAAGTAAATACTAAACCTGGATCGAGAGTCACTCTTAAAAAAAACTAAGAGAAGTCCTAAATCCTAATCCTAATTCTAATCCTAAGAGAGAAGGGAGAGAATCTCCCTCTCAAACTAAATCTAAATCATGGAAAGTGAAAATTGGCGAGCTCTCCTGAATGGATGCGTTCCCTCACTTTTAACCTATGGTCTATGCCTTCTGGACTTAGATTTGGGCCAAAAAAGGCTTCAGAATTTGCTATGATCATTTTCTGCAATTTCTGGTGCGTGGCCTCTGTCACGCGTCCGCGTGGGTCACGCGGTCGCGTCATTCGGAGCTTTTCTTGCCACGCGATCGCGTCAGTCATGCGACCGCGTCATGTGCATTCTGCTTGAGGCGCGCGGTTGCATCAGTCATACGGCCGCGTCGCTGCTGATTCGCGCTTGGCACGCGATCGCTTTGTCCATGCGATCGCGTGGATGCCAGTTTCTTCAGAAGCTCTGTTTTGTGCTTTCCTTCCATTTTTGTATGTTTCCTTTCCATCCTTTAAGTCATTCCCACCTTAGAAGATCTGAAACTACTCAACACACTAATCACGGCATCGAATGGAAATAAAGGTATTTAAAATAATTAATATTAAAGCTTAGGAAACATGTTTTTCACATACATCACATAATAAGGAAGGGAAAGTAAAACCATGCAATTAATATGAATAAGTAGGTGAAGGATTGAATAAATCTCTCAAACTAAGCACAAAATAACTCATGAAATATGGGTTTATCACCACGTTAACCTAGTTAACGTGAACTCTAACGTGGGAAGTAGGGGCATTTTGGAACGTTAGTGACAAAGGTAAGTGTCACTAACGTTCTCGAAGATGTGGCAAGCCTACGTTAAAGGTCACGTTATTGGAAAAAGTAAGTCCCAATAACGTGTGCGAAGGACCAAGAGGCAACGTTAGTGGTCACGTTGATGCCACTAACATTGAAGTTAACGTGGAGCATCCTTGGGTTAGGAACGTTAGTGAAAAAGGTGATTGTCACTAACGTTCTCGAACCCACACTTTCACTTAACGTTAACGCCACTAACGTCCTAAGCTAGAATCCCTGCATACTTCACACTTTCTCACAGCAAGTAAAGCTAAGCCCACTAAAGAAGATAACTGCTTCAACTCAAGATCCAAAGGCCCATATCCAAGACTTGAAGAGCCAACTAGAAGATCAGAAGAATAGTATAGATAGGGAGAGCTTTGAACTAGAAGGGAGCTTTTGGCATTATTAGAATTACTCTCTGTATTTTACTTTCTCTGCAACTTTTAGTTTAATTCTTAGAATGTACTCTCCATCTATGCTTTTCATTCCCAGAGCTATGAACAACTAAACCCCTTTCATTGGGTTAGGGAGCTCTGTTGTAATTTGATGGATCAATAATAGTTTTCATTATCCTTCTTCTCTCTTTTCTCTTGATTTTACTAGAAAGCTTTCAATCTTCATCCAATTGAGTAGTTATCTTGGAAAAGAAGCTATTCATACTTGGATCTCTTCTGAACCTTGGAAGAGGAATGAAGAGATCATGCTAGAATTGCTTTCTCATGTTGGACCAAATTGGGATTTGGGTGGATATGGTGACATATAATTCTCCCAATACTTTGATTTGGAAATACATGTGGTATAATCAGTGACCACACTTCATCTCTTCTCATGAGCAATTAGACCAAGGAATTGGCTATTGATCTGATTTGAGAGATTGAATTACCAAGGAATTGGAATTCAATCACTTAAGATTGCCAAGGAGATCAATGAATGCATTGATTGAGGAAGAGATGAAAATGAACTTGATCCGAAGAATGCAACATCTCCTAAGCCCAATGAACTTCCCATTTCTGATCTTACCCATTCTCTTTACTTTCTGCTATTTACTTTCATCTAAACTCCCCTTTCCCATTTAAGATTCTGCAATTTACCTTCCGTCATTTATTTTCTACAATTTACTTTCCCGCCATTTAATTTCCTGCAATTCTCAACCCAATTTCTGCTTAGCTCAACTAGAACATTCTTCCAATTAAAGTTGCTTGACCAATCAATCCCTGTGGGATTCGACCTCACTCTATTGTGAGTTTTTACTTCACGACAATTCGGTATACTTGCCGAGGGAGATTTGTTAAAGGACAAGTTTCCGTGCATCAAGTTTATGGCGCCGTTGCCGGGGATTGATTTTGTATCAACAATGATTAAATTGGTGGATAACTAGATTGAGCATTTGTTTTTATTTTGTTTGATTTAAGTTCATTTGAGTAATTTACTTTCTGTTTGGCTTTTTTCTTCCCTTTCCCCTACCCATTTTCATAGTTGTTTACAATTCAGTCACTAACCCACTAACTGTTTGATATATTGCATCACTCACACTAACAGCATTTCTGTAGAAATTACTGTCTGCATCTATCTCTCTTGCTTGTGCCTTGTTGGTTGTATGACAGGTAGAAGAAGTGGGGCTTCAACTTCCTTTGATTCTGAACCTGAGAGGACCTTCCTTAGATTAAGGAGGGAAGCAAGAGGAAAGAGAGTAGTTGGTGCTGAGGAAGAGGAGGAGTACTTTGAACCAGATATGGATGAGAATATGGAGAACCATCATGAAGAAGAGGCTCACAACCATGGCAGAGAAGGTCCAACGCATCAGGCTGGGCAAGAGAGAAGAGTTCTGGGTTCTTACATCAACCCAAACCCAGGAAACTGTGGGAGTAGCATCCAAAGGCCAACCATACATGCCAACAACTTTGAACTAAAGCCACAACTCATCACCCTTGTTCAGAACAATTGTTCATTCGGAGGAAATTTCCAAGAAGACCCCAATCAACATCTAACCACCTTCCTGAGGATATGCGATACTGTGAAGTCTAATGGTGTTCACCCTGACACCTATAGACTACTTCTGTTTCCCTTCTCGCTCAAAGACAAAGCATCTAAATGGCTGGAATCCTTTCCAAAGGAGAGTTTAGCAACTTGGGAAGATGTGGTGAACAAGTTCTTGACAAGATTCTATCCTTCTCAACGGATCAATAGGTTGAGAGCTGAGGTACAAACCTTTAGGCAGCAAGATGTTGAGACTCTATATGAAGCATGGGAGAGGTTTAAGGACCTGACAAGAAGATGCCCACCAGATATGTTCAATGAATGGGTGCAGTTGCACATTTTCTATGAAGGCCTTTCGTATGAATCAAAGAAGGCAGTAGACCACTCATCCAGGGGATCTCTGAACAAGAAGAAGACCATTGAAGAAGCCATAGATGTCATTGAGACTGTAGCTGAGAATGACTACTTCTATGCTTCTGAAAGAGGCAACACTAGAGGAGTGATGGAGCTGAACAATGTGGATGCACTGTTAGCTCAAAACAAGATGATTACCAAGCAATTAGCTGACCTCACCAAGAAGATGGAGAGGAATCAAGTAGCAGCAATCACAACATCAGCAGCAACTCAAGAAGGAGTGAATAAAGAGCCAGAGGGTGATCAGGAACAGGTCAACTACAGTGGAAATTCACCCAGGCAGCACCATGACCCATAATCCAAAACATATAATCCTGGTTGGAGGAACCACCCAAAGTTTGGGTGGGGAAATCAACAGGATCAAGGCCAGGATCAGAGACGCCACAACCCCAGCAACAATGCAACTCACCAACATCCCACACAGAGATCATATCAGCACCCACCTAACAACACACCTCAACATCCATACCAAAGTCAAAATGGCCCTTCTCACCCCTCCAATCTCAACTCACCATCATCTGAAGATAGACTCTCCAAGATTGAAACCCTACTTGAAGGCATATGCAAGGAAATTCAAGATAACAAGGTGTTCAAAGAGGAGGTGCGAGCCAATTTTAAGAATCAGGGAGACACCATAAAGAGGCTGGAATTTCAAGTGGAATACCTATCTGAGAAGATTCCCAAACCTACTGATAGCTTCCCAAGTGACATAGAGAAAAATCCGAGAGGTAAAGCAAAGAAAGTCAGATAGGAAGATTGCAAGATGGTTACTTGATGCCAAGGCATCTTAGGCTAGTTTCACTAGCATTTTTCTGTTAGTTTTAGTTGTTTTATGCATTTTCTTGAGCTTAAAGTAACCAAGAATGGTTAAATGAATAACAAAGCAATGAACCATCCAAACAGCATGATTTTTATGCAAATTTCATGAGTTTTTAGTTATATTACTTGAATGCTATGAATGGAAGATTCTCATGAAAATTTGCAAGACTTTGATGCAGTTGTTTGGATGATTTCAGGAAAGAAGAGGCTAGGCAAGGAAGCAACAAAAATCAATAAAGGAAGCTTGAATATCACATGTGGAGTTTAAGTTCCAGTTTAAGCTTAAACTGGAGCTTAAACGCCAAAATCATGAAAGTTGAGGAAGGGATAAAAGTTGTTTTGATTCGGAGATCTCAATATCTCCTAACACCCAATGAACTCCCCATTTCTGATTTACCACTTTCTCTTTACATTCTGCAATTAAATTCATGCAATCACCCCTATCCCTTTTAATTTCAGCAATTTAGCTTCTCGCTCTTTAATTCATGCAATTTTACATTCCGCAATTCTCATCTAAATCTTGATTCCGCTCAACTAGAACATACTTTTAATCCGAATTGATCACTCAACCAATCCTTGTGGGATTCGACCTCACTCTATTGTGAGTTTTTACTTGACGATAACCGGTGCATTTGCCGGAAGGAATTTTGCCGATCGTGCAATTTCCTAAATCGTAGCATAACAAGTTTATGCGCATCAAGTTTTATGGCGCCGTTGCCGGGGATTGGTTTTCGATTGACAATTCTCAAATTGGAAGTTAACTAGATTGAGCATTTTTCTTGCTTTGTTAATTCAGTTCAAGTTACTTGTTGAATTTTTAATTTCTGCACTCTGTTACATGCTTTCTTTCTTTATGCCTTTAAATTCAAGCAACTAACTCACTGACTCACTAACTGTTTGAATTAATTCCTCAACTGCTCTAACCATGCTCTTCCATTAACCAAGAGTATTTCACTTGTTTGTTGCCTATGCTGTGTTCTTGTATGACAGGTAGGAGAGGAGAGACATCAACCCCTCCATATACCGAACCAGAGAGGACCCTTCATAGACTTAGAAGGGAAGCAAGAGGGAAGAGAGTACTGGGAGAAGAAGAATCTGAAGGAGAATCTGAGGACAATTTTGAGGAAGCTTTAGATCTCAACATGGATAGAGAAGTTCACAACCATGAGAGAGCTGATGGAAACAATGCCATTCCTGAGAGGAGGGTTCTTAGTTCATACATAAACCCAACCTCTGGGAATTGTGGTAGCAGCATTCAGAAACCACCCATTCAGGCCAACAATTTTGAGCTCAAACCACAGCTAATATCACTTGTGGAGAATCATTGTTCATTTGGTGGGAGTGCTAATGAAGACCCAAACCAACATCTCACAAAATTCTTGAGAATTTGCGACACTGTGAAGTCCAATGGAGTCCAGGAAGATGCCTATAAACTGCTTTTGTTCCCATTTTCACTTAGGGACAAGGCAGCTAAGTGGCTGGAATCATTCCCAAGGGGGAGCCTAACAACCTGGGATGAGGTGGAAAGCAAGTTTCTGGCACATTTCTACCCCCCTCAAAAGGTCAATAGGCTTCGATCTGAGGTTCAGACGTTTAGACAACAAGATGGTGAAACTCTCTACGAGGCATGGGAGAGATTCAAGGATTTGACAAGGAAATGCCCACCAGACATGTTCCATGACTGGGTGCAATTGCATATTTTCTATGATGGACTCTCTTATGAATCAAGGAAGGCTGTAGACCATTCATCAGGAGGTTCATTGAACAGGAAAAAGACTGTGGAAGAAGCCATTGAAGTGATTGAGACAGTGGCTGAGAATGAGTACTACTATGCTTCAGAGAGACACAACACTAAGGGAGTCATGGAGCTGAACCATGTTGATACAATTCTAGCCCAAAACAAGGTGTTTGCCAAGCAACTAGCAGAGCTCACCAGGAAATTAGAAACAAAACAAGTGGCTGCAATACACACACAAGATCAAGAGGAAGAAAGCACTGAAGGAGGTGATTGAGAAGAGGCCAATTATGTAGGAAATCAACAAAGGCAACCATATGATCCACATTCCAACACTTACAACCCAGGCTGGAAAAACCACCCAAACTTTGGGTGGGGAAACCAGCAAAACCAACATAACAAGTCCACATACCAAAACTCCAACCAAAGATCATACCAAGCCACACAAAACACTTACTCCCAACCATCATATCATGGCCAAAATAATCAACCTACCCAACCTAATCCGAACCAACAATTTCAAGATCAACTAAACAGGATAGAAGGAATGCTGGCACACATGGGTCAGGACATAATTGAGTTGAAAAGCTTCAGGGATGATGTGAGATCAACCTTAAGAAACCATGGTGAAAAACTCAAGAGGATGGAGTCTCAAGTAGGAGAGCTAGCTCAACAGGCCCCCAAATCAACTGCAGTGTTCCCTAGTGACACAGAAAAGAATCCTAAAGGGGAACAAAAGAGAGTAAGATGGGAAGAATGCAAAGCCATCACCATATTGAAGGAAGTCTCAGAAGAAGAAGGAATTAGACCCTCAGAACAGGAGCCAGAAATCTTGAAGGAAGGTGTGGAAGAAGCTAAGCAGGAAAGTGAAGCTGAGCAAGCCAAGGAACTGCAAAAAGGCACGATGGAGACATACTAACCAAAAGCACCATTTCCTCAGAGGTTAGGAGGAGGTGAAAAAGGGAAAACCTATTCAAGGTTTTTAGAGACATTTAAGTCTCTCCATATCAATATTCCCTTTCTTGAGATTCTCCAGCAAATGCCTACACATATCAAGTATTTAAAGGAATTGTTGAGCAAGAAAAGAGTTTTGAAGGGAGGACAAACGGTAACAATGAACAAAGAATGCAGTGCCCTCATCAAGAAGGACACAGTCTCTAAGAAAACAGACCCAGGAAGTTTTCATATCCCCTGCATCATAGGGGAAACAAAAATTGACAGAGGATTCTGTGATCTAGGAGCTAGCATAAATGTGATGCCTCTAACTCTTATGAAGAGGCTACAACTGAATGAGGTGAGATCCACAGATGTAATCATACAACTGGCTGACAAAACTCAGAAGCAAGCTGAAGGGGTAGTTGAGAATGTGCTGGTGAAAGTGGGAGATTATTACTTCCCCACAGACTTTGTCATTTTGGACATGGAGGAAAGCTACTTACACCCTATCATTCTGGGCAGGCCATTCCTAGCCACTACTAGAGCGCTCATAGATGTAGAACAAGGAGAGCTAATTCTGAGAATACATGATGAACAGCTCATTTTCAAAGTTTTCAAACCTACATCTGAGCCTGAACCAGAACCTGAAAAGCCTAAGGATGATAGTAGCCATCTGTGTTTGGAGGAAAGTAATCCAGCAGCTGAAACTCTAAAACAGTCCTTGGAAGGCAAACAAGAGTTGCAAGAGTTAAAGCCACAAGAATCAATGGAAACAGATCAGAAGGATCCTCCTGGCATAAGGGTCAATGAAGAAATCCTCAAGAGAAAGGGAAGAATGGTAGGGAAATTGCCAAGAGGGTGGAGAAACAAGAAAATTCCCACTGAAGGTTTTTCTTCGGGAGATAAAGTGATATCAAGTCATTATCTGCCAATCCCACCTGGCCTCAAAACCATTCCTTCCCAGCTCCCTCAAGTGTTCACAATCAGGAAAGTTCTTTCGATGGAACATTTAGAAGTCATGAAGGAATCAAATGGGGACGTTTTCATAGTGAGAGGAGAAGACATCAAGCACTACAATCCACCCTAACAAGGGACAACCGTCAAGCTAGTGACGTTAAAGAAGCGCTTCATGGGAGGCAACCCATGTTTTAGTATCCTTACTCTTTATTGTTTTGCTTTACATTTAATAAAGCATGGTTTCTTATGCATGAACTTGAATCCTCAGGACAACTGTTGATAAAGTGCACTAAACATTGCATGCAAATTACAATTGGTCTCTAAGTTTGGTGTGCCTGAAGGCACTCCCAAATCTTATTCAAATTGTATTCAATCTTTCATTCAAGGTGCACGACCAAACATTAAGTTTGGTGTTCCTTTTGAACACAGTTAATGAAAAGCAAGAAGTTCCTCTGGATTTAGAAATTCATGACAAGTATACCATTTGCATGTTTTAATACTTTGATTTCAATTACTTTAAGTAGTAAAATTGTTTAGGATCAAAGTGCCAAAGTGACTAGGATTTATTAGAATTATGCACATTCATTAAGGACAACCAACATGGATTTCATGTCATCAGGAGACATTACCAAACACTAAGTTTGGTATCCAGTAATAAGTGTACATACATACAAAGGTCACGGCTATAAGCTCAGGAAGTCAATCATTGATTTACAATTCAAAAAGAAGGAAAAACATGTACAAGTACTATTCACTATTCACATGACCGAAAAAATGATAGCAAATTTGTTTGTTTGTGCAGGTACAAAAGGAAAGATAAGAATGGAGGAAAAAGACAAGGGGGAGGTACGGTGCTTGGTCAAAAAGGAAGTTCACAAGTCTTTGAAACTAACACATGGGAAAAGGAAGTTCTGCATGAAAAGATAGCTACATGTACAACCTAATGCACTCAGAATACTTCCAAGAAAATGAAAAGCAATTCGTCCTTCTCCCTAATTCATATATTTACCATCAGGCCACCCTTCACAAATCACCCTAGCCGTCCATTTTTCACTTACAGGCACTATAAAGAACCACTTGGGGAACGAGTTCCACACCACCAAATCTCCTTCATGCACATTTTCTTTCATCATAGCATAACTATCTCTTGCCGAAAACAACCTCACCACACTTCCAACAACACTTCTTGCTTCACCTTGTCAACTTTAGCTTGTCACTTACCAAAACTAAAGAACCAATGGCAGCCTCATCTAGCCACAAAAGAAGAAAAGACAAGCAACCAATGGAGGAGAACAGGGAATTCGATGCATGGAGATACAAATCAGTTTTCCATGAGATTCAAGCCGAATGGATGAGACCTAAAACGGTACTAGCTGAGGTTCCCTTTGACCTTGAAAAGGATGAGTTCCCAGGTGTTTGGGAGAAGATCAAAATGAGGAAGTGGGAGCTCCTGACTAAGCCAATCACTAAAATCAACATCAACTTGGTGAAGGAGTTCTATGCAAATGCAGTGAGGGAAGACTCAACCAAGAAACCCACATACAAAAGCTATGTGAGAGGGGTGGAAGTCGACTTCAGTCCCAAAGCAATCATGAAAACTCTTGGCCTGAAAAACATACGTTTCAGCCAAGCAAGTTATGAAGAAAGGATGATAGGAGAACCTGACTATACAACTATTGCTGAAGACCTTTGTGCCATCAGAGCTGAATGGGTGAGAAAAACAAGAGGGGCTCCAAGAGTCTTGAGAAGAGGAGACCTAACACCTGAAGCTAAAGGGTGGTATGCAATAGTTAGGAGATCTATCCTACCCACTGCAAACTCTTCAGAAATAGTCCCTAAAAGAGCCATCTTGCTACATTGCATTATGGTGGGAGGGGAGATCAAAGTTCATAAACTCATTGCTGAACAGATACAAGAGCTTAGTGAGAAAAGTGATCCTGAATCCTGGCTCCACTTCCCTAGCACCATCATTAGACTATGCATCGATGCCCAAGTACCACTTGAAGATGAAAGACCTAATTGGCTACATCCTGGAATGGCCATAACTGCGTACAGAATGACTCTTGGCCTAATTGCTCCAAGACATACAAAAAGAAGAAATGAAGAAGGGCAACAAGCAGAAGCAGAGCAAGAAGGACAAGAAGGAGAGGACGGAGAAGAAGAGCAAGAAGAGCAAGGAATTCCAGAAAGAAGACAACAAATTCCCAGAGACCCTATGGATATGAGCAGAATGCAGGAAATCATAGAAGGAATGTCTCAACAATACATGAGGTCTCAGGAGAGACAAGAGGACTTTCACCTAAATATGATGGATATGCAAAGGAACTTTGAATCAAGATTCTTAGATCTGCAAAGGGAACAGAATTTACACTTACAGGAATCCTTCAGCCACATATGCCAACACCAAGATGCCAATGTCTTAGCAATCAAGGAAGCCACCACTTTACAGAATGCAAGATACTCAGTCCAAGCTGATTACAACATCAGTTCGCAAATCAAGCTTAACTACATAGGGGAACATTTACACAAGATGGACCCAGCATTCCCAGCTTTTGATGAGTATTTCAAAAGGAGGAAAGAAGGAGAAATAAACAAGGCAATGATCCTTGAAAAAGGAGTGGAAGAAACAATGAAAAAGGCTGGATTCTGGAAAAAGCTCATAAGAAAAGACAAAGGAAGTTCAAGTGGTCAAAAAGGGGTAGGAAGCAAGAAGAAGCAGGATCCCAAGAATCAAGAAGAACCAAGCAATAAATGAGAGGTGGTCTCTCTCCTTAATAATCAAATGATAATTGGTGAATTGTCTTTATGAGCTTTCTTTCATTATAAGTCATTTCAGTTTTAATGTGAAGTCTCTAGTATGTTTGTCTGTTTATTGCTTTGAATAAAGTGAATGCCTAGATGTTTGGATATAACTTCACCTTCTTAAACAAATGCTTGCCATGCTTGTTCTGTTTCCAAAAATAAAAGAAAAGTTTGAACAAAAGTAACTTGGCTCAATTAGTGACAAATCAAGTAGAATTAAGTGGTGGTATGCATGCTTGATTGTTTAGTCAGATCACTGGAAATAGAGTGTAGAATTATCATTTTTTGTGTAGAAATTGAAAACTGTCTATGGATCTTAATGAATAAATGTCTTTGGCCATGAAAAAGAAAGAAAAAGAAGAAGAAAAAGCCACTGAAAAAGGGCAACAAAAAGCAAAAAAATTGAGAAAATAAACTAGGCACCAATGGTTTGAACTTCTGAGACAAATGTCTGTGGTGTTTATGTATTAAGGATATGCTTGGATGAATAGGTTCTGAGGAGTGTTTCAACACTTGGTAACTTGGGTTAACTAACCCGGGATTATCAACCAAAAGTCCATTATCAATAGCAACCTAAATACAAAACATTTAGTCACACAAAGAGGTACTGGACACCAATGTCTCAAGAAGAAATGTGAACTAAAATGCCTGGAGTGGATATGTGTAGTGCACTGATAAGAAAAAAAAGAAAATGCCAAAGGCTTGTGCAACACATGACACTAAGCAAACAAGGAGCAAGGGAGCTCTAAGAAAAAGAAAAGAAAAACAAAGAAGAGAAAAGTGCCAAGGACATAAGAATAACAAGAGGCCATAGCAGTGTTTGATGGATGCAATGAAAAGTGATAATCTTACCTGATAAGAATGAAAAAGTGATGCTGCAACTTTCTGCATAAAACCCTTCTGATGAACTTCAAATGCTTGCTAATATAGCCAATGTAATTGCTTTCTGTTTCATACTTTCTTCTCAAATAACTCTGGACTTGCTTAGGGACAAGCAAGTATTAAGTTTGGTGTTGTGATGCCAAGGCATCTTAGGCTAGTTTCACTAGCATTTTTCTGTTAGTTTTAGTTGTTTTATGCATTTTCTTGAGCTTAAAGTAACCAAGAATGGTTAAATGAATAACAAAGCAATGAACCATCCAAACATCATGATTTTTATGCAAATTTCATGAGTTTTTAGTTATATTACTTGAATGCTATGAATGGAAGATTCTCATGAAAATTTGCAAGACTTTGATGCAGTTGTTTGGATGATTTCAGGAAAGAAGAGGCTAGGCAAGGAAGCAACAAAAATCAATAAAGGAAGCTTGAATATCACATGTGGAGTTTAAGTTCCAGTTTAAGCTTAAACTGGAGCTTAAACGCCAAAATCATGAAAGTTGAGGAAGGGATAAAAGTTGTTTTGCTTCGGAGATCTCAATATCTCCTAACACCCAATGAACTCCCCATTTCTGATTTACCACTTTCTCTTTACATTCTGCAATTAAATTCATGCAATCACCCCCATCCCTTTTAATTTCAGCAATTTAGCTTCTCGCTCTTTAATTCATGCAATTTTACATTCCGCAATTCTCATCTAAATCTTGATTCCGCTCAACTAGAACATACTTCTAATCCGAATTGCTCACTCAACCAATCCTTCTGGGATTCGACCTCACTCTATTGTGAGTTTTTACTTGACGATAACCGGTGCACTTGCCGGAAGGAATTTTGCCGATCGTGCAATTTCCTAAATCGTAGCATAACAAGTTTATGCGCATCATTACTATAAGTGATAAGGAGACTGAGAAGGAGCTGAACAAACCATCAGAACAATCTGGAGATACATCAGCAGGAAAGCAGGAAGAGAATCCTCAGGAAACCACAATTATGCAGAAAGAGTTGCTGAGGCTCTATGCACCCTTTCCCCAATTACTAAATGGTGGTGTAGAGAAGAGAATATACTCAAGGTTTCTTGACATATTTGCATCCTTCCATGTAAACATACCATTCATTAAGGCTCTCCAACAAATGCCCTCATACATCAAGTATATGAAGGAGCTGCTGACCAGGAAAAGCTCACTTAGGGGAGGACAAATCATAGTGATGAACAAGGAGTGCAGTGCTCTCATTCAACCAGAGCTGCCTACAAAAAGGAAGGACCTAGGGAGTTTTCACATCCCCTGTGCCATAAGAGAAACAATGTTTGACAAAGGACTCTGTGATTTGGGAGCAAGCATCAACTTAATGCCTTTATCCCTTATGAAGAGGCTGCAAATCAATGAGCTGATGCCCACAGACGTAGTCATCAGGCTGGTGGACAAAACTCAAAAACAAGCAATTGGAGTGGTTGAAAACGTGCTGGTGAAGGTTGGGAACTACTTCCTTCCCACAGACTTTGTCATACTGGAAATGGAAGAAAGTCACCTTCACCCAATCATATTGGGAAGACCATTCTTAGCTACAGCCAGAGCGCTCATAGATGTGGAGCGAGGAGAGCTAATACTGAGGATACATGACGAACAACTCAGCTTCAACGTCTTCAAACCCTCACAAGAAGCAAGTCAGGAAGGCAAAGAACTAAGGGCAGAGCATGACAGAGCAATGGTGGGAGAAAAAAGCATTGAAGCACAAGTTGTACACCCTGGAATTCCTTTGGGTGATGAACAAGAGAATCAGCAGCTGTCACAGCTAAAGGAAACTCAAGTGGAGCCAAAACCACCAGAATCATATGAGACCAGCAACAAAATCTCCCTAGGGAAAGAGACCACAAAGAGTAGGATAACAGCAAAAGAAATAAAGAAGAAAGTACAAAGGAGATGGAGGAATAAAAAGATCCCTACAGAAGATTTCTCTCTAGGGGATAAAGTGATCTCAGCTTACTTCCGAGATATTCCACCTCATCTCCCCACCATCCCATCTCAGTTACCTAAGGTTTTCACCATCAACAAAGTTCTCTCCCTAGAACATGTGGAGATCATTGATGAAGCCAATGGATATAGTTTACTGTAAGAGGGAAAGATCTGAAGCATTACCAACCACCATGACAAAGGCAGAACGTCAAGCTAGTGACGCTAAAGAAGCGCTTCATGGGAGGCAACCCATGTTTTACATGCTTTTAAAAGTAGTCAATAAAGCAAGGTTCAGGGATTTTAACTCAACTTGACATGCACTTGAATGAATCCTTTTGTGCAACATATAGTGAGGAACAAGTTTGGTGTTGAAGGTACACTAAGAGAACATAAATGTAACCCATATCATGTCACTCTTAGGGGCCTTGAACAAATCTTTTACACCACATGGCACCAAACTAAGTTTGGTGTTGCCAATGTTGCATACATGGATGCTGAGTTAGTCAGTTGGTGTGCACTCATGAACAGCACTTAGTAGTTAGAAACAAAAACTTTAAAAAGTAGTTATTCTTTTAATTTTGCCGTCACTTTCTACAAGTTTTCTTTTAATCACATTTCTTTTATTTTGTAGGAGAATTGATGGGACAGTTGAAGGGTTCGGCTACCACAAAAGGAGAGGACTGTACACGTGTCTCCAAGGGGATTACATTGGAATTGTTGCCATGCAACATTGGAAAAAGAACAAAGCCTGAAAACTGAACCAACACCATCATAAAGTTGATGATCCTTGTGCTCATCGCATGCTAAACCCCATCCGTCCATCACACAACCACCCCATCAATCCACACCTTCTATTCACTCACCACTTCTCTATATAAGTGGTTCTTAGTTCATAACCCTTCCACATTCCAATTCCCATTCCTTATACTCCACACCTCCGGAACTCAAATCCCTTCACTACACCCAATCTTAACCCAATCGAATTCCCCCATCTATCCATACCTTCCACCACCTTCACACATCAACTCCTACTTATGGCATCATCAAGCTCCAAGAGGCAAAAGAGAAAGGAACCAGTTGAGAGCAGCCCTTTTGATGAAGGGAAATTCAAAACTGCATTCCATGAACATGAATTTGAACGGATAAAGCTCAAAAAGATATTGCCTGAGTTAACATTCCAGTTCAACAAAGATGAATGCCCACAGATTCGAGAGAAGATCGAACAAAGGGGTTGGCAAAGGCTCACGAACTCAGAAGCAAAGATAAATGAAAACCTCATCAAAGAATTCTATGCAAATGTGGTCAGAGAAGACAAAACCAAGGCCCCCACCTTCAAAAGTTACGTGAGAGGAACAGAGGTGGACTTCAGCCCCAATGCCATAACAAGGGTTCTTCAGCTGAAATCGCCATATTTTGATGAGCCCAGTTATCCCGTGAGAATAAGTAATGGCCCCGACAATGATGAGCTTGAAAAAATTGTGAATGATATATGTGTTATAGGATCTGACTGGGAAAGGTATTCAGAAAGAAGACCTCAGTTCATCAGGAGAGGAGACCTCATCTTGGAAGCCAAGGAATGGTTTGAACTTGTGAGGAGATCTATCCTCCCAGCTGCAAACAATTCTAAGGTCAACGTAACTTGAGCTACTATGGTACACTGTTAGTAAAGGGTGGAAGCATCAATGTGAACGAAATTATAGCTGAGGGGATTTAAGAATCAGCCAAGAAGAATGATCCAGGTGCTAGACTTTGGTTCCCCAACACCATCCTTAGGCTGTGTATGAAAGCCAAGGTAGTCTTTGAGGACAGCAACCCAACTTGGGTAAACCCTGGAAGGATGGTTACACCCCAGCGTATAACGTATGTGACACCCGCCCAACAACAAAGAAGGCCTCAAATAGGGAGAAGAACACCACAAGAAGAACCTCACCAAGAAGAACCTCAACAAGAAGAATATCAGCAAGAAGAGTACTATGATCCAACCAACATCAACTTGAATCACATTCACGGAGCCATTGAGGAGCTAGCGAGGAGTTATATGGAGGGACAAGAACAACAACTGCACGTTTAAGCCCAAAGGATGGATCGTCAAGAAGAACTCCTTTCTAATTGGATGAATCAACAAGGGGATTGGCAGAAACAGCAAATGGAACATTATTCCCAGCTCACTCAAGCCATCAATCAAGTGACTGAAAGGCAAGAGCGTCAAGATAAACGCCTTCAAGAACTCAACCAACACCAGCTAGCTCAGACGAAGGCATTCAATGAGTTCAGCGTACTGAATGAAGGACGACAACTACATAGGGAGGAGTTCAACATAAACACTCAAGCCAAGTTGAACTATATGTCTAGTCATATGCATAATCTACACTCTGCAATCCCTAGGTATGATGAAGTCCAAAAAGATCTCACAGAACAAGAGGAAAGGAAGGTGAAACAGCAGAAGGAAACATTAAAAAAGAAGATGGAAGATGCTGGCTTCTGGAAGAAGTTGATTGGAAAAAGTAAGGGAAGTGGGAGTGCAAGCACTCAAGAAAAACACAAGGAGGACAAACAGGAAGGAGAGCATGAGCACCCCCAAGAGTAAAAGGTGGTAGAGTTCCCTCATTGTTCCATCTTTCTTTTTCAAGTTTTTTTTTTAATAAGGAAAATCATGTATGAAATAGAACATGCTTCCATAGTAGCTTAGGAATTTTCAATTCTGTCTTTAAGTTTGCTTTTGCCTAGGTCTATGCTTGCTAGTCAAATTGCCTGCCTTCATTTTCATCTTGCTTATTGTATGCTTGTCCTTATAAGTCCAATAAAAAGAGATGTTATGAAAGACCAGAGTGATGTTCAAGTTGTGGAGTAGGTCCTTAAATTTGTGGTGTAGTAATCACTTAGCTAAGTTGGTTCACCAACAAGGTGGGAAGGCAACTATCTGTCCTGAATCATATGCTTGAAACACACCCCATCAGACTAGCTAAATAATAAGATCCCAATAAGAAAAAGGAAAAGAATAATAAGAGTTGAAAAAGAAAGAAAAGTTAATAAAGAATAAGGCTAGGCACCAAGGGCTTGAATCTTGAGGGATGTGTCTGTGGTGCTCTTGTACCAAGGATCTGCTTGGATGAATAAGTTCTTAGGAGTGCTTCATCACTTGGTAACTTGGGTTAACTAACCCAGGATTATCAACTGAAAATCCACTATCAAGAACAACCTTGCTACAGAACATTTAGTAACCCAAAGAGGTGCTGGACACCAAGACCTCAAGGGAAGAAAATAACAAACCATGTGCCTATGGTGTGCATGTATGGGGGAGAGAGACTTGAGGGAGTAAGTCCTTAGGGGTGTTTCAACACCTAGCACCTTGAACCAACTGGTTCGGGAGTGTTGGCTGAAAACTTATCTTAAAGAGTCGCCCCCTCACAGAACACTTAGCCTAAGGAAGAAATAAACCGTGGAAAGATAAAGGGATCAATAAATAAAAGTCTCAAAGGGTGCAATCAAGTGAGTATTCCAAGGCATGATAAAGGTTTGAAAGCCAGTAAAGGAATGAACCTAAGTTGCTATGCATGAAACCCCATAAAACCAAGAACATGACTTCCACAATAATGATTCATTCCTCTTGTCATTTCATTCATCATTCTCTTGTTCCAGTACTTGCTTAGGGATAAGCAAGCTTTAAGTTTGGTGTTGTGATGCCAAGGCATTTTGGCCAGTTTCACGGACCTTTTTCTTTATGCTTTTAGGGTAGTTTCATGCACTTTCTTAGGAAATAAGCAAGTTTTGGGTAGAATTTCACTTACATCTTGATTCAAGCTAACATTGTGATTTTTATATGAATTCATGAGAATTATGCATGAATTGAATGACAAATTGGATGATGCATGTCTGATAACTTGGACTAGAACTTTGATGCACTTTATTGCTTGATTTCAGGACAAAGGAAGCAAGGAAGAACCACGTTAGAAGCCACGTTAGTCTAACTAACGTGACCACTAACGTGGAAGGGGAGCTAGCTTGCAACGTTAATGAGAAAAGTAATCGCCAATAACGTCCTCGAAGCCATCATAGCCCACGTTAATTGCCACGTTAACTACATTAACGTGGTAGTTAACGAGGAAGAAGAAAATGAAGCCAACGTTAGTGACACTCACCTTTGTCACTAACGTTGGACCAAGCTCATATTGGACACGTTAAGAGCCACGTTAACTCAGTTAACGTGGACTCTAACGTGGGAAAACAAAAGAATAACCAACGTTAGTGACACTCACCTTTGTCACTAATGTTGAGCTAAGCCACTTTGAGCCACATTAGTTGCCACGTTAACTCAGTTAACGTGGACTCTAACGTGAAGGGAGCAAAGAATCGCCAATGTTAGTGACACTCACCTTTATCACTAACGTTGGGATGAGCCACTATGAGCCACGTTAACTCCCACGTTAACTACATTAACGTGAAAGCTAACGTGAGTAAAAGGGATGATGAGCCAACGTTAGTGACACTCACCTTTGTCACTAACGTTGGAGATGGCTAGCAATACCACGTTAGAAGCCACGTTAACCTAGTTAACGTGAACTCTAACGTGGGAAGTAGGGGCATTTTGGAACGTTAGTGACAAAGGTAAGTGTCACTAACGTTCTCGAAGATGTGGCAAGCCTACGTTAAAGGTCACGTTAGCCACACTAACGTGAACTCTAACATAGGGAGAAAGGAGGATTCTCAACATTATTGGAAAAAGTAAGTCCCAATAACGTGTGCGAAGGACCAAGAGGCAACGTTAGTGGTCACGTTGATGCCACTAACGTTGAAGTTAACGTGGAGCATCCTTGGGTTAGGAACGTTAGCGAAAAAGGTGATTGTCACTAACGTTCTCGAACCCACACTTTCACTTAACGTTAACGCCACTAACGTCCTAAGCTAGAATCCCTGCCTACTTCACACTTTCTCTCTGCAAGTAAAGCTAAGCCCACTGAAGAAGATAACTGCTTTAACTCAAGATCCAAAGGCCCATATCCAAGACTTAAAGAGCCAACTAGAAGATCAGAAGAATAGTATAAATAGGGAGAGCTTTGAACTAGAAGGGAGCTTTTGGCATTATTAGAATTACTCTATGTATTTTACTTTCTCTGAAACTTTTAGTTTAATTCTTAGAATGTACTCTCCATCTATGCTTTTCATTCCCAGAGCTATGAACAACTAAACCCCTTTCATTGGGTTAGGGAGCTCTGTTGTAATTTGATGGATCAATAATAGTTTTCATTGTCCTTCTTCTCTCTTTTCTCTTGATTTTACTAGAAAGCTTTAAATCTTCATCCAATTGAGTAGTTATCTTGGAAAAGAAGCTATTCATACTTGGATCTCTTCTGAACCTTGGAAGAGGAATGAAGAGATCATTCTAGAATTGCTTTCTCATGTTGGACCAAATTGGGATTTGGGTGGATATGGTGACATATAATTCTCCCAATACTTTGATTTGGAAATACATGTGGTATAATCAGTGACCACACTTCATCTCTTCTCATGAGCAATTAGACCAAGGAATTGGCTATTGATCTGATTTGAGAGATTGAATTACCAAGGAATTGGAATTCAATCACTTAAGATTGCCAAGGAGATCAATGAATGCATTGATTGAGGAAGAGATGAAAATGAACTTGATCCGAAGAATGCAACATCTCCTAAGCCCAATGAACTCCCCATTTCTGATCTTACTCATTCTCTTTACTTTCTGCTATTTACTTTTATCCTAAACTCCCATTTCCCATTTAAGATTCTGCAATTTACCTTCCGTCATTTATTTTCTACAATTTACTTTCCCGCCATTTAATTTCCTGCAATTCTCAACCCAATTTCTGCTTAGCTCAACTAGAACATTCTTCCAATTAAAGTTGCTTGACCAATCAATCCCTGTGGGATTCGACCTCACTCTATTGTGAGTTTTTACTTCATGACAATTCGGTATACTTGCCGAGGGAGATTTGTTAAAGGACAAGTTTCCGTGCATCAGCTTAGATGGATTATCTAAAGTATTAGATAAATGTGTCAGTACAAACCTTGTATTAAATTTTGAAAAATGTCACTTTATGGTAAAACAAGGTATTGTACTAGGACATGTTATGTCTAATACTGGCATTTCTGTAGATCCAGCAAAGGTGGATGATATTTCTAGTTTACTTTACCCCTCTTCTGTGAGGGAAGTCCGTTCGTTCCTTGGCCATGCAGGTTTTTACAGGAGATTCATTAAGGACTTCAGTAAGGTAGCACTTCCCTTATCCAGGCTGCTGCAGAATGATATTGAGTTCGAGTTCAGTGAGGATTGCAAACAAGCGTATGATAAGCTGAAGACCACCCTGACTCAAGCTCCAATTGTGAGAGGACTAGACTGGAGCCAGCCATTTGAAATAATGTGCGACGCCTCCAACCATGCAGTAAGAGCAGCACTGGCTCAGCGTGAAGGTAAGGACCCCTTTGTTATTGCTTATGCGTCTAAAACTTTAGATGCCGCTCAGTCCAATTACACTACTACTGAGAAAGAGCTTCTTGCTATTGTTTTTGCTCTGGATAAATTCCGAGCCTATTTACTTGGTACGAAGGTAGTAGTGTACTCAGACCACGCAGCTATAAAGTATCTATTAGCTAAAAAGGAATCCAAACCAAGGCTCATACGTTAGATACTGCTATTACAAGAATTTGATTTAGAAATTAAGGATAGGAGTGGTAACCAGAATTTAGTGGAAGACCATTTGAGTCACCTTCAGCACATTACAGATGACCCCACTTCTATAGCTGATAATTTCCCATTTGATAACCTGCAAGCAGTATCTGAGGTAGTCCCTTGGTATGCACCTGTAGCTAATTATCTAGTTAGCCGCACCTTTCCTCCAAACTTTTCTAAGCATCAAAGAGACAAGCTGAAAAGTGAGTCTAAATATTATATATGGGATGACCCATATTTATGGAGATGTGGCGCTGACCAGGTAATTAGACGGTGTGTGCCTCAATCAGAATTCCAGTCCATCTTAGAGGCATGTCACTCGTCTGAGAGTGGAGGATATTTTGGCCCTCAAAGAACAGCTAGAAAAATCTTAGACTGTGGATTCTGGTGGCCTACACTTTTTAGAGACGCTGCTAAATTTTGTAGATCTTGTTTCCCATGCCAAAAATTTGGTAATATATCCAAGAGGGATGAGATGCCTCAACAAATTATGCTTTTTTGTGAAATTTTTTATGTTTGGGGCATTGACTTCATGGGTCCATTTCCAAATTCTAATGGTTATTTTTATATATTGTTAGCTGTGGATTACGTTTCCAAATGGGTGGAAGCAATTCCTACCCGCACTGATGATGCTAACACTGTTGTTTCCTTTGTGAGAAACCACATTATTTGTCACTTTGGATCACCACGAGCAATCGTGAGCGATCAAGGCACCCATTTTTGTAACAGGAGACTAACAGGATTAATGAAGAAGCATGGGATAATTCATAAAGTTGCAACAGCCTACCATCCTCAAACTAATGGGTAAGCCGAGGTGTCAAACAGAGAGATAAAGTGTATCTTGCAGAAGATAGTCAAACCTCATAGAAGAGACTGGAGCACCAGGCTACAAGATGCACTCTGGGCATATAGAACAGCATACAAAACACCCATTGGGATGAGTCCTTTCCGCTTAGTTTATGGAAAAGCTTATCATCTCCCTGTTGAATTAGAGCACAAAGCCTTTTGGGCAGTAAAGAAGTGCAACATGGGAATTGAAAAAGCCGGAGCTGAAAGGAAGTTGCAACTGCAAGAACTAGAAAGCCTTCGCCTAGAAGCTTATGAGAACTCAAGACTATACAAGGAAAAGATGAAGGCTATACATGATCAGCACATCAAGAGAAAAGAGTTCCAACCTGGGGATTTAGTCCTCCTTTACAAATCTTGACTGAGGCTCATGCCGGGCAAGTTGAGATCAAGATGGGAAGGTCCATACAGAGTAGAGAAGGCCGAACCGTACGGAGTTTATCACCTAAGCCATTGATGAGCTATTTTGGTGGAGAAACGAATCTCTCCAAAACAACACCAATCTAACCGGCAAGTGCACCGGGTCGCATCAAGTAATAATAACTCACGGGAGTGAGGTCGATCCCACAGGGATTGAAGGATTGAGCAATTTTTAGTTTAGTGGTTGATTTAGTCAAGCGAATCAAGATTTGGTTGAGTGATTTGTGATTTGCAGAAATTAAATTGCATGGAAAGTAAAGGGAATGGGTAAATTGCATGAAATTAAAGAGAGCAAGAAATTAAAGTGCTGAATCTTAAAGAACAAGAAATTAAATAGCAGAAACTTAGAATGCAAGAAATGTAAATTGCGGAATCTTAAAGTGCAAGAAATGTAAATGACTTGAATTGTAAAGGGGATTGGGACTTGGATTTGCAGAAATTAAACAAGGAAAAGTATATTTGCATCAAGCAGAGAAGTAGAAGAGGGTTTGGGTTAAATCGGATCTTGAAGCAGAAAAGTAAATGAACATGAAAATAGTAAACAGAGAATTAGAAATTAAAAGTTCAGATCTCAGGACCCAGAGACTAGAAAACCGAGTCTAGATCTCAATGCCTTCCTAGATCCAACAAGAACAATTGCAAGGGAATTGTAAATTGCAAGGAAAGTAGATGAAGAGCAATTAACAGAAATTAAATTCAATCAAGCAGTAAATAAAGCAGAGAGATCCAAGGATGAGATTGAAACAGAATTTCTTCAATTCTCCAACCCAAGATCCAAGACAATCGTAATTTAAATTGAAAGCAATAAAACTAAGAGGAAGAGAAGTGAATTCTCCTTCCCCAAGACTAAGAAATTAAAGATCACTCAATATCCAAAGCTCTCCGAAAACTATTATGAAAATTCAAAGGGAAAGCTCCCCGA
The DNA here is from genome assembly GCF_003086295.3 of Arachis hypogaea. Classification (NCBI taxonomy): domain Eukaryota; kingdom Viridiplantae; phylum Streptophyta; class Magnoliopsida; order Fabales; family Fabaceae; genus Arachis; species Arachis hypogaea. The sequence goes on along the minus strand of NC_092050.1, from coordinate 95,679,478 downwards.
AAACTTGAATTCTCTCCTATTTATACACTTTCTTCAAAATGATCTTCAAGCCTTGAGTTGGGCCTTTGCTCTTGGTGGAATTGGGTTGAAAGAGGCCTTGGTTGATTGCTCTTGGAGTTTGGAGAGGAACCAAAGTAAACCAATTGAACCGGGTTGGAGTTTTGCAAAAGTTGGAGTAAAAGTTTGAGCAAAAGTTCCAACTTTTCATATCAGCTACCATAATCTGCTGATACCAACGTTGGTGCCAAAGTTAGGGGTCTAACTTTTGCTCCAACGTTGGCTTTACCTTGTGCACTTATGGCGCCAACGTTAGCCCAAAAGTTGGGGGTCTAACGTTGGCGCAAACTTTCGCTCCCCTTTGTATTTCCCATGTGCCAACGTTAGCCCAAAAGTTGGGGGTCTAACGTTGGCGCAAACTTTTGGTGGTCAGGGGGTATTTTCATGTGCCAACGTTAGCCCAAAAGTTAGGGGTCTAACGTTGGCGCAAACTTTTGGTGCCCAGGGAGTGATTTTCATGTGCTAACGTTAGCCCAAAAGTTAGGGGTCTAACGTTGGCGCAAACTTTTGGTGCCCAGGGAGTGATTTTTAAGTTCCAACGATAGCCCAAAAGTTAGGGGTCTAACGTTGGGGCTAACTTTTCACCCAAAAGTTTGTGCAAAAGTTTGAGGCTAACTTTAGGTCCAGCTTTTTGCTTCTTGGTTCAATTTCACTTATTCCATTGTCCTCCCTTTACTCCTAGCCATTCCTTCTTGCTTCAACCTTTCTCCAAGCTTTCTTCACCTATCATTAATCAACCAAACACATCAAAGCTATGCTTAAAATCATGAGATATTCATTCTGTCATAATATGTGACAATTATAGTATAAAACCTCATGAAATAGCATGAATTCATACATGGTTGATTAAATCAAAGGAAACATGAAAATCTACCCAATTAGCTTGCTTATGGCTCAAGAAAGTGCATAATTCTAATGAAAACTAAAGAAAAAGACTAGTTAAAATAGGCTAAGATGGCTTGTCATCAGCCATCCTTCAAGCTCTGACCTTATCAAAGTTAATGGACATTGTTTAAAGCTGTACCATGGCGAGAAGCTGAAGAAAAACAAGAAGCTCGAGATCTTCCTCTTAGAAGATCCCCACATAGCCGAAGCCTGAGCTAGTGGAGCGTCCAACTTACGGACGTTAAAGCAAAGTGCTAGGTGGGAGACAACCCACCATGGTATGATCGTTCTTTTCTTTATTCATAGTTTTCCTTATTCAATAACTCTTCTCTTTATTAGTACATTTTGCACATCTGCATTTACATATTTAAAAAATAAAAAAATTTTACGCGACGCGACTGCCTCATTGACGCGTCCGCGTCGAAGGAGATCGGAGGAAATAATAAAACGAACAGAGAGTCCCGCAAGAGCGTGGCTGGAGGCGTGCTAGTGGAACAAATTGCCCCACGTGACCGCGTCGCCGACGCGTCCGCGTCAAATGGGAACATTGGCCTACCACACGACCGCGTCACTCACGCGGCCGTGTGCCCTGGAATTTGACATAAAAAGGGTGCACGACCGAAAGTTTTGCTAGAGTGGTGCTGAACGCATAATTCTTCCCACGCGGCTACGTGACTGACGCGACCGTGTCATATCCTTCTAATGGCCACTCACGCAATCGCATGCCCCACGCGATCGTGTCACCCCAGATTTGGCAAAAATAAAATTTCGAACAGAGAGTTGTGCGAGCGCGAGGCTACCCTCGCGCCAGTAGCATGAAACGGGTCACGCGACCGCGTGACCGACGCGACCGCATCAATTATTATAAGTGCAATTCGCGCGACCGCGTGCTCCACGCGGCCGCGTCGCCTGCGCCGCACAACTTCTCTGATTTGCCAATTATCTTATCTTTCTTTTCCCCAAATCCTATTTTCTCTTTTCCCTCCTTATTTCTTCTTTCTCCCTTTCTACTCTCTCTCTCTCTCTCTCATTCCCATTAACAAGGTTTTCTTTTCTTCTTTCCCCCCTTACTTTTCTATTATTCTTCTTATTTTTATATGTCACCTTCTTTTCTTTTCTTTTTACTTTCATTATCCATATTTTCTTTTTTCTTTCTTTTTCCTTTTTACTTGGTGTTGGAAATTTAATTGAGTCATTATTTCTCATTATATGCTTGTGGATCGTTGTAAAATTGTTTGGCAATTATATATTACCTTTTTAAAGGGTTGCTTGCATGTTCACTTTAATACATTCTATACCTTATTTACCATGCATGCTATGTGTTTGTGAAAAGGCGAATATAGCATTTTGCATTTTCTACGTTATTCTATTCTACTATTAAATGCTTGTTTTTCACAAAACCCCTTTCATATTTTATTCGTTGAAAATAATTGTCAATACAAACGTGATGGTTTGTTACGAGTGATGCTTGACCTATGCTACTCATGCCTTTGCCGGCATGCCAATAAACATCTTGCATCTAATTACCCAAACATGCACTTGCTTTATTCTCTTTGATGAACTTTTCACATGTAGTCATGAGCATGTGTTCACTTCATTCATATTTAATGTGCATTGATTGCCACCCATAACATCATATTCCTTGCTTTACCCCTTGACATTTTGACATACTTCCTCTTTTCTCCCTTTCAGGATGGCCACCAAGAAAGGAAAAGAGAAAGCTACTCCCAAACCACCAGCAAGAAGAGGAACAAAAAGAGCATTAGTGGCAGAGCCCTCTTCAACTGCGGTTAAACCCTCAACAAAAGGAACTAAGAGGATTATAAAGGTTGATGATAAAGAAAAAGCCTTCCCAGCAAAGGACACTACGCGATTTTCCAATCGCTACTGTGAGCAGATGTTCCCCATCCTGGCAGAAAGGAGTTACAACAACGAATACCTTCTTCTTCTCCCAAACCATATTGCTACCTTTGTTGAGCCGCAAATAGCACAAAGAAAATGGGGTTTCCTACAGAGACAGCCGAGGCAGGTCAATCTTTCTTGGGTAGTCGAGTTCTATTCTAACTTCCACCTGCCAACCCTGCAGTCTGTCTTTGTCCGTCAGAAGCAAGTCCCCATTACAGAAGATGCCATTCAAAGAGCTCTAGGTCTTCCCCCTATTCCAAAAGGATTAGACGCCTTTCAAGAAGGCGCACTCAAGCGCCAAATGTACCAATTTGACTGGGACGCCATTCTCAGAGTTATCGTACTACCTGGCAGCCGTTGGATCTACGGATACCATCGTACCCGCCCTAAGGGAATATCGGCTTCAGTACTTACCCTGGAGGCTCGCGTATGGGCACAGATCATGTCCCATTACGTCTTTCTGAGCACTCACGAGTCCTCCTTCACTGCGGACATGGCCGTTCTACTATGGTGCATCCTTACAAACCAGCCTCTAAACCTACCAAGACACATCCGGAATGCCATGGGACACGTACAAATTGCGGGCAACTTACCTTTTCCCGCCTTGGTCTCAGATCTTGTCTCAGCAGCTGGAGTCTCCTACAGAGCTGGGGACACCAAAGCCATGCTTCCACGGGATGATCAGTATGTCCCTAACGGGAAATACATCCGACCCCCACCAGCCGCCACAAGCCATCCTACTAAACCGGTTGAAGATATTCCTTCTTCAACACCACAAGCACTTACAACAGACTAACTGTTCCATCAAATACTTGAAAGGTTGGATCGGCAGGAACACAAAGCTAAGATGAGAGAGCGCCGTAACAAGCGCCGATTCACATACCTCAAGGAGCTGATTCTGGGAAAATTCAAGGACTCAGACACCCCGGGCTCCACGTCCTTTACAAGCACAGGAAGCCATGATGGCCCAGACTGTGGAGATACTGCTACCAGCCCACCTTTGTTTCTGACAGATGGCACCGAGGACGGTGCAAAGCATTAAGTGTGGGGAGGTCGGTCAGTACCTGACTTCCGGAGGTAATTTCTCTTCCCTAAACACCAATAAATTAGGATATTTAGTTAGTTTTTCTTTTGTAGAATAGGATAAATTGCATAGTAATAGGTTAGTTGCATGCATGTTCTACTTGATTGAAAAGACAATAAGTTTTCCTCTAAGACCCTATTTTTGGAACAAAATTTCACTAATTTTAATTAAAACTTTTATGTTAAATTTGCTTGAATTTGTATTTGGAACATGATTTTTGAGCTAAAGAACACACAACCTGTGAGATTTGAGCCTGTATGCATGGTTACACTATTTAACCATAATTATTTTATTCTTGTGTGTTTACTTCTCTATGATTGTAATCTATATTTTGTTTCATCCCTATATGTCCAATGTTTATTATATTTGTGTGCTTGCATATGATTGAGGCCATTATTTGTTTAAACTCACTTATCCAAATTAAACCTACCCTTTTAATTACCTTTGTTAGCCACTTTGAGCCTTTAAATCCCATTTGTTCTATATTTTACCACATTACTAGCCTTAAGCGGAAAAATAATTATATATCCCAAACTGAATCTTTGGTTAGCTTAAGATAGAATTGTGTGTGCTAATTAAGTATGGGAAATTGTGGGAATAAAAGATAATAAGGAAATGTGTCATGATAATACAATGGAAATTTGGATACCTACTCATGTGAAACTATAAGAATTAAAAATCTATGTGCATTGATAAGCTATGTTTATTTTTATGTTTATGTTAAAAAAAAATAATAATAACCAAAAATATTCAATAAATAAATAAGGGGACAAAATTACCCCAATGCTAAGTTAAGAATTCAAAGATCAATGCATGTATGATAAAATTAAAATAGAAAGTTGATACACGAGTATGGAATGTGAAAGGGAAATTCTGGGTAGCTAGGTATGAATTCTAAAGTTATATAGAATATATATAGGTTATGTTAAAGCTTGGGTTAATTAAAGATTCAGTTTATAAGCTTACTTAGCCATATATGTATCCTTACCATTACCTTGACCCCATTACAACCTTGAGAATACCTCATGATGTTTGCATTGGTATATTAAATGTTGTTGATTGGTTAGGAGAAGAACAAAAAAAAATTAGAGAGCATGATTAGAGAAGGATAGAGTGATTGCCCTATACACTAGAGAGATTAGCGCGTACATACATCATCAGTGAGGGTTCAATGCTTAAAATTCTATGTTCCCTGCTTTCATGAGCTACCTTCTTGCACTTTTATCTGTTCTTACTGTATAAGAATTGAATTAGTGGAATTTGATTTGTAATTGTTTTGAGGAACTTATTCGCTATTGATCAAGTGGACGAGAATCATATAGTTGCATTTACATATATAGGTTGCATTGCATTGCATGAGTTTTACATGTTCCTACTCATTTATTTTATCTCCCTCAACTAAGCATGAGGACATGCTAATGTTTAAGTGTGGGGAAGTTGATAAACCACTATTTTATGGTTTATAATGTGCTTAATTGTGTGGTTTTATCATGATCTTTACCCACTTATTCATATGATTAGCATGTATTTATACTTCCTTCCTAAAATTATTACATGATTGAAAACTTGCTTCCTAGATACTTTTAAATATGTATTTTAATTCTCCTTTATTCCATTCGATGCCGTGATCTGTGTGTTAAGTGTTTCAGGCTTTATAGGGCATGAATGAGTTGGAGATTGGAAAGGGGGCTTGCAAAATTGGAAGGAACACAAGAAATTAAGGAGATGACCAGCGAAAAGTGACGCGGCCACATGGCTCACGCGACCGCGCGAAAGAGAGGAAATCGCAGTGACGCTGTCGCATGGCTCACGCAACCGCACGGATTGGAATTGCACAAGTGACGCAGAGGCGTGGACGACGCGCCCACTTGGCAAAGCAAAACGCCGAATGACGCATCCACATGAATGACGCGATCGCGTGACGTGCGCGATCTGCATAATCTGCAGAATTCGCTGGGGGCGATTTTGGGCCTTATTTTGACCCAGTTTTTGGCCCAAAAAAGTAGACTAGAGCCAGAGAACATGCAGAAACCAAGAAACATTCATTCTACCCAGTTTTAGTTTTTAGATCTAGTTTTACTCCTGCTCTAGGTTTTCTCTCTACACATTCATAGTTCTTAGGATTTTTATTTCTATTGCTCTTTGCATTGGGATTTTTAGAAGAGTTATTACCTCATCAAGACTTTGTCATTCTAGTTTGTTTTCTTTACTTGGCTTTACTCTTCCATGTCCTTTAATATACTCAATTTTACTATTGAATTATTTTAGAATTTATTAATACAAGAATTACTTTTATTTTTAATTGATTCCTTTGAGTTTTATTTATCATGTCTTTCTTTAATTCCCTTTCCTATGTTATGAGTTCTACATTCACAATGAGCGAGTAGTTCCCTAACTTGATGAGGAGTTGATTGAAAGGAACCCTTGAGTTGGGATGCTTAAAAAAAATTGTAATTGGATTTATTGTTGGAATGCTCTCTAGTCACTGACACTAATCCTTTTCAATTGAGCGGATTGGAACTTGTGAATAGAAATAGCATTCTAACTTGTTTGACTTTCCCTTACCTAGTAAGGGATAACTAAATAGAACAACCTTCAATTATCAATTAATCTTGAGAGTACTTCAACAAGAATAGGGCTTCCAACTAATCTACTCCCAGTCAAGGCTTTTATTTAACTTACTTAATTTCTCCAATTTAATTTCCTGTTTATTCAACTCAAACCCTTTTTGAAAAATCTGATTAATAAAATAGCACACCTTTTTGTAACTCGTTGGGAGACGACCTGGGATTCATACTCCCAGTATTTTAATTTTGATTTTTGTGACAACCCTTCTAAATTGATAAGCGGATTTCTGGTTGGTTAAGAACTATACTTGCAACGCATATCTCATAACAATTCTTTATTCGCCAATTTCCGCCACGTCAACCTTGCCAAGAGATTTTTTTACAATTATTAATTTATTTCTCTTGCCATTTAAATTACCTGTTCTTTATCTGAAAAACCCAAAAATACACTTTTACTCGTAACCAATAATAAATCATACCTCCCTGCAATTCCTTGAGAAGACGACCCGAGGTTTAAATACTTCGGTTATAAATTTTATTGGGTTTTGTTACTTGTGACAACCAAACTTTTGTACGAAAGGAATTCTTGTCGGTCTAGAAGCTATACTTACAACGGGAATTTATTTGTGAAAATTCTAGATCGCGCGAGAGTTTCGTTCATCAAAATGGCGCTATTGCCGAGGAATTACAAACACGTGCCTTATTATTGGTTATTGTAAATATTTTATTTTGCTTGTTTATTTATTTATTTTTTGTTGTTTTTTAATTTTTATTAGTTGCTATGAGTTCTCACCCCCGTCACTTTGAGTTTAGTTCTAATGTTGTTGAAAGGAATGGAAGCTATAACAGAAATATTCATCAAGGTCAAACCAATCACAGATGGAAGGAACCCCAAGGATCTGATCAACCCTTTCGGCAACAACACCTTCCAAGATACCATGGACAACGACCATTCAACAATGCATGTCGAGACAATAGTTATGGTGGACCCCTTCGTGACAACCATCACCCATCAAATTACTATGGTCAAGAGCCATTCCAGGGAGCGTACCAAGATGATGAATATGGTGGACCCCCTTACCAAAAAGTCCTACCATATGCTTATAAACCACCTCCTCAACACAACTCTGGACCACCATACTCACAAGCCCCCTACTACCAAACACCATCACATGATTCTAACCCTTACCCACCATATCAACCACCCTATGAGCCATATGAGCCATACATAGATCCACCCCAATTCCAACCCAGTTACTCTCAAGGACCACCACCTCCATATACACCACATCCATATCCATCAATCCAAGAGCCTTATGATCCTACTTATGATATCCGAGCAGAACAAGAGTCAAGGGATCGTCTCAAGGAAACAATGGATCAATTTCAAGCAACCCTGTTTCAATTGGACCGATCGGTAAACCGAATGGCACCCGAAGCTTTCATGGCTAAAGAATCTCAACCTGAGAACAAAGAATTGAAGTGTGCTGTGCAACAAGTGGAAAAGATGGAGAGTAATGAACCCCCCTCTCATCATGAACCTTTCCTCCCAAGTAATGAGCCCTCATATCCACCTCAACCTTCAATGCATGACACTCGTAGTGTTCTTCTTCAAGGGCAAAGAGAGATAAAACGGGGAGTTTAACTTAAGGACTTTAACTAAAAGTGCTAGGTGAGACACAACCCACCATGGTATATTCTTTTCTTTTTATTCCTAGTTTATTTTATTTTAATTTTATTAGTGTCATTCATAATGTTTGCATTAGCATTTAAATACTGCATTCTGCATTTTCCATAAAAAAAAAACACGCACGCGACGCGTAAGCGTCGCTGACGCGTCCGCGTCATAGGTGCGTTCTAAAGAAAAGAGAATTAAACAGAAAGTCACGCGAAAGCATGGCTGGAGGCGTGCCTAGGGCACAACCATGCCCACGCAAACGTGTCGCTGACGCGTCTGTGTCTTTTTGAAAATTAGCCTCCCCACGCGTCCGCATCACCCACGCGAACGTGTGGCCCTGAAAAATCGACGTAAATGGGTGTATGGCAGCAAGTTATGATGGAGTGGGCGTGGAATGATGCTAAAAGCACCAGCCCTATCACGCGACCGCGTGCCCCACGCGGCCGTGTCGTTTTCAAAATATGTCCATTCACGCGATCGCGTCACCCACGCGAACGCGTCACCCTAAAATTTAGCAAAATGAGTATAAAACAGACAGTTGTGCGTACGCGAGGCTGCACTCGCGCCAATAGCACAAATCAGGCCATGCGATCGCGTGACCCACGCGTCCGCGTCGCCTGCGCCGCACAACTTATCCAGATCATTGCCAATTATCTTATCTTTTCTTTTCTAATCCTAATTTCTTCTATCTTTTCTTCATTCTTCTTTCTGTCTTACTTCATCTCTTTAACTCCTCATCCTTCTTCGCTTTTATTCTATTTTACTTAATTGCATACTTTCATTCATTGCATTTTAATTATGTTCATATTTTTATTTTCTTTTCTACGTTCATTATTTTTTCCATTGGTGTTAAATTTTTCTATTCAAATGTTGCATCTTTTCTTGAATTATTTTGGTGCTTAGTGACTTGTTTTACACTGTGGGATGATATTAATTATCTGCCAATGCCAATCCTTTATGATACTTGCACTCCATTTGCATTAACATGAACTTATATTGATACTTTCATTACCCACACTCCTCCCCTTTGTTGCAAATTTTGCACCACTGGTATGCCATGTGCTTCTATTGTTTTCTCACTTGCATGTTGTAACTACCATGTAATTGAGACCCTCATTATTTGGCATTACCCCACCCAGACTTTATTTATCATACTTTTTCTTTTTTTTCCTCTTCTTTCAGAATGGCCACCGAGAAAGAAAAAAGGGAGAAACTTCTATATGGGGCAACAAACAAGTCCATCTGCACATTCTTTAGAGAAAGAGCAGCAGTTATAGCTCGCAACCCGTCCACTTGCACATCTTAGCATGCACCGAGGACGGTGCAATCTTTAAGTGTGGGGTGGTCGATACCGACTTCCAGGGGTTAGTTACCTTCTTTTCAACACCAATATTCTATTTTCTTTGTTTGTTCATTGTTGTATTTTCATATTTGATTGCATGTTTGTTTGATTTTATGCATTTAGTTACTACTTGGTTGAAGTAATATTTTCTTTTTCAAGAAATTTTTATAGTATTTCACTAATTTAAATTAAAAAAAAAACTTTTGTGTTAAACTTATTTGAAGATTGTAAATTGGAACATGGTTTAAAGCTAAGAACACACAACCTGTGAGATTTTCAGCTTATTTATATGGTTACATTATTTAACCATAAATTTTTATTCCTGTGTGTTTTTTTCTCTATGATTGTAGACTTTACTTTGTTCCATTCTATATGTCTACTATTTAGTGTATTTACATGCTTGCATATGATTGAGGCCATTACTTATTTAGCTCACCTATCCCAAATAGCCTACCCTTCCATTTACCTTTGTCAACCACCTTAAGCCTTTTATTCCCCATTTGTTCTATATTTTACCACATCACTAACCTTAAGTGGAAAAATAATTAAATATCCCAATTGAATCTTTGGTTAGCTTAAGTTAAAGATTGTGTATCAATTAAGTGTGGGAAAATTGTGGGAACATGGGTTAATAAGGAAATGTGTTATGTTCTTACTTTAATAAAATATTTGGAATTTGGGTGCCTACTCATGTAAAACAGAAAAATTAAAAATCCATGTTCATTGATATGTTATTTTTGCTTTTATATCTTCAAAAAAAAAGAGAAAAAAAAAGAGAGAGAAAAAAATCCAAAAATATTCAATAAATAAGTAAATAAATAAGGGGACAAAATTACCCCAATGTTAAGTTTAATAAACGATCAATGCATATGGGATAAAATTAAAGAAAAATTTGGTACATGAGTATGTGATGCAAAAATGGGAATTATGGTAGCTAGGCATGATTTTTGAATTACATAGAGAGTGTATGTATGTTAGGTGAGAACTTAGACTAGTCAAAGATTCAATTCATAGCTCACTTAGCCATATATATATCCTCACCTTTACCTTAGCTCCATTACAACTTTGAAAAGACCTCATGATGTTTGCATTGGTACACTAAATTTTTGTTGATTGGTTAGATGAAGAACAAAGTTTAGAAAGCATGATTAGAGAAGAGTAGAGTGATTAACCCTAGACACTTGAGAGATTAGAGTGATATACACTACCAGTGAGGGTTCAATGTTTGATTCTAAATTCCCTGCTTTCATGAGCTATCTTCTTACAAGTTTACTTGTCTTCTACTGTATGATTTGAATTAGTGAAATCTGATTTATGTTTGTCTTGAAGAGCTTATTTACTTTAAACCAAGTAGGTGGAAACATTTTGCATGTAGTTTCATTCACATAGATAGGTTGCATTTCATACATTCTACCATTCCTCTTCACCCCTTTATAGCTTCTCTTGAGCTTAGCATGTGGACATGCTAATGTTTAAGTGTGGGGAGGTTGATAAATCACTATTTTATTATTTATCTTGTGCTCAATTGAGTGTATTTTATCAATCTTTCATACACTTATTCATACAAAATGCATGGTTTTACAATTTCCTTCCTGATTTTGTGCTTTGATTGAAAACATGTTTCCTGGGCCTTTAAATTGCTATGTTTAATCCTCTCTTATTACCATTCGATACCGTGATATGTCTGTTAAGTGATTTCAGGGTTTACAGGGCAGGAATGGCTGATAGAATGGAAAGGAAGCATGCAAAAGTGGAAGGAATACAAAAAGCTAAAGGAACTGCTAAAGCTGTCCAGCCTGACCTCCTAGTACTAAATTGACCATAACTTGAGCTACAAAAGTCCAAATGAAATGTTTTCAATTGTTTTAGAAAGCTAACATCTGGGGCTTCGCAACAATATATAATTTGCCATAGCTAAAACAAAGCCAGGTGATGTGATCGCGTGGATCACGTGGACGCGTGACCTGGAAAAAATCCAATCCGCGCAAACGCGTGGACAACGCTTCCGCGTGACTTTGCTGCGACCTGTATGTACCAGAAGGCTATTTTTGGCCCAATTTTCTGCCTAGAAAACATAGATTAGAGACTATAAAGTGGGGAAATCGATCCATTCATTCATCAATCAAGCTTTAATATACATAATTTTAGGATTAGATGTAGTTTTAGAGAGAGAGGTTCTCTCCTCTCTCTTAGGATTAGGATTTAGGATTTCTATTATGTTTATGCTACTTCTCTTCAATTCCAGGTTCAATGTTCCTTTATTTTATTTTCTACTTTTATTTATTCTATTACTTTAATTGTTATTTATCTTTTCAATTTGGCTTATGAACTTCATGTTAGAGTTGATTTCTTTATTTAATATAATTTGAGGTATTTCGGATATAAGATTTCTTTCTTTTATTTATATTACTGTTGCTTCCCATCTGAAGGCATTTTTATTCAAGTAGATTTTCTCCCTTTTTGCTCTGGTTAAGTAATTGGAGACACTTGGTTTATCAAACTCCTTGTGATTGATGATTGTTATCTTTGCTAGTTGATTTGTATTCCAATAACTCTAGTCTTTCCATAAGAATTGACTAGGACCAGAGGAACTAAATGGATTCATCCACTTGACTTACCTTCATAGTTAGAGGTTAACAAAGTGGGAGCAAAATCCAATTCTCATCACAATTGAACAGGATAACTAGGATAGGACGTCCAGTTCTTATACCTTACCAAGAGTTTTTTTTACAATTATTAATTTATTTCTCTTGCCATTTAAATTACATGTTCCTTATCTCAAAAATCCAAAAATACACTTTTACTCGTAACCAATAATAAATCATACCTCCCTGCAATTCCTTGAGAAGACAACCCGAGGTTTAAATACTTCGGTTATAAATTTTATTGGGTTTGTTACTTGTGACAACCAAACTTTTGTACGAAAGGAATTCTTGTCGGTCTAGAAGCTATACTTACAACGGGAATTTATTTGTAAAAATTCTAGATTGTGCAAGAGTTTCGTTCATCAGAAACTTAAGAGGATTCTAGAGAAGATCGTCAGTGTCTCAAGAAAGGACTGGTCTAGGAAGCTTGATGATGCTCTCTGGGCGTACCGGATAGCTTACAAGACTCCTATTGCCATGTCCCCTTATCAGTTGGTCTATGGCAAGGCCTGTCACTTGCTAGTTGAGCTGGAGCATAATGCTTACTGGGCAATTAGGTATCTGAATCTTGATTCAGAAGCTGCAGGAATTAAGCGAATGCTTCAGCTGAATGAGCTTGATGAATTCAGAAATTCAGCCTATGAAAATGCCAAGCTCTATAAGGAGAAAACCAAGTTACTACTTAACAAGAAAATTGCCATCAAAGTCTTTGAGCCAGGACAGAGAGTGCTTCTGTATAATTCAAGGCTCAAACTCTTTCCCGGGAAGCTGAAATCTCGGTGGTCAGGACCGCTTGTGGTTACCAGAGCTTCACCATATGGTCATGTGGAGATACAAGAAGAGAATTCTGACAGGAAATTTACAGTGAATGGCCAGAGGTTGAAGCACTATCTGGGAGGCGAAATTCATCGCCAGAGGTCCGCTCATCTACTGAATTAGCAGAACTAACCGTCAAGATAGTGACGTTAAAGTAGTACTTGTCGGGAGGCAACCTGATAATTTCGTATCCTTAGTTACCTTTCGTAGTAGTAGTTTTCTAACTTATTTGATTTTTATTGAGTTTTACCATTTTTCTGATTATGCAGCTAATTTATAACAGGAACCGAACACTTTAGGCGACAAAAAAAAAAGAGCACACGACGCGCAAGCGTCGCTGATGCGTATGCATCATATGTGTGTGCGTGAAAACTAAAAGTGAACAGAGAGTTGAGCAGGAGTGGCGCTGGAACTATGTTTTGCGCACAAACAGGCCCACGCATACGCGTACCTCACGCGTGCGCGTTGTTTTGCGCATTTAGCCACCCACGCGTGCGCGTCCCTGACGCGTACGTGTGACTTTGAAAAATTGGCGTCAATGAGTATTTTGGCAGAGATTTGTGATGGTGTGGGGCTGGAATGGTGCTGGGAGCACAAGTTCCATCACGCGTACACGTCCCTGACACATGCGCGTCGTTTTCCAATCTTGGCCATCCATGCGTATGCGTCCCAGACGCGTACGCGTCGCTGAAAATTAGCGCGATCCACGCGTACGCGTGCCTTACGCGTACGCGTCGTATGCGACGCCCAAATTAAACCCCTCAGCGCATGATTTCAATTCATCTACCCCCAATCCTAATTCTCTCTTATTTTTTTTATCCTTTTATTATTCTTTCATCATACTATTTGTTTTTGTTTTTAGTTCTTCTTTGCTTGAGGACAAGAAACCTTTAACTTTGGTGTTGTGACTTCGCTTATGGCTTTTCTGTTTATTTTCTTCATGGAGGAATGAGATGGCCACTAGCATTACTGAGGTGGTTGAGTTCCTTTCATTCTATTCCTCTTCCATTCTTATCTTGTTGTTTTCTATTTTTTGTTGCTTTGATTGCCTAAATGGTCTTTAATACTTTCTGATGCCAGGGTATTTTGGCCAGTTTCACTAACCTTTTCTTTACTGTTTTAGGGTAGTTTCATGCATTTTCTTAGTAAATAAGCAAGTTTTGGGTAGAAATACACTTACATCTTGATTCAAGAAAACATTGTAAACTTTACATGATTTCATGAGAATTATGCATGAATTGAATGACAAATTGGATAATGCATGATCTCATGACTTAGAATAGAGCTTTGATGCACTTTATTTGCATGATTTCAAGACAAAGGAAGCAAGGAAGAGCCACGTTAGTAGCCACATTAGTCTAATTAACGTGACCACTAACGTGGAATGGGCATAAGCTTGTAGCGTTAATGAGAAAAGTGATCGCCAATAATGCCTTCGAAGCCATCATAACCCACGTTAGTTGCCACGTTAGTTACATTAACGTGGGAGCTAACGTGGAAAGAAAAGAGGAGCTCCAACGTTAGTGCTAAAAGTGAACACCACTAACGTTCTAAAAGGCCATACATAAGCCACGTTAAGAGCCACGTTAATCTAATTAACGTGAACTCTAACGTGGAGATTAGAGGAGATCGCCAACGTTAGTGACACTCACCTTTGTCACTAACGTTGGAACAGGCCAAGATTACCCATGTTAGTGGTCACATTAAGGCCACTAACGTGAAGGGTAACGTGGAACAAGGAGTGATAGGCCAACGTTAGTGACACTCACCTTTGTCACTAACGTTGGAGATGGCAATTACCACCACGTTAGTGGCCACGTTAATCTAATTAACGTGAACTCTAACGTGGGGAGGAGGGGCGTTTGGAGCGTTAATGACAAAGGTAAGTGTCACTAACGCTCTCGAAGCTTAGGCATGCCCACGTTAAGGGTCACGTTAGTTATACTAACGTGAACTCTAACGTGGGGAAAAGAGGCAATAAGCAACACTATTGGAAGAGGTGAATGCCAATAACATTTGCGAAGGACCAAGAGGCAACGTTAGTGGTCATGTTAGTGCCACTAACGTTGAAGTTAACGTGGATCATTTTTGGCTTGGAACGTTAGTGAAAAAGGTGACCGTCACTAACGTTCTCGAACCCACATTTTCACTTAACGTTAACACCACTAACGTCCTAACTAACGTCCATGCCTAACTCACACTTTTCTGCAAGCAAAGCTGAGCCTACTAAAGACTATAACTACTTCAACTCAAGATCAAAGGCCCATATCCAAGACTTGAAGAGCCAACTAGAAGATCAGAAGAGTAGTATATATAGGAGTAGTTTTGAACTAGTAGGGAGCTTTTGCATTTTTGGAGAACTACACTCTGTATATTTTACTTTCTCTGCAACTTCTAGTTTTATTTTGAGAATGTACTTTTCATTTATGCTTTCCATTCCTAGAGCTATGAACAACTAAACCCCTTTTATTGGGTTAGGGATCTCTGTTATAATTTGATGGATCAATAATAGTTTTCATTATTCTTCTTCTTTTTTTTCTCTTGTTTCTACTAGAAAGCTTTCAATCTTCATCCAATTAGGTAGTTGTCTTGGAAAAGAAGCTATTCATACTTGGATCTCTTCGGAACCTTGGAAGAGGAATGAAGAGATCATGCTAGAAATGCTTTCTCATATTGGACCAAATTGGGGTTTGGATGGATATAGTGACATATAATCCTACCAACACTTTGATTTGGGAATACATGTGGTATAATCAGTGACCATACTTCATCTCTTCTCATGAGCAATTAGACTAAAGAATTGGCTATTGATCAAGATTTGAGAGATTGAATTACCAAGGAATTGGAATCCAATCACTTAAGATTGCCAAGGAGATTAATGAATGCATTGATTGAGGAAGAGATGAGAATGAACTTGATCCGGAGAATACAACATCTCCTGAGCCCAATGAATCCCCCATTTCTGATCTTACCCATTCTCTTTACTTTCTGCCATTTACTTTTATGTTCATTTCCCCAAATCCCCATTTAAGATTCTGCAATTTACTTTCCGCCATTTATATTCTGCTCTTTATTTCCAGCATTTACATTTTTTGTTATTTACTTTCCCGCCATTTACATTTCTGCAATTACCAACTCAATTTCTACTTAGCTCAACTAGAACATTCCTCTGATTAAAGTTGCTTGACCAACCAATCCCTGTGGGATTTGACCTCACCCTATTGTGAGTTTTTTACTTGACGATAATTCGGTATACTTACCGAGGGAAATTTGTTGAGAGACAAGTTTCCGTGCATCAAGTTTATGGCGTCGTTGTCGGGGATTGATTTTGTATCAACAACGATTAAATTGGTGGATAAATAGATTGAGCATTTTTCTTTTGTTTGATTTAATTTCATTTGAGTGATTTACTTTTAGTTTTAGCTATTTTCTTCCCTTTACCCCTTACCCGTTTGTGGTGTTATCTTCATTCTTTTTACAATTCAGTTCACTAACCCACTAATTGTTTGATATATTGCATCACTCACCCTAACAGCATTCCTAACAAGAGTAAACTCCATTCAATTTCTATCTTGCTTTTTTTTGCTCTGTTGGTTGTACGATAGGTAGAAGAAGCAGGGCTTCAACTTTCTTTGATTCTAAACCTGAGAGCACCCTCCTTAGATTAAGGAGGGAAGCAAGAAGAAAGAGAGTCGTTGGTGCTGAGGAAGAGGAGGAGTATTTTGAACCAGACATGGGTGAGAATATGGAGAACCATCATGAAGAGGAGGGTCACAACCATGGCAGAGAAGGTCCAGTGTATCATGCTGGGCAAGAGAGAAGAGTTTTAGGCTCTTATATAAATTCAAACCCAGGAAACTATGGAAGTAGCATCCAAAAGCCAACCATACATGCCAATAATTTTGAACTAAAATCCCAGCTCATCACCCTTGTTCAGAACAACTGTTCATTCGGAGGAAGTGTCCAAGAAGACCCCAATCAACATCTAACCACCTTCCTGAGGATATGTGATACTGTGAAGTCTAATGGTGTTCATCCTGACACCTATAGACTTCTTCTGTTTCCCTTTTCACTCAAGGACAAAGTATCCAAATGGCTGGAATCTTTCCCGAAGGAGAGTTTAACAACCTGGAAAGATATGGTGAACAAATTCTTGGCGAGATTCTACCCTCCTCAGAAAATCAACAGGTTCAGAGCTGAAGTACAAACATTCAGGCAACAAGATATTGAAACTCTCTATGAAACATGGGAGAGGTTTAAGGACTTGACAAGAAGTTGCCCACTAGACATGTTCAATGAATGGGTGCAGTTACATATTTTCTATGAGGGTCTTTCTTATGAATCAAAGAAGGCAGTAGACCACTCATCTGGGGATCTCTGAACAAGAAGAAGACCATTGAAGAAGCCATAGATGTCATTGAGACTGTAGCTGAGAATGATTACTTCTATGCTTCTAAAAGAGGTAATACTAGAGAAGTGATGGAGCTGAACAACGTGGATGCACTGCTGGCTCAAAACAAGATGATCACCAAGCAGCTGGCTGACCTTACCAAGAAGATGGAAATAAACCAAGTAGCAGCAATCACTACCTCATCAGCAGCTCAAGAAGGAGTGAATGCAGAGGCTGAGGGTGATCAGGAACAAGCCAATTACATTGAGAACTCACCTAGGCAGACCCATGATCCATACTCCAAAACTTATAATTCAGGTTGGAGAAACCACCCAAACTTTGGGTGGGGAAATCAACAAGATCAAGCCCAAGATCAGAGACGTCACAACCCCAACCACAATGCAGCTCACCAACATTCCACACAGAGATCATATCAGCACCCACCTAACAATACCCCTCAACATCCATATCAAAACCAAAATGGCCCTTCTCACCCCTCCAATCTCAACTCACCATCATCCGAAGATAGACTCTCAAGGATTGAGACTCTACTTGAAGGCATATGTAAGGAAATTCAAGACAGTAAAATGTTCCGAGAGGAAGTGCAATCCAATATGCAGAATCAAGATGCTGCCATCAAGAAACTTGAGACACAAATTGGCTACCTATTTAAGCAAGTTCCCAGCCATAACCTGTGCAGCAACATTGATTCAAAACCAAGGGAGGAATGTCATGCTATCACCCTCAAAAGTGGGAAGGAATTGAAAGAGACTTCCAAGAAACCACAAGAGAAGGACTCAAATGAAAGGGAAAAGGAACAAGATGAAGTCCAAGTTCCCACTTCCAATTCACATCAAAAAGGAGAAATGCTAAAGCCATACGTTCCAAAAGCTCCATACCCTCAACAATTGAAAAAGAAGGGGGATGACAACCAATTCTCAAGATTTTTCGAAATCTTCAAGAAACTACAGATTAACATACCCTTTGCTGAAGCAATAGAGTAAATGCCGCTCTATGCCATGTTCTTGAAGGAATTGATGACCAAGAAGAGAAGCTGGAAGAACAACGAGACTGTGATACTAACCGAAGAATGTAGTGCCATCATTCAGCACAAACTACCCCAGAAATTGAAGGATCCTGGGAGCTTCAGATCCCTTGTATTATAGGGGAAATCACAGTGGAAAAGGCCCTATGTGATTTAGGAGCCAGCATAAATTTGATGTCTGTAGCTATGATGAGAAAAATGAGGATTGAGGATGCCAAGCCAACAAAAATGGCCCTACAACTGGCAGACTGATCATTCAAGTTTCCTCACGGCATAGTAGAAGACTTGCTGGTGAAGGTAGGAGATTTTATCTTCCCAGCAGACTTTGTAGTGTTGGATATGAAGGAGGGAGCCAAGGCCTCTATCATCCTGGGAAGACCATTCTTGGCCACTGCTGGAGCTATCATTGATGTCCAAAAAGGTGAACTTACCCTGAGATTACACAATAATAAAATGACATTCAATGTGTTCAAGGCCATGAGTTACCCACAAGAACCATTGGGAGAATGTATGAGGTTGGATTTACTGGAAGATGCAGTAGAAGAGACTTTTGAAGAAGAAGAACTTGAGGGGTTAACAGAAGAGGAATCAACATCAAGCGAAGAGGGTGCAACACCGGAGGTTCATGTTCAGGGCACACTAGAGGAGGAGAATGAAAGAAAAGAAGCACCCAAACTTGAACTCAAAGCACTGCTGCCCACTCTCAAATATGCATATTTAGGAGAGAATGAAAGTTACCCAGTGATCATAAACTCAGCCCTCAGCCAAGAACAAGAGGAGGAACTACTCCAAGTATTACAAAAGCATAAGGATGCCATTGGATGGACCCTCGCTGACTTGAAGGGAATCAGTTCGGCCATATACATGCATAAGATACTATTGGAAGATGATGCCAAACCGTCCATCCAACCCCAAAGGAGGCTAAATCCAGTCATGAAAGAAGTGGTACAGACGGAAGTCATGAAGCCCATGGGTCAGCCCCGTCCAAGTGGTCCCCAAGAAAGGAGGAATCACTGTAGTACATAATGAGAGGAACGAACTCATCCCTACAAGAATGGTCACAGGATGGAGGATGTGCATTGACTACAGAAAACTCAATGAAGCTACAAGAAAATATCACTTCCCACTCCCCTTCATGGATCAGATGTTGGAAAAACTTGCAGGACACGCATATTACTGTTTTCTAGATGATTACTCAGGATATAATCAAATAGTGGTTGATTCGAGAGACCAGGAGAAAATGTTATTTACTTGCCCATATTGATTGTTTGCATACAGGCGCATGCCATTTGGGCTATGTAATGCTCCTGCAACGTTTCAACGCTGCATGCTTTCTATCTTCTCAGGTATGATAGAAAAATTCATTGAAGTCTTTATGGATGACTTTTCAGTATTCGGGGATTCCTTTCTTAATTTCCTAGATCACCTTGCCTTGGTGTTAAAAAGATGCCAAGAAACCAATTTGGTCTTGAATTGGGAAAAATGTCACTTTATGGTGACAAGAGGAATAGTCCTTGGCCATAAGGTTTCTAACCAAGGCATTGAGGTAGACAGAGCTAAGGTGGAACTCATTGAAAAATTACCCCCACCAAGTGATGTCAAGGCAATTAGGAGCTTTTTAGGGCATGCTGGCTTTTACAGAAGGTTTATTAAAGATTTTTCAAAGATAGCCAAGCCCTTAAGCAATCTCCTTGTATCTGATACACCATTTGTCTTTGATGAAAAGTGCATGCTAGCATTCGAAAACTTGAAAAAGAGGCTGTCCTCTACTCCTATCATTTCCCCACCTGATTGGAACTTACTATTTGAACTGATGTGCGATGCATCTGAATTTGCAGTTGAGGCAGTGTTAGGACAGAGGAAAGATAAATTGGTGCATGTGATATACTATGCCAGCAAGGTCCTCAATGACACTCAAAGAAATTATACCACTACTGAAAAGGAGTTGCTGGCAATAGTTTTTGCATTCGACAAGTTTAGATCATACCTCGTTGGTGCCAAAGTGATCATTTTCACAGATCACACAGCACTTAAATATTTGTTTGCCAAGCAAGAATCAAAACCAAGACTGATAAGATGGATCTTGTTGTTGCAGGAATTCAATATTGAGATTAGAGACAAGAAAGGAGTGGAGAACAAAGTAGCCGATCACCTATCCAGAATCCCTCATGACAAAGGTGGAACACATGATGCAAGTGTGAATGAGTGCTTCCCAGATGAGCAGTTAATGACGGTTCACAAAGCACCCTGGTTTGCAGACATTGCCAATTTCAAGGCAACTAGAGCTTTTCCCCAAGAGATCAACAAACATCAAAAAAGAAAGCTCATCAATGACGCAAAATATTTTGTCTAGGATGAGCCATATCTCTTCAAGAAGTGTTCAGATGGAATCCTGAGAAGATGTGTTTCAGAAGAAGAGGGACGAGAGGTCCTGTGGAACTGCCACGGCTCGTACTATGGAGGCCATTTTGGAGGGGAAAGAACTGCAGCCAAGGTGTTACAAAGTGGATTCTTTTGGCCCACCCTTTTCAAGGATGCCAAAGAACTATTAAAGAACTGTAATGAATGCCAAAGAGCTGGAAACTTGCCCAAAAGAAATGAGATGCCACAGAATTTCATCTTAGAACTAGAACTGTTTGATGTGGGGGGAATCGATTTCATGGGACCATTCCCAACCTCATATTCAAACAAGTATAACTTGGTAGCAGTGGATTACGTTTCCAAGTGGGTAGAGGCTATTGCAACCCCAACAAATGATAACAAGGTGGTCATGAACTTCCTCAGAAAGAATATCTTTAGCCAGTTCGGACTCCCACGAGCCCTCATCAGTGATGGAGGGAGCCATTTTTGTAACAGATCACTAGAGGCTTTTCTCCTACGATACGGGGTAAAACACAAGGTTGCCACGCCCTACCACCCCCAAACAAGTGGGTAAACCGAGATATCTAACAGAGAATTAAAAAGGATTCTGGAGAAGACTGTAGGAGCATCAAGAAAGGACTGGTCGAAGAAGCTAGATGATGCTCTTTGGGCATACAGAACGGCATTCAAAACACCTATCGGAATGTCCCCATATCAACTGGTGTATGGGAGAGGCCTGTCATTTACCATTGGAGCTGGAACACAAAGCCCTCTGGGCTCTCAAGCTACTAAATTTTGATAGCATTGCTGCTGGTGAAAAGAGGGTCTTGCAGCTGTAGGAAATGGAAGAGTTTAGATCTCAAGCCTATGAAAATGCCAAGATCTATAAAGAAAAGGTGAAGAGAAGACACGACCTCAATCTGACACCCAGGAGCTTCCAAAAAGGATAGCAAGTGCTCCTCTACAACTCCAAATTGAGACTTTTCCCTGGGAAACTCAAATCAAAGTGGTCAGAACCCTTTCTTGTCACAAAGGTCTCGCCATATGGACACATAGAAATCATGGAGGAAAGTTCAAAGAGGGCTTTCACTGTGAACGGACAAAGGCTCAAACACTACATGGGCAACATGGGGGAAAACCCCAAAATGAAGTATCATCTCAACTAATGGAGAAATCGTCGAGCTAGCGACGCTAAAAGAGTGCTTCGTTGGGAGGCAACTCAACCTAAGGTAGTTTCCTTTTCGTGATCATTTCAATAAAAGTTACAAGTAGTTTTCCCTGTATTGTGAGGAGCTAAGTTTGGTGTTGCACACCAAAACAATCCAAGAGTGAATGTGTAATTCTAAGTTTGGTGTTCTACCAAAGATTTTAGTTAAACTCACACTACACCTCTTCAATGGCAAGTTGCTAGCCCCAACCAATCAGGGAAACCACTTAACAATAGTTTAATTTCTAGTTCATAGTCATTTTATTAATAAAAGCACATGAGGTTCTCTGCATGTATTCAATCTGTGCATTAGGCAAGGAACTAAGTTTGGTGTTCGCACACCAAATTAAGTTCAGAAATTTATAAGCATACATGCATGCTAACTATTTCTCAATTGCTTTGGGAACAAGCAACTTCCAACAACTTTGCAGGAATTCAATCAATCTTCTGGAAAAATAGTGCACCATCATCCAAGGATGCGAAGAAGGATGCAGAAGCTATGGATGATGACAACAAAGAGATAGCTAGAAGGCACCACCAAAAAGTTGTATTGTTACTTGATTCCATATGCTTGGAAATGCTCAAATTGGAAGTCTGAATGTATCCCTGATTAACAGATACTCTTTAGTTTAAATCACTAGAATTTAATGTTTGTTTTCCTTGCTTTTGTCATATGTGTGCTGGTCCAAGTTACCTGTTTTCATCTTCATCCTACTTACTTGTATGCTTGCCGTTTGAATTTAATGAAAGAGAATGTTATGAAAGAAACTAGAGTAAGGTTCATGTGGTGAAATAAGTCCTTAAGGTTTGTGGTGGGATAATAGATTAGCTAAGTTGGATCACCTATAAGGTATGAGGGCACTCATTAGTATTGAATTACATGCTTGAAACACATCCTATGAGATTAGCCAAACAACAAGATCCTAATAAGAAAAAGAGAAAGAACAATAAGAGTTTGAAAAAGAAAGAAAAATAATAAGAAATAAGGCTAGGCACCAAGGGTTTGAATCTTGAGGGATGTGTCTGTGGTGATCTTGTACCAAGGATCTGCTTGGATGAATAAGTTCTTAGGAGTGCTTTATCACGTTGTAACTTGGGTTAACTAACCCGGGATTACCAACTGAAAATCCACTATCAAGAGCAACCTTGCTACAGAGCATTTAGTAACCCAAAGAGGTGCTAGACACCAAGACCTCAAGGAAAGAAAATAACAAACCATGTGCCTGTGGTGTGCATGTATGGGGGAGAGAGACTTGAGGGAGTAAACCCTTAGGGGTGTTTCAACATCTAGCACCTTGAACCAACTGGTTCGGGAGTATTGGCTGAAAGCTTACTTTAAAGAGTTGCCCCCTCACAGAGCACTTAGCCTAAGGATGCAATAAACTCTGAGAAAAAAAAGGAGGATCAAAGAATAAGGATCTCATAGGATGGAATCAAGCAAGTATTCAAGAGCATGATAAAGACCTGGAAACCAGTAAAGGAATGAACCTAAGTTGTTATGCATGAAACCCCATAAACCAAGAGCTTTACTTCTATAATAAGAACTTATTTCTCTTGTTCTTTCATTCATCATTCTGATGTTTCAGTACTTGCTTAGGGACAAGCAAGCTTTAAGTTTGGTGTTGTGATGCCAGGGCATTTTGGCAAGTTTCACTGACCTTTTCTTTACTGTTTTAGGGTAGTTTCACGCATTTTCTTAGTAAATAAGCAAGTTTTGGGTAGAAATACACTTACATCTTGATTCAAGCAAACATTGTAAACTTTACATGATTTCATGAGAATTATGCATGAATTGAATGACAAATTGGATAATGCATGATCTCATGACTTGGAATAGAGCTTTGATGCAATTTATTTGCTTGATTTCAGGACAAAGAAAGCAAGGAAGAGCCACGTTAGTAGCCACGTTTGTCTAATTAACGTGACCACTAACGTGGAATGGGCATAAGCTTGTAGCGTTAATGAGAAAAGTGATCGCCAATAACGCCTTCGAAGCCATCATAACCCACGTTAGTTGCCACGTTAGTTACATTAACGTGGGAGCTAACGTGGAAAGAAAAGAGGAGCTCCAACGTTAGTGGTAAAAATAAACACCACTAACGTTCTAAAAGGCCATACATAAGCCACGTTAAAAGCCATGTTAATATAATTAACGTGAACTCTAACGTGGAGATTAGAGGAGATCGCCAACGTTAGTGACACTCACCTTTGTCACTAACGCTGGAACAGGCCAAGATTGCCCATGTTAGTGGTCACGTTAAGGCCATTAACGTGAACGGTAACGTGGAGCAAGGAGTGATAGGCCAACGTTAGTGACACTCACCTTTATCACTAACATTGGAGATGGCAATTACCACCACGTTAGTGGCCACGTTAATCTAATTAACATGAACTCTAACATGGGGAGGAGGGGCGTTTGGACTGTTAATGACAAAGGTAAGTGTCACTAACGCTCTGGAAGCTTAGGCATGCCCACGTTCAGGGTCACGTTAGTTATACTAACGTGAACTCTAACGTGGGGAAAAGAGGCAATAAGCAATGTTATTGGAAAAGGTGAATGCCAATAACGTTTGCGAAGGACCAAGAGGCAACGTTAGTGGTCATGTTAGTGCCACTAACGTTGAAGTTAATGTGGATCGTTTTTGGCTTGGAACGTTAGTGAAAAAGGTGACCGTCACTAACGTTTTCGAACCCACATTTTCACTTAACGTTAACACCACTAACGTCCTAACTAACGTCCATGCCTAACTCACACTTTTCTGCAAGCAAAGCTGAGCCTACTAAAGACTATAACTACTTCAACTCAAGATCAAAGGCCCATATCCAAGACTTGAAGAGCCAACTAGAAGATCAGAAGAGTAGTATATATAGGAGTAGTTTTGAACTAGTAGGGAGCTTTTGCATTTTTGGAGAACTACACTCTGTATATTTTACTTTCTCTGCAACTTCTAGTTTTATTTTGAGAATGTACTTTTCATTTATGCTTTTCATTCCCAGAGCTATGAACAACTAAACCCCTTTCATTGGGTTAGGGAGCTCTGTTGTAATTTGATGGATCAATAATAGTTTTCATTATTCTTCTTCTTTTTTTTCTCTTGATTCTACTAGAAAGCTTTCAATCTTCATCCAATTAGGTAGTTGTCTTGGAAAAGAAGCTATTCATACTTGGATCTCTTCGGAACCTTGGAAGAGGAATGAAGAGATCATGCTAGAAATGCTTTCTCATGTTGGACCAAATTGGGGTTTGGATGGATATAGTGACATATAATCCTACCAACACTTTGATTTGGGAATACATGTGGTATAATTAGTGACCATACTTCATCTCTTCTCATGAGCAATTAGACCAAGGAATTGGCTATTGATCAAGATTTGAGAGATTGAATTACCAAGGAATTGGAATCCAATCACTTAAGATTGCCAAGGAGATCAATGAATGCATTGATTGAGGAAGAGATGAGAATGAACTTGATCCGGAGAATACAACATCTCCTGAGCCCAATGAATCCCCCATTTCCGATCTTACCCATTCTCTTTACTTTCTGCCATTTACTTTTATGTTCATTTCCCCAAATCCCCATTTAAGATTCTGCAATTTACTTTACGCCATTTATATTCTGCTCTTTATTTCCAGCATTTACATTTTCTGTTATTTACTTTCCCGCCATTTACGTTTCTGCAATTATCAACTCAATTTCTGCTTAGCTCAACTAGGACATTCCTCTGATTAAAGTTGCTTGACCAATCAATCCCTGTGGGATTCGACCTCACTCTATTGTGAGTTTTTACTTGACGATAATTCGGTATACTTACCGAGGGAAATTTGTTGAGAGACAAGTTTCCGTGCATCAAGTTTATGGCGCCGTTGTCGGGGATTGATTTTGTATCAACAACGATTAAATTGGTGGATAACTAGATTGAGCATTTTTCTTTTGTTTGATTTAATTTCATTTGAGTGATTTACTTTTAGTTTTAGCTATTTTCTTCCCTTTACCCCTTACCCGTTTGTGGTGTTATCTTCATTCTTTTTACAATTCAGTTCACTAACCCACTAACTGTTTGATATATTGCATCACTCACCCTAATGATGAGATATTTTGGAGGAAAAATAAATTTCTCCTAAAATACCCAAAACTAACCGGCAAGTGCACCGGGTCGTATCAAGTAATAAAAAGACTCACGGGAGTGAGGTCGATCCCATAGGGATTGAAGGATTGAGCAATTTTAGTTTAGTGGTTGATTTAGTCAAGCGAATCAAGATTTGGTTGATGGTTTTGTGACTTGCAGAATTAAATTGCATTGAAGTAAAGAGAACAAGAAATAAATTGCTGAAACGTAAAGAAGAAGAAATTAAATGGCGGAAGCTTAGAGTGCAAGAAATGTAAATTGCGGAATCTTAAAGCGCAAGGAATGTAAATTGCTTGAAATGTAAAGGGGATTGGGATGTGGATTTGCAGAAATTAAACAAGGAAAAATTAAATTGCATTAAACAGAAGAGGGAAAGGGAATTGGGATTGAACCGGATATGAAGCAGAAAAGTAAATGAACATAGAAAGCAGTAAACAGAGAAGTGAAATGGGAAATTCAGATCTCATGACCCAGAGACTAGAAAATCAAGTCTAGATTTCAATGCCTTCCTAGATCCAACAAGAACAATTGCAAGGAAATTGTAAATGGCAAGGAAAATAGATAAAGAGCAATTAACCGGAAATGAAATTCAATTAGCAGTAAAGAAACAGAGATCCAAGATTGAGATTGAAACATAATTTCTTCAATTCTCCAATCCAAGATCCAAGACAAGTGCAAATGAAATTGAAAGCAATGAAAACAAAGAAATTAAAGTTCAAAAGCTCTCCGAAAACTATTATGAAAATTCCCAAAGAAAAGCTCTTCGAAGAACTTGAATTCTATCCTATTTATACACTTTCAAAAATGATCTTCAAGCCTTGAGTTGGGCCTTTGCTCTTGGTGGAATTGGGTTGAAAGAGGCCTTGGTTGATTGCTCTTGAAGTTTGGAGAAGAACCGAAGTGAACCAATTGAACCGGTTTTGAGGTTAGCAAAAGTTGGACCAAAAGTTTGAGCCAAAGCAACTTTCCATAGCAGCAAACACATTTTTCTGGTATGCACGTTGGTGCCAACGTTAGGGGTCTAACTTTGACCCTAACGTTGGCCTTGCTTTGTATGCTAGTGGCGCCAACGTTAGCCTCCAAGTTAGGGGGCTAACGTTGGCGCAAACGTTGGATGGCCAGGGAGGAATTCATGTGCCAACGTTAGCCTCCAAGTTAGGGGGCTAACGTTGGGGCTAACTTCTTGCTTCCTGGTTCAATTTCACTTATTCCATTGTCCTCTCTTCACTCCTAGCCATTCCTCTTTGCTTCAACCTTTCTCCAAGCTTTCTTCACCTATCATTAATCAACCAAACTCATCAAAGCTATGCTCAAAATCATGAGATATTCATTCTTTCATAATATGGAACAAATATAGCATAAAACCTCATGAAATGGCATAAATTCATATATGGTTGGTTCAATCAAGGGAAACATGAAAATCTACTCAATTAGCTTGCTTGTAGCTCAAGAAAGTGCATAATTCTAATGAAAACAAAAGAAAAAGACTAGTTAAAATAGGCTAGGATGACTTGTCATCACCTAACGGCATTCCTAACAAGAGTAAACTCCATTCAATTTCTATCTTGCTTTTTTTTGCTCTGTTGGTTGTATGACAGGTAGAAGAAGCAGAGCTTCAACTTCCTTTGATTCTAAACCTGAGAGGACCCTCCTTAGATTAAGGAGGGAAGCAAGAGGAAAGAGAGTCGTTGGTGCTGAGGAAGAGGAGGAGTATTTTGAACCAGACATGGATGAGAATATGGAGAACCATCATGAAGAAGAGGGTCACAACCATGGCAGAGAAGGTCCAGTGTATCATGCTGGGTAAGAGAGAAGAGTTTTAGGCTCTTATATAAATCCAAACCCAGAAAACTGTGGATGTAGCATCCAAAAGCCAACCATACATGCCAATAATTTTGAACTAAAACCCCAGCTCATCACCCTTGTTCAGAACAACTGTTCATTTGGAGGAAGTGTCCAAGAAGACCCCAATCAATATCTAACCACCTTCCTGAGGATATGTGATACTGTGACGTCTAATGGTGTTCATCCTGACACCTATAGACTTCTTCTGTTTCCCTTTTCACTCAAGGACAAAGCATCTAAATGGATGGAATCTTTTCCGAAGGAGAGTATAACAACCTGGAAAGATGTGGTGAAAAAATTCTTGGCGAGATTCTACCCTCCTCAGAAAATTAACAGGTTGAGAGCTGAAGTACAAACATTCAGGCAACAAGATACTGAAACTCTCTATGAAACATGGGAGAGGTTTAAGGACTTGACAAGAAGGTGCCCACTAGACATGTTCAATGAATGGGTGCAGTTACATATTTTCTATGAGGGTCTTTCTTATGAATCAAAGAAGGCAGTAGACCACTCATCTGGGGGATCTCTGAACAAGAAGAAGACCATTGAAGAAGCCATAGATGTCATTGAGACTGTAGCTGAGAATGATTACTTCTATGCTTCTAAAAGAGGCAATATTAGAGGAGTGATGGAACTGAACAACGTGGATGCACTGCTGGCTCAAAACAAGATGATCACCAAGCAGCTGGCTGACCTTACCAAGAAGATGGAAAGAAACCAAGTAGCAGCAATCACTACCTCATCAGCAGCTCAAGAAGGAGTGAATGCAGAGGCTGAGGGTGATCAGGAACAAGCCAATTACATTGGGAACTAACCTAGGCAGACCCATGATCCATACTCCAAAACTTATAATTCGGGTTGGAGAAACCACCCAAACTTTGGGTGGGGAAATCAACAAGATCAAGGCCAAGATCAGAGATGTCACAACCCCAACAACAATGCAGCTCACCAACATTCCACACAGAGATCATATGAGCACCCACCTAACAATACCCCTCAACATCCATATCAAAACCAAAATGGCCCTTCTCACCCCTCCAATCTCAACTCACCATCATCCGAAGATAAACTCTCAAGGATTGAGACTCTACTTGAAGGCATATGTAAGGAAATTCAAGACAGTAAAATGTTCCGAGAGGAAGTGCGATCCAATATGCAGAATCAAGATGCTGCCATCAAGAAACTTGAGACACAAATTGGCTACCTATTTAAGCAAGTTCCCAGCCATAACCTGTGCAGCAACACTGATTCAAACCCAAGGGAGGAATGTCAGGCTATCACCCTCAGAAGTTGGAAGGAATTGAAAGAGACTTCCAAGAAACCACAAGAGAAGGACTCAAATGAAAGGGAAAAGGAACAAGATGAAGTCCAAGTTCCCACTTCCAATTCACATCAAAAAGGAGAAATGCTAAAGCCATACGTTCCAAAAGCTCCATACCCTCAACAATTGAAAAAGAAGGGGGATGACAACCAATTCTCAAGATTTTTGGAAATCTTCAAGAAACTACAGATTAACATACCCTTTGCTGAAGCAATAGAGTAAATGTTGCTCTATGCCAAGTTCTTGAAGGAATTGATGACCAAGAAGAGAAGCTGGAAGAACAACAAGACTGTGATACTAACCAAAGAATGTAGTGCCATCATTCAGCATAAACTACCCCAGAAATTGAAGGATCCTGGGAGCTTCCATATCCCTTGTATTATAGGGGAAATCACAGTGGAAAAGGCCCTATGTGATTTAGGAGCCAGGATAAATCTGATGTCCGTAGCTCTGATGAGAAAAATAAGGATTGAGGAGGCCAAGCCAACAAAAATGGCCCTACAACTGGCAGACTGATCATTCAAGTTTCCTCACGGCATAGTAGAAGACTTGCTGGTGAAGGTAGGAGATTTTATCTTCCCAGCAGACTTTGTAGTGTTGGATATGAAAGAGGGAGCCAAGGCCTCTATCATCCTGGGAAGACCATTCTTGGCCACTGCTGGAGCTATCATTGATGTCCAAAAAGGTGAACTTACCCTGAGATTGCACAATAAGAAAATGACATTCAATGTGTTCAAGGCCATGAGTTACCCACAAGAACCATTGGGAGAATGTATGAGGTTGGATTCACTGGAAGATGCAGTACAAGAGACTTTTGAAGAAGAAGAACTTGAGGGGTTAACAGAAGAGGAATCAGCATCGAGCGAAGAGGCTACAACACCGGAGGTTCATGTTCAGGGCACACTAGAGGAGGAGAATGAAAGAAAAGAAGCACCCAAACTTGAACTCAAAGCACTGCTGCCCACTCTCAAATATGCATATTTAGGAGAGAATGAAAGTTACCCAGTGATCATAAACTCAGCCCTCAGCCAAGAACAAGAGGAGGAACTACTCCAAGTATTACAAAAGCATAAGGATGCCATTGGATGGACCCTCGCTGACTTGAAGGGAATCAGTTCGGCCATATACATGCATAAGATACTGCTGGAAGATGATGCCAAACCGTCCATCCAACCCCAAAGGAGGCTAAATCCAGTCATGAAAGAAGTGGTACAGAAGGAAGTCATGAAGCCCATGGGTCAGCCTCGTCCAAGTGGTCCCCAAGAAAGGAGGAATCACTGTAGTACCTAATGAGAGGAACGAACTCATCCCTACAAGAACGGTCACAGGATGGAGGATGTGCATTGACTACAGAAATCTCAATGAAGCTACAAGAAAAGATCATTTCCCACTCCCCTTCATGGATCAGATGTTGGAAAGACTTGCAGGACATGCATATTACTGTTTTCTAGATGATTACTCAGGATATAATCAAATAGTAGTTGATCTGAGAGACCAGGAGAAAACGTCATTTACTTGGCCATATGGAGTATTTGCATACAGGCGCATGCCATTTGGGCTATGTAATGCTCCTGCAACGTTTCAACGCTGCATGCTTTCTATCTTCTCAGATATGATAGAAAATTCATTGAAGTCTTTATGGATGACTTTTCAGTATTCGGGGATTCCTTTCCTAATGGCCTAGATCACCTTGCCCTGGTATTAAAAAGATGCCAAGAAACCAATTTGGTCTTGAATTAGGAAAAATGCCACTTTATGGTGACAAGAGGAATAGTCCTTGGCCATAAGGTTTCTAACCAAGGCATTGAGGTAGACAGAGCTAAGGTGGAACTTATTGAAAAATTACCCCGACCAAGTGATGTCAAGGCAATTAGGAGCTTTTTAGGGCATGCTGGCTTTTACAGAAGGTTTATTAAAGATTTTTCAAAGATAGCCAAGCCCTTAAGCAATCTCCTTGTATCTGATACACCATTTGTCTTTGATGAAAAGTGCATGCTAGCATTCAAAAACTTGAAAAAGAGGCTGTCCTCTGCTCCTATCATTTCCCCACCTGATTGGAACTTACCATTTGAACTGATGTGCGATGCATCTGATTTTGCAGTTGGGGCAGTGTTAGGACAGAGGAAAGATAAATTGGTGCATGTGATATACTATGCCAGCAAGGTCCTCAATGACACTCAAAGAAATTATACCACTACTGAAAAGGAGTTGCTGGCAATAGTTTTTGCATTCGACAAGTTTAGATCATACCTCATTGGTGCCAAAGTGATCGTTTTCACAGATCACTGATGACAAGTCATCTTAGCCTAGTTTCACTAGTCTTTTTCTTTTATTTTCAATAGATTTTATGCACTTTCTTGAGCCATAAGTAAGCCAATTGGGTAGAATTTCATGTTTCCTTTGATTCAATCAACCATGGATAAATTAATGCATTTTCATGAGATTTTGTGCTATAATTGTCATATATTATGAAAGAGAAACAATCTCATGATTTTGAGCATAGTTTTGATGTTTTTGATTGATTGATGATAGGTGAAAAGAGCTTTGAAGAGGGTTGAAGAAAGAAGGAATGGCAAAGAGCAAGAGAGGACAAAAAGCTTGAGCCAAAGTTTGCCTCAAACTTTAGCTCAAACGTGAGGAAGAGCTTGACTTCACCCTGGAGGCATCAAAAGTTTGCGCCAACGTTTGCCTCAAACTTGAGGTCAAACGTTGGCACCCTCAGAGCAAAAGAAGAAAGACCCAGGGAGCAAAAAGCTTGCGCCAACGTTTGCCTCAAACTTTGAGTCAAACGTTGGCGCCACAAAAAGAACACCCAGGGAGCAAAAAGCTTGCGCCAATGTTTGCCTCAAACTTTGAGTCAAACGTTGGCGCCATAAAAATAACACCCAAGAGGAAAAAAAGCTTGCGCCAACGTTTGCCTCAATCTTGAGGTCAAACGTTGGAGCCATTTGAGTATGAAGAAGAGTCCCTGATTGAAGGCTTGATTGAGCCACGTTTGCGCCAACGTTTGCCTCAAACGTTGGGCCAAACGTTGGCCAAGGGACATGCAAGGGAGGATCCACGTTTGAGCTCAAGTTTGACCTCAAACTTTGAGCCAAACGTGGATGACAGCATGGGAGGCAATCTGCTACAAAAAGCTTGAGTCAAAGTTTGCCTCAAACTTTGACTCAAGCTTTAATGGTTCATGGCCCGGTTCTGACCCGGTTCACAAGTGGGTTTCTTTCCAACTCCAAGAGCAATCAACAGAGGCTTTTGTCAACCCAATTCCATCAAGAGCAAGGGCCCAATTCAAGGCTTGAAGATCATTTGAAGAGAGTGTATAAATAGCTTAGAATTTAAGTTTTCGGAGAGCTTTTCCTTTTAGTTTTGCTGAGTAATTTTGGAGAACTTTTGGGTTAGAAGTTATTTTGAGATTCTGAGTCTTGGGGAAGGGGAATTGAATTTTCTTCCTCTTAGTTTTCTTGTTTTAAATTTCATTTACACTTGTCTTGAATCTTGGGTATTGAGAATTGAGGGAATTCTGTCTCAATCTCACCTTGAGATCTCTCTGTCTCACTTTACTGCAACTTTTGGAAATTGAATTTGGTTTTGCTTCTTCTACTGCTTGATCTTTACTTTTCTTGCAATTGAATTCTAAATTTGGATCTAGGAAGGCATTGAGATCTAGACTTGGTTTTCTAGTCTCTTGGGTCCTGAGATCTGGAGCCATCATTTTATTTTCTCTGTTGAATGCTTTTCAAGTTCATTTATGTTTCCATTCTAGATCCGGTTCAATTCAAGTCATCTTCTACTCTTCTATGTGTTGAAATTTACTGTTCTTTTGTTTAATTCTTGCAATCCCACACCCCTGACCTATTTACATTTCTTGCACTCTAAGATTCTGCAATTTACATTTCTTGCGTTATAAGTTTCTACCATTTAATTTCTTGTTCTTTAAGATTCAGCATTTTTATTTTCTGTTCTCTTTAATTTCCTGCAAATTACCCATTCCCTTTTACATTCTATGCAATTTAATTCTTGTTGAACACAAATTCACTTAAATCAACTTCTGTTTGCTTGACTAAATCAACCACTAAACTAAAATTGCTCAATCCTTCAATCCATGTGGGCTCGACCTCACTCACGTGAGTTATTATTACTTGATGCGACCCGGTACACTTGCCGGTGAGTTTTGTGTTGGATCGTTTTCCACACATCAAGTTTTTGGCGCTGTTGCTGGGGATTGAAATAGATTGACAATGATTAAGTGAAGTGGAGATCTAGATCAAGCACTTTTTCTTTTCTGTTTCTTTAACTTTTAATTAACGCACTAACTGTTTGAATTTTTGCTTAAGCTAACTGAAACTTCACTTTAGCAATAGAGTGAAGTTTTCCGAGTTGCTCTGGCTTGTGCGATCCTTATGCTTTTGCTTATTGAATATACGAGAGAAGCAATTTTCTTCTATTAATCTTTCAAGTCTATCATCTGTTTGACACATTGTGTCAACTAATCTTCTAACCATATTTTGGGCATGAATGTATTCAATCTTCATTTGGACTATCTGTGACTGTGCAGATCATGGAGAAGAACCCAACGAATCCCAGTCAGTACGGGAATAGTGCCCTAACCCCAGATGACAATGCAACCCATGAAATTAAGCGTCCGCTCATTACCATGAACGATGTTGCTCAATGGTTTGAAGCTTTCCCACAAGGAAACATCATCAGATGGGAAGAACTAATGAGTGAACTCCTAGTCAAGTTGAAACCACCTCAAAGAATTGTTAAACCAGAGGCAGAAATGCAACCATTCACACAAGAGAAGGAAATTGAAGGTGTCCGTGCAGTCATGAACCAAAACAAGCAGATGCATCAGCAGAATCTACAACAACTATATATGATGGTCAGAAAAATCAATGAGCTGAGAACTGCTGTAATACATGCATACAACCTAACTCAAAACTCATACGGTTGTAATCAAGCTGAACAAGGTTTTGGAGCAATTAACCATGAGCAACAAAGTTATGAGCAGTCACACTCTCCAAGCAGTACCTCTAGCATACTCCAACACAGGCCTCAGAATGATGTGTACAACCCACCCTGGAGAACTCATTCCAACTGGAGGGGGGTTGAAAACCAAAATCAAAGACCAAGGGACTTCAACTGCAACAACCCCAACCTCAAAAACCAGCATAAAAACCACCCCCACAACAACAACCATCACGCACCACCCCAATGCACACATTTTCAACCCCATCCTACCTCACAACTCGCCCAAAATGACTCTCATCAACAATCACAGTTTACACAACCACGACCAATTCCAAACTTTCAAAGACTTGATATTCTAGAAATGATGATGGAAAGGTTCGTGAAAGTTCAAGAGATGACAATAATAGAGCAGGAAGAAGCAAGGAAAAATCAAGAGATGATAAGCAGGAACCAAGAGGCCTCACTCAGAAGAATTGAGAGGCAAATGGAACAACTAGCTAGGCAACTTGCAGAAATGGGCGAGAGGAGGGCAAACATATTCCTAAGGGCCACTGAAGATGACCCAAAGAACAGTGAAAAAGCTGCTGGGTTGAAAGGGAAAGCAGTTATGAAGGAAAGTGAGAAGGCTTTGGAAAAGGAAATAATCATCAAAGAAAGACACCACAGAGGAATTCCACAAAAAGAAACAGAGGAAAAGAAGCGCATAGTAAGAGGAGGAAACCAAAGGCAACAGAAGCCTCAACTTCCATGATCCGAGGATGAAGGATGTCAAGCTAGTGACAATAAAAGAGCGCTTGTTGGGAGGCAACCCAACCGGAGGTAACTATCGTTTCATATCTATTTCAATAAAAAGGTTAATTAGTTTTATCTATGTTGCAAGAAGCTAAGTTTGGTGTTACACACCAAAACAATCTAAGGGAGAATGAAGGATTCTAAGTTTGGTGTTCCACCAAAATTCCATCATAAAATATATTCTCACCTTCTGCATAATGCTAGCTTCAAGCATTTAGATGAACTAGTTAACTATTCTGCTGTTTCCTAGTTTTCAGTCCTATTGCTTTTGAAAAAGAAAAAGAGTTTCACACGTGGTTAATCTGATGCATGAGAACCATTGGCAAGGTACTCAGTTTGGTGTTCCCACACCAAAGTAAGTTCAAAAGCCCACAAATAATTCATGCATGCTAACCATTTTTCAAGTGCTTGGAGACACAGCAACTTTCAATATCACTGCAGAGACATCATACAAGCTTCTGGAGAAATTAAGCATCATCAATCAAAGAGAAAGGGATGTGAAGACCAGCAATGATGATGATGAGGAGTAAAGCAAGCAAACTTCAAAAGGTTGTATTGTTAAGTGATTAGTTTGCATCACTGCTATGATTGAAAGTGATATTGAAAGTGATATTATACCCCTATCTGTCCTTCTGTCTAGTATAGTTTTTCTGCAATTCAATAATCAAGATGCTTGATCATTTACAACCCTGTACTCTCCAAACTTGTTTGCACTCAATATTTCAAAAATGCATCACATGAAAGTTCTTTGAAAAGAAGGATTGAGGAATTAAACAATTTTGAGGCAAGCAAAAGATTAGGAGAAGTGGTGGTTCTAGTTGTATGATTATGCATTGAGGTTGCATGCTTATGAAAACTTGCATGGGAGCTCATAGGCAGGACATAGAGTTCAAAGAAGTATTGTGGAGATTCTCAAACATTTATTGATCCAAGAAGCAGCAAAAAAAAATGAAAGAACATGGCCCAAGGCTCTGAGCATCAATTACTAGGCAGAAAAGAAAGAAGAAACAAAAACTCAAAGAGTTGTTATCCTAGTAAATGCTTGTGGTCGAATTGTGTCAAAGAAAGAGGCTTGAGCAAGTAAATCCTTAGGGGTGCTTTAACACCTAATACCTTAAAACCAACTGGTTTAGGAGTATTGATTGAAAGCTTATCTAAAGAGCCGCTTTGAGACATGACACTTAGAGTCAAGGCCAAAGCACAGAAACTATAAGCTGCTTCAAGGTGATTACATATAAAGAGATATCCATGATACTATTTGGATGAAAATCCTAAGACCTAAGACTTCCAATATGTGGGGACTAGTAAGCACTGAAGCCCTTGCATGAGCATATAATTTAGAGTTTACCCCACTGTCACTTAATCACTTCACTCACAGGATAGTACATGTAATTCTTCAAATCCATTCTAATTGAAAGAACCTTTGAGCATAATTCTTTTCTTGCTTGGGGACAAGCAAGCTTTAAGTTTGGTGTTGTGATGACAAGTCATCTTAGCCTAGTTTCACTAGTCTTTTTCTTTTGTTTTCAATAGATTTTATGCACTTTCTTGAGCCATAAGTAAGCCAATTGGGTAGAATTTCATGTTTCCTTTGATTCAATCAACCATGGATAAATTAATGCATTTTCATGAGATTTTGTGCAATAATTGTCATATATTATGAAAGAGAAACAATCTCATGATTTTGAGCATAGCTTTGATGTTTTTGATTGATTGATGATAGGTGAAAAGAGCTTTGAAGAGGGTTGAAGAAAGAAGGAATGGCAAAGAGCAAGAGAGGACAAAAAGCTTGAGCCAAAGTTTGCCTCAAACTTTAGCTCAAACGTGAGGAAGAGCTTGACTTCACCCTGGAGGCATCAAAAGTTTGCGCCAACGTTTGCCTCAAACTTGAGGTCAAATGTTGGCACCCTCAGAGCAAAAGAAGAAAGACCCAGGGAGCAAAAAGCTTGCGCCAACGTTTGTCTCAAACTTTGAGTCAAACGTTGGTGCCACAAAAAGAACACCCAGGGAGCAAAAAGCTTGTGCCAACGTTTGCCTCAAACTTTGAGTCAAACGTTGGCGCCACAAAAAGAACACCCAAGAGGAAAAAAAGCTTGCGCCAATGTTTTCCTCAAACTTGAGGTCAAACGTTGGTGCCATTTGAGTATGAAGAAGAGTCCCTGATTGAAGGCTTGATTGAGCCACGTTTGCGCCAACGTTTGCCTCAAACGTTGGGCCAAACGTTGGCCAAGGGACATGCAAGGGAGGATCCACGTTTGAGCTCAAGTTTGACCTCAAACTTTGAGCCAAACATGGATGACAGCACGGGAGGCAATCTACTACAAAAAGCTTGAGTCAAAGTTTGCCTCAAACTTTAACTCATGCTTTAATGGTTCATGGCCCGGTTCTGACCTGGTTCACAAGTGGGTTTCTTTCCAACTCCAAGAGCAATCAACAGAGGCTTTTGTCAACCCAATTCCATCAAGAGCAAGGGCCCAATTCAAGGCTTGAAGATCATTTGAAGAGAGTGTATAAATAGCTTAGAATTTAAGTTTTCGGAGAGCTTTTCCTTTTAGTTTTGCTGAGTAATTTTGGAGAGCTTTTGGGTTAGAAGTTATTTTGAGATTTTGAGTCTTGGGGAAGGGGAATTGAATTCTCTTCCTCTTAGTTTTCTTGTTTTAAATTTCATTTACACTTGTCTTGAATCTTGGGTATTGAGAATTGAGGGAATTCTGTCTCAATCTCACCTTGAGATCTCTCTGTCTCACTTTACTGCAAATTTTGGAAATTGAATTTGGTTTTGCTTCTTCTACTGCTTGATCTTTACTTTTCTTGCAATTGAATTCTAAATTTGGATCTAGGAAGGCATTGAGATCTAGACTTGGTTATCTAGTCTCTTGGGTCCTGATAAACGAAATTTATCATGCCGATATAGAATTCAATAATGGATATAATCGTGAGTATAGTCTAATCGACATTCAAACTTCGCATCAAACAATCCTACAATCTATAACCGAGAGTACTAGTCCCCCGAGTCGTCCTCCCTTGGAATTGCTAGAGCATGCATCTTATCGGTTAGGAAGCCTTGTTGTGGTTCTTTTGAAGGTTTAGCAAAATAAATGGCAAACAAGCAATCAATTTTTAGAAGACTTGGCCTAGGGTTGGCATTAGAAATTCTATCCTTATAGTCTCGTCAATGATGACAACAATTAGGCCTTGCTTCATTTAGTTAACCCCTAGGTATAGAGGAAAGTCAAATGAGAGTAACTAACTTGAGTCACAAGTCCTAGTTTTCACCTTAGGGAAATCTAGCTTTAGTGCACTCCATGTCAATTAGCAATTTCTAATTCCAAATCAACAATTGACATAAACTATTCAACTCTTTCTAATGACTCAAACCCTATGCCAAGTAAGAAATTTTTACTCCATAACTAATGTTGGCATTTTATCAAACACTTGATGAGCAAGGGAAAAGGCATAGTAAAAAAATGAGAAGGAAGTAGAATTGAAAGTGCTTCAACACAAGGAACTAACAACAATTAACAAAGAACAACAATTGAAATGAACTTCTCAAGAAATTGAAAAAAATCCAAAACTACAAAGTTGAATCTAGGATCTATGAGGATTGAGCAATTACAAGCACTAATTGAGATTGGAGAAGAAGATCTATAACATGAACAAATGAATTGAGAATTGCAATGGATCTCACCAAAGTGTGATTGGAAATTCAGAAAATGGATGAAGATGAACCCTAGTGAGAGCTTGGAATCTCCCTCTCTCTCTCTCTCTACCCAAGAGTGTAACTAACAATAGCCAAAAAAATCTAGAGCCATCTAAAATGAGCCAAAAAGTCCTTAACCCTTCAACCCTTGGTCTTCTTAAGCTCTTCCTGCCAAGGCACTTTCCCCAAGATGAGATCTCCAACTGTCTCCACGCCCAGGTCACGTGACTTCTAAGAAAATCATGTTCGAGCTTCGGCGCGTACGCGCAGAGCACGCGTGCGCGCCACTGGGGCATCTTGCAATGTGAGCGGAGGCACAGCGTACGCGTGCGCGCCAATGGGGGTTATGGCCCAGCCACTACACAAGCCGGCTCGTGGCTTGGCTTCTGGCTTTGACTTCTAGCTGCGCAATCCACGCGGGCGTGCCAAGTACGCGCACGCGCCCTTGCTGAAGTTTCCAAAGCTCAATTTCTCATGCTCCTTTCCTTTGCGCCCATTCTCCTTCTCTCTTCCGGTTCATCCCTGCCCTATATTCTGAAACCACTTAACACACAGGTCACGGCATCGAACGGCATCAAGAGGAGATTAGAAATGTATCTAATTTAGTGCAAAATAAGCATGTTTTCATCCATGAGGCAAAAGTTAGGAAAGGAACACAAAGTCTTGTATTTTCATATGAAAAGCGTGTGGAATCATTAATAAAACCCCTGAAATCGATACAAGATAAACCCTCAAAATGGGGTTTATCAACCTCCCCACACTTAGATTCTAGCATGTCCTCATGCTTAGAGAAATGCAAGATGTAGCCACAAAACAAGGCTCAAAGCTCACTAGCTTGTGTTCTTAACTCAAAATTCATGTTCTAAAATACAGTTCTTCAAGCAAGTTTAGCATCAAGATATTCAAAATTGGCAATGTCAAGGTTGCCCCAAAGTATTAGTTTCCTAAGAGAGAGTTTCATTGTTCCAACCAAGTAAACTTATCATGCAAATGATATCAAAGAAAACCTAATCATGCAACCTATCCTACTACAAAGGAGTTCAGAAAACGAAAATTTATTTGGGTGTTACCTACGGAGATCGGTCGGCCGACCTCCCCACACTTAAAACTTAGCACGGTCCTCCGTGCTAGAGGTGATGCGCAATGGTTGGCAATGGCCGAGTCCCGAGTGTCCTTCATCTCCGTTATCATCGGTACTTCCGCTTGAAGTTGCGGTGGATGTGGAGATATCTGGTTCCTCCATGGGTGGGGTGACAATGCTTAGAAGTTTCTTCACGTGAGCATATCGGTGTTGGTTACGCCTCTCATAACGGTCCAACTTCTTGTGAAGGTCTTCAAGGCGTTGGGTGGCTGATTTTTGTGGCGTGGATGATGTAGTGGTGTTGCGAGTTGGTGTGGGCAGTCCAATGTCCTTGGTGACTTCTGGAGGCTTGAGGTACCTCTTGGTTGGAATAACATCGCCCTCGACCGGGATTGAGGTTCTCCTATCCTTAGTCTCTCGGTGGACGCCAGCTGCCGCCACTAATTCGGTCACCATAGCGGGGAATGGTAGATTTCCCTTGGCATGAATGCGCCCCATGGATTGGCGAATGGCATGCAAAATGTCGACCGATTTCTCAGTTAAGATGCACCATATCAATAAGGCAAGCTCGGCGGTAATGGATGACCCATGGGTGCTTGGGAGCACGTAGTGAGCTAAAATTTAGGCCCATGCCGTGGCTTCTTGAGTGAGGAAACGTGCATCTAAACCTTTTGGTCTTTGCTTTATGGTCCCCCGAATCCAACATGCTTCGGGTGAGGCAATTACGCGGAGGATTGCGTTCTAATCGAACTCACGGTCGCCGCATGCTGTCAAGACTTCTTGATAGGCATCATATCCATCCGCTAACGGCCCAATCCCAAGGACTCCTCGGATGGCTTCCACTGTGATTGACACTTGCTTCCAGCGCACAAAGATTGATGTGAGAAGGGGTGAGTGGTAGTTGGTGTAGAATTCCACCACCCATGATAGATTGACCTCCTTGGGTTGCCTCAAGAGGAACCTCCATTGCCTCCGGTCAATGTGTGGCATCACTATCGGAGTGAGGTGGGCCGGGAGGACTAGAAGAGGCTCTGGGTGATAATTCCTTTCAATCATCCTTGAGTAAACAAGTTCGCAGTAGCGGTTAGGGAACTTGTTTGAATCCTTCGGAGGGTTGTCCTTCTCTAGAACATCAACGGGGCCCTTAGCCTTCTTTAGGAGTGGCTTGGCCGTTAGTTCCTAGTGTGCTCTATTGGATGCTGGCTTCTTCGGGGCTTTCCCGTTGCTCTTTTTGATGACCATCCTATGATAGTAAAGAAAGGAGATAACATCAAACCCAAAGAAGCGTAATTGAATATGATTATGCAAATGAGAAATTGTGCCATAAGAATATGGGTATCCTTATTACATGACAGCTGCAACATGTAACGAAGATAACATGTGATGAGCAAGGCAAATCATTGGCATGTGGTATATGGGTAGTGTAGGCATGCAAGGAAAAAGCATGAGAAGCATACAACCTCAAATACCAAAAGTGGGAAGCAATTTATGAAATGGTGAGTGGGTGGATTGTAGAATTTGAAGGTGCACCCCAAAAGTGACTAGTTAAGAAGCAAGAGTCACAATGAGTTCAAAAAATATCATGTATGCATTTCTTCAAACACTTGGGGTGCATCCTTTTGTAGTATGTAAATAGATGGGGGGGAAGCAATGTAACATTCCACAAACCAACATTAATCAATACAATGCACAGTGGTTATAAGAAAATCATGCAACACATCTCATCTATCAATGCAAGAGAAGTTATGACCCAAGTGCCTATGAAGAGTTAAATGTAAAAGGAGCCAAAAACACCCCAAAGAAGTGAGGGGCTCAAAAGAGGGGGGGGAAAAGAGAGAGACTATCTAAAAGAGAATGAAATTAACTGACTAAGAAGCAAAAGAGAGAAGTAGAGCAAGAGGGGAGCCTAGTATAGTACCTTGAGAGAGAAGGAACAGGGTATGGGGGAGGAAGTTGTGGGATGGAATGATGGGGAACGGAGGGGGCAATGTAGGGGCCACCGGAGGTGGGTGGTCGCTAGAGGTGATGGTAGGGGGTGGTTGTTTGGGAGGAGAAGTAGTAGTAGGTAAATGGGTAGTAGAAGAGGTAAGAGGAAAAAAAGGGAGAAGAGGAATGAAGGGAGCAAGTGTGCTCCCCATTATGTTGACGTCGGTCACCCACGCGTGCGCGCACGGGGCGCGCAAGCGCAAGGAAGTGGGGGTGGAGTGATGGCGCGCGCGCGCACGTGCGCGCGCGCGGCAATGTGATTATGCCCCAGGCTTGAGATGGGCTTGGGGTTGGCTTAACTCTCTGGAATATGTACCAGGATTGCACAGGGGCAAGGGACGCGTGCGCGGCATGGGCACGTGCACGTGCCTTGCGTTGCGGGTATGTGGGCACGTTGGCGCCTAGTGCGCGCACGTGGCAGCGGTGGTGGGCTGGTGGCTTAGTGCAGGCGCGAGAGTGCCCTAACTCTCTGGAATATGTACTAGGAGTGCACAGGGGCGATCGGCACGCGCGCGCGCGAGGTTTGCTAGCGCGTCGATCTGACGATTTGTCAAAGAATGCGTGCGCGCCATGTGCGCTCACGCGTGAGCGGCCTGTGCCTCAGGCATGGTGCAGGCGTGAGAGTGGTCTAACTCTCTGGAATATGTATGGAGGGGTACTTCTTGCAATTCACGCGTTCGCGCACATCGCGCGTCCGCGTGGATGGTCGGAAATGCTTCATGGGCGCGTGCGCGTTAGGTGCGCGCACGCGCGGAAGGGTGCCTTTTTCAAAGTTGCATGTTCTCGCACCACTTTCAGCATTCCAACCCTCCAAACAACCACTTTAGGTACTATAGAAGGATGTTTTGACATGATAAAGTACCAAACGAACTCAACAAATGAAAAAAAATTTGAAACGAAATCTAGCTACAACTTCCTCGATCACCTAGCTACCAAACATGAAGTCAAGAAGTAAGCAAGTATCAATCAAAGAAGAATTCAATGGCTATGTACAAATGGTAGATCTTACCATGGTGGGGTGTCTCCCACCTAGCACTTTTGTTTACCGTCCTTAAGTTGGACGTCCACTAGCTCAAAGCTCTTGTTCAAGAGATGCATCCCTCAAGAGGAACACTTCAAATTCCTTGGAGTTCTTTCTTTGCTCACCATGGTACAATTTGAGACGGTGCCCATTCACCTTGAAAATGTCCGGACTTGATGGGTGGCGCAAGT
This sequence comes from Arachis hypogaea, assembly GCF_003086295.3. Classification (NCBI taxonomy): domain Eukaryota; kingdom Viridiplantae; phylum Streptophyta; class Magnoliopsida; order Fabales; family Fabaceae; genus Arachis; species Arachis hypogaea. The sequence continues at coordinate 95,636,460 of NC_092050.1, read as the reverse complement.
GATAGACCCCGTAAGGTTCTACTTTCTCTACTTGGTAAGGTCCATCCCATCTTGATCTAAGCTTTCCGGGTAGTAATCTCAACCTTGAGTTGTAAAGGAGCACTAGGTCACCGGGTCTAAATTCCCTTCTCCTAATGTTCTTGTCATGAATGGCTTTCATCTTTAGCGCTCCAATCTTTCCTATTCGGCTTCACAATCCTTTCCAACACATGTTTAATTTCCTGGTTAGACATCTCGGCTTGGCCGTTTGTCTGAGGGTGGTAGGCCGTGGCGACTTTGTGTATGATGCCATACTTTCTCATGAGGCCGTCCATTTTTTTGTTGCAAAAATGGGATCCTTGATCACTTATGATTGCTCTTGGGGAGCCAAAACGACAAATGATATTATTCCTCACAAAAGAATAAACAACATGGGCATCATCCGTCCGGGTGGGGATTGCCTCCACCCATTTTGACACATAATCGATGGCTAACAAGATGTAGAGAAAGCCATTGGAATTTGGAAATGGTCCCATGAAGTCGATTCCCCATACATCAAAGATTTCACAAAAAAGCATATTTTGTTGGGGGATTTCGTCCTTCTTAGAAATATTTCCAAACCGAATACATTGGGGACAAGATTTGCAATAGAGGGAAGAATCTTTGAGAAGGGTTGGCCACTAAAATCCGCAATCAAGGACCTTTCTTGCCGTTCTTTGGGGTCCGTAGTGGCCACCTCCTTCGGAAGAATGGCAAGCGTCCAAGATTGCTTGGAATTCGGTTTGAGGTATGCACCATCGCACTATTTGGTCCGCTCCACACCTCCACAAATAGGGATCGTCCTAAACATAGTATTTGGATTCGCTTTTCAGCTTATCCTTTTGATGTTTGTTGAGATTGGGAGGGAAGGTGCGTGAAACCAAGTAGTTTGCTATTGGGGCATACCAAAGAACTACTTCCGAGATTGCGTGCAAACTATCTAGAGGAAAGGAGTCATTGATAGGAGTGGTGTCGTCGTTTATGTGTTCGAGGCGACTTAGATGGTCTGCTAATAAGTTTTGGGAACCACTCCTATCCTTGATCTCCAAGTCAAATTCTTGTAACAAAAGCACCCAACGAATTAATCTCGGTTTTGATTCCTTTTTGGCCAACAAATACTTTAGTGCCGCGTGATCCGAGAACACTACTACCTTGGAACCAAGAAGATAAGCTCGGAACTTGTCCAAAGCAAAAACAATATCTAGGAGTTCTTTCTCAGTAGTAGTGTAGTTGGATTGGGCTCCGTCTAGTGTCTTTGAAGCATAAGCTATGACATAGGGAATCTTACCTTCGCGTTGTGCTAACGCGGCTCCTATCGCATAATTCGAAGCATCACACATGATTTCAAATGGTTGAGCCCAATTCGGTCCTCGCACAATAGGATCTTGTGTCAATGCCACTTTGAGTTTGTCATATGCTTCCATACATTCCTTGCTTAGCTCAAATTCAGTGTCCTTTTGCAGTAGTCGAGAGAGAGGTAGGGCTACCTTGCTAAAGTCTTTGATGAATCTCCGGTAGAATCCTGCATGTCCAAGAAAAGAGCGGACTTCCCTTTCGGAGGAGGGGTAAGGCAAACTAGATATGACATTTATTTTTGCCGGATCTACGGAGATGCCTTCTTTTGAAACTATGTGCCCCAAAATAATGCCTTGTTTGACCATGAAATGACACTTTTCAAAATTTAAGACAAGGTTTGTTTTGGTGCATCTCTCTAAGACTTTTTCAGGGTTACCTAAGCAATGATCAAATGAATCACCGTACACGCTAAAGTCGTCCATGAAGACTTCCATACATTGCTCTAGAAAGTCCGCAAATAGGCTCATCATGCATCTTTGAAACGTTGTCGGTGCGTTACATAGGCCAAATGGCATACATTTGTAAGAATACGTTCCAAAGGGGCAAGTAAATGTTGTTTTTTCTTGGTCCTCTAGAGCAATGTGTATCTGGAAGTATCCGGAGTAACCATCAAGAAAGCAATAATATGATTTACCGGCTAGTCGATCAAGCATTTGATCGATGAACGGTAGTGGGAAGTGGTCTTTTCTTGTGGCCGCATTCAACCTTCGGTAGTCTATGCATACTCTCCAAGAATTTTGCACTCTTGTTGCTATAAGTTCACCGCTTTCATTTTTGATTGTGGTCACCCCGGATTGCTTTGGCACCACTTGGACCGGGCTTACCCACTCGCTATCCGAGATAGGATAGATGATGTCCGCTTCAAGTAGCCGAGTGACCTCCTTTTTCACCACCTCAAGAATGGTTGGATTAAGTCTCCTTTGAGGTTGTCGGACCGGTCTTGCTCCTTCTTCAAGGAATATGCGGTGCTCGCATACTTGGGGGCTTATTCCCACTAGATCCGCCAAACTCCACCCGATTTCTCTTCTATTTTTTCTCCATACCTCTAACAACTTTTCTTCTTGTTGAGGAGTTAGCTCTTGTGCGATTATCACGGGGAGCTTTTGGGCTTCATCAAGATATGAGTACCTTAGGTGGGGGGGGGCAGTGGCTTCAATTCCATCTTCTTGTCATGATTTGATGTTTGAGTTTCTGAATGGTTTGTATGGTGTGTGGTGTTTAATTTGCTTGGATCTTCATTTGCCTCTTCAATCATGTACTTCTCATCTAACTTTGCAAGGTGCACTTCGGCAACAATGTTGTCAATTGGGTCACACCGGAATAGAGAGTGATTTTTCGGTGGATGCTTCATTGCTTCTTCTAGGCTAAAACTTATGACTCTCCCATCTATCTCAAATGAGTATGTTCCCGAGTAAGCATCTAGCTTAAATCTAGAAGTTCTCAAAAATGGTCTTCCAAGTAGGATGGATGATGCTCTCTCGGTTTCACTTGATGGCATTTCAAAGACATAGAAGTCAATCGGAAATACCAACCCTTTGATATTTACCAATACATCTTCCGTAACACCCGTCACGGTTATTATGCTTTTATCCACTAGGACAAATCTTGCCGTCGACCTTTTTAGTGGCGGTAACTTCAATACCCGGTAGACGGAGAGAGGCATGATGCTAACACATGCTCTGAGGTCATACATACAATCTACGAATTGAACTCCATTGACGGTGCAAGTGACCATACAAGGGCCCGGATCATCACACTTCTCGGGCAATGCTCCCATTAAAGCGGAAATAGAACTCCCCAACGGGATGGTTTCCAATTCAAGAATTCTATCCTTGTTCATGCATAGATCTTTAAGGAATTTTGCATATCTAGGGACTTGATGGATAGCATCAAAGAGGGGGATGGTTACCTCAACTTTCTTGAACATTTCTACCATTTTGGGGTCGAGTTCTATGCACTTCCTAGCTTTCTTTGCAATTGTTGGAAATGGGAGTGGTTGAGCAATTTCTTCTTCCAAGGTTCTCTTAGTCTTGGGGGTCTCTTTTGTTGGTTGAGTTTCATCCTCAACTATGACTTGTAGTGTCTCCTTTTCCACTACCTCTTCTATATCTATTATCTCCTCCTCTTGAGTGATTGTGATGGGATTTGAATCCTTTGCTCCCTTCTCTTTTAATTGTGTTCCGGATCTCAGGGTGATGGCATTGATGCCCCCCTTAGGATTGGGTTGAGGTTGAGAGGGAATGACGCTTTGGATTGGGGGTTGAGGAGTAGGATTTGATGATGTGTCCATTCGTGCAAGAAGAGCTTGTAGTGTAGAGGTGAGGCCGGTGAGACCGGAAGCAAGTGTGTTTTGTAGTTCCTTTTGGCCTTGGATAATGGTCCGGAGTGTTTCATCTTGGTTGGAGGGGGCGGTTGGATATGTGAGTTGAGGAGCTTGTGATTGGTTGGGTGGTGGTCTTTGATGTGGTGGTTGGTATGTTTGGTAGTTTCTTTGTTGGTTTTGTTGGTTGTATGGTGGGTTGTTTTGGTTGTATGGTGGCCGATTTTGTGAATTGTTGTTCCATCTTTGACCTCCTCCATTGTTGTTGTTGTCCCTATTTCCTTGTTGATGATTGTCTCTCCAATTATGATTGTGGTACCCACTCCCTTGATTGTAGCTTCCTCCTTGATAAGGGTGCCCTTGGTTAGGATTACCGCCTTGGTCGTACCCTTGATTTGGGCGGTCATAGAAATTATGGGTAGCCGCCAAAGTGTTGTCCTCTTGAAGGCTTGGGCACTCATCCGTGTAGTGGGAATAGCAAGAACAAATGCCACACACTTTTTGAGGGACCAATTGTTGATTGTGTTGTTGAGAGGGTGGAGAGTGTTGTTGATATGGTTGAGGTTGAGGTTGAGGTTGAGGTTAGCTCAATTGGAGTTGCCTCAAGACGGATGTCATTTCGCTCAAGGATTTGGTTAGAGCGGTGGTTTCACTACTAGTGGATACCTCATTCACGGTTCTTGGGCGGTTGACTCTTCGTCTCATATGTTGATTGGATTCGGCTAAGTCAATGATAAGTTGCCATGCCTCCTCCGCTGTTTTATATTTAGACAAAGAACCATTTCTAGAGGTGTCCAAGAGGGTTCTATCTTGTTCTCGCATCCCTTGACATATGTATCCAAGCAATACTTGAGTGTCAAGCATGTGATTAGGGCATGCGTCTAGTAGCTTACGAAACCGTTCCCAATACTCGTACAGTGGTTCCGTTTCACCTTGTACAATACAAGACATTTCCTTCCTTAGCCTATCCATCTTCTCTGGGGGCAAGAATTTATCCAAGAATCCTCGTCTAAGCAAGTCCCAATTGGAGGTGACTTCACTAGATAAAGTGTAGAACCATTCTTTAGCCTTGTCCTCAAGAGAGAAAGGGAAAGCCAACAACCATATAGCAACCTCATCGGATCCTTCCCGTCTTGTTGTTGAGCATATACGATGAAAGTCCTTGAGATGTCGAATAGGGTCTTGTGCGGGAAGCCCATGAAATTTGGGTAGGAGGTTGATCAAAGCGGTCTTGAGTTCAAAGTTTGCATGAAGGGGTTGAAGGACATAATCCGGTGCACCCGCTTCCTTGATAGTAACTCTCCTCGGAGCATCCATGGCGTTAGTACCTAAAAAAGAAAAGAATTGTTAGTGATTTTGATGGGAGAATGATTATTGCCTTCGTTGAGTGACGGTTCAATTTTCACTTTTAGTAAGGTGGTTGAGGTGGTGAAAACCTCTTCACCTTGTCCAAACCTTAACCGCTTCCGAGCTTGTCTAATATGAAACAAAGTTCGTTCTATTTTCGGATCAAAGGGGACTAAGCTCGGATTCGGTTGTGAACGCGTCATGCAATGAAGGGGAAGTGAAATTCATGGTAACAATGAGGGGTTAGTCACTTGAACAAAGAACCACAAAAAGATGCAACTATATATATGCACACATAACTACTCTAAGCAATAACATGGCACACTAAGCAATATCCCCGGCAACGGCGCCATTTTGATAAACGAAATTTATCATGCCGATATAGAATTCAATAATGGATATAATCGTGAGTATAGTCTAATCGACATTCAAACTTCGCATCAAACAATCCTACAATCTATAACCGAGAGTACTAGTCCCCCGAGTCGTCCTCCCTTGGAATGGCTAGAGCATGCATCTTATCGGTTAGGAAGCCTTGTTGTGGTTCTTTTGAAGGTTTAGCAAAATAAATGGCAAACAAGCAATCAATTTTTAGAAGACTTGGCCTAGGGTTGGCATTAGAAATTCTATCCTTCTAGTCTCGTCAATGATGACAACAATTAGGCCTTACTTCATTTAGTTAACCCCTATGTATAGAGGAAAGTCAAATGAGAGTAACTAACTTGAGTCACAAGTCCTAGTTTTCACCTTAGGGAAATCTAGCTTTAGTGCACTCCAAGTCAATTAGCAATTTCTAATTCCAAATCAACAATTGACATAAACTATTCAACTCTTTCTAATGACTCAAACCCTATGCCAAGTAAGAAACCTTTACTCCATAACTAATGTTGGCATTTTATCAAACAATTGATGAGCAAGGGAAAAAGGCATAGTAAAAAAATGAGAAGGAAGTAGAATTGAAAGTGCTTCAACACAAGGAACTAACAACAATTAACAAAGAACAACAATTGAAATGAACTTCTCAAGAAATTGAAAAAAATCCAAAACTACAAAGTTGAATCTAGGATCTATGAGGATTGAGCAATTACAAGCACTAATTGAGATTGGAGAAGAAGATCTATAACATGAACAAATGAATTGAGAATTGCAATGGATCTCACCAAAGTGTGATTGGAAATTCAGAAAATGGATGAAGATGAACCCTAGTGAGAGCTTGGAATCTCCCTCTATCTCTCTACCCAAGATTGTAACTAACAATAGCCAAAAAAATCTAGAGCCATCTAAAATGAGCCAAAAAGTCCTTAACCCTTCAACCTTTGGTCTTCTTAAGCTCTTCCAGCCAAGGCACTTCCCCCAAGATGAGATCTCCAACTGTCTCCACGTCCAGGTCACGTGACTTCTAAAAAAATCATGTTCGAGCATCGGCGCGTACGCGCAGAGCACGCGTGCGCGCCACTGGGGCATCTTGCAATGTGATCGGAGGCACAGCGTACGCGTGCGCGCCCATGGGGGTTATGGCCCAGCCGCTACACAAGCCGGCTCGTGGCTTGGCTTCTGGCTTTGACTTCTAGCTGCGCAATCCACGCGGGCGCGCCAAGTACGCGCACGCGCCCTTGCTGAAGTTTCCAAAGCTCAATTTCTCATGCTCCTTTCCTTCGCGCCCATTCTCCTTCTCTCTTCCGGTTCATCCCTGCCCTATATTCTGAAACCACTTAACACACAGGTCACGGCATCGAACGGCAACAAGAGGAGATTAGAAATGTATCTAATTTAGTGCAAAATAAGCATGTTTTCATCCATGAGGCAAAAGTTAGGAAAAGAACACAAAGTCTTGTATTTTCATATGAAAAGCGTGTGGAATCATTGATAAAACCCCTGAAATCGATACAAGATAAACCCTGAAAATGGGGTTTATCAGGTCCTGAGATCTGGAGCCATCATTTTATTTTCTCTGTTGAATGCTTTTCAAGTTCATTTACGTTTCCATTCTAGATCCGGTTCAATTCAAGTCATCTTCTACTCTTCTATGTGTTGAGATTTACTGTTCTTTTGTTTAATTCTTGAAATCCCACACCCCTGACCTATTCATATTTCTTGCACTCTAAGATTCTGCAATTTACATTTCTTGCGTTATAAGTTTCTGCCATTTAATTTCTTGTTCTTTAAGATTCAGCATTTTTATTTTCTGTTCTCTTTAATTTCCTGCAAATTACCCATTCCCTTTTACATTCTATGCAATTTAATTCTTGTTGAACACAAATTCAATCAAATCAACTTCTGTTTGCTTGACTAAATCAACCACTAAACTAAAATTGCTCAATCCTTCAATCCCTGTGGGATCGACCTCACTCACGTGAGTTATTTTTACTTGATGCGACCCGGTACACTTGCCGGTGAGTTTTGTGTTGGATCGTTTTCCACACACAGCACTTAAATATTTGTTTGCCAAGCAGGAATCAAAACCAAGACTGATAAGATGGATCTTGTTATTGCAGGAATTCAATATTGAGATTAGAGACAAGAAAGGAGTGGAGAACAAAGTAGCCGATCACCTATCCAGAATCCCTCATGACAAAGGTGGAACACATGATGCAAGTGTGAATGAGTGCTTCCCAGATGAGCAGTTAATGACGGTTCACAAAGCACCCTGGTTTGCAGACATTGCCAATTTCAAGGCAACTAGAGCTTTTCCTCCAGAGATCAACAAACATCAAAAAAGAAAGCTCATCAATGACGCAAAATATTTTGTCTGGGATGAGCCATATCTCTTCAAGAAGTGTTCAGATGGAATCCTGAGAAGATGTGTTTCAGAAGAAGAGGGACGAGAGGTCCTGTGGAACTGCCACGGCTCATGCTATGGAGGCCATTTTGAAGGGGAAAGAACTGCAGCCAAGGTGTTACAAAGTGGATTCTTTTGGCCCACCCTTTTCAAGGATGCCAAAGAACTAGTAAAGAACTGTAATGAATGCCAAAGAGCTGGAAACTTGCCCAAAAGAAATGAGATGCCACAGAATTTCATCTCAGAACTAGAACTGTTTGATGTGTGGGGAATTGATTTCATGGGACCATTCCCAACCTCATATTCAAACAAGTATAACTTGGTAGCAGTGGATTACGTTTCCAAGTGGGTAGAGGCTATTGCAACCCCAACAAATGATAACAAGGTGGTCATGAACTTCCTCAGAAAGAATATCTTTAGCCGGTTCGGACTCCCACGAGCCCTCATCAGTGATGGAGGGAGCCATTTTTGTAACAGACCACTAGAGGCTCTTCTCCTACGATACGGGGTAAAACACAAGGTTGCCACGCCCTACCACCCCCAAACAAGTGGGCAAACCGAGATATCTAACAGAGAATTAAAAAGGATTCTGGAGAAGACTGTAGGAGCATCAAGAAAGGACTGGTCGAAGAAGCTAGATGATGCTCTTTGGGCATACATAACGGCATTCAAAACACTTATCGGAATGTCCCCATATCAACTGGTGTATGGAGAGGCCTGTCATTTACCATTGGAGCTGGAACACAAAGCCCTCTGGGCTCTCAAGCTACTAAATTTTGATAGCATTGCTGCTGGTGAAAAGAGGGTCTTGGAGCTGTAGGAAATTGAAGAGTTTAGATCTCAAGTCTATAAAAATGCCAAGATCTATAGAGAAAAGGCGAAGAGAAGACACGACCTCAATCTGACACCCAAGAGCTTCGAAAAAAGATAGCAAGTGCTCCTCTACAACTCCAAATTGAGACTTTTCCCTGGAAAACTCAAATCAAGGTGGTCAGGACCCTTTCTTGTCACAAAGGTCTCGCCATATGGACACATAGAAATCATAGAGGAAAGTTCAAAGAGGGCTTTCACTGTGAACGGACAAAGGCTCAAACACTACATGGGCAACATGGGGAAAAACCCCAAAATGAAGTATCATCCCAACTAATGGAGAAATCATCGAGCTAGCGACGCTAAAAGAGCGCTTCGTTGGGAGGCAACTCAATCTAAGGTAGTTTCCTTTTCATGATCATTTTAATAAAAGTTACAAGTAGTTTTCCCTGTATTATGAGGAGCTAAGTTTGGTGTTGCACACCAAAACAATCCAAGAGTGAATGTGTAATTCTAAGTTTGGTGTTCTACTAAAGATTTCAGTTAAACTCACGCTACACCTCTTCAATGGCAAGTTGCTAGCCCCAACCAATCAGGGAAACCACTTAACAATAGTTTAATTTCTAGTTCATAGTCATTTTATTAATAAAAGCACATGAGATTCTCTTCATGTATTCAATCTATGCATTAGGCAAGGAACTAAGTTTGGTGTTCACACACCAAATTAAGTTCAGAAATTTATAAGCATACATGCATGCTAACTATTTCTCAAGTGCTTTAGGAACAAGCAACTTCCAATAACTTTGCAGGAATTCAATCAATCTTCTGGAAAAATAGTGCACCATCATCCAAGGATGCGAAGAAGGATGCAGAAGCTATGGATGATGACAAAAAAGGGATAGCTAGAAGGCACCACCAAAAAGTTATATTGTTACTTGATTCCATATGCTTGGAAATGCTCAAATTGGAAGTCTGAATGTGTCCCTGATTAATAGTTACTCTTTAGTTTAAATCACTAGAATTTAATGTTTGTTTTCCTTGCTTTTGTCATATGTGTGCTGGTCCAAGTTACCTGTTTTCATCTCCATCCTACTTACTTGTATGCTTGCCCTTTGAATTTAATGAAAGAGAATGTTATGAAAGAAACTAGAGTAAGGTTCATGTGGTGAAATAAGTCCTTAAGGTTTGTGGTGGGATAATAGATTAGCTAAGTTGGATCACCTATAAGGTATGAGGGCACTCATTAGTATTGAATTACATGCTTGAAACACATCCTATGAGATTAGCCCAACAACAAGATCCTAATAAGAAAAAGAGAAAGAACAATAAGAGTTTGAAAAAGAAAGAAAAATAATAAGAAATAAGGCTAGGCACCAAGGGTTTGAATCTTGAGGGATGTGTCTGTGGTGATCTTGTACCAAGGATCTGCTTGGATGAATAAGTTCTTAGGAGTGCTTCATCACTTGGTAACTTGGGTTAACTAACCCGGGATTACCAACTGAAAATCCACTATTAAGAGCAACCTTGCTACAGAGCATTTAGTAACCTAAAGAGGTGCTAGACACCAAGACCTCAAGGAAAGAAAATAACAAACCATGTGCCTATGGTGTGCATGTATGGGGGAGAGAGACTTGAGGGAGTAAGCCCTTAGGGGTGTTTCAACATCTAGCACCTTGAACCAACTGGTTCAGGAGTGTTGGCTGAAAGCTTACTTTAAAGAGTTGCCCCCTCACAGAGCACTTAGCCTAAGGATGCAATAAACTCTGAGAAAAAAAAGGAGGATCAAAGAATAAGGATCTCATAGGATGCAATCAAGCAAGTATTCAAGAGCATGATAAAGACCTGGAAACCAGTAAAGGAATGAACCTAAGTTGCTATGCATGAAACCCCATAAACCAAGAGCTATACTTCTATAATAAGAACTTATTTCTCTTGTTCTTTCATTCATCATTCTGATGTTTCAGTACTTGCTTAGGGAGAAGCAAGCTTTAAGTTTGGTGTTGTGATGCCAGGGCATTTTGGCCAGTTTCACTGACTTTTTCTTTACTGTTTTATGGTAGTTTCATGCATTTTCTTAGTAAATAAGCAAGTTTTGGGTAGAAATACACTTACATCTTGATTCAAGCAAACATTGTGAACTTTACATGATTTCATGAGAATTATGCATGAATTGAATGACAAATTGGATAATGCATGATCTCATGACTTGGAATAGAGCTTTGATGCACTTTATTTGCTTGATTTCAGGACAAATGAAGCAAGGAAGAGCCACGTTAGTAGCCATGTTAGTCTAATTAACGTGACCACTAACGTGGAATGGGCATAAGCTTGTAGCGTTAATGAGAAAAGTGATCGCCAATAACGCCTTCGAAGCCATCATAACCCATGTTAGTTGCCACGTTAGTTACATTAACGTGGGAGCTAACGTGAAAAGAAAAGAGGAGCTCCAACGTTAGTGGTAAAAATAAACACCACTAACATTCTAAAAGGCCATACATAAGCCACGTTAAGAGCCACGTTAATCTAATTAACGTGAACTCTAACGTGGAGATTAGAGGAGATCGCCAACATTAGTGACACTCACCTTTGTCACTAACGTTGGAACAGGCCAAGATTGGCCATGTTAGTGGTCACGTTAAGGCCATTAACGTGAAGGGTAACATGGAGCAAGGAGTGATAGGCCAACGTTAGTGACACTCACCTTTGTCACTAACGTTGGAGATGGCAATTACCACGACGTTAGTGGCCATGTTAATCTAATTAACATGAGCTCTAACGTGGGGAGGAGCGGCGTTTGGAGTGTTAATGACAAAGGTAAGTGTCACTAACGCTCTCGAAGCTTAGGCATGCCCACGTTAAGGGTCACGTTAGTTATACTAACGTGAACTCTAACGTGGGGAAAAGAGGCAATAAGCAACGTTATTGGAAAAAGTGAATGCCAATAACGTTTGCGAAGGACCAAGAGGCAACGTTAGTGGTCACGTTAGTGCCACTAACGTTGAAGTTAACGTGAATCATTTTTGGCTTGGAACGTTAGTGAAAAAGGTGATCGTCACTAACGTTCTCGAACCCACATTTTCACTTAACGTTAACACACTAACATCCTAACTAACGTCCATGCTTAACTCACACTTTTTCTGCAAGCAAAGCTGAGCCCACTGAAGACTATAACTGCTTCAACTCAAGATCAGAGGCCCATATCCAAGACTTGAAGAGCCAACTAGAAGATCAGAAGAGTAGTATATATAGGAGTAGTTTTGAACTAGTAGGGAGCTTTTTCATTTTTGGAGAACTACACTCTATATATTTTACTTTCTCTGCAACTTCTAGTTTTATTTTGAGAATGTACTTTTCATTTATGCTTTCCATTCCCAGAGCTATGAACAACTAAACCCCTTTCATTGGGTTAGGGAGCTCTGTTGTAATTTGATAGATCAATAATAGTTTTCACTATTCTTCTTCATTTTTTTTCTCTTGATTCTACTAGAAAGTTTTCAATCTTTATCCAATTGGGTAGTTGTCATTGAAAAGAAGCTATTCATACTTGGATCTCTTCAAAACCTTGGAAGAGGAATGAAGATATCATGCTAGAAATGCTTTCTCATGTTGGACCAAATTGGGGTTTGGATGGATATAGTGACATATAATCCTACCAATACTTTGATTTAGGAATACATGTGGTATAATCAGTGACCATACTTCATCTCTTCTCATGAGCAATTAGACCAAGGAATTGGCTATTGATCAAGATTTGAGAGATTGAATTACCAAGGAATTGGAATCCAATCACTAAAGATTGCCAAGGAGATCAATGAATGCATTGATTGAGGAAGAGATGAGAATGAACTTGATCCGAAGAATACAACATCTCCTTAGCCCAATAAATCCCCCATTTCTGATCTTACCCATTCTCTTTACTTTCTGCCATTTACTTTTATGTTCATTTCCCCAAATCCCAATTTAAGATTCTGCAATTTACTTTCTGCCATTTATATTCTGCTCTTTATTTTCAGCATTTACATTTTCCATTATTTACTTTCCCGCCATTTACGTTTCTGTAATTATCAACTCAATTTCTGCTTAGCTCAACTAGAACATTCCTCTGATTAAAGTTGCTTGACCAATCAATCCCTGTGGGATTCGACCTCACTCTATTGTGAGTTTTTACTTGACGACAATTCGGTATACTTGCCAAGGGAAATTTGTTGAGAGACAAGTTTCCGTGCATCACATTCAGTTCTTAAAATTAGTTTCATTCTGCTATTTGCCTCATGTACCGCTCACTGAACTTGAATCTAAAAAGAAAAAAAAAAGAAAAAAAAGAAGTGATATATTGCATGAGAAATTGAGTTTATATTGAAGAGTAGTCTTATTCACTTAAATGTGGTGGTATTTTCTGTGACTCGGAATGCATGACATAAACAGTGCATATTTTAGTTTGAATCAAAGAATGTTGATGTACAAGGAACAGGAATTTAGAGAACTATTATGAAGTCTCTGCAATAAGTAAAAGTTTAATCCTTGAAGCAAAAGAAACAGCGAAAAAAAGGGATATAAAAGCAAGGTCCAAGGCTCTGAGCATCAATAACTAGGGAGGTCAGACATGATTAAAAGCTCAAAGAGTTGTTTCCCTAGTTATATGCTTGTGGTGTTCTTGTGTCAAGTAATCCTTGAGACAAGACATTTAGAGTCGAGATCAATTGCAATTAATAGAGTACTCCAAAGGCTTTGAGCACCACTATCTGGGAGTAACTGAAAGAAAAATCAGAACTTAAAGAGAGTTCCCCGGTTAAGTGCTTGTGGTGTTTCTATGTCAAGTGAAGCTTGAGACAAAACATTTAAAGTCACGGCTAGGCTCAAGATGCAAAGCACCAAAAAATAGAGAATCAAAGAAAAATTATTGTGTTCAAGGGTTAAATTGAGATACAAAAGACTAGAGAATTCATAATATTATCCGGATTCTAATTCCGAATGACAGTGACATCCTTTTGATTCAAAGGAGAGTGAGATGCCAAAACTATTTAGAGTTACAATGAATAAACCCCATTTTTAGAAGAGACATGAGCATAACCAAACTCTCACCTCTCATGCAAATTCACATCTTAATCATGTACTAATTTTGGTTGCTTGAGGACATGCAACAATTCAAGTTTGGTGTTGTGATGCGTGAGCATCTTTCCTATCTTTTCCTAGTGAATTTGCATTTAATTTGTTGAGTTTAATTAAGAATTAATTATCTTTTAGCCACTATGTGATAAACCATTATTTTATGATTTATATTGTGTTTACTTGAGTGGTTTTATCAAATCTTTACCCACTTATTCATATGATTAGCATGTATTTACAATTCCTTCCCAAAAATTGTCCATGGTTGAAAACTTGCTTCCTAGAGATCTTTTAATTATGTATTTTTATTCTCCTTTATACCATTTGATGCCGTGATCCGTGTGTTAAGTGTTTCAGGCTTCATAGGGCATGAATGAATTGGAAATTGGAGAGGAGGCTTGCAAAAAAATGGAAGGAACACCAGAAACTAAGGAGATGACTAGCGAGCAATGACTCGAGCGCATGGCCCACGCGAACGCACGAAATGGAGAAATCGCAGCGACACGAATGCGTGCCTGATGTAAATGCGTGGATTGGAGTCTGCACGAATGACACGAACGCGTGAACCACGCGAATGCGTGACAAGGAAAATCGCTGAATGACGCGAACGCGTGGACGACGCGTACGCGTGACCTGCGCGATTTGCAAAAATAACAGAATACGCTGGGGGTGATTTCGGGCCGTATTTTGACCCAGTTTTCGGCCCAGAAACACAGACTAAACCTAGGGAACATGCTGAGACTCAAGACGCATCCACACACATTTAGATTCATCACATTAGGATTACTTCAGTTTTCGATCTGAATTTTTAGATTTGCATTACATTGATAGTTTATGCTTTTGCTTGGATTTTTGGATGCTGAGAGTCATTACCTCCGTTGAAGACATTACTTTAGTTTGTTTCCTTATTCCCTTATTTTTAATTAGTTACTCATTGACTCTGTTCAGATAATTATGTTGTGTTTTGAATTTATTAATATATAGAGTTATTTTTATTTTAATTAATTTTAATTCTCTATTTTATTTTATTTAATTATGTCTTCTCATATTTTTATGATTATTAATTTCATGTCAATGGAGTAGAATTTCTACTTGATATGGGGATTGATTAAGAGGAGATACTTGAGTTGGAATGCTCAAGTTCTTGGTTGAATTGGACGTTGTTAGCTAATTCCATACCTACTAACACTAGACCTTCCGAAGGGAGAGGACTAGGATTTGAGGGTAAGAGTTAGTTTAATCACCATACTTTTCCTTATTTAATAAGGGATAACCAAGTGAGAACAACACCCTTTTTACACTACACTTGAGAAGATCCCAACAAGGATAGAAATTCCATTTAATTATTCCCCCAGTCAAGGCCTTTTATTTGGAGTATCAATAATTATTCTTAGTTTATTTTTATTGCTTTAATTTTTAATCATTTTAATTACTCGTTATCAAAACTTAATTTTTCTGAAAACCCCTAGTTAATAAAATAGCACTCTTTTCTGCAACTCGTTGGGAGACGACCTGGGACTCATACTCGCAGTATTTTATTTCTAAAATTTGTGACAACCCTTTTTAAATTTGTGAGGCAGATCTTAGCCGGTTAAGAGCTATACGTGCAATGCTGTCCTCTTAAATAAAATCTCTAAATTGGTTAACTTTTGCCACGCAACATTATGCCCACTCCAAGTTAGGCGTGGACCCTACGAAGCAAATGGTCCCCATCCATCAATTGAAGACATGCTGATTGCTTTAATTAATTCTGATTTAAACTTATTTTATTTAAAAATAGAAAAAGATATTATTTAGTTTTAGAAAATAGATTTTAAATTAATTAGGATTAGATATAAGGGGATTCGAACATTAGTTCAGAATTCATTCCACCTCAACCAAAATACATTTTATTAGAATCCTTATTTTCTCTCTGAACCATGAGCAACTAAACCTCCATTGTTAAGGTTAGGAGCTCTGTCTATTGTATGGATTGATACTATTATTTTGCTATTTTAATTCATGTACTGATTTATACTTCAAGAATTGTTTTCGTTCTTTATTTTATGAATTTGGGTGGAACGGAAGTATGACCCTTTTTCTAATTGAGTTCTTGTATAACTTGGAAAAGTTCTTTACTTGAACAACAGCTTGAAAACAAATTCTCCTAAATTTCTAGTTTATCTGAATTTAACGGGATACGTGACATATAATCCTCTTATATTTGGGTAATTAGGATTTCTGTGGCATATAAACTAGAATTGAACTTCACCCTCTAATTTGAATTGAGTGACCAAGGAATTGGTGGTTTATGAATTTTAGAGGAGACTAGAAAGGTCTAAGGAATTAGGGTCTAGTCACATATAGTTTGCCATGAATTAAATCTTGCATGATTCTCCATATTTTATTCCCAACTTATTTATTTGCCTGTCTTTTGTTTAATGCTTTTTGAATACCAAAACACTCTTTTCTGTTTGTCTAACTAAGCCAATCACTCAATCATTGTTGCTTAGTCCTTCAATCCTCGTGGGATCGACCCTCACTCACCTGAGGTATTACTTGGTACGACCCGGTGCACTTGCCGGTTAGTTTGTGGGTTATAAACACCGCACCAGTAGCTATCATATGCATTAGACTATATCCTTGTTTGGAATCTTAATCATGAATTGTGCACTTTTACTTTAGTGAATTGAGGTTGAACTACTCGTTGATCATGGTTTTTAAGTGAATATAATCACATAACAAGGTATTTGCTCCTTGTTAATGCTTTGTATTTTTTTTTGAGTTTACTTGACATGATTCTTATCAAGACTTGTCACTTTTTGTAACAAGTACCTTATACATGTGATTATTTCCTTATTCCTAAGGATGAATAAGTAGTCTCTTTTTATTATTGAATTGGTTATTATTAATTGTGCCATTTTCTATTCACCTTATGCTTTCATTTGCACAATTGCAATAACCAATCTCTTTTATACTCAATTCACTTTAGTTATGGTTACTTAGGGTTGTTTGTACCTTAAGTTTTTCTTATCCTTTACTTGCAACCTAGATTATTTAATTGAGGAACGCATACTATTTCTTTTGCTTGAGTGGTTTCTGTTCTTAACTGACCAATGTGTTGTGTTCTGAACTATGCGCATTTAGAATACGTACATTGTCTTTTATCATACCACACTACTATGACTTTTTCCTCAATTCTTGTTTTCTACAGTAACCCGAGCCCCGGTGCCCACCACTTGAAGGTGGAGCCTCTCATTTCTTCACCCCCGGAATGAGTGCATGCACGGAGGACCATGCAACGTTTAAGTGTGGGGAGGATCCGCAATTTTCAAGGCATAAATTCTCTTTCTCAGCATTTTGCATTAATTTCTAGTTCCTAATTATTAGGTATTTTGTGAATATTTGTTGGTATTTCATTATATTTTGCTTGGTTTGCATATATGTATATATCTTAGCTTGTTATAGTTTTATAGTAGTAAATATTTGTATGTTGCCTAGTATAGAAAATAAGTTTGGTAAAACAATAAAGAATTTTTAAGAAATCCCTTTTAGGGCATTCCATTGATGACATTTGAAAACTTGTTTTGTGAACTTGCATGAAGTATTCTTTGTTATGGAACATAGAAAAGAGCTTAAACAAATTACCTAGTGAGATTTGAGCTTAAATGGATGGTTGCACATTTTCAACCACAAAATTTTGTTCTTGTGTGTTAAACTCCTTTTATGATTGTGATCTTAGATTTGCTTGAATCTTTATGTCCTATATTTGTTGTTTTGAATGCACTTAGTATGATTGAGGCCATTTTTGAAATTTAACTCACAAACCTACATGGCCAACCCTTACATATACCTTTGTAAACCACTTTTAAGCCTTTAATTCCCCTTTGTTCTAATTTTAAGCACATCTTTTGTCCTAAGCGAAAACCCATTAATGTCCTTTAATTGTATCTTTGATTATCTTGGGTGTGAGGAGTGTGTGTTATTCAAGTGTGGGGGAAATTTGTGGGAAAAATTGGTAGAAAGTTAGTTTGGGTTTTCATTAAGAATATTTGGAAAAATGGGTAAACACTCATGCATTCATCATTTAAAATATATGCATATTCTTTTTTATAATAAAAGAAAAATTTTGGTGTACATACTTTTTTTATAAAAAAAAAAGGAAAAGAAAAGAAATGAAAAAAAGAATGTAAATAAAGGATGCATATGTGTATGAACTAGAAAGAAAATGCATGAGTGAAGGTTAGAAAAGGGAAAAGAATGGGAAGTTAGGTTGTTTTGTTATGTATATAGGATGATATAGGATTAGGTGGGATACTTGAGCTAATCAAAGATCCAATCTATTAGCCCACTTAACCATATTAATCCTACCTTAACCCTAGCCCCATTACAACCCTCCAAATACCTCATGATATTTGCATTCATACATCAAATATTAGTTGATTGTTAGATGACTTGCAAAACTTTGAGAAACATGATTAAAGGAGGATTGAGCGATTAAGCCCTAAACACTGAGCAATTAGAGTGTAAACACATCCGGTGAGGGTTTCAATTGCTCAATTCTATGATTCCATCTCTCATATTGTATCTTCTTGCAAGTTGCTTGTTAGTTTGTGAAAATTTCAAATCAAATATTTGGATATTGATCACATTGCATCATTTTCTTGCTTCGGCCCTAAGTCTTTATTTTGGATTGATTAAAATTCTCTTATTTGTTTTTGCCAAACTCAATAGGAACCATAGTGTAAATATAGATAGATAGCATTTAGTATAGTTGCATGCATGTAGTTAGTTACATTTAATAACTTGTTTCCCTCCTTAATCCTTCTCCTTTGATTATGATTAGCATGAAGACATGCTAATGTTTAAGTGTGGGGAAATTGATGAATCCATATTTGATGATATATTTTGGTTTGATTTGAGTGAATTTCATCACATAAACCCACATTTATTCATCTAAATAGCATACTTTTGTGTTTTCTCCCTAAATTGAGCTTAATTGTGAAAACATGCTATTTTGTTCTTAATTTAATCAATTTTTTTCCACTTTCATTCCAATAGATACCTTGATGTGTTTGATGAGTGATTTCAGGTTTACAAGGCTAATATGGATTGATGAAGTGATGGAAAAACATGCAAAAAGGGAGAAAGCATGAAGAAATAATGTTTTGGAAGATTAAGCATCCGTGCGTGCGTACAGTGATGTGTGCATACGCACAAGTGCGAGCTTAGCGATGCGTACGCGTGACCCACGCGTACATGTGGGAGTGTATTTAGCCAAATGATGCGTACGTGTGACCCACACGTATGCGTCATTTGGCTAAATACACTCCCACATGTACGCGTGGGTCACGCGTCGCGTACGCGTCACAGCCAGCACGTGACTCACTTAATACGAATCGCTGGGGCAATTTCTGGGCCTCCAGAGCCCAGTTTTAGGACTCTCAGAAGCTGATTCTTGCTATATCAAAGGAGGCCTCATTCCATGTGAAAGGGGGGAGAAATTAGGGTTAGTTTAGCATTATGTAGGTTGTTTTCTAGAGAGAGAAGCTCCCCCTTCTCTCTAGAATTAGGGTTTCTTAGTTTAATTTCTTGTAATTTCTACTTTCAATTCTTGTTTTCATTTACTTTTCCTTGTCATTTATTGTTATTGCATCTTTGCTCTTTCCTTCTATTTGTTACTTCATTTCTTTTGTCTTTTATGTTTATGAAACTTTGTTATTTTAATTTACATTTAATGCAATTTATGTTTTATGTCATTTATTGCTTTATTGAGTTGCTATCTTTACTTTCCTTGCTTGGTAGTTGTAGCATTTATTATTTCTTGTCATTTTACCATGCTTTCCTTTCATGCCCTCCAAGTGTTTGACAAAATGCTTGGTTTGGTTTTTGCCTAGTTTCTCATACTCTTGGTTTGGGAATTGGGTGATTGGGTGAAATTGAATTGTGGATGTCCATTCCGCATTGTGTGATGATTATTAATTGGTTTGGTTTTTCTTGACTCTAAGTGACCCACTAGTGTTGACTAGGACTTAGGGATTGGAATCAATTATGCCCTTTTGACTTATCCTCGATGTAGGGTTGACTAATTGGGATTAATTCACACACAATTACGATGTTTATGGTCCACAACTAGGATAGGAATCCTTAATTACCCAATTCTTGCCAAGAGTCCTTTTTATCATTTAATTTGCATTTGCATTACTTTAACTTGCTTCCATTTAACTCATTGCATGCCTATTTAGTTTCTTGCACTTTAAATTTCTTGCCAATTGCCACCATCTAACCCCCATTTCCCTATAGCCAATAATATGTACATTTCATTGCAACTCCTAGGGAGAACGACCCGGGAGTTAAATACTCTCGGTTTATAATATTTGTTTTGTATTGTGACATCTTTAGAATTTAAATTTTGATAGTGAGAGTTTATTGTTGGTTTGAACTATGGTACTAACGAATTGATTCTTGATTCTAAACCGACAACAAATTTCTCTTTATCAAATATGCATTCACACTATGATTCAAGAAAACATTGTGAATTTTGAATAATTTCATGAGAAAAATGCAAGGGTTGAATGATAAAATGAATGATGCATTATCTCATGATCAAGAGCAAGACTTTGATGCACCTTGTTTGTTTGATTTCTGGTAAGAAGAAGCAGAGAAGAGCCACGTTAGTGCCACTAACGTGGAGTAGGGGAAAGCTTGCAACATTAGTAGTGAAGTTACCAGCACTAACATCTTCGAAGGTCATTTAAGCCTATGTTAGTGGCCACTAACATTGGCACTAACATGGAAAAAAGAAGAAGTTGCAACGTTAGTGGTGAAGTTAACACCACTAACGTTAGAAATGCCATCATAAGCCCACGTTAGTGCCACTAACGTGGAGAAAGGGGACTTTGCAATGTTAGTGGTGTTAACTTCACCACTAACATCGGGAATGGCCAAGAAGCCCACATTAGTGGCCACGTTAGTGCCACTAACATGGGCACTAACATAGAAAAAGTGGAAATTTGCAATGTTAGTGGTGAAGTTAACCCCACTAACATCTTCAAGCAAAGGAATTCCCACGTTAACTCCACTAACGTGGGCCATGAACATGGAGGAAAGGATGAATTTGACGTTAATGGTGTAGTTAACACCATTAACGTGATCAAGTTTAGGAAAGGCTACGTTAGTGCCCTTAACGGTGGGGTTAACATGACTTCAAAAGGGTTTGGGGACGTTAGTGACCAAGTTAGTGTCACTAACGTCTTCGAACCAGGATTTTACATTTGACGTTAATCACACTAACGGCCTGACTAATGTAAAGTTACCTGGCACAAACTCTTCCAGCAAGCTGAGCTATGCCCACTGAGATTGTAACTGCTTCAACTATGCTTAAAGGCCCACATCTAGAGACTTGCAGAGCTAACTGAAGATCAGAGAAGTAGTATATATAGGGGTAGTTTTGAACTAGAGAGGAGATTAGCACCTGGGGATCCAGGATTGAAAACACTCTGTATTTTTACTTTCTTTATAATTCAGTTTATTTTGGAATGAACTTTTCATTTTCAATTTCCATTCCTAGAGCTATGAACAACTAAACCCCTCTTTATTGGGTTAGGGAGCTCTGTTGTAATTCAATGGATCAATTGTAGTTTTCATTCTTCTTCTTGTTTCCATTCTCTTGAAATGCTTGAAAGCTTTCGATCTTCATCCAATTGAGCAATTGTCTCGGAAGAGAAATTGCTCATACTTGGATTTCCTCTGAACCTTAGAAGAGGAATGAGGAAATCATGCTAGAAATACTTTGTCATGTTGGACTGGGTTGGGGGTTGGATGGATATGGTGACATATAATCCTACCAATACTTTGATCTAAAAAAACATGTGGTATAATCAGTGATCGTACTTCATCTCTTCCCATGAGCAATTAGATCAAGGAATTGGGCAATTGTTCAAGCTTAGAGAGATTGAATTGCCAAGGAATTGGGATTCAATCACCTAAGATTGCCAAGAGATCAATGAATGCATGGATTGAGGAAGAGATGAGACTGAACTTGATCTGGAGAATGCAGTATCTCCTAAGCCCAGTGAGCTCCCTGATGAATCCATATTTGACGATATATTTTGGATTGATTTGAGTGGATTTCATCATATAAACCCACATTTATTCATCCAAATAGCATGCTTTTGTGTTCTCTCCCTTAATTGAGCCTAATTGTGAAAACATTCTATTTTGTGCTTAATTTAATCACTTTTATCCCACTTTTATCCCATTCAATGCCTTGATGGTTTTGATGAGTGATTTTAGGTATAATAGATTCGAATGGCTTGATAAGAGTGGAAGGAAAGTGGTGCACGAATTGTGAATCACACTTTTCACAACGCGTACCACTAACCAGCAAGTGCACTGGGTCGTCCAAGTAATACCTTACGTGAGTAAGGGTCGAATCCCACGGAGATTGTTGGTTTGAAGCAATCTATGGTTATCCTGTAAATTTTAGTCAGGAAGTCAATTATGTTTATCAGTTGAATTGTGAATAACCAAGAGAGCATAAATTAAAGGTTACTTGTTATGCAGTAATGGAGAATATGTTGGAGTTTTGGAGATGCTTTGTCTTCTGAATCTCTGCTTTCCTCTGTCTTCTTGTTCACGCACGCACGTCCTCCTATGGCAAGCTGTGTGTTGGTGGATCACCGTTGTCAATGGCTACCTTCCATCCTTCCAGTGAAAACTACGCTCACGCGCTCTGTCACAGCACGGCTAATCACTGGTTGGTTCTCGATCCGGTTGGAATAGGATTTACTATCCTTTTGCGTCTGTCACTAACGCCCAGCCTTCAGGAGTTTGAAGCTCGTCACAGTCATTCAATCCTTGAATCCTACTCGGAATACCACAGACAAGGTTTAGACTTTCCGGATTCTCATGAATGCCGCCATCAGTTCTAGCTTATACCACGAAGATTCTGATTAAGGAATCTAAGAGATACTCATTCAATTGTATATAGAACGGAGGTGGTTGTCAGGCACACGTTCATGATTTGAGGGAGGTGATGAGTGTCACAGATCATCACCTCCATCACAGTTAAGCGCGAATGAACATCTTAGATAGGAACAAGCGTGTTTGAATGGAAAACAAAAATACTTGCATTAATTCATCGAGACACAGCAGAGCTCCTCACCCCCAACAATGGGGTTTAGAGACTCATGCCGTCAGAGAATACAAAGTTTAGATCTAAAATGTCATGAAGTACAAAATAAGTCTCTAAAAGTTGTTTAAATACTAAACTAGTAGCCTAGGTTTTCAAAAATTGGATAAACTATGATGGATGATGCAGAGATCCACTTCTAGGGCCCACTTGGTGTGTGCTGGGGCCCACTTGGTGTGTGCTGGGGCTGAGACTTAAGCAATTCACGTGCAGAGGCCATTTGTGGAGTTGAACGCCAGTTTTTTTGCCAGTTTGGGCGTTCAACTCCAGCTTTTGATCCTTTTCTGGCGCTGGACGCCAAAATTGGACAGAGGACTGGCGTTGAACGCCAGTTTACGTCGTCTATTCTTGTGCAAAGTATGGACTATTATATATTGCTGGAAAGCCCTGAATGTCTACTTTCCAACTCAATTAGAAGCATGCCATTTCGAGTTCTGTAGCTCCAGAAAATTCACTTTGAGTGCAGGGAGGTCAGAATCCAACAGCATCAGCAGTCCTTTTTCAGCCTGAATCAGATTTTTGCTCAGCTCCTTCAATTTCAGCCAGAAAAATACCTGAAATTACAGAAAAACACACAACTCATAGTAAAGTCCAGAAATATGAATTTTTCCTAAAAACTAATGGAAATAAACTAAAAACTAACTAAAACATACTCAAAACTATATGAAATTAACCCCAAAAAGCGTATAAAATATCCGCTCATCACAAAACCAAACTTAAACTGTTGCTTGTCCTCAAGCAACTAGACAAATAAAATAGAAGACTAATAGGTTGAGAAGCAATAATATCTCAGAGTTTTTGATTGAAGCTCAGATCCTAATTAGATGAGCGGGACTAGTAGCTTTTTGCTTCTGAACAGTTTTGGCATCTCACTTTATCCATTGAAGCTCAGAGTGATTGGCATCTATAGGAACTCAGAATTCAGATAGTGTTATTGATTCTCTTAGTTCAGTGTGATGATTCTTGAACACAACTTCTTTATGAGTCTTGGCCGTGGCCCTAAGCACTTTGTTTTCCAGTATTACTACCGGATACATAAATGCCACAGACACCTAACTGGGTGAACCTTTTCAGATTGTGACTCAGCTTTGCTAAAGTCCCCAATTAGAGGTGTCCAGAGTTCTTAAGCACACTCTTCTTTTTGCTTTGGACCTTGACTTTAACCGCTCAGTCTCAAGTTTTCACTTGACACCTGCACGCCACGAGCACATGGTTAGGGACAGCTTGGTTTAGCCGCTTAGACCAGGATTTTAGTCCTTTAGGCCCTCCTATCCACTGATGCTCAAAGCCTTGGGATCCTTTTTAATTGCCCTTGCCTTTTGGTTTTAAGGGTTATTGGCTTTTTTTTTTTTTTTGCTTGCTTCTTTTTTTTTTCTGCAAGCTTTGTTCTTTGCTGCTTTTTCTTGCTTCAAGAATCATTTTTATGATTTTTCAGATTATCAATAACATGTCTCATGTTCATCATTCTTTCAAGAGCCAACATATTTAACAGTCTTAAACAACAAATTCAAAAGACATATGCACTGTTCAAGCATTCATTCAGAAGACAGAAAGCATTGCCACCACATTTAACCAATTAGAATTTATTTTATTTAAACTCGAAATTTTATTGCTTCTTATTCAAAAGATCTACTATTTTATTCATGTTTAATGATGATGAGAAAAATAAACTATGGCTTAATTGGAGATAAAATCAAATAGATACTAATTACTATTATATGACTTCTAAGGTAGACTTTTTATAAGGACACTGTCACAGAGTTAAGGCAGAAATTGGAAATTAACAACCTTTATTCTGGGGGTATGGGGGTTCCTCTGATCCTTGGGAGGCTTGGTATTACAGAAGACTTTTGGCGCTTCAGTTCCCTTAAGTCACGTCCCTGCTCCTCTTGTTCTTTAAGCATATGGGTCAGCATTTGACTGTGTTCCTTCTGTTGTTTTATTATCTGCTCCATAGCTTCCTGTATCTTGGTGACAGACGTCTCAAGATATTCCCAATATTCCGCTTGAGGAATCTCTGGGAGGAATTCCTGTGCTCTCTTCTTGATAAGATCCTCCTGTGCTTGTTGTCTCTCCATTGATACTTTGGTGATTGACTTTTCAATTAGGATATATTCAGTTATTCCCATCTTGACTCCAGCGTCCTTGCAGAGCAGAGAAATCACGCTTGGATAAGCCAACCTGGCCTCTTTTGAATTTTTGTTAGCAATCTTATAGAGCTCAGTTGAAATCAGCTGATGAACCTCCACTTCTTTTCCCATCATGATGCAATGAATCATCACTGCTCTTTTAACCGTGACTTCAGAACGGTTGCTAGTGGGCAACAGAGAACGCCCAATGAAGTCCAGCCATCCTCTGGCAACTGGTTTGAGATCCTCTCTCTTGAGTTGATTTGGGACGCCCTTTGTGTTGGTGGTCCACCTGGCTCCAGGGATACATATGTCCTCTAGAATCTTATCCAGGCCAATGTCTACTCTCATCATCCTCCTGTTGAAGGAGTCTGGATCATCCTTTAGCTGAGGTAGCTTTAATATCTCTCTGATCTTGTCAGGGGTGGTATGAACAATCTTTCCCCTGACCATGGTCCGAAATTCGTAGCAGGCTGTTCCAGATAGTCTTTGCTTGTCAGTCTGCCACATATTAGCATAGAACTCCTGGACCATGTTCCTTCCTACTTTCGTTTCAGGATTAGCTAGGACTTCCCAGTTCCTGATTCGAATTTGCTCCTGGATCTCCGGATATTCATCTTCTTTCAGATCGAATCTAACTTCCGGGATCACTGATCTCAGACCCATTACTTTAAGATAATGGTCTGAATGTTCTTTAGATAAGAACTTCACTTGATTCCAAAGTGATTTTGGAACGCTCTCTTTCTTGCCTGTTGGAGTGGATTGTTTTCCTTTGAGAGCCATAATCTTAGTAGTGATCTCGGATAAACACACCAAACTTAGAGGTTTGCTTGTCCTCAAGCAAAAGAAAAGAAAGGAGAGGGATAGAAGGAGATTGAGTAGCACTTGTTGATGAAGGAGGGGGGAGGCCGAGCCCAATTTAAAGGGGTGGGGGGTGGGTTTTCGAAAAATTGGAAGAGATAAGATAAAAAGATTGAGAAAAAAAGATAAGATAGAAGATAGAGTTTAATTTTGAAAAGATATGATAGATTTTTGAAAAAGATAACTCTGAATTTTGAAAAAGATAATATGGATATTTGAAAAAGATATGGATTAGTTGAAAAGATTTTTGAGTGAAAAAGATAGATTTGTTTTCAGAAAAGATTTTGAAAAGAGTTGGATTGAATTTGGAAAGATGGATTTTTAGAAATTAAGGATTTTAGAAATCAGGGTTCTTGATATGTTCATGTAAAAATCATGCATTGAAGCATAAAATTTGAAATTAAAATGGAAATACGTGTGGGATTACTGGATTTGGCTCCTCCCTGTCCTCCTGGCGTTTGAACGCCCAAACACTGCCTGTTTTGGGCGTTCAGCGCCCAAATGCTGATCTCCTGGGCGTTCAGCGCCCAGTTGCTGCCATTCCTGGCGTTCAATGCCCAGTGGGTGGCCATTTCTGGTGTTGAACGCCCAATTGCTGCCATTACTGGCGTTCAGCGCCTAGTGGATGCCCATTTTGGGCGCTGAACACCCAAAATACCCCTTTACTGGCGTTTTCTTGCCATTGAGCTTCCAATCTCTGTTTTGTGTGCAAATTCCTTCTGTAACCCTGTAAACTTATGCAATTGATCCTTTACCTTAGTGTCAGTAAACTTTATATAAACAAATAAAAAAGAAAAATAGGGCAAAATGCTTAGAGGATTAATGCCCCATGGCTGGGTTGCCTCCCAGAAAGCGCTTCTTTATTGTCGTTAGCTGGACCTTGCTGAGCTTTTAATCTAGCTTCAGCCTTGAGCATTCTTGCTCAATGTTGCCTTCAAGATAATGCTTGATTCTTTGTCCATTGACAATGAACTTCTTATCAGAATCAATATCTTGAAGCTCCACGTAACCATATGGTGACACACTTGTAATCACGTATGGTCCCCTCCACCGGGATTTCAGTTTCCCGGGGAATAGCCTAAGTCTAGAGTTAAACAACAGGACCTTCTGTCCTGGTTCAAAGATTCTAGATGACAGCTTTCTGTCATGCCATTTTTTTGATTTTTCTTTATAAAGCTTGGCATTTTCGAAAGCTGTGAATCTGAATTCCTCTAGCTCATTTAGCTGGAGCAATCGTTTTTTTCCTGCTAATTTGGCATCTAAGTTTAGGAATCTGGTTGCCCAGTAGGCCTTATGTTCCAGTTCCACGGGCAAGTGGCATGCCTTGCCATACACGAGTTGGTATGGAGAGGTCCCTATAGGGGTCTTGAATGCTGTTCTGTAAGCCCACAAAGCATCATCCAAGCTCCTTGCCCAATCCTTTCTACGGGTATTTACTGTCCGTTCCAGGATTCTCTTTAATTCTCTGTTAGAGACTTCAGCTTGCCCGTTGGTTTGTGGATGATATGGAGTGGCCACTTTGTGGCGAATTCCATACCGAACCATGGCAGAATAAAGCTGTTTATTGCAGAAGTGAGTGCCCCCATCATTGATTAACACTCTAGGGACACCAAACCTGCTAAAGATATATTTTTCGAGGAACTTCAGCACTATTTTAGTATCATTGGTGGGTGTGGCAATAGCCTCAACCCATTTTGATACATAGTCAACTGCCACCAGAATATAAGTGTTTGAGTATGATGGTGGGAAAGGTCCCATGAAGTCAATTCCCCATACATCAAACAACTCTATTTCCAAGATTCCTTGTTGAGGGATGGCGTAATCATAAGGCAGATTACCAGCTCTTTGGCAACTGTCACAATTACGTACAAACTCTCGGGAATCTTTATAGAGTGTGGGCCAATAGAAGCCACATTGGAGGACCTTGGTGGCTGTTCGCTCACCTCCGAAATGGCCTCCATATTGAGATCCATTGCAATGCCATAGGATTCTCTGTGCTTCCTCTCTGGGGACACACCTACGGATAATTCCGTCTGCACATCTCTTAAAGAGATAGGGCTCATCCCACAAGTAGTACTTTGCATCAGTAATTAGTTTCTTTTTTTGTATTCTATTGTACTCCTTGGGTATGAACCTTGCAGCTTTATAGTTTGCAATATCGGCAAACCATGGTGCTTCCTGAATGGCAAATAGATGCTCATCAGGGAACGTCTCAGAGATCTCAAGGAAGGGGAGGGACGTCCCTTCCACTGGCTCTATCCGGGACAGATGATCAGCTACTTGGTTCTCTGTCCCTTTTCTGTCTCTTATTTCTATATCAAACTCTTGCAGAAATAATACCCATCTGATGAGCTTGGGTTTTGAATCCTGCTTTGTGAGTAGATACTTAAGAGCAGCATGGTCAGTGTACACAATCACCTTTGATCCTACTAAGTAGGATCTGAACTTGTCAATGGCGTAAACCACTGCAAGTAATTCCTTTTCTGTGGTTGTGTAATTTTTCTGGGCATCATTTAAAACGCGACTGGCATAATAAATGACATGCAGAAGCTTGTCATGCCTCTGTCCCAATACTGCACCAATGGCGTGATCACTGGCATCACACATTAGCTCAAATGGTAATGTCCAGTCTGGTGCAGAAATGACTGGTGCTGTGACCAGCTTAGCTTTCAGCGTTTCAAACGCCTGCAGGCACTCTGTGTCAAACACAAATGGCGTGTCAGCAGCTAGCAGATTGCTCAGAGGTTTTGCAATTTTTGAAAAATCCTTTATAAACCTCCTATAGAATCCTGCATGCCCCAGAAAGCTTCTGATTGCCTTAATATTGGCAGGTGGTGGTAATTTTTCAATTACCTCTATTTTTGCTTGATCCACCTCTATTCCCTTGTTTGAGATTTTATGCCCAAGAACAATTCCTTCAGTCACCATGAAGTGACACTTTTCCCAGTTTAAAACTAGGTTGGTCTCTTGGCATCTTTTCAGAACAAGTTTTAGGTGATCAAGACAGGAGCTGAATGAGTCTCCATATACTGAGAAGTCATCCATGAAGACTTCCAGAAATTTTTCCACCATATCAGAGAAAATAGAGAGCATGCATCTCTGGAAGGTTGCAGGTGCATTGCATAGCCCAAAGGGCATCCTTCTATAAGCAAACACTCCGGATGGACATGTGAATGTTGTTTTCTCTTGATCCTGGGGATTTACTGCAATCTGGTTATAGCCTGAGTAGCCATCCAAAAAGCAGTAATAATCATGACCTGCTAGTGTCTCTAGCATCTGGTCTATGAATGGTAAAGGAAAATGATCCTTTCTGGTGGCTGTATTGAGCCTTCTGTAGTCAATACACATGCGCCACCCTGTAACTGTTCTTGTAGGAACCAGTTCATTTTTTTCATTATGAATCA
The DNA here is from genome assembly GCF_003086295.3 of Arachis hypogaea. Classification (NCBI taxonomy): domain Eukaryota; kingdom Viridiplantae; phylum Streptophyta; class Magnoliopsida; order Fabales; family Fabaceae; genus Arachis; species Arachis hypogaea. The sequence goes on along the minus strand of NC_092050.1, from coordinate 95,607,158 downwards.
CTGTCATGCCTCCCTTTTTTGGGACGACTTGAACAGGGCTCACCCAGGGGCTATCAGAAATGGGATAAATAATCCCAGCCTCTAGTAATTTGGTGACCTCTTTCTGCACCACTTCCTTCATGGCTGGATTTAGCCGCCTCTGTGGTTGAACCACTGGTTTGGCATTATCCTCCAATAGGATTTTGTGCATGCATCTAGCTGGGCTTATGCCCTTAAGGTCACCTATGGACCACCCAAGAGCTGTCTTGTGTGTCCTTAGCACTTGAATAAGTGCTTCCTCTTCCTGTGAATTTAAAGCAGAGCTTATGATCACTGGAAAAGTGTCACCTTCTCCTAGAAATGCATATTTCAAGGATGGTGGCAGTGGCTTGAGCTCTGGTTTAGGAGGTTTTTCCTCTTTCAGAAGAAAGTTCAGAGGCTCTTTCATGTCCCTTGAATCCTCCAAATCAGGCTGAACATCTTTAAAGATGTCTTCCAACTCTGATTCGAGACTCTCAGCCATGTTGATCTCTTCTACCAAAGAGTCAATAAGGTCAACTTTCATGCAGTCTGTTGATGTGTCTGGATGCTGCATGGCTTTGACAGCGTTCAACTTGAACTCGTCATCATTGACTCTCAGGGTTATTTCCCCCTGTTGGACGTCAATGAGGGATCGTCCAGTTGCTAGGAAGGGTCTTCCTAGAATGAGAGTGGCACTCTTGTGCTCCTCCATTTCCAGCACAACAAAGTCAGTGGGAAAGGCGAATGGCCCAACTCTGACAATCATGTCCTCAATCACGCCTGATGGGTATTTAGTGGAACCATCAGCAAGTTGGAGACATATCCGGGTTGGTTTAACTTCTTCAGTTAAGCCAAGCTTCCTGATAGTGGATGCAGGTATTAGGTTGATGCTTGCCCCAAGATCGCATAAGGCTGTCTTGGTGCAATCACCTTCCAATATGCATGGTATCAGAAAACTCCCAGGGTCTTTAAGCTTTTCAGGAAAGCTTTTCAGAATGACTGCACTGCATTCTTCAGTAAGGAGAACTCTTTCTGTTTCTCTCCACTCCTTTTTATGACTCAAGATCTCTTTCATGAACTTGGCATAAGAAGGTATTTGCTCAAGTGCTTCTGCAAATGGAATCCTTATTTCAAGAGTCCGTAGATAATCTGCAAAGCGAGCAAATTGCTTATCCTGCTCCTCTTTCCGGAGTTTCTGAGGATAAGGTATCTTGGCTTTATATTCCTCAACCTTAGTGGTTAAAGAAGCCTTTTTAGAGGGGTTGTTATCAGCACTTGTGTGTGTCTGATCCCTCACTGGCAATTGAGTACCAAAGTCAGAAGCTGGAGTGACGTTAGATGCCAACTCACTGTCTGTTCCTGGCGCCTGAATGCCAGAAATGTGCCCATTTTGGGCGTTCAACGCTGGATTGTGCCCCATTTGGGCGTTCAACGCCAGATTCTTGCCCATTTCTGGCGTTGAACGCCAATCCTGCCTTGTTTCTGGCGTTGAACGCCAGTTTTGGGCATGGTCTGGGCGTTCAGCGCCAACCTTCCACCCATTTTCTGGCGTTTTAGTGCCAGAATTATTTTCCCCTGGGCTCTTACTGTCCTCAGGTGAATCTTTGGTGGGTCGCTCATTTCTTGAATTTTTGATGCCTTGAGGTGGGGTATTTAATGTTTTCCCACTTCTTAATTGAACTGCTTGGCATTCTTCTGCTATTTGCCTTGATAGCTGCTGCTTTGTTTGTTTAAACTGTTCGTCCATATGTATATTAGCTATCCTTGTCTCCTGTAGCCTGTCCTTGAATTCAGCTAGCTGCTTTGTTAGAAAATCCAATTGTTGATTGAATTCAGCAGCTTGTTTTACAGTACTGAATTCAGCAGTTACTGTTTTAACCTCTTCATTCATGGAAGGGTTGCTGCTTAGATACAGATGCTGATTCCTGGCAACTGTATCAATGAGCTCTTGAGCCTCTTCAATTATCTTTCTCATATGGATAGATCCACCAGCTGAGTAATCTAGAGACATCTGAGCTCCTTCTGCAAGCCCATAGTAGAAGATGTCTAACTGAACCCACTCTGAAAACATTTCAGAGGGGCATTTTCGTAGCATCTCTCTGTATCTCTCCCAGGCATCATAAAGAGATTCATTATCTCCTTGTTTAAAGCCTTGGATGTCCAGCCTTAGCTGTGTCATCCTTTTTGGAGGAAAATACTGATTCAGGAATTTTTCTGTCAGCTGTTTCCATGTTCTTATGCTGGCCTTAGGTTGGTTATTTAACCACCTCTTAGCTTGATCTTTTACAGCAAATGGAAACAGTAATAGTCTGTAGACATCCTGATCTATTTCCTTATCATGTACTGTGTCAGCAATTTGTAAAAATTGTGCCAGAAACTCTGTAGGTTCTTCCTGTGGAAGACCGGAATACTGACAACTTTGCTGCACCATGATAATGAGCTGAGGATTCAACTCAAAGCTACTAACTCCAATGGAGGGTATGCAGATGCTACTCCCGTATGAAGCAGTAGAGGGGTTAGAATATGACCCCAAAGTCCTCCTGGACTGTCCATCTCCACTTATGTCCATGATGGATATATGGATATAAATTGGACTGATTTACCTTTTTATTTATTTTATTTTATAAGAAGTGAATACTTAAATAAAATAAAATAACTAAAAAGGATTTGAATTTTGAAGTTAAATTTTTTTTTCGTATAAAAAAAATAAAATAAAAAAATAAAAATTAATTAGTTAATAAAAAAGAAATTTTTGAAAAAGAGGGAAGATATTTTCGAAAATTAGAGAGAGAGAGAGAGTTAGTTAGGTAGTTTTGAGAAAGTTAAGAAACAAACAAAAAGTTAGTTGGTTGGTTAAAACAAATTTTGAAAAGATAAGAAGTTAGGAAGTTAGAAGAGATATTTTGAAAAGATATTTTTGAATTTAGTGAGGAGAGAGAAAAACAATAAGATAGTACAATATTTAAAATTTTTAGATCTAATGCTCCTTGTTTTTGAGAATTTTGGAGGGAAAACACCAAGGAACACCAAACTTAAAAATTTTAAGATCAAAACACAAGGAAAACTCAAGAACACTTTGAAGATTCACAAGAACACAAGAACATGAAGAAAGAACACCAAACTTAAAAATTTTTAGAAAACCACCAAAATTTTCGAAAACCAAGGGGGATTCAATCAAGAAAACACCAAACTTAAAGTTTGGCACACAATTTAATAGAGAAAATATTATTTATGAAAAAGAAGGTTTTGAAAAGAGTATAAAAGATTCTAACCCAATTACCAAGAACACAGATTAACGCTCTAACCAAATGAGTTATGGAACTTTCGAAAATTTTAAGAAAGATTATTTTTGAAAACACCAAACTTAAAGTTTGGCACAGGATTTAATAGAAAAAATTATTTTTGAAAAAGATTTTAAAAAATATGATAGCCAATTACCATGAACATAAACACCACGTTCTAACTAATTGAGCTATAAATTTAAAGTGTTTTAACAAGGGATAAATAATAAAAGACTCTAAACCAAAAAAGAAAGATTTTTCCTAATCTAAGCAACAAAATAAACCGTTAGTTGTCCAAACACGAACAATCCCCGGCAACGGCGCCAAAAACTTGGTGCACGAATTGTGAATCACACTTTTCACAACGCGTACCACTAACCAGCAAGTGCACTGGGTCGTCTAAGTAATACCTTACGTGAGTAAGGGTCGAATCCCACGGAGATTGTTGGTTTGAAGCAATCTATGGTTATCTTCTAAATTTTAGTCAGGAAGTCAATTATGTTTATCAGTTGAATTGTGAATAACCAAGAGAGCATAAATTAAAGGTTACTTGTTATGCAGTAATGGAGAATATGTTGGAGTTTTGGAGATGCTTTGTCTTCTGAATCTCTGCTTTCCTCTGTCTTCTTGTTCACGCACGCACGTCCTCCTATGGCAAGCTGTGTGTTGGTGGATCACCGTTGTCAATGGCTACCTTCCATCCTTCCAATGAAAACTACGCTCACGCGCTCTGTCACAGCACGGCTAATCACCGGTTGGTTCTCGATCCGGTTGGAATAGGATTTACTATCCTTTTGCGTCTGTCACTAACGCCCAGCCTTCAGGAGTTTGAAGCTCGTCACAGTCATTCAATCCTTGAATCCTACACGGAATACCACAGACAAGGTTTAGACTTTCCGGATTCTCATGAATGCCGCCATCAGTTCTAGCTTATACCACGGAGATTCTGATTAAGGAATCTAAGAGATACTCATTCAATCGTATATAGAACGGAGGTGGTTGTCAGGCACACGTTCATGATTTGAGGGAGGTGATGAGTGTCACAGATCATCACCTCCATCACAGTTAAGCGCGAATGAACATCTTAGATAGGAACAAACGTGTTTGAATGGAAAACAGAAATACTTGCATTAATTCATCGAGACACAGCAGAGCTCCTCACCCCCAACAATGGGGTTTAGAGACTCATGCCGTCAGAGAATACAAAGTTTAGATCTAAAATGTCATGAAGTACAAAATAAGTCTCTAAAAGTTGTTTAAATACTAAACTAGTAGCCTAGGTTTTCAAAAATTGGATAAACTATGATGGATGATGCAGAGATCCACTTCTGGGGCCCACTTGGTGTGTGCTGGGGCCCACTTGGTGTGTGCTGGGGCCCACTTGGTGTGTGCTGGGGCTGAGACTTAAGCAATTCACATGCAGAGGCCATTTGTGGAGTTGAACGCCAGTTTTTATGCCAGTTTGGGCGTTCAACTCCAGCTTTTGATCCTTTTCTGGCGCTGGACGCCAGAATTGGGCAAAGGACTGGCGTTGAACGCCAGTTTACGTCGTCTATTCTTGTGCAAAGTATGGACTATTATATATTGCTGGAAAGCCCTGGATGTCTACTTGCCAACGCAATTGGAAGCATGCCATTTCGAGTTCTGTAGCTCCAGAAAATCCACTTTGAGTGCAGGGAGGTCAGAATCCAACAGCATCAGCAGTCCTTTTTCAGCCTGAATCAGATTTTTGCTCAGCTCCTTCAATTTCAGCCAGAAAAATACCTGAAATTACAGAAAAACACACAACTCATAGTAAAGTCCAGAAATATGAATTTTTCCTAAAAACTAATGGAAATAAACTAAAAACTAACTAAAACATACTCAAAACTATATGAAATTAACCCCAAAAAGCGTATAAAATATCCGCTCATCAGAAAGCATGCAAGAGGGAGAAAACATGAAGAAAACAAAGGAGAAGTACACATTGGAGTGTGCATACGCACAACCTACCGTGCGTATGCACAAGAACCACACAGCCATATGTGCGTGCGCACGACATCTTGTGCGCGTGCACAAGAAGAAAATCAGCATGTGTGCGTACGCACAAGTCCCAGCACGTGACTCACTTTATAGAAATCGCTGGGGGCGATTTCTGGGCCTTCAGAGCCTAATTTTTGGACTTTCTAAAGCTGATTCTTCCTATATCAAAGGGCCTCACTCCATGTGGAAAAGGGGAGGGGAGAAATTAGGGTTAGTTTAGCACTATGTAGGTTGTTTTCTAGAGAGAGAAGCTCCCCCTTCTCTCCAGAATTAAGGTTTGTTAGTTTAATTTCTTAGAATTTCTACTTTTAATTCTTGTTTCCATTTACTTTTCCTTGTCATTTATTGTTATTGCATCTTTATTCTTCTTCATTTCCATTGTTATTTCCTTTTATCTTGTCATTTTTATGTTACAAACACTCTTTGTTAATTTTACTTTCAATTAATGCAATTTATGTTTTATGTTCATTTAATGCTTCCTTTAGTTATTGTTATCAGTTTCTTGCTTTTGCTAGTTAGCTTTTATTTTTATGCAATTTAATTTGATTTTATTTTCATGCATACCAAGTGTTTGATAAAATGCTTGGCTTAGTTTCTACTTAGTTTTTTTCTCCACTCTTAGCTGGAAATAGATGACTTTGGTGACCTTTGAGTCATTGATGTCCATTCTTGTTTGATACATTAGAGTAGTTAGTTGATTTGGTTTCCCTTGACTCTATGTGACCCCATAGTGTTGACTTAGGACTTAGGGATTGAAATCAACTATGCCTATTTGACTTATCCTCGATGTAGGGTTGACTAAGTAGGATTAACTCTTCATAATCATCATGTGTTTGTGATCAATGGCTAGGATAGGTAGCCTTAGCCCTCAATCCATGCCAAGAGGTTTCTTGCATTTTAAGTTTCCTTTCCTTGCATTTAATTGCTTTGACTTTTATTGCTTTGACTTTTAATTCCCTGCATGATCATTTAATTACTTTCATTAAATTCCTTGCATGTTTATTTGCTTCATTGTTATTCATATTTCTTGCTCTCTTACTTTCCCAATTCCCCATGTTCACTCATAGCCAATAATTGTACATTTTATTACAACTCCTAGTGAAGACGACTCGGGAGTCGAAATACTCTCGGTTTATTATTGTGTTAATTGTGACTATTCTTTTGATTGATGGTCAATTGTCGGATTAGGACTATACTTACAACGCCAATTCTATTTTGAGGGAAAATTCCTAACCTATGCAATTTGGCCTTCGTCACTCCCCCACTTCTGATCTTTCCCATTCTCTTTAATTCCGATGTTTACATTATTGTTTATCATCCCCATTCCCATTTAAGTTTCTGCAAATTACTTTCTGCACTTTATATTCTGCAATTTACTTTCCGTCATTTACATTTGTTGTTATTTACGTTTCCCACCATTTTACTTTCTGCAATTCTCAAACCAACTTTGCTTAGTTCAACTAGAACACTACTCTAATTAAAGTTTCTCAACCAATCAATCCCTATGGGATTCGACCTCACTCTGCTGTGAGTTTTTACTTGACGACAATTCGGTATACTTGCCAAAGGAGATTTATTGAGAGACAGATTTCCGTGCATCAGAGATGAAGAATGGTCCCTAATTATACCACACACTTTCCTAGACCCAAATAATTGATAGATTAAATGTCACAATATCCCATCCATACCCAAATCTACTCAAGTGTGAGAAGGATTTTCAAGCATCATTCTATGATTTCTTTCCCAAGGTTCACATAGAATTCATGTACATTCAATCTCTTTCCCAAGAAATTTAAATGCTTAAATGAAGAACGAAAATCCTTCAAGTAAATCAAAGAGAGATGAAGAGAAGAAGAAGAAAAATAAAAACAAATTAATCCATCAAATAGCAATAGAGCTCTCTTTCCAAATGTTGGAAATTAGAAGCTCATAACTAAATATTTACAAAAGTGTATATGAAAGAAATGGAAGAATAGAAGAGGATGAGAGTGAAAGGGGAGTGGAGTCACCTCCACCCTTCCATGATGTGTGTCAAATGATGAATCTAAGGCCCTATTTATAAGCTATCTAAATTACAAATTCAAATGAAATTACAATCAAATGCAAATTTCCTAATTACTTCTAGATGATTCTTGTGGCGTTGATTGATTGTTAATTGTGGCTTGACTTAGGCTTGTGAAATTTTAATTCTCTTCATATAAACTTGAAACATTGAAGAATAAATGAAGGAATTGGAGTATTTGGAAGTGGCCCAATGTGGAGTGTCATTGAAGTGGCATTTTGGGCTTTTGAAGGTTTGGGAAACCTTACTCGTTGAAAGATTGGTCTGTTGCGTCCCCAAAATAAATTCCCACTATATACTATTATATGTCATTGGAAAGCCCTAGATCTCAACTTTCTAACACCGCTAGAAACATGTCATTTGGACTTCTCTAACCCAAGTTATGATCTTTTGAAGGTGAAGAGGTCAGTCTAGCATGTTTGCTAGAACTTTGGCCCAGCGTGCCACGCCCAGGTTTGGCGTGCCACGCCGAGTACATAGTGCTGAAAATATTGCAATTTGTACCCTCAAATCTAGTGTCCACTATAGAGTGTTATATATGGTTGGAAATCTGTGGAGGTCTACTTTCCAATGGCACTGAGATCACCTCATTTGGAGCTTTATAGCTCGAGTTATTCTTCTTGGAGTGTGAAGAGGTCCGGGTTGCAAATCCTCTTTGCTTCTCTTTGAGTTTGTTTCTAACTCTTTTGCCACATTGGGAGTGTGCTTCCTCTATTAGTGCTTTTATTGCTTCTTTTTCTATCATTTCCTACAAAATTCATTAACTCAAGTAATCAAAGCAATATTCAACTTAAGCACAATAAATACTCAATAATTGGCCATTATAAACTAAGTTTTTATATGAAAAAGCATAGAAAAACATAACATGATGCGTAGTCATCATCGGGTCGTCTGATTTGTCCGCTAGGTATGTATCAAGTTGACCTTCTCTAGCTAACTTTTCAATGAAATTCTTTAGATCATAGAATTCATTAGTGGAATGCCTGTACAATTTGTGGTACTCACAATATTCGGTCCGACTTCCAGCTTTCTTATGCTTAATCGGACGAGGAGGCAGGAGTTTCTCTGTGTGGCAAATCTTGTGATAAACATCGACCAGGAAAACCCTTAGAGGGGTATAGTTGTGATACTTTTGAGATTTCTCTATATTTTTGCTCCTCTTTCTTCTTGGGTTCCTTCTCTTTGTCCCAAGTTTGATAGTAGGGCAAGTTAGATTACGAAGGAGGTTCCCTAAGTCAGGAGTTTTCTTCCATGTTGTTGTACTTTTCTATCCTTTGTTGAATTTTATTCAGAGAAATTGAGTATCTCTTGGATATTGACTGAGAAAATGGCCCTTCTCTAAGGCCATTGACTAGAACGATAATTATAGCTTCGGTTGGTAGACTCTGAATTTCCAAGCAGGCTTTGTTGAACCTTTCCATATAGTCACGAAGGGTTTTCCTGACCACTTGCTTTACTCCTAGCAGGCTCGGGGCGTGTGATGCCAGGGCATCTTGGCTAGTTTTACTAGCCATTTTTTGTATGCTTTAGGTTGGTTTCATGCATTTTTCTATGAAATAAGCAAGTATTTGGATGAAAATGCATTCACACCATGATTCAAGCAAACATTGTGAATTTTGAATGATTTCATGGGAATTATGCATGAATTGAATGATAAAATGGATGATGCATGAATCCATGATTAAGAGCAAGACTTTGATGCACTTTGTTTGATTGATTTCAGGCAACAAAAAGTAGAGAAGAGCCACGTTAGTGCCACTAACGTGGCCATTAACGTGGAAGAAAAGAGAAGCCCCAACGTTAGTGAGAAAGTTAGTGGCATTAACTTTGAAGAAGGAGAGCATGGAACGTTAGTGGTAAAAGTAAACACCACTAACGTTAGCGACGGGCAAGAAGACCCATGTTAGTCTCCACGTTAGTTACATTAACATGGGAACTAACGTGGAAGGAAAGGGAAACGCCAACGTTAGTGGAAAAAGTGAACGCCACTAACGTTTGCGAAGGCTAAAACACCCACGTTAGCTTCCACGTTAGTTACATTAACGTGGGAACTAACGTGGAAGGAAAGGGAAACGCCAATGTTAGTGGAAAAGGTGAACGCCACTAACATTTGCGAAGCAAAGGAAGACCCACATTAATAGCCACGTTAGTTACACTAACGTGCACATTAATGTGGGCAAAAATCTCACCCGGCAGCTTGACCATGCCTTTTTCAAAAAAGAATAACATGAGCCACAAAGATCCAAATGAGGTGATTCCAGTGGCATTGGAAAGTAGGATTCCAGAGCTTTCCAAGCATATATGGCACTACATGGTGGACACTAAATTTAAGGGAGAAAACCTGCCCCGAAAGTGCAAAGATGAATATGGTATCAACCTATAGTAAGACCAGCTGACCTATTCACCTTCCAGGAGTTGTAACTCGAGTTCTAGGGCTCCAAATGATGCGCTTTCAAAGGCGTTGAAAAGTAGACATCCAGAGCTTTCCAACAATATGTAATAGTATGGGGTGGACAGTAAGTTTGAACTTCAGAACCTGGCCATATTCATCCCCTAATCTCTAACGTTATTGCGACTCAAGTTTTCCAGTAACGCTAGCGACTATGCCAGCGACCTTGTTCACTTCAAAGGAGCATAACTTGAGTTACAGAGGTCCAATCGAGGTGATTGCACTTGCGTTAGAAATCTGACATTTAGAGCTTTCCAATGATATATAATAGTCTATAGTGGACATGAAATTAGAGAACAAACCAGGGGCATCTTTTAAGCCCCAAAAACACCAACTAGGTAGCAAGAGTGACGTTAGCCACACTAACTTCAGCACTAACGCCACACTTGTAGCGTTAGTGTGGCTAACGTTAGCACTGACATTAGCACCTGGACCTCAACTTGATTCACTTTCAAGGACCACCCAACCTCAAGGAAGCAAGCCCACAATTGTCAACCAATCAAGGCCACAAGAAGCATCTAGAATAGGAATTTTCATTTAATTGTAATTTGCTTTTAATTTTATTTTGTAATTTAGGAGAGCCTATATAAGGGCCTTAGTTTTTACATTCAAGGGGGACTGACATTTGGGAATTGGGGGATTGAAGAGGGGTCTTCGGACTCCCTCCCATCACACACTTTTCCTTTTCTTTCTTTTCTTTGTACTTTTCATTTATGAATTTTGAAGTTTCAATTTTAGTTTTAATCTTCATCTTTACTTTTCTGCACTTTCTCTCTTTTTTATTTTTGTAGAGAAATGATCAACTAACTCTTTTCATTGGGTTAGAGAGCTCTATTGTGATTCAATGGATCAATTGTAGTTCTTATTCTTCTTCTTCTTTCTTTTCTCTTGATTTTACTAGAGAGCTTTCGATCTTCATCCAATTGGGTAATTGTCTCGGAAGAGAAATTGCTCATACTTGGATTTCCTCTGAACCTTGGAAGAGGAATGAGGAAATCATGCTAGAAATGCTCTCTCACATTGGATTAGATTGGGGGTTGGATGGATATTGTGACATTTAATCTTACCAATACTTTGATCTATGAATGTGTGTGGTATAATCAGTGACCAAACTTCATCTCTTCCCATGAGCAATTAAATCAAGGAATTGGGAAATTGTTCAAGCTTAGAGAGATTGGATTGCCAAGGAATTGGGACCCAATCACTTAAGATTGCCAAGGAGATCAATGAATGCATTGATTGAGGAAGAGATGAGAATGAACTTGATCCGGAGGATTGCAATATCTCTTGATCCCAATGTTCATTTTATTTTTAGTTCTTACATTTACTTTTCTTACCATTTTACTTTTCTGCACTTTATTGCTTTCTTTACTTTTATGCCATTTACATTTCCTTGTTACTTATCACTCCAATCTGATTCTTCTAACTAGGATAATTAGTCAACTATTGATTGCTTAATCCGTTAATCTCTGTGGGATTCGACCTCACTCTTTTGTGAGTTATTACTTGACGACAATTCGGTATACTTGCCGAGGAAAATTTGTTGAGAGACAAGTTTCCGTGCATCAAGTTTATGGCGCCGTTGCTGGGGATTAATTGTGATTAACAAACTACCGGTTAATTGATTTACTTGATTAGACACTTTTCTTTTGTCTTTGTTTTCTTTTGTTTCTTTATTTTCTTTTGCTGACTAACTGTTCGTGATATTGCCTCACTGGGAATTTTCTCATCTGTGACCATGGAGATTCCAATTTCTTTTGGTGATTATTGTTTGAGACAGAGCTTTTTGCAGGAAAGAAAGGAACATCCATCATATTTTAGTCAATCAAATTTCATGGAAAACTCTCCACCACCACAGAATGATTCACTTTACTATGCTCATGGTGGGTGGGAGTATCAAGAACATGAAATGGGGTACTTTCTAGAGCCACAAAATGGTCCATATTTTGGCAAATTTGATCATTACTCAAGTTGTGGCTGGAAAGATCAAAATCAAAGATATTTCACTCATTCATACCCTATTCATCAAGAGCCATCACCTCTCAATTATCCAACCTCACCTCCAAGTTTTACATGCCTAAATTCTTCATCATTTGAGTATGCCTCAGCACAAAAGTCTATCCCAAATCCATACAATTCATTTCACCATCCACAAAACTTAATCCACTACCCACAAGAGTCATACCACTTTCAGAACACACAACCACAAAACAACCAATTCCATTCACAAGCCAACCCCGACCAACCATTAAAACCTACCCAACCTCCTTTAGATAGACTTGCTAGGATGGAACTCATCATTGAAGAACTCAAAAAAAGTAGAGAAGAAGAGAGACTCGCTAGGATAGAACTCCTCTTTGAAGAAATAATAAAGACAAACGAAGAGGAGAAAAGAGCAAAAAGGGACCATGAAGAAAAATTCAGACAGAATGCACAACTCTATTCTGAAGAACAATTCATTAAAGAGGTGAGATCACAAAGAGAGACCACTTCACTCTCTCCAGAAATAGAGGAGTTCATTCAAAGGTCAAGAACAAGGGAGGAAGTCAATCAAGGGAACCCACAGTCCAATGAAAGAGAGAGTTGCATAGAGGGTGAGTTCATTAAACCACCAATTTAAGAAGATCTTGATGAAGAGGATGCTCCAACCATCATACAACACCCAAGTCCTGAAATCAAGGTGGTGAAGGCAATTAACATGATCACTAAAAAGACGATGGTGACCAAGAAAAAAAGGACAATATCCATGAATAAGAAAAGGTCAACCAAAAGCCATCCCACCTCTACCCCCAACAAGCAAGTTTACTCAAGCTAACAACAGAAGAAGGCTTGCTGGAGAGAGGCACTCAAAACAAGGGGCATTAACTGGCTCCTCTTTCCTCTTGAGGTCATTCCTCTTAACAAACTGGAAGAAGAGGAAGAAATTCATGAACAACATGTCAAGCTAATGACATTAAAATAGCGCTTGTTGGGAGGCAACCCAACCATAGGTAACATTTTCTTTCCTTGCTTAGTTTACTTTCAATAATTTTACATATGATTGCATTCTAAGTTTGGTGTTGCCATGCAACAAAATGATTTTCAATCTTCACTAGGTATTTGCATCATTCTAAAAAGACAGTTCCACACTAAGTTTGGTGTTGCCACTTAACTTTCATGCAAAGTACCATGCCAACACCACTTATTAATGCCATCACAATGTTGCTGTTTTTAGTTCTTGTGCCTTTATTGTGATCCTTAATCTTGCTTGCTGAAACACATGCATACTCACACTTTATTCTAAGACATTCATGATCCATCATAAACCCCATCACCACTGTTTTACTTGTTGCTTGAGGATAAGCAATCATTCTAAGTTTGGTGTTGGAAGGGGAAGAATAGGAGAAAAAGGGCAACAACAATGAAGATGAACTACAAGGTGGTAAAGTTCCTTTTTCCTCTTACTTATTTCCAGCACTTTAAATTGCATGATTGTCTTCTATTTTCTTTGTATGCATGTATGATTACTCCTTGTGAATAAGCATAATTTGATATTTAATTTGTAACATGTTGCTATGATATCATGATTATCATCTTGAATTTTACTTGCACCCATTATCTCTAAGAATGCAACAAAGAAATCATTCTTTTGAAAGGAAAATGTTGAAGAATTTTATAAATCTTGGGGCAAGCAAAAGATTAAGAGGAGTGGAGGTTCTGATTGTATGATTGTGTATTGAGGTTGCATGTTTATGAAAACTTGCATGGGAGCTCATAGACAGGAAATGAAGTTTAGAGAAGTATTATGGAATTTCTCAAACATCTATTGATCCAAGAAGCAGTCACAAAAGAAAACAAAAGAATAAGAAAAACAAAGAACAAGCCCAAGGCTCTGAGCAACAATTACTAGGAAGAAAAAGAAAGAAACAAGAACTCAAATAGTTATTGTCCTAGTTAAATGCTTGTGGTGGATTTGTGTCAATGAGAGAGGCTTGAGCAAGTATATCCTAAGGGGTGCTTCAACACCTAATACCTTAGACCAAATGGTTTGGGAGTATTGATTGAAAGCTTATCTTAAAAAGCCGCTTTGAGACATGATACCTAGAGTCGAGGCCAAGATACAAAAAGAAAAGAAAAATGCTAGAAAATAAGTGCTGCTTCAAAGGTGACAATCTATAAAGAGATTTCCATAATATCATTTGAATGAAAGTCCTAAGATCTAAGACTTCCAAAATGTAAGGACTAATGAGCACTGGAATCCTTGCATAAGCATACAAATTAGAGTTCACCCCACTGCCACTTATTCACTTCACCCACTAAGGCATCATAAGCAATTCTTCAATACATTCCAATTAAGAGAAGTCTTTGTGCATAGTTCTTTTCTTGTTTGGGGACAAGCAAGATTTAAGTTTGGTGTTGTGATGCCAGAGCATCTTGTCTAGTTTTACTAGCCATTTTTTGTATGCTTTAGGTTGGTTTCATGTATTTTTCTAGGAAATAAGCAAGTATTTGGATGAAAATGCATTCACACCATGATTCAAGCAAACATTGTGAATTTTGAATGATTTCATGAGAATTATGCATGAATTGAATGATAAAATTGATGATGCATGATCTCATGATTAAGAGCAAGACTTTGATGCACTTTGTTTGATTGATTTAAGGTAACAAAAAGCAGAGAAGAGCCACGTTAGAGCCACTAACGTGGCCATTAACGTGGAAGAAAATAGAAGCCCCAACGTTAGTGAGAAAGTTAGTGGCATTAACTTCGAAGAAGGAGAGCATGGAACGTTAGTGGTAAAAGTAAACACCACTAACGTTAGCGACGGGCAAGAAGACCCACGTTAGTCTCCACGTTAGTTACATTAACGTGAGAACTAACGTGGAAGGAAAGGGAAACGCCAACGTTAGTGGAAAAAGTGAACGCCACTAACGTTTGCGAAGGCTAGAACACCCACGTTAGCTTTCACGTTAGTTACATTAACGTGGGAACTAACGTGGAAGAAAAGGGAAACACCAACGTTAGTGGAAAAGGTGAAGGCCACTAACGTTTGCGAAGCAAAAGAAGACCCACGTTAATGGCCACGTTAGTTACACTAACGTGGACATTAACTTGGGCAAAAATCTCACGCGGCAACTTGACCATGCCTTTTTCAAATAAGAATAACTTGAGCCACAAAGCTCCAAATGAGGTGAATATAGTGGCATTGGAAAGTAGGATTCCAGAGCTTTCCAAGCATATATGACACTACATGGTGGACACTAAATTTGAGGGATAAAACCGCCCCGAAAGTGCAAAGATGAACATGGTATCAACCTGTAGTAAGGCCAGCTGACCTCTTCACCTTCCAAGAAGTGTAACTCGAGTTGTAGTACTCCAAATGATGCGCTTTCAAAGGCGTTGGAAAGTAGGCATCCAGAGCTTTCCAAAAATATATAATAGTATGGGGTGGACAGTAATTTTGAACTTCAGAACCTGGCAATATTCATCCCTTGATTGCTAACGTTATTGCGACTCACGTTTTCCAGTAATGCTAGCGACTATGCCAGCGACCTTGTCCACTTTAAAGGAGCATAAATTGAGTTACAGAGGTCCAATTGAGGTGATTCTAGTTGCGTTAGAAAGCTGACATTCAGAGCTTTCCATCGATATATAATACTCAATAGTGGGCATGAAATTGAAGCACAAACTAGAGGCATCTTTTAAGCCCCAAAAACACCAACTAGGTAGCAAGAGTGACGTTAGCCACACTAACTTCAGCACTAATGCCACACTTGTAGCATTAGTGTGGCTAACGTTAGCACTGACATTAGCACCTGGACCTCAACTTGATTCACTTTCAAGAACCACCCAACCTCAAGGAAGCAAGCCCACAAGTGTCCACCAATCAAGGCCACAAGAAGCATCTAGAATAGGAATTTTCATTTAATTGTAATTTGCTTTTAATTTCATTTTGTAATTTAGGAGAGCCTATATAAGGGCCTTAGTTTTTACATTCAAGGGGGACTGACATTCGGGAATTGGGGGATTGAAGAGGGGTCTTCGGACTCCCTCCCCTCACACACTTTTCCTTTTCTTTCTTTTCTTTGTACTTTTCATTTATGAATTTTGAAGTTTCAATTTTAGTTTTAATCTTCATCTTTACTTTTCTGCACTTTCTCTCTTTTCTATTTTTCTAGAGCAATGATCAACTAACTCTTTTCATTGGGTTAGAGAGCTCTATTGTGATTCAATGGATCAATTGTAGTTCTTATTCTTCTTCTTCTTTCTTTTCTCTTGATTTTACTAGAGAGCTTTCGATCTTCATCCGATTGGGTAATTGTCTCGGAAGAGAAATAACTCATACTTGGATTTCCTCTGAAGCTTGGAAGAGGAATGAGGAAATCATGCTAGAAATGCTCTCTCACATTGGATTAGATTGGGGGTTGGATGGATATTATGACATTTAATCTTACCAATACCTTGATCTATGAATGTGTGTGGTATAATCAGTGACTAAACTTCATCTCTTCCCATGAGCAATTAAATCAAAGAATTGGGAAATTGTTCAAGCTTAGAGAGATTGGATTGCCAAGGAATTGGGACCCAATCACTTAAGATTGCCAAGGAGATCAATGAATGCATTGATTGAGGAAGAGATGAGAATGAACTTGATTCGGAGGATTTCAATATCTCTTGATCCCAATGTTCATTTTATTTTTAGTTCTTACATTTACTTTTCTTGCCATTTTACTTTTCTGCACTTTATTGCTTTCTTTACTTTTATGCCATTTACATTTCCTTGTTACTTATCACTCCAATCTGATTCGTCTAACTAGGATAATTAGTCAACTATTGAATGCTTAATCTGTTAATCTCTGTGGGATTCGACCTCACTCTTTTGTGAGTTATTACTTGACGACAATTCGGTATACTTGCCGAGGAAAATTTGTTGAGAGACAAGTTTTCGTGCATCAGCGTGCATCATCTTGTCTTTTCTTGCCAAATCGTTAAAGCTAGTAACCGACCTGGGGGTAGGCTATCGAACCATTTCATTGCAGCCTTATTTAAAGTAGTCGGGAAGGCTTTGCAATGAGTGGCATCAGAGGCATCGGCCAATTATATTCTGCTTCTAAAGTTGCTGAGGTGGTGGCTCCGGTCGGACATTCTATCATTGAGATCCATGTCGGGTGATTTGAAGTTCCTAGGAACCTTAGCCCTCATGATCTCTTCTGTGAACGGATCTTGTACTCCCAAGGGACTTTCATCACACTCTGCCTGATTGTTCCCTCTTCGTATATCAGCTTCCAGCTTCCGTACCTTATCTTCCAACTCCTTCCGTCATCTTACCTCTTTTTGTAGCTCTCATTCTGCCTCCCGTTGTCGTTTAGCCTCGTGTTCGAGCTGTTGTGATCGATTCCCCTGGCCGTGAACGAGATCCAGGATCTTGGTCGTATGGGGTTAGTCTTCAGCCTCGGGATGTTGGACCTCGGATTGGATCCTCCTTGTTTGAGGATTCCCCGAGGTCTTTTCCCTGTGGGGGCCTTGATGTATTGGTAGAGGTGGAAGCAAGAGGGCTTGGTCTTCTGGCTCAGACTCAGATGCTGTGTAGCCATCTCTGCGCTCATGCTCCATCATTTGTCAAAGGGAGAATCCCAGGTCCCCGGCAACAGTGCCAATGTTTCGGGGGTTACCTGAAATGTTAATTTGGGTCTGAGCGTGAGGTCCAGGTCCCTTTGAGTGGCAGCGTTCGACTTGTGATGCCGAGTTGCCGCTTGCCCGAGTTTCTCGTGAGGAGGTGGGGGTGGTACCCGCAAGAGACTCCGATGCTTAAGTTAGAAAGGGCTTTAGCCGGGTTTTTGTAGATTAGAACGTGAGTTATACCTGGGGGTTCCAGTATATTTATAGTAGAGTAGATAACCACCTTTGATGGAGTAGTTCTATCTTTTCTGATAGATAAGCATTTCTTTCATGTATGGAGTTTGTTGGGATCTACTTTCTAGATGTGGTAGAGATAGTAGTAGAGATTTGAGGAGGCAGTTACTTGTTAGGTCAAGTAGAGTTAGACCTTTGTGTCATTGTCTGACCTCTTTAAAGAGGT
The DNA here is from genome assembly GCF_003086295.3 of Arachis hypogaea. Lineage (NCBI taxonomy): Eukaryota > Viridiplantae > Streptophyta > Magnoliopsida > Fabales > Fabaceae > Arachis > Arachis hypogaea. Next base: position 95,589,284 of record NC_092050.1, on the reverse strand, counting down.
CAGGCGTACCGTGGAGTCCACCTTTATAGGTGGGCATTTTTGCGCTATTGGGTCGGGCCTTTATCTGTTGGGCCATGGTATGAACAGTACCCTTGCTTGAGTCCATTCTTTTTATAGGTCGGGCTCAAGCATTCTGTGGCCTCTGCTGTGGACGTCGGGTTTCAACCTTGTCGGTACTACCCGACATATTTTGGATTTTGGAACGTTGGTGGAGTTTTAATGACTGTCAATGGGGATTTGCACACATCTGGCGAGAGGTAAAGGAGCAATTTTAATTCATTTTTCACTTATAAATAATCCTTTCGAGCTCTTCTCCTTTCTTCTCTGTTTCATTTCTTTTCTTTCGCGAAAAATTCTCCATGTACTTTTCAGTTATTTCTGTTGCTTCCAAGACTCTTTTATCTTGGTTTCTGGAGCTTTTCTGCTTTGTCGTTTGAGGAGAGGAACGTTCGTAGTGTTTGCTATTTAGACGTGCTCTCCCCCTTTTCCCACAATCTTCTTTAAGGTTGGTTCTCGCTTTCTCTTTCCCTCAAACTCTCCTTTCAGATTGTCTGAGACTTACTTGCTGTTGGATTTACTTTTGCTGTCTTTGGACTTTTCTTTTCTTGTTTTGGGGAAAGTTTGTTTTGATTTGAAGCATTTGGGAAAGAACGTTTTGTTATCCAAAGATTTGAAGGACTCTCTTCTTTCTTGAAAGAATCTTTGCTTGTGTTAGTGTAGCTGTTGTCTTTTGTGTTCATGCACTGTACTGCCCCTAATGGTGCAACTTTTTGACATAACATTGTGTCTAAGAGACGCTATTTGGTTGCTCTGTTGAAAGATTTTGAAAAGAATAGCTTTTCCTTGATTTAGTTATTTTACCCAACCTTTTTGGAATGAGGCCTAGTTTATTTGGTAACAGCCTTCTTTTATTTTTTGCATTTATAGGTGTAGTCCTTATGTCTTGCCGTGTTATTAAGAATATATCGACCAAAGTTCCCCCTAATCTTCATGCTTGGGTAGTGTTCATACCCTGGGTCAAGCTATGCGATGCGGGCTGACTTCAGACAGGAACATCTGACCTCTTAAGGTTGGATCGCCACCAACCTATCCTTAAAGAGCTCGGCGAAATCACTATAAAGGCCCAAATAGGCCCAAACAGAGGGACACAGCCCACTTCAAAGGCGGTTGGCCAAAAAGATCAGATGATTTCACTCAAAAATAAGATAAGATAACTAACTTATCTTATCTACAAAGGTCAGCCCACACCACAATAAATACACTGGAGCACCCAGGTATAACTCATACTCTGATTCTACACAAAAAACCTACTTAAAGCCCGTGCTAACTTAAGCATCGGAGTCTCTTGCAGGTACCACCACCCTCCGGTAAACAAGGATCAGCAGCATCTCAAGGTTCAGCAAGTCGGACACGATAGCTTCGGCCATAATAGCAGATCTCCTCCGAGATCGACCTCCAGTTTCAGGTAACCCTCGGAACATTGGTGCCGTTGCCGGGGATCTTGGAAGTCATCCCCTCATCAAGGTGGACAACCTTGACAACGATCACAACTCCGGTTTGGAAGAAAGAACCCCGCTTAAAAATATGGATGCCACATCAAATGGTGCGCCTCAAAACAATGGGGACAAGAAATCTCCAAACACTGAAATCTTAGATGCCCTCCGTGAACAGCAAAATCGCCTTAAACAACTCGAACAGGAGGCTGAACATCAGTGAGAGGCCAAGAGAGACCTCTGAAGAAAAGCAAGACGTCACCGAGAGCTAGAGGAAAAGCTCACAAAGATCGAGGCCGATCTCAAAACCAAAACTACTCATTCCAACCAAGAAGATAACTCCCGCAAAGATCAAGATCCATTCACTAAAAAGATCATGAAAGCTAAAGTCTCAAAGGACTTCAAAGCTCCTGACATGACCCCATACGATGATACCTCTGATCCAAGCCATCATGTCAGTAATTTCAGAAGCAGGATGTACCTCCCAGACGCCTCAGATGCAATTCGATGCAAAGCTTTCCCGACTACCCTGAAAAAAATAGTAATAAAGTGGTTCCACAGTTTGCCTTCAAGATCAATCACAAGTTTTGATGACCTAGCCAAAAAGTTCCTCGCCAGGTTCTCCATCCAAAAGGACAAGACCAGACACGCTCCAAGCTTACTGGGAGTTAAACAAGGGGATCGAGAAAGCCTTCGCAGCTACATGAAAAGGTTCAACAAAGCATGTCTCGACATACAAAGTCTCCCGACAAAACCAGCCATCATGGGGCTCATCAACGGCCTGAGAGAGGGACCTTTTAGCCACTCAATATCCAAAAAATATCCAACATCTCTAAACGAGATACAAGAATGGGCAGAAAAGTATATTAATATGGAGAAAAATTCTCAATTAAGGGAAACCTCAAAATTCGGATTCTCCTACCCACCCCGAGATAAGGATAAAGAGTTTAGGAAAAAGGAGGATCAGCCTGCTGAGAAACCTCGAAAGTACCACAACTACACTCCGCTCAGAGTGTCACTTGTGGATGTATACAGAGAGATATGCAACACTAAAAAGATCCCGTCCCCTCATACGATTAAACATAAAAGAGGAGGAGGAAATCGGACAGAGTATTGCGAATATCACCAAATCTATGGACATTCCACCAATGACTACTTTGATCTAAAGAATGTCATTGAAAAACTGGCGCAAGAAGGGCAACTAGATCGGTTCCTAACCAATAAAACAGACGAGCCAAGAAAAAGAAGAAGGGATGACGAGGCCAGACGAGCTGAACGTCCCAATCGCACCCTGGAAAGGCATGTCCACATGATCAATGGAGGATTCGCAGGAGGTGGGATCTCTAAGTCATCACGCAAGAGACACCTCAAAGAGGTGTACCATGTTGGAGGAGGAGACAGGTTGGTCGACCTCCCCAATATCACTTTCACCCAAGAAGACGCTGATGAGCAGATATTTTATACGCTTTTTGGGGTTAATTTCATATAGATTTTAGTATGTTTTAGTTGGTTTTCAGTTTATTTTCATTAGTTTCTAGGCAAAATCCACATTTCTGGACTTTACTATGAGTTTGTGTATTTTTCTGTAATTTCAGGTATTTTCTGGCTGAAATTGAGGGAGCTGAGCAAAAATCTTATTCAGGCTGAAAAAGGACTGCTGATGCTGTTGGATTCTAACCTCCCTGCACTCAAAATGAATTTTCTGGAGCTACATGACTCCAAATGGCGTGCTTCTAATTGCGTTGGAAAGTAGACATCCAGGGCTTTCCAGCAATATATAATAGTCCATACTTTGCTTAAGGATAGACGATGTAAACTGGCGTTCAACGCCAGTTCTCTGCCCAATTCGGGCGTCCAGCGCCAGAAACAAGTTGCAAGTTGGAGTTCAACGCCAGAAAAGGATCCAAAGCTGGCGTTGAATGCCCAAAACAGCCCCAGGCACGTGAGAAGCTTTAGTCTCAGCCCCAGCACACACCAAGTAGGCCCCAGAAGTGGATTTCTGCACTATCTGTTATAGTTTACTCATTTTTTGTAAACCTAGGTTACTAGTTTAGTATTTAAACAACTTTTAGAGATTTATTTTGTATCTCATGACATTTTAGATCTGAACTTGGTACTCTTTGACGGCATGAGTCTCTAAACTCCATTGTTGGGGGTGAGGAGATCTGCTGTGTCTTGATGAATTAATGCAAGTATTTCTGTTTTCCATTCAGACATGCGTGTTCCTACCTAAGATATCCATTCGTGCCTAACTATGGAGAAGGTGATGATCAGTGACACTCATCAGCTTCCACAATCCATGAACGTGTGTCTGACAATCACCTCCGTTCTACATCAGATTGAATGAATATCTCTCAGATTCCTTAATCAAAATCTCCGTGGTATAAGCTAGATTGATGGCGGCATTCATGAGAATCCGGAAAGTCTAAACCTTGTCTGTGGTATTCCGAGTAGGATTCTGGGATTTGATGGCTGTGACGAACTTCAAACTCGTGAGTGCTGGGCGTAGTGACAGACGCAAAAGGATAGTAAATCCTATTCCGGTACAACTGAGAACCTGCAGATGATTAGCCGTGCGGTGACAGTGCACCTGGACCCTTTTCACTGGAAGGATGGATGGTAGCCATTTACAACGGTGATCCACCTACACACAGCTTGCCATAGAAGGACGTGCATGTGTGAATCAGAAGATAGAGGAAAGCAGAGATTCTGAAGACAAAGCATCTCCAAAACTCCAACATATTCTCCATTACTGCATAACAACTAACCTCTAATCCATGCTCTCTTGTTTATTCGCAATTCAACTGATAAATATAATTGACTTCCTGACTAAGAATCGCAAGATAACCATAGATTGCTTCAAACCAACAATCTCCATGGGATTCGACCCTTACTCACGTAAGGTATTACTTGGACGACCCAGTGCACTTGCTGGTTAGTGGTACGAGTGTGAAAAGTGTGATTCACAATTCGTGCACCAAGTTTTTGGCGCCGTTGCCGGGGATTGTGCGTGTTTGAACAACTGACGGTTTATTTTGTTGCTTAGATTAGGAAAATTTTTCTTTTTGGTTTAGAGTCTCTTATTATTGTTCTTGGTTAAAAATATCCTTCTTCAAAACAAGTGTTACATTTATTGCCCAATTGGCTAGAGTGTTGGTTTATGTTCTTGATGATTGGGCACCAGTTCTATTAAAAATCTTTTTCAAAAATAATTTTTCCTTGATTAAATCTTGTGCCAAACTTTAAGTTTGGTGTTTTCTTGTTGAGTTTTTTTTCTTTGGTTTTCGAAAATTTTATTTTGGTTTTCTAAAAATTTTAAGTTTGGTGTTCTTTCTTCATGTTCTTGTGTTCTTGTGAGTCTTCAAAGTGTTCTTGAGTTTCCCTTGTGTCTTGATCTTAAAATTTTTAAGTTTGGTGTTCCTTGGTGTTTTCCCTCCAAAATTTTCAAAAACAAGGAGCATTAGATCTGAAAATTTTAAATCTTGTGCTATCTTATTGTTTCTCTCTCTCCTCTTTAAATTCAAAAATATCTTTTCTCTCTATTTTAAAGCAAATTTTCTAAATTTAACTTTAAAATTCAGATTTTTTATTTTTTTTAAAAAAATTTAAAACCTTTTTCAAAAATCATCATATCCTTTTTAAAACTTCCTAACCACTTTCTCTCTCCTCATTTTTTTTGAAAATTTTCAACCTTTTTTGTTTATTTTATTTTAATTTATTTCATTTTCAAAATAAATAAATAAATAAATAAAAATAAATTTTTTATTTTACATCATCTCCCTTTCTCCATCATGGATCTTAGTGGAAATGAACAGTCCAGGAGGACTCTGGGGTCATATGCTAACCCCTCTACTGCTTCATATGGGAGTAGTATCTGTATACCCTCCGTTGGAGCCAGTAGCTTTGAGTTGAATCCTCAGCTCATTATCATGGTGCAGCAAAGTTGCCAATATTCCGGTCTTCCACAGGAAGAACCTACAGAGTTTCTGGCACAATTTTTACAAATTGCTGACACAGTACATGATAAGAAAATAGATCAGGATGTCTACAGACTATTACTGTTTCCATTTGCTGTAAAAGATCAGGCTAAGAGGTGGTTAAATAACCAACCTAAGGCCAGCATAAGGACATGGAAACAGCTGACAAAAAAATTCCTGAATCAATACTTTCCCCCAAAACGGATGACACAGCTAAGGCTGGACATCCAAGGCTTTAAACAAGGAGATAATGAATCTCTTTATGATGCCTGGGAGAGATACAGAGAGATGCTACAAAAATACCCCTCTGAAATATTTTCAGAGTGGGTTCAGTTAGACATCTTCTATTATGGGCTTGCAGAAGGAGCTCAGATGTCTCTAGATTACTCAGCTGGTGGATCTATCCACATGAGAAAGACTATTGAAGACGCTCAAGAGCTCATTGATACAGTTGCCAGGAATCAGCATCTGTACCTAAGCAGTGACCCTTCCATGAAAGAAGAGGTTAAAACAGTAACTGCTGAACTCAGCCTTGTAAAACAAGCTGCTGAATTCAATCAGCAATTGGACTTTCTAACAAAGCAGTTAGCCGAATTCAAGGATAAACTACAAGAGACAAGGATGGCTAATATAAATATGGAAGAACAATTGAAGCAAACAAAGCAGCAACTGTCAAGACAAATAATAGAAGAATGCCAAGCAGTTCAACTAAGAAGTGGGAAAACATTAAATATCCCTCCTCAAGGAATGAGAAAACCACCCAAAATTTACCTGAGGACAGTAAGAGCCCAGGGAAAAGTAATTCTGGCATTAAAACGCTAGCAATCTGGTGAAAGGCGGGCGCTGAACGCCCAGACCATGCCCAAGACTGGCGTTCAACGCCAGTAACAAGCAAGGACTGGCATTCAACGCCAGAAACAAGCAAGGATCCGGCATTGAACGCCCAAAATGGGCAGGATCTGGCGTTGAACGCCCAAAATGGGCACAGTTCTGACGTTCAGACGCCAGGAACAGACAAGGAATTGGCGTCTAACGTCACTCCAGCTTCTAACTCTGGAACTCAATTACCAAAGAGGGATCAGATACATATAAGTGCTGATGACAACCCCTCTAAAAAGGCTTCTTCAACCACTTCTGTAGGCAATAAACCTACAGCAACTAAGGTTGAGGAATATAAAGCCAAGATACCTTATCCTCAAAAACTCCGGAAAGAGGAACAGGATAAGTAATTTCTCGCTTTGCAGATTATCTCAGGACTCTTGAAATAAAGATTCCATTTGCAGAGGCACTTGAGCAAATACCTTCTTATGCCAAGTTCATGAAAGAGATCTTGAGTCATAAAAAGGATTGGAGAGAAACAGAAAGAGTTCTCCTCACTGAAGAATGCAGTGCAGTCATTCTAAAAAGTTTTCCTGAAAAGCTTAAAGACCCTGGGAGTTTTCTGATACCATGCACATTAGAAGGTAATTCCACCAAGACAGCTTTGTGCGATCTTGGGGCAAGCATCAACCTAATACCTGCATCCACTATCAGAAAGTTTGGCTTAACTGAAGAAGTTAAACCAACCCGGATATGTCTCCAACTTGCTGATGGCTCCATTAAATACCCATCAGGCGTGATTGAAGACATGATTGTCAGAGTTGGGCCATTCACCTTTCCCACTGACTTTGTAGTGCTAGAAATGGAGGAGTACAAGAGTGCTACCCTCATTCTAGGAAGACCCTTCCTAGCAACTGGACGAACCCTCATTGATGTCCAACAAGGGGAAATAACCCTGAGAGTCAATGATGATGAGTTTAAGTTGAATGCTGTCAAAGCCATGCAGCATCCAGACACATCAAAAGACTGCATGAAGGTTGATCTTATTGACTCTTTAGTAGAAGAGATCAACATGGCTGAGAGTCTCGAATCAGAGTTGGAAGACATCTTTAAAGATGTTCAACCTGACTTGGAGGATTCAGAGGAGATAAAAGAGCCTCTGAAATTTCCTCTGGAAGAGGAAAAACCTCCTAAACCCGAGCTCAAACCATTACCACCATCCCTGAAATATGTATTTCTGGGAGAAGATGACACTTTTCCAGTGATCATAAGCTCTGCTTTAAATCCACAGGAAGAGGAAGCACTTATTCAAGTGCTAAGGACACACAAGACAACTCTTGGGTGGTCCATAGGTAACCTTAAGGGCATAAGCCCAGCTAGATGCATGCACAAAATCTTATTGGAGGATAATGCTAAACCAGTGGTTCAACCACAGAGGCGGCTAAATCCAGCCATGAAGGAAGTGGTGCAGAAAGAGGTCACCAAATTACTAGAGGCTGGGATTATTTATCCTATTTCTGATAGCCCCTGGGTGAGTCCTGTCCAAGTCGTCCCAAAAAAGGGAGGCATGACAGTGATCCATAATGAAAAAAATGAACTGGTTCCTACAAGAACAGTTACAGGGTGGCGCATGTGTATTGACTACAGAAGGCTCAATACAGCCACCAGAAAGGATCATTTTCCTTTACTATTCATAGACCAGATGCTAGAAAGACTGGCAGGTCATGATTATTACTGCTTTTTGGATGGCTATTTAGGCTATAACCAGATTGCAGTAGATCCCCAGGATCAAGAGAAAACAGCATTCACATGTCCATCTGGAGTGTTTGCTTATAGAAGGATGCCATTTGGGCTATGTAATGCGCCTGCAACCTTCCAGAGATGCATGCTCTCTATTTTCTCTGATATGGTGGAAAAATTTCTGGAGTTCTTCATGGATGACTTCTCAGTATATGGAGACTCATTCAGCTCCTGTCTTGATGACCTGAAACTTGTCCTGAAGAGATGCCAAGAGACCAACCTAGTCTTAAACTGGGAAAAATGTCACTTCATGGTGACTGAAGGGATTGTCCTTGGGCATAAAATCTCAAACAAGGGAATAAAGGTGGATCAAGCAAAAATAGAGGTAATTGAAAAATTACCACCACCTGCCAATGTTAAGGCAATCAGAAGCTTTCTGGGGCATGCAAGATTCTATAGGAGGTTTATAAAGGATTTTTCAAAAATCGCAAAACCTCTAAGTAATCTGCTAGCTGCTGACACGCCATTTGTGTTTGACACAGAGTGTCTGCTGGCGTTTGAAACGCTGAAAGCTAAGCTGGTCACAGCACCAGTTATTTCCGCACCAGACTGGACATTACCATTTGAGCTAATGTGTGATGCCAGTGATCACGCCATTGGTGCAGTATTGGGACAGAGGCATGACAAGCTTCTGCACGTCATTTATTATGCTAGTCGCGTTTTAAATGATGCCCAGAAAAATTACACAACCACAGAAAAAGAATTACTTGCAGTGGTTTATGCCATTGACAAGTTCAGATCATACTTAGTAGGATCAAAAGTGATTGTGTATACTGACCATGCTGCTCTTAAATATCTACTCACAAAGCAGGATTCAAAACCCAGGCTCATCAGATGGGTGTTGCTTCTGCAAGAGTTTGATATAGAAATAAGAGACAGAAAAGGGACAGAGAACCAAGTGGCTGATCATCTGTCCCGGATAGAGCCAATAGAAGGGACGTCCCTCCCCTCTCTTGAGATCTCTGAGACTTTTCCGGATGAGCATTTATTTGCCATTCAGGAAACACCATGGTTTGCCGATATTGCAAACTATAAAGCTGCAAGGTTCATACCCAAGGAGTACAACAGGCAACAAAAGAAAAAATTAATCACTGATGCAAAGTACTACTTGTGGGATGAACCCTATCTCTTTAAGAGATGTGCAGACGGAATAATCCGTAGGTGTGTCCCTAGAGAAGAAGCACAGAGGATCCTATGGCATTGCCATGGATCTCAATGTGGAGGCCATTTCGGAGGTGAGCGAACAGCCACCAAGGTCCTCCAATGTGGCTTCTATTGGCTCACACTCTATAAAGATTCCCGAAAGTTTGTACGTAACTGTGATAGTTGCCAAAGAGCTGGTAATCTGCCTCATGGTTACGCCATGCCTCAACAAGGAATCTTGGAGATTGAGTTGTTTGACGTATGGGGAATTGACTTCATGGGACCTTTCCCACCATCATTCTCAAACACTTATATTCTGTTGGTAGTTGACTATGTATCAAAATGGGTTGAGGCCATTGCCACACCCACCAATGATACTAAAACAGTACTGAAGTTCTTCCAGAAATATATCTTCAGCAGGTTTGGGGTCCCTAGAGTACTAATTAGTGATGGGGGCACTCACTTCTGCAACAAACAGCTCTACTCTGCCATGGTCTGGTATGGGATTCGCCACAAGGTGGCGACTCCATATCATCCACAGACTAATGGACAAGCTGAAGTTTCTAACAGAGAGCTAAAAAGAATCCTAGAACGGACTGTAAATACCCGTAGAAAGGATTGGGCAAGAAGCTTGGATGATGCTCTGTGGGCATACAGAACAGCATTCAAGACTCCTATAGGGACCTCTCCATACCAACTGGTCTATGGTAAGGCATGTCACCTGCCCGTGGAACTGGAACATAAAGCCTACTGGGCAACCAGATTTCTGAACTTTGACGCCAAATTAGCTGGAGAAAAAAGATTGCTCCAGCTAAATGAGCTAGAGGAATTCAGATTCACTGCTTTCAAAAATGCCAAGCTTTATAAAGAAAAATAAAAAAAGTGGCAAGACAGAAAGCTGTCATCTAGAATATTTGAACCAGGACAAAAGGTTCTGTTGTTCAACTCCAGGCTCAGGCTATTCCCCGGGAAACTGAAGTCCCGGTGGAGGGAACCATATGTGATTACAAGTGTATCACCATATGGTTATGTGGAGCTTCAAGATATTGATTCTGATAAGAAGTTCATTGTCAATGGACAGAGAATTAAGCACTATCTTGAAGGCAATGTTGAGCAAGAGTGCTCAAGGCTGAAGCTAGACTAAAAGCTCAGCAAGGTCCAGCTAAAGACAATAAAAAAGCGCTTGCTGGGAGGCAACCCAGCCATGGGGCATCAATCCTCTAAGCATTTTGCCCTATTTTTATTTTTATTTGTTTATATAAAGTTCACTGATCCTAAGGTAAAGAGTCAATTGTATAAGTTCACAGGGTTACAGAAGGATTCTGCACATAAAACAGAGAAAAAGAGCTCACTGGCAAGAAAATGCCAGTAAAAGTCTGTTTTGGGCGTTCAACGCCCAACAGAAGCATCCACTGGGCGTTGAACGCCAGTAAGGATAGCCATCTGGGCGTTAAACGCCAGAAAGAAGCTCTTTCTGGGCGTTTAACGCCAGATTTACAGCATTCTAGGCGTTCAGAAAAACGCCCAGTAACAAAGGACTTCCTGGCGTTCAACGCCAGAAAGAAGCAGCAGCTGGGCGTTGAACGCCCAGGAGAGGCAGCATTTGGGCGTTGAACGCCCAAGACATGCAGCGTTTGGGCATTCAAACGCCAGGATGGTGGGGAGGAGGTAAATTCATTTTTTCTTCATATTTTTCATTTTAATCTTAATTTTCATGCTTCAATTCATGATTTCTTGCATAAACATGTTAAGAACCCTGATTTCTAAAATCCCTAATTTCTAAAAACCCTACCTTAAAAATATCAAATGTATCTTAATCCATAAGCACAAACCCTCTTTTTCAATTCAATTCAACTCTTTTTCAAATTTTCAAAACAAATCTATCTTTTCAACTAATATCTTTTTCAAATCTCCACATTATCTTTTTCAAAATCTAGATTTATCTTTTTCAAAAAAATTTTCATATCTTTTCAATTTTAAACTATATCCTCTCTTATCATATCTTCTATCTTATCTTTTCCAAATCAATCTTTTTTTTACCATATCTTTTCTAAATTTTCGAACCCACCCCCCTTCCCTTTACATATGGGTTCGGCCTCCACCCCCCTCCATCAACAATTGCACCTAGCTCTCCTTCTATCCCTCTCCTTTCTTTTCTTTTGCTTGAGGACAAGCAAACCTCTAAGTTTGGTGTGTTTATCCGTGATCACTAAGATCATGGCTCCTAAGGGAAAAAAACCCACTTCAAGAGGCAAGAAAGAGAGCGTTCCAAAACCACTTTGGAATCAAGGGAAGTTCTTATCTAAAGAACATTCACACCATTATTACAAAATAATGGGTCTAAGATCAGTGATCCTGGAAGTTAGATTCGATCTGAAAGAAGACGAATATCCGGAGATCCAGGAGCAAATTCGAATCAGGAACTGGGAGGTCCTAGCTAATCCTGAGACGAAAGTGGGAAGGAATATGGTCCAGGAGTTCTATGCTAACATGTGGTAGACAGACAAGCAAAAACTATCTGGAACTGCTTTTTATGAATATCGGACCGTGGTCAGAGGAAAGATTGTTCATACCAACCCTGATAAGATCAGGGAGATCTTAAAGCTACCTCAGCTGAAGGATGATCCAGACTCTTTCAACAGGAGAATGATGAGAACAGACAAGGGCCTGGATAAGATCCTAGAGGATATATGTATCCCTGGAGCCAGGTGGACCACCAGCACGAAGGGTGTCCCAAATCAACTCAAAAGAGAAGATCTTAAACCAGTCGCCAGAGGATGGATGGATTTCATTGGGCATTCTCTGCTGCCCACCAGCAACCGTTCTGAAGTCACTGTTAAAAGAGCAGTGATGATCCATTGCATCATGATGGGAAAAGAAGTGGAAGTTCATCAACTGATTTCAACTGAATTCAACAAAATTGCTAATAAAAAATTCTAAAGAGGCCAGGTTGGCTTACCCAAGCTTGATTTCTCTGCTCTGCAAGGACGCTGGGGTAAGGATGGGAATAACTGAGTATATCTCAATTGAGAAACCAATCACCAAAGCATCAATGGAAAAACAACAAGTGCAGGATGACCCCATCAAGAAGAAAACATAGGAATTTCTCCCAGAAATCCCTCAATCTGAATATTGGGAGTATCTTGAAACATCAGTTACCAAGATACAAGAAGCTATGGAACAAATAATAAAGGAACAGAAGGAACACAGTCAAATTCTTTGCTATTTGATTAAAGAACAGGAAGAGCAAGGGCGTGACTTGAGGGAATTGAAGTGCCAGAAGTTATCTCTTGAAGGACCAAGCACCCCACAGATCCGAGGAACATCCACTTCCCAGAACAAAGGTTGTTAAATTCCAATTTCTGCTTTAACTCTGTGATAGTTGTCATTATAAGAGTTTACCTTAGGAGTCATATAGTAGTAATTAGTGTCTATTTTGATTTTACCTCCAATTAAGTTATAGTCTATTTTTCTCATCATCAGCAAACATGAATAAAATAGTTGATCTTTTGAATAAGAGGCAATAAAATTCGAGTTTTTTTAAGAAAAATTCTAATTAGTAACATGTGGTGGCAATGCTTTCTATCTTCTGAATGAATGCTTGAACAGAGCATATGTCTTTTGAATTTGTTGTTTAAGACTGTTAAATATGTTGGCTCTTGAAAGAATGATGAACATCAGACATGTTATTGATAATCTGAAAGATCATAAAAATGATTCTTGAAGCAAGAAAAAGCAGCAAAGAACAAAAGCTTGCAGAAAAAAAAAAGAGAGAAGAGAAAGCAAGCAAAAAAAGCCAATATCCCTTAAAACCAAAAGGCAAGGGTAATAAAAAGGATCCCAAGGCTTTGAGCATCAGTGGATAGGAGGGCCTAAAGGAATAAAATCCTAGCCTAAGCGGCTAAACCAAGCTGTCCCTAGCCTTGTGCTTGTGGCGTGAAGGTGTCAAGTGAAAACTTGAGACTGAGCGGTTAAAGTTAAGGTCCAAAGCAAGAAGAAGAGTGTGCTTAAGAACCCTGGACACCTCTAATTGGGGACTTTAGCAAAGCTGAGTCACAATCTGAAAAGGTTCACCCAATTATGTGTCTGTGGCATTTATGTATCCGGTGGTAATACTGGAAAACAAAGTGCTTAGGGCCACGGCCATGACTCATAAAGTAGCTGTGTTCAAGAATCATCATACTGAAATAGGAGAATCAATAACACTATCTGAATTCTAAGTTCCTATAGATGCCAATCACTCTGAGCTTCAATGGATAAAGTGAGATGCCAAAACTGTTCGGAAACAAAAAGCTACTAGTCCCGCTCATCTAATTAGAATCTGAGCTTCACTCAAAAACTCTGAGATATTATTGCTTCTTGACTTATTAGTCTTCTATTTTATTTTTGTAGTTGCTTGAGGACAAGCAACAGTTCAAGTTTGGTGTTGTGATGAGCGGATATTTTATACGCTTTTTGGGGTTAATTTCATATAGATTTTAGTATGTTTTAGTTGGTTTTCAGTTTATTTTCACTAGTTTCTAGGCAAAATCCACATTTCTAGACTTTACTATGAGTTTGTGTGTTTTTCTATAATTTCAGGTATTTTCTGGCTGAAATTGAGGGAGCTGAGCAAAAATCTGATTCAGGCTGAAAAAGGACTGCTGATGCTGTTGGATTCTGACCTCCCTGCACTCAAAATGGATTTTCTGGAGCTACAAGACTCCAAATGGCGTGCTTCGAATTGCGTTGGAAAGTAGACATCCAGGGCTTTCCATAAATATATAATAGTCCATACTTTGCTCAAGGATAGAAGACGTCAACTGGCGTTCAACGCCAGTTCTCTGCCCAATTCTGGCGTCCAGCGCCAGAAACAAGTTGCAAGTTGGAGTTCAACGCCAGAAAAGGATCCAAAGCTGGCGTTGAACGCCGAAAACAGCCCCAGGCATGTGAGAAGCTTTAGTCTCAGCCCCAGCACACACCAAGTGGGCCCCAGAAGTGGATTTCTGCACTATCTGTTATAGTTTACTCATATTTTGTAAACCTAGGATACTAGTTTAGTATTTAAACAACTTTTAGAGATTTATTTTGTATCTCATGACATTTTAGATCTGAACTTGGTACTCTTTGACGGCATGAGTCTCTAAACTCCATTGTTGGGGGTGAGGAGCTCTGCTGTGTCTCGATGAATTAATGCAAGTATTTCTGTTTTCCATTCAAACATGCGTGTTCCTACCTAAGATATCCATTCGTGCTTAATTATGGAGAAGGTGATGATCAGTGACACTCATCACCTTCCTCAATCCATGAACATGTGTCTGACAATCACCTCCGTTCTACATCAGATTGAATGAATATCTCTCAGATTCCTTAATCAAAATCTCCGTGGTATAAGCTAGATTGATGGCGGCATTCATGAGAATCTGGAAAGTCTAAACCTTGTCTGTGGTATTCCGAGTAGGATTCTGGGATTGGATGGCTGTGACGAACTTCAAACTCGCGAGTGCTGAGCGTAGTGATAGACGCAAAAGGATAGTAAATCCTATTCCGGTACGACTGAGAACCTGCAGATGATTAGCCGTGCGGTGACAGTGCACCTGGACCCTTTTCACTGGAAGGATGGATGGTAGCCATTGACAACGGTGATCCACCTACACACAGCTTGCCATAGGAGGACGTGCGTGCATGAATCAGAAGACAGAGGAAAGCAGAGATTCTGAAGACAAAGCATCTCCAAAACTCCAACATATTCTCCATTACTGCATAACAAGTAACCTCTAATCCATGCTCTCTTGTTTATTCGCAATTCAACTGATAAATATAATTGACTTCCTGACTAAGAATTGCAAGATAACCATAGATTGCTTCAAACCAACAATCTCCGTGGGATTCGACCCTTACTCACGTAAGGTATTACTTGGATGACCCAGTGCACTTGCTGGTTAGTGGTACGAGTGTGAAAAGTGTGATTCACAATTCGTGCACCAGATGCCGTGGGCATCATCCCAGGGCATGATGACCCCATGGTCATTACCATAATACTGGCCAACGCCAACCTCCACAAAACACTAATCGACCAGGGAAGTTCCGCAGACATCTTGTTCAAATTTGCCTTTGACAAGCTCGGCCTACAAGAAAAAGATCTCAGAGCGTATCCAAATAACTTGTTCGGACTGGGAGACACCCCGATTCAACCACTAGGATACATCTCCCTCCATACAACCTTTAGGAAAGGAATTCAGTCTAGGACATTGAGTATAGACTATATTGTAGTCGACGTGAGCTCGGCCTACAATGCATTAGTAGGTCAGACAATGTTAAACCAGCTCACCGCCGTGGTCTCCACTCCACACTTATGCATGAAGTTCCCCACTCTAGAAGGGATTACTACCATAAAGGAAGACCAAAAACTCGCACGACGTTGTTACAACGAAAGTCTGAACCTTAAAGGAGACTCCAGAGGAAAAGAAACCAACACTATAGAACTCGGGGGAATCTGAGCTCGCAAAGAACTCCGCCCTCAGCCAGAAGGTCAGACTCAAGAAGTTCAAATTGGAGACGATCCAAGTAAAACAACAAATATAGGAGCAAATCTAAGAGAAGACTTAAAGGAATTTCTAATAAAGCTCCTACGAGATAATTCCGAACTCTTTGCATGGAAGGCTGCCGACATGCCTAGTATCGATCCCAGACTAATGTGTCACAAGTTAGCCGTATACCCAGGATCTCGACCAGTACAACAAAAACGCAGGAAGCTCGGCCCAGAAAGGTCGCAAGCTGTCGAGGAACAGGTATAGGCTTTGCTGGAAGCAGGGTTCATAAGGGAGGTAAAATACCCACTATGGCTAGCCAATGTGGTGCTGGTCAAAAATTCAAATGGGAAGTGGAGGATGTGCACCGATTACACCGACCTCAACAAAGCCTGCCCAAAAGATCCCTACCCACTCCCGAACATCGACACACTAGTCGACACTTCATCAGGCTATCAATACCTCTCCTTTATGGACGCTTACTTGGGATATAACCAGATTCCAATGTATCAACCCGACCAAGAGAAGACATCATTCTTAACCCCAAAAGCAAACTATTGCTATATAGTTATGCCCTTCGGACTTAAGAACGCAGGGGCTACCTATCAAAGACTGATGAACAAAGTCTTCACCGACCACATCAAAAAGATAATGGAGGTGTACGTGGACGACATGCTGGTAAAAACACAAAGCGAGGAATCATTGATAGCCAACCTCACTAAGGTGTTCGACACCATAAAGAAAGCATGGTATGCGACTTAATCCCGCAAAGTGCACCTTTGTGATAGAAGCTGGCAAATTCCTGGGCTTCATGCTCACCCAAAGAGGAATCGAAGCAAACCCAGATAAGTGTCAGGCCATACTTCACATGAAAAGTCCGACCTGTGTAAAAGAGGTCTAGCAGCTCAATGGAAGACTAGCGGCTCTGTCTAGGTTCCTAGCTGGATCAGCTTTAAGATCTTTTCCCTTCTATGCAACATTAAGGAAGGGAAATAGGTTCGAGTGGACCCTAGAATGCGAACAAGCCTTCCAAGATTTCAAGAAATTTCTAGGGCAGCCACCTATCCTTACTCGAGCTCGGGAAGGTGAAGAGTGCATACTATACCTCGCTGTAGGAAGTTGGGCAATAGCATTAGCACTAGTCAGAGAAGATGAAAGTGGGCAACAACCCATCTACTTCATCAGAAAGGCTTTACAAGGGGCTGAATTAAACTATCAAAAGATAGAAAAGTTTACCTATGCCCTCGTACTTACTTCCCGATGACTCTGACCATACTTTCAAGCTCTCACTATCTGAGTACGGATCAACCGACCCATAAAGGGGGGATCTTCCAAAAAATGGACTTGGCAGGAAGAATCCTACAATGGGTTGTCGAGTTATCCAAATTCAATATCAAGTATGAAGCTCGAACAACTATCAAATCCCAGTACCTAGCCGACTTCATCGCAGAATATACTAACACCCCGGGCACCCCCACAAAGTGGAGCCTTTATGTAGATGGCTCCTCAAATAAAGCCGGGAGTGGCGTCGGCATCATTTTAGAAAGTGATCAGGGAACTCAAATCGAGCTCTCCTTAAAGTCTGAGTTTTCTGCCTCAAATAATCAAGCTAAATATGAAGCACTACTGGCTGGTTTGAGGCTAGCTAGGGAAGTGGGAGCTCAAAGACTGACCATCTTTAGCGACTCCCAAATAGTCACTTCGTAAATAGAAGGGAGCTATCAAACTAAAGACCCCACTATGAAAGAATACCTTGACAAAACTAAAGAACAGCTCGGACAATTCAAGGGATATAAGGTCCGATACTTACCCCGAAAGCAGAATGCCCGAGCTGATGCACTCTCAAAACTAGCCAGCACCAAACCAGGGGGCAACAATAGAAGTCTCATCCAAGAAACACTTCGAAGTCCATTAAACTTGGAGGAAGAAAAGATCCTAGCCATATCAGGACAGGATCAAGGATGGATGACTCCCATAATCAACTACCTCAAGTCAGAAACACTTCCCACAGACAAAAAGGAGGCAAAAAGGCTAGTACGAGAAGCACAGTATTACACCATAATACAAGATGTCCTATATAAGAGAGGAATCTCTACACCTCTCTTAAAATGCGTCCCGACCTCCGCTACAAGGGAAGTTCTCGAAGAAGTCCACAGTGGCATGTGCGGCAATCACCTGGGGGCACGATCCCTTGCCAAAAAGGTACTCCGAGCTGGTTTCTACTGGCCGACCTTGCAAAGGAAAGCAACAGATTTTTGTCAAGACATGCCCACCATGCCAGAAGCATGCCAACTTCCACATAGCTCCACCTGAGGAGCTCATCTGTGTTACTTCACCCTGGCCATTCGCAAAGTGGGGGCTCGACCTCCTTGGACCCTTTCCACAAGGGTCCGGACAAATCAAGTTTCTCATTGTAGGTATAGACTATTTCAGAAAGTGGATTGAAGCAGAGCCATTAGCTAATGCCACAGCCCAAAGAAGTCGAAAATTTCTATACATAAACATTGTCACAAGGTTTGGGGTCCCATGCTCCATCACCATAGATAATGGTACTTAATTCACTGACACAGGCTTTAGAAATCTGGTAGCTGATTTAAAAATCAAGCACCAGTTCACCTCTGTAGAGCACGCACAAGCCAATGGACAGGCGAAAGCCGCCAACAAAGTCATACTGGCCGGGTTAAAACGGAGATTACAGGACGCCAAGGGAGCTTGGGCTGAAGAGCTCCCACAAGTCCTATGGGCATATCAGACAACACCACACTCAACTACTGGAGAATCACCATTCTGACTTACTTACAGAATGGAGGCAATGATCCCCGTAGAGATAGAAGAAGGATCTCCTAGAATGATCCTCTATAATGAAGATACCAACTCCCAGGCTCAAAGGGAAGAGCTCAACCTACTTCCAAAAGTCCGAGAAGGAGTCCGGATTAAAGAGGAAGCCCTAAAGCATCGAATGGCTCTAAGATATAATCAGAAGGTAGTCCAGTGAAGCTTCACCACCAATGATCTCATCTTAATCCAAAATGATATCGGAGCCGGTCGGTCAGGAGAAGGGAAGCTAGAAGCAAACTGGAAAGGACCATACTGAGTAACAGAAGTACTGGGGAAAGGTTACTACAAGGTGTCCGACCTCGAGGGACGAGAGCTACCCAGATCATGGCACACCTGTAATCTAAGAAGGTACTATAGTTAGAAAACAATAAAAGATCCTGGGTCAAGGTGCACTCTTTTTCCTAAAAAGGTTTTTTAATGAGGCACCAGGCCGAGATCTAGAAGGGTAAGCACTCATATGTATACACTCTTGTTTATATTTCTATCTTTTATTATCATTTAAATAAAGTTTGCAGATTCTCTAAAAAGTTTCCTACCAAGACGCATTAATCTAAGCTCATAAAACACAAAAATTCATCGTCCGATTAGGAAGAGGTCGGCATGGTGAAAACCAAATTCATCGTCTGAATACGAAGAGGCCGGCAAGGTGAAAACCAAATCCATTGTCCGATTATGAAGAGGTTGGCAAGGTGAAAACCAAATTCATCCTCCGAATACAAAAAGGTCAGCAAGGTGAAAACAAATTCATCGACCAATTACAAAGAAGTCGGCAAGGTGAAAGCGATAGAAGCTGATTAATGCAAGAAGTTATAAAAAGTAACCCATAAAAAGCGACCTGACGAGGTCTGACTAAAAATGGATTACTAAAAATAACTTAATAAGCTCTGACAGAGAAGTCGGACCAAAGAAAGGATCACTATAAAGGGACAAAGACACCTCCAAAAGGTCTAAGCTGCTTCACTATAAAGGTACAAGTCTTGCAAAAAAAAAAAGACACTACCTAGAAAGCAAAAGCACAAGTCGAGACGGAGCTAAAAATTCATCCAAACAAACTATAAAGAAAAGGTTCCTAATCAGAACACTACCTAAAAAGTTGTTGGAATAAAATCCCAGATAACGAAGTGGCACAGGTCGAACGTCAGCCAAGAAAAGGCGCAAAGCACGATCTCAAAGAATAAGCCAAAAGGTTGAGAAACAACTTAAGGCTCAAAAGGGGAACAACCCCACTCAAACAAAGGAACAGGGCTACAAGGAAGTCGATGACTAAAAGGGTTCTACAAAGAACACTAAAAAGTCATCAGACAAGTCAGCCCGGACACCAAAGGACGACCTCGCTCAAGCAGAAAGCAGGGCATAATCTAAAGGGGGCAAAACCCCCAGAGCAAAAGTTATCAGACAAGAGCCTAGCCACCAGGTCACAGGGACTGCCCAACTTGATACAAAGTTAACCAGCGCTAAGTCAAAACAAAGGCGAGACCCCAAAGGCAAGAAAGGAAAACTCACCCAAAGGAGGTCAGACTGGAAAATACGTAAATACGAAGGGTTGCAAAAAAAACAAAGTAAAACCCCAGACGTTTGGCAAAATACAGCTATCATAAGTTAAACATTAAAGACTCATCAGGCCACCTGAAAAACATCCTCAGAGTCTAAAGTGTTTTGTTTTTGCAAAATAAAGTTGCTAAGAAAAGCAACCAAGTGTCAAAGAGGTCGACCGCATAAAGAGTTACAAAAAACAACAAGTCTAAAGTCCACAAGTCGGACTAAAATAAATACACAAAAGTTATAAGGGATTCAAATTCTCCCCAGTAGTAGCATCCTTAGGAGAGGGAGGTCTGGTTGCAAGAGGGACGGCATTGACAACCCCGTCTGGGCCATTCAGTATCTCCACATCAAGATCGGACCCAGGGGGAGCCACCTTGGCTGAAGGAGTTGAAGAGGATGAAGCTGCAGAAGCTTTGGCTGGCGGCACAGGAGGAAGACCCTCATCTTCATCATCAGGGGCAGGCACTATCTTGCCGTCCTCTACCACATTATCCAGGCTAAATAGAGTCAGGTCAAGCTCAGGGGCAAGAACTCGGACTTGGGCCTTCAAATTCTCATAGGCATCAGTCACACTATCCACCATGTGACCCTGAAGCTCGGCATAATCAGCATGGGCATACTGAAGCCTTTCCCTGATCTCCAGCAGCTCGCCATAGGTGCGAGTGTAGCTCCCCTTATGTTTTTTCGCCGTTTCTCAGCCAAGTTCGCAGCTACCTCAGCCCTGGTAGCTCAGGACTTATCCTTCTCCAGATCCAACTCTAGCTTAATTACCTTAGCATCAAGCTCATCCTTCAAACCTTTGATTCTGTCAAATTCAGACTTGGCATCTTCCATAAAAGCCTTAGTGGCACGAACGGGAAACTCCCTAACAATTTGCGATAAAGCCGCATCAATATTGGCCATCCGAATACTATTACTTGTGATAAAATCAAGGTGATGGAGAATAGATACATCATCTAAAGGAATCCTACCATGGGTGCAATTAGTTCAGTAGCAAAACCCACACCATCAAAGTCCTTAGCATTCAGATCATAAGAAACAACAGTTTTTTGGCGTTTTGGGGGAGGACCAGCTACAGTGGCAGCACCAGAAGATGGCCGAACTGGGTTAGAAGGAATTGTCCGGAATTGAGGAGTCGGAATGATCTTCCTCGGCCCAGAAGCATCAGAAGTCGACTGCTGCACCTGAGAAGACCCTTCCCCCGAAGCCTTTGCCGACAGGTTCTGTACAGCCGTCTCCTTCTTAGCCCTACGAAAGGCCTTCATGGAATCCGTGGACTTCACCATTTCTGAAAAAGGAGCCAAGAAAACAACGTCACAAACCCATAAGAGATAAATCAACAAACAAAACAGAAAAAAAGCCATTATACAACGAAGTCGAGCACTACCCAGTTCGACACGGAGGAGGGAAGGATCCCCTAGAAACCTCTTCGTCTCTACATGGGGAGGCTCCCCCCAGTTTTCCTCTAAAATGCCAACAACATCTTGTTCTAACTCACTCAAGCTCTTCCAATAGTACTTAACTACTACTGGATCCTTTTGCCACGATAAAGGGAAGGTGGGTTCATTATTTTCATCTAAAAAGAAGGACTCATCATACATAGAAAAAACTTTCTTCCCTTGAATAGCTCGGAAAAAATCCAAGAAGCTCTCTTCTTAGCTACCCCAGGCATGTCAACATAAAAAGATAAAGAAAGAGAGTTTGGGTAGGCCGGACACCCAATTACTGACACAACAGTGGAAAAATTTTTATGAAACCCCATGAGTTCGGATGAAGCTGAGAAGGGGCTACATTGCAAGACCACAACAGGTCGGTCTCAAAAGTGGTAAAAGGGATGGTGATATTTAACTGACTAAAAAAGTAGTCATAAACATAGAAAAAGAGCCGTTCCCCCTGAGCCAAGGAAGGAAAACTAACACTCTCCTCAGGGTCAACCGACACCAACTCATAATTCTTCTCCTCGTCCCTATCACTACAAATCCTATGGAACCTCCTAAGTCTAACACAGTACTCGGGGTCAGCCACGGTAACACACATTAAGACTATGGAGTCTTGCCAGTCAGACATGCCGTCAGGGATCTTAGTAGACATCTCAACAATGATTTATAAGGAAGACATAGGCTAACTATCCCTACAGTAAGAAAAAGAAGAAATGGATTACTACCAAACAACTCGAGCAAATAAGAAAACAACTCGGATAATAAAAAATAATCAGCAAGTGTTAAATATGGCAGTAAAAGGGAAACCCCAGGACTCACGCTAAAGTCCAGGGGCACCCTTTGGAGGCAACAAGGCAAAAATTTAGAAAAAAGGAAGTCGACAGTCTATACCCTAACAACTCTCAATAGAAAATAAAAAGAGATCAATTCTTCTCTGGTAACATCACCCTATACAAACAGAAAAAAAGCCATCATCATCAACAGACCACGCAAAAATCATCAAAAGCTACAACCTTTTTTTTTTACCAACAGTTTATCATCAAAGCTACAACCTTTCTCTACCAACAGTTCAAACAAAAGCTCTGTACAAGAAGAGGTCATGCAAGGATAAAAAGAGATAGGAACAGTGGCAAGCAAAAACCCTACGGAAAGATTACCAGAAGGCACACATTTTTCTCAAACAGGAGTGACGGGGAAAAAGTCATAACAATGATCAGACGCAAAGATGCAATCTTTTTTCAGAAAGAATCAGAAGCTTCTCAGAGAAAAACTTAAATACAAAATCAAAACTTTACAATGAAAGCATGCAGAAAAGACGATTATCGAAAGTAGAAAGAAGAAAGACCAACCTGCAGAAGAGAAGATGATAACTGCTCGAAGCCAAAAGAATGATGAAATCCGCAAGCAAACAATCTCTTTCAGGCAAAAGAAAAAATAGAAGGCTTGGGGGCGTGAAAGCAAGAGAATGAAGCACCACAGCAAATAACAAACAAAGAGCGAAGAGAAAGGAGAGAAGAAACGGAAAAATGATTCTTTAAAATTCAAAATGAAATGCAAAAGAGGGAAGAGAGAAAACGGCGAAGGGAAATTAATGAGCTTTAAACCCTCGCACGTTCCAAAGAAAGTGCAAACGCACGCTGAAATTAAAAAGGAAAAGGAAGAAAAACGCTTCGCATTCAAGGAGTCCCAGCAGGATTTATACGGAAAATCGACTAAACATGCTCGAGCTCGACTTCCTCAAAGGGTCGAAGTCTAAAGACACGACCTTAAGGGTAAGATCGAGCCGAAGCAGGGGCACTGTTCATACCCCGGGTCGAGCTATGCGACCTGGGCTAACTTCAGACAAGAACATCTGACCTCTTAACGTTGGATCACCACCGACCTCTCCTTAAAGAGCTCGGCCAAATTACTATAAAGGCCCAAGTAGGCCCAAACAGAGGGACACAGCCCACTCCAAAGGCGGTTGGGCTAAAAGATAAGATGACTTCACTCAAAAATAAGATAAGATAACTAACTTATCTTATCTAGAAAGGTCATCCCACACTGATGACAAGTCATCCTAGCCTATTTTAACTAGTCTTTTTCTTTTGTTTTCATTAGAATTATGCACTTTCTTGAGCTACAAACAAGCCAATTAGCTAGATTTTCATGTTTCCCTTGATTGAATCAACCATGTATGAATTCATGCCATTTCATGAGGTTTTAGGCTATATTTGTTGCATATTATGAAAGAATGAATACCTCATGATTTTGAGCATAGCTTTGATGTGTTTGGTTGATTAATGATAGGTGAAGAAAGCTTGGAGAAATGTTGAAGCAAGAAGGAATGGCTAGGAGTGAAGAGAGGACAATGGAATAAGTGAAATTGAACCAGGAAGCAAAAAGCTGGACCTAAAGTTAGCATCAAACTTTTGCACAAACTTTTGGTTGAAAAGTTAGCCCCAACGTTAGCCCCCTAACTTGGAGGCTAACGTTGGAACTTGAAAATTCTCCCCTGGGCTCCAAAAGTTTGCGCCAACATTAGCCCCCTAACTTTGAGGCTAACGTTGGCACATGAATTTCTCCCCTGGGCACCAAAAGTTTGCGCCAACGTTAGCCCCCTAACTTTGAGGCTAACGTTGGCATGAGAAACTCCTCCCTGGCCACCTAACGTTTGCGCCAACGTTAGACCCCTAACTTGGAGGCTAACGTTGGCACATGAAAATACAAGGGAGAGGGGCAAAAGTTTGCACCAACGTTAGCCCCCTAACTTGGTGGCTAACATTGGCGCCACAAGCACACTAGGCAAGGCCAACGTTAGGGTCAAAGTTAGACCCCTAACGTTGGCACCAACGTTGATATTAGCAATTTGTGCTAGCTGATATGAAAAGTTGGAGCCAAAGTTAGACCCCTAACTTTGGCTCAAACTTTTGGTCCAACTTTTGCTAACCTCAAAACCGGTTCAATTGGTTCACTTCGGTTCTTCTCCAAACTTCAAGAGTAATCAACCAAGGCCTCTTTCAACCCAATTCCACCAAGAGCAAAGGCCCAACTCAAGGCTTGAAGATCATTTGAAGAAAGTGTATAAATAGGATAGAATTCAAGTTCTTCAGAGAGCTTTCTTTTTGGAATTTTCATAATAGTTTTCGGAGAGCTTTTGTTATTGAGTGAACTTTAATTTCTTTGTTTTCATTGCTTTCAATTTCATTTACACTTGTCTTGGATCTTGGATTGGAGAATTGAAGAAATTCTGTTTCAATCTCAATCTTGGATCTCTCTGTTTCTTTACTGTTAATTGAATTTCATTTCTGGTTAATTGCTCTTCATCTATTCTCTTTGCAATTTACAATTCCCTTGCAATTGTTCTTATTGGATCTAGGAAGGCATTGAGATCTAGACTTAGTTTTCTAGTCTCTGGGTCCTGAGATCCAAATCTCCAATTTACATTCTGTTTCTTGCTTTCCATGTTTATTTACTTTTCTGCTATAAGATCCGATCCAATCCCAATTCCCTTTTACTCTTCTGTTTGATGCAATTTAACTTTTCCTTGTTTAATTACTGCAAATCCACGTCCCAATCCCCTTTACATTTCAAGCAATTTACATTCCTTGCACTTTAAGATTCCGCAATTTACATTTCTTGCACTCTAAGTTTCTGCCATTTAATTTCTTGTTCTTTACGTTTCAGCAATTTATTTCTTGTTCTCATTACTTCAATGCAATTTAATTTCTGCAAGTCACAAAACCATTAACCAAATCTTGATTCGCTTGACTAAATCAACCACTAAACTAAAATTGCTCAATCCTTCAATCCCTGTGGGATCAACCTCACTCCTGTGAGTTTTTATTACTTGATGCGACCCGGTGCACTTGCCGGTTAGATTTGTGTGTTTTGGGAGAAATTTATTTTTCACAAAAATACTCATCAAGTTTTTGGCGCCGTTGCCGGGGATTGATTAGATTGACAATGATTAAGTGAGGTGGTGATCTAGATCAAGCATTTTTTTTTCTGTTTCTTTAATCTTTGACTTGCACACTAACTGTTTGAGACTTTGTCTCTACTAACCCCCACTGCACTCAAGCTACAGAATGCTCTGTGCATCTTTGCTGTTTTGGTTGTATGACATGTGCCAGGAGAGAGTTCTCCACCTCTGGAATTTCTGAAGAAGGGCACCAAGAAATGGAGGAGACCGGAAGGAAGTCCATAGTGAGAGGAGAAAAGCTGAGGCACTATGATTTTCAGCCTCCATGATCAAAGAACGAAGGATGTCAAGCTAGTGACAATAAAGAAGCGCTTTGTTGGGAGGCAACCCAACCCGAGGTAGTTTTCTGTTCATAACTATTTTAATAAAAAGGTTAATTAGTTTTATCTATAATGCAAGAAGCTAAGTTTGGTGTTGCACACCAAAACAATCTAAGGGAGAATGAAGGATTCTAAGTTTGGTGTTCCACCAAAATCTCATCATAAAACACACTCTCGCCTTCTGCATAATGCTGGCTTCAAGCATGTTGGATAAACTAGTTAATTATTCTGCTGTTTCCTAGTTTTCAGTCTTATTGCTTTTGAAAAAGAAGAAAAAGAGTTTCACACATGGTTAATCTAATGCATTGGCAAGGTACTAAGTTTGGTGTTCCCACACCAAAGTAAGTACAAAGGCCCACAAATAAATCATGCAAGCTAACCATTTTTCAAGTGCTTTGGAAACAAGCAACTTTCAATATCATTACAGAGGTCCATACAAGCTGTTAGAAGGATTAAGCATCATCAACCAAAGAAACAAAAGATGAACCTAAAGGCCAGCAATGATGATGATGAGAAGAAGGAAAGCAAGTAAACTTCAACAGGTTGTATTGTTAAGTCATTGTTTTGCATCAAATATTGCTGTAATTGAAAGTTGGATTGTATTCTGATCTGCCTCCCTATCTGCATAGCATAGTTTTTTTTTTTTTAATTACCCCTGCCTGCATAGCATAGTCTTTCTTTATAATTCAATAAGCAAGATGTTTGATCATTCACAACATTCTCATCTTCAAAACTTGTTTGCACTCAATTTCCAAGAAATGCATCACATGAAAGTTCTTTGAAAAGAAGGATTGAGGAATTAAACAATTTTGAGGCAAGCAAAAGATTAGGAGAAGTGGTGGTTCTAGTTGTATGATTTTGTATTGAGGTTGCATGCTTGTGAAAACTTGCATGGGAGCTCATAGGCAGGACATGAAGTTCAAAGAAGTATTGTGGAGATTCTCAAAAATTTATTGATCCAAGAAGCAGCAAACAAAACAAAAGAAAGAAAAGAAAATACAAAAACAAAAAGAACATGGCCCAAGGCTCTGAGCATCAATTACTAGGCAGAAAAAGAAAGAAAGAAACAAAAACTCAAAGAGTTGTTATCCTAGTAAATGCTTGTGGTTGAAGTGTGTCAAGGAAAGAGGCTTGAGCAAGTAAATCCTTAGGGGTGCTTTAACACGTAATACCTTAAAACCAACTGGTTTAGGAGTATTGATTGAAAGCTTATCTAAAGAGCTGCTTTGAGACATGATACTTAGAGTCGAGGCCAAAGCACAGAAACTATAAGCTGCTTCAAGGTGATTACATATAAAGAGATCTCCATGGTACCATTTGGATGAAAATCCTAAGACCTACGACTCCCAATATGTAAAGACTAGTGAGCACTGAAGCCCTTGCATGAGCATAAGATTTAGAGTTCACCCCACTGTTACTTGATCACTTCACTCATTGTACTTTACAAGTGTTCCTCAATCCATCTTAATTGAAAGAATCTCTGAGCATAATTCATTTCTTGCTTGGGGACAAGCAAGCTTTAAGTTTGGTGTTGTGATGACAAGTCATCCTAGCCTATTTTAACTAGTCTTTTTCTTTTGTTTTCATTAGAATTATGCACTTTCTTGAGCTACAAGCAAGCCAATTAGCTAGATTTTCATGTTTCCCTTGATTGAATCAACCATGTATGAATTCATGCCATTTCATGAGGTTTTAGGCTATATTTGTTGCATATTATGAAAGAATGAATACCTCATGATTTTGAGCATAGCTTTGATGTGTTTGGTTGATTAATGATAGGTGAAGAAAGCTTGGAGAAAGGTTGAAGCAAGAAGGAATGGCTAGGAGTGAAGAGAGGACAATGGAATAAGTGAAATTGAACCAGGAAGCAAAAAGCTGGACCTAAAGTTAGCATCAAACTTTTGCACAAACTTTTGGTTGAAAAGTTAGCCCCAACGTTAGCCCCCTAACTTGGAGGCTAACGTTGGAACTTGAAAATTCTCCCCTGGGCTCCAAAAGTTTGCGCCAACGTTAGCCCCCTAACTTTGAGGCTAACGTTGGCACATGAATTTCTCCCCTGGGCACCAAAAGTTTGCGCCAACGTTAGCCCCCTAACTTTGAGGCTAACGTTGGCATGAGAAACTCCTCCCTGGCCACCTAACGTTTGCGCCAACGTTAGACCCCTAACTTGGAGGCTAACGTTGGCACATGAAAATACAAGGGAGAGGGGCAAAAGTTTGCGCCAACGTTAGCCCCCTAACTTGGTGGCTAACGTTGGCGCCACAAGCACACTAGGCAAGGCCAACGTTAGGGTCAAAGTTAGACCCCTAACGTTGGCACCAACGTTGATATCAGTAATTTGTGCTAGCTGATATGAAAAGTTGGAGCCAAAGTTAGACCCCTAACTTTGGCTCAAACTTTTGGTCCAACTTTTGCTAACCTCAAAACCGGTTCAATTGGTTCACTTCGGTTCTTCTCCAAACTTCAAGAGCAATCAACCAATGCCTCTTTCAACCCAATTCCACCAAGAGCAAAGGCCCAACTCAAGGCTTGAAGATCATTTGAAGAAAGTGTATAAATAGGATAGAATTCAAGTTCTTCAGAGAGCTTTCTTTTTGGAATTTTCATAATAGTTTTCGGAGAGCTTTTGTTATTGAGTGAACTTTAATTTCTTTGTTTTCATTGCTTTCAATTTCATTTACACTTGTCTTGGATCTTGGATTGGAGAATTGAAGAAATTCTGTTTAAATCTCAATCTTGGATCTCTCTGTTTCTTTACTGTTAATTGAATTTCATTTCCGGTTAATTGCTCTTCATCTATTCTCTTTGCAATTTACAATTCCCTTGCAATTGTTCTTATTGGATCTAGGAAGGCATTGAGATCTAGACTTAGTTTTCTAGTCTCTGGGTCCTGAGATCCAAATCTCCAATTTACATTCTGTTTCTTGCTTTCCATGTTTATTTACTTTTCTGCTATAAGATCCGATCCAATCCCAATTCCCTTTTACTCTTCTGTTTGATGCAATTTAACTTTTCCTTGTTTAATTACTGCAAATCCACGTCCCAATACCCTTTACATTTCAAGCAATTTACATTCCTTGCACTTTAAGATTCCGCAATTTACATTTCTTGCACTCTAAGTTTCTGCCATTTAATTTCTTGTTCTTTACATTTCAGCAATTTATTTCTTGTTCTCTTTACTTCAATGCAATTTAATTTCTGCAAGTCACAAAACCATCAACCAAATCTTGATTCGCTTGACTAAATCAACCACTAAACTAAAATTGCTCAATCCTTCAATCCCTGTGGGATCGACCTCACTCCCGTGAGTTTTTATTACTTGATGCGACCCGGTGCACTTGCCGGTTAGATTTGTGTGTTTTGGGAGAAATTTATTTTTCACCAAAATACTCATCACACACCACTATAAATACACTGGAGCACCCAGGTATAACTCATACTCTGATTCTACACAAAAAACCTGCTTAAAGCCCGTGCATTAAGCATCGGAGTCTCTTGCAGGTACCACCACCCTCCGGTGATCAAGGATCAGCTGCATCTCAAGGTTCAGCAAGTCGAACATGATAGCTCTAGCCACAACAACAGATCTCCTCCGAGATCGATCTCCAATTTCAGGTAACCCTTGGAACAGGTAGATAATGTTGTTCTTTGCTATGTCCCTGTTACTGATAGTGAGTATTGTGAAGAATTCTGTAGGCACCATAGTATCTACGAGAATAGGGAAGAGGAGAGAAACTATGTGTTAGAGCCACCTGACCCAGATGAGCGAGTGTATTTCCCCCCTTTAGTGAATTCAGAGCTACCTTTCTTTTACGCCTATGACTACTTCTTTACTAGGTTAGGAGTCCGACTTCCCTTTATCCCCTTTGAGATAGAAGTACTTAGGTCTTGTAACCTTGCCCCTACCCAATTGCACCAGAATTCTTGGGCTTTTATGAAGATGTACGAACTCCTATGTCGGGAGTTAAGTGTCGATCCTTCTGTGAACATTTTCTTTTATATTTTCGTAGTGTTGAAGCTTTATAGTTCTTCAAATAAGTCAGGATGGATATCCCTCCGAGCTGTACAAGGTGGGAAGGTATTTTCCATTTTTGATGAGTCTTTCTATGATTTCAAGAACCACTTTTTTAAGGTCTGAGCTATTGATAGTACCCGACCTTTCTTTCTTCCTGAAAACCAAGAACCTCTTTTTCCTCTATACTAGAAAGAGAACCTCATAATTCATAAAGTCGACTTATCTAAATTAGATGACCTAGAGAGAGGTGTGGTAGATTTTTTGTTGGATACTTGGGGTCACGCTCCCCATTTGGATATGAAAAGTTATCTACGAGATCCCAGCCTTCTAAAATCGGACCTCAGTAGTTCTCATTGCATCCTATTTTGTTTTGCAGAAAGTATGGCTCCAAAGTCAGCTATGTAGAAGTCTCTTGTTGCCAAGAATATTCATCAACAAAAAGAGATCAGAGTTGGGTTACAGAAAGAGGTCGGGGCAGGGTCCTCTGTCCAATCTTCCCTGAGAGTACTGATGAAGTGGATAAAAGGACCCCTCCGATCAACCCAGCGTTATTCTCAAACCGCTACTATGAGCGGATGTATACCAAGTTGCTAGAGCGAGCCACCCACTATGAGCGACAACTGCGTATCCGGTTGCGCTTGTACGTATAACCCACACAATTTTGTACAACAGCAGTAGTACCAGCAAGTGCATTGGGTCATCCAAGTAATACATGAGAAAGTCAGTGTCGATCCCACAAGGATTGTGGCTTGAAGCAAGCTTATTGTTCCCTTGCAGGTCTTAGTTAGGCGGAATCAAAAGGAGTTAAGTTGAATGTACAAAGCATGTGTTTTAAACCTATCAGGAATTATATGAATGGAATAGAGTTGAGAGTCGAAGTTTCTTTGTCTTTCTGAAGTAACTCTGGTACCACCATCTTTTTGGCTTGTGAATGATCTTCTTCTATGGCAGGCTGTAAGTGATCAAAGCCACGCCAATGGTCCTTGATATCCTCTGCTATAGAATGAAAATGAACACCAGGGCCCTTGGTATTCAATCCAACGGAGGATGAAGCGCATAACAATCCATTCTCTTGGAGATCCTACTCAAAATTCCACAGACAAGGTATAATCTTTCGGATCAGAGAACGTTGCTTCTTGGATCTAGCCTATACCACGGAGACCTTAATCTCCCCGGAGATTGGCTGAAATGATGTCTCGAGAAGTCCTTAACGAAATCATGGATTAACCGTCTGAGAAATGTAAATCCATAGCTGTTGATTCGTGCTTTCCGGCCAAGTATTCACACGAACCCAAGTAGACGCAGTGGTTTGTTAGGCACGTTCATTTTGATGTGATGAACAGATCTGATTTGCCAGATCATCCTATTCATCACGATGAAGATCGGGATATACATCTTAGAGATAGATCAGACATGGATCGAAGAAGAAGAAATAGTACTTTTATTAATTCATAGAACTCAGCTGGGCTCCTCCCCTCAACCTAGGAGGTTTAGAAACTCATACTGAAAATAAAATAGAAAGATGAAAATAATGGCAGACCTCCCTCCGAGAGGAAGAGGAAGGTTGAAGAAGGTCCGAAGACCCCCCGGGAATAGTTCTCTCAAATTACATAAGTTTAATCCCTTAAGTAGATGACTAGTAGGGTAAAACAATCTAATTAGTGCTAAAATCTACTTTTGGGGTCCACTTGGTGAGTATATGAGCTGAGCTTTGATGAGGTCTATGTGCATTGAGGTCTCTTTGGTGTGGATTGCCAGCTAGGGGCTCCTTTTTGGGCCTTTGGATGCTGGGCTCTGCTCTTTGGGCGCTGGACGCTTGGAAGGGGGCAGGAAGCTGGCGTTGGACGCCAGTTTTGGGCCTTCTAATTCGAAGCAAAGTATAGACTATTATATATTGATGGAAAGCTCTGGAAGTCAGCTTTTCCATATCTGTTGAGAGCGCTCCATTTGACCTTTTGTAACTCCAGAAAATCTCTTCTGAATGCAGGCAGGTTAGATCTGAACAGCATCTGCAGTGCTTTCTATGTCTCTGAATCAGACTCTGCTCTAACTCCTCAATTTCAGCCAGAAAATACCTGAAATTGCCCAAAAACACAAAAACTCATAGTAGAATTCAAAAATGTGATTTTAACACTAAAACCTATAAAAACTTAATAAAAACTAAACAAAAACTACTAAAAATATATGAAAGTGATGTCAAAAAGCGTATAAAATATCCGCTTATCACAACACCAAACTTAAACTATTGCTTGTCCCCAAGCAACTAAAAACACAGTAGGATAAAAAGAAAATTAAGATACAATAAATTTCTAAGTTTCAAATGAAGCTTAGTTAAAATCAGATGAGTGGGACTTAGTAGCTTTTTGCTTCTGAATAGTTTTGGCATCTCACTATCCATTGAAACTCAGAGATGTTGGCATCCTTAGGAACTTAAAATCTAGATGATATTATTGACTTTCCTAGTTAAGATTATTTTGATTCTTGAACACAGCTTTTTGAGTCTTGGCCGTGACCCTAAGCACTCTGTTTTTCAGTATTACCACCGGATACATTCATGCCACAGACACTTTACCTGGGTGAACCTTTTCAGATTGTGACTCGGCTTTGCTAGAGTCCCCAGATAGAGGTGTTCAGAGTTCTTAAGCATACTCAGTCTCAACTTTGGACCACGACTTTAACCGCTCAGTCTCAACTTTTCACTTGACACCTTCACGCCACAAGCACAAGGTTAGGGACAGCTTGGTTTAGTCGCTTAGGCAAGGATTTTATTCCTTTGGGCCCTCCGAACCACTGATGCTCAAAGCCTTGGGTCCTTTTACCCTTGCTTTTTGGTTTAAAGGGTTACTGGCTTTTTCAATTTGCCCTCCTTTTCCTGCATTTTTGGGCAGTAATGGATTTTTTCTGCTTTTTTTTCTCCATTTTTTTTTGCATGCATAATAATTTTTTTTCTTTTGCAACATGCTTTTTATTTTACTTTTTGCTGCTTTTTTTGCTTCAAGAATCAATTTTCAGATTTTTTAGATTATCAATAATATTTTTCCTTTTTCCTTATTCTTTCAAGAGCCAACATTCATAAATTTCAACTTCAAATATGCACTGTTTATTTCATACATTCAAAAAACAAAAGAAAATGACACCACATCAAACTAATTAAACTAATCCTATTTTAAACTTGAAATTCATGCATCTTTCAATTCTTTTCAATTAAAAATTTTATTTTAAGCAAGGTGAGAGATATATGGAACATTTTACAACTTTTTAAGACATCAATGTAAATGATCATGCTACTAGGACAAGAGAACAGATAAATAAACAGACAGAAAATAGCAAAAAATAACAGTAAAGGATTAAAAGAGAATGAATCCACCTGAATGATGGTGGCCAGTGCTCCTACTTGAGGATCCCATGTAGTGCTTGATCTCTTCTATGTCACTCCTTTGTCTCTGTTGAGGCGGCTGCATAAGCTCTTGTGCATGCTTCCTAGTTTGCTCCATCCTCTTCTTCCATACTTAAGAGTGGTAGAAGTCATAAAGCAGGCTTTGGCAACACCAAACTTAAGAGTTTTGCTTGTCCTCGAGCAAATATGATCAATGGGGAAGAAGGTGGGGTAGGTGGAGCTTCTGTGGGACCTCTTGGTCCTGAGAGGCTAGGGAATTCCAGATTCTTTGCTTCTCTGTACTGGCGTTTGAACGCCCAGGGGCTGCTCCCAGGCTGGTGTGCAACGCCAGCAATGCTCCCCTATTGGGGCATTGAACACCCAGGAGGGCTTCCTCACTGGTGTTCAAGTTCAACACTCCACTTGGTGTGTTCTGTTTTCACTACTGCGAATTCTGTCTTTGGACTAGTGCACATGATCATAACTCTGCACTAAAAAGAAAAACAAAATAAAAATAAATGGTAGAGTAAAGGTTGGGTTGCTTCCCAACAACCTCTTTTTTAAAGTCACTAGCTTGACCTTCAGCTCCTTAAGGAGGTGAGTAAGGGCTTATATTTTCGCCCCTTACAGTGAATTTTCTGCCTGTCCTCTCATGAATGAGCTCTACATACTCTAAAGATAAGACACGGCTCACTGTATGTGGTAGGACTGGATTCTTAGTGAAGACAACTCTCATATCAGGTGAGAGGCCTTCAGTTGGGACTTTCTTATCCTTCTAGCCTTTAGGTACTTCTTTTTAGTACCTCTGTGCTTAGAGCTTGTTGAGGGCTGCCCAACACCAAACTTAGAATTGATGTCTGGGACTCTGCAAAGCTCTGCATTGAAAGAGAGGGTTGGCACACTAGGTGTTGCACAGTTATCTCTCTTTTAGAAGGAGAATTGGGGTGAGGCATCTTAATTAAGATGTGATTCTCCCCTAACTTTAGGGTTAGTTCTCCCATAGCCACATCAATGATAGCATTAGCTGTGGCTAGTAAAGGTCTTCCAAGGATGACACAATCATCCTCATCTTCTCCTATGTCCAAGACAATGAAGTTTGCAGGGATGTTGTGGTTTTCAACTTTAACCAAGACATCCTCCACTAAG
Source organism: Arachis hypogaea (assembly GCF_003086295.3). Lineage (NCBI taxonomy): Eukaryota > Viridiplantae > Streptophyta > Magnoliopsida > Fabales > Fabaceae > Arachis > Arachis hypogaea. The sequence continues at coordinate 95,554,906 of NC_092050.1, read as the reverse complement.
CCATATGGATTCTTCATGGTCTTGTCTGCCATCTCTAAAGAGACGTGCGCAACTTGTACCTCAAGGATTCCCAACTTCTCCATTACAGAGAGTGGCATGAGGTTGATGCTTGTCCCTAGGTCACATAGAGCCTTTTCAAAGGTCATAATGCCTATGGTGCAAAGAATCAGAAAGTGTTCAGGGTCTGGAAGCTTCTGAGGTAGCTCTTGCTGAACCAAAGAATGGAGTTTTTTGGTAAGCAGTGGAGGTTCTTCCTTTAGAGACTTAGTACCAAATAACTTGGCATTCAGCTTCATAAGAGCTCCTAGGTACCGAGCAACTTGCTCTTCCCTAGTATCTTCATCCTCACTTGAGGATGAGTTGTCATCAGAACTCATGCACTGTAGAATTACATGCAAAGGATCCCCAATGGTCTTTATGAATTCCTTTGGTTCTGGGCTAGAGGGTTCTTGAGTGGGATTTAGGCACTCAAAGGGCGTGCTTTGACTGGCTTTCAATGCCAGCTTTGTTAGCTTATTGGGTGTTAAACACCCTTGCTGACTACCCTGACTGGTGTTAAATGATAGTTCCTCTAGCATTCTAGGCGTTGAACGCCCAGCAGGGGTGTCCTTGCTGGCGTTCAATGCTAGCTTCCCTGGGTTGGTGGGCATTGAACACCCAGTGAAGGCTTTTTCATTGGTGTTCAATGCCTTTCCATTCTCCTCCAATTCAGCCTCAACCTCCATGGTTATGGCCTTGCACTCTTCTCTAGGATTAACCTCAGTATTACTGGGAAGAGTGTCTGGAGGGATCTCAGGGATCCTCTTGCTCAGTTGACCAACTTGTACCTCCAAGTTTCTAATGGAGGACCTTGTTTTGTTAATGAAACTATGAGTGTTCTTCGTGAGGCTGGAGACTAGAGTTGTTAAGTTAGAAAGGCTCTACTTAGAAGTCTCCATATTCCCTTGAGAAAATGGGAATCGTGGTCTGTTGTTAAACCTATTCTGGTTTCTACAACCTTGATTGAAACCTTGCTGAGGTTTCTGTTGATCTTTCCAAGAAAGATTAGGATGATTCCTCCATGAAGGGTTGTAGGTGTTTCTATAGGCTTCTCCTATGTAATTCACCTCCTCCATGGTGGGTTGATCAGGATCATAAGCTCTATCTTCAAGAGAAGCTTCCTGATTACTTCCAGCTATAGTTTGCATCCTAGTGAGATGATGAGAGATCATGTTGACCTGTTGGGTCAAGATCTTATTCTGAGCCAAGATGGCATTCAGGGTCTCAACTTCATGAACTCCTTTCTTTTGAGAGGTTTCAAGATTTATAGGATTCCTCTCAGAGGTGTACATGAACTAGTTGTTAGCAACCATCTCAATGAGCTCTCTAGCTTCTGCAGGCATTTTCTTCAAGTGGAGAGATCCACCTGTAGAGCTATCCAAGGAAATCTTGGATATCTCAGACAAGCCATCATAGAACACGCCTATGAGGGACCATTCTGAGAGATGTTAGGAGAACATCTCCTGATCAGCTGCTTGTATCTTTTCCAAACTTCATAGAGGGATTCACCTTCTTTTTGTCTGAAGGTTTAAACTTCCACTCTAATTTTACTCATCCTTTGAGGAGGAAAGAACTTAGCTAGAAAAGCATTTACAAGCTTTTCCCAAATGTCAAGACTCTCTCTAGGCTGGGCATCCAACCAGAACTTAGCTCTATCTCTTAAAGCAAAGGGGAAAAGCATAAGTTTATAGACTTCAAGATTAACTCCATTAGTCTTTACAGTATTGATAAACCACTATTATGGTTTATCTTGTACTCAAATGAGTGATTTTTATTAACTATTTACCCACTTATTCATACTATTTGCATGGTTTTATATTTCCTTCCTAATTATATGTTTTGATTGAAAACATGCTTCTTTGATCTTATATTTGCTTATTATTAATCCTCTCTTATTACCATTAGATGCCTTGATATGTGTGTTAAGTGTTTCCAGAGATTATAGGGCAGGAATGGCTTGGAGGATGGAAAGGAAGCATGCAAAAGTGGAAGAAATACAAGAAGTTGGAGAAACTGCTAAGCTGTCCAGTCTGACCTCTTCACACTCAAACGGCTATAACTTTAGCTACAGAGGTCCAAACGACGCGGTTCCAATTGCGTTGGAAAGCTAACATCCGGGGCTTCGATTTAATATATAATATGCTATAGTTGCCCTAACTCTAGGCGACGCGAACGCGTGATCCACGCGGACACGTCGGATCGGCGAACTTCAATCCGCGCGGCCGCGTGGACGACCCCTCCGTGTCACTTGTCCGCGACCTGAACGTACCAGAATACGCAGGGGGTGATTTTTGGGCTGTTTTCAACCCAGTTCGCAGCCCAGAAAATACAGATTAGAGGCTATAAAGTGGGGGAACGCATCCATTCAGGGGGAGCTCGCCAATTTTCACTTTCCATGATTTAGATTTAGTTTGAGAGGGAGATTCTCTCCTCTCTCTCTTAGGATTAGGATTAGGATTTAGGACTTCTCTTAGTTTTTAAGAGTGACTCTCGATCCAGGTTTAATAATTACTTTACTTTGTGTTTCTATGCTACTTTTACTTTAATGCTTTTATTCATATCTACAGATGTTGCCCAACTGGCTTATGAATTATTCCATGTTACAGATTGTTATTTGAATTAATGATTATTTGAGGTATTTTAGTTATTGATTGCTTTCTCTTTAATTTGTGTTACCATTGCTTTCCATCTAAGGACATTTTTATTCCAGCAATTTTACTTTTTCCCCTTTTGGTCTTGGTTAAGAAATCAGTAACTCAACATTATCAAACTCAACATAACTGATAATCGCTATCTTGCTAATTGAACCGAACTTCAATAATCCCAACTTTTTCTTAGGAATTAACTAGGATTCGAAGGTCAAACTAATTAGTCCCTTGACTTTCCTTTGCTTTAGTAAAGGTTAACTAAGTGAAATTTAGATTCGACTTTCATTATTGTTGAGAGAGATAACTAAGTTGGACTTCCAATTTCTCTTACCTTGCCAGAAGTTGCGTACAGTATTTATTTATTTTAATTGCCATCTAGTTTACTTGTCATTCAAATCACTTGCTTCTCACCTTCTAAACCCCGATTACAACCTTTATAGCCAATAATAAGAACATACTTCCTTGCAGTTCCTTGAGAAGATGACCCGAGGTTTAAATACTCGGTTAACAATTTTAAAAGGGGTTTGTTACTTGTTGCCGGGGAACTGCTAACGTGTGTCTTATTATTGGTTATTGTAAATATTTTTCTTTTACTTGTTTATTTATTTCTGTTTTTCCTTTTTTTTTATTTTTCATTTGCTACCATGAATTCTCACCCCTCTCGCTTTGAGTTTGGTTCTAACTTTGTTGAAGGAAATAGAAGTTACAGCAGGAATATGCATCAAGGTCAGAACAATCAAGGATGGATGGAGCCAAGAGGATCTAATCAACCCTTTAGGCAGCAACACCCTCCGAGATATCCTGGACAAAGACCATTCTACCGTGCATACCCAGCTGAAAGATATGGTGGACAACCTTGTAACTACCAACAAGCCCCACCCCGTGCATATAAACCATCCTTTCAACATAACCTCGAACCACCACACTCACAAGCTTCTCTTCACCATTCGCCACCATATAATCCTTCCTTACCCCAGTACCAATCCAATCACTCCCAATCACCACCACTTTCCTTTGTATCATGTCCAAGTCCGGCAACCCGAGAAGCAGAGGTTCGCCTAAAAGAAACAGTAAATAAACTTCAAACAACCATTCGACAACTGGAGCAAACAATAATTCAATGGGTTTCTAGGCGCTCAAATACACAAGGATCAGCCACAGCCCCATGTGAACAGTCTAACGAAGAGCGTAGCATGAAGAAGATACTAGAAACTCCAATGGACAAGACAGAGAATGAATTCGTACTAGAACAGGTAGAAGAAGTTGTCGTCGTTCAAGAAGAAGAGTTGGTTGAAGATCTAGGAGATGCTGAACCTCCATGGGAACTCAGAATTGAGGACAACTCCGTCAAAGACGCTACAGTTGATGTTAAGGAGAATATTGTAAAATCTCCAAGGCAAGTTATTTATGAAGAATCAAACGGAATAACCCAGGACACAAATTCCCTTGATGATGATAGTCACAAGTCAAATTCTCTTAGTAATGAATTTGCATCTGCAAGTGAATTCTCTGAGATCGAAGAATCTTCCCCAAGTGAATATGAAGACGATGCGGAGGTAGATTTCTCTCAACCTCCAATCTATGACTCAAGTGATGAGGAAGACATAGAAGACTTTGACCAGGACATAGATACAATTGTAGAACCCTGCAAGGAAGTGGAGGAATTCACAGAAGAGCATAAGGGAGTAGAACTTACAGAACCACCAGAAACACCTATCCCAAGGCCATTACCACCTAATACAAGCTTCAAGTGGGTACAATCCTTAACCTATAACTTCACTTATTCACTTGAATATGGTTTGCTTGAAACAGATGGCCAGCTTAGAGCTCTTTGTGGCTTTAAGAGTAAGAGGGAAATGGCTCGTACTCAGAGTTGGTGCACAAGGTTCAATAAGGTTCCACGCTTCACCTCGAAGTACACGGATAGGTATCATGCTCAATTGCATGGATCATAGAGAACGTTCGGTCACCATGGTGAGATTCTACTCTTTAAACCGCCCAGATGGAAACATATAGATCAAGACGGAGGCGGATTTAATAGCAAAGCTTGGGATCCTAGAATCTATTCTGACATTCGTCACCCCGGGAACCTGAAAATCTGTTTGAAGCTGCTCAGAAGCTTTACATGCCTAGTATGGGACCCCGGAGACTATTGGCATTCCAAGCACTGGTGGAGATTTCTGGATGAATTTAAACACAAGCCACCATAACAGGAAGCCCTCCCAATGTCCAACTTAAGGACTTTAACTAAAAGTGCTAGGTGGGAGACAACCCACCATGGTATGATCGTTCCTTTTGCAATTTTAATTTTATTTTGTTTTGTTTGTTTTTGAATTTTATTTTTATTTTATTAAACCTGGAATCATACATAGCATTTATATTAATCACTGCATTCTGCATTTTCTTTTCAGATTAAAAAAAAAATGCCACGCGACGCGACCGCATCAGCGACGCATCTGCGTCGCAAGGAGAGGGGAGAAAATAAAAACGAACAGAGAGTCATGCTGGAGCGTGGGTGGAGGCGCGCCTTTAGCATAATTTGACCCCACGCGTCTGCGTCAGGTGGGAACATTGGCCTCCCACGCGACCGCGTCACCCACGCGGCCGCGTGACCTGTAAAATCGACGTAAAAGGTGCATGGCAGAGAGTTATGCTGGAATGGGGCTGGAATGGTGCTAGACACACGAGCCCTACGACGCGATCGCATGCCCTACGCGTCCGCGTCGTTTTCAAAAAAGGCCATCCACGCGATCGCATGCCCCACGCGACCGCGTCACCCTGGATTTTGGCAAGACTAAGTTTTGAACAGAGAGTTGTGCGACCGCGAGGCTGCACTCGCGCCACTAGCACAAATCGAGTCACGCGATCGCGTGCCCCACGCATCCGCGTCACCCAACCTTATCACGCACCACGCGACCGCGTCACTCACGCGTCCGCGTCACAAGCGGCGCACAGATTATCCAGATTAGCCAATTTTCTTATCTTTTCTTCTCTACTCCTTATTTTTCTTATCTTTTCTTATTTCTTTCTTCTTCCTTTCTTATCTTCTTTCCCTTCTCATTCTTCTTATTTTTCTTTTTTATTTGAATTTATTTGCATACTTTCATTCATTGCATTATTTTCATTGGTGTTAGAAATTTATTTGGGTCATTATTTCTATATTTTACTTGTGGATTATTAGAGGAATTATTTGACAATTATATATATTTATTTTTTAAAAAGGGTTGCTTGCATGTTCAATTTATTATTTTCATTAGATTATTTACCATGCTTGCTATGTGTTTGTGAAAACGCCCGTATGGCATTGTGCACTGCTTTTCAGTATCTTTTATCCTACTACTCTGAATGCCTGCTTTTCACAAAACCCTTTTTCATATCATATTCATTCAATATAATTGTCATTACAAACATGTTGCTAGTTTGATAGACTTGGTAATCTAACTTGGACATTGAATGCTTGATCTATGCTACTCATGCCTTTGCCTGCAAGCCAATAAACACCTTGCATTCAATTGTTATCATATGCACTAGCTATTTTGCATTGATGACTTTTCATATGCCTCATGAGCGTGTGTTAACGTCATTCTTCTTTATTGTGCGTTGATTACCACCTTTCCCGCTCTCTTCCTTGCTCTAACCCTTAGCTTTATAAGTCACTTTCTTTTTCCCTTTTCAAGATGGCCACCAAGAAGGGTAAAGAGAAAGCTACTCCCAAACTACCAGCAAGGAAAGGAACAAAAAGAGCCCCAGCTGAGGAACCACAACCCCCGTCCACCTGCAAATCTCAGCATGCACCGAGGACGGTGCAATCTTTAAGTGTGGGGAGGTCGATACCGATCTCCATGGTTTAGTACCTTTTTGTTTCAACACCAATGCTTAAATTTTCTTTCTTAAATTAGTTATTGTATTTGCATATTTGTTTGATTTTATGCATTTAGTTACTACTTGGTTAAAGTAATAAAATTCTTTTTAAGACCCTATCTTTAAAAATTTTCACTAATTTAAATTGAAAAAATTTTATGTTAAAACTTGTTTGAAGTTGTATGTGGAACATGGTTTTTGAGCCAAAGAACACACAACCTGTGAGATTTTGAGCTTATTTACATGGTTACATTATGCAACCATAATATTTATTCTTGTGTGTTTTCTTCTCTAGAATTACAATCTTTGCTTTGTTTCAGTCTATATGTCCAATATTTAGTGTATTTACATGCTTGCATATGATTGAGGCCATTGTTTGATTTTAGCTCACTTATCCCAAAATTAGCCTACCTTTTACATCACCCTTGTTAGCCCCCTTGAGCTTTTAAATCCCTTATGATTTATAACCACATTACTAGCCTTAAGCAGAAAAACAAAATAAGAATCCCAAGTTGAATCCTTGGTTAGCTTAAGATAGATATTGTGTAAAATTTAAGTGTGGGGAATTTTATGGAAACATGGGATGATATGAAAAAGTAGGGAATTAAATTGAATAAGTCATTTGAAAATTTGGGAAGCATGCTCATGTGAAATCAAAATAATTAAATTACCATGTGCATTGAAGAAAAATATATTAAGTAATTAAATAAGGGGATACAAAAAAAATAAAATAAAAAAAAGAGAAAAATGAAAAAAAATATATATTACCCCAAATGCAAAATAAAAAGAATCAATGCACATGGGACAAAATTCAAAAATAAGTTTGATACATGAGCATGTAATACAAGTGGGGAAAATTTGGGTAGTTAGGTAAAGTATTTTAAAATTGTATAAAGTATGTATATGTTAGGTGAGATCTTAGACTAGTCAAGGATTCAATTTCTTAGCTCACTTAGCCTTATATATACCCTTACCTTTACCTCAGCCCCATTACAACCTTGAAAAGACCTCATGATGTTTGCATTGATACATTAAATATTTGTTGATTGGTTAGATGAAGAACAAGGTTTAGAAAGCATGACTAGAGAAGAGTAGAGTGAATTACCCTATACACTTAAGAGACTAGAGTGATATACACTACCAGTGAGGGTTCTGTGCTTAATTCTATGTTCCCTGCTTTCATGAGTTATCTTCTTACAAGTTTACTTGCTTTTTATTGTATGATTTGAATTAGTGGAATTTGAATTACTTTTGTCTTGAAGAACTTATTTACTCTTAACCAAGTAAGTAAAAGCATTTAGCATGTAGTTGCATTCATAGGTTGCATTTCATACCACTCCTCTTCATCTTTATAGCTTCTCTTGAGCTTAGCATGAGGACATGCTAGTGTTTAAGTGTGGGGAGGTTGATAAACTACTATTTTATGGTTTATCTTGTACTCAATTGAGTGGTTTTTATTAACTCTTTACCCACTTATTCATACTATTTGCATGGTTTTATATTTCCTTCCTAATTATGTGTTTTGATTGAAAACATGCTTCTTTGATCTTATATTTACTTATTATTAATCCTCTCTTATTACCATTAGATGCCTTGATATGTGTGTTAAGTATTTCCAGAGATTATAGGGCAGGAATAGCTTGGAGGATGGAAAGGAAGCATGCAAAAGTGGAAGGAATACAAGAAGTTGGAGAAACTGCTAAGCAGTCCAACCTGACCTCTTCGCACTCAAACGGCTATAACTTTAGCTACAGATGTCCAAACGATGCGGTTCTAGTTGCGTTGGAAAGCTAACGTCCGGGGCTTCGATTTGATATATAATATGCCATAGTTGCCCTGACGCTAGGCGACACGAACGCGTGATCCACGCGGATGCATCGCATCTGCGAACTTCAATCCGCACGGCCGCATGGACGATGCCTCCGCGTCACTTGTCCGCGACCTGAACGTACCAGAATACACAGGGAGCGATTTCTGGGCTGTTTTCGACCCAGTTCACGGCCAAGAAAACACAGATTAGAGGCTATAAAGTGGGGGATTGCATCCATTCATAGGGAGGCTCTCACATTCACAATTTTAGGAGTAGATGTAGTTTTTAGGGAGGTTCTCTCCTCTCTCTTAGGATTAGGATTTAGGACTTCTCTTAGTTTTAAGAGTGAGTCTCAATCCCAGGTTCTTTATTTTTATTTATTTTTCCAATTTAGTTTATGAACTGTTCCAGATTACTTGAATTAATGTTATTTGAGGTATTTCAGTTATTATTGCTCTCTTTTATTTACATGATTATTGCTTCCCATCTGAAGGCATTCTTATTCCAGTAGATTTACTTTTCCCCTTTTGGTCTTGGTTAAGAAATCAGTAACTCAGGAATTATCCAACTCAACAGCAAAATTGTTAATTGTTATCTTTGCTAATTGAATTGAGCTTCAATAATCCCAACCTTTTCTTAGGAAATAAATAGTATTCGAAGATTAAACTAATTAGTCCCTTGACTTTCCTTTATTTTAGTAAAGGTTGACTAAGTGGAATTAAGATTCGACTTTCATTGTTATTGATAAGGATAACTAAGTCTGGACTTCCAATTTCTTATACCTTGCCAAGAGATTTTATTATTATTGTTTTATTTTACTTGTCATATAACATATTCCCACCTTACTTCCAAAACCCCCAATTTACAATCTTCATAACCGATAATAAGAACATACTTCCCTGCAATTCCTTGAGAAGACGACCCGAGGTTTGAATACTCGGTTATCAATTTCAAAGGGGTTTGTTACTTGTGACAACCAAAACATTTGTACGAAGGGATTTCTGTCGGTTTAGAGACTATATCTACAACGCGAATGTTTTCATGAAATTCTTTACTGGCAAAAATCCCAACATCAAGTATCACAGATCTGTAAGAATTCTGCTAAGAACTAATGTGGATCTTCCATTGGAAGTCCATGGAACTTGCAGTTCTACTGTAGAAGAGAGACTAACTGAGACTTAAGCTCAAAATTGTTAGCTCCAACAGCAGGTACAGCAATGCTTCTGCCATAAAAGTCAGAGGTAGGCATGGTGAAGTCACCAAGGACCTTTCTAGGCTCCTCTTGTGGTTCGGCCATATCCTCTCTTCCGGAGTGTTGTGCTTTAGCTAGTTGTGAATGCCTCCTCAGAGTCTTCTCAGGTTCAGGATTAGGAGTCAAGAGGGGCTCTTTATCCCTGTTCCTTATTATAAACAAGAAGAAAAGAAAGAAAAGAAAGAGACCACGCCAATAGGTAAGAAGCTCCTCCTTAAAGTTAGGAGTAGAGAAAGAAGAAGAAAATAAAAATTAAAAATAAAAGTAAATAAAATAAGTAGAGTCTAAATACCTTGGTTGTAGTAGATAAAAGTAAAGAAGAGAAGATAGAAAAAGAGAATAGAAGAGAAATCACAAGAGAGCTTTCTGTGCCAATTGGCAAGAAGCTCCAAGTGAGATCTGAGATATGAAGGAAAAAGGAAAGAAGATATTGTAGGCAAAGAGTCGATTATAGTTTGAATGAAAAGAGATTAGAAGGGAAGAGGTATAAATAGAAAAAGTAAATTAAAATATTTATATTTTTATTTAATTAATTAAATTAATTTTTGAAAATATGGTTAATAATTAAAAAAGATTTTAAAATTTAAATGTTATATTTCGAAAAATAGAAGGGAGAGAAGAGAGGGAATTTTCGAAAATAAAGAGAGGTAAGGGTTAGTTAGTTAGTTTTGAAAAAGAAGAGAGAGAGAAGGGGAGAGGATTTTCGAAAATTAATGAAAGAAGAGAGTTAGTTAGGTAGTTTTGAAAAAGAAGAGAGAGAAGAAGGAGTAGTGATGTGAGCAAAACCGTCGGCTAAGAATCTTTTCTCAGTAAAAGAGAAATAACCTTGTTGCTAGTATAGTTCTCAACCAACAAGTAATGCTCAATCAAAGTTTAATATTTTTAATTCAAATTAACCGAGGGTAAAAGAACTATATATGTAATATAAACAAGTAATACTATAAAGTGATGGAAAAGTGGTTCAAAACATAAATGAAACCTTGACTGGGGATGAGTTATGGAATCCCTTCCTTACCATAACCACAACTATGATAATTATGATGGATTAATCTCACTAAGTCAACCCTTAGCATCGAAGGATAAGTCAAGTGAGCATAATTGTTATTAATCCACAAATCCTAGTTAACTTACCAAATTAATTGGTAAAAAGCTAGCATTAGTGGAAATAATAACAACTAACAACCCAAGAATTATCACTAAATGTTGGACATTATGGCTCTACTAATCCATAAACTCATTTTCACCAAGCCAAGGGGTGGAAATTACCCCATAATCAAAATTGGCATTTTATCAAACACCTAATATGCATAATCATAAAATATGGTAAAATTGAGAAAATAATGAAAGCTATGAACCACAAATGATAACAAGCAACCAAGGCAACTCAGCAAACATATAATAAGCATCAAACATCAAATTCAACAACTAGAAATCCAAAATTGTAAACTATGCATATATTGACAAGAGAAATGAAAATAGATGAAAGTGTAGAACAAGTAACATAATTAAAAGAGAAATTAAAGAAATACTTACAATGCAATTGCTATAATTCCAAATCCCAACTTGAAGTATAAAATGCTATAAACCCTAATTAAACCTAAGAGAAAATTTTTTAATCTCCACTACTCCTACTCCTACTATGTGTTTTCGATCTAAAAATTGAGCTCCCTAAGCTAATGCCTTCATATGAGATGTTGCCCCCTTGATATAACCCTTGATTTTAGCCTCCAAGCCTTCAGAAATGGGCCAAAAGAGCCCCAAAATCGTGAGTCACGTGCATTTTTAATGAAGGCACGCACTGGTACCTGTGCGTATGCACAAATGTATGCGTGCGCACAGGTCGCTGAATTTGCACTTGTGCGTATGCACAGGGAGTTGTGCGTATGCACACATAGCTGTGTGCTTCTCCTTTGTTTCCTTCATGTTTTCTCTCTTTGTACATGCTTACTTCTACTTTTTCCTTGCCAAACTTTCCTCTAGGACCTAAAATCACTCAACAAACATTTCATGGCATCGAATGGCATAAAAGTGGGATTAAAATCACTAATTTAAGCTCAGAAATGCAGGTTTTCACATTTAGGCATAATCTAGATAGAAAACACAAAAGCATGCTATTTAGGCGAATAAATGTGGGTTTATATGATGAAATCCACTCAATTCCAACCAAAAATCATCATCAAATATGGATTCATCAAGTAGTATTTTCGAAAATTTTAGAAGAGAGAGATAGTTAAGTGGTTGTGAAAAAGATGAGAGAGAAGGTAAGATATTAATTAAGAAAAGAAAAAAATAGAAATAAAAATAAAAGATAAGATAATAAAAGATTTTGAAATCAAAATTTGAAATTAGAAAAAGATAAGATATGAAATTAAAAAGATTTGAAATTGATTTTAAAAAAGATAAGATTTTGAAATTTGATTTTGAAAAAGATACGATTTAAAAATTAGAAGTTAGAAAAGATTAGATAAGAAACAAAAAGATAAGATTAGAAAATAAGAAACAACTGTGTATCTGGTTGCGCTTGTACGCATAACCCACACTATTTCGTACAACAACAGTAGTACCAGCAAGTGCACTGGGTCGTCCAAGTAATACCAGAGGGAGTCAGGGTTGATCCCATGAGGATTGTGGCTTGAAGCAAGCTTATGGTTGTCTTGCAGATCTTAGTCAGGAGGAATTAGAAGGAGTTATGTTGAATGTGCAAAGCATGTGTTTTAAACTTGTTAGAAATTATATGAATGGAATAGAGTTGAGAGTCGAAGTTGCTTTGTCTTTCTGAAGTAACTCTGGTACCATCATCTTCTTTGCTTGTGAATGATCTTCTTCTATGGCAAGCTATAAGTTATCAAAGCCACGCCAATGGTCCTTGATCTCCTCTGCTACAGAATGAACGCCAGGGCCCCTGGTATTCAATCCAATGGAGGATGAAGCGCATAGCAATCCATTCTCTTGGCGATCCTACTAAAAACTCCAAAGACAAGGTATAATCTTTCGGATCAGAGAACGTTGCTTCTTAGATCTAGCCTATACCACGGAGACCTTAATCTCCCCAGAGATTGGCTAAACTGATGTCTCAAGAAGTCTCCAACAAAATCGTGGATTAACCGTCTGAGAGATGTAAATCCATAACTATTGATTCGTGCTTTCCGGCCAAGTATTCACATGAACCCAAGTAGACGCGGGTGTTTGTCAGGCACGTTCGTCTTGATGTGATGAACAGGTCTGATTTGTTAGATCATCCTGTTCATCATGATAAAGATCGGGATATACATGTTAGAGATAGATCAGACAGGGATCGAAAAAGAAGAAATAGTACTTTTATTAAATCATAGGACTCAGCTGAGCTCCTCCCCTCAACCTAGGAGGTTTAGAAACTCATACTGAAAATAAAATACAAAGATGAAAATAATGGCAGACCTCCCTCCGAGAGGAGGAGGAAGGTTGATGAAGGTCCGAAGACCCCCCGGGAATGGTTCTCTCAAATTACATAAGTTTAATCCCTTAAGTAGATGACTAGTAGGGTAAAACAGTCTAATTAGTGCTAAAATCTACTTCTGGGGCCCACTTGGTGAGTATTTGGGCTGAGCTTTGATGAGGTCTACGTGCATTGAGGTCTCTTGGGCATGGATTTCCAGCTAGAGGGTCCTTTCTGGGCCTTTGGATGCTAGGCTCTACTCTTTTGGCGTTGGATACCTGGAAGGGGACAGGAAGCTAGCGTTGGATGCCAATTTTGGACCTTCTAATCGAAAGTAAAGTATGAACTATTATATATTGCTGGAAAGCTCTGAAAGTCAGCTTTCCATAGCCGTTGAGAGTGCTCTATTTGAACTCTGTAGCTCCAGAAAAGCTCTTCCGAATGCAGGTAGGTTAGATCTGGATAGCATCTGCAGTGCTTTCTCTGTCTCTGAATCAGACTCTACTCCAGCTCCTCAATTTCAGCCAGAAAATACCTAAAATTTCCCAAAAACACAAAAAATCATAGTTGAATCCAAAAAATGTGATTTTAACACTAAAACCTATAAAAACTTAATAAAACTAAACAAAAATTACTAAAAACTATATGAAAGTGATGTCAAAATAAAATATCCGCTCATCAGTATCCCGGAGAACTTATGGAGATGAAGATCAGGCAGTAGACGTGGAGCCGCCCTAGTCTTACTGGACTAAGGACAATGGAGGTGGAGATCCGTAGTGTTCTTTACTCCCCAGTTCGACATTGAATGCACGGAGGACGGTGCAAAATTTTATATGTAGGAGGTCGATGACCGATTTTCTTTGGCTAACAATTCTCCTCCCAACACTTGAATTTTAATTTCTTTTGATAATTGTGATATTTTGCATTTTGAGCTATTTGTAAATACTCTATTATTTTGAACTTTTCTTTAGTATTTTTGCATTTTAGGACCGTACATAATGCTAGGATTTATTTTGATTCTTGATAATCTTCTTTAAGATGGTTTCTACATATTTCTTTTATCTTTGTTGTTGTAATTGGATGGATATGGATTATTGGTGCGGAGTTTGTAACCATAACTTACCGACAAGTTCACCGGGTTGTACCAAGTAATAAACTCAAGTGAGTGAGTATCGATCCCATGGGATTAATAGAATAAGCAAGCAATGATTGATTAATTGTTCTAGTAAGACAAGTTGAAATGGGAATTTTGAATAGCAAATAGAATAAAACACAGTAAATTAAGAATAGCAAATAGTGAATAGTTGAGAAAGCGATACGAGAGTAGAGTTAAAGCTTTGGAGATGTTTAGATGTCCGGATTAATATTCAATGTCAACCACCTTGATCATGCAATGATTAAGTTTATGGCAAACCCTAAGTGCTTGAATTCTGATCCCTAGGCAATCCCATCTCCTCTAATTCAACAAACCATCAATTCCTTGATCAATCAATTCAATTTCTGATTTATAAGCAACACAAATCCTAAGAACCCAAAAATGATGTAGTTATATGTCACGTACCACATTAAGCCCAGATAACTAAGGAGTTGTGAGAAAATGGTTTCAAGCTATAATTCTAATGATATAGCTTTTTCAAGATTCAAAAGAATTCAAGTTAGATTAGAGTTATTTTCCAATACTCACTAATCCGTAGAATGAATAATGAAACCAATTCTTAAGCAAAAATCAATCCATTAATCAAGAGTAGAAGAGCAAATAATAATTAATCCATAAAAGTAAATAGTGCTCCTAACCTTAACAATGGAGGTTTAGTTTCTCATAGTGAGGAGAAAGCGCTAGCAGAGAAAAGTGTAAGGAAGATCTTTAGGTTACCCCAGCACTATTTACCGAATATGCAAGAAAGATGGGGTGGTTTTTGAAGATGAGGATCCCATGTGGATAAAGGAAGGCATCCCAATAACTGTACGAAGGATGAATGCTGCAGCATCTCCCCTGCCTCAACGGAAGCAAAGGAAGAGGACAGCCCCTCAAGTAGTGGAAGGACAAGTCTTAGAGGGGCAAGCACAACAGACCTTGGACATGCACCAATTGCAGGAAGCCATTGATGGCTTGTCTAGACAATATTTGTAAAGCCAAGGAGCACAGAAAGAGCTTCAACTACAGATGATGGGGCAGCAAGAGGAAGCACTCTCAAGATGGATGACTCAGCAAGGTGAGTAGCAAAGACAAATGATGGAACAGCAACTAAGTCAAGGACAACAATGGGGAGAAACATTCAACAGGATGGAACAAAGGCAAAATGAGCAACAAGAATTCACCCAGAGGCTAATCAACATCCAAGCACATCAAGGGGCACACATACATGAGATGCATCAAAGACAAATAGAACAGGCAGAACTATTGGACGAGCAAAGGGCATTCGCAGAAGGAGTTTACATGAGCGAGACAGGACATCACATAAACACTCAAGCCAGGCTCGGCTACTTAGTAGGACAGCTGCCAATATTGCATCCAGGAATAGCCCGGTATGAAGAAATGAATGATGAATTAGCACGAGAGGAAAGACAAAGGGTGGAAAAGAGTCATGAGTCAGTGAGGAAGGCACTTGAGGATTGGAAGCAAGCAAGATTGGCACGGATGCGAGGAAATGCAAGAGGAAACAAGGAGGACAAGCAAGGAAAAGAGCATGGAGTAAAAGGTGGTGGAGTTCCTTCTTTGTTCCATCTTTCTCTATGTTTTAAATAAGGAAGATCTTGTATGAAATAGAACTTGCTTCCATGTTATGTTTAAACCTTTTTCAATTCTATCTTTTAAGTTTTTGGTATTGAAGAAAGTCTCTGTCTGCTGGTCTTTATGTTACTGCACCATTTCTTTACTTACTTGTATGCTTGTCCCTTTTGAATCAAATGAAAAGAGAATGATTGTTTTCAAAAGACCAGAGAAGAGTTCATACTAGGGAGTAAATCCATGAGTTTGTGGTATGGTCATAAGTTAGCTAAGTTGGTTCAACCACAAGGTGGAAAGACAACTATCTGTCATGAATACTATGCTTGAGACACACCCCATGAGACTAGCTATGTAAGAAGATCCTAATAAGAAAAAGGGAAAGAACAATCAAGGTTGAAAAATAAAAGAAAAAGAGTAAGGAATAAGGCTAGGCACCAATAGTTTTAAATCTTGAGGCATGTGTCTGTGGTGTTCCTGTGTGAGGGATCTACTTGGATGAATAAGCTCTTAGGAGTGCCTTATCACTTGGTAACTTGGGTTAACTAACTCGGGATTATCAGCTGAAAGTAGGGGTGTGCAAAAAAACTGGTTTCACTGAACTGAATTGAAACTGAACTGAAACTGTTTTAAATAAACCAGTTTTTTTAAATAAAAAACTGAACTGAAACCATAGTTTTTATGAAAACCAGTTTATTAAAAACCAGTTTTTATGGTTCAGTTTAGTTTTAAACCAAATTAAAACTGGTTTTATTTAAACTCTAAAATTAGTTTTTACATACTCTTTCTCTCTCTCCTTTCACTTTCTCTCTCCCCTTCCTCTCTCTCTCCACTTTCTCCCCCCTCTTTTCCTTCTCTCTCCTCTTTCTCCCCCCTCTCTCCCTTCTCTCTCTCTTTCTCCCTCCTCTCTATCTCTCTCCTCTTTGTCTCCCTCCTCTCTCTCCTCTCTCTCTCCATCCTCTCTCTCTCCTCTCTCTCTCTCTCTCTCTCTCTCTCTCTCTCTTTCCTCTTTTTTCCTCTCCTTTCTCTCTCCTCTCCCTCCTCTCTATCTCTCTCCTCTTTGTCTCCCTTCTCTCTCTCATCTCTCTCTCTCTCCATCCTCTCTCTCTCCTCTCTCCTCTCTCTCTCTTTCCTCTTTTTCCTCTCCTCTCTCTCTCCTCTCCCTCCTCTCTCTCTCCTTCCATCTCTCTTCGTCTCTCTCTCTCTCTCCTTTGCCTCTCTCTCTCCCTCTCCTTCCCATCTCTCTTCCTCTCTCTCTCTCTCTCCTCTTTTTCCCCCTCTCTCCTTTCTCTCTCTCTTTCCCCCCTCTCTCTCTCCTCTTTGTCTCCCTTCTCTCTCTTCATTCTCTCTCTCTCTCACTCTCTATCTCTCTCTCTCTCCATCTCTCTTCCTATCTCTCTCTCTCCCTTCTCTCTCTCCTTTCCATCTCTCTCTCTCTCCCTCTCCCTTCCCGTCTCTCTTCCTCTCTCTCCTCCTCCTCTTTCTTCCTTTCCTCTCTCTCCCTCTCTCTTCCCCTTTTTTTCTCTCTCTCCTCTTCCTCCCCTCTCTCCCCCTCCCATCTCTCTCTCTCTCTCTCTCTCTCTCTCTCTCTCTCTCTCCCTCCTTTTCCTCGCTGTCTCCTTTTTTCTCTCTCTCTCTCTCCCCCTCTTTCTTCCTCTCTCTCTCCTTCTCCTCTTTCTTACCCTTCTCTCTCTCTCTCTTTCCTCTCGCTCTATCTCCATGTCTTTCCTTTTTCTCCCCTCTCCCTTGCTCTCCCTCCCTTCCCCTTTCTCTCTCTCTCTCTCTCTCTCTCTCTCTCTCTCTCTCCCATTTTGTTTCTCTCTCTCTTCCTCTTTTCTCTCTCTCCCATTTTGTTTCTCTCTCTCTCTCCCTCTTTTCCCTCTCCCATTTTCTTTCTCTCTCTCCTCTCCCTCCTTTCTCTCTCTCACTCCCTTCTCTCTTCCTCTTTCTCTCTCTCTCTCTCCTTTTTTTCCTTTTCTCTCTTTTTCTCTCCTATTTCTCTCTCCCCCTTCCCTTATTTCTCTCTCCTCTTCTCTCTTTTTCTTCGTCCTCCTCTCTCTCTTTCTCCTCTTTTAATTCTTTTCTTCCCTTCCTTTCTCTCTTTTCTCTTTCTTTCTCAACCTTCTCTCACTCTATATCCCTCTCTCTCTCTCTCTTCTCTCCCTCTTCTCTTTCTCTCTCAACCTTCTCTCTCTCTTATTTTGGAAAAAAGAGGGGGAGAGAGAGAAGAGGGATATAGAGTGAGAGAAGGTTGAGAGAGAAAGAGAAAAGAGAGAAAGGAAGGGAAGGAAAGAAAGAGGAGAAAGAGAGAGAGAAATAAGGGAAGGGGGAGAGAGAAATAGGAGAGAGAAAGAGAGAAAAAGAAAAAAGGAGAGAGAGAGAGAGAGAAAGAAAAAGAGAGAAGGGAGAGAGAGAGAGAGAGAGAGAAAGGAGGGAGAGGAGAGAGAGAAAGAAAATAGAAGAGGGAAAAGAGGGAGAGAGAGAGAGATAAACAAAATAGGAGAGAGAGTGAAAAGAGGAAGAGAGAGAGAGAGAGAGAAGGGGGAAGGGAGAGGGGAGAAAAAGGAAAGACATGGAGAGAGAGCGAGAGAAAAAAGAGAGAGAGAGGAGGGTAAGAAAGAGGAGAAGGAGAGAGAGAGAGAGAGGAAGAAAGAGGGGGAGAGAAAGAGGAGGGAGAGGAGAGAGAGAGAGAGAGAGAGAGAAAAAAAGGGGAGAGCGAGGAAAAGGAGGGAGAGAGAGGAAGGAATTGGGAAAGAGTAGGAGAGGAGGGAAAGGAGAGAGAGAGAGAGAGAGAGAGAGAGAGAGAGAGAGAGAGAGACGAAGAGAGATGGGAGGGGGAGAGAGGGGAGGGAGAGGAGAGAGAGAGAGAAAGAAAGGGAAATAGAGAGGGAGAGAGAGGAGAGGGAGAAAGAGGAGGAGAGAGAGAGAGGAAGAGAGATGGGAAAGGAGAGGGAGAGAGATAGAGGGAAAGGAGAGAGAGAAGGGAGAGAGAGATAGGAAGAGAGACGGAGAGAGAGAGAGAGAGAGAGAGAGAGAGAGAGAATGGAGAGAGAGAGGAGGGAGACAAAGAGGAGAGAGAGAGGGGGGAAAGAGAGAGAGAAGGGAGAGAGGGGGGAAAAAGAGGAGAGAGAGAGAGAGGAAGAGAGACAGGAAGGGAGAGGGAGAGGGAGAGAGAGGCAAAGGAGAGAGAGAGAGAGAGAGAGAGAGAGAGACGAAGAGAGATGGGAGGGAGAGAGAAGAGAGGAAAAAAAAGGAAAGAGAGAAAGAGAGGAGAGATGAGAGAGAGAGGATGGAGAGAGAGAGAGAGGAGAGAGAGGAGGGAGACAAAGAGGAGAGAGATAGAGAGGAGGGAGAGAAGAGAGAGAGGAGAGGAAAAAGAGGAGAGAGAGAGAGAGAGAGAGAGGATGGAGTGAGAGAGAGAGAGGAGAGAGAGGAGGGAGACAAAGAGGAGAGAGATGGAGAGGAGGGGAAATAGAGAGAGAAGGGAGAGAGGGGGGAGAAAGAGGAGAGAGAAGGTAAAGAGGGGGAGAAAGTGGAGAGAGAGAGAGGAAGGGGAGAGAAAAAGTGAAAGGAGAGAGAGAGAGAGAGAGAGGAGAAGGGAGAGAGAATGAGAAAATGGGGAGAGAGAGGAGAAGGGAGAGAGAGTGGGTGGAGAGAGAGAGAGAGAGAGAGAGAGAGAGAGGGGGGGAAGGGGGAGTGAGAGGGGATGGTAGGAGAGAGAGAGGGGAAGGGAGAGAAAAGGGGAAAGAGAGGAAGGAGAGAGAGAGAGGAAGGGAAGAGAGGGAGAGAGAAGGGAGAGAGAGTGGGAAAGGGGGAGAGAGAGAGAGAGGAAGGGGGAGAAATAGGGGGAGAGAGAGAGGGGAAGGGGAGAGAAAGAGGAGGGAGAGAAAGAGGGGGTAGGAGAGAGAGAGAGGAGAGAGAGAGAATGGTAAAAGGGGGAGAGAGAGAGAGAGAGAGAGGAGGGTAGGAGAGAGAGAGGGGAAGGGAGAGAAAAGGGGAGAGAGAGAGAGAGGAAGAGAAAGGAAAGGAAGAGAGGGAGAGAGAGAGTGTGAAAACTAGTTTTAGGCATAAACCAGTTTAAACTGATTTTTTTAATTAAAACCAGTTTTATTTTTATGAACTGGTTTAAACTGGTGCACTGTATTATAAACTGGTTTAAAACCAGTTTCTTATATGACAAAGCAATTTGGTTCAGTTTCTAAACCATTTAAAATGGTTTAGTGCAGTTTCAGTTCAGTTTATGGAAAAACTGAACCATGCACACCCCTAGCTGAAAGTCCACTATTAAGAGTAACCCTCACCACAGAACATTTAGTAACCCAAAGAGGTGTTGGACACCAAGGCCTCAAGTAAAGAAAAAGAATAAACTATATGCCTGTGGTGTGCATGTATGGGGGAGAGACTTGAGCAAGTAAGTCCTTAGGGGTGTCTCAATACCTAGCACCTTGAACCAACTGGTTCGGGAGTGTTGGCTGAAAGCTTATCTTAAAGAGTTGCCCCCTTACAGAACACTTAGCCTGAAGGACACCAATAAGCCCTGAAATGACAATAAAAGGATCAATGAATAAAAGTCTCATGGGATGTAAGCAAAGTAAGTATTGTAGGGCATGATAAAGGTCTGAAATCCAGGAATGAACCTAAGTTGCTATGCATGAAACCACCATAAAATCAGTGACATGACTTCCACAAGAATGACTCATTTCTCTTGGCATTTCATTCATCATTCTCTTGTTCCAGTACTTGCTTAGGGACAAGCAAGCTTTAAGTTTGGTGTTGTGATGCCAGGGCATTTTGGCCAGTTTCACTGACCTTTTCTTTACTGTTTTTAGGGTAGTTTCATGCATTTTCTTAGGAAATAAGCTAGTTTTGGGTAGATATTCACTTACACCTGGATTCAAGCATACATTGTGCATTTTACATGATTTTATGAGGATTTTGCATGAATTTAGTGACAAATTGTATGCTGCATTACCCATGACTTGGACTAGAACACTTTGATGCACTCTATTGCTTGATTTCAGGACCAAAGGAAGCAAGGAATGGGAGGTAACTTGCAAAGTTAATGAGAAAAGTGACTGCCAATAACGCTCTCGAAGCCATCATTACCCACGTTAAGAGTCACGTAAACTAAGTTAACGTGAACTCTAATGTGAAGAAGGGAATTTGAGCCAACGTTAGTGACACTTAACATTATCACTAACGTTGGCCAATGCTCATAAGTGGCCATGTTAGAGTCCACATTAACTTAGTTAACGTGGCCTCTAACGTCAAAAGGGGGAAAGGAGGCAAACGTTAGTGACATTCAATATTGTCACTAACGTTGGCCTAAGTGCACAATGCCACGTTAACTCTCACGTTAACTTGATTAACGTGGGAGCTAACGTGAAGAGAAAAGGGTGGTCGACAACGTTAGTGACACCCAACATTGTCACTAACGTTGGAAGCAACACACAACCCCAAGAAGCCACGTTAACTTCCACGTTAACTTAGTTAACGTGGAGGCTAACGTGAAAGAAGAAGGTGATGGCCAACGTTAGTGACACTCAACATTGTCACTAACGTTGGAAGGAACCACACAAGCCACTATGAGCCACGTTAACTCCCACGTTAACTTAGTTAACGTGGAAGCTAACGTGGATGAGTAAATAATGAGCCAACGTTAGTGACACTCAACATTGTCACTAACGTTGGGGATGACTAAGCATGGCCACGTTAAAGAGCCATGTTAACCTAGTTAACGTGGACTCTAACGTGAGACATGGGGGCACATTGGAACGTTAGTGACAATGTTGAGTGTCACTAACGTTCTCGAAGGATGGCAAGCCCACGTTAAAGAGCCACGTTAACTAAGTTAACGTGGGCTTTAACGTAGGAGCAAAGGGGGCTTTTCAACGTTATTGGGAAAGTTGAGTCCCAATAACGTGTGCGAAGGACGTCGAGGCAACTTTAGTGGCAACGTTTGTGCCACTAACGTTGAAGTTAATGTGGCTTTTACTTAGGAAACGTTAGTGAGAAAGTTGATTGTCACTAACGTTCTTGAACTCATATTTTCACTAAACGTTAACACCCCTAACGTCCTGAGCAAAAGTCTCTGCCCACTTCACACTTTCTCTCTGCAAGTAAAGCCAAGCCCAAATGAAGAAGAGAACTGCTTCAAACTCAAGATCCAAAGGCCCAAGACTTGAAGAACCAACTAGAAGATAAGAAGAGTAGTATATATAGGAGTAGCTTTGAATTATTTGAAGGGAGTTCGGGGAGTTGGAAAATAGCATAGAACTACCTCCTGTATTTTACTTTCTTTGCTCTTCTAGTTTTCATCATGTATTCTCCATCTTTGTTTTCATTTTCCAGAGCTATGAACAACTAAACCCCTTTCATTGGGTTAGGGAGCTCTATTGTAATTTGATGGATCAATACTAGTTTTCATTATTCTTCTTCTATCTTTTCTCTTGATTTTACTTGAAAGCTTTCGATCTTCATCCAATTGGATAGTTATCTTGGAAAAGAAACTATTCATACTTGGATCTCTTCTGAACCTTGGAAGAGGAATGAAGAGATCAAGCTAGAAATGCTTTCTCATGCTGGACCAAATTGGGTTTGGATGGATATGTGACTATAATCCTCTCAATGCTTGATTTGGGAAATGCATGTGGTATAATCAGTGACCATACTTCATCTCTTCTCATGAGCAATTGACCAAGGAATTGGCTATTGATCAAGATTTGAGAGATTGAACTACAAGAAATTGTAATTCAATCACTTAAGATTGCCAAGGAGATCAATGAGTGCATTGATTGAGGAAGAGATGTAAATGAGATTGATCCGGAGAATGCAACATCTCCTAAGCCCAATGAACTCCCCATTTCTGATCTTACCCATTCTCTTTAATTTCTGTCATTTACATTTATGAGTAATTCCCCCATTCCCATTTAAGATTCTGCAATTTACTTTCTGCCATTTACTTTTCCGCCATTTAATTTTCTACAATTCTCAATTTAATTCCTGATTAGCTCAACTAGAACATTCCTCTAATTAAAGTTGCTTGATCAATCAATCCTTGTGGGATTCGACTTCACTCTATTGTGAGTTTTTACTTGACGACAAATTCGGTACACTTGCCGAAGGAAATTTGTTATGAGACAAGTTTTCCGTGCATCAAATCTCATTCCCATTAAGTTCTAATTGATCCTTGAATTTATTTTCTTTGAATTTAGAGAGAATTTTTCTGTTGAGAACTCTAAATGTTCCATTTTAAGGCAATTCATGATAGTGAGCGTTCGATCAGTAATCTCAGATCAGTAGGTCCAAGTTACTGGGTGAAAAAGCATCCCGCGAGTCTAGTTACTCAAGCCTCTCTATGACACAATTACACCACAAGCATATAGCCAAGATTTTGATCCCAAACATCAATGTCCAGAGCGTCTTTTGACTGCTAAATGTCTTGTCTCAAGGTGGCTTGTGTAATAGGTTTTCAATCGATAATCCCAGACCAGTTGGTCCAAGTTGTCAGGTGATGATGCACCCCTCGGATTAAATCATGCAACCACAGGCACATAATTAGGTCTTAGCCATTGATGCTCAGAGCTTTGCAACTTACTTTTCTTTTTGAACTTTTCATCAGAATTTTTCTTTTTCTTTCTTGCTTTTTCTTTTTCTCACTTTTTCTTGTTTTTCTTCTCAATTCTTTTGGTTCAAGGATCAACCTCTTGCTTACTTGTGGAGGTTTCATAACACTTCTCTAAATTCTTGTTACTTAAGAGCCAACATTTCTCTTGTTCAAGGAACGTCACACATTATTCCCTTAGTGCAATATCAACCACAAGTATAAATATACCACCACATGTTGTAACAAGGCAATTGTAAAATAAACTCCACTTTTTGCATTAAGTACCACTTTTCTCTTTTTAAATACTTCTTGAGGACACTACATGAGACACTATTTGAAATTAAAAATTTAAGACTAAAAACTGACTAAAAACTAAAGGAAATAAAAACTAAGAGCCATGCACCAAACAATAAATACCAGAAAATAGAAGATAGGAAAATATCATAAGCATAACAGAAAGGAAAATAGAATGAAAGGAATTCAACCACCTCAGTCATCTTGGTGGCCATCTCCCTCCTCAGGCTATGCTCCATAAGGTCCTCTTAGATGCCCTATGTCATGCCTCACATGGCGAAGCTCGTGGCACTCACTCTCTTGCTCTGCCATAATCTAATGGAGGAGGATGCCATGGTTATCTTGAGTCACCCTCATCTGCTCAAGGGAGAATGTTAGCTACTTCCAGTACTCCTGAGGTGGGAAGTAGTACCCTTGAGGCATGGGAGGTAGCAGAGGAGCTTGTTGTGCTTCTTCCTCTGCTTGTCCTCTTGGAAGCCTTGCATATTCTCTTGCATGCTCCATGGTGATACGCAAAAAACTTGTCTTGTCAAGTAAAAACTCACAATAGAGTGAGGTCGAATCCCACAGAGATTGATTGATCAAGCAACTTTAATTAAAGGAATGTTCTAGTTGAGCGAATCAGAATTTGAGTTGAGAATTGCAGAAAATTAAATGGCGGGAAGGTAAATAGCGGAAACAGTAAATGCTAGAAATAAAGAGCTGAATGTAAATGGCAGAAAGTAAATTTGCAGAATCTTAAATGGGAATGGGGTAATTGCTCATAAAAGTAAATGGCAGAAATTAAAGAGAATGGGTAAGATCAGAAATGGGGAGTTCATTTGGCTCAGAAGATGTTGCATTCTCCGGATCAAGTTCATTTTCATCTCTTCCTCAATCAATGCATTCATTGATCTCCTTGGCAATCTTAAGTGATCGAATTACAATTCCTTGTAATTCAATCTCTCAACTCTTGATCAATAGCCAATTCCTTGGTCAATTGCTCATGAGAAGAGTTGAAGTATGGTCACTGATTATACCACATGCATTTTCCAAATCAACTGTTGGAAGGATTATAGTCACATATCCATCCAAACCCAATTTGGTCCAGCATGAGAAAGCATTTCTAGCATGATCCCTTCATTCCTCTTTCAAGGTTCAGAAGAGATCCAAGTATGAATAGCTTTTTTTCCAAGATAACTACCCAATTGGATGAAGATCGAAAGCTTTCTAGTAAAATCAAGAGAAAAGATAGAAGAAGGAGAATGAAAACTAAAATTGATCCATCAAATTACAACAGAGCTCCCTAACCCAATGAAATGGGTTTAGTTGTTCATAGCTCTGGAAAATGAAAACAAAGATGGAAAATACATCATAAAAGTAAAATTAGAAGTGCAGAGAAAGTAAAATACAGAGAGTAGTTCTATGCCCACGGCTCCCTAAAATTTCCAGCTCTCCTTTTTCTAATTCAAAGCTACTCCTATATATACTAATCTTCTGATCTTCTAGTTGGCTCTTCAAGTCTTGGGTATGGGCCTTTGGATCCTGAGTTTGAAGCAGTTATCTTCTTCATTGTGCTTAGCTTTGCTTACAGAGAGAAAGTGTGAAGTAGGCAGGGACTTTTAGCTCAGGACGTTAGTGGTGTTAACGTTAAGTGAAAGTGTGGGTTCGAGAACGTTAGTGACAATCACCTTTTTCACTAATGTTGCTCACCCATGTATGAGCCACGTTAACCTGAACGTTAGTGGCACAAACATTACCACTAACGTTGCCTCTTGGTCCTTCGCACACGTTATTGGGACTTACCTTTCCCAATAACGTTGATAAGCTTCCCCTTTCCCTACGTTAGAGTCCACGTTAACTTAGTTAACGTGGTTCTTAACGTAAGCTTGCCAATCCTTCGAGAACGTTAGTGACACTTACCTTTGTCACTAACGTTCCAATGTGCCCCTATTTCTCACGTTGGAGTCCACGTTAACTAGGTTAACGTGGCTTCTAACGTAGTCATGCTAGCCATCTCCAACGTTAGTGACAAAGGTGAGTGTCACTAACGTTGGCTCCTCATCTCTTTATCCACGTTAGCTTCCACGTTAACTTAGTTAACGTGGGAGTTAAAGTTGCTCATGGTGGCTCTTGGTGGTTTACCCCAACGTTAGTGACAAAGGTAAGTGTCACTAACGTTGGCGACAAATTGCTATCTCCACGTTAGCTTCCACGTTAACTAAGTTAACGTGGGAGTTAACGTGGCTTATGGAAGCTTGGCCAACGTTAGTGACAAAGGTGAATGTCACTAACGTTGGCTTCCCTTTTGCTTCTTAACGTTAGAAGCCACGTTAACTAAGTTAACGTGGCAACTAACATGGCCAATTATGAGCTTGGTCCAATGTTAGTAACAAAGGGGAGTGTCACTAACATTGGCCTTTTTGTCTTCTTCCACGTTAGAGTTCACGTTAACTTAGTTAACATGACTTTTAACGTGGGCTTATGATGGCTTCGAGGGCGTTATTGGCGATTGCCTTTCTCATTAACTTTGCAAGTTAGCACCCATTCCACGTTAGAGGTCACGTTAGTGGGACTAACGTGACTGCTAACATGGTTCTTCTTTGCTTCCTTTGTCCTGAAATCAAGCAACAAAGTGCATCAAAGTTCTAGTCCAAGTCATGAGTCATGCATCTTCCAATTTACCATATAATTCATGCAAAATCCTCATGAAATCATGCAAAGTGCACAATGTATGGTTGAATCAAGATGTAAGTGAATATCTACCCAAAACTAGCTTATTTTCTAGGAAAATGCATGAAACTATCCTAAAAACAGTATAGAAAAGGTCAGTGAAACTGGCCTAAATGCCCTGGCATCACAACACCAAACTTAAAGCTTGCTTGTCCCTAAGCAAGTACTGGAACAAGAGAATGATGAATGGAATGCCAAGAGAAATGAGTCATTCTTGTGGAAGTCATGTTTCTGGTTTTATGGTGGTTTCATGCATAGCAACTTAGGTTCATTCCTTCACTGGCTTTCAAACCTTTATCATGTCCTAGAATACTCACTGTGATTGCATCCCATGAGACTTTTATTCATTGATCTTTTTGTTGTCATTTCAGGGCTTATTTTTGTTCTTGGGCTAAGTGCTCTGTAAGGGGGCAACTCTTTAAAATAAGCTTTCAGCCAACACTCCCGAACCAGTTGGTTCAAGGTGCTAGGTGTTAAAGCACCCCTAAGGACTTACTTCCTCAAGTCTCTCCCCCATACATACACACCACAGGCACATGGTTTGTTTATTTTCTTTCCTTGAGGTCTTGGTGTCCAGCACCTCTTTGGGCGATTAAATGTTCTGTAGCAAAGATTGCTCTTGATGGTGGACTTTCAGCTGATAATCCTGGGTTAGTTAACCCAAGTTACTAGGTGATAAAGCACCCCTGAGAGCTTAGTAATCCAAGCAGATCCTTGGTACAGGAACACCACAGACACATCCCTCAAGGCTCAAACCCTTGGTGCCTAGCCTCTTTTCTTGCTATTTTTTTTCTTTTATTCTTCAACTTTGATTGTTCTTTCCCTTTTTCTTATTATGATCTTATTATTTAGCTAGTCTCATGGGTATGTTCAAAGCATAGTATTTATGACAGATAGTTGTCTTCCCACCTTGTGGTTGAACCAACTTAGCTAACTTATGACCACACCACAAACTCAGGAACTTACTCCATAGTATGAACTCCACTCTAGTCTTTTAATAAACACTCATTCTCTTTTCATTTGATTCAAAAGGACAAGCATACAAGTAAGCAAGGTAAGGATGCAGTGACATAAAGACTAGCAAGCATAGACCTATTCAACAAAAAAGTTTAACAGATAGAATTGAAAAAGCTTCCAACTAACGAGTAACTATTAATCAAAAGTGCATTCGGACTTCCAATTTTCAAGATTCTAAGTACATGGAATTAAGTAACAATACAACCTTCTGGTGATGGTTTCTAGTTGCCCTCTTTTTGTCATCATCCTAGTCTTTGCTACCTCACTTCCTTGGGTGAAGGTGAACCATTTCCTCATAAGATTCCTGCAAAGTTATTGGAAGTTGCTTGTTTCCAAAGCACTTGAGAAATAGTTAGCTTGCATGTATGCTTGTGACTTCTGAACTTAATTTGGTGTGTGAACACCAAACATAGTTCCTTGCCCAGTACAAAACCTTGCATATATGTAGAGAATCTCATATCTTGTTATTAACAAAACAATTATTAACTAAAGTCTAACTACATCTAAGTGGTTTCCCTTGATTAGTTGGAGTTAGCAATGTGCTTTGGGAGTGGAGTGTGATTCTAACTAATATCCTTTGGTGGAACACCAAACTTAGAATTAAACTTTCACTCTTGGATTGTTTTGGTGTGGAACACCAAACTTAGCTCCTCGCAATACAGGGGAAACAACTTGTGACCTTTATTGAAATAAAGATGAAAAGGAAACTACCTGAGGTTGGGTTGCCTCCCAACAGAGCGCTCTTTTATCGTCGGTAGCTCGACGATTTCTCAATTACTTGAGATGATACTTTACTCTGGGGTTTTCACCCATGTTGCCCATATAATGTTTGAGTCGTTGTCCGTTCACAGTGAACGTCCTCTCTGAACCTTCATCCATGATTTCGATGTGTCCATACAGGAAGACTTTTGTGACAAGAAAAGGTCTGGACCACCTTGATTTGAGTTTTCCTGGGAACAATCTCAATTTGGAATTGTAGAAGAGTACTTGTTGCCCCTTTTCAAAACTCCTGGGTGCAAGATGCAGGTCATGTCTTCTCTTTGCCTTCTCTTTATAAATCTTGGTATTTTCATAGGCTTGTGACTTGAATTCCTCCATTTCTTGCAGTTGCAAGATTCTCTTTGCACCAGCAGCAATGCTGTCAAAATTTAGTATCTTGATAGCCCAGAGAGCTTTGTGTTCCAGCTCTAGTGGTAGATGACAAGCTTTTCCATACACCAGTTGATATGGGGACATTTCGAGTGGTGTTTTGAATGCTGTTCTGTATGCCCAAAGAGCATCATCCAGCTTCTTCGACCAATCTTTTCTGGATGCACCTACAGTCTTTTCCAAAATCCTTTTTAACTCTCTATTTGATATCTCGGTTTGCCCACTTGTTTGGGGATGGTAAGATGTGGCAACCTTGTGCTTTACCCTGTATTATAGGAAGAGAGTTTCTAGTGGTCTGTTACAGAAATGGCTTCCTCCATCACTGATGAGTGCTCGTGGGACTCCGAAACGGCTAAAGATATTCTTCCTGAGAAAGTTCATGACTACCCTGTTGTCATTTTTTGGAGTTGCAATAGCCTCTACCCACTTGAAAACATAATCCACTGCTACCAAGATGTACTTGTTTGAATATGAGGTTGGGAATGGTCCCATGAAATCTATTCCCCATACATCAAACAGTTCCAGTTCCAAGATGAAATTTTGTGGCATCTCATTCCTTTTGGGCAAGTTTCCAGATCTTTGGCATTCGTTGCAGCTCTTCACTAGTTCTTTGGCATCCTTGAAAAGGGTGGGCCAAAAGAATCCACTTTGTAACACCTTTGCTGCAGTTCTGTCCCCTCCAAAATGTCCTCCATAGTAAGAGCCATGGCAATTCCAGAGGACCTCTCGTCCTTCCTCTTCCGAAACACATCTTCTAAGGATTCCATCTGAACACTTTTTGAAGAGATATGGCTCATCCCAGACAAAGTACTTTGCATCATTTATGAGCTTTCTTTTTTGATGTTTATTGATCCCTAGAGGTAGAGCCCCAGTTGCCTTGAAGTTGGCAATGTCCACAAACCATGGTGCTTTTTGAACTGTCATCAACTGCTCATCAGGGAAAAGCTCATTCACACTTGCATCATGTGTTCCACCTTCCTCATGAGGGATTCTAGATAGGTGATCC
The DNA here is from genome assembly GCF_003086295.3 of Arachis hypogaea. Taxonomy (NCBI): domain Eukaryota; kingdom Viridiplantae; phylum Streptophyta; class Magnoliopsida; order Fabales; family Fabaceae; genus Arachis; species Arachis hypogaea. The sequence continues at coordinate 95,525,372 of NC_092050.1, read as the reverse complement.
GCTACCTTGTTCTCCACTCATTTCTTGTCTCTGATTTCAATATTGAATTCCTGCAACAATAAGATCCATCTTATCAATCTTGGTTTTGATTCTTGTTTGGAAAACAAATATTTAAGTGCTGTGTGATCTGTGAAAACAATCACTTTAGCACCAATGAGGTATAATCTGAACTTGTCAAGTGCAAAAACTATTACTAGCAACTCCTTTTCAGTAGTGGTATAATTTCTTTGAGCATCATTGAGGACATTGCTAGCATAGTATATCACATGGACTAAGTTATCTTTCCTCTGCCCTAACACTGCCCCAACTGCAAAATCAGATGCATCACACATCAATTCAAAGGGTAGGTTCCAATCAGGTGGGAAAATAATAGGGGCAGAGGACAATCTTTCTTTTAAATGCTCGAATGCCAACATGCATGTTTCATCGAAGATAAATGGTGTTTCTGATATAAGGAGATTGCTCAAGGGCTTAGCTATTTTTGAAAAATCTTTAATAAACCTTCTGTAAAAGGCAGCATGCCCTAAAAAACTTCTAATTGCCTTGACATCACTGGGTGAAGGAAGTTTTTCAATAAGTTCCACTTTAGCCCTGTCCACTTCAATGCCTTGGTTAGAAACCTTATGGCCAAGGACTATTCCTCCTGTCACCATAAAGTGACATTTCTCCCAGTTCAAGACCAGATTGGTCTCTTGGCACCTTTTCAATACCAAGGCAAGGTAATTCAAGCAGCTATTAAAGGAATCTCCGAATACCGAGAAATCATCCATAAAAACTTCAATGAATTGCTCTATCATATCTGAAAAGATGGAAAGCATGCAGCGTTGGAAAGTCGCAGGTGCATTACACAGCCCAAATGGCATGCGCCTGTAGGCAAACACTACATATGGACAAGTAAATGAAGTTTTCTCTTGGTCTCTGGGATCAACCACTATTTGGTTATATCCTGAATAACCGTCAAGAAAACAGTAATATGCGTGTCCTGCGAGTCTTTCCGACATCTGATCCATGAATGGGAGGGGGAAATGATCCTTTCGTGTAGCCTCATTGAGTTTCCGATAGTCTATGCATATTCGCCATCCTGTGACGGTCCTTGTAGGAATTAGTTCGTTCTTCTCATTGGGGACTACAGTGATTCCTCCCTTTTTAGGCACGACATGCACGGGGCTGACCCAGGGGTTGTCCGAGATTGGGTAGATTACTCCTCCCTGCCATAGCTTCATAACCTCTTTCTGTACCACTTCCTTCATGATTGGGTTCAGCCTTCTTTGGGATTGAATGGATGGTTTGGCATCATCTTCCAACAGTATCTTATGCATGCATATGGCTGAACTGATTCCCTTCAAGTCAGCAAGGGTCCATCCAATGGCGTCCTTATGCTTCCGTAATACTTGGAGTAGTTCATCCTCTTGATCTTGACTGAGGGATGAGTTTATAATTACAGGGTAACTCTCATTCTTTCCTAAGTATGCATATTTGAGCGTGGGTGGCAATGCTTTGAGCTCAAGTTTGGGTGCCTCTATCTTTTCATTCTCTTCCTTTGGTGCACCTGGTATGCCAATCTCTGTAGTTGTAACCTCTTCACTTGATGTAGACTCCTCCTCTATTAATCTTTCAGGCTCTTCAGGCTCTTCTTCTTCAAAACTCTCCTGCACTTCCTCTTCAAGTGAGTCCAACCTCATACATTTCCCCAATTGTTCTTGTGGGTAACTCATGGCCTTGAACACATTGAATGTCATCTTTTCATTTTGTAATCTCAGGGTGAGATCACCCTTTTGGACATCAATGACAGCTTCAGCAGTGGCCAAGAACGGCCTTCCCAGGATAATAGAGGTATTCGCTTCCTCCTGCATGTCCAGCACTACAAAATCTGCCGGGAATATGAAGTCTCCCACTTTCACCAGCAAATCCTCTACTATGCCATGAGGGAACTTGAATGATCGGTCTGCCAACTGTAAGGCCATTTTTGTTGGTTTAGCCTCCTCGATCTTCATCTTCTTCATCATAGCTACTGACATCAAATTGATGCTGGCTCCTAAGTCACAAAGAGCCTTCTCCACTATGATTTCCCCTATGATACAAGGGATCTGAAAACTCCCGGGATCCTTCAATTTCTGGGGCAGTTTGTGCTGGATGATAGCACTACATTCTTCGGTTAGTATCAGTTTCGTTGTTCTTCCAGCTTCTCTTCTTAGTCATGAGCTCTTTTAAGAACTTGCCGTAGAGTGGCATTTGTTCTATTGCTTCAGCAAAATGTATGTTGATTTGTAGTTTCTTGAAGATTTTCAAAAATCTCAAAAACTGGTTATCATCCCCATTTTTCTTCAATTGCTGAGGGTATGGAACTCTTGGGGCATCCAGTTTCGTCATTCCTTTTTCTTTTTGCAAACTTGGAGTGGAAGCTTGAGCTCCATCTTGCTTTTCTTCCTTGTCATTTGAGCCATCTTCTTGTGGTTTCTGGGAGAATTCCTTCAGTTCCTTCCCACTCCTAAGGGTGATAGCTTGACACTCCTCCCTTTTGTTTGAGTCAGTATCACTGCGAGGGTTGTGGCTGGAAATCTGCTTGAATAGGTAGCCAATTTGTGTCTCAAGTTTCTTGATGGCAGCATCTTGATTCTGCATATTGGATTGCACTTCCTCTCGGAATGCTTTACTATCTTGGATCTCTTTGCCTATGCCTTCAAGTAGATTCTCAATCCTTGAGAGTCTGTCATCAAATGATGGTGGATTGGGATTAGAGGTGGAGGGATGAGGAGTGTTATTTTGGTTTTGATATGGATGTGGAGAGGTGTTGTTATGGTGGTGTTGATATGTTCTCTGTGTGAATTGTTGGTGAGCTGCATTGTTGTTGGGGTTGATACATCTCTGATCTTGGCCTTGATCTTATTGAATCCCCCACCCAAAGTTTGGGTGATTCCTCCAACCAGGGTTGTAGGTCTTGGAGTATGGGTCATAATTTTGTCTAGGTGAATTCCCAATGTAGTTGACTTACTCCTACTCACTCTCTGCCTCTTCATTCACTCCTTCTTGGGTTGCTGATGAAGTGGTGATTGCTGCTACTTGGTTCCTTTCCATCTTCTTGGTGAGGTCAGCCAGCTGCTTGGTAATGAGCTTATTTTGGGCCAGCAGAGCATCTACATTGTTTAGCTCCATCACTCCTCTAGTGTTCCCTCCTTCTAAAGCATAGAAATAGTCATTTTCTGCTACAGTTTCAATGACATCTATGGCCTCCTCAATGGTCTTCTTCTTGTTCAGAGATCCCCCGGATGAGTGGTCTACTGCTTTCTTTGATTCATAAGAAAGGCCTTCATAGAAAATGTGTAGCTGCACCCATTCATTGAATATATCTGGTGGACACCTCCTTGTGAGGTACTTAAACCTCTCCCATGCTTCATATAGAGTCTCACCATCTTGTTGCCTGAAAGTTTGGACCTCATCTCTCAGCCTGTTGATTCTTTGGGGATGATAGAATCTGGCTAAAAATTTGTTCACCACATCTTCCCAAGTTGTCAAACTCTCCTTCGGAAAAGACTCCGGCCACTTGGCTACCTTATCCTTGAGTGAGAATGGAAATAAGAGCAGTCTATAGGAGTCAGAATGAACACCATTAGACTTCACCGTGTCACATATCCTCAGGAAGGTGGTTAGATGTTGATTGGGGTCTTCTTGGACGCTTCCTTCAAACGAACAAATGTTCGAAACAAGGGTGATGAGCTATGGTTTTAGTTCAAAATTGTTGGCATGGATGGTTGGCTTTTGAATGCTACTTCCACAGTTTCTTGTGTTTGGGTTGATGTAAGAGCCTAAAACTCTTCTCTCTTCCCCAGCATGATTTGCTCGACCTTCTCTGCCATGGTTGTGAGCCTCTTCTTCATGATGGTTTTCCATGTTTTCTTCCATGTTTGGTTCAAAGTATTCCTCCTCTTCCTCGGCACCAACTACTCATTTTTCTCTTGCTTCCCTCCTTAATCTAAAGAAGGTCCTCTCAGGTTGAGAATCAAAGGAAGTTGAAGCCCCGCTTCTTCTCCCTGTCATACAACCAACAAAGCACAAGCAAGGAAAATAGATGCAGAAAGTATTTCTGTTAGAATTACTGTTAGTGTGAGTGATGCAATATATCAAACAGTTAGTGGGTGAGTGAAACAGAGTGTAAACAACTGGAATTAAACAAAAAAGTTGGGAGAAGGGAAGAAATTAACTAAAACTGAAAGTAAATTACTCAAATAGAAAATTAAATCAAACAAAATAACAATGCTCAATCTAGTTATCCTCCAACTTAATCATTGTTGATACATAATCAATCCCCGGCAACGGTGCCATAAACTTGATACGCGAAAAACTTATCTCGCAACAAATTTCCTTCAGCAAGTGTACCAAATTCGTCGTTAAGTAAAAACTCACAATAGAGTGAGGTCGAATCCCACAGAGATTGATTGATCAAGCAACTTTAATTAAAGGAATGTTCTAGTTGAGCGAACCAGAATTTGAGTTGAGAATTACAGAAAATTAAATGGCGGGAAAGTAAATCGCGGAAACAGTAAATGCTAGAAATAAAGAGCTGAATGTAAATGGCGGAAAGTAAATTTGCAGAATCTTAAATGGGAATGGGGTAATTGCTCATAAAAGTAAATGGCAGAAATTAAAAAGAATGGGTAAGATCAGAAATGGGGAGTTCATTGGGCTCAGGAGATGTTGCATTCTCCGGATCAAGTTCATTTTCATCTCTTCCTCAATCAATGCATTCATTGATCTCCTTGGCAATCTTAAGTGATCGAATTACAATTTCTTGTAATTCAATCTCTCAAATCTTGATCAATAGCCAATTCCTTGGTCAATTGCTCATGAGAAGAGATGAAGTATGGTTACTGATTATACCATATGCATTTCCAAAATCAAGTGTTGGAAGGATTATAGTCACATATCCATCCAAACCCAATTTGGTCCAGCATGAGAAAGCATTTCTAGCATGATCCCTTCATTTCTCTTTCAAGGTTCAGAAGAGATCCAAGTATGAATAGCTTCTTTTCCATGATAACTACCCAATTGGATGAAGATCGAAAGCTTTCTAGTAAAATCAAGAGAAAAGATAGAAGAAGGAGAATGAAAACTAAAATTGATCCATCAAATTACAACAGAGCTCCCTAACCCAATGAAAGGGGTTTAGTTGTTCATAACTCTGGAAAATGAAAACAAAGATGGAGAATACATCATAAAAGTAAAACTAGAAGTGAAGAGAAAGTAAAATACAGAAAGTAGTTCTATGCCCAAGGCTCCCTAAAATTTCCAGCTCTCCTTTTTTTAATTCAAAGCTACTCCTATATATACTAATCTTCTGATCTTCTAGTTGGCCCTTCAAGTCTTGGGTATGGGCCTTTGGATCCTGAGTTTGAAACAGTTATCTTCTTCATTGGGCTTAGCTTTGCTTGTAGAGAGAAAGTGTGAAGTAGGCAGGGACTTTTAGCTCAGGACGTTAGTGGTGTTAACGTTAAGTGAAAGTGTGGGTTCGAGAACGTTAGTGACAATCACCTTTTTCACTAACGTTGCTCACCCAAGTATGAGCCACGTTAACCTCAACGTTAGTGGCACAAACGTTACCACTAACGTTGCCTCTTGGTCCTTCACACACGTTATTGGGAGTTACCTTTCCCAATAACGTTGATAAGCTTCCCCTTTCCCTACGTTAGAGTCCACGTTAACTTAGTTAACGTGGTTCTTAACATAAGCTTGCCAATCCTTCGAGAACGTTAGTGACACTTACCTTTGTCACTAACGTTCCAATGTGCCCCTATTTCTCACGTTAGAGTCCACGTTAACTAGGTTAACGTGGCTTCTAACGTAGTCATGCTAGCCATCTCCAACGTTAGTGACAAAGGTGAGTGTCACTAACGTTGGCTCCTCATCTCTTTATCCACGTTAGCTTCCATGTTAACTAAGTTAACGTGGCAGTTAACGTTGCTCATGGTGGCTCTTGGTGGTTCACCCCAACGTTAGTGACAAAGGTAAGTGTCACTAACATTGGCGACAAATTGCTCTCTCCACGTTAACTAAGTTAACGTGGGAGTTAACGTGGCTTATGGAAGCTTGGCCAACGTTAGTGACAAAGGTGAATGTCACTAACGTTGGGTTCCCTTTTGCTTCTTAACGTTAGAAGCCACGTTAACTAAGTTAATGTGGCAACTAACGTGGCTAATTATGAGCTTGGTCCAACGTTAGTGACAAAGGGGAGTGTCACTAACGTTGGCCTTATTGTCTTCTTCCACGTTAGAGTTCACGTTAACTTAGTTAACGTTAGAGTTCACGTTAACTTAGTTAACGTGACTCTTAACGTAGGCTTATGATGGCTTCGAGGGCGTTATTGGCGATTGCCTTTCTCATTAACTTTGCAAGTTAGCACCCATTCCACGTTAGAAGTCACGTTAGTGGGACTAACGTGACTGCTAACATGGTTCTTCTTTGCTTCCTTTGTCCTGAAATCAAGCAACAAAGTGCATCAAAGTTCTAGTCCAAGTCATGAGTCATGCATCTTCCAATTTACCATATAATTCATGCAAAACCCTCATGAAATCATGTAAAGTGCACAATGTATGCTTAAATCAAGATGTAAGTGAATATCTACCCAAAACTAGCTTATTTTCTAGGAAAATGCATGAAACTACCCTAAAAGCAGTAAAGAAAAGGTCAGTGAAACTGGCCTAAATGCCCTGGCATCACATGGTCTTCCATGAGATCGACACTCAATGAGAATAAGAAAATCATTATCCAAGCAAATCCTTACGGCTTCACAAAATCGGTAAATGAGATGAGGGAAGACTAGCTTCACATGCGTGGAGAAATCAGAGGCAGTGTTATATATCTGCTGTGGAATGATTGCACCCACATCTACCTCATAACTGAACGTGATACAATGGATAATGATGGCTCTATCCACGGTGCACTCAGAGCGGTTGCTAGTCAAAAGAAGGTATCATTGAATGAATTCTACCAACCTCTTATAACCGACTTGGAGTCATGCCACCCCAATTAGTTCGGCTATCCATCTGCACTCATCCTCCACTAAGCTCCTGAAAGGCAAATGTCTGCAAGAACCTTATCATATCTTTGGTCCTGGCTCATTTATGAATCCATATTTGATGATATATTTTGGCTATAATTGGATGGATTTCATCACATAAACTCACACTTATTCACCAAAATAGCATACTTTTGTGTTTGATCCCTAAATCGAACCTAAATGTGAAAACATGCATTTTTGTGCTTAAATTGACCAATTTAATCCTACTTTTATTCCATTCGATGTCGTGATATATTTGTTGAGTGATTTCAGGTCCTAGTGGCAAGAATGGTTTGGTAGAAGTGGAAGAAAGCATGCAAAAAAGGAGAAAACATGAAGAAAAAAAAGGAGAGAAGCATTTCAGCCTATGCCCACGCACAAAATAAAAATCAGCAAGTGTGCCCATGCACAACTTTTGTGCGTACGCACAGGAGGAAAAACAGCATGTGTGCGTACGCACAAGTCTCTGCACGTGGTTTCATTAATGAAACACGTGTCTTGCGATTTTTTAGGGCTTTTGGCCCATTTCTGAAGGTTGGAAAGCTGTATTTGGATGCTATATGAAGGGAATATCAACATATATGAAGGCATTAGGACTTAGACATAATTTTCCATAGTTTTACATAGTAGGAGTAGGAGTAGTGTAAATTAGGAAATTCTCTCTTAGGGTTCTTAATTAGGGTTTGTAGCATTTTATACTTCAAGTTGGATTTTGGATTATAGCAATTGCATTGTAAGTATTTCTTTAATTTCTCTTTTAATTACATTACTTTTTCTACACTTTCATTTATTTTCAATTCTCTTGTCAATATATGCATAGTTTACAATTTTGGATTTCTAGTTGTTGAATTTGATGTTTGATGCTTATTTTATGTTTGTTGAGTTGCCTTTGTTGCTTGTTATCATTTGTGGTTCATAGCTTTCATTATTTTCCCAAGTTGTATGATTATGCCCTCTATGTGTTTGATGAAATGTCAATTGTGATTATGGGGTAATTTCCACCCCTTGCCTTGAGAAAAACGAGTTTATGGATTACTAGAGCCATAATGTTCGACATTTAGTGATAATTCTTGGGTTGTTAGTTATTATTGTTTCCACTAACGCTAGCTTTTTACCAATTAATTTGGTAAGTTAACTAGGATTTGTGGATTAATGACAATTATGCTCACTTGACTTATCCTTCGATGTTAAGGGTTGACTTAGTGAGATTAATCCATCATAATTATCATAGTTGTGGTTATGGCGAGGAAGGGATTCCATAACTCATCCCAAGTCAAGGTTTCATTTATGTTTTAAACCACTTTTCCATCAATTTTTAGGTTTACTTGTCCATATTGCATACATGGTTCTTTTATTCCTTTATTAGTTTATTAATTGCAATTTGTCTTGTTCTTTTATCTCTTTATTATTTGCTTCTTTATTGTTGACAACACTGATGACAAGTCATCTTAGCCTAGTTTCACTAGCCTTTTTCTTTTGTTTTCAATAGAATTATGCACTTACTTGAGCCAAAAGCAAGCCAATTGGGTAGATTTTCATGTTTCCTTTGATTTAATCAACCATGTATGAATTCATGCTATTTCATGAGGTTTTGTACTATAATTGTCACATATTATGAAAGAATGAATATCTCATGATTTTGAGCATAGCTTTGATGTGTTTGGTTGATTAATGATAGGTGAAGAAAGCTTGGAGAAAGGTTGATGGAAGAAGGAAGGGCTAGGAGGAAGAGAGAACAAAAAAGTTTGAGCAAAAGTTTGCCTCAAACTTTAGCTCAAACTTTTGGATTAATTATGAACCAGGAAGTAAAAGCTGGAGCAAAAGTTAGACCCCTAACTTTTTGGCTAACTTTTGGGCAAAAGCTGGAGCAAAAGTTAGGCCCCTAACTTTTTGGCTAACGTTGGCGCATGAAAAATACTCCCTGGACTAGCAAAAGTTTGCGCCAACGTTAGCCCCTAACTTTTTGGCTAACGTTGGCGCCAAGAATAACCAAGGGGAGGCCAACGTTGGAGCAAAAGTTAGACCCCTAACTTTTGCCCCAACGTTGGTATCAGCAAAACAAGGGTGCTGATGTGAAAAGTTGGAGCAAAAGTTAGACCCCTAACTTTTACTCCAACTTTTACTCAAGCTTTCATGATTCCAACCCGGTTCAATTCGGTTCTTCTCCAAACTCCAAGAGCAATCAATCAAGGCCTCTCTCAACCCAATTCCACCAAGAGCAAAGGCCCAATTGAAGGCTTGAAGACCATTTGAAGAAAGTGTATAAATAGATTAGAATTTAAGTTTTAGGGGAGCTTCCTTTTTAGTTTGGCAGAATAGCTTTCTTTTCGGTTTTGCTTGGAGCTCACTTTTATTTTTCTTAGCATTGTTGTTTTAATTCAAGAGAATCTGGGAGGAGAATTGATCTCTCTTCTTCCTTGTTCTTGCCCAGCACTCTTTATTTTTCTTGTCTTGGATTTTGGGTGGAGAGTTGAAGAAATTCTGTTTCAATCTCACCTTGGGATCTTGTTTAATTTTCTGCTTAATTGAATTTCAGTTTCGGTTACTTGCTTCTTCATCTACTTTCTTTGCAATCTACAATTTCCTTTGCAATTGTTCTTGTTGGATCTAGGAAGGCATTGAGATCTAGACTTGGTTTTCTAGTCTCTTGGGTCCTGAGATCCGGATTTCCCATTTCTCATTCCCTGTTTACTGTTTTCATGCTTATTTACATTTCTGTTTTAAGATCCGGTTTGATTCAAGACATCCTTTACTTCTCTGTTCGTTGCAATTTACTTTTCCTTGTTTAATTTCTGCAAATCCAACTCCCAATTCCCTTTACAATTCAAGCCATTTATATTTCTTGCACTTTAAGATTTTGCAATTTACATTTCTTGCGTTCTAAGTTTCTGCCATTTAATTTCTTGTTCTTTAAGATTCAGCACTTTAATTCCTGTTCTCTTTAATTTCATGCCAATTACCCAGTCCCTTTACTTTCTATGCAATTGCAACGAAAATTGTGCGCTCTTAGGCATTAGTTCCTAGGGAAGACGACCCGAGGTTTCATTACTCTCAGTTTATTAGAAATTTTAAACTTCGATGTTTGGGATTTAATTTGCCGGTTTGGTCTATACTTACAACGGGAATTATCTTGAATGTGAAAATCCAAACCGGTGTGAATCTCAACCCATCAAGTTTTTGGCGCCATTGCCGGGGAGCTAGCGTCATGAGTGCTATATTTTGGTTGTTGTGAATATGTGAATAGTGTGAATAGATACTTTTTGGGTTGTTTGCTTGTTTTTGCTATTAATCTGGATTTTGTTTCTTTTGTTACTTGATGTCTTTAGTTTTTATTTTCTATTTCCTCTATGAGTTATCACCCTCTCGGTTTAGATTTTGGTTGTTATCATTTTGTAGGGCTTGATAACTTCAATTTTGGATTGCATCATGGGATTGGAGCATAAATTTTGGAAGGAGCCACCTCTTCTATACTACAATGAACCATACCCTTTCCAATGCACATACCCAACCCAAGAATATGGTGTATTTCACTTTGATTATACACCTGCACCACCATATACCTATGATCCATACCCCCAACATAACCTTCAATCACCATATTTTCAAACACCACACCACCACCACTATACACCTTCTTACATACCACCTCTAAACACTTGCCAACATGAGTCACCTCCCACACATACAACCTTTTTCCCAAACAATGAAACCCCTCTTTCACCATATGGTGGAGTTCTCCAACCCTTATCCCAAGAAGATCAATGCCTTCAAGATTTTCTCCAAGAGCAAGAAGGATTCCGAAGAACCCAAGGGCAATTTATGGCTACCGTAGCCGAAGCGGTGAACCACTTGGTTCTTCTATGCTCATCCGATCAAGACACTCCTCTTAAAGGATGTGAGGAAACAATTGAAGGGCGTAGAGAAGAGGAGAGCATGGAGCCAAGAGGGAAGGAAGAAGAGTTAGAGCATGAAGTGAAACAAGAGGGAGAAAAGGAAGTATATGAACCGGAGGAGGGAAAGGGAGAAATGAGGGAGATTGATCAAGATGAGGATTCCATCATTGATGATTTTCTGTCTTCCTTGGTCAATCCCCTTAATGATCCTAATGAGCCTCTTCCCATTGAGTTTGAGAGAGACATGGAAGTAGACTTCTCATAACCTCCTTGTTATGACTTGAGTGATGGGCAAGAGGAAATTGGTGAGGAAGCAATTTCGGTCCAAGAACATATTAAGTGGGTGACAATTTCACCTATGAGCTTTATTGGCCCCCATCAATATACTATCTTGGAGACGGACTACCAACTCAAGGTCCTTCTTGGGTTGGTACATGGTGGAGAAAGGAGTGTTGGTTGCCAAGTGAATCCAAGTTTCTTCAAGAAAATCAATTCAAGACTTGGAGTTCAAGTGGGATGTGAAGTACAATTGAGTGGTTTTCGGGAAATGTTGGGGTACTTCAAGGTTAATGTGAGAGCTTTTCCATCCGGCTTGGAGCATAGAGATCAACAAGAAGGTGACTGGATGCCTAGAATATGGGTTCCGGAGGGCCTGATGACAAGTCATCTTATGCTGGTTTCACAAGCATTTTTCATTTGTTTCATTTAGGTTCTACGCACTTTCTTACACAATAAGTAAGTGGTTGGAGTGGAATTTCATGATTATTGTGGTTCAATCAAACATCATTTATTTTATACAAAATCATGAGATTTATGCAAGAACTAAGTGATTATTATGATTGATGCAAATTCTTGTGATTTTTGTGAAACTTTGATTGCTTGTTTGGTTGATTTCAGGTGAGAAAATGAAGAAAAGAAGAAGCCATGCAGTATAGTGTTCCGTTCAAATGATGAACGCCATGCTCACTTGCGATGTGCATGCGTAACGGACGCTTATGGGTCAGTGATGGATTTTTGAAGATCCACATGTACGCGTGCATGACGCATACGCGTGGTAGTGGTTGGTGCTCATTTTCAAAAAGAGCGCTACGTTCCTTTACTCAGCGTTTTCGGGCACGTTCAAATTTGGAGGTAAAGTTTTGAAATCGACGCGCACGCGTGCATGACGCGCACGCGTGCAAGACGCGCACGCGTGCAAGACGCGCACGCGTGCAAGACGCGCACGCGTGCAAGACGCGCACGCGTGCAAGACGCGCACGCGTGCAAGACGCGCACGCATCGATAAAGCACTTGTGATGAAGCACTGATGAGATATTTTGGAGGAAAAATAAATTTCTCCCAAAACACACAAATCTAACCAGCAAGTGTACCGGGTCGCATCAAGTAATAAAAACTCACGGGAGTGAGGTCGATCCCACAGGGATTGAGGGATTGAGCAATTTTAGTTTAGTGATGGATTTAGTCAAGCGAATCGAGTGTTGGTTGGGTGATTTGTGATTTGCAGAATGTAAATTGCATGAAAGTAAAGAGTGCAGGAAATTAAATTGCTGAATCTTAAGGAACAAGAAATTAAATAGCAGAAACTTAGAGTGCAAGAAATGTAAATTGCGGAATCTTAAAGCGCAAGGAATGTAAATTGCTTGAAATGTAAAGGGGATTGGGATGTGGAATTGCAGAAATTAAACAAGGAAAAATTAAATTGCATCAAACAGGAGAGGGAAAGGGAATTGGGATTGAACCGGATATGAAGCAGAAAAGTAAATGAACGTAGAAGGAAGTAAACAGAGAAGTGAAATGAGAAATTCAGATCTCAGGTCCCAGAGACTAGAAAACCAAGTCTAGATCTCAATGCCTTCCTAGATCCAACAAGAACAATTGCAAGGAAATTGTAAATTGCAAAGAAACTAGATGAAGAGCAATTAACCGGAAATGAAATTCAATTAACAGTAAAGAAACAGAGAGATCCAAGATTGAGATTGAAACATAATTTCTTCAATTCTCCAATCCAAGATCCAAGACAAGTGTAAATGAAATTGAAAGCAATGAAGATAAAGAAATTAAAGTTCACTCAATAACAAAAGCTCTCCGAAAACTATTATGAAAATTCCAAAAGGAAAGCTCCCCGAAGAACTTGAATTCTATCCTATTTATACACTTTCTTCCAATGATCTTCAAGCCTTGAGTTGGGCCTTTGCTCTTGGTGGAATTGGGTTGAAAGAGGCCTTGGTTGATTGCTCTTGAAGTTTGGAGAAGAACCGAAGTGAACCAATTGAACCGGTTTTGAGGTTAGCAAAAGTTGGACCAAAAGTTTCAACTTTTCATAGCAGCCAGCACAATTTGCTGGTATGAACGTTGGTGCCAACGTTAGGGGTCTAACTTTGACCCTAACGTTGGCAATGCCTTGTGTGCTAGTGGCGCCAACGTTAGCCACCAAGTTAGGGGGCTAACGTTGGCGCAAACTTTTGCTCCTTCCCCATTGTAATTCATGTGCCAACGTTAGCCTCCAAGTTAGGGGGCTAACGTTGGCGCAAACGTTGGATGGCCAGGGAGGAATTCATGTGCTAACGTTAGCCTCAAAGTTAGGGGGCTAACGTTGGCGCAAACTTTTGGTGCCCAGGGGAGAAATTCATGTGCCAACGTTAGCCTCAAAGTTAGGGGGCTAACGTTGGCGCAAACTTTTGGAGCCCAGGGGAGAATTTTCAAGTTCCAACGTTAGCCTCCAAGTTAGGGGGCTAACATTGGGGCTAACTTTTCAACCAAAAGTTTGTGCAAAAGTTTGATGTTAACTTTAGGTCCAGCTTCTTGCTTCCTGGTTCAATTTCACTTATTCCATTGTCCTCTCTTCACTCCTAGCCATTCCTTCTTGCTTCAACCTTTCTCCAAGCTTTCTTCACCTATCATTAATCAACCAAACTCATCAAAGCTATGCTCAAAATCATGAGATATTCATTCTTTCATAATATGCAACAAATATAGCATAAAACCTCATGAAATGGCATGAATTCATATATGGTTGGTTCAATCAAGGGAAACATGAAAATCTACTCAATTAGCTTGCTTGTAGCTCAAGAAAGTGCATAATTCTAATGAAAACAAAAGAAAAAGACTAGTTAAAATAGGCTAGGATGACTTGTCATCAAGCACGCGCACGCGTGACTGGCGCTGAAGCCTAGAATTGAGATTTTACTACCCACGCGCACGCGTGGGTAGTGCTCACTAAGTTAACGCTATCAACGACACGTATCCGAGAAAGGGACGCGCGAGCATGTTTGTAGCTGAAGATTGATAGTGACATGTACGCGTACATGACACGTACGCGTCGGTGAGCGAAAAGCGCAAAAGGACACGCACGCGTCAGAGACGCGCACGCGTGGATGAATGAACGCTGCGTGCACTTTGAGAACGCAACGTTCCCCTGGAAGCAGCAACAAAATGCCACTTTGATCCACTTCATACAAGGCCACAAAGCCCACTCCAATTACTTGAAGACTAAATTAGAAAGTGTATAAATAGGATAAAATTTGATTTCACAGGGGGCTCTCTTTTAATTTTCATTCTAGAATTTTAGAATTGAGATCTGATCTGAGTTTTTCGTTCTATTTTTGTTTTCTTTCTTCTGCTGCAATTTTTGGTATTCTGCTTTTGGTTTTGGAACTCTGATTGAAGAATTCTTCTGAATCTCTTTACCTTGGAGTGTTCTTTTATTTTTCCTGTTTCTAGCTTTAAGAATTGGAGATCTGATCTTAGTCTTCTTTCTGTTTTTACTTTCTCTGCAATTTCTTCTTCCTGTTTTGTTAAGAGAGCAATTGAGATCTTAATTTCTTTTCTGTTTTGTTATTCTTCTGTAATTGTCAATTTCTCTTTTAGGATTTTAGAATTAATCTAAGTTTTCTTTCTGTTTTATCTTCTTCTACAAAGTCTTCATTTCTGTTTTGGTACTAAAAACCTTATTGATCTATTTTCTGCATTTCTTCATCTAAGAGTTCTCTAATTCACTGCAATTTACATTTTCCATTTCTCTTTTGATTCCCAATACCCAAATCCCTTTAATCTTCATGCAATTTAAGTTCCCTAGTAATTTAGATTCTGCAATTTAAATTTCTTGCACTTTAAGTTTTAGTTATTTACTTTCTTGCAATTTAAGTTTCAGCTCTTTTAATTTCTTGCACTTTAAGTTTCTGTAATTTACCTCTTCTGCACTTTAAGATTCTGCCAATTTTCATTCTGCACTTTAGTTTACTTGCAATTTAGTTCTTGTAAATCGAATTTCACCAAAATTATCAAATATTCGCTTAACTAAATTCATCACCATACTAAAGTTGCTCAATCTATCAATCCCTGTGGGATCGACCTCACTCTTGTGAGTTATTACTACTTGATGCGACCCGGTACACTTGCCGGTGAGTTTGTGTGGAATCGTCTTTCCCTCATCAAGTTTTTGGCGCCGTTACCGGGGATTGATTTAGATTGACAATGATTAAGTAGGTGATATTCTACATTAAGCACTTCTTCGTTGTTTTTGTTGAGCATTTTAACTGTTTGAGATTTTGTTTCAACTAACCTTAACCACGCTCTATCAGTAGAGTATTTTATTTTAGTTTTTTCTGGTTTTGCTTGTGTTGTATACTAGGAGGGAGAAGAGGTGAATCCACCTCCTTTGATTCTGAGCCAGAGAGAACACTCTTGAGAAGAAGAAGAGAAGCAAGAGGAAATGGAGTTATTGGAGAAGAAGAATAAGAAGAAGAGGATAAAGAGATGGAGGGTAACATCCGAAATCCACTGAGGATGTGGCCAATAACAATGGCCAGCCTCAGAGAAGAGTTTTGGCCTCTTACACTATCCCCAACCCAAGGAATTGTGGGAGCAGCATCCTAACCCCCAATGTCCATGCTAATAACTTCGAACTCAAGCATCAATTGATTATCCTGGTTTAGAATAATTGTCAACATGAAGGAAGTGCTGCTGAAGACCCAAACCAACACCTCTCTGTGTTTTTGAGAATTTGTGACACTGTCAAAACCAATGGAGTCCACCCTGACATCTATAAACTCTTGCTATTTCCCATTTTTATTGAGAGACAAAGCCACACCATATCACCCTCAGACTAATGGCCAGGCTGAATTGGCAAATAGGTAGCTGAAGAAAATCCTAGAGAAGACAGTGGGGATCACAAGGAAAGACTGGCAAGAAAATTAGATGATGCTCTGTGGGCATACAGAACAGCATTCAAAACTCCAATTGGGAAGTCACCATTTCAGCTAATCTATGGCAAATCTTGTCACTTTCCTGTGGAGTTAGAACATAAAGCTTACTGGGCCACTAAGCTCCTCAATCTTGACCCTCAAATAGTAGGAGAGAAAAGGCTATTGCAACTCAATGAGCCAGAAGAATTTAGATGATAAGCTTATGAAAATGCAAAGATATACAAGGAGAGAGCTAAGAAGTGGCATGACAAGAAAATCTTGAAAAGAGAGTTCAAACCAGGACAGCACGTGCTCCTATATAATTTTAGGCTCAAGATTTTTCCTGGCAAACTCAAGTCCAAATGGACTGGCCCTTATCTGATAACCAAAGTTTTCTCACATGGAAGCCTTGAACTTTTGAATGAAGCAACAAAGGACATAATCACAGCAAATGGTCAAAGAGCTAAGCATTATCTGGGAGGATCTTGGAACAAAGAAGAGAGTGTTCAGGAGTTGGGATGAACAAAGAATGGAAGACGTCAAGCTAATGACGATAAACAAGCGCTTGTTGGGAGGCAACCCAACCAAAGGTAGTTTTCTTTTCCTAACTATTTCAATAAAAGGGTTAAGTAGATTTATTTATATTGCAAGGGGCTAAGTTTGGTTTTGCACACCAAAATAATTTAAGGGTGAATGAAGGGTGCGAAGTTTGGTGTTCCACCAAAAATTTCATTTAAAAAAAAACACATTTCAACCCTCTACATAAATGGTTATTAGCTCCAAACAATCAGGAAAATTACTCAACCATTGTCTATTTTCTAGTTTTTAGTTTTTGCTCCCTTTAGCAAAGACACAAGGTTTCATGTATATGGTTGATTTATTGCATAAGAGGTATCGGTAAGGGACTAAGTTTGGTGTTCACACACTAAAGTAAGTTCAAAAGCCTACATACATTCATGCATGTTAACTATTTTTCAAGTGCTTGGAGGACAAGCAACTTTCACTACCAGTGCAGAAAACTATTCAACTTTTTGGATGAATTATGCAACATCAGCAAGAAAAGCACAATAGCTAAGAAGAAGGATGAAGGATTAAACAAGAAGATACCAAAAGGTTGTATTGTTACTCAACTGTTTATATCTTGCTGTGTTTCAGTTGGAAGTTTGATTGTACCCTTTTTGATAAGTTTACCACTATCTGCATTTTACTAGTTTACTGTCATCATTAATTGAGTGATCTAGCCAGAGTGTCTGTCTCACTCAATTTACTTGAATATGTGTCTTGTTTCCCTTTGCATAAATAAGAGAAAATGTTGAAAAAGGAAGTGAATGGCCAATGTGGTAGGAATGATAATAAAGTTCTATGGTGGTAATTGCTTGATTAGTTAGTAAGCTCAAAAATAAAAGCTGCAGGATAGGATGTCTCCTTGTAGTGTGAACTTAGTTGCTGTTGTAAAGCCTTCAATAAATAATCATCCTTGGAAAAAGAAAAAGCAAGAAAGGAAAGGAAGAAAAGCCAAGAATTGGCAACCAAAAATGAAAGAAACAAATAATAAGGCTAGACACCAATAGCTTGGACCTTAGGACACATGCCTGTGATGCTATTGTATTAGGATCTGCTTGGATTATTAGGTTTTGAGGAGTATTTTAAAACTTGGTAACTTGGATTAACTAATCCGGGATTACCAACCGAAAATGCACCATCAAGAGCAACCTAATTACAAAGCATTTAGTGACCCAAAAAGGTGTTGGGCATCAATGTCTTAGGATGAATTGTGAGCCAAGTGTCTGTAGTAAATAGGTGTTGAATTGAGCCAAAAAGCTTCTGCAACACTTAGCTACAATTGAAAAACAAGCTTCTAAAGCAAAAGAAAGAAAGAAAAAGTTAACAAGGATCAATAAAGAATAAGGCATTATAGCAGCAATTCTAGTTAACACTCAAAGAGACATTTCTTGATTGGAAGCTGAAAATAATTGAGCTGCATTCTGTCTGCATAAAACCCCATGAACCAAATTCAATTACCTGCTAAATAAGGACATATATGCTTCTCTGTTTTCTCACATTTCTTCTCATGTTTAAGTGCTTGCTTGGGGACAAGCAAGATTTAAGTTTGGTGTTGTGATGACAAGTCATCTTATGCTAGTTTCACAAGCATTTTTCATTTGTTTCATTAAGTTTTATGCACTTTCTTGCACAATAAGTAAGTGGTTGGAGTGGAATTTCATGATTATTGTGACTCAATCAAACATCATTTATTTTATACAAAATCATGAGATTTATGCAAGAACTAAATGATTATTATGATTGATGCAAATTCTTGTGATTTTGGTGAAACTTTGATTGCTTGTTTGGTTGATTTCAAGTGAGAAAATGAAGAAAAGAAGAAGCCATGCAGCATAGCATTGCGTTCAAATAATGAACGCCACGCTCACTTGCGACGCGCATGCCTAACGGATGCTTACTCGCCAGGCATGAATTTATGAAGAACCACGCGTACGCGTGCATGACGCGTACGCGTGGTAGTGGTTAGCGCTCGTTTTCAAAAAGAGCGCTACGTTCCTTTACTCAGCATTTTTGGGCACGTTCAAATTTGGAGGCAAAGTTTTGAAATCGACGCGCACGCTTGTATGACGCGCACGCATCGATAAAGCACTTGTGATGAAGCACGCGCACGCGTGACTGGCACTGAAGCCTGGAATTAAGATTTTACTACCCACGTGCACGCGCAGAGGACGCGCACACGTGGGCAGCGCTCACCAAGCCAACGTAGCGCTCACTAAGTTAACACTATCAATGACGCGTACGCGAGAAAGGGACGTGCGAGCATGTTTGGAGCTGAAGATTGATAGTGATGCGTACGTGGTGTGTGGCAGAAATTAGACCAACTAAGAAATCAATATAAAAACGGCATTGCGAGTATAGCTCTTAACCAGCTAAGATCCGCTGCATCAATTTAGAAAGGTTGTCACAAAAGTTTAGAATAAAAATACTGGGAGTATGAGTCCCAGGTCGTCTCCCAACGAGTTGCTAGAAAGGGTGCTAATTTATTAATCAGGAGTTTTCCAAGAATTTTGAGAATTGATTAACAGAAAATAAACAATTGTAATTTAGTGCAATGAAAAAAAGGAATTTATGTTATTCTCTCAAGTGTAGTATAAAGAGGTTGTTTTTTCACTTAGTTAACCCTTACTAAATAAAGGAAAGTCAAGTAATTGAGCTAACTCTTATTCGCAAATCCTAGTCCTCTCTCTTGGGAAGGTCTAGCATTAGTAAATACAGAATTAGCCAATAACTTCCAATTTAACTAATTACTTGAGCATTTGAACTCAAGTGTCTCCTCTTAATCAACCCCCATGTCAAGTAGGGAATCTACTCTATTGACATGGATACCATCCTCGTTATTGGGAGTTTGGAATAGAAAAGAGACATAACAATTTAAATAAAATAGAGATTTAAATTAATTAAAAGTAAAAGTAATCCTTTGCATTAACAATCCATGAAAATAATCCAATTACCACTCTAAACAAGAATTAAGAATATGGAATAAATAAAAGAGGAAGTAAGGAAACAAACTAGAATAGTATCTTCAACAGAGGTGATGACTCTTCAATATACAAAAGCAAAAGCAATAAACTATGAAACAGTGAATGTAAACAGAACCTAGAGGAAGAGTAGTTTCTCTATAGATTCAGATCTAAACACCTAAAAACTATCCTAATGAGAATATGTGAGTGTGTGTTGAGTCTCTGTATGTTCCCTGGCTTTATTATGTGTTTCTGGGCCGAAAACTGGGTCAAAACGCGGCCCAAAATTGCCCCCGGCATTTTCTGTTAATTTTGCAGATCGCGCAGGTCACGCGTACGCGTTAGTCACGCGTGCGTATCATTTAGCGAATTTCCTTGTCACGCATAAGCGTCGTCCACGCGTGCGCGTCTTTTGTGCAGACTCCAATCTACGCGTACGCGTCAGGCACACGCACGCGTCGCTGTAAATTTCTCCATTCCGCGCGCTCGCGTGAGCCATGGATGCGTATCGGTGCTCGCTGGTCATCTCCTTAGTTTCTTGTGTTCCTTCCATTTTTGCAAGCTTCCTCTCCATTCTTCTAAGCCATTCCTACCCTATAAAGCCTGAAACACTTAACACACGGATCGCAACATCGAATGGTATAAAGGAGAATTAAAATATACTAATTAAAGATCTCTAGGAAGCAAGTTTTTAATCATAAAATAAAACTAGGAAGGGTTTGTAAAATCATGCAAATCATATGAATAAGTGGGTAAAGGTTTGATGAAACCAGTCAATTAAACATAAGATAAACCATAAAATAGTAGTTTATCAACCTCCCCACACTTAAACATTAGCATGTCCTCATGCTTAGCTCAAGGAGATTAAAAGACTAAATAAGGGAAAGTAAGACTCATGCAATGTAATGCAACCTATGAATGCACTATATGCTAAAATGATTTTGCCTACTTGGTTAAAAGTAGATAAGTTCTTCAAGACAAAAATAACTCAAATTCCACTAATTCAAACTATACAGTAGAAACAAGTAAACTTGTAAGGAGACAGCTCATGAAAGCAGGAACATAGAATTAAGCATTGAACCCTTACTGACGGTGTATATGCACTCTAGTCACTCTAGTGTATAGGGTAATCACTCTACTCTCCCCCAGTCATGCTTTCTAGATTTTGTTCTTCACCTAACCAATCAACAAGTATTTAATGTATTAATGCAAACATCATGAGGTCTTTTCATGGTTGTAATGAGGCCAAGGTAAAGGTGAGGGTATATATATGGCTAAGTGAGCTATAAATTGAATCTTTGATTAACCTAAGCTCTTACCTATACATACTCTATATTCTTCTTAAATCATGCCTAGCAACCCAAAATTTTCACTTTTACATTACATACTCATGCATCAACTTTTCTCTTAACTTGTATCACATATGCATTGATTTTTCATTAAACTTAACATTGGGGTAATTTTGTCCCCTTATTCATTTATTTAATTACTTAATTACTTGAATATTTTTGGATTTTTTTTGAAGCATAAAAATATACATAATATTATCAATGCACCTAGATTTTTAATTTTCTGGTCTCACATGAGTAGGTACCCAAATTCTCAATTAATTCATCAATGTAAAAACATAACACATTTCCTTGTTAACCCATGTTCCCACAGCTTTCCCACACTTTATTGACACACAATCTCTATCTTAAGCTAACCAAAGATTCAATTTGGGTAGTTAATTTGTTTTTTCGCTTAAGGCTAGTGATGTGGTAAAATATAGAACAAATGGGATTAAAAGGCTCAAAGTGGCTAACAAAGGTAAATGGAAGGGTAGGCTATTTGGGATAAGTGAGCTAATAAAATAATGGCCTCAATCATATTCATGCATATAACATATTAAATATTGGACATATAGGATGGAACAAAATATAGATTACAGTCATAGAGAAGCAAACACACAAGAATAAAATTTTTATGGTTAAATACTGGGTTGTGTGTTCTTAACTTTAAACTATGTTCCAAATACAATCTTCAAACAAGTTTAACACAAAAAGTTTTGATTTAAATTAGTGAAATTTTCAAAAATAGGGTGTTAAAAAGAAACTTATTATTTTTCAACCAAATAGAACATGCATGCAAATAACCTATTACTATGTAATTTATCCTATCCTAAAAAAAATAACCTATTGGTGTTAAGAAAGAGCAGATACCTCCGGAAGTCAGGTACTAACCGACCTCCCCACACTTAAAGCTTGGCACCGTCCTCGGTGCCATCAGTCAGGAACAAAGGGGGGCTGGTAGCAGCATCTCCACCATCGGGACCATCATGGCTCCCTGTGCTGGTAAATGAAGTGGAGTCCGGGGTGTCTGGGTCTTCTTCAGGTGGGTGGTTACCAACAAGTAGCTCCTTGAGGTATGTAAATCTGCGCTTGTTACGATGCTCTCTTTGCTTTTCTTGCCGGTCAAGCCGATCCAATCTCTCAAGTATCTGATTGAGCAATTAGTTTGTTGAAGGTGCTTGTGATGTGGTAGGTGAAGGGATATCTTCTGTTGGTTTTGTGATCTGTTGATAGTGGCTGTTGGAGGTCTGATATACTTCCCGGTAGGGACGTACTGATCATCCCGTGGAAGCATGGCCTTGGTGTCCCCAGCTCTGTAGGAGACTCCAGCTGCTGAGACTAGATCTGAAACCAAGGCAGGAAAAGGTAGGTTATCCGCAATCTGTACGTGTCCCATAGCATGCCGAATGTGTCTTGGTAAATTGAGGTGCTGGTCTGTAAGGATACACCAGAGTAGAAAAGTCATGTCTGCAGTGAAGGAGGACTCGTGAGTGCTTGGAAAGACATAATGGGACATAATCTATGCCCATACTCGAGCCTCCAGGGTGAGTGCTGAAGCCAATATGCTCTTAGGTCGGGATCGATGGTATCCATAGATCCATTTGCTGCCAGGTTGTGCTATAACTCGGAGAACTGCGTCCCAGTCAAATTGGTATGTCTGGCATTTGAATGAGGCTTCTTGGAATGCATCCAATCCTTCTGGAGCAGGGGAAAGATCTAAAGCTCGTTGAATGGCCTCTTCAGTTATGGAGACTTGCCTCTGACGGACATAGACAGAGTGCATGGTTGGCATGTGAAAATTGGAGTAGAATTCAACTACCCATGAAAGGTTAACCTGCTGTGGCTGTCTCCGTAAGAATTCCCATTGTCTTCATTCAATTCGGGGCTCAACAAATTCAACAATGTTGGTCGGGAGGACGAGAAGGTATTCATTATTATAGTTCCTCTCTACTAGGATAGGGAACATCTGCTCACAGTAGCGGTTAGTGAACCGCACAGTGTCCTTTGCTGGAAAGGCTTTCTCTTTTTCATCGACCTTAATGATCCTCTTGATTCGCTTTGTTGAGGGCTTTACTGCTATGTTGAAGATGGATCTGCAGCTAGTGCACTTTTTGTTCCTTTCCTTGCTGGTGGTTTGGGAGTAGCTTTCTCTTTACCTTTCTTGGTGGCCATCCTGAAAAAGGAAAAGGAAAGTAATATGTAAAGCTAAGGGTTCGAGCAACGAGGAGAATGGTACAAGTGATAATCAATGCACGGTAAAGAAGGATGTCGTTAACACATGGTCGCGACTACATGTGAGAAGTTCATCCGTGAAAATATAGCAAGTGCATGTTATGGCGAGTAAATGCAAGATGTTTATTAGCATGCTGGCAAAGGCATGAGTAGCATAGATCAAGCATTAATTACCCAATTTGATTATCAAGTGTTTCAAACTAACAACCTGTTTGTATTGACAATTATATTCAATTAATAATATATAAAAAGGGTTTTGTGAAAAACAGGCATTAGAGTAGTAGAATAATTTAGAAATAATGCACAATGCCATACGGGCTTTTTCACAAACACTTAGCATGCATGGTAAATATGTTATTGAAAGTATTGAATGTGAACATGCAAACAACCCAAAAATAATTATTGATAATTGTCAAACAATTCCTTAATAACTCACAAGCAAAAATATAGAAGAAAATAATTACCCAAATAAATTTCTAACACCAATGAAAAGAATGTAAAAAGAAAAAAGAAAGAAAAACGAAACATAGAGTATGAAAGTAAAAAGAAAAGGAAGAAGAAAACATAAATAAAAATAATAATAATAATGGAAAAGTAAAAAGGGAAGAAGAAAAGAAAAGAACCTTGAGAATGGTTGTGAAAAAGAGGGGAGAAAAAGGTAAAAAGTAAGAAGGGATAAAGAAGAAAGAAGAAAGAAGGAAGAAGAAAGAAATAAGAAGGGAGAAAAGAAAAATTAGGATTTGGGGAAGAAAAGATAAGATTTCTGGCACTGATTTGGATAATCTGTGCGGCGCAGGCGATGCAGACGCGTGGAGCATGCATTTGCGTGATTAGCGCTATGTTCAAGTGACGCGGACGTGTGGGTCACACGTTCGCATGAAATGAACTGTGCCATTGGCGCTAGAGCAACCTCGCGTACGCACAACTCTCTGTTTCGTTCGCATAATGCCAAAATTTAGGGTGACGCGTGCGCATGGGTGACGCGCATGCGTGAATGGCCTCTTTTTCAAAAATGACGTGGACGCGTGGGGCACGCGTTCGCATGATAGGGCTTGTGCTTCCAGCACCATTCCAGCGCCACTCCATCATAAGTTTCTGCCATACACCTCTTTACGTCAATTTTGCAAGGTCATGCGTGCGCATGGGCAATGCGCACGCGTGGGGCGCTGATTTTTCAAATGACGCGGACGCGTAGGGCAAACGTTCACGTGGGCATGCTTGTGCCTAAGTCACGCCTCCAGCCATGCTCCCATGTGACTCTCTGCTTCTTTTCTTCGTTGTTTCGAATGCACATATGACGCGGACGCGTCAGCAACGCTTGCGCGTCGCGTGCTTTTTTTTTTTTAAATTATGCAGTATGAAAATGCAAATGCAAACTATATGCAGCTATTATGAGAAGAGTCACTAAGAAAAATAAAGTAGAATAAAATAAAACAAAACTAAGACTAAAACAGAATGATCATACCATGGTGGGTTGTCTCCCACCTAGCACTTTGCTTTTGCGTCCTTAAGTTGGATGGTCTTCAAGCTTATTCTGCTTCTGTTGGTGGGTCTTCCAAGAGGAAAACCTCTAGCTCTTTGTGATCCTTCATCTTCTCTCCATGATAAAGCTTTAGGCGATGTCCGTTGACCTTTATAAATTTGGAGGTAGAAGGATGACGCAGGTGAAAAACTCCGTATTGCTCTGCCTTTTCTACTCTGTAAGGACCTTCCCATCTTGATCTCAGTTTACCTGGCATGAGTCTCAGTCTGGAGTTATAGAGAAGAACTAACTCCCCTGGTCTGAATTTTCTCCTTTTTATGTGCTTGTCATGGACAGCCTTCATCTTTTCCTTGTATCGCCTGGAATTGTCATATGCTTCTAGGCGAAGATTCTCCAATTCTGCTAGTTGCAGCTTCCTTTCAGCACCAGCTTCTTCAAAATTCATATTGCACTCCCTCACAGCCCAGAAAGCCTTGTGTTCCACCTCTACTGGAAGGTGGCAAGCTTTTCCGTACACTAAGCGGAAGGAGCTCATCCCAATGGGTGTCTTGTATGCTGTTCTATATGCCCAGAGTGCATCTTGTAGCCTGGCACTCCAGTACTTTCTATGAGACTTTACTATCTTCTCCAGAATGCACTTAATCTCCCTGTTAGACACTTCTGCTTGTCCATTGGTTTGGGGATGATAAGCTGTTGCTACTTTATGAACAATCCCATGCTTCTTCAGTACCTGTCAGTCTCCTGTTACAAAAGTGAGTGCCTTGATCACTCACGATTGCTTGTGGTGATCTAAAGCGACAGATAATATGGTTTCTAACAAAAGAAACAACAGTGTTAGCATCATCAATACGGGTAGAAATTGCTTCCACCCATTTAGAAACATAATCTACAGCTAACAGTATATAAAGGTAACCATTAGAGTTTGGAAATGGACCTATGAAGTCAATGCCCCAAACATAAAACATTTCACAAAAAAGCATAATCTGTTGAGGCATCTCATCCCTCTTGGATATATTACCAAATCTTTGGCATGGAAAACAAGATTCACAAAAAGTAGCAACATCTTTAAAGAGAGTAGGCCACCAGAATCCGTAGTCTAAAATTTTTCTAACTGTTCTTTGAGGGCCAAAATGTCCTCCACTCTCAGAAGAGTGGTAGGCCTCTAAAAAGGACTGGAATTCTGATTGGGGCACACACCTTTTGATTACTTGGTTAGCACCACACCTCCACAAATATGGGCCATCCCATATATAGTATTTAGACTCGCTTTTCAGCTTGTCCCTTTGATGCTTAGTAAAATTAGGAGGGAAAGTATGGCTAACTAGATAATTAGCTACAGGTGCATACTAAGAAACTACTTCGGATACTGCTTGCAAACTATCAAATGGGAAAGTATCATTGATAGGAGTGGAGTCATCCTTAATGTGTTCAAGGCGACTCAAGTGGTCTGCCACTAAATTCTGGTTACCACTCCTATCCTTAATTTCTAAATCAAATTCTTGTATCAACAGTATCCATCGTATCAACCTTGGTTTGGACTCTTTTTTAGCTAATAAATATTTTAGAGCTGCATGGTCTGAGTACATTACTACCTTAGTACCAAGTAAATAGGCTCAGAATTTATCCAGAGCAAAAACAATGGCTAGAAGCTCTTTTTCAGTAGTAGTGTAATTAGACTGAGCAGCGTCTAAGGTTTTAGACGCATAAGCAATTACGAAAGGATCCTTACCTTCGCACTGAGCCAGCACCGCTCCTACTGCATGGTTGGAGGCATCACACATAATCTCAAATGGCTGGCTCCAGTCTGGTCCTCTTACAATTAGAGCTTGAGTTAGGGCAATCTTCAGCTTATCAAATGCTTGCATGCAATCCTCACTGAACTCGAACTCAATATCTTTCTGCAACAGTCTGGATAAAGGTAATGCTACCTTACTGAAGTCTTTAATGAATCTCCTGTAAAAACCTGCATGGCCAAGGACTTCCCTCACAGAGGAGGGGTAAGGTAAACTAGAAATGACATCCACCTTTGCTGGATCTACAGAAATACCAGTATTAGAAACAACATGTCCTAGAACAATTCCTTGTTTTACCATAAAGTGACATTTTTCAAAATTCAATACAAGGTTTGAACTAACACACCTGTCTAATACTCTAGCTAAACTATCCAAGCAAAGGTTAAACGAATCGCCATATATGCTAAAATCATCCATAAATACTTCCATACAGTTCTCAATAAGATCTGAAAAGATACTCATCATGCATCTTTGGAAAGTAGCTGGTGCATTATATAAGCCAAAAGGCATCCTTTTGTATGCATACGTTCCAAAGGGACATGTAAAAGTAGTCTTCTCCTGATCTTCAGGAGCTATATGAATTTGAAAATAGCCTGTATAACCATCTAAAAAGCAGTAATGGGGTTTACCTGACAGGCGGTCAAGCATCTGATCAATGAATGGCAAGGGGTAGTGATCCTTGCGAGTAGCTTGGTTGAGACGCCTATAGTCAATGCAAACCCTCCATGAATTCTGCACTCTAGTTGTCAGGAGCTCTCCATGCTCATTTTTTACTGTTGTGACTCCAGACTTCTTGGGCACCACTTGTACTGGACTGACCAATTCACTGTCTGAGATGGGGTAAATGATATCTGCTTCAAGTAGCGTGGTCATTTCTTTCTTGACAACTTCTAAGATGGTGGGATTCAATCCTCTTTGGGGTTGACAGACGGATTTTGATTCCTCTTCTAAGTATATTCTGTGCTCACAAACATGTGGGCTAATGCCTACTATATCCGCCAAGCTCCACCCAATTGCTTTCTTGTACTTTCTCAGCACACTGAGCAGTCACTCCTCCTGTTGTGAAGTGAGCTCCCTTGTAATTATAACTGGGAACTTCTGATTATCCTCAAGGTAAGCATACTTGAGGTGTGGAGGGAGGGGCTTCAATTCCAATTTCTGCTCATGGCTAGGCTCTGGATCATCCGGGGCTAGTGATAATGGCAAAGTGTCCTTATTATGTTTAGAGGGTGTCCCCACACTTGGACCTTGCTCCATGTGCTTCTCTTCTACTTCTTCTTGGTGAACTTCAGCTACAGTTTTATCAATGATGTCGCACTGGAAGATAGAATGATCTTTCGGAAGGTACTTCATAGCTTCATTTAAATTGAAACTCACTGTTCTGCCATCTATCTCAAAGGAGTAAGTTCTTGAGAATACATCCATCTTGAACTTCGAAGTCTTCAGGAATGGTCTTCCAAGAAGGATTGATGATGGTCTTCCTGAGTCATTAGGGGGCATTTCCAGGATATAGAAATCAATGAGAAATGTGAGCCCATTAATGCTCACTAATACATCTTCAGCAATTCCAACTACTGTAATAATGCTTTTATCTGCTAACGCAAAATGAGTTGCGGACCTTTTTAAGGGAAGAAGCCTTAAGGTATCATATATAGACAATGGCATTATACTAACACACGCTCCTAAGTTACACATGCAATCAGAAAATATTACACCTCCAATTGTACAGTTTACCATACATGGACCTGGATCACTACATTTTTCAGGTATACCTCCCATTAAAGCAGATATAGAACTACCTAAAAAAATAGTTTCTAATTCATTAATTTTATCTTTATGTATGCATAAATCTTTCATAAACTTTGCATATTTAGGTACCTGCTGAATGACATCAAAAAGGAGAATAGTTACCTCAACCTTTTTGAAAATTTCTACCATTTTGGGATCAAGTTCCGTCTGCTTTCTGGACTTTCTTGCAAGGTGTGGAAATGGGATAGGAATAGCGCCACTTGCAGCTTCTGCATCCTTTGGTGCTCCATTCCCTTGCTGAGCTATTTCTTCTTCAACTTTGTCTTGTATTTCTTCTTTCTCTTCCGCATCTTCTACTTCTACCATATCCTCAGCTGGGGCGTGTTCTAGTGCACTTGGCTCCTTTTGGTTCCTCTCTTGCAATGTGGTTTCGGACCTCAAAGTGCTGGCATTGATGCCACCTTTGGGATTAGGTAAGGGTTGAGAAGGAATTCCACTGGAGCTTGAAGGTTGGTTGGTGGAAGCAAGTAATGAATCTATCCGGGCGGCGAGAGCTTGTAAAGTGGCATTCAGACCTAGAGTAGAGTTCAGTGTAATCTGCATGTCTTGTTGTCCTTGTGCAAGAGAATGAAGCATCTCGTCATTTGATGAGGAAGTAGGATAAGTGATCTGTGGGACTTGTTGTTGGTTATGCTGGGGTCCTTGTGACTGTCTTACGTGAGGGGCTCTGTAAGGTTGGTTCTGATTCTGCTGTCTGTTGTTGTTATTCCACCTCTGATTTCTATTGTTGTCTCTGCCTCCTCTGTTATAGTTGTCCCTCCAGCCATAGTTGGAATTATCTCTCCAACCTTGGTCGGAGTTGTCCTGCCATCCTTGGTTATAGTTCCCACCTTGGTTGTAGTTGTCGCCTTGTTGATTGTATTCTTGATTCGGGCGGTTATAGAAGTTATGAGTAGCTTCCACAGTGTTGTCTTCTTGTTGGAGCTGCGGACATTCATCAGTATAATGACTATAATCAGCACAGATTCCGTATACTCTTTGGGGAACTAACTGTGGGCTTTGTTGTGGTGGGAAAGGCTGAGCTTGTTGTTGTTGGTTCAACTGCATTTGCTTCAGTAGGTTAGTCATTTCACATATACTCTGTGTAAGAGCAGAAGTCTCAGTGCTAGAGGAAACTTCTGCAACAGCTTTTGAGTGGCTGCTCCTGTGCCTGTGATTCCAGGTAGGCTCAGCTAAGTTGCTGATTAGTTGCCATGCTTTATCTGCAGTCTTGTACTTCTTTAGAGAACCGTTACTAGCACCAACCAGTGTAGTTTTATCCCGAGGCTTCATGCCTTGAGTGAAGTAGCTGATCAACACTAGCCTGTCAATCATGTGATGGGGGCATGCGTCCAGAAGGTTCTTGAAGCACTCCCAGTACTCATAAAGAGTCTCTGATTCTCCTTGAACAATGCAGGATATCTCTTTCCTTAGTCTGTCTATAACTTCAGTTGGAAAGTATTTTTCCAAGAATTCTCTCCTGAGCGTATCCCAGTTGGTAACAGTTGCTTCAGGTTGGGAGTAGTACCACTCCCTCGCCTTTCCCTCAAGAAAAAACGGGAAGGCGGTTAACAGAATAGAAGTTTCATTTGCACCATGATGCCTAACAGTAGAACAGGCTGTCTGAAAATTCCTTAGGTGCTTGATAGGCTCCTGAGCAGGTAAGCCATGAAACTTGGGCATCAAGTTGATTAATGCAGTCTTCAGCTCAAAATCTGCAGCCAGAGTTGGATGATGCACTTGATATGGCTGCAGTGTAAAATCTGGAGCTCCAGCTTCCTGGAGAGTAATCCTCCTAGGTGCTGCCATGTTATCTGCACGTGAATCAACTGAATCAATAGTAAAGGAGCTTGTTTCGCTCTCAGATGGTGGTTCAGATTCACCCTCAGATGAGACTGGTGAATCGATAACAATCACTTCACCACCCTCTGAGGCTAACCTGCGTCGAGCTCGCCTAATACGTGAAATAATTCTTTCAATTTCAGGATCAAATGCGGCTAAGCTCGGATCAGGCAACGAACGCGTCATTCAATGAGAGAAACATATAGCTCATGGTAACAAAATAAAATAAAATAAAATACGCAAATAAAATAAAAATATGTACACTAATTAATAATTTAGCACAAAATTGCAACTCCCCGGCAACGGCGCCAAAAACTGGTGCATGGCAAAAATTAGACCAATTAAGAAATCAATATAAAAACAGCGTTGCGAGTATAGCTCTTAACCAGCTAAGATCCACCGCATCAATTTAGAAAGGTTGTCACAAAAGTTTAGAATAAAAAAACTGGGAGTATGAGTCCCAGGTCGTCTCCCAACGAGTTGCTAGAAAGGGTGCTAATTTATTAATCAGGAGTTTTTCGAGAGTTTTGAGAATTGATTAATAGAAAATAAACAATTGTAATTTAGTGCAATGAAAAAAAGGAATTTATATTATTCAGAATAAAAAGCCTTGACTGGGAGAATGATTAATTGGAAGTTCTGTCCTGGTTGGAATTCACTCAAGTGTAGTATAAAGAGGTTGTTATTTTCACTTAGTTAACCCTTACTAAATAAAGGAAAGTCAAGTGATTGAGCTAACTCTTATTCGCAAATCCTAGTCCTCTCCCTTGGGAAGGTCTAGCGTTAGTAAATACATAATTAGCCAACAACTTCCAATTTAACTAATTACTTGAGCATTCGAACTCAAATGTCTCCTCTTAATCAACTCCCATGTCAAGTAGGGAATCTACTCTATTGACATGGATACCATCTTCGTTATTGGGAGTTTGGAATAGAAAAGAGACATAACAATTTAAATAAAATAGAGATTTAAATTAATTAAAAGAAAAAGTAATCCTTTGCATTAACAATCCATGAAAATAATTTAATTACCACTCTAAACAAGAATTAAGAATATGGAACAAATAAAAGAGCAAGTAAGGAAACAAACTAGAATAGTATCTTCAACGGAGGTGATGACTCTTCAATATCCAAAAGCAAAAGCAATAAACTATGAAACTGTGAATGTAAACAGAACCTAGAGGAAGAGTAGTTTCTCTCTAGATTCAGATCTAAAAACTTAAAAACTATCCTAATGAGAATATGTGAGTGTGTGTTGAGTCTCTGCATATTTCCTGGCTTTATTCTGTGTTTCTGGGCCAAAAACTGGGTCAAAATGCGGCCCGAAATCGCCCCCAGCGTTTTCTGTTAATTTTGCAGATCGTGCAGGTCACGCGTACGCGTCAGTTATGTGTGCGCGTCATTTGGCAAATTTCCTTATCACGCGTATGTGTCATCCACGCGTGCGTGTCTTTTGTGCAGACTCCAATCCACGCGTACGCGTCAGGCACGCGCACGCTTCGTTGTAAATTTCTCCATTTCGCGCGCTCGCGTGAGGCATGCGTGCGCGTCGGTGCCTGCTGGTCATCTCCTTAGTTTCTTGTGTTTCTTCCATTTTTGCAAGCTTCCTCTCCATTCTTCTAAGCCATTCCTGCCCTATAAAGCCTGAAACACTTAACACACAGATCGCGGCATCGAATGGTATAAAGGAGAATTAAAATATACTAATTAAAGATATCTAGGAAGCAAGTTTTCAATCATAAAATAAAACTAGGAAGGGAGTGTAAAATCATGCAAATCATATAAATAAGTGGGTAAAGGCTTGATGAAACCACTCAATTAAACACAAGATAAACCATAAAATAGTGGTTTATCAGTACGCGTACATGACGCGCACGCGTCAGTGAGCGAAAAGCGCAAAAGGACGCGCATGCGTCAAAGACGTGCACGTGTGGATGAATGAACGCTGCGCTCACTTTGAGAACACAACGTTCCCTTGGAAGCAGCAACCAAATTCCACTCTGATCCACTTCATACAAGGCCACAATGCCCACTCCAATTACTTGAAGAATAAATTGGAAACTGTATAAATAGGATAAAATTTGATTTCACAGGGGCCTCTCTTTTAATTTTCATTAGAGAATTTTAGAATTGAGATCAGATTGAGTTTTTCCTTTTGTTTTTGTTTTCTTTCTTCTGCTGCAATTTTTGGTATTCTGCTTTTGGTTTTGGAACTCTGATTGAAGAATTCTTCTGAATCTCTTCACCTTGGAGTGTTCTTTTATTTTTCCTATTTCTAGCTTTAAGAATTGGAGATCTGATCTTAGTCTTCTTTCTGTTTTTACTTTCTCTGCAATTTCTTCTTCCTGTTTTGTTAAGAAAGCAATTGAGATCTTAATTTCTTTTCTGTTTTGTTATTCATCTACAATTGTCAATTCCTCTTCACTACAAGAAAGCAGCTCTATTGCCACGCTTTTAAAGCATGGCGAAAAGCTAAAAAAAGCGTGGCGATAGCTTTTCGCCACGCTTTTTAAACTACCGCCACGCTTTTGAAAGGGTGGCCTATCAAAGGGTGGCGGTTGCTCTATCGCCACGCTTTTGGTGACCTACAGCCACGCTTTATTTTTTGCCACGTTTTTGCAGATTGCTCCGCTTAAAAAACGTGGCGATATGCGAGAGATACAGCCACGCTTTTAAAGCGTGGCCATAGGGAGATACGGCCACGCTTTTAAAGCTTGGCCATAGGGAAATACGGCCACGCTTTTAAAGCCTGGCGATAGCAGGAGATACGGCCACCCTTTTAAAGCGTGGCGATAGCGGAAGATACGGCCACGCTTTTAAAGCGTGGCGATAGCGGGAGATACGGCCACGATTTTAAAGCGTGGCGATAGCGGGAGATACAGCCACGCTTTTAAAGTGTGGCGATAGCCTTGTCAAATTTTTTAAAAAAAAAAATTTTATTTTCTGTAACATCCCGCATTTTTGAAAATCTAAATATAAATAAATTGTGATTTTATCTTGTTAAGTTTAAATTTTGTAATTTTAGAAATTATTTTGTTAGGAATAATTAAATAGATTCGGAGATAGTTTTATTTTGAATCAATTAATATTTTTAAGTAACCTTATTATAACAGAATATTTTGTATAATTTTAGTAATTGAAAAATAAGAAAGAATTATATAATTTAATTTAAGTAACTTTTATTTTGAATGGTTACGATTTATTTTATTGATTTGATATCTTATTTTATAAATTAATCAATTGAGAGTAATTAAATTAGTTTTATTAATATTCGGAGTTAAGTTAATTAATATTTTTGTGTAAATTTTTATAATTGGTTATTTTATCTAATTTCAAATTAGAATTCAATACTGGAAGCGTTATATAATTAAATTTAAGAAATTTCTATTATGAATAAATTATGATTTATTTTATTACTTTGAGCTCTTAGAGATTAATTTACTGGAAAATGATTAAATTGATTTTTATAAATACTTTGGGTTTAAGTTAATTAAGGTTTATGTACAATCTTTACTATAATTAGTTTGGAATTAAAGTTTTGGTAATAGGAAAGTAATGAAAAATTATATCGTATAATCTAAATAATTGATATTTTCGGATTTTAAACCATATTTTATAAAAATGTGATTATTATATTTACTTTATGATTTAAATTAGAAATAATTATTTGAGCTCGTTAATAGATTGATAGATAAAATCTTATGCGTTTTAAAAGTAATCTTTATAGCATTATATTTGAATTCTAAATTGTTATCTTATCATAAATATTTTGTAAAATTGTTATATTACTTGTATATATTTTTCCCTAATTTATAAAATCGAAATCTAATTTAATTTAAGATCACAAATTTCCTAATTGATACCCTAATTTCACAAAACGCACACTACATACGTTTAGAGAAAAGAAAAGAAACAGTGAAGAGAGAAAGGGGAGCTCGAAGGGGGAAGAAGAGAGATCGAGAGGGGAAGACGGAGAAGTCGGGAGTCGGGGAGTAAGGGAATAGGAGGAAGACGCTGGGATGATCAAGAAGGCTTCGACTTCGTCATCCTCCTGCATTCGTCGCTGCTACCATCATCGATCAGAGCTGCTGTGCGTGGAGAGAAGGGGAGATGACGTCGCTGTCTCTGTTTGGGATCCCCGCCGCTGTTCAAGTCACTACAGGAGGAGAACGCCACTGCATGAAGCGAGGTGATGAGTGAAGTAGAACGCGTACAGGAAGAAGGAGAACACGACGACTAGGAGGAGGCAGCGCCGCTGCCGTTGCTACTAGGGTTTGTCTTTGGAATTCCTGGTCGCCGCTATCGTTGCGGGTGAGTCAATTCTGTCCTAGCTATTAGAGTTACCATTTCTGAACCCTTGTCACTTTGAAATGATCCTGTCTCGGCCTCTAATATTCCTAATTATACTATATTCGTTGGAATCGCCACAATTGGAGCTCATCGCTAGAGAAGACAAACTGTTGTGCCATCTTCTTCATTTTGACTCTGAACCTCCATTCATAACCCTGTAATATTTCCACTCTTGTTCTATTTAATATTTTGTTTCTCTGCTATATTCTTATTTTAATTACGGTAGCCGATACTTTTGTTTTAGTGTTGCTGTGTTCTGCTGGAGCTATCAAAATTGTTGTTGTTGCGAGTGTGATCATGGTTGATGCTACTGCCGCATCCCAATTATGTTGGAATTGTTGCTGCTGCTATGAATTCAAAAAGAGCAGGTTTATCGTGGTTAATTCCTTCCGGTTTAGCTAATCGAGGTAGGGGGTTTAAATGATTTCAATTTAAGAATGCCTACAACGTTTATTGAATAACTGCACATAGATTTAATAGCTGTGAGTAATTGATTGATTATGTGAATATTGAATTGTGGTTGAAATTGTGATTGGAATGGTTGAGATTGTGATTTGAAATTGTTGATTAGTGATATTGATTGATTATGTGGATTGGGAATTGTTTGATGACTAATTGTTGAGAATTTCTGAATTTTAATGGGTTATGTTGGATTTGTTGCCGTTGAGCTGTTATTTGTTATATTGTAATGTTAATGAACTTGGTTGGTGGTTGATTTGGAATTGTTTTTGAGGGGTATTGAAGGGTTGGATTTTGAATACTAAATGGTTTGCTGAAAATCAGGTTCTCTTGAAATAAAACGGCAGCTTTGAAAGTGATTTAGTAACTCTATAGTGACTGAAATTATAAGAATTTAAATGTTAAGTAAATTATATTAAGTGTAATTGTGAAAATTCAATTTTTAAGGTTTCGTATCAACTAGAGAATTAGTTATGATTTTTCAAAGTTGAACTCTGAAATCTGATTTTCTGAATAATTTTAAACGAAGTCAGAAACTTTGAAAAGCTATAACTACTTAAGTGATGATTGGAATTGCATGAGACCAAGCCTGGGTTAAACTTGGGGATATAAGGAACTAAACTGGTAAGTTTGAGACTTTTTCATTAAGTTTATGACTTATGGTGAATTTTTTAATTGGGGATGTCAAATCTGGTTTTCTGCAGAACGTTTAACACAGCAGCAACTTGATTCCTCTATTGGAAATTCTGCAGCTTGAATTTTGAAATGGAACCAATTTTAAATAAAATTTTATTTCTATTATTTTAATTCCGTAAAATTTCAGAACAATTGGACTTGTAGTTTTAAAGATATGAATTTTTGAAGGATGAAGCATTATGCAGAAAAAGCCAGATTCTGTTTTCTTAAATTAGTAAACTTGGGAGTTTATAACTTTTGATCCTAGATAGATATTGCGATGCAACCAATTGGAGGTGAAAATTAAGTATGTTTAGCATATGTGATTTAAATTTCAGGGTTTTCCATGTTTTAATAAGTGAGTTATGGGACTAGGAAGAGGTTGTGTTCAATGATTTGTAAAACAGAATTCTGCAGAGAATTATCTAACTTCCTAGCTACGTAACTCCTTCATTAAAAATGGTATGACCCTGGAACGAATTGAGAAAGAAATTTGGATAAGTTATGTTTAACCATATTAATTTTGAAGGTAGTTGGATTTAATTTGGATTTTATATGAAATTTCGAATGTTGTATGCTGCTGCTGTCTTCTGGTTTTAAAACACTGCAGAGCAGTCACGATTTTGCTTATATTCCCGAAGCTAGAGTCAGCAAAAAATTATGATTTTTAGTTTAATAGAAAGCTTAATCCGAGACGGTCGCATGGATATAAAGTTTACGTGATTCTGAATTCATTTAATATTTTAAAAAACAAAATGGAAATCAGGCTGCCAAGTTGTGTTGGCAATTATTTTGGATATGGAATTTAAGAAATAGCTTTTCTATACTATTATCAAATGTTTTTGAGAATATATATTGCTGTGGCAACTGCTGAAAGAGGCTGATGAAATGTTGAGAAAGAAGGAACCCGTAAGGGTGGCTAAGTCCTATTTTTAAAGGAGATTATGTCCAAATTTTTATAAAAGTACAAGGACTTAATCAAAATCAATATTTAAGGCTTATTTAATGATAATAACTTCAATGATTCTTTTAAGAAAATATTATTTTGTATACGAGATTTTTGGCAAGGGCGTGGGTCTTGTCCCTCTTGCGTAGTTGCAATTAAGAAAGAAAAAGGAAAGAGTAAAGTACTTATTGTATGATTATCTGTTGCTTGAGGCAACCCAAGAGATATTTGTTTATTTGTTTGTTGCTTGCGGCAACCCAAGAGATGTTTGTTTGTTGCTTGCGGCGACCCAAGAGATGTTATATATATATTTGTTGCTTAATGCAACCCAAGAGATATTATATATATATTTGTTGCTTAATGCAACCCAAGTGTTCATACCCTGGGTCGAGCTATTCGACCTGGAATGATCAATGATAAAGCGACCGAGCTCTTCAGGTCGAGCGGACCGACTTCTTCTTAAAGAACTCGGCCGTGTCAACAAAAGAGCCCAGTAAAGGGCCAAATGGAGGAACACGACCCAAATCCAAAGGCACTCCAAGCCTATGGAGATAAAGGCGGTTCCCTTGAAGATAAGCTGACTTCACTCAAAATAAGATAAGATAAGATAAAGTAACTAACTTATCTTACCCGAAAGGTCAGCCCACATTACTATAAATACACTAGAGCACCCAGGTATAACTCATACTCTGATTCTACATAACACCTGTTTAATACCCATGCTAACTTAAGCATCGGAGTCCCTTGCAGGTACCCCCCACCCTTCGGTGACAGAGGATCAGCAGCACGTTCAAGTCCAAACAAGTCGGACGTACCAGTTTCGGTTACCATTCACCAGCCGGACACATCGGTTCCGACCAGCACAGAAGATCTCGTCCGAGATCGACCTACAGTTTCAGGTAACCCTCAGAACATTGACGCCATTGCGGGGGACCCTGGAAGTCATCCCATCACCATGGCGGACAACCATGACAACGACCACGACTCAGATCTAGAAAATAGAACACCACACAAAAATGCGGACACCCCACCAAAAGACACTCTGGAATCCAATGGAGACAAAAATTCAGCTAAACCGGGAGCAATAGAAGCCCTTCAAGATCGCTTGAAACAACTTGAAGAAGAAACCCAACGACAACGAAAAATCGGAAAAGATCTACAAAAAGAAGTACGGCGACGTCGAGAATTGGAAGACAAGTTACAGCAATTAGAAGCCGATCTCAAATTAAAAGCCCCTCAGGTCACTCCTGAGGAAAGCTCACGCAAAGAACAGGATCCGTTCACCAGGGAAATCATGAAAACCAAAATTCTAAAAGACTTCAAACTCCCGGATATGATTTTGTACGACGGCACCACCGATCCCAACCATCATCTCAGCAATTTCAGAAGCAGAATGTACCTTACCGATGCCTCAGATGCCGTTCGCTGCAAAGCCTTTCCGACAACCCTCACGAAGACGGTGATCAGATGGTTCGACATCTTACCTCCCAAGTCCATCTCAAACTTCGACGACCTAGCCGGAAAGTTCCTTGCCAGATTCTCCATCCAGAAAGATAAAGCTAAACACGCCCCCAGTCTACTAGGGATCAAGCAAGGAGATCGGGAGAGCCTCCGCAACTACATGGAAAGATTCAACAAAACATGCATAGACATACAAAGCTTACCCACAGAGGCCGCCATCATGGGACTTATCAACGGCCTACGAGAGGGACCTTTCAGCCAGTCTATATCAAAAAAGTACCCGACTTCCTTAGACGAAGTGCAGGAACGGGCAGAAAAATACATCAACATGGAAGAAAACGTTCGGTTAGGAGAGACCTCAAAATCGGGGGCCTCCTACCGTGACAGAGACAAGGAATCTAAAAGAAAAGAAGACCGACAAGGGGAGAAAATTAAAAAATACCATAATTATACTCCCCTCAGAGCATCCCTAGTCGAAATATACAAAGAGGTCTGTCATACAGAAAAAATTCCCCCAGCACGGCCCCTCAAAGGAAAAAGGGGAGGAGGAAATCGGAAAGAATATTGTGAATATCATCGGGTCAGAGGACACACCACCAACGAATGTTTTGACTTAAAAAATATCATAGAAAAATTGGTGAGGGAAGGAAAATTAGATCGATTCCTGGCCACCCGAGATGATGATCAAAGAAAAAGACGAAGGGATGAAGATACCGAACGAACAGAACGATCACCTCGGACACCAGAAAGACATGTCCACATGATACATGGCGGATTCACAGCAGGAGGGATCTCCAAATCTTCCCGCAAAAGGTATCTCAAAGAAGTATATCATGTCGAAGGAGAGGAGGAAGCACTCAACATCCCAGCGATAACATTCACTGAGGAGGACGCGTCCGGCATCATCACAGGACACGACGATCCCATGGTCATCACCATCATATTGGCAAACGCCAACCTACACCGCACCTTAATAGACCAAGGGAGTTCTGCCGACATCTTATTCAAGACAGCCTTTGATAAACTCGGCTTAGAAGAAAAAGAACTAAAGGCATATCCAAACAGCCTGTTCAGGTTAGGAGATACCCCGGTTCGACCACTAGGATATATATCACTACATACAACCTTCGGAAAAGGAGACCAATCCAGGACCCTCAAAATAGACTACATCGTAGTCGATGTAAGTTCAGCTTACAATGCTCTCATAGGTCGGACAACACTCAACCAACTCAGCGCAATAGTCTCGACCCCACACCTATGTATGAAGTTTCCAACTCCAAAAGGGATAGCCACGATAAAAGCTGACCAAAAGATGGCACGTCGCTGTTATAACGAAAGCCTAAACCTCAGAGGCAAAGGAGAAAAGTTCCACACAATCGAGTTGGGTGGAGTTCAACAACGAGAAGATATTCGCCGCCAACCAGAGGGCGAGATAGAAAAAATTCAGATTGGGGACACCTCCGAAAAAACAACTAATATCGGCACAATCCTCAAAGGAGATTTAAAAGAATTGCTAATACAATTCTTACGAGATAATGTTGACCTTTTTGCATGGAAAGCCGCAGACATGCCAGGCATAGACCCTAAGCTAATGTGCCACAAGTTGGCGGTCTACCCAGGATCTCGACCGGTACAGCAAAGACGAAGAAAGCTTGGGCCAGAGCGATCCCAGGCTGTGGAAGAGCAAGTACAGGCACTGCTGGAAGCCAGATTTATAAGAGAAGTTAAATACCCGCTATGGCTAGCCAACGTCGTCTTGGTGAAAAAATCGAATGGGAAGTGGCGAATGTGCACCGATTACATCAATCTCAACAAAGCTTGTCCAAAAGATCCATACCCACTCCCAAGTATCGACGCCCTGGTAGATGCTTCCTCTGGATATAAATATCTCTCGTTTATGGATGCATATTCAGGATACAACCAAATTCCCATGTATCCACCAGATCAAGAAAAGACCTCGTTTTTAACACCAAAGGCGAACTACTGTTACATCGTGATGCCCTTCGGTCTCAAGAACGCAGGAGCTACTTATCAAAGACTAATGAATAGAGTTTTTTCGGATCACATCGGAAAGATCATGGAGGTCTATGTAGACGACATGCTAATAAAAACACAAAGCGAAGAGACACTATTGTCCGACCTGGCTCAAGTATTCGACACCATAAGGAAGCATGACATGCGACTCAATCCCGCGAAATGCACCTTTGCAGTAGAAGCAGGCAAATTCTTAGGCTTCATGCTCACTCAAAGAGGAATTAAAACAAATCCAGACAAATGTCAGGCCATACTCAACATGAAGAGCCCAACCTGTGTTAAAGAAGTACAGCAACTCAACGGGAGACTGGCCGTCCTATCCCGATTCTTAGCAGGAGCCACGATAAGATCTCTTCCCTTCTATGATACTTTAAGAAAGGGAAAACAATTCGAATGGACAATAGAGTGCGAGCAAGCCTTCCAAGACCTCAAGAAGTTCTTAGGACAGCCACCTATCCTATCCCGACCGCGAGTTGGAGAACCACTCATATTATACCTCGCAGTGGGAAGCAAGGCAGTAGCATCAGCACTAGTCAGAGAAGACGAAAATGGACAACAACCTGTCTACTTCATTAGCAAGGCACTACAGGGATCCGAGCTGAACTACCAGAAAATAGAAAAATTCGCCTATACTCTTATCCTAACATCTCGACGACTCTGCCCGTACTTCCAGGCTCACACCATCAAGGTTCGAACTAACCAACCCATAAAAGGAATATTGCAGAAAACAGATCTAGCAGGCAGAATCTTACAATGGGCAGTCGAGTTGTCAGAGTTTGATCTCCAATATGAAGCTCGGATGGCAATCAAATCACAATATCTGGCCGACTTTATCGCAGAATTCACAGATGCCCTAGAAACCCCCACAGAATGGAACCTTTACGTGGATGGTTCTTCAAATAAAACTGGAAGTGGCGCAGGCATGATAATAGAAAGCAACCAAGGAACCCAAATTGAGCTCTCCCTCAAGTTCGGGTTCCCGGCCTCAAACAACCAGGCGGAATATGAAGCATTATTAGCTGGCTTGAAGCTGGCTAAAGAGGTCGAAGCTCAAAAACTCAACATTTACAGCGATTCACAAGTGGTTACATCACAAATAACAGGGAGCTACCAAGCCAAAGATCCCACCATGAAAAAGTATATGGATAAAACCAAGGAACAACTAGGACAAATCGGGGAGTATAAGATCTGCCACATACCCCGCGAACAAAATGCCCGAGCTGATGCACTCTCAAAACTAGCCAGCACCAAACCAGGGGGTAACAACAGAAGCCTCATCCAGGAAATGTTGCAGAACCCGTCAATCTCGGAAGAGGAAAAAGTCCTGACTATAATAAGTCAGGACCAA
This sequence comes from Arachis hypogaea, assembly GCF_003086295.3. NCBI lineage: Eukaryota > Viridiplantae > Streptophyta > Magnoliopsida > Fabales > Fabaceae > Arachis > Arachis hypogaea. The sequence goes on along the minus strand of NC_092050.1, from coordinate 95,483,979 downwards.
GGATGGATGACCCCTATAACCAACTACCTCAAAACAGGAACGCTCCCCATAGAAGAAAAGGAGGCAAAAAGGTTAAAAAGGGAGGCACAGTAATACACTATCATAAACAACATCCTGTACAAAAGAGGAATCTCAACACCTTTACTAAAATGCATGCCAACCTCCAACACAAGAGAAGTGCTAGAAGAAATACACGGCGGTATCTGTGGCAATCATCTCGGAGCACGAGCTCTCGCCAAAAAAGTGCTCCGGGCGGGATTTTATTGGCAAACTCTACAGAAAGAAGCCACAGAATTTGTAAAGACATGCCCACCATGTCAGAAACATGCCAACTTTCACATCGCCCCGCCAGAAGAGCTCATCAGCGTGACCTCGCCTTGGCCGTTTGCAAAATGGGGACTCGATCTTCTCGGCCCCTTCCCACAGGGATCAGGACAAGTTAAATTCCTCATAGTAGGGGTAGATTACTTTACAAAGTGGATCGAGGCAGAGCCCCTGGCCAATGCCACCACTCAAAGAAGCCGGAAATTCTTATATAGAAACATTGTCACGAGGTTCGGGGTTCCATATTCGATAACCACAGACAATGACACCCAATTCACAGATGCAGGCTTCAGAAAACTAGTAGCCGACTTGAATATAAAGCAATAGTACACCTCCGTTGAACATCCACAAGCCAACGGACAGGCCGAAGCTGCTAACAAAGTCATACTGGCCGGATTAAAACGGAGATTACAAGATGCAAAGGGAGCCTGGGCAGAAGAGCTTCCACAGGTCCTATGGGCATATCGAACAACGCCACATTCCACCACGAAGGAATCCCCCTTCCGATTAGCATACGGAATAGAGGCAATGATTCCAGTAGAAATCGAGGAAGGGTCGCCCAGAGTAGTTCACTACAATGAGGGAGCAAACTCCCAACTTCAGAGAGAAGAGCTCGACTTGTTACCCGAACTCCAGGAAAGAGCTCGGATCAGGGAAGAAGCTCTAAAGCGCCGAATGGCTTCCAGATATAATCAAAAGGTAGTGCCGAGAAGTTTTGTAGAGAATGATCTCATCCTAATTCGAAATGATATCGGAACAACTCGACCAGGAGAAAGAAAGCTGGCAGCAAACTGGAAAGGACCCTACCGAGTTATAGAAGTACTTGGAAAGGGCTACTACAGACTGTCTGAACTCGATGGACGAGAGCTTCTCAGGTCGTGGCACGCTTGCAACCTAAGAAGGTACTACAGTTAAGAAAAGATAAAAGATCTCATCATTGGATGCACTCTTTTTCCTGAAAAGGTTTTCAAATGAGGCACCAAGTTGAGACTCAGACAATCCCATATGTATCTATTTGCACTTTTCCTTTAAATAAAATATATTTTAGATATTCTACAAAGATTTCAAGACGCATTAATCTGAAGCATTCATCGTCCGATTATAAAGCAACAGATCGGCAGAAAGTGAAAAAGAATTTCACTGCACGATCACGATAAAGACAACCGTCCGATAAAGGTGAAAATGCGATTCACCCAAAGGACGATCTAGAGATGACAACCACTTTCTAGAAATCGGCAAAGATGAACACAGAATAATGTAAGAAGTTATCGAAAGTGATCTAAAAAAGAACCTGACGAGGTCTTACGGATCGCTAAAATAATAACTTAAAGACTGGTCGAACATTAAGAAGTCGAACCAAGTCAAACCAAGTTATAAGTAAACCCTGGAAAGAGGTTTGGCCAACCCTATTAAAGAGGATTACTTTAACTTAGAAGGGCCCGACATAACAAAGTCAGCCCAAAACAAAAAGTTATTAAAGTAGTCCCTGAAAGAGATCTGACAAAGATCCAAGAAAGAGGACTACAAAAAATAACTTAAGGGAGACCGACATAACCAAGTCGGACTCCTACTACCAAAAATTTATCAAAGTATTCCCTGAAAGAGATCTGACAAAGATCCAAGAAAGAGGACTACAAAAAAAAATAACTTAAGGGAGACCGACATAACCAAGTCGGACTCCTACTACCAAAATGTTATCAAAGTAGTCCCTGAAAGAGATCTGACAAAGATCCAAGAAAGAGGACTACAAAAAAATAACTTAAGGGAGACCGACATAACCAAGTCAGACTCCTACTACCAAAATGTTATCAAAGTAGTCCCTGAAAGATATCTGACAAAGATCCAGGAAAGAGGATTACAAAAAATAACTTAAGGGAGACCGACATAACCAAGACGGACTCCTACTACCAAAAAGTTATCAAAGTAGTCCCTGAAAGAGATCTGACAAAGATCCAAGAAAGAGGACTACAAAAAATAACTTAAGGGAGACCGACATAACCAAGTCGGACTCCTACTACTGATAAGTTATCAAAGTAATCCCTGAAAGAGACCTGACAAAGGTCCAAAAAAGAGGATTACAAAAATAACTAAAAAGAGATCGACCTGACGAAGTCAATCTCCCACAGACAAGTTATAAAAAAGTAATCTCTGAAAGAGAGGATTACAATAATAACTTAAAAAGGGACCAACGCAAAGGAACTAGTCACAAATACGGAAAGCCGAAAAACAAGTTGGACCTCACAAATCGTAACCTCAAAGGATTCAAGCTGCAAACAACGAAATAACCCAAGGAGGTCGAGCCACAAGATATCACACACCAGCAGAAAACAGAAAAATGGCAAATCAAAAGGCATTATGTAAAATCTACAAAGTTGCAAAAGCCTCGAAGGCCAGCAAAATCTAAGGATGGCGAGCTACCTTTTTTGTTTGTCAAAATAAAAGTTGCTAGAAAAGCAACTAGGAAAGCGTCAATAAATAAATAAGAAAGTTTTAAAAAGCCCACAAGCCGGGCCAACTACACAAATTCCTAGGAAAGAGATCAGCAAGCATCAAGAGCCTTCTTGGCAGCATCAAGACAAGGAGAAGGAGGACGAGTTTGAATCGGTACGGTGTCTACGGTTCCATCCTCCCGGTTCAGAATCTGGCAATCCGAATCAGGTGCAACCGGAGGAATAGAAGAAGTCGGCACTTTAGCAGAAGACACAGGGGAGGAACAACCTCATCATCATCACCCTCATCATCAGGGACAATCTTGCCATCTCTGACAATATTATCCAGGCTAAAAAGGGTGAGATCGGCCTCGGGAGCAATGGCCCGAACTTGCTCCTTCAAGTTCTCGTAAGCAGCAGTCACGCTGCCAACGAGATGACCTTGAAGCTCAGAATAATCTTCCCGGGCATGGTCGAGCTCCTCCCTCAGGCGCATCACCTCTCGATAAGAGGTAACGTAACTATCCTTGTGCATCAAGACTGCGTCCTCAGCCAACCTCAACGAAGCTGCCAGTGACTGAGAACTCGCCTCCTCATTCTTCAAGTCCTTTTCCAGCTTGGCCACCTTCGTCTCAAGCTCCTTCTTTAACTCCTTCATCCGATTAAACTCTTGTTTCGCCTCCTCCATAAACGCTTTAGTGGCATGGAGAGTGAGATTCTGAGCAGTCCGATATATGGCAGCCGACATATACGCCATCTTCACATGATTTCGGGCCATGAATTCCAAGTGATGAAGGATGGACACATCGTCCATGGAGAGAGCGCCGTAGGGACCAATTTGTTGATCCACGAATTTAATAGCATTAAAATCAGGAGCATCGAGGTCGAAGGGCTCAACAGTCTTTTGTTTTTTATTGGGAGGAGCAACAGAAGGAGCAGCAGAGGCGACGTGAGGATCTACCAAACGAACTCGGGGTGTAGGGATTAGTTTCTTCACCCCGGCGGAACTCTGCACTGATGGCTTCTCGCGCACCTGGGAGGATCCCTCCCCAGCTTCCCTGGCAGCAACATTTCTGTCAGCAGTCGCCCTCTGTGCCCTCTTAAAAGCTTTCATAGCTTCATTATTCGTCATTGCCTCTGCAAGCAAAACAGAAAATTCAGCTACAAGTCGGATAAGTCGGAAAAGACAGCTACAAGCAACATAAATGAGATAATAAAAGAAACACAAGATACCCAGTTCAGTTTGAAGAAGAGAAGGATTGGTTAGAAATTTCTTTGTGTCAAGATGGGGAGGTTGACCCCAGCGTTCTTCCAAGATAGTCACAAAGGCTTACTCAGCCTTATCCAACATTTCCCATGAATACCAGGAGACCCTCACGTCTTTTTGCCATTCCAAGGGAAAAGCAGGTTGGTCATTCTCATCCAGAAAAAAGGGCCGAGCTCCTTAACAGCTCGGACCTTGAAAAAGTAGTTTTTAAAATCACGGAACGACTCGTCAAACATGGAAAAAACCTTCTTTCCTTGGGTAGAACGAAAGGAGACCCAAGCTGACTTCTTTTTTACCACACCGGGCTTAGTCACGACAAACAGATAGAAAAAGAGAGATTGGGAAGCAGGAATACCAAAACCATCGCACAGTAATTGGAAAATTTTAATAAAACCCCAGGAATTGGGGTGAAGTTGAGAAGGGGCAACATTACAAGACCATAACAGGTCGGCTTCAAATTTGGTAAAAGGAAGGGTGATACCCAGCTGACCAAAGAAAAAATCATAAGCATAATAGAAAGGGCGACCATCAACAACCCGAGTTGAAAAGCAGACTCTCTCGTCAGAAGAGGGGGGGACAAGTTCATAGTTCTTCTCATCTCCAGAATTACTACAGACACTATGAAACTGCCTAAGCTGAGCACAAAAATCAGAATCAACCAACGAGACACACATGAGAACCATAGAGTCCACCCAGTCGGCCATACCCGTGGGAACCTGGGAAGGCATCTCTACAACGTTATTTCGGGAAGACATGAGGTCAACTAAATCCTACAAAAGAAAAGAAGAGTGGATTACTAACAAAACATCTCGGATGAGGGGCAAAGCAACTCGACAGACAAACAAACAGGAAAGGAAAATCCCAAGACTCAAACCAAAGCCCTTGGGGCATCCCTTGGAGGCAGTAAACAAACAAGGACTTTCAAGTTACTTCTATAGCCTACATCCCGGCACTCATCAAAATAAAATATAGAAAGATAAACAAAGGAAGCAAAAACGCAAAAGAAAATCCAGAAAGATAAACAAAAGAAGCAAAAACGCAAAAGGTCCACCCTCCTACAGTTTATCAGAAATTCCAAAAAAAGGCCAAGGCAGAAAAATAGCAAAAGGCGCAAACTTTCTCGAAATAAAGCAAAAAATCAGCAGAGAACAACCATCAACATCGAACATACCAAACACGAATCATCAAAGACGCAACTCACAAACATGAAAAGCCCCAAAAAGCATCAAGCAACAGGAAAAGCAAAAAGGATCATGCAGAAGAGGAAAGAAACTCCCGGAACACACATTTCAAATAGGAGCGACAAAAAACAGAAAGATACAAACTTTCCTTAAAAGCAAAATCAAAACTCCATCATAAAACCAAAGCGACAAAAGAAGAAGAAAAATGCGAGTGAAACTAACCTGGAGAAGAAAGAAGCTTCAAGGGAAGGAAGAGACGCAGAAATGAAAGCTACCCAGAAAAACACCAAGCAACGCCCCAACGCAAGGAAAACAAAAATATGGGCAAAAAGCGGAGAGTAAGAGAACAAAGGAAGAAATTGCAAAGAAGTTACGAAAAGAGCGAAGAAGGGAAACCATTTCCTGAGTATGAAATTCAAAAATAAAGAAGTTTAAGGGAAACGGGGCAATTAAATGCCAATTAATTAGGGTATTAAACCCTTGCACGTTCCCCAGAACAAAGCGCTAATACAAAAGCGCACGCTTTTTGAGGAAAAACGTTCTACATTCAAAAGCTACTACGAAGGAATCGACAAAAATGCTTGAGTTCGGCTTCAAGAAGGACTGAAGTCAAGGACTCGACCTCGACAAAGAAGACCGAGCTCAAGCAGGGGCACTGTTCATATCATGGGTCGAGCTATTCGACCTGGAATGATCAATGATAAAGCGACCGACCTCTTCAGGTCGAGCGGACTGACTTCTTCTTAAAGAACTTGGCCGTGTCAACAAAAGAGCCCAGTAAATGGCCCAAATGGAGGAACATGACCCAAATCCAAAGGCACTTCAAGCCTATGGAGATAAAGGCAGTTCCCTTGAAGATAAGCTGACTTCACTCAAAATAAGATAAGATAAGATAAAGTAACTAACTTATCTTACCCGAAAGGTCAGCCCACATTACTATAAATACACTGGAGCACCCAGGTATATAACTCATACTCTGATTCTACATAACATCTGTTTAATACCCATGCTAACTTAAGCATCGGAGTCCCTTGCAGGTACCCCCCACCCTTCGGTGACAGAGGATCAGCAGCACGTTCAAGTCCAAACAAGTCGGACATACCAGTTCCGGTTACCATTCACCAGCTGGACACATCGGTTTCGACCAGCACAGAAGGTCTCGTCCGAGATCGACCTACAGTTTCAGGTAACCCTCGGAATACAAAGAGATATTAATTATTTGTTTGTTGCTTAATGCAACCCAAGAGATGTTTGTTTATTTGTTTGTTGCCCTGAGGCAACCCAAGAGTAATTTTCCGTTCCCAAGAGTATATGTTTCCTGCGAGTAGAAAGCAGAGGCTGTCTCAATAGAGCTGCTTATAATTATATGCGCATTTATTTGAACGGAAAATCGTATCCGCGAAATCGTGAACTCGTGACCGGATAAATGTCGGGAAGGCAAGTGCTAACCGACACATGAGCTCATGGCCTGCACTAGGACTAGACATTCATCATATGCATCTATGTGACATTGTTTGGGTGTGTATATTGTAATTGGTTTGCCTAAGTGAATAATTCTGTTTAATTGCTAATTGTTATACTTGATGTAATCGCTCTTGGTTGTGTTTGAACCTCATTACCTGTGTTTGTAACTGATTGTTTGGATTGTGGTGATTGGATGTTGATTGAGTTGTTTGGGCCTGAGGCCGTGACTGGTACGTTTGAGGTCTAGTTCTATATAAAGTATCTGACTGGTTCAGCATAGACTTAATGAACCTATGTTTGGAGCAGGATGATCATTTATACCGCATAGGTAACTTCTTTTATGATATGGTCTAGTAAATTTTTAAGAGTTTTATAAAGAAAATATGGTTCTAGGATTTTGAATAATTAACTAATGCTTTTAAAGAAGGTTAATTTTCTTTTAGATGTCTCTGAATGAAATTAACTATTTATGCTTTATTCTATACTTTTACGGCATTCTCGACCTCTACTGAGAACATGTGGTTTGGTTCTCACCCCCAAATTTTTCACCCTTTCAGTGACACAGGTTTGAAGACGCAATTTGAAGCTACGAGCGATTAGTAGGTTTTCTTTACGGTTTTAATTGCTTTCATATAGTCCCCTCGCTCTTGTCCTTTGAGGTTCTATTTTAACAGAGGGGTAGGTGTTGTATTTGGGTTTATATGACTTCTTATGTATAAGAATTACTATTAACAATACTTATGTGATTGTTATTATTACTTGCCATGTTTATCCTTGATACATGTCTTTAATAAATAAAAACAAAAATTTTTCCGGTATTTTCTTAAAACTGAAACACGAAATCGATACAAAGGCTCAGTAACTAAGTAGTTAATATTAGAAAATGTCACGTAACGTTCTTTCTAGTAGAAATACCCTGACTTAAGCAAGGTATTTTGCTGGAAGGGATGTTACAATATGGTATCAGAGCAGTCCTTCCTGTGGAGCCTTGGGAGTGGACTGACTATGCTTCATTGCATACTCTGTGTGTCTATCATGCTTTGTGACTTGTTCTGATGACAAGAGTTTGTGTTTTACATGCATGACTGTCTGATGATTAACGCTATTAGTTTACCATTGCATACCTCATGGTATCAAGTTTGGCCAACTTAATACTAATGATTTATGTATATGGAAATACTAATGGGTTATCATAGACGAAATAGAAGTGATAGGTTAATGCTAATCACGAGATTTTGGGGACGTCAGAAACTAAATTGTAGAGATTATTTCCGTTTCGACGTATGCTCTTTATTCATGCTTAGCGTTATCTCTTTCTCTACTAATTGTATTGGAATTTCTAGTTTCTGATCTCTTTCTTGCTAATCTTGTATTATCATTCGTGCATGTCCTTGCTTGACTCTGTATCTGGTTGTTGCTTGAATCTTTTGAAACATTTATCCTCACCTTACAAACTCTATGCTCCTTGCCCTGAACTTGGATTCATTTCAGTGTAACATACCATTTCTTGAAATTTCCTTCTTGAGTACTTGTTTCAGATTCTCTTCGAGAAAAATTTCAATTTAAATCTTTTTTTACTTGATTGTACCCACAACCCTTGCTTAAATTTTGATGGGATTGTTTTTAATTCAGCCTAGACTTTCTTACATAAACTCTGAAACTTCTTTATATAGTTTAATTTTGTTTAATTGTGATATACCACTTATCTTTTATTGATTTATAGAAAATTTCATTTTAGAATTTATTCTTTGAATAGAAGCGGATTTTCTTCCAACTTTATTATAATTTTATAGCTATTCTTACCTAATTATGTACTTAAGTATCCTCCATGATTTTTAAAGAAAATATTTTGCCCTTAACATCAAACAAGCTTTAATTTACAAACCATGCATGATTTGTTTTGATTTAAAAATTAAATCGATATAACATATTATTTATACTAAGTTTAGTACTTTGAAAAATGTTAGATTTATATATATTCTTTTGAAAAAGATAAACTAATTTCCTCTATTTCAAATTGAAGTTGTTCAAAATTGTTGTACTATTTTCCCTAATAACATTCATATTGAAACTGTTCGGTTCATAATTCTTCCTAAGCCTTGAATTAATTCCCTTTATGCTCCATTTCATTGCTTATATATATCCTTGTTTGTTGACGATCTCATGTATTCCTTCAAAACCTTGCGAAATACCATCTTGTGCAATTGCAAACTTGAGTATTCTTCCAATTTCTCGCATAAACCTTTCGTGCCGTTTGTCTTTCTCTTCTCATATTTCGTATTCCTTATACTAGCGGCTCACCAAGCACTATTGTGCCTGTTGAGCCGCTTTTCTATTGAGTTTAAGAAATTAATTTTATATTTTTATTTTAAAATTATAAATTTAATAATAATTAAAAAAGAAATTATAAAAAAATAAAATATCTTAAATTATTTAACATGTAAAATATTAAAAAAATAAATTTAAATTAAAAAGTAAGATTAAAAAATATTAATTTGTTATTATGTGTAATAAAATTAATATAAAAATTTATTGATATTATTTAAAGATTAGTTATTTATAAATATTATTAAATTTATTTATTTTTTTAATCCTATTTAACTAGAAACAAATTTAAAAATTTATATCCAAAATATTTTTTATCTCCATCTATAATTCTAATAGATAAAAAATATATTTTTTAATTTAATATTAAACTAATAGTACTTTTATCTGACATTTAAGTAAAAATTATCTTTTGTAAATAACTAACATGTATTTTGGTTTATATATACTCTTTTTGAATCAGAATAATGTTATTATCATTATTTTTTGAATTAAAAAAAATAAAATATTTTAAATTATTTAAGATATGTAAAAAATATAAAATAATTAAATTTAAATTAAAAAGGTAAAAAGTTATATTATTATTATGTATACTAAAATTAAGATAAAGATTTACTAACATGGTTTACAAATTAGTTATTTTATATATTAAATTTATTTATTTTCTCAATCTTATTTAATTTGAAGCAAATTTAAAAATTTATATTCAAAATACTCTTTATTTTTATGTATTATTCGAATAGATAAAAAATATTTTTTTAATCTTATATTAAACATCTTTAATTATTTTTAATTTTATTATTATTTTAAAATTATTAATTTTTATTTTGATTATATCATCTCATCATATTATACATTATCATTTTTTCTTATCATTCTTTTTACATGGATAACTATTAGTATTATCGTCTCACTGTCACTATTATGTTGTCTTGTTTTATTTTTTTCTTGTTTTCTTCTTCTATTAACCACAACCACAATCAATTACCATAATACCATTATGGCAGCTCTCATTTTGTTCATCACTTTGTATGTGAAAGACAAATTAAAAATATATAAGAATAAGTTAACAAAATAATTTATGAGAGTTCTTCAGTTTATTATTGATAGGTATATACATGTCAAAAAAAATTAAAAAATAAATATCAGATAAAAAAATAATCATTTTTTTAAATTAAATTGATGAGAGAAAACTTTGAATGTGAAAGACAGATTAAAAATATATAAGAATGAATACAGTTTGGTAAGTAAACTGAAGAGAAAGGAAAATGAAGGTGAAAGTTATGCGTGAAATTAATATACGCAGTAAAATGGTATAAAATTTGCAATTGTAGTAAATGAAAGCGAGGAAAAGATGGAGACGATACAATCACGATATTCAAGGAAGGAGAATGATGACAACAGTAATAATATAGAAGAATGCACCTAATGGTGAGAGGAGAAGCAATAAAAATTGAATAATGAGATCAAACTTGGTATAAAGTACTCACATAAAGAATATACCAAAAATAAAACGATAAGATCCATAAAAAATTATTTATCACTCCTAATTATTTTTTTCCTCCTTTCATACATGGCGTCGAAAATCAACATTTGGCATAGTCATTATCTAGTTCAGAAAATTACAAAAATTCATCCAAATAATTGTTACATATAGAGAAGCACATTCAGACTTGGAAAGAGAAGTAAGAAAAATTGAAAACGGATAAAATTAATTAAATGGAACTATTAGTGAAATATAGAATGAAAATAAGATAGAAGAACACGTGTTGCTGTTAACGGTGAAAGTTCTTTTATCTAAAGTAAGTGACGCATGTACGAAGAATCTCTATCATTAAGGACAACATTAGAAAGTAAATTTGGATACGAAAACTCCGTATCCACATTATATATTGTTATAGATTTCTGTTACTTGTTCCTGTTCCATTGTCATGCGCTTCCATTCCTATATGTTTCAAAAGTAAAATATAATTATTAAAAACTAATTGAATTCATAACAAAGAAAATTAGTTATCGTATTACCGGTATCAAATTGATGATGGGTGGTAGCTCTGCTCATTTGTCTAATTGTAGTCAATCGGGCTACTCCTATGTTTGTAGTTAATTGAGTACCTCTACCTGCGTTTGGCATTGGAGTTGGAATTGGAGTCAGTTGATATAGAAACTTATTTTCCTTGTCGAATCATCTCCCGATAAGTTTCTATCTTTGTTCTTCGATCATGTTGTCTTATTCGCCTAGCATATTCTGTTCAAGTGGATCGACATTGATGTGAAGTTTTCATTTCTATTTGTCAGAAAGATAGCAAGATGCAGAGAAGAAAAAGGTTTGCGAGACCAAACTTGAAAGTGAAAAAGTATTTAATTCGGTTGGGGTTTCAGTTTTTAAATTGAGTGCGTAGTGGGAGCAGTTTTTTATTGGAAGTAAATCAGTTTTAAAATATGTCGTGGGTTGAAAATGAATCAGTTTAATACTCTGTCGTGAGATAAATTCTTTTTTTATAAAAAAATAAAAAATTGAGGACGTGGTAACAGTTTGTTATATTGAATTTAGTGTGTAACAAAAATAAAAAAGAAATAGGGGTAAAATAGGGAGAAGAAATTGGATACCAAACTTTTCTATCCCATTATATATTGGTATAGATAAAAAAATAGTTATTATGACAAAAATAAAAAAAATAATAAATAAAAAATAATAGAAAAAATAATTATTATAATAAAAATCAAAGTTGTCAATCATGCAATGGGACTATTTCAATTCGAAAAGAATAAAAGAAAATTTAAATTAAATTTATTTTATATTAAATAAAATAAAATTACATAAAATATTATTATTTACAGTATAAATTAAACAAAAAATTACCCATATTTTTAAATAAATATTTTATATAACAACTGTCAAGCATAACTCACTGAATAAAAAAAATTAAACATCAAACTCCCATATTTTTTTTGTATATTGTTATTTTGTTATAGTATAAATAATAGTTTTGGAATTATCTAAATATTTTAATATAAATTATTTAATATTGTCAAAGCTAAAAAATGTAAGAGATAAAATTAATATTTCTTCTAATGATTATTTTTAAAATTATAAATACACAATAAAAAATTAGAGTACATTAAAATAGTACCATAATAAAAATAATTCAAAAGATAAAATTAACAAACTAATGGAATATATATACACAACTAATCAATGTTATCATCATTCAGAATATTATTTGGACCAATTCTAATACTTGAATATCTAAAAATAGATTTTTAACATATAAATAATATTTTTTGAATTTCGTAAATATTTTAATATAAATGATTTAATATTATCTGGACAAAAAAAATTAAAAAAAAGATTAATATTTCTCTTAAGAATTATTTTTATCAAAATTATAAATACATAATAAAAATTTAGAATACATTAAAATAGTACCATAATAAAAAAAAATTCAAATATTAAATTAATAGTGTAAATTTTTGAAGTGAACAATTAACAATCATAATATACTGTATTATAAATATATGTAACATAGTATATTAGAAATAATTAAAAGTTTACTAAGTATGAATTAAAACTTTTAAAAAATAATAATTTATACCCACTAATATTATTACCGTTCTATCTATTACTTAAACTTGGACCAATTTTATTATTATTATGAATATCTGAATATTTAAAAGCAAATCTATTATTAGCATGAGTCTAATGTATTTTTAAAATCTATCGATGTATTCAATAATATTAATAAGAGATGAGATGAGAAGAGAAAAATGAGTAAGAAGTGACAGGTGAAAATTACGTCAAGTGGCCAAGTGGAGTGATGGGAGTTTTTCAGAGATAACTAACATTAAATGGAGAAGTTGATTAGAAAGGGTAATACTGGAAAAAAAATTTTGGACACTAAACCCATGTATTGTCATTATATATTGTTATAGATACGCTAGTTCTTAGGGACGCGATTTTTGTGCGGAAAAAGTGAGTCTGGTAAGTGTACGAAGTTATAAGGAGTCATGAAGTTTTGAGGTGACGAGAGGAAGTGATCATGCTTTGTTAAGTGTTCTGAACGAATATTGTGCCTATTTGATTTTGGATTTTGAAATTTGGTTTGTATTAAATTATTTTTATCAACTTTTGCATCACCTAATATATTTTCTTCTATGTTTGTGATATGGTTTTCTTGGTATCTTTAAAATATTCAAAAGGGGATGTGCATATAAATCTTTTCTTCATCTTATATCAATTTTCGAGGGCAAAAATTTTTGTAAGTTGGATAGAATGTAACATCCCGCATTTTTAAAAATCTAAATATAAATAAATTGTGATTTTATCTTGTTAATTTTAAATTTTGTAATTTTAGAAATTATTTTGTTAGGAATAATTAAATAGATTCGGAGATAGTTTTATTTTGAATCAATTAATATTTTTAAGTAACCTTATTATAACAGAATATTTTGTATAATTTTAGTAATTGAAAAATAAGAAAGAATTATATAATTTAATTTAAGTAACTTTTATTTTGAAAGGTTACGATTTATTTTATTGATTTGATGTCTTATTTTATAAATTAATCAATTGAGAGTAGTTAAATTAGTTTTATTAATATTCAGAGTTAAGTTAATTAATATTTTTGTGTAAATTTTTATAATTGGTTATTTTATCTAATTTCAAATTAGAATTCAGTACTGGAAGCGTTATATAATTAAATTTAAGAAATTTCTATCATGAATAAATTATGATTTATTTTATTACTTTGAGCTCTTAGAGATTAATTTACTAGAAAATGATTAAATTGATTTTTATAAATACTTTGGGTTTAAGTTAATTAAGGTTTATGTACAATCTTTACTATAATTAGTTTGGAATTAAAGTTTTGGTAATAGGAAAGTAATGAAAAATTATATCGTATAATCTAAATAATTGATATTTTCGGATTTTAAACCATATTTTATAAAAATGTGATTATTATATTTACTTTATGATTTAAATTAGAAATAATTATTTGAGCTCGTTAATAGATTGATAGGTAAAATCTTATGCGTTTTAAAAGTAATCTTTATAGCATTATATTTGAATTTTAAATTGTTATCTTATCATAAATATTTTGTAAAATTGTTATATTACTTGTATATATTTTTCCCTAATTTATCAAATCAAAATCTAATTTAATTTAAGATCACAAATTTCCTAATTGATACCCTAATTTCACAAAACGCACACTACATACGTTCAGAGAAAAGGAAAGAAATAGTGAAGAGAGAAAGGGGAGCTCGAAGGGGGAAGAAGAGAGATCGAGAGGGGGAGATGGAGAAGTCGGGAGTCAGGGAGTAAGGGAATAGGAGGAAGACGCTGGGATGATCAAGAAGGCTTTGACTTCGTCATCCTCGTGCATCCGTCGCTGCTACCATCATCGATCAGAGTTGCTGCGCGTGGAGAGAAGGGGAGATGACGTCGCTGTCTCTGTTTGGGATTGCCGCCGCCGTTCAATTCACTATAGGAGGAGAACGCCACTGCGTGAAGCGAGGTGATGAGTGAAGTAGAACGCGTACAGGAAGAAGGAGAACACGACGACTAGGAGGAGGCAGCGCCGCTGCCATTGCTACTAGGGTTTGTCTTTGGAATTCTTGGTCGCCGCTATCATTGCGGGTGAGTCAATTCTATCCTAGCTATTAGAATTACCATTTCTGAACCCTTCTCACTTTGAAATGATCCTGTCTCGGCCTCTAATATTCCTAATTATACTATATTCGTTGGAATCGCCACAATTGGAGCTCATCGCTAGAGAAGACAAACTGTTGCGCCATCTTCTTCATTTTGACTCTGAACCTCCATTCATAACCCTGTAATGTCTCCACTCTTGTTCTATTTAACATTTTGTTTCTCTGCTATATTCTTATTTTAATTACGGTAGCCGATACCTTTGTTTTAGTGTTGCTGTGTTCTGCTGGAGTTGTCAAAATTGTTGTTGTTAAGTGTGTGATCACGGTTGATGCTGCTGCCGCATCCCAATTATGTTGGAATTGTTGCTGCTGCTATGAATTCAAAAAGAGCAGGTTTATCGTGGTTAATTCCTTCCGGTTTAGCTAATCGAGGTAGGGGGTTTAAACGATTTCAATTTAAGAATGCCTACAAGGTTTATTGAATAACTGCAAATAGATTTAATAGGTGTGAGTAATTGATTGATTATGTGAATATTGAATTGTGGCTGAAATTGTGATTGGAATGGTTGAGATTGTGATTTGGAATTGTTGATTAGTGATATTGATTGATTATGTGGATTGGGAATTGTTTGATGACTAATTGTTGAGAATTTCTGAATTTTAATGGGTTATGTTGGATTTGTTGCCGTTGAGCTGTTATTTGTTATATTGTAATGTTAATGAACTTGGTTGGTGGTTGATTTGGAATTGGTTTTGAAGGGTATTGAAGGGTTGGATTTTGAATAGTAAATGGTTTGCTGAAAATCAGGTTCTCTTGAAATAAAACGGCAACTTTGAAAGTGATTTAGTAACTCTATAGTGACTGAAATTATAAGAATTTAAATGTTAAGTAAATTATATTAAGTGTAATTGTGAAAATTTAATTTTTAAGGTTTCGTATCAACTAGAGAATTAGTTATGATTTTTCAAAGTTGAACTCTGAAATCTGATTTTCTGAATAATTTTAAACGAAGTTAGAAACTTTGAAAAGCTATAACTACTTAAGTGATGATCGGAATTGCATGAGACCAAGCCTGGGTTAAACCTGGGGATATAAGAAACTAAACTGGTAAGTTTGAGACTTTTTCATTAAGTTTATGATTTATGGTGAATTTTTGAATTGGGGATGTCAAATCTGGTTTTCTGCATAATGTTTAACACAGCAGCAACTTGATTCCTCTATTGGAAATTCTGCAGCTTGAATTTTGAAATGGAACCAATTTTAAATAAAATTTTATTCCTATTATTTTAATGCCATAAAATTTCAGAACAATTAGACTTGTAGTTTTAAAGATATGAATTTTTGAAGGATGATGCATTATGCAGAAAAAGCCAGATTCTGCTTAAATTAGTAACCTTAGGAGTTTATAACTTTTGATCCTTGATAGATATTGAGATGCAACCAATTGGAGGTGAAAATTAAGTATGTTTAGCATATGTGATTTAAATTTCAGGGTTT
The DNA here is from genome assembly GCF_003086295.3 of Arachis hypogaea. Classification (NCBI taxonomy): domain Eukaryota; kingdom Viridiplantae; phylum Streptophyta; class Magnoliopsida; order Fabales; family Fabaceae; genus Arachis; species Arachis hypogaea. The sequence goes on along the minus strand of NC_092050.1, from coordinate 95,467,839 downwards.
TCCATGTTTTAATAAGTGAGTTATGGGACTAGGAAGAGGTTGTGTTCAATGATTTGTAAAACAGAATTCTGCAGAGAATTATCTAACTTCCTAGCTACGTAACTCCTTCATTAAAAATGGTATGACCCTGGAATCAATTGAGAAAGAAATTTGGATAAGTTATGTTTAACCATATTAATTTTGAAGGTATTTGGATTTAATTTGGATTTTATATGAAATTTCGAATGTTATATGCTGCTGCTGTCTTCTGGTTTTAAAACACTGCAGAGCAGTCACGATTTTCCTTATATTCCCGAAGCTAGAGTTTGCAAAAAATTATGATTTTTGATTTAATAGAAAGCTTAATCCAAGACGGTTGCATGGATATAAAGTTTACGTGATTCTGAATTCATTTAATATTTTAAAAAACAAAATGGAAATCAGGCTGCCAAGTTGTGTTGGCAATTATTTTGGATATGGAATTTAAGAAATAGCTTTTCTATACTATTATCAAATGTTTTTGAGAATATATATTGCTGTGGCAACTGCTGAAAGAGGCTGATGAAATGTTGAGAAAGAAGGAACCCGTAAGGGTGGCTAAGTCCTATTTTTAAAGGAGATTATGTCCAAATTTTTATAAAAGTACAAGGACTTAATCAAAATCAATATTTAAGGCTTATTTAATGATAATAACTTCAATAATTCTTTTAAGAAAATATTATTTGGTATACGAGATTGTTGGCAAGGGCATGGGTCTTGTCCCGCTTGCGTACTTGCAATTAAGAAAAAAAAAGGAAAGAGTAAAGTACTTATTGTATGATTATCTGTAGCTTGAGGCAACCCAAGAGATATTTGTTTATTTGTTTGTTGCTTGAAGCAACCCAAGAGATGTTTGTTTGTTGCTTGCGGCAACCCATGAGATATTATATATATATTTGTTGCTTAATGCAACCCAAGAGATATTATATATATATATTTGTTGCTTAATGCGACCCAAGAGATATTATTTATTTGTTTGTTGCTTAATGCAACCCAAGAGATGTTTGTTTATTTGTTTGTTGCCCTGAGGCAACTCAAGAGTAATTTTCCGTTCCCAAGAGTATATGTTTCCTGCGAGTAGAAAGCAGAGGCTGTCTCAATAGAGCTGCTAATAATTATATGCGCATTTATTTGAACGGAAAATCGTATCTGGGAAATCGTGAACTCGTGACCGGATAAATGTCAGGAAGACAGGTGCTAACCGACACATGAGTTCATGGCTTGCACTAGGACTAGACATTCATCATATGCATCTATGTGACATTGTTTGGGTGTGTATATTGTAATTGGTTTGCCTAAGTGAATAATTCTGTTTAATTGCTAATTGCTATACCTGATGTAATTGCTCTTGGTTGTGTTTGAACCTCATTACCTGTGTTTGTAACTGATTGTTTGGATTGTGGTGATTGGATGTTGATTGAGTTGTTTGGACCTGAGGCCGTGACTGGTACGTTTGAGGTCTAGTTCTGTATAAAGTATCTGACTGGTTCAGCATAGACTTAATGAACCTATGTTTGGAGTAGGATGATCATTTATACCGCGTAGGTAACTTCTTTTATGTTATGGTCTAGTAAATTTTTAAGAGTTTTATAAAGAAAATATGGTTCTAGGATTTTGAATAATTAACTAATGCTTTTAAAGAAGGTTAATTTTCTTTTAGATGTCTCTGAATGAAATTAACTATTTGCGCTTTATTCTATACTTTTATGGCATTCTCGACCTCTACTGAGAACATGTGGTTTGGTTCTCACCCCCAAATGTTCCACCCTTTCAGTGACATAGGTTTGAAGATGCAATTTGAAGCTGCGAGCGATTAGTAGGTTTTCTTTACGGTTTTAATTGCTTTCATAGAGTCCCCTCGCTCTTGTCCTTTGAGGTTCTATTTTAACAGAGGGGTAGGTGTTGTATTTGGGTTTATATGACTTCTTATGTATAAGAATTACTATTAACAATACTTATGTGATTGTTATTATTACTTGCCATGTTTATCCTTGATACATGTCTTTAATAAATAAAAACAAAAATTTTTCCGGTATTTTCTTAAAACTGAAACGCGAAATCGATACAAAGGCTCAGTAACTAAGTAGTTAATATTAGAAAAGGTCATGTAACGTTCTTTCTAGTAGAAATACCCTGACTTAAGCAAGGTATTTTGCTGGAAGGGATGTTACGTTTTCAATCCTTTTTTATTACCAAACCCATAAATATAGTATGCAATTTTTATTACAAGATAAATTAAACAGTAATTAGTGACAATTTTTGGTATAATTGTTTTATACATTAATCCTTATACAAAACTTTCCAGGTTTTTTCAGTAACAAAAAACCCTTCAACCTCCTATCTAGTCGAAATTCACTAACTAAGCAAAACGCATGTATAATTACAAAAGCAATGGAAAATTAATAGCAGGTCTGGGGTCTCAAGATCACCTCAGGGTCCCTCATTTTCTGTATTTTATATTTTTCTTACAACCTTGTGCCCAACAAGTACATAACCGAGCTCAATATCCCCCTCTCAGAATGATTCCCAGCAATGTTTGGTGGAGCTGAAAAAAATAACACCAACATCAACAAAATGATTTCATTTCCTTTTCACAGAACATAATAATGAAAATGCTGACAATCACCGACCAAAGACATAACAATAAAGAAACAAGGAATAACCCCATTGGCAAGCAAGCTCAGTGCTTTTTTTCCTTTTGCAAAAAAGAAACAAAAAAAGGCAAAAGGAACCATTAAATTACCATGCAAAAGGGAGAAAGGAATCTAACCAATTGGCAATGTAGGATGCAATGCAAGTAGGTAGAGATCAAATTTCAGGAAACAATTTAAGCAGAAATTAGGTATACTCGTCATGTTAATACGAGAAGGTTTCAAAACTCGATGGACAGAATCAGAATTACCTCTTAAATGGTTTTCTTTAGATCAAAAGCATCTTTCACTCGAACATCCAGGATGGCCCATGTATCATGGAAGTCTAACAAGAAACAAACGAAAGATGTATTAAGAAATGTCTTCACTTATTACAACACCATATCAGAGCCAAAAACAGTAGAGTCCCATTGTTTCAACCATAAGAGTACCTGTCTCAGACAATAAACAAATCAATTAATGGGTACAAAAGCGAATTGTTAAAAAAATTAAAGAAAAAAGTAGAAAAAAATGTTTATATCTTCCAACTATAACTCTTGTAAGTAATTTTTTCCAGAGCTAAATTTCATACTAGAGATGTACCTCACGATTTGTTTGTTCATCACTAAGAAGCTCAGTAAATGACTTTGGTGCATATTTATCTACCCAAAGTTGCTCTTGTAAGTAAATGACTTTGCTCATGCACCATTCAAGATCCTCATATTTGACTTGTAATACCACTAATAACAAAATTACTTGTTCTGCGTGATTATTGTGTACCTGAAGGTTCCAATAATTGGAAGCCCCTTTTGCACGGCTATTCTTCTCTTCATCAGGAGAACTGCTGCGGCACCATCACTAACTTGGCTAGCATTGCCTGAAATTAAAAATAAGAACTGAGAACAAAAATATGAAAAGAAATTTAAACTATAACAAACTTAACATTAACAGATTTCTTCAGCACATGCTATTGTTGAACCATCTTTCTGGAATGCAGGCTTTAGCTTTGCTAGATCCATCAAAGTTGAGTTAGGCCGGATACCATCATCAGCCGAAACTATAATTTGCTTCTCCTCTCCAGATTTTGGATCCACAATCTACAGAAAAAACCATTAATAGTTTAGTACAATAGTACTATAACATTTCAAAATCTGCAATGAAACTTACATTGGAAGTTAGAACTTACCTTGGTAGAAACTAGTATAATTTCATCTTTGAATTTACCAGATACTCAGAGGCCAATGCAGATGGATTCATCAGCCAATTTGAAATGAAGTGCATCCTTGTCTATGGTTGAGTACACAGCCACACAGGGTATTCCCAATTCATGAGCAGTGCAAATAGCACGAACCGGGATTTCGCCTCTGTTAGCTACCAGGATCTTGTCACCCTGGCAGGTAGCATGGAGTGCCCCAGAAAATTTACCTTAGTTGCACCTAAGAAACTGCATTGTGAATTCTTGATTCCTCTACTTGTCCCTGCATACATGCCCTTTATTTTTGTTTCCCATTCAAGATCAGATTCAGATTTAGAAGGACGCAAAACATGAAAATTAAATCTAAGTAATCAAACAATGATGCATTTAGTTCAAGTAATTGGAATTTAGAAGCATGGAGAAGTGGGTGCTTATTGGGATATGGTAAAGAACAAAAAAAGAAAGGATGTGAAGATAGGGGCAACCACTTACCATACCACTTGGCGAGTTCATCATTGGCAGGAGTGACAACAGTAGCAGCTTTCTTTGAAGGAGGAGGTGGTGCTGCCTTCTTCTTACCAAAGAGAGCCAGTGGAGAGTATAAGTACTCAAAACTCGAAAGAATTCCTATCTTACCACTGAGAAAGATAAGAGAGGAAAAAACAAACCTTGCCCTTCAGTATCACGACATTGAAATTGCTGTCGGTCCTCCTCAAAGGAAGCGGTAAAGCTGATCATGTTACACCAAATCAAAACCGTCCAAATCCATAATTTGATAAAGAACAAATAAATCTCTAAGATAGATCAAAATTTGCACAATTAAAATCAGAACCAAATAAGGATAACAAATCAGCAATAATCAGAACATGTTTCAATTAAAATTAGAATAAATAAAAAACAAACAAGGAGAACAAAGCAACAATAATCAGAACATGTTTTAATTAAATTAAGAACAAATCAGAACCAAATTTGGAGAACAAATTCAAATAAAATCACACCACAAAATCTTCTCAATAATATGAAGAAAAATTCTGGTCTTAATCAGCTTTCGGATGGTGTTTGTGTTAGGGAAAAATCTGAAAAGGAAAAGACAATGAAATATTGAAACTTTTGGGAAATCTATCTATCTCATTACAGCATATTTTTTCAACTTAGTTCACAACATTTATATTGTTAGCTTCTAAAATAGTTTCATTGCTTCTAATATTATAGCATAGTATGCACTCTATGTCAAAGTAAAATTTCAATAGCTGCACGCTGGATAAAACTAAGTTAAATCAGCACACTGTAGCGATATTCCATTCCATCATTATTACACATGTTAAATCATGATTATGGGATTTCAATGAAAGAAATATGCAAAGAAAGCAACAAACGTTTGCGGAGAAGAAACGATACCTGATGAAGACGAGGCGGTGGAGATGGTGGAGGTGGGGCCCGCACCAGGGAATGAGGTCATCAAAGGAGAGGTGATTGGGAATGGTGAGAATGAAGACAAGAGAAGAGCGAAAGCTAGGGCTTGGGATCGAGGATTGAGATGAGCTCCGGAACAAATGGAGAACCCCGCTTTGCTCCCTGAATTTAAGGCTCGAATCTTCATCGTTCTCAGAGAAGATGGATTCAGGGTCAAGAGGCTGCTCCGAGTCGACCGAGTGAACTCGGAGGAAGACACCACCAGAGAGACTTGCGACGGAGGGCTTGCGATGGACGGGGTGCGATGAGGGAGTCACCACCAGAGAGAATCACCACCAAAGGAGCAGCGATGGTGGGAGTGCCGGAAGAGAGAGTGACGACGGAGGCATTGCGAGCCCCGGCGATGTTCTTTGGAGGGCTGGGATTCTTCGCGGAGTGCTGGGGTGAGGACTGGGTTTCTTCGAAGCTTTTAGGGTTCTGGCCTTCTGTGTTCTTTGAAGAGAAAGGGGGTTTGGAATGATGAAGGAGATAAGCAGCGTTTTGAATGAGGAAGTAAAATGGAGCGTTTTATTTTGTACGAGGACCTTTTGGCCACGCTTTTAAAGCGTGCCAAAAGAGTTGTAAGAAACGGCCATGCTTTTAAAATGTCACTATAATGAAACTCTGTCGCCACGCTTTTAAAATGTCCCTGTTTCTATCTATGGCCATGTTTTTTAAGCATGGCAGAAAAAAATGTGGCCATATCTCAGCTCAATTGCCACCCTTACAAAAGCGTGGCCATAGACCCCTTTCGCCACGCTTTTGAAGCGTGGCAAAAAAAAGTAGCCAAATCTCTAATCAATCGCCACCCTCGTAGAAGCGTGGCCATTGACCACTTTTTGCCACGCTTTTAAAGCGTGGCAAGTTAAAAGCATGGCCATAGGCCTTTTTTTCTTGTAGTGCTTTTAGGATTTTAGAATTAATCTAAGTTTTCTTTCTGTTTTATCTTCTTCTACAAAGTCTTCATTTCTGTTTTGGTACTAAAAACCTGATTGATCTATTTTCTGCATTTCTTTATCTAAGAGTTCTCTAATTCACTACAATTTACATTTTCCAGTTCTGTTTTGATTCCCAATACCCAAATCCATTTAATCTTCATGCAATTTAAGTTTCTGACGAACGGATTTTCATCGGTAAAGAATTTTACAAATAAATTCTCGTTTCTAGTATAGTTTCTAAACCAACAAATAATCCTTTCGTACAAAAACTTGTTTGTCACTTAAGCAAACCCACTAAAATTAATAACCGAAGTATTCAAACCTCAGGTCGTCTCTCAAGGAATTACAGGGAGGTGTGTTTTTATTATTGGTTAGGAGATTTTATCTTTTTGGGGTTTTTGAATGAGGAACAAGAAAATAAAATGGCAAGAAATTAAATTAATAACTAAGAAAACTCTTGGCAAGGTATGAAAATTAGACATCCTATCCTAGTTATCCTTATCAATTGTGATGAGAATTATTCGTTGCTCCCACTTGGTTAACCCTTACCGAATAAAAGAAAGTCAAGTGGACTAATCAATTTGATTCCTCAAATTCTAGTCAATTCCTGAGGAAAGACTAGCTTTAGAGTTTGAATCAATCAGCAACTTTCAATTATCAATCAACAAAGGAGTTTGATGACTCAAGAGTCTCTAATTACTCAACCAAAGCCAAGAATCATAAAAAGTTAATTTAAAATCATAAATATGAAATACCTCAAATTGCATTAAATAAAGAAATCAAATCTAACATGGAGTTCATAAACCAAACTGGGAAAATAAATAAACTAGAATGCTAGAATAAATAAAGTAGAAGAGAAACTAAATTAAAGAAACATTGAACCTGGAATTGAGAAGAAATAAACCTAAAATTAAGAGGAATCCTAAAACCTAGAGAGAGAAGAGAGCCTCTCTCTCTAGAAAACTACGTCTAAAACCTAAATTATGTGAATGAATGTTGTGTTTTGAGTCTCTGCTTGTCCCCTGCCTTTAGTCTGCATTTCTGGGCCGAAAACTGGGTCCAAGCTCAGCCCAAATTCGCCCCGAGCATTTTTTGCGATTTCTGCAGGTAGCGCATGTCACGCGTGCGCGTCGTTTGGTGAAATTCCTTGTCACGCGTACGCGTCGCTTGTCTTTTGCGCAAGGCACGCGTACGCGTCGCCCATGCATGCGCGTCGATTCCAGCTTCTCAAAACTTCATTTTTCGCGTTCCTTCCACTTTTGCATGTTTCCTTTCCATCCTCTAAGCCATTCCTACCCTATAAAGCCTGAAAACACCTAACACACAGATCACGGCATTGAATGGTAATAAAGGATAATTAAAATTGACAGTTTAAAGGCCTAGGAAACATGTTTTCAATTATATCACAGAATTAGGAAGGAATTGTAAAATCATGCAAATTATATGAATAAGTGAGCAAAGAATTGATAAAAACCACTCAATTGAGCACAAGATAAACCATAAAATAGTGGTTTATCAATCTCTCCATGCTTAATCATTAGCATGTCCTCATGCTAAGCTCAAGGAGATATAAAGAATGAATGGGGAAAAGTAAGACTCATGAGATTCAACCTATGTATGCAACTATATGCTAAGATGATTCTGTCTACTTGGTTAAAAGTAAATAAGTTCTTCAAGACAAAAACAAATCAGATTCCACTAATTCAAATCACACAATAAAATACAAGTAAACTTGTAAGAAGATAGCTCATGAAAGCAGGGAACATAGAATCAAGCATTGAACCGTTACTGGTAGTGTATATCACTCTGATCGCTTAAGTGTCTAGGGTTAATCACTCTACTCTTCTCTAATCATGCTTTCTAAACTTGTTCTTCATCTAACCAATCAACAAAAATTTAGTATACCAATGCAAACATCATGAGGTCTTTTCAAGGTTGTAATTGGGCTAAGGTAAGGGTAAGGATATATGTATGGCCAAGTGAGCTATAATATGAATCTTTGACTAACCTAAGCTCTCACCTAACACACACACCCACTCTATGTAATTCCAAAATCATGCCTAGCTACCCATAATTCCCACTTTTGTATCACATACTCATGTACCAAATTTTTCTTAAATTTATCATATATGCATTAATATTTTATTAAACTTTTAACATTGGGGTAATTTTGTCCCATTATTTAATTACTTATTTATTTGAATATTTTTCGTTTGTTTTTTTTTTTATTAAAAATATAAAAGTAAACATAGCATATCAATGTACGTGAATTTTTTTAATTTTTCTGGTCTCACATGAGTAGGTACCCAAATTCTCGATATTTTGTCAATAGAACACTGTACACTTTCATCAACCCAAGTTCCCACAGTTTCCCACACTTAATTGATACACAATCTCTAACTTAAGCTAACCAAAGATTCACTTGGGGTAATTAATTATTTTTCTGCTTAAGACTAGTGATATGGTAAAATATAGAACAAAAGGGGATTAAAAGGCTCAAAGTGGCAAACAAAGGTAATTGAAAGGGTAGGCTATTTGGGATGAGTGAGCTAATATCAAATAATGGCCTTAATCATATGCAAGCATGTAAATACACTAAACAATGGACATAAAGAATCGAAAAAAATATAGATTGCAATCATAGAGAAGAAAACACACAAGAATGGAATGTTATGGTTAAATAGTGTAACCATTTAATTAAGCTCAAATCTCATAGGTTGTGTGTTCTTAGCTATAACTATGTTCCAAATTACAATCTTCAGACAAGTTTAACATAAAAGTTTTAATTTGAATTAGTGAAATACTATAAAAAGGGTCTTGAAAGGAAACTCATTATTTTAACCAAGCAAAACATACATGCAAACAATTATTAACATGTAATCTATCCTATCTAACAAAGGAAAAGAAAATCAACTGTTGCTGTTAAGAGAGAAGTTACCTTCGGAAGTGTAGGACTGACTTCCCCACACTTAAGGCTTGGCACGGTCTTCTGTGCCATCACTAAGGAGCAAGGGAGGGCTGGAAGCGTCGCCTCCAGTATCTGGTTCACCTTGGCTCTCTGTACTACTGGATGAAGGAGAGTCTGGGGTGTTCTTTGGTTCTGGAGGTGGGTGTGTACCAACTATGAGGTCCTTTAGATAGTTGTATCTGCACTTGTTACGGCGCTCCATTTGCTTCATTCGCCGTTCTTGCCGGTCGAACCTCTGAAGGATCTGTAGGAACATCTGATGGATGGATGGTGGAGTAGAAGTAGGGGGAGTATCCAAAGATAGGCCTGCAGGCCGGCTCGCAGAGGGAACTGGTGGCCTGATGTACTTCCCATTCGGGACATACTGGTCGGCCCGAGGGATCATGACCTTCGTGTCGCCTGCCGAGAGGACACACCTGTGGCAGAGACTAAATTTGAGACCAAGGCGGGGAAAGGCAGATTACCCGCTATCTGTACGTGTCCCATGGCTTACCGGATGTGTTGGGGCAGGTTGAGAGGTTGCTCTGTCAGGATACACCAGATGAGGATAGCCATGTCGACTGTGAAGGTCGACTCGTGAGTGCTCGGAAAGACATAGTGGGACATAATCTGTGCCCACACGCGAGCCTCCAGGGTGAGTGACTGGGCTGAGATGCTCTTGGGTTTTGAACGATGCTGCCCGTAGATCCACTTGCTGCCAGGTTGGGCTATAACTTCAAGTACGCTATCCCAGTCGAACTGATACATCTGACGCTTACGAGACGCTCCTTGATATGCATCTCATCCCTCTGGACCAGGTGGAAGGTCCAGTGCTCTCTGTATGGCACTCTCGGAGACAGGGACCTGCTGCTGATAGATGAAGACAGTCTGTAGAGTATGTGAGTAGAAGTTTGAGTAGAATTCCACTACCCGTGATAAGTTGGCCTCTCGCGGCTGTCTCCTTAAAAGTCCCACTATCTCCTCTCAATTCGGTGCTCCACAAAATCAACAAAGTGTGTTGCAACAATGAGTAGATGTTCATTGTTGTAGTTCTTCTCAGCTAGGATGGGAAACATCTGTTCGCAATAACGGTCAGCAAAACATGTGGAGTCTCGGACGGGAAAGACTTTCTCTGATTCATCAACTTTAATGATCTTCTTCACCCGCTTTGTGGGCGGCTTGACACTGGTAGATGGAAGTGCCTTTGCTAGTGTTCTCTTGGTTCCTCTCCTATCCCGTGGTTTGTCAGTGGCTTTCTCTTTTCCTTTCTTGGTACCCATGCCTAAGGAAGAAGAAAAAAGAGGAAAGTGAAATATAGATAACGAAAACCGAAAGGGAGAAAATTCTAAGTGATAATGAATGCCAAAGGAAAGATGTTAACTCAAATATATGGTAGGTACAACATGTAGGTAAGTCATCAATTAAGAGCAATAAGGCAAGTCATAATTAAATAGATGCAAGAGGTGAAAGCATGCAAGGAATAAGCAAGAGAAGCATAACTCAAGCATCAAAAATTAAATGTGCCAATATAGAGAGTATCTGTATGATGACAATTGTGAATGATAATCCAAATACATGTGGAGTGCAAGGGTTGTAAAACAGAGGCATTCAAGTAAAAGAGTAAAACAAAATAAAGTTCAAGATGCCATAGGAACTTTTTCACAAACACTTGGTGAGCAAGATAGAATAGGAATGAAAATAATATAATCCAAATGTATATGAGAGCCAAATTAAAGTATCAATTGTCAAATCACTCCATATAATAACCACAAGCTTCAGGATAATAAGGTAATATCCAAATAAAACTCCAATACCAACATAAGAATGCATAAAAAGAAAACCATAAATAAGTAAGCTAAAAGAAAGATAGAGAAGAAAGAAACATAAATAAATGCAATAATGAAATAGTAGATGGGAGGAAGAAAAGAACCTTGATGAAGAAGATGAAGAATGAAAGAAGAAAGTAGTAGAAAGTAAGAAAGAATAAGGAAGAAGAAAGAAAGAAGGAAGAAATAATTAGGATTGGGGAAGAGGAGATTTGAAATCAGGCACTAAAGTGGATAATTTGTGCATCGCATGCGACGCGTACGTGTGGGTCCCGCTAATTTCGTGCGATGCGTACGCGTTTGGGATGCTTACGCGTGACGTTGGTTGTGCAGTTGGCACAAAGGCAGCCCCCCGCACACACAACTCTCTGTCTAATACGCACATGTGCCAAAATTGTATACGACGCGTGCGCGTCAGGGGCGCGCACGCATGGATGGCCTGGCCTGGATGGGAAAATGATGCGTACGCGTTAGGGACGTATACGCGTGATAGGGCTTGTGCTCCCAGCACAGTTCCAGCCCCACACCATCATAACTCTCTGGTCATACACCTATTTACGCCGATTTGCAGGGTCACGCGTACGCGTGGTGGACGCGTACGCGTGGTGGATGCGTACGCGTGGACTGTTGCAAACGCAAGCGACGCGTACGCGTGGACTTGCTTGTGCGTAAGGCACGCCACCAGCACCACTCCTGCCCAACTCTCTGTTCAATTTTTATTTTTCATGCACACACATATGACGCGTACGCGTCAGCTACGCTTGCGCGTCGTGTGCTTTTATTTTATTTATTTATTTTTTATTGCAGAATGCAAAATGCAGTATGCAGAATCCGAAAATTAAGATAAAATAGACTAAGAATGAGAAGAAACGATCATACCATGGAGGGTTGTCTCCCACTAGCACTTTTAGTTAAAGTCCTTAAGTTGGACATTTGGTGAGTGATGGTATTTTTGTGGAAAACTGAATTTTCCAAAACACCCAAAACTCACCGGCAAGTGTACCGGGTCGCATCAAGTAGTAAAACTCACTTAGAGTGAGGTCGATCCCACAGGGATTGATGGATCAAGCAACTTTAGTGGGTGATTAGTTTAGTCAAGCTAACATTGAGTGAATTGTGTGAATTTGTAGCCAATAGAATGTAAATGATAAGAAATTTAAAGTGCAGAAAGTAAATGTGCAGAAACTTAAAGAACAAGAAAAGTAAATTGCAAGAATCTTAAATGACAAGAAACGTAAATTGCATGAAAAGTAAAGGGGCTGGGGTGCTGGAAGCAATGTAAACAGAGAAGCAAAATTTCAGTGAATAAGAATTTAGAGCAATTGCAGGAAATGTAAATTGGAAGCAATGCAACAGAAAGTAAAAATGCTTGGAGAATTTTAAAAACAGAAAAGTAATGCTTAATTTGCAACAATTTAAAGGTGGTTCAAGATCTCAGGAGTGAAAGAGACTAGATAACAAGTCTAGATCTCAAATCCTTCCTTGATCCAACAAGAACAATTGCAAAAGAAATAAAGAAAAGTAAATTGCAGAAAGAGTAGAAGAAGAAGCTGCAGATGGAGAATGAAAACAGAATTCCTTCCATTCTCAATCCAAAATTTCAAGACAGAAAAGAAAAATAAGAGAGAAAGCAAAATAAAAACTAAAGAGTGCAAAACTCCCTATTGGAGCTAGCCTCTAATACTTTCTAATCGAGCTCTTTTACAAAGATGAAAATGATGCTTTATATAGGCTTTACAAAATAAAATGAAATTGAAATGAAAAACAAATTAAATGAAAATCCTAATTCTAGCTTGTTCTTGTGCCTTTGAGTGATGATGTGGGCTTTGCTTGCTTTAGATTTGAAGAGAGATGGGTTTGTTGGCCTTGATTCAATTTGGTGAAGAATTGAATTTAAATGGAATTTTGGTTGAATTTTGGCCCATGGGTCACCTCCCAGGGGAAGGCTCAGTTGAAAAACACAACTGAGCACCCAAACTTGCTTTGCCTTGCCTAATTTGGTGCGCCAGCCCCTTGTCCGTGTCAATTTTGTGCGCACGATTAGCTTCCTTGGCGTGCCAAAATGTGAGGAGTGTGGGGGGAGTAGTGCTCAGTTGGAAAAGTTAACTGAGCTTTCCTTTGTGTGCCTTGGTAGTGCCTTTTCCATGAATTTTCTTGAGTGGGAGCCCGATAAAGCTAAGTTGGAAAAGTGAACTGAGCACTACTTTGCTCTTGCCTTGCTTTCCTTGTGTCTCCCCCTTCGAGCCTTGGTGAAGCCACTTTGGTTTATTTTTGCTTATTTTTGGTCTTTAAAGATGCCTTTCACTTGTGCCTTAATTTCATGCCAAATATAGACTATTATACATCGTTGGAAAGCTCTGAATGTCAGCTTTCTAACGCAACTGGAAGCACATCAATTGGACATCTGTAGCTCAAGTTATTTCCCTTTGAAGGAGGCATGGTCATGCTGTAAACGCCCAGATTTTAACTTAGCGAAATTTCTTGCCTCCAAGCACATTTTTCTTGTACGGCAAAGCACTTGTTCACTTAGTGAACTGAGCTTTGTGTGCTGATTGTTCATGCTTCCTTGATTTGGTCATGGGCCACGCTTTTAAAAGCGTGGCCTAAGGCTCTAAAGTGTGCTCCAACTTCAAAGTGTGCCCCAAAGCTCTTTTTTTCTCCTTTTTAGCTTATTTTGTGCTTCTTTGCTTCTTTTTCTTCTTATTTCCTACCAAATTTATAAAATTAAAAGATCAAAGAAATATACCATTTAAGCATAAAAGAATGCAATATTTAAGCACTAATCATCAATTTCTTGTATGAAAAAGCATAGAAAAATATGACATGTTGACATGTCATCAGTGAGCTCCTTGTCATGGTGGCTTGTGCTTGAACTCATCCAAGAATCCCCACCAGTGTTTGTAATTCCAATAGCCTCCGGGATCCACACTAGTTGCATAAAATCTTCAAGCAAGTTAAAGCAAGTGACAAGGCCCCAAAAGTGTTGATTGCTAGAATGAATTCCGGGGTCCCAAACCTTGCTTTTGCACCCGTCTTCTTGTTGATCATCATTTTTCCACTTGGGTGATAAGCAATCGAAATTCTCACTGAGACATCTAAACAACCTCCTAGACCCATTCAATTGAGAATTATACCAACCCTTGTATTTCAATTTTGAGTATGCAACCGTATTGAACCTTGCATGACAACTCTTACCACTAACCATCTCCCTCTTACTCTTATAGCCACAAAGAGCTCTAAGTTGCCCATCCGTCTCAAGCAAAGCATATTCAAGTGGGTTAATTAAGCTTAGAGATGAAAGATTTACCCACTTGAATGAAGGAATGGATGGTGATGGCTTCGGGGAAGAGGTCTCCAACAACTTTGGTAAGGTGATTTCCAGCTCCATTCCCTTGAGCTCTTCCTTGACAACTTCCACCTCTTTTCAAGCTTCTTCAATTTCAACCTCTTCCTCTTGGTAGCTTTCTTCCAATTCAATCTCTTCTTCATTACTTACCAAGGGCATGGGAGGTTGTGCTTCTTCTTCTTTAATCTCCATCTCTTGATCAACCTCTGCAAAGTCTTCAACCATGATATGCCTCGGAGGTTGTACACCCTCCTCAACATCAACATTAAACACCTTGGAAGGAGGCTCTATGACTGGACTTTCCCATGGAGGTTCTGCATCTCCCTAGTCTTCAACCACTTCTTCCTCTTCAACTATCACGGCTTCCTCCACTTGTTCCAATATAAAGTCACGTTCCTCATTGTCCACTGGAGTTTCTAGTGTCTTCTTCATGCTACGCTCTTCATTAGATTCTCCACATGTAGCTATGGGAGTTCCTTGAGTGTCCAACCGTTGGGAGGCTAATCGATTTACTACCTCGGTCAAGGCAGCCGTGAATTCTAGTACCTTCTTAGTCATCCTTTCTTGCCTGTGAAGAAGTATACCAAGGGTTTCATTCATTGGAGATTGGGGTGGTTGGAAGGGTTCATTTGTTGGGAGAAAGGGCTCATGATAGGAAGGTGGTTCTTCTTGATAAGGATAAGGAAATGGTGTATATTGAGGTGGTGGTTCTTGGGAGTAATTGTGTTGGAATGGAGGTGGTTCTAAGTATGGTTCATAAGGCTCATAGGGCGGTTGGTATGCTGGATAAAGGTTAGGGTCATATGGGGGTGTTTGGTGGTAAGGTACATGTGAGTATGGTGGTTCAAAGCTCTGTTGAGGAGGGGGTTCATAGGTATATTGTGGTGGGTGTTGATTGTCACGGAGAGGTCCACCATAACCATTGTCTTGGTATGCATCATAGAATGGTTGTTGATAGTCCATTGGAGGTGGTTGTTGCCAAGAGGGTTGATCAGATCCTTGTGACTCCTCCCATCTTTGATTGTCCCATCCTTGATGCAAGCCTTCATTATAATCTCCACTTCCTATAACATGATTATAACCAAACTCGTAGCCAAAGGGGTGAGAATTCATGGTAACAAAAGAAAATAAAAACAAAAACTAATAAAAATTAAGCAACAAATTCCTAAAACTAACAAAAACTAACAAATAAGAAAAAATCAAATATTTACAATAACCAATAATAAGGCACACATTTGCAATTCTCCGGCAACGGTGCCATTTTTTTTACGAACGGATTTTCGTCGGTAAAGAATTTCACAAATAAATTCTCGTTGCTAGTATAGTTTCTAAACGAACAAAGAACCCTTTCGTTCAAAAACTTGTTTGTCACTTAAACAAACCCACTAAAATTAATAACCGAAGTATTCAAACCTCGGGTCGTCTCTCAAGGAATTGCAGGGAGGTGTGTTGTTATTATTGGTCAGGAGATTTTATCTTTTTGGGGTTTTTGAATAAGGAACAAGAAAATAAAATGGCAAGAAATTAAATTAATAACTAAGGAAACTCTTGGCAAGGTATGAAAATTAGACGTCCTATCCTAGTTATCCTTATCAATTGTGATGAGAATCGTTCGTTGCTCCCACTTAGTTAACCCTTACCGAATAAAGGAAAGTCAAGTGGACTAATCAATTTGATTCCTCAAATCCTAGTCAACTCCAGAGGAAAGACTAGATTTAAAGGGATCCAAATCAATCAGCAACTTTCAATTATCAATCAACAAAGGAGTTTGATGACTCAAGAGTCTCTAATTACTCAACCAAAGCCAAGAATCATAAAAAGCTAATTTAAAATCATAAATATGAAATACCTCAAATTGCATTAAATAAAGAAATCAAATCTAACATTGAGTTTATAAACCAAACTGGGAAAATAAATAAACTAGAATGCTAGAACAAATAAAAGTAGAAGAGAAACTAAATTAAAGGAACATTGAACCTAGAATTGAGAAGAAATAAACCTAAAACTAAGAGGAATCCTAAAACCTAGAGAGAGGAGAGAGCCTCTCTCTCTAGAAAACTACATCTTAAACCTAAATTATGTGAATAAATGTTGTGTCTTGAGTCTCTGCTTGTCCCTTGCCTTTAGTCTGCGTTTCTAGGCAAAAAATTGGGTCCAAGCTCAGCCCAAAATCGCCCCCAGCATTTTCTGCAATTTCTGCAGGTAGCACATGTCACGCGTACGTGTCAGTCACGCGTGCGCGTCGTTTGGCGAAATTCCTTGTCACGCGTACGCGTCAGTCACGCATACGTGTCACTTGTCTTTAGCGCTAGGCACGCGTACGCATCGCCCATGCGTGCACGTCGCTGCCAGCTTCTCAAAACTTTATTTTTCGCATTCTTTCCACTTTTGCATGTTTCCTTTCCATCCTCTAAGCCATTCCTGCCCTATAAAGCCTGAAAACACTTAACACACAGATCACGGCATCGAATGGTAATAAAGGATAATTAAAATTGACAATTTAAAGGCCTAGGAAACATGTTTTCAATTATATCACAGAATTAGGAAGGAATTGTAAAATCATGCAAATTATATGAATAAGTGAGCAAAGAATTGATAAAAACCACTCAATTGAGCACAAGAAAAACCATAAAATAGTGGTTTATCAGTTTCCTAGCAATTTAGATTCTGCAATTTAAATTTCTTGCACTTTAAGTTTCAGTTATTTACTTTTCTTGCAATTTAAGTTTCAGCTCTTTTAATTTCTTGCACTTTAAGTTTCTACAATTTACCTCTTCTGCACTTTAAGATTTTTCCAATTATCATTCTGCACTTTAGTTTACTTGCAATTTAGTTCTTGTAAAACGAATTTCACCAAAATTATCAAATATTCGCTTAACTAAATTCATCACCATACTAAAGTTGCTCAATCCATCAATCCCTGTGGGATCAACCTCACTCTTGTGAGTTATTACTACTTGATGCGACCCGGTACACTTACCGGTGAGTTTGTGTGGAATCGTCTTTCCCTCATCAGGGCCTATGAAGGCCAAGCTTGGATGGAAATTCAAGGAGAAGTGGAAACACAAGCCACCCTAATGAGAATCTCCTCAAAGAGTCCAACTTAAGGACTATAAACCAAAGTGCTAGGTGGGAGACACCCCACCATGGTAACATCTTTCCTACCCTTTCTCTTTGTTTATAGTGTTAGTTTGTTACATGTCTTAGTTAGCCTAGGATTAGTTCAATTTTGAGTTTTGATAGGTTGACTTGCATATGGATCATGATTTTGTGAAGTTTTGAATGTTTGGGGTTGATGTGTTGATGCACTAAGGGTTGGTACCTTAGTTTTGAAAAGAAAAATTTTTGTGAAATAGGGCATCTGTGCGTATGCACCCTGCTGTGCGTGCGCACACAACTGTGTTTTTCACCTTCTGTGTGAGCGCACGAGCATGTGCGTCCACACATTCCTTGTAGTGCCCTCTGTTCGCAGTGCCAGCACAGCGTGTGCGTGGGCACTCCCCTGTTTTCCTTGGTCTGTGCATGCGCACCATCTTGTGCGTACGCACGCATGTTCCTTATCGCGCTCTCTATACGGCCGCACAGGCTTGTGCGTCCGCACGCCAACTTGCAACGACTCTGGTGGGAGCGTTGGCACAGCCTGTGCGTATAAACCCCTGATGAGCGGATAATTTATACGCTTTTTGGCATTGTTTTTAGTATATTTTTAGTAGAATCTAGTTACTTTTAGGGATGTTTTCATTAGTTTTTATGTTAAATTCACATTTCTAGACTTTACTATGAGTTTGTGTGTTTTTCTGTGATTTCAGGTATTTTCTGGCTGAAATTGAGGGACTTGAGCAAAAATCAGATTCAGAGGTTGAAGAAGGACTGCTAATGTTGTTGGATTTTGAACTTCCTACACTCAAAATGGATTTTCTGGAGCTACAAAACTCAAAATGGTGCGCTTCGAATTGCGTTGGAAAGTAGACATCTAGAGCTTTCCAGCAATATATAATAGTTCATACTTTTCCCAAGATTAGACGATGCAAACTGGCGTTCAACGGCAGCTCTCTGCTCAATTCTGGCGTCCAGCGCCAGAAACAAGTTGCAAAGTGGAGTTCAACGCCCAAACTGGCACAAAAGCTGGCGTTCAACTCCAAGAATGACCTCTCCACGTGTAGACTTCAAGCTCAGCCCAAGCACACACCAAGTGGGCCCCGGAAGTGGATTTATGCATCAATTACTTACTTCTGTAAACCCTAGTAGCTAGTTTATTATAAATAGGACCTTTTACTATTGTATTAGACATCTTTGGATTATCTTTTGATCTATTGATCACGTTTGGGGGCTGGCCATTCGGCCATGCCTGGACCTTCATTACTTATGTATTTTCAACGGTAGAGTTTCTGCACTCCATAGATTAAGGTGTGGAGCTCTGCTGTTCCTCAAAGATTAATGCAAAGTACTACTGTTTTCTATTCAATTCATCTTATTTCGCTTCTAAGATATTCATTCACACTTCAACCTGAATGTGATGAACGTGACAATCATCATCATTCCATATGAACGCGTGCCTGACAACCACTTCCGTTCTACATTAGATTGAATGAGTATCTCTTAGATCTCTTAATCAGAATCTTCGTGGTATAAGCTAGATTGATGGCGGCATTCATGAGAGCCCGGAAAGTCTAAACCTTGTCCGTGGTATTCTGAGTAGGACTCTGGGATTGAATGACTGTGACGAACTCCAAACTCGCGAGTGCTGGGCGTAGTGACAGACGCAAAAGGATAGTAAATTCTATTCCAGTATGATCGAGAACCTCCAAGATGATTAGCCATGCAGTGACAGCGCATCGAACCATTTTCACGGAGAGGAATAGGATGCAACCAACGACATGGGTGATGCCTCCAGACGATTAGCCGTGCTGTGACAGAGCATTTGGACCATTTTCCCGAGAGGATTGAAAGTAGCCATTGGCACTGGTGACATCCTTACATAAAGCCAGCCATAGAAAGGAGTAAGACGGATTGGATGAAGACAGTAGGAAAGCAGAGGTTCAGAGGAATGAATGCATCTCCATACGCTTATTTGAAATTCTCACCAATGATTAACATAAGTATTTCTATCCTTATTTTAGTATTAATTTCAAAAACTCCATAACTATTTTATATCCGCCTGACTGAGATTTACAAGGTGACCATAGCTTGCTTCATACCAACAATCTCCGTGGGATCGACCCTTACTCACGTAAGGTTTATTACTTGGACGACCCAGTGCACTTGCTGGTTAGTTATGCGAAGTTGTGAAGATATGTTTAGACCATGGTTCTGTGCATCCGTTTTTGGTGCCATCGCCAGGGAATCAATTTCGAACAATAATTCACAACCTGAGTAACAATTTCGCATACCAAGTTTTTGGCGCCGTTGCCGGGGATTGTTCGAGTTTGGACAACTGACGGTTCATCTTGTTGCTCAGATTGGGTAACTTTCTTTTCGTTTTCTTTTCAAAAAGTTTTCAAAAATTTTTCAAAAAATCTTTCAAAAATTTCTCCTTTGTTTTCGAAAAAAAAATTTTAAAATAAAAATGTTTTCAAAAATATATTTTTCTTCAGAATTTTTAAAAATGAATTCTAGTGTTTCATAAAGCTTGTTGAAGCCTAGTTGGCTGTAAAGCCATGTCTAAATTCTTTTGGACTGAGGTTTCACTTATACTCAAGAGAAGAGGTTCTTTGTCTTTCTTAGCAAATTAGCTGATGCATGTAATAGCATACTAAAGCTTGGCTGGCTATTAAGCCATGCCTGACCCTTTGATTGGAGCTTTAGACTAAAGAGCATAAGATTCCTGGAATTCATATTAAAAATTTTGGAATCCTTATTTTTCTTTTTCAAAATGATTTTCGAAAAATATTAAAAGAAAATACAAAAAAAAATCCAAAAAAAAAATTAATTAGAAAATCATAAAAATCAAAAATATTTTTGTGTTTCTTGTTTGAATCATGTGTCATGTTATAAGTTTGGTGTCAATTGCGTACTCATCTTGCATTTTTCGAAAATTCATGCATTCATAGTGTTCTTCATGATCTTCAAGTTGTTCTTGGTAAGGCTTCTTGTTTGATCTTGATGATTTTTTTTGTTTTGTGTTGTATGGTGTTTTTCATATGCATTCTTGAATTCTTAGTGCCTAAGCATTAAAGATTTCTAAGTTTGGTGTCATGCATGTTTTCTTTGCAATAAAATTTTTTCAAAAATATGTTCTTGGTGTTCATCTTGACATTCAAAGTGTTCTTGGTGTTCATCTTGACATTCATAGCATTCTTGCATACATCCATTGTTTTGATCTAAAAATTTTCATGCATTGCATAATTTTCATGTTTTTTTCTCTCATCATAAAAATTCAAAAATAAAAAAAATATCTTTCCCTTTTTCTCTCTTAAAATTTCGAAAATTAGATTTGACATTTTCAAAATTTTTTTTAAAATCTAGTTGTTTTTATGAGTTAAATTAAATTTTCAATTTAAAAATCTTATCTTTTTCAAAATCTTTTTCAAAAATCAAATCTTTTTCATTTTTCTTAGTTACTTTCGAAAATTTTAAAAATATTTTTCAAAAATGTTTTTCTTATCTTTATCACATAATTTTCGAAAATAACATCATCAATTAATGTTTTGATTCAAAAATTTCAAGTTTGTTACTTGCTTGTTAAGAAAGATTCAAACTTTAAGTTCTAGAATCATATCTTGTGATCTCTTGTGAATCAAGTCATTAATTGTGATTTTAAAAATCAAATCTTTTTGAAAACTAATTTCAATCATATCTTTTCAAAAATATCTTTTCATCTTATCTTTTTCAAAAATTTGATTTCAAAATATCTTTTCTAACTTTCTATCTTCTTATCTTTTCAAAATTGATTTTCAAATTTGTTTCAACTAACTAACTAACTTTTTGTTTGTTTCCTATCTTTTTCAAAACTACCCAACTAACTCTCTCTCTCTCATTTTCGAAAATATCTTCCCTCTTTTTCAAAATTTCTTTTTTATTAACTAATTATTTTAATTTTTGATTTTAATTTTCGAAAACTACTAACCTTTTTTCAAAAACTATTTTCGAAAATCACTAACTCTTTTTCAAAAATTATTTTCGAAAATTCTCTCCTCCTCTCATCTCCTTCTATTTATTTATTCATCTACTAACACTTCTCTTCATCTCACATCACTGCTCCTATCCTTACCCTTGTGTTTGGATTCGTCATTTTTTTTCTTCACCCCTATTCCTTTTCTTCTTCTACTAACAATAAGGAACCTCTTCACTGTAACATAGAGGATTCCTCTTCTTTTCTTGTTCTCTTCTCTTTCTTATGAGCAGGAACAAGGAAAAAGGCATTTTTGTTGAAACTGATCCAGAACCTGAAAGGACTCTGAAGAGGAAACTAAGAGAAGCTAAATTACAACAATCCAGAACCAACCTTATTGAAAATTTTGAACAAGTAAAGGAGATGGCAGCCGAACCCAACAACAATAATGCAAGGAGGATGCTTGGTGACTTTACTGCACCAAATTCCAATTTACATGGAAGAAGCATCTCCATTCCTGCCATTGGAACAAACAACTTTGAGCTGAAACCTCAGCTAGTTTCTCTGATGCAGCAGAACTGCAAGTTTCATGGACTTCCATCTGAAGATCCTTTTCAGTTCTTAACTGAATTCTTGCAGATCTGTGATACTGTTAAGACTAATGGAGTAGATCCTGAAGTCTACAGGCTCATACTTTTCCCTTTTGCTGTAAGAGACAGAGCTAGAGTGTGGTTGGACTCTTAACCCAGAGATAGCCTGAACTCTTGGGATAAGCTGGTCACGACTTTCTTAGCCAAGTTCTTTCCTCCTCAAAAGCTGAGCAAGCTTAGAGTGGATGTTCAGACCTTCAGACAGAAGGAAGGTGAATCCCTCTATGAAGCTTGGGAAAGATACAAGTAGCTGACCAAAAAGTGTCCTTCTGACATGCTTTCAGAATGGACCATCCTGGATATATTCTATGATGGTCTGTCTGAGTTATCTAAGATGTCATTGGACACTTCTGCAGGTGGATCCATTCACCTAAAGAAAATGCCTGCAGAAGCTCAAGAACTCATTGACATGGTTGCTAATAACCAGTTCATGTACACTTCTGAGAGGAATCCTGTAAGTAATGGGACGCCTATGAAGAAGGAAGTTCTTGAAATTGATACTCTGAATGCCATACTGGCTCAGAATAAAATATTGACTCAGCAAGTCAATATGATTTCTCAGAGTCTGAATGGAATGCAAGCTGCATCCAACAGTACTCAAGAGGCATCTTCTGAAGAAGAAGCTTATGATCCTGAGAACCCTGCAATAGCAGAGGTAAATTACTTAGGTGAACCTTATGGAAACACCTATAATCCATCATGGAGAAATCATCCAAATCTCTCATGGAAGGATCAACAAAAGCCTCAACAAGGCTTTAATAATGGTGGAAGATACAGGTTTAGCAATAGCAAGCCTTTTTCATCATCCACTCAGCAACAGACAGAGAACTCTGAACAAAATACCTCTAATTTAGCAAACTTAGTCTCTGATCTATCTAAAGCCACTGTAAGTTTCATGAATGAAACAAGGTCCTCCATTAGAAATTTGGAGGCACAAGTGGGCCAGCTGAGTAAAAGGATCACTGAAATCCCTCCTAGTACTCTCCCAAGCAATACAGAAGAAAATCCAAAAGGAGAGTGCAAGGCCATTGAATTAATCACCATGGCCGAATCTGTGAAGGAAGGAGAGGACGTGAATCCCAGTGAGGAATACCTCCTGGGACATCCAGTGATCAATAAGGAGCTACCCTCTGAGGAACCAAAGGAATCAGAGACTCATCTAGAGACCATAGAGATTCCATTGAACCTCCTTATGCCATTCATGAGCTCTGATGAGTATTCTTCTTCTGAAGAGAATGAGGATGTTACTGAAGAGCAAGCTGCCCAGTTCCTTGGTGCAATCATGAAGCTGAATGCCAAATTATTTGGTATTGAAACTTGGGAAGATGAACCTCCCTTGTTCACCAATGAACTAAGTGATCTGGATCAACTGACATTGCCTCAGAAGAAACAGGATCCTGGTAAGTTCTTAATACCTTGTACCATAGGCACCATGATCTTTAAGGCTCTGTGTGACCTTGGTTCAGGGATAAACTTCATGCCCCTCTCTGTAATAGAAAAACTGGGAATCTATGGGGTGCAAGCTGCTAAAATCTCACTAGAAATGGCAGACAATTCAAGAAAACAGGCTTATGGACAAGTAGAGGACGTGTTAGTAAAGGTTGAAGGCCTTTGCATCCCTACTGATTTCATAGTCTTGGATACTGGAAAGGAAGAGGATGAATCCATCATCCTAGCCACAGCAAGAGCTGTGATTGATGTGGACAGAGGAGAATTGATCCTTCAATTAAATAAGGACAACCTTGTGTTTAAACTCAAGGATCTCTCTCTGCATCCATGGAGAGGAAGCAGAAAAAGCTTCTCTCAAAGCAGAGTCAACCAAAGCCCCCACAGTCAAACTCTAAGTTTGGTGTTGGGAGGCCACAACCAAACTCTAAGTTTGGTGTCAAACCCCCATATCCAAACTCCAAGTTTGGTGTTGGGAGGTCTCAACAAAGCTCTGCACATCTGTGAGGCTCCATGAGAGCCTACTGTCAAGCTATTGACATTAAAGAAGCGCTTGTTGGGAGGCAACCCAATGTTTATTAATCTAATTTTATTTTTGTTTTTCATGTTTTCTTAGGTTCATGATCATGAGGAGTCACAAAATAAATATAAAAAGTTGAAAACGGAATCAAAAACAGTGGAAGAAAAATCACACCCTGGAGGAAGCACCTGTCTGGCGTTCAACGCCAGAACAGAGCATGGTTCTGGCGCTGAACGCCCAAAATGGGCAGTATCTGGGCGCTGAACGCCCAAAATGGGCAGCATCTGGGCACTGAACGCCCAGACCAAGCATGGTTCTGGCGTTCAACGCCAGAAATGGGCAACAAATGGGTGTTGAACGCCCAAAATGGGCACCAACCTGGCGCTGAACGCCCAGAGTTGTGTGCAAGGGCATTTTACATGCCTAATTTGGTGCAAGGTTGTAAATCCTTGAACACCTCAGGATCTGTGGACCCCACGGGATCATCTCAGGATCTGTGGACCCCACAGGATCCCCACCTACCTCTACTCACTCTCTTCTCTCTTCTCAATCACCCTCTATTCCCAATAAACACTCTTCCCCAACACCCTTCACCTATCACCTCCATCCCTCTTCCCTATTAACCCTTCACCACTCACAATCACCCACTCTTCCCCATAAAACTACCCAATAAACTCCACCTACCTTCAAAATTCAAAATCAATTTTCCATCCAAACCCCCCTAAATGGCTGAACTTACCCCCCTCCCTTCCTTATATATAGCCCCCCATTCTTCTTCATTTTCACACAACACAACCCTCTCTTCTATTCTTGACCGAAAACACATCTCCCCCTCTCCTCCATATTTTCTTCTTCTTCTTCATCAATTCTTTATTTTCTTGCTCGAGGACGAGAAATATTCTAAGTTTGGTGTGGTAAAAGCATAAGCTTTTTGTTTTTCCATTACCATTGATGGCACCTAAGACCGGAGAATCCTCTAGAAAAGGGAAAGGGAAGACAAAAACTTCCACCTCCGAGTCATGGGAGATGGAAAGATTCATCTCCAAAGCTCATCAAGACCACTTCTATGATGTTGTGGCCAAGAAGAAGGTGATCCCCGAGGTCCCTTTCAAACTCAAAAGAAATGAGTATCCGGAGATCCGACATGAAATTCAAAGAAGAGGTTGGGAAGTTCTAACAAATCTCATCCAACAAGTCGGCATCCTAATGGTTCAAGAGTTCTATGCCAATGCATGGATCACCAAGAATCATGATCAAAGTAAGAACCTGGATCCAAAGAACTATGTTACAATGGTTCGGGGGAAATACTAGGATTTTAGTCCGGAAAATGTGAGGTTGACGTTTAACTTGCCTATGATTCAAGGAGATGAACGCCCCTACACTAGAAGGGTCAACTTTAATCAAAGGTTGGACCAAGTCCTCATGGACATATGTGTGGAAGGAGCTCAATGGAAGATTGACTCCAAAGGCAAGCCGGTTCAACTAAGAAGATTGGACCTCAAGCCTGTGGCTAGAGGATGGTTGGAGTTCATCCAACGCTCCATCATCCCCACTAGCAACCGATCTGAAGTTACTGTGGATCGGGCCATCATGATCCATAGCATCATGATTGGAGAAGAAGTAGAGGTTCATGAAGTCATCTCCCTTGAACTCTACAAAATAGCCGAAAAGCCCTCTCCTGGGGCAAGGCTAGCTTTTCCTCATCTTATCTGCCATCTATGTTACTCAGCTGGAGCTTCCATAGAAGGAGACATTCACATTGAGAAAGAGAAGCCCATCACTAAGAAAAAGATGGAGCAAGTAAGAGAGCCCATTCATGGAGATCAAGAGGCGCAGGAAGCTCATCACCATGAGATTCCGGAGATGCCTCATATGCATTTTCCTCCACAAAACTATTGGGAGCAAATTAACACCTCCCTAGGAGAATTAAGTTCCAACATGGGACAACTAAGGGTGGAACATCAAGAGCACTCCATCATCCTTCATGAAATAAG
The DNA here is from genome assembly GCF_003086295.3 of Arachis hypogaea. Lineage (NCBI taxonomy): Eukaryota > Viridiplantae > Streptophyta > Magnoliopsida > Fabales > Fabaceae > Arachis > Arachis hypogaea. The sequence continues at coordinate 95,441,826 of NC_092050.1, read as the reverse complement.
AGAAGATCAAAAAGCAATGAGGGAGGAGCAACAAAGACAAGGAAGAGACATAGAAGAGCTCAAGGACATCATTGGTTCCTCAAGAAGGAAACGCCACCATCACTAAGGTGGACTCATTCCTTGTTCTTACTTTCTCTGTTTTTCGTTTTCTCTATGTTAAGTTCTTATCTATGTTTGTGTCTTCATTACATGATCATTAGTAGTTAGTAACTTTGTCTTAAAGTTATGAATGTCCTATGAATCCATCACCTCTCTTAAATGAAAAATGTTTTAATTCAAAAGAACAAGAAGTACATGAGTTTTTAATTTATCCTTGAACTTAGTTTAATTATATTGATGTGGTGACAATGCTTCTTGTTTTCTGAATGTATGCTTGAACAGTGCATATGTCTTTTGAAGTTGTTGTTTAAGAATGTTAAATATGTTGGCTCTTGAAAGAATGATGACTAGGAGACATGTTATTTGATAATGTGAAAAATCATAAAAATGATTCTTGAAGCAAGAAAAAGCAGCAAAGAACAAAGCTTGCAGAAAAAAAAAAAATAGGCGAAAAAAAAAATAGAAAGGAAAAAAAAAGCAAGCAGAAAAAGCCAATAACCCTTAAAACCAAAAGGCAAGGGCAAATAAAAAGGATCCCAAGGCTTCGAGCATCAGTGGATAGGAGGGCCTAAAGGAATAAAATCCTGGTCTAAGCGGCTAAACCGAGCTGTCCCTAACCATGTGCTTGTGGCGTGTAGGTGTCAAGTGAAAACTTGAGACTGAGCGGTTAAAGTCAAGGTCCAAAGCAAAAAAAAAAAAGAGTGTGCTTAAGAACCCTGGACACCTCTAATTGGGGACTTTAGCAAAGCTGAGTCACAATCTGAAAAGGTTCACCCAATTATGTGTCTGTGGCATTTATGTATCCAGTGGTAATACTGGAAAACAAAGTGCTTAGGGCCACGGCCAAGACTCATAAAGAAGCTGTGTTCAAGAATCATCATACTGAACTAGGAGAGTCAATAACACTATCTGAACTCTGAGTTCCTATAGATGCCAATCATTCTGAACTTCAATGGATAAAGTGAGATGCCAAAACTATTCAAGAGGCAAAAAGCTACAAGTCCCACTCATCTGATTGGAGCTATGTTTCATTGATAGTTTGGAATTTATAGTATATTCTCTTCTTTTTATCCTATTTAATTTTCAGTTGCTTGGGGACAAGCAACAATTTAAGTTTGGTGTTGTGATGAGCGGATAATTTATACGCTTTTTGGCATTGTTTTTAGTATGTTTTTAGTAGAATCTAGTTACTTTTAGGGATGTTTTCATTAGTTTTTATGTTAAATTCACATTTCTGGACTTTACTATGAGTTTGTGTGTTTTTCTGTGATTTCAGGTATTTTCTGGCTGAAATTGAGGGACTTGAGCAAAAATCAGATTCAGAGGTTGAAGAAGGACTGCTGATGCTGTTGGATTCTGACCTCCCTGCACTCAAAATGGATTTTCTGGAGCTACAGAACTCAAACTGGCACGCTTCCAATTGCATTGGAAAGTAGACATCCAGGGATTTCCAGAAATATATAATAGTTCATACTTTGACCAAGTTTAGACGACGCAAACTGGCGTTCAACGCCAGCTCTCTGCCCAATTCTGGCATCCAGCGCCAGAAACAAGTTGCAAAGTGGAGTTCAACGTCCAAACTGGCACAAAAGCTGGCGTTCAACTCCAAGAATGACCTCTCCATGTGTAGACTTCAAGCTCAGCCCAAGAACACACCAAGTGGGCCCCGGAAGTAGATTTATGCATCAATTACTTACTTCTGTAAACCCTAGTAGCTAGTTTATTATAAATAGGACCTTTTACTATTGTATTAGACATCTTTGGATTATCTTTTGATCTATTGATCACGTTTGGGGGCTGGCCATTCGGCCATGCCTGGACCTTCATTACTTATATATTTTCAACGGTAGAGTTTCTGCACTCCATAGATTAAGGTGTGGAGCTTTGCTGTTCCTCAAAGATTAATGCAAAGTACTACTGTTTTCTATTCAATTCATCTTATTTTGCTTCTAAGATATTCATTCGCACTTCAACCTGAATGTGATGAACGTGACAATCATCATCATTCCCTATGAACGCGTGCCTGACAACTACTTCCGTTCTACATTAGATTGAATGAGTATCTCTTAGATCTCTTAATCAGAATCTTCGTGGTATAAGCTAGATTGATGGCGGCATTCATGAGAGCCCGGAAAGTCTAAACCTTGTCCGTGGTATTCCGAGTAGGACTCTGGGATTGAATGACTGTGATGAACTCCAAACTTGCGAGTGCTGGGCGTAGTGACAGATGCATAAGGATAGTAAATTCTATTCCAGTATGATCGAGAACCTCCAAGTTGATTAGCCATGCAGTGACAGCGCATCGGACCATTTTCACAGAGAGGAATAGGATGCAACCAATGACAAGGGTGATGCCTCCAGACGATTAGCCGTGTTGTGACAGAGCATTTGGACCATTTTCCCGAGAGGATTGAAAGTAGCCATTGGCACCGGTGACATCCTTACATAAAGCCAGCCATAGAAAGGAGTAAGACAGATTGGATGAAGACAGCAGGAAAGCAGAGGTTCAGAGGAATGAATGCATCTCCATACGCTTATCTGAAATTCTCACCAATGATTTACATAAGTATTTCTATCCTTATTTTAGTATTAATTTCGAAAACTCCATAACTATTTTATATCCACCTGACTGAGATTTACAAGGTGACCATAGCTTGCTTCATACCAACAATCTCCGTGGGATCGACCCTTACTCACGTAAGGTTTATTACTTGGACGACCCAGTGCACTTGCTGGTTAGTTATGCGAAGTTGTGAAGATATGTTTAGACTATGGTTCTGTGCATCCGTTTTTGGTGCCATCGCCAGGGAATCAATTTCGAACAATAATTCACAACCTGAGTAACAATTTCGCATACCAACCCCTGCCCCCTTTTAGATTCTGTGTGCGCGCACGGACCTGTGTGCGAACGCACACATGATCCTTCCCTAAAAAAAAGTCTTCCGTGTGCGCGCACACTTTTCTGTAAGCCCTAACACACTTCCACCCCCTCCATCACTCCCCTACTTTGCTTTTTCCATGTTTTTCTACTTGTTTTACTTAGTTTTCTTTGCATTTCATTTTTTATCTTAGTAATTAAATAAGTTGCAAGTGTTTGCTTGTTGATTGATTGGGTTGCTTGTTGATTGAATTTCATCAATGCACTTATACTTTGCCTTAAATTACTATCACCTAATTGGATTTGCACATTTACATTTGGTTACATATTAGGTGAAACATTTATGAGTGCACATGGAATTTAGTGAATTGAATTGAATTGCTTGTTCACCATGGATTTTAAGTCAATATAATCACATCACAAGGTCCTTGTTCCTTGTTAATGCTTTGCATTTGTTTGAGTTGGCTTAACTTGATTCTATCAAGTTTGTCACCTTTTTATAACAAACACCTTAACCATGTGATTATTTTATTATTCCTAAGGATGAATAAGCAATTTTATTTTCCTCATTGCATTGGTTATTGTTGTTGTGCTATTTTATATATCAATTTTGCTCTTTCATTTGCACACCTTCAATATCCAATATTTCCTAAATTCAATTCACTCTTGTTCCAATTGCCTAAGCTTGCTTCTGCTTAATTGATGCTCATCTCTTAGTTACATCTTACGCCATTTAATTGAGGAACTTATTATTACTTGTGATTGTGTGGATGCCATTTTTACCGGCCGTTGTGTGTATTCTAACCGCGTGCACACTTGGAATACACACATGGCTAATCCATTTTTATCATACCACACAACTATGCAAAATTCCTCAATTAGATGCTTATTTGCTTACTCCGTTAACTTTTTGTGCCACTTGCCCTATGATTCTTAATTATACTTTATCCATTCTGTTTGAGGATGAGACGTGGAGGTAAGGAGCCGAGAGAGGAAAATGACACTAAGGATGGAGATGCTGAAAATACTTTGAACTTGGCGATTTCCACACAACCCTAACCCTCGCATCCACCAACCGAATGTCGAGGAACTTAGAGACATTCTTCCCGGATTTTGTTCGTGTACGGAGGACCGTGCAATGCTTAAGTGTGGGGGAGGATTCGTCATTTTGGGGAGTAAACTTTCTTTTCTGAACACTTCACACTTTATTTTTGTTTCTTTTTATTATGTTTCTTGTAGATATTTAGAGTACTCACTACAAAAAAAACTGGTTTAAAACGACATTTTTATTAGGGCGGTTCTTTATAACTGCCATAATTTTCTTTATTTTCGGCGGTAGATATTGTTGCCATAACTTCCTTTTTGAGTATGGCAGTTTTTGTGATTTTGGCCGATATATTCTTTTATTAATTAAGGAAAAATCTCATTTATGCAAACCTAGCTTAGCAAGTAGAGTACGCGAGAGTGAGTTTTCTCCTCCGGTGATGCCTCTTCAGAGTTCATAGCTTCCATTGATGCGATCTGCGTTCTCATTTCTCTTTTTCTTCTCTAGGATGCGTTAATTACCTCTTCTCTCTCTCTCTCTCTCTCTCTCTGAGTAACGCGTCTTCTTCTCCAAGATTTTTAGATCTGTTATGGCATGGAAGCCCGACGCAGAGGTTTTAGATCGATTGCACCAGATGAAAGAGTGATTAGTGTTGCTGCGTATGAGAAAATGTGAGCGATGTGAATGATGAACCATAATCTCTTGTCACCCTTCATCTTCTGCAGCTATCGTTTATCTCGTCGTTGTTTCTCATCCCCTCGCGCCACCAAATTAGATCTTCCAAAATTTTTGACGGCCTCTTTGATTGGGAATTCATTGTGAAATAGTTCTGCATTTTGATTTCTCTGCTTTTTTTCTTCCTTCATAATACCTTTCATTGATTGTAATTATGCAGATTTTGATTTTCAATTTTGCAGTTTATCTTCTTTTGTTTTTCAGCAAATCGTTGATTAAACAATCAAGGAATCGGATCAATGTGATAAGGAGAAAGTGAAATTCAGCAAAGAAGTTTCTTAAGCGAGACACCATTGATCTGCTTGCGAATCATTTACAGGCTGCTTACAATAGAGTAATTGATTTATTTTTTCTGCTTTTGTTTCGTGAAATTTAGAAAACCTGTATGCATAAACTAGCAGTTTTATTCTTTAATTGTAATTACTTTCGCATACAATTAGTAAACCACAGTGTTTAATATATGAATTACTATAGTTATTATCATACCAAATACAAAGTCTGAGTCTATTTTAACATTTTTAATCAATTTTTAGTATTGAAACTGTTCAAGTGGATTTGGCATGTTATCACACAAGGCTGTGCACCTGATTCAAGGCATAAACGAACAAAAGGCAAGGTTTCTGATTCACAATGCTTAATTGCTCAGATAATTGTTGTTGCTGGATTAATTTCTATATTTTGAACTATGAACTGGTTTCTAGTCTTCCACATAGTCCAGCTAAGAAAGCCTATGTTACTGATTAAGAACTAAGAACACTATTCCATTTAATTGTAGTGAAAGAGAGAAAATCCTAATGAACCAGGTTCACCAACTTTGGTGTTAATGCTGCTAAATCTTCCTCATTGATGTATCCTCATTTTTTGTTGTTTGTGTGTGTGTGCGCGCATACTGTGTATTCATTTTGATTTTAATTTTAGAAGACTGTTTAACTTGATTATCGTTTTTCAGACGAGATGGAAGAGGAAGATGTCAACAGAGAGTATGCCGAGGAGTTAAATAGAGATGTTGTTATGCTTACTGTGAAAACTGATTGCTAATGATGTTGTTCCAAAGGTAAATTGTTTTGTTTAAGAACTATTGGCATTCTTTTTCTTATTCTTTTTTGGCTGGTGATGAGTGGATAATTTATACGCTTTTTGGCATTGTTTTTACATAGTTTTCAGTATGATTTAGTTAGTTTTTAGTATATTTTTATTAGTTTTTAATTAAAATTCACATTTTTGGACTTTACTATGAGTTTGTGTGTTTTTCTGTGATTTCAGGTATTTTCTGGCTGAAATTGAGGGACCTGAGCAAAAATCGGATTCAGAGGTTGAAGAAGGACTGCAGATATTGTTGGATTCTGACCTCCCTGCTCTCAAAGTAGATTTTATAGAGCTACAGAACTCCAAATAGCGCGCTTCTATATGCGTTGGAAAGTAGACATCGAGGGCTTTCCAGTAATATACAATAGTCCATATTTTGCCCGAGTTTGGATGATGCAAACTGGCATTGAACGCCAGTTCCATGTTGCAGTCTAGCGTTCAGCACCAGAAACAAGTTGCAAAGTGGAGTTCAACGCCAGAAACACGTCACAAACTGGCGTTCAACTCCAAGAATGACCTCTCCACGTGTAAACTTTAAAATCAGGCCAAGCACACACCAAGTGGGCCCCGGAAGTGGATTTCTGCATCATTTACTCATTTCTGTAAACCCTAGTAACTAGTTTAGTATAAATAGGCCTTTTTACTATTATGTTTACATCTTTAGTTTTCATCTTTAGATCACGTTTGGGGGCTGGCCATTCGGCCATGCCTGAACCTCATCACTTATGTATTTTTAACGGTAGAGTTTCTACATACCATAGATTAAGGTGTGGAGCTCTGCTGTTCCTCACGAATTAATACAAAGTACTACTGTTTTTCTATTCAATTCAACTTATTCCGCTTCTAAGATATTCATTCGCACTTCAACATGAATGTGATGATCGTCACACTCATCATCATTCCCTATGAACGTGTGCTTGACAACCACTTTCGTTCTACCTTCGATTGAATGAGTATCTCTTGGATTTCTTAAGCAGAATCTTCGTGGTATAAGTTAGAACCCATGGATGGCCATTCTTGAGATCCGGAAAGTCTAAACCTTGTCTGTGGTATTCCGAGTAGGATCCGGGAAGGGATGGCTGTGACGAGCTTCAAACTCGCGAGTGCTGGGCGTAGTGACAGACGCAAAAGGATGGTGAATCCTATTCCAGTATGATCGAGAACCTCCAGATGATTAGCCATGCAGTGACAGCGCATCAGACCATTTTCACAGAGAGGACGGGATGTAGCCACTGACAACGGTGATGCCCAATATACAGCTTGCCATGGAAAGGAATAAGATTGATTGGATGAAGACAGTAGGAAAGCAGAGGTTCAGAGGAACGAAAGCATCTCTATACGCTTACCTGAAATTCTCACCAATGAATTACATAAGTACCACTATCCTATTTTATATTTTATTTATCTTTTACTTATCAATTCATAAAATCAGTTGAATCCGCCGGACTGAGATTTACAAGGTGACCATAGCTTGCTTCAAGCCGACAATCTCCGTGGGATCGACCGTTACTCACGTAAGGTTTATTACTTCGACGACCCAATGCACTTGCTGGTTAGTTGTACGAAGTTGTGAAACAAAATTAAGAATATGAACGTGCATATGAAGTTTTTAGCACCGTTACCAAGGAAGTAAAGATCACAATTTCGCACACCAAGTTTTTGGCGCCGTTGCCGGGGATTGTTCGAGTTTGGACAACTGACGGTTCATCTTTTTGCTCAGATTAGGTAACTTTATTTTAATTTTAACCTTTTTGATTTTATTATTCTTATTTTTGAAAAAAATAAAAAAAATATTTTCTTCTTTTTCGTTTTTCCCAATTAATTCTCGAAAAATACAAAAAAAAATTACAAAATCATAAAATCAAAAATATTTTTTGTGTTTCTTGTTTGAGTCTTGAGTCAAGTTTTAAGTTTGGTGTCAATTGCATCTTTTTAATTTTCTAAAAAATTATTTTCGAAAATTTCATGCATTGCATTCTTCATGATCTTCAAGTTGTTCTTGGCCAGTCTTCTTGTTTGATCTTCATATTTTCTTGTTTTGTGTCTTTTCTTGTTTTTCATATGCATTCTTGAATTCTTAGTGCCTAAAAATTAAAAATTTTTTAAGTTTGGTGTCTGGCATGTTTTCTTTTCTTGAAAATTTTTCAAAAATAAGTTCTTGGTGTTCATCTTGACATTTAAAGTGTTCTTGGTGTTCATCTTGACATTCATAGTGTTCTTGCATGCATCACATGTTTTGATCCAAAATTTTCATGCATTGAGTCAATTTTGTGTTTTTCTCTTTCATCATTAAAAATTCAAAAATAAAAAAAATATCTCTCCCTTTTTCACTCATAAATTTTCGAAAATTTGAGTTGACGTTTTCAAAACTTTTTAAAATTTAGTTGTTTCTTATGAGTCAAATCAAATTTTCAATTTAAAAATCCTATCTTTTTCAAAATCTTTTTCAAAATTCAAATCTTTTTCATTTTTTCTTATTTATTTTCGAAAATTATAAAAATATTTTTCAAAAATCTTTTTCTTAATTCTATCTCATAATTTTCAAAAATATTACTAACAATTAATGTGATTGATTAAAAAATGTAAAGTTTGTTACTTGCCTAATAAGAAAGGTTCAATCTTTAAATTTTAAAATCAAATATTTTTGTTTCTTGTTAGTCAACTAATCAACTTTAATTTTCAAAATCAAATCTTTTTAAATTTCTTTTTCAAACCTTTTTCAAAATAATTTTCAATCATATCTTTTTCAATTTCAATCATATCTTTTTCGAAATCAAATTTAAAATCTTTTCTAACTTCTTTTCTAACTTCCTATCTTTTTAAATTTTGACTTTCAAATCATTTTCAATCAATCTTATCTTTTTGTTTCAATCACATCTTTTTCAAATTTCAATCTTATCTTGCCAAAATTTGATTTTCAAAATCTCTTAACCACTTAACTTTTTGTTTGATTCTTATCTTTTTCAAAACTGCCCAACTAACTTTCTACCTTTAATTTTTGAAAATCCCTCCCTCTTTTTTTTTCAAAATTCCTTTTTAATTAACTAATTATTTTAAATTTTAATTTTTAATTTAATTTCAAACTTTAATTTTTGAAATTTAACTTTAAATTTAATTTTTATTTTAATTAATTTTCAAAATTCTCTCACCTCTCACCTCCTTCTATTTATTTATTCATCTACTAACACTTCTCTTCCACCCAAAAATTCGAACCCCATCATCCTCTCTGTGTTCGAGTTTTTCCTCTTCTCTTCCTTACATTACATTCTTCTCTTTTTCTACTCACATAAAGGAATCTCTATACTATGACATAGAGGATTCCATATTTTCTGCTTTCTTCTTCTTTTTCATATGAGTAGGAACAAGGATAAGAACATTCTTGTTGAAGCTGATCCTGAACCTAAAAGGACTCTGAAGAGGAAGCTAAGGGAAGCTAAAGCACAACTCTCTGGAGAAAATCTGACAGAAATTTTCGAAAAAGAAGAAGACAAAATGGCCGAAAATAATAATAATGCAAGGATGATGCTTGGTGACTTCACTGCACCTAATTAAAATTTACATGGAAGAAGCATCTCAATTCCTGCCATTGGAGCAAACAACTTTGAGCTTAAACCTCAATTAGTTTCTCTGATGCAACAGAACTGCAAGTTTCATGAACTTCCATCTGAAGATCCTTTTCAGTTCTTGACTGAATTCTTGCAGATCTGTGATACTGTTAAGACCAATGGGGTTGATCCCGAGGTCTACAGGTTATGCTTTTCCCGTTTGCTGTAAGAGACAGAGCTAGAGTATGGTTGGACTCTCAACCTAAAGATAGCCTGAACTCTTGTAATAAGCTGGTCACGGATTTCTTAGCCAAGTACTTTCCTCCTCAAAAGCTTAGTAAGCTTAGAGTGGATGTTCAAACCTTCAGACAGAAAGAAGGTGAATCCCTCTATGAAGCTTGGGAGAGATATAAGCAACTGACCAAAAAGTGTCCTTCTGACATGCTTTCAGAATGGACCATTCTGGATATATTCTATGATGGTCTGTCTAAGCTACCAAAGATGTCACTGGACCATTGATGCCAGGGCATTTAGGCCAGTTTCACTGACCTTTTCTTTACTATTTTTAGGGTAGTTTCATGCATTTTCCTAGAAAATAAGCTAGTTTTGGGTAGATATTCACTTACATCTTGATTCAAGCATACATTGTGCAATTTACATGATTTCATGAGGATTTTGCATGAATTATATGGTAAATTGGAAGATGCATGACTCATGACTTAGCCTAGAACTTTGATGCACTTTGTTGCTTGATTTCAGGACAAAGGAAGCAAAGAAGAACCATGTTAGCAGTCACGTTAGTCCCACTAACGTGACCTCTAACGTAGAATGGGTGCTAACTTGCAAAGTTAATGAGAAAGGCAATCGCCAATAACGCCCTCGAAGCCATCATAAGCCCACGTTAAGAGTCACGTTAACTAAGTTAACGTGAACTCTAACGTGGAAGAAGACAATAAGGCCAACATTAGTGACACTCCCCTTTGTCACTAACGTTGGACCAAGCTCATAATTGGCCACGTTAGTTGCCACGTTAACTTAGTTAACGTGGCTTCTAACGTTAAGAAGCAAAAGGGAAGCCAACGTTAGTGACATTCACCTTTGTCACTAACGTTGGCCAAGCTTCCATAAGCCACATTAACTTAGTTAACATGGAGAGAGCAATTTGTCGCCAACGTTAGTGACACTTACCTTTGTCAGTAACGTTGGGGTGAACCACCAAGAGCCACCATGAGCAACGTTAACTCCCACGTTAACTTAGTTAACGTGGATAAAGAGATAAGAAGCCAACGTTAGTGACACTCACCTTTGTCACTAACGTTGGAGATGGCTAGCATGACTACATTAGAAGCCACGTTAACCTAGTGAACATGGACTCTAACGTGTGAAATAGGGGCACATTGGAACGTTAGTGACAAAGGTAAGTGTCACTAACGTTCTCGAAGGATTGGCAAGCTTACGTTAAGAGCCACGTTAACTAAGTTAACGTGGACTTTAACGTAGAAAAAGGGGAAGCTTATTAACGTTATTGGGAAAGGTAAGTCCCAATAACGTGTGCGAAGGACCAAGAGGCAACGTTAGTTGTAACGTTTGTGCCACTAACGTTGAGGTTAACGTGGCTCATACTTGGGTGAGCAACGTTAGTGAAAAAGGTGATTGTCACTAACGTTCTCGAATCCACACTTCCACTTAACGTTAACATCACTAACGTCCTGAGCTAAAAGTCCCTGCCTACTTCACACTTTCTCTCTGCAAGCAAAGCTAAGCCCAATGAAGAAGATAACTGCTTCAAACTCAGGATCCAAAGGCCCATACCCAAGACTTGAAGAGCCAACTAGAAGATCATAAGATTAGTATATATAGGAGTAGCTTTGAATTAGAAAAAAAGAGCTGGAAATTTTAGGAAGCCTTGGGCGTAGAACTACTCTCTGTATTTTACTTTCTCTGTACTTCTAGTTTTATTTTTATGATGTATTCTCCATCTTTGTTTTCATTTTCCAGAGCTATGAACAACTAAACCCCTTTCATTGGGTTAGGGAGCTCTGTTGTAATTTGATGGATCAATTTTAGTTTTCATTCTCCTTCTTCTATCTTTTCTCTTGATTTTACTAGAAAGCTTTCGATCTTCATCCAATTGGGTAGTTATCTTGGAAAAGAAGCTATTCATACTTGGATCTCTTCTGAACCTTGAAAGAGAAATGAAGGGATCATGCTAGAAATGCTTTCTCATGCTGGACCAAATTGGGTTTGGATGGATATGTGACTATAATCCTTCCAACACTTGATTTGGGAAATGCATGTGGTATAATCAGTGACCATACTTCATCTCTTCTCATGAGCAATTGACCAAGGAATTGGCTATTGATCAAGATTTGAGAGATTGAATTACAAGGAATTGTAATTCGATCACTTAAGATTGCCAAGGAGATCAATGAATGCATTGATTGAGGAAGAGATGAAAATGAACTTGATCCGGAGAATGCAACATCTCCTGAGCCCAATGAACTCCCCATTTCTGATCTTACCCATTTTCTTTAATTTCTGCCATTTACTTTTATGAGCAATTACCCCATTCCCATTTAAGATTCTGCAAATTTACTTTCCACCATTTACATTCAGCTCTTTATTTCTAGCATTTACTGTTTTCGCTATTTACTTTCCCACCATTTAATTTTCTGCAATTTTCAACTCAAATTCCGGTTCGCTCAACTAGAACATTCCTTTAATTAAAGTTGCTTGATCAATCAATCTCTGTGGGTTTTTACTTGACGACAAATTCGGTACACTTGCCGAAGGAAATTTGTTGCGAGACAAGTTTTCCGCGTATCAACCATTCTGCAGGTGGATCCATTCACCTAAAGAAAACGCCTGCAGAAGCTCAAGAACTCATTGACATGGTTGCAAATAACCAGTTCATGTACACTTCTGAAAGGAATCCTGTGAATAATGGGACGCCTATGAGGAAGGGAGTTCTTGAAATTAATACTTTGAATGCCATATTGGCTCAGAATAAAATATTGACTCAGCAAGTCAATATGATTTCTCAGAGTCTGAATGGATTGAAGGAATCATCCAACAGTACTAAAGAGGCATCTTCTGAAGAAGAAGCTTATGACCCTGAAAACCCTGCAATAGCAGAGGTGAATTACTTGGGTGAACCTTATGGAAACACCTATAACCCCTCATGGAGAAATCATCCAAATTTCTCATAGAAAGATCAACAAAAGCCTTAACAAGGCTTTAATAATGGTGGAAGAAACAGGTTTAACAATAGTAAACCTTTTCCATCATCCACTCAGCAACAGATAGAGAATTCTGAGCAAAATCAATCTAGCTTAGCAAATTTAGTCTCTGATCTATCTAAGGCCACTGTGAGTTTCATGAATGAAACAAGGTCTTCCATTAGAAATTTGGAAGCACAAGTGGGCCAGCTGAGTAAAGGAATCACTGAAACCCCTCCTAGTACTCTCCCAAGCAATACAGAAGAGAATCCAAAGAGAGAGTGCAAGGCCATTGATATAACAATCATGGCCGAACCTACAGGGGAGGAAGAGGAAGTGAATCCCAGTGAGGAAGACCTCCTGGGACGTCCAGTGATCAATAAGGAGTTTCCCTTTGAGGAACCAAAGGACTCTGAGGCTCATCTGGAGACTATAGAGATTCCATTGAACCTCCTTGTGCCATTCATGAGCTCTGATGAGTATTCTTCTTCTGAAGAGAATGAGGATGTTACTGAAAAGCAAGTTGCCAAGTACCTTGGTGCAACCATGAAGCTAAATGCCAAATTATTTGGTAATGAGACTTGGGAAGATGAACCTCCCTTGCTCATCAATAAACTGAGAGATCTGGATCAACTGACATTACCTCAGAAGAAACAAGATCCTGGAAAGTTCTTAATACCTTGTACCATAGGCACCATGACCTTTGAGAAGGCTCTATGTGACCTTGGGTCAGGGATAAACCTCATGCCACTCTCTGTAATGGAGAAACTAGGAATCCTTGAGGTACAGGCTGCCAATTTCTCATTAGAGATGGCAGACAAATCTATGAAAATGGCTTATGGACTAGTAGAGGACGTGTTAGTAAAGGTTAAAGGCCTTTACATCCCTGTTGATTTCATAATCCTAGACACTGGGAAGGATGAGGATGAATCCATCATCCTTGGAAGACCCTTCCTAGCCACTGCAAGAGCTGTGATTGATGTAGACAGAGGAGAATTGATCCTTCAACTGAATGAGGACAACCTTGTGTTTAAAACTCAAGAATCTCCTTCTGTGACAATGGAGAGGAAGCATAGAAAGCTTCTCTTAGTACAAAGTCAACTAAAGCCCCCACAGTCAAACTCTAAGTTTGGTGTTGGGAGGCCTCAGCCAAAATCTAAGTTTGGTGTTGAACTCACATATCCAAACTCTAAGTTTGGTGTTGGGAGTCTATAAAAATGACCTGATCACCTGTGTGGCTCCATGAGAGCCCACTGTCAAGCTATTGACATTAAAGAAGCGCTTGTTGGGAGGCAACCTAATTTTTATTTATCTAATTTTATTTTTATTTTTATAGTTCTTTCATGTTTTATTAGGTTCATGATCATGTGGAGTCACAAAATAAATACAAAAATTAAAAATAGAATCAAAAACAGCAGAAGAAAAATCACACCCTGGAGGAAGGACTTACTGGCGTTTAAATGCCAGAAAGGAGCATCTGGCTAGCGTTCAACGCCAGAACAGAGCATGGATCTGGCGTTGAACGCCAGAAACAAGCAACATCCTGGCATTCAAACACCCGGAATGCACCCTGAGAAGAGCGGGCGCTGAACGCCATAAACAAGCATAGAACTGGCGTTCAACGCCAGAAACATGCTGCATCTGGGCGTTGAATGCCCAGAACAAGCATCAATTCAGCGTTTAAATGCCATAATTGCATGCAAAGGCATTTTACATGCCTAATTGGTGCAGGGATGCAAATCCTTGACACCTCAGGATCTGTGGACCCCATAGGATCATCTCAGCATCTGTAGACCCCACAGGATCTTCACCTACCTCCACTCATATTCTTTCCTCTTCTCAACACTCACCATTCCCAATAAACACCCTTCCCCAAAACCCTTCACCAATCACCTCAATCTCTCTTCCCTATTACCCCTTCACCACTCACATCCATCCACTCTTCCCCATAAACCCCACCTACCTTTAAAATTCAAAATCACCTTCCCACCCCATATGGCCAAACCTACTCCCTCTCCCCTCACTATATAAACACCTTAATCCCTCCTTCATTTTCACACAACACAACCCTATCTTCTTTACCTTGGCCGAATACACCCCCTTCCCTCTCCTCCATATTTTCTCTTCTTCTTCTTCTTTTCTTTATTCTCTTGCTCGAGGGCAAGCAATATTCTGAGTTTGGTGTGGTAAAAGCATAAGCTTTTTGTTTTTCCATTACCATTGATGGCACCTAAGACCGGAGAAACCTCTAGAAAAGGGAAAGGGAAGATAAAAGCTTCCACCTCCGAGTCATGGGAGATGGAAAGATTCATCTCCAAAGCCCATCAAGACCACTTCTATGATGTTGTGGCCAAGAAAAAGGTGATCCCTGAGGTCCCTTTCAAGCTCAAGAAAAATGAGTATCCGGAAATCCGACATGAGATCCAAAGAAGAGGTTGGGAAGTCCTAACCAACCCCATTCAACAAGTCAGAATCCTAATGTTTCAAGAGTTCTATGCCAAAGCATGGATCACTAGGAACCATGATCAAAGTAAGAACCCGAATCCAAAGAATTATCTTACCATGGTTCGGGGGAATTACTTAGATTTTAGTCTGAAAAATGTAAGGCTGGCGTTCAACTTGCCAATGATGGAAGAGAACGCACGCCCCTACACAAGAAGAGTCAACTTTGATCAAAGGTTGGACCAAGTCCTCATGGACATATGTGTGAAAGAAGCTCAATGGAAGATTGACTCAAAAGGCAAACCGGTTCAACTGAGAAGATTGGACCTTAAGCCTGTAGCTAGAGGATGGTTGGAGTTCATTCAACGCTCAATCATTCCCACTAGCAACCGGTCTGAAGTTACTGTAGACCGGGCCATCATGATCCATAGTATCATGATTGGGGAGGAAGTAGAAGTTCATGAGATTATACCTCAAGAACTCTACAAGGTGGCTGACAAGTCCTCCACTGTGGCAAGGTTAGCCTTTCTTCACCTCATTTGCCATCTATGCAATTCGGCTGGGATTGACATAGAGGGAGATATCCTCATTGATGAGGACAAGCCCATCACTAAGAAAATGATGGAGCCAACAAGAGAGCCTATTCATGGATCTCAAGGGACGCATGATGAAGCTTATCACCAAGAAATCCCTGAGATACCTCAAGGGATGCACTTTCCTCTACAGAATTTTTGGGAGCAAATCAACACCTCCCTAGGAGAACTAAGTTCCAACATGGGACAACTAAGGGTGGAACATCAAGGGCACTCTATCATCCTTCATGAAAATAGAGAAGATCAAAGAGCAATGAGGGAGGAGCAACAAAGACAAGGAAGAGACATAGAAGAGCTCAAGGACATCATTGGTTCCTCAAGAAGGAAACGCCACCATCACTAAGGTGGACTCATTCCTTGTTCTTAAATTTTCTGTTTTTTGTTTTCTTATGTTAAATGTTTATCTATGTTTGTGTCTTTATTACATGATCATTAGTGTCTAAGTGTCTATGCCTTAAAGTAGTGAATATGAATCCATCACCTCTCTTAAATGAAAAATATTTTAAAAACAAAAGAACAAGAAGTACATGGTTTCGAATTCATCCTTGAAACTAGTTTAATTATTTTGATGTGGTGACAATACTTTTTGTTTTCTGAATGAATGCTTGAACAGTGCATATGTCTTTTGAAGTTGATGTTTATGAATGTTAAATATGTTGGCTCTTGAAAGAATGATGAAAAGGAGACATGTTATTTGATAATCTGAAAAATCATAAAAATGATTCTTGAAGCAAGAAAAAGCAGTGAATACAAAAGCTTGCAGAAAAAAAAAACAAAAGAAAAAAATATAGCGAAAAAAAATTTTGGGAAAAAGAAAAAGCAAGCAGAAAAAGCCAATAACCCTTAAAACCAAAAGGCAAGGGTAAATAAAAAGGATCCAAGGCTTTGAGCATCAGTGGATAGGAGGGCCTAAAGGAATAAAATCCTGGCCTAAGCGGCTAAACCAAGCTGTCCCTAACCATGTGCTTGTGGCGTGAAGGTGTCAAGTGAAAACTTGAGACTGAGCGGTCAAAGTCAAGGTCCAAAACAAAAAGAAGAATTTGCTTAAGAACCCTGGACACCTCTAATTGGAGACTTTAGCAAAGCTGAGTCACAATCTGAAAAGGTTCACCCAGTTATGTGTCTGTGGTATTTATGTATCCGGTGGTAATACTGGAAAACAAAGTGCTTAGGGCCACGGCCAAGACTCATAAAGCAGCTGTGTTCAAGAATCAACATACTGAACTAGGAGAATTAATAACACTATCTGAACTCTGAGTTCCTATAGATGCCAATCATTCTGAACTTCAATGGATAAAGTGAGATGCCAAAACTATTCAAGAGGCAAAAAGCTACAAGTTCCGCTCATCTGATTGGAGCTATGTTTCATTGATATTTTGGAATTTATAGTATATTCTCTTCTTTTTATCCTATTTGATTTTCAGTTACTTGGGGACAAGCAACAATTTAAGTTTGGTGTTGTGATGAGCGGATAATTTTTACGCTTTTTGGCATTATTTTTACATAGTTTTCAGTATCATTTAGTTAGTTTTTAGTATATTTTTATTAGTTTTTAATTAAAATTCACATTTCTGGACTTTACTATGAGTTTGTGTGTTTTTCTGTGATTTCAAGTATTTTCTGGCTGAAATTGAGGGACCTGAGCAAAAATCAGATTCAGAGGTTGAAGAAGGACCGCAGATACTGTTGGATTCTGACCTCCCTGTACTCAAAGTAGATTTTCTAGAGCTACAGAACTCCAAATGGTGCGCTTCCAATTGCGTTGGAAAGTAGACATCCAGGGCTTTCCAGCAATATATAATAGTTCATACCCTTCCCGATTTTAGATGACGCAAACTGGCATTGAACGCTAGTTCCATGTTGCAGTCTGGCATTCAGCACCAGAAACAAGTTGCAAAGTGGAGTTCAACGCCAGAAACACGTCACAAACTGGCGTTCAACTCCAAGAATGACCTCTCCACGTGTAAACTTCAAACTCAGCCCAAGCACACACCAAGTGGGCCCCGGAAGTGGATTTCTGCATCATTTACTCATTTCTGTAAACCCTAGTAACTAGTTTAGTATAAATAGGACTTTTTGCTATTGTGTTTACATCTTTAGTTTTCATCTTTAGATCACGTTTGGGGGCTGGCCATTCGGTCATGCCTGAACCTCATCACTTATGTATTTTTAACGGTAGAGTTTTTACATACCATAGATTAAGGTGTGGAGCTCTGCTGTTCCTCACGAATTAATACAAAGTACTACTGTTTTTCTATTCAATTCAACTTATTCCGCTTCTAAGATATTCATTCGCACTTCAACATGAATGTGATGATCGTAACACTCATCATCATTCCCTATGAACGTGTGCCTAACAACCACTTTCGTTCTACCTTCGATTGAATGAGTATCTCTTGGATTTCTTAATCAGAATCTTCGTGGTATAAGTTAGAACCCATGGATGGCCATTCTTGAGATTCGGAAAGTCTAAACCTTGTCTGTGGTATTCCGAGTAGGATCCGGGAAGGGATGGCTATGACGAGCTTCAAACTCGCGAGTGTTGGGCGTAGTGACAGACGCAAAAAGTTGGTGAATCCTATTCCAGTATGATCGAGAACCTCCAGATGATTAGCCATGCAGTGACAGCGCATCAGACCATTTTCACAGAGAGGACGGGATGTAGCCACTGACAACGGTGATGCCCAATATACAGCTTGCCATGGAAAGGAGTAAGATTGATTGGATGAAGACAGCAGGAAAGCAGAGGTTCAGAGGAACGAAAGCATCGCTATACGCTTATCTAAAATTCTCACCAATGAATTACATAAGTACAACTATCCTATTTTATATTTTATTTATCTTTTACTTATCAATTCATAAAATCAGTTGAATCCGCCGGACTGAGATTTACAAGGTGACCATAGCTTGCTTCAAGCCGACAATCTCCGTGGGATCGACCCTTACTCACGTAAGGTTTATTACTTGGACGACCCAGTGCACTTGCTGGTTAGTTGTACGAAGTTGTGAAACAAAATTAAGAATATGAATGTGCGTATAAAGTTTTTAGCGCCGTTACCAAGGAAGTAAAGATCACGATTTTGCACACTAGCTGGAAAATCTATTTTGATAGCAAAAATTTGGGTATTCTTGTTACAGGAATATCTTGCTTCTGAGATCATTTCTCACTATGTAATGCATGGGGCAAGTGTTGCTGAGATTGTAAAGAATCTGATAACAGTTCTGAAAAAAAAAAGATGATTTAGCCACCATTTTTCTTGAAGCACTTAAAAAGGTAAGAGCTTTGAAGTAGGTCTTTCAACCATGCTATGATATTTTTATGACAAATAAATCTAGATCAACCTTTCCACCACATTTCTGCCTCTGGAAGATCTGTATATTATATATTTCACCCTCTTCTTCCCTCTTCTGTTCCAACTTCCTCACCTATTTATGCTGGTACCAGGCATACCATCAACATGTTGTGGATATCTCTGACAGCAAAAATGACCCTTTAGAAAGCAACTCCTTCTCAGGATGTAAAGATCTGGCTGCTCGGCTCTCTAGAACATTTGTTGGTGCTGCTAGGGTCAAGCACAAGTTAGACATTTTAAAAGTTATCAGGGATGGCATTGAATATGCTTTTGTTGAAGCTCCGAAACACTTGTCATTTCTGTAAGCAGTAGTGCTCCAGTTTGTGTCAAAACTCCTTGCAGCTCCCATCTGTATTTATTGTCCCATATAGGTAAACAATATTGCAAACATCCTATTAGATCTTCACTTAAATAAAATACTCATTATTACATGGTGCTATTATTTAAATAATAATAATAAAGAGAATTTTCAGTACATGTTCCCAAGTTTCTTGTAAATAATAAATAATAATAATAAAGAGAATCTGAATCTGAAGTATCTTCTCTGCTACTGCAGGAAGTTCCTGAGAAAAGCAAGGACAACCCTAGAGCTCTATGGCCCTTTATATATGCAACTTCTTTACACTTACATTGTGGTCTATACTCTATATATCCACTGAATCTAGCTGCGACGACAGCTCCAAGTATTTTGTCACTGATGCCGATGACGGTAGCTTGTTGGGACCAACCTTGGCTTTGCTTCTCGACAATGTCTTCTACCAAAGCTGGTCGCACTTTTCTCTCTGTTAACATTAAAATGAATGAGTAAACAAATTGCTATCAGCTCAGTTTTGTTCTATTTTTTTTAACTCTCTCTTCTTATTATGCATTGGTTTAGGAAAGAAGTGAAAGGAGCAATTATGGAAGGTGGAATTCCATTCAACAAGGTTTATGGCATGCATGCCTTTGAGTATCCAGGCGTAGATCAAAGGTTCAATGAGGTGTTCAACAAAGCTATGGTAAACTCCACCACTCTATTTTTCTCTCATTCTCTATGTTCATTGAAATTGTATAGTATCTAACTCTAATAATAGGAATTTCCTATTATTAGTTTTTTTAGTTCAGTATATTCTTGTAGTTAAAATAAGAATGTGAATATGGTTGTTGATTGTTTCTATGGGATTGATGTTACAGAATTTCCTCTTAACTTCAAAAAGTGAAGATGCTGATATGAAGCTTATCGATTTTAGTTTATCAGATTTCATCCGGACAGGTGACAATTATAGTGATTCTCAATTCTTTTTCTTCGTTTTACTTGCAAAGCAATCTCTTATTCCATTATTATATTAGATAGGCAACTTGCTACTAAATGCACTATTCATTGATGTTTACATTTGTATAATCAAAATTGTCATTTTCTCAACTCTCTTACCTAAGATATCTACTTTTTCAACTATTCCTTCCTTGAAGTAATAGTTTTCTTTCATTTCTTTTTTTTTCTTTCTCTTTTTGATATTTGTGTAGAATAGTGTTCTTTCTTTACTTGTTGTTTTAATTTATTATTATTATTATTATTATTATTATTATTATTATTATTATTATTATTAGTAGTAGTAGTAGTAGTAGTAGTAGTAGTAGTAGTAGTAGTAGTAGTAGTACTTTGTCTCACTCGTTTCTTGGATTATATAGATGATCATGATTTCACCACAACCACATTTGTGTGTGTGTGTGTCTAGAATTCTAAATAGACAATCCAGTTTCTAGTCTTTAAATATTCTTGATCAAACTTGCAATGGATGATAGTGGTTAAAATTTAAATGTACGGTTGTGTTTGCAATTAGAATTTAATGTAATTAACTATTATATTGTTCACCATTTTGCAGATAAAACGAGAAATATCCACAATGAAACTGGTTAGACACCCCAATATCATACGTTTGCATGAGGTTAGAAGGAATAAGTGCTTCCATTTGCATGTCTTTTAACATTTAACCATTTCCATGGTAAGTGACTTCAGCAGCATTCTTGGTGTACGTGATGGCTAGCAAGACAAAGATATACATTGTGTTGGAACTTGTGACTGGTGGGGAACTGTTTGATAAAATTGTAAGAAACTTTTTAAACGTTTATAAAGATCAATTGTTGTCATCAGAGTCCACTATAATTTTGGTGCTCTTGTTGCTATTTTCTTGGGCTAGGCAAGCCAAGGGAGGCTGAAAGAAGACGAAGCAAGAAAATATTTTCAGCAGCTTATATGTGCTGTGGATTACTGTCATAGTAGAGGTGTTTGCCACAGAGACTTGAAGGTATATCTCTTATGTGATTATTGTTGTTCTTTTGTGAGAATGTACTTTCCTGCTTAATTTCAGCCTTAGCAGAGAGAGACACATGGGAAAGAAACAGAGGGAAGAAAAGTTGACTCGTTAGCGTGTTTTACTTTACAGCCTGAGAATTTGTTGCTGGGTGCTGATGGAGGGAAGAAAATGCACTATTATAGCCATTACTTTTATCTTGAGTGATTTATGATTTATACTTACTACTTGGGAGATAATATAATTGGTGTAGAAACAAATGACAGTAGAAAATATCACAGTGCTCAAACTTATTTATTTTTTATTATATATATAAACAAAAGCATTTATGTTGGCCTAATAAATGTAGTAATGGATCTAGTTTGTGCTGATTTGATTGGAACTGTTTGATCACATTTTTCTATTTGATTTGCTTATTTATGTAATCAGAAATTCAAGAGAATAATGCGGGCAATCCAGGGTGCTCTTATTGTTGCTTCAACACTTCAAATAGTACTAGGCTTTAGTGGCCTCTGGCGTAACGTTGCGAGGTTGGTCTCTGTCATTTGTAAATAGTTGCAATGTATTTTCTTTATCTTTTTGTTTATGGCTTTAACATCTCTGAGCTAAAATGCAACCCAGATTTTAAGAATTCCCTTTCCATTTTCCATTGTTTCATGACATGATGTTTCTAGTACTATTGAAAAGATTAAAGAACGTATTATTCTTGTGAATCGGTACAATGTTACCATGTGATGTAACTTATTTTCACTAGGTTCTTAAGTCCTCTTTCCGCTGTTCCTTTGGTATCTCTGGTTGGTTTCCGCTTGTACGAGTTAGGATTTCCTAGGGTAAGTCTTTTGATTCAGATTTAAAATGATCATGTTCACGACGAGTTCTAAAAAGTCTCAACATTGATGTGTCTTTGGATTTAGGTTGCTAAATGTGTTAAGATTGGACTGCCAGAACTTGTATTGTTAGCTCATGGACCATATGCACTTAACCAGTTTATCTTTGATTATGAAGATGATCCAGATTTGATATTTTGACTTAGAATGTTTGTGTTAAGTTCTCTATTAATCTTAATGGGAAGATTCTATTCTGATAGGTAGCGTTTAGTTTCTATGAGAGACAATGGGGATAGAAATCAGATATTAAGATTCAAGATAGAAATAAGATATTAAGGCTGCTACAGTTGCAAGAAAGAAGTTTACTGGTCTGCATCAGTTTTTGCCAATTTTTTTTCCTTTTCCCTTTAAATTGTTAAATTCATTTGTTTGGGTACCCTTCTTTCTTCTGGGCTTGGCAACTTTTTTTATTTAAATTTTAATTTTTTAACTCATGATATGTTTAATTTGCTTGGTTTTGCATATGCATAGTAACAGTGTGAATGTGTAGGATCTCATGCGAGCTTTCAGAGTTGAAGACCTACCTATTGAGTCAAAAATGTTGACTAAAGCATTAGATGAAGCCCAAAGGAAAGTGGAGAACTACTTCTTTGACATTCAGAAACAGTTGTTTGAGTATGATGAAGTGCTCAACAGCCAAAGAGATCGTGTTTATACAAAGAGAAGACGAGCACTTGAATTTGAGAATCTTCAGTCTCTTCTTATTGAATATTATTAGTAACAATTTCATTTATATTGTGACCTCTTGCCTTCTTGGGCAATATGATGATAAATTGAATTTTGAATTAGGCAAATATTGGTTCTAATACTCCAAGAGACAGCTATTAGTAATATGGTTATTGTGCAGTTATAAGAAATTTTCAATAATAAAAAATTATATATTATATTAATATTTTGTTTCTGAGTTATATAATATTTCATTTATGGATTATGATTTTTTGTTATTGTGAAATTTTAATCACAATTATTTATTTAACGCGACAAAAATGATGGTAAAAATTGTTTTTTTAAACAATAAAAAATGTTGGTAAAACGGCGGTTCAAAAATGCCATTTTAACCAATTAAAACGCTACTATTAGGGTAAAAATGGTGGTTAAAAATGTCATTTTAACTAACCAAAACGCCATTCTGTCAGGGTAATAATGGCGGTTCAAACTGCCGTTTTAACCTATTCAAAAATTGCCATTTTAACCCTGGAAATAACGGCGGTTTGAACTGCCGTTTTAATCAACCAAAATGCTACTCTGTCAGGGAAATAATGGCGGTTCAAACCGCCGTTTTAACCTATCCAAAACCCGCCATTTTAACCCTGGAAATAACGGCAGTTTGAACTGCCGTTTTAACCTAGGGAATTTTGGCGGTTTTCAGAAAACCGCTGTAATAACCAAATGGCGCCCAAAATTACGTCACTTTACAAAACCGCCATTCTTGGTAATAATGGCGGTTCAAACCGCCGTAAATACCAAAAAAATGCCGTTTTTACTAGATTTTTTTGTAGTGGCTTTTGATTGTTGCATTGCATTTTCTTCTAGTATAAATATCTTAGCTTATGCATAGTTTATTTCTAGTTATTGCATGTTGCATTTTTGCATCTTTTTCTTAGTATATATTTTAAAGATAGAAGTTGTGATTGGATGATGTGAATAGTATAGCACCTAGTTCAATTTTGTCCTAATTGTTCATGCTAATTTTTGAATGTGGAAAATTAGGAATAGAACTAGGGAAGTTTTTGAAATTGCATCCATCACATCATACATACATATAGGGAATAATTTTGGTGAAAACAACAAAAATTTTCAAGAATTTTATTTTAGGGCGTTCTATTGAATTGATTTGGAAAATTGTTTTTAAGCTTGCTTGAATGATTTTTATGGAACATAGAAGAGAGATAGAACAAAATGCCTTGTGAGTTTTTGAGCTTTAATGAGTGGTTACACATTCTAACCACTAATGTTGTTCATAGTGTGATTTTTTTCCTTCTACAATTGTGATCTTGGTTTTGCTTTATTCTTTATTTCCGATGTTTGATGTCTTGAATGCTTTTAGCATGATTGAGGCCATCTTTGAATTAAGCTTACTCACCCATATAGCCTTACCCTTGCATCTACCTTTGTTAACCCATTTTGAGCTTTTTAATCCCATTTGTTCTAATTATTAGCACATCACAACCCTATGCGAAAAACCATGAATTACCTTGAATTGCATCTTTGTTTAGCTTAGGTTGAGGAGCGTGTGTCATCTAAGTGTGGGGGAAATTTTGGGAAGCATTGGTAGAGAAAAATTTTGTTTTGGATAATTATTAAAAAATTTGGAAAATGGGTGCATATTCATGTTTCAATTTGCTTTAACCGTATGCATTTGTCATAGAAAAAGAAAAAAAAAAGAAATAGAAAAGAAAAAAATGAAAAGAAAAAAATAATAAGAGGGGACAAAGGTTGCCCCAAAGAAAAGAAAGAAAATGAATAAGGAATGCATATGTATTTTGAATAAAAACTAAGGCATGAATGTGTGTGTGCAAAGAAGTAATCGGTGGCTAGAATGCATTTTTTGTGGGTTGATTGGTATAGGTTGAATTGGATACTTGAGCTAATCAAAGATTCAATCCTTTAGTCCACTTAGCCATATACTCATCCTACCCTTACCTCAACCCCATTACAACCTTCTAAAGACCTCATGATACTTGCATACATGCATCAAATACTTGTTGATTGTTGATGAGCGGATAATTTATACGCTTTTTGGCATTATTTTTAGTATGTTTTTAGTATATTTTAGTTAGTTTTTATTATGTTTTTATTAGTTTTTAAATAAAAATCACAATTCTGGACTTTACTATGAGTTTGTGTGTTTTTTTGTGATTTCAGGTATTTTCTGGCTGAAATTGAGGGAGCTGAGCAAAAATCTGATTCAGAGGCTGAAAAAGGACTGCAGATGCTGTTGGATTCTGACCTCCCTACACTCGAAGTGGATTTTCTGGAGCTAAAGAAGCCCAATTGGCGCGCTCTCAATTGTGTTGGAAAGTAGACATCCCGGGATTTCCAGCAATATATAATAGTCCATACTTTGCCCGAGATTTGATGGCTCAAACCGGCGTTTCAAGTCAACTCAAGAATTCTGGCGTTTAACTCCAAAGCTGGCACAAAAGCTGGAGTTAAACGCCCAAACGGGCACAAAAGCTGGCATTTAACTCCAAGAAAAGTCTCTACACATGGAAGCTTCAATGCTCAGCCCAAGCACACACCAAGTGGGCCCGGAAGAAGATTTCTTCATTAATTACTCATTTCTGTAAACCCTAGGCTACTAGTTCTCTATAAATAGGACCTTTTACTATTGTATTTTCATCGAGGATCTTTGAGAAGTCTTATGCTATCTTAGAGACGTTTGAAGGCTGGCCATTCGGCCATGCCTAGACCTTGTTCTTATGTACTCTCAACGGTGGAGTTTCTACACAACATAGATTAAGGTGTGGAGCCCTGCTGTTCTTCTATTCAATTCACGCCTACTTCTTCTCTAAGATATTCATTCGTTCTTCAACTTGATGAATGTGATGATTCGTGACACTCATCATCATTCTCACCTATGAACATGTGCCTGACAACCACCTCTGTTCTACTAGCAATGGCTTGAATGCATATATCTTGGGTTTCTAATCTAAGATTGGAACCTTCGTGGTATAGGCTAGAATTATTGGCGGCCATTCCTGAGATTCGGAACATCTAAACCTTGTTTGTGGTATTCTGAGTAGGATCTGGGAAGGGATGACTGTGAAGAGCTTCAAATTTGCGATTGTTGGGCGTGTGACAGACGCAAAAGGATCAATAGATCCTATTCCAACATGATCGAGAACCGACAGATG
Organism: Arachis hypogaea; assembly: GCF_003086295.3. Lineage (NCBI taxonomy): Eukaryota > Viridiplantae > Streptophyta > Magnoliopsida > Fabales > Fabaceae > Arachis > Arachis hypogaea. The sequence continues at coordinate 95,415,797 of NC_092050.1, read as the reverse complement.
ATTAGCCGTGCGGTGGCAGTGCATTTGGAATGTTTTCACTAAGAGGACGAGAAGTAACCATTGACAACGGTGATGCCCAACATAAAGCTTGCCATGGAAAGGAGTATGAATGATTGGAAGAAGGCAATAGGAAAGCAGAGGTTCAGGAGGAACAAAGCATCTTCATACGCTTATCTGAAATTCCAACCGAAGAATTACATAAGTATCTCTATCTTTATTTTATGTTTTATTTATCTTTAAATTATTAATCCTCCATAACCATTTGAATCTGCCTGACTAAGATTTACAAGATGACCATAGCTTGTGGTGCACGAAATTGTGATCTCAGGCAACGGCGCCAAAAACTCTGTACGCACGTCTTAGTAAATTATTTTTCATTCACAACTTCGATACAACTAACCAGCAAGTGCACTGGGTCGTCCAAGTAATAAAACCTTACGTGAGTAAGGGTCGATCCCACGGAGATTGTTGGTATGAAGCAAGCTATAGTCATCTTGTAGATCTCAGTCAGGCGGATAATAATTAATTATGGAGTTTTCGAAATTTAATAATAAGTAAACAGAGAATAAAGATAGAAATACTTATGTATATCATTGGTGAGAATTTCAGATAAGTGTATGGAGATGCGTTCGTTCCTCTGAACTTCTGCTTTCCTGCTGTCTTCATCCAATCAATCTTACTCCTTTCCATGGCTGGCTTTATGTAAGGACATCACCATTGTCAATGGCTACTTTTCATCCTCTCTGGAAAATGGTCCGATGCGCTATCACTGCATGGCTAATCGTCTGGAGGCATCACCGTGGTCAATGGCTACATCCTATCCTCTTGTGAAAATGGTCCAAATGCTCTGTCATAGCACGGCTAATCATCTGAGGTTCTTGATCATACTGGAATAGGATTCACCCTCCTTTTGCGTCTGTCACTACGCCCAGCACTCGCGAGTTTGAAGTTCGTCACAGTCATTCAATCCTAGAGTCCTACCGGAATACCACAGACAAGGTTTAGACTTTCCGGACTCTCATGAATGCTGCCATCAATCTACCTTATACCACGAAGATTCTGATTAAGGGATCCAAGAGATACTCATTCAATCTAAGGTAGAACGGAAGTGGTTGTCAGGCACGCGTTCATAGGGAATGATGATGATTGTCACGTTCATCACATCCATGTTGAAGTGCGAATGAATATCTTAGAAGCGAAATAAGTTGAATTGAATAGAAAAACAGTAGTACTTTGCATTAATTCATGAGGAACAGCAGAGCTCCACACCTTAATCTATGGAGTGCAGAAACTTTACCGTTGAAAAATACATAAGTGAATACAGGGTAAGCATGGCCGAGTGGCCAGCCTCCCATGGAGGTCTAGATATCTAAAAATGATCAAAAGATGTCTAATACAATAGTAAAAAGTTCTATTTATAATAAACTAGCTACTAGGGTTTACAGAAGTAAGTAATTGATGCATAAATTCACTTCCGGGGCCCACTTGGTGTGTGCTTGGGCTGAGCTTTAGCTTTCCACGTGCAAAGGCTTCTTTTGGAGTTGAACGCCAGTTTTTAATGTATTTCTGGCGTTCAACTCTGGTTTGTGACGTGTTTCTGGCGTTTAACTCTAGACAACAGCGTAGAACTGGCGTTCAACGCCCTTTTGCGTCGTCTAAACTCGGCCAAAGTATAGAGTATTATATATTGCGGGAAAGCTCTGGATGTCTACTTTCCAACGCAATTGGAAGCGCGCCATTTTGAGTTCTGTAGCTCCAGAAAATTCACTTTGAGTTCAGGGAGGTCATAATCCAACAGCATCAGCAGTCCTTCTTCAACCTCTGAATCTGATTTTTGCTCAAGTCCCTCAATTTCAGCCAGAAAATACCTGAAATCACAGAAAAACACACAAACTCATAGTAAAGTCCAGAAATGTGAATTTAACATAAAAACTAATAAAAACATCCTTAAAAGTAACTAGATTCTACTAAAAACATAATAAAAACAATGCCAAAAAGCGTATAAATTATCTGCTCATTAGCTTGCTTCAAGCCGACAGTCTCCGTGGGATCGACCCTTACTCACGTAAGCTATTACTTAGACAGCCCAGTGCATTTGCTGGTTAGTTGTGCGGAATTGTGACAAAGTGTGATTCACGTTTAAGAGCTCCAAGTCCTTTGGCGCCATTGTTGATGATCACGATTTCGCACACCAAGTTTTTGGCGCCGTTGCCAGGGATTGTTCGAGTTTGGACAACTGACGGTTCATCTTATTGCTTAGATAAGGTACTTTTCAGAATTTTTCAGAACGAATTCTAGAGTTTCAAGGTGATGTTCTTATCATCACAAAAGCTGATTGATTCTCATCAATTTAGCTGCTGAATGTAATGTCCTGCTGAAGCTTGGCCAAACATGTCTAATCTTTTTAGATTGAAGCTTTAGACTAACATTGTATGATTCCTGGAATTCTTATTAAAAGTTTTGATTCTTTTTATTTTCTTTTCCATATAAGTTTTGAAAATCACAAAAAAAATTTTAAAAACATAAAAATAAAAAATATTTTATGTTTCTTGTTTGAGTCTAGTATCAATTTTTAAGTTTGGTGTCAATTGCATGACTTTCTTCTTCTTGCATTTTTCGAATTTATACATATTGTTCTTAATTGATCTTCAAGTTGTTCTTGATGATTTCAGTGCTCTGATCTTTAAATTCTTCTGTTTTGTGTGTTTTGTTGTTTTTCTTATGCATTCTCAATTTGTTAAATCCTGTAATACAAAATTTCAAAGTTTGGTGTCTTGCATGCATTGTTCATTTGATCTTAGTTGCATTTTTTGTTATTTCTCATCATTAAAAAATTCAAAAATATTTTCAAAATTGTGTCTTTTCAAGCTAATAATACAGAGAATTGAAGATTCAGAACATTCAGCAGAGGAATCAAACAGAAAAAGCTGGGCGTTCAAAACGCCAAGTGAAAAAGGAAAACTGGCATTTAAACGCCAGCCAGGGTACCTGGCTGGGCGTTTAACACCCAAAAAGGTAGGATTGTGGGCGTTAAACGCCTGAATGGATGCCATTCTGGGCGTTTAACGCCAGGATGACACTAGAGGGAAGATTTTGTTTTTAATTTAGATTTTTTTCAAATCTTCATAATTTTTCAAAATCAAATCTTTTTCAAATAATATCTTTTCAATCATATCTCTTCAAAATCAATTTTTTTCCATTTTTTTAATATTACTATTTTCGAAAATCCTTACTAAAATTAATGATTTACTTCAAAATTTTCAAGTTCTTACTTGCCTATTAAGAAAGGATCAAATTTTAAATTTTAAGAATCATATCTTTTAAATTCTTGTTAGTCAAGTAATCAACTTTAATTTTAAAACTTTCTTTTTTTTAAATTGATTTTCAATCATATCTTCTCAATCACATCTTTTTTAAAATTAACTCTCAATCATATCTTTTTGATTTCTAATTTCAAAATCTTTTTCAAAAATCACTTAATTTCCTTCCCAATTTTAGTTTTCGAAAATCATCAATCAATTTTCCAAAATTTCTTTTAATTATTTCAAAATCTTTTACTTTATTTTCGAAAATTCTTTTCCTCTTCTCACATCCTTCTATTTAAAGGACTAACACTCCTCCTCAAGGAACAATTTGAATCCCCTCCTTCTTTATATGTTCGAATTCTCTTCCGTCTACCTCCTCCTTCTATTCTTCTTTTCCTCTGACACCTCAAGGAATATCTATACTGTGACATAGAGGATTCCCTACGTTCTTGTTCTCTTCTCTTTCATATGGGCAGAAGCAAAGATAAAGGCATACTTGTTCAAGCTGATCCTGAATATGAAAGGACCTTGAAGAGAAAGCTAAGAGAAGCTAAAGAACAATTCTCTTTAGAGGGCCTAACAGAGCTTTTCAAGGAAGAAGAAACCATGGCAGCCGAAAATAACAATGTCAACAATGCAAGGAAAGTGCTTGGTGACTTTACTGCACCTACTCCCGACGTCTATGGGAGAAGCATCTCAATCCCTACCATTGGAGCAAACAACTTTGAGCTTAAGCCTCAATTAGTTTCTCTAATGCAACAGAATTGACAACGGTGATGCCCAACATAAAGCTTGCCATGGAAAGGAGTATGAATGATTGGAAGAAGGCAATAGGAAAGTAGAGGTTCTGGAGGAACAAAGAATCTTCATACGCTTATCTGAAATTCCAACCGAAGAATTACATAAGTATCTCTATCTTTATTTTATGTTTTATTTATCTTTTAATTATCAATCCTCCATAACCATTTGAATCCGGCTGACTGAGATTTACAAGATGACCATAGCTTACTTCAAGCCGACAGTCTCCGTGGGATCGACCCTTACTCACGTAAGGTATTACTTGGACGACCCAGTGCACTTGAGGGTTAGTTGTGCGGAATTGTGACAAAGTGTGATTCACGTTTAAGAGCTCCAAGTTCTTTGGCGCCATTGTTGATGATTACGATTTCACACACCAAGTTTTTGGTGCCGTTGCCGGGGATTGTTCGAGTTTGGACAACTGACGGTTCATCTTGTTGCATAGATTAGGTACTTTTCAGAATTTTTAAGAACGGATTCTAGAGTTTCAAGGTGATGTTCTTATCATCACAAGAGCTGATTGATTCTCATCAATTTAGCTTCTGAATGTAATGTCCTGCTGAAGCTTGGCCAAACATGTCTAATATTTTTAGACTGAAGCTTTAGACTAACATTGCATGATTCTTGGAATTCTTATTAAAAGTTTTGATTCTTTTTATTTTCTTTTCCTTATAAGTTTCGAAAATCACAAAAAAATTTTTAAAACCATAAAAATAAAAAATATTTTATGTTTCTTGTTTGAGTCTAGTATCAATTTTTAAGTTTGGTGTCAATTGCATGACTTTCTTCTTCTTGCATTTTTTGAATTTATACATATTGTTCTTAATTGATCTTCAAGTTGTTCTTGATGATTTCAGTGCTCTGATCTTTAAATTCTCCTGTTTTGTGTGTTTTGTTGTTTTTCTTATGCATTCTCAATTTGTTAAAGCCTCTAATACAAAATTTCTATGTTTGGTGTCTTGCATGCATTGTTCATTTGATCTTAGTTGCATTTTTTGTTATTCTCATCATTAAAAAAGTCAAAAATATTTTCAAAATTGTGTCTTTTCAAGCTAATAATACAGAGAATTGAAGATTCAGAACATTCAGCAGAGGAATCAAACAGAAAAAGTTGGGCATTCAAAACGCCCAGTGAAGAAGGAAAACTGGCATTTAAACGCCAGCCACGGTACCTGGCTGGGCGTTTAACGCCCAAAAAGGTAGGATTGTGGGCGTTAAACGCCAGAATGGATGCCATTCTGGGCGTTTAACGCCAGGATGACACTAGAGGGAAGATTTTGTTTTTAATTTAGATTTTTTTCAAATCTTCATAATTTTTCAAAATCAAATCTTTTTCAAATAATATCTTTTCAATCATATCTCTTCAAAATCAATTTCTTTCCTTTTTTTTATTATTACTATTTTCGAAAATCCATGCTAAAATTAATGATTTACTTCAAAATTTTCAAGTTGTTACTTGCCTATTAAAAAAGGATCAAATTTTAAATTTTAAGAATCATATCTTTTAAATTCCTGTTAGTCAAGTAATCAACTTTAAATTTTAAAACTTTCTTTTTTTAAATTGATTTTCAATCATGTCTTCTCAATCATATCTTTTTGATTTCTAATTTCAAAATCTTTTTCAAAAATCACTTAATTTCTTTCCCAATTTTAGTTTTCGAAAATCATCAATCAAATTTTCAAAATTTCTTTTAATTATTTCAAAATCTTTTACTTTATTTTCGAAAATTCTTTCCCTCTTCTCACATCCTTCTATTTAAAGGACTAACACTCCTCCTCAAGGTACAATTCGAACCCCCTCCTTCGTTATATGTTCGAATTCTCTTCCATCTACCTCCTCCTTCTATTCTTCTTTTCCTCTGACACCTCAAGGAATCTCTATACTGTGACATAGAGGATTCCCTACATTCTTGTTCTCTTCTCTTTCATATGAGCAGAAGCAAAGACAAAGGCATACTTGTTCAAGCTGATCCTGAACCTGAAAGGACCTTGAAGAGAAAGCTAAGAGAAGCTAAAGAACAATTCTCTTTAGAGGGCCTAACAGAGCTTTTAAAGGAAGAAGAAACCATGGAAGCCGAAAACAACAATGCCAACAATGCAAGGAAGGTGCTTGGTGACTTTACTGCACCTACTCCCGACTTCTATGGGAGAAGCATCTCAACCCGAACCATTGGAGCAAACAACTTTGAGCTTAAGCCTCAATTAGTTTCTCTAATGCAACAGAATTGACAACAGTGATGCCCAACATAAAGCTTGCCATGGAAAGGAGTAAGAATGATTGGAAGAAGGCAATAGGAAAGCAGAGGTTCAGGAGGAACAAAGCATCTTCATACGCTTATCTGAAATTCCAACCGAAGAATTACATAAGTATCTCTATCTTTATTTTATGTTTTATTTATCTTTTAATTATCAATCCTCCATAAATATTTGAATCCGCCTGACTGAGATTTACAAGATGAACATAGCTTACTTCAAGCCGACAGTCTCCGTGGGATCGACCCTTACTCACGTAAGGTATTACTTGGACGACCCAGTGCACTTGGTGGTTAGTTGTGCGGAATTGTGACAAAGTGTGATTCATGTTTAAGAGCTCCAAGTCCTTTGGCGCCATTGCTGATGATCACAATTTCGCACACCAAGTTTTTGGCGCCGTTGTCGGGGATTGTTCGAGTTTGGACAACTGACAGTTCATCTTGTTGCTTAGATTAGGTACTTTTCAGAATTTTTAAGAACGGATTCTAGAGTTTAAAGGTGATGTTCTTATCATCACAAAAGCTGATTGATTCTCATCAATTTAGCTTCTGAATGTAATGTCCTGCTGAAGCTTGGCCAAACATGTCTAATATTTTTAGACTGAAGCTTTAGACTAACATTGTATGATTCCTGGAATTCTTATTAAAAGTTTTGATTCTTTTTATTTTCTTTTCCATATAAGTTTCGAAAATCACAAAAAATTTTTTAAAACCATAAAAATAAAAAATATTTTATGTTTCTTGTTTGAGTCTAGTATCAATTGTTAAGTTTGGTGTCAATTGCATGACTTTCTTCTTCTTGCATTTTTCGAATTTATACATATTGTTCTTAATTGATCTTCAAGTTGTTCTTGATGATTTTAGTGCTATGATCTTTAAATTCTCCTGTTTTGTGTGTTTTGTTGTTTTTCTTATGCATTCTTAATTTGTTAAAGCCTCTAATACAAAATTTCTAAGTTTGGTGTCCTGCATGCATTGCTCATTTGATCTTAGTTGCATTTTTTGTTATTCCTCATCATTAAAAAATTCAAAAATATTTTCAAATTGTGTCTTTTCAAGCTAATAATACAGAGAATTGAAGATTAAGAATATTCAGCAGAGGAATGAAACAGAAAAAGCTTGGCGTTCAAACGCCCAGTGAAGAAGGAAAACTGGCGTTTAAACGCCAGCCAGGGTATCTGGCTGGGCGTTTAACGCCCAAAAAGGTAGGATTGTGGGCGTTAAACGCCAGAATGGATGCCATTCTGGGCGTTTAACGCCAGGATGACACTAGAGGGAACATTTTGTTTTTAATTTAGATTTTTTTCAAATCTTCATAATTTTTCAAAATCAAATCTTTTTCAAATAATATCTTTTCAATCATATCTCTTCAAAATCAATTTCTTTCCATTTTTTTTATTATTACTATTTTCGAAAATCCTTGCTAAAATTAATGATTTACTTCAAAATTTTCAAGTTGTTACTTGCCTATTAAGAAAGGATCAAATTTTAAATTTTAAGAATCATATCTTTTAAATTTTTGTTAGTCAAGTAATCAACTATAATTTTAAAACTTTCTTTTTTTTAAATTGATTTTCAATCATATCTTCTCAATCACATTTTTTTCAAAATTAACTCTCAATCATATCTTTTTTATTTCTAATTTCAAAATCTTTTTCAAAAATCACTTAATTTCTTTCCCAATTTTAGTTTTCAAAAATCATCAATCAATTCTTCAAAATTTCTTTTAATTATTTCAAAATTTTTTACTTTATTTTCGAAAATTCTTTCCCTCTTCTCACATCCTTCTATTTAAAGGACTAACACTCCTCCTCAAGGTACAATTCGAACTCCCTCCTTCTTTATATGTTCGAATTCTCTTCCATCTACCTTCTCCTTCTATTCTTCTTTTCCTTTGACACCTCAAGGAATCTTTATTCTGTGACATAGAGGATTCCCTACGTTCTTTTTCTCTTCTCTTTCAGATGAGCAGAAGCAAAGATAAAGGCATACTTGTTCAAGCTGATCCTGAACCTGAAAGGACCTTGAAGAGAAAGCTAAGAGAAGTTAAAGAACAATTCCCTTTAGAGGGCCAAACAGAGCTTTTCAAGGAAGAAGAAACCATGGCAGCCGAAAACAACAATGCCAACAATGCAAGGAAGGTGCTTGGTGACTTTACTGCACCTACTCCCGACATCAATGGGAGAAACATCTCAATCCCTGCCATTAGAGCAAACAACTTTGAGCGTAAGCCTCAATTAGTTTCTCTAATGCAACAGAATTAACAACGGTGATGCCCAACATAAAGCTTGCCATGGAAAGGAGTATGAATGATTGGAAGAAGGCAATAGGAAAGCAGAGGTTCAGGAGGAACAAAGCATCTTCATACACTTATCTGAAATTCCAACCGAAGAATTACATAAGTATCTGTATCTTTATTTTATGTTTTATTTATCTTTTAATTATCAATCCTCCATAAATATTTGAATCCGCCTGACTGAGATTTACAAGATGACCATAGCTTGCTTCAAGCCGACAGTCTCCGTGGGATCGACCCTTACTCACGTAAGGTATTACTTGGACGACCCAGTGCACTTGCTGGTTAGTTGTGCGAAATTGTGACAAAGTGTGATTCACATTTAAGAGCTCCAAGTCCTTTGGCGCCATTGTTGATGATCACGATTTCGCACACCAAGTTTTTGGCACCGTTGCCAGGGATTGTTCGAGTTTGGACAACTGACAGTTCATCTTGTTGCTTAGATTAGGTACTTTTCAGAATTTTTAAGAACGGATTCTAGAGTTTAAAGGTGGTGTTCTTATCAACACAAAAGCTGATTGATTCTCATCAATTTAGCTGCTGAATGTAATGTCCTGCTGAAGCTTGGCCAAACATGTCTAATCTTTTTAGATTGAAGTTTTAGACTAACATTGCATGATTCCTGGAATCCCTATTAAAAGTTTTAATTCTTTTTATTTTCTTTTCTATATAAGTTTCGAAAATCACAAAAAAATTTTTAAAACCATAAAAATCAAAAATATTTTATGTTTCTTGTTTGAGTCTAGTATCAATTTTTAAGTTTAGTGTCAATTGCATGACTTTCTTCTTCTTGCATTTTTCGAATTTATACATATTGTTCTTAATTGATCTTCAAGTTGTTCTTGATGATTTCAGTGCTCTGATCTTTAAATTCTCCTGTTTTGTGTGTTTTGTTGTTTTTCTTATGCATTCTCAATTTGTTAAAGCCTCTAATACAAAGATTCTAAGTTTGGTGTCTTGCATGCATTGTTCATTTGATCTTAGTTGCATTTTTTGTTATTTCTCATCATTAAAAAATTCAAAAATATTTTCAAAATTGTGTCTTTTCAAGCTAATAATACAGAGAATTGAAGATTCAGAACATTCAGCAGAGGAATCAAACAGAAAAAGCTGGGCGTTCAAAACGCCAAGTGAAGAAGGAAAACTGGCGTTTAAACACAAGCCAAGGTACCTGGCTAGGCGTTTAACGCCCAAAAAGGTAGGATTGTGGGTGTTAAACGCCAGAATGGATGCCATTCTTGGCGTTTAATGCCAGGATGACACTAGAGGGAAGTTTTTGTTTTTAATTTAGATTTTTTTCAAATCTTCATAATTTTTCAAAATAAAATCTTTTTCAAATAATATCTTTTCAATCATATCTCTTCAAAATCAATTTCTTTCCATTTTTTTTATTATTACTATTTTCGAAAATCCTTGCTAAAATTAATGATTCACTTCAAAATTTTCAAGTTGTTACTTGCCTATTAAAAAAGGATCAAATTTTAAATTTTAAGAATCATATCTTTTAAATTCCTGTTAGTCAAGTAATCAACTTTAAATTTTAAAACTTTCTTTTTTTTAAATTGATTTTCAATCATATCTTCTCAATCATATCTTTTTGATTTCTAATTTCAAAATCTTTTTCAAAAATCACTTAATTTCTTTCCCAATTTTAGTTTTCGAAAATCATCAATCAATTTTTCAAAATTTCTTTTAATTATTTCAAAATCTTTTACTTTATTTTCGAAAATTCTTTCCCTCTTCTCACATCCTTCTATTTAAAGGACTAACACTCCTCCTCAAGGTACAATTCGAACCCCTTCCTTCTTTATATGTTCGAATTCTCTTCCATCTACCTCCTCCTTCTATTCTTCTTTTCCTCTGACACCTCAAGGAATCTCTATACTGTAACATGGAGGATTTCCTACATTCTTGTTCTCTTCTCTTTCAGATGAGCAGAAGCAAAGATAAAGGCATACTTGTTCAAGCTGATCCTGAACCTAAAAGGACCTTGAAGAGAAAGCTAAAAGAAGCTAAAGAACAATTCTCTTTAGAGGGACTAACAGAGCTTTTCAAGGAAGAAGAAACCATGGCAGCCAAAAACAACAATGCCAATAATGCAAGGAAGGTGCTTGGTGACTTTACTGCACCTACTCCCGACTTCTATGGGAGAAGCATCTCAATCCCTACCATTGGAGCAAACAACTTTGAGCTTAAGCCTCAATTAGTTTCTCTAATGCAACACAATTGACAACGGTGTGCCAAACGTAAAGCTTGCCATGGAAAGGAGTATGAATGATTGGAAGAAGGCAATAGGAAAGCAGAGGTTCAGGAGGAACAAAGCATCTTCATACGCTTATCTGAAATTCCAACTGAAGAATTACATAAGTATCTCTATCTTTATTTTATGTTATATTTATCTTTTAATTATCAATCCTCCATAACCATTTGAATCCGCCTGACTGAGATTTACAAGATGAACATAGCTTACTTCAAGCCGACAGTCTCCGTGGAATCGAACCTTACTCGCGTAAGGTATTACTTGGACGACCCAGTGCACTTGCTGGTTAGTTGTGCGGAATTGTGACAAAGTGTGATTCACGTTTAAGAGCTCCAAGTCCTTTGGCGCCATTGTTGATGATTACGATTTCGCACACCAAGTTTTTGGCCCCGTTGCCGGGAATTGTTCGAGTTTGGACAACTGACGGTTCATCTTGTTGCTTATATTAGGTACTTTTCAGAATTTTTAAGAACGGATTCTAGAGTTTAAAGGTGATGTTCTTATCATCACAAAAGCTGATTGATTCTCATCAATTTAGCTTCTGAATGTAATGTCCTGCTGAAGCTTGGCCAAACATGTCTAATATTTTTAGACTGAAGCTTTAGACTAACATTGCATGATTCCTGGAATTCTTATTAAAAGTTTTGATTCTTTTTATTTTCTTTTCCATATAAGTTTCGAAAATCACAAAAAAATTTTTAAAACCATAAAAATAAAAAATATTTTATGTTTCTTGTTTGAGTCTAGTATCAATTTTTAAGTTTGGTGTCAATTGCATGACTTTCTTCTTCTTGCATTTTTCGAATTTATACATATTGTTCTTAATTGATCTTCAAGTTGTTCTTGATGATTTCAGTGCTCTGATCTTTAAATTCTCCTGTTTTGTGTGTTTTGTTGTTTTTCTTATGCATTCTCAATTTGTTAAAGCCTCTAACACAAAATTTCTAAGTTTAGTGTCTTGCATGCATTGTTCATTTGATCTTAGTTGCATTTTTTGTTATTCTCATCATTAAAAAATTCAAAAATATTTTCAAAATTGTGTCTTTTCAAGCTAATAATACAGAGAATTGAAGATTCAAAACATTCAGTAGAGGAATCAAACAAAAAAGCTGGGCGTTCAAAACACCCAGTGAAGAAGGAAAATTGGCGTTTAAACGCCAGCCAGGGTACCTAGCTGGGCGTTTAACACCCAAAAAGGTAGGATTGTGGACGTTAAATGCCAGAATGGATGCCATTCTGGGCGTTTAACGCCAGGATGACACTAGAGGGAAGATTTTGTTTTTAATTTATATTTTTTTCATATCTTCATTCTTTTTCAAAATCAAATCTTTTTCAAATAATATCTTTTTAGTCATATCTCTTCAAAATCATTTTCTTTCCATTTTTTTATTATTACTATTTTCAAAAATCCTTGCTAAAATTAATGATTTACTTCAAAATTTTCAAGTTGTTACTTGCCTATTAAGAAAGGATCAAATTTTAAATTTTAAGAATCATATCTTTTAAATTCTTGTTAGTCAAATAATCAACTTTAATTTTAAAACTTTCTTTTTTTTTAAATTGATTTTCAATCATATCTTCTCAATCATATCTTCTCAATCACATCTTTTTCAAAATTAACTCTCAATCATATCTTTTGGATTTCTAATTTCAAAATCTTTTTCAAAAATCACTTAATTTCTTTCCCAATTTTAGTTTTCGAAAATCATCAATCATTTTTTCAAAATTTCTTTTAATTATTTCAAAATTGTTTCTTTATTTTCGAAAATTCTTTCCCTCTTCTCACATCCATCTATTTAAAGGACTAACACTCCTCCTCAAGGTACAATTCGAACCCCCTCCTTCGTTATATGTTCGAATTCTCTTCCATCTACCTCCTCCTTCTATTCTTCTTTTCCTCTGACACCTCAAGGAATCTCTATACTGTGACATAGAGGATTCCCTACGTTTTTGTTCTTTTCTCTTTCATATGAGTAGAAGCAAAGATAAAGGCATACTTGTTCAAGCTAATCCTGAACCTGAAAGGACCTTGAAGAGAAAGCTAAGAGAAGCTAAAGAACAATTCTCTTTAGAGGGCCTAACAGAGCTTTTCAAGGAAGAAGAAACCATGGCAGCCAAAAACAACAATGCCAACAATGCAAGGAAGGTGCTTGGTGACTTTATTGCACCTACTCCCGACTTCTATGGGAGAAACATCTCAATCCCTGCCATTGGAGCAAACAACTTTGAGCTTAAGCCTCAATTAGTTTCTCTAATGCAACAGAATTGGCAACGGTGATGCCCAACATAAAGCTTGCCATGGAAAGGAGTATGAATGATTGGAAGAAGGCAATAGGAAAGCAGAGGTTCAGGAGGAACAAAGCATCTTCATACACTTATCTGAAATTCCAACCGAAGAATTACATAAGTATCTCTATCTTTATTTTATGTTTTATTTATCTTTTAATTATCAATCCTCCATAACTATTTGAATCTGCCTGACTAAGATTTACAAGATGACCATAGCTTGCTTCAAGCCGACAGTCTCCGTGGGATCGACCCTTACTCACGTAAGGTATTACTTGGACGACCCAGTGCACTTGCTGGTTAGATGTGCGGAATTGTGACAAAGTGTGATTCACGTTTAAGAGCTCCAAGTCCTTTGGCGCTATTGTTGATGATCACGATTTCGCACACCAAGTTTTTGGCGCCGTTGCCGGGGATTGTTCGAGTTTGGACAACTGACGGTTCATCTTGTTGCTTAGATTAGGTACTTTCCAGAATTTTTAAGAACGAATTCTTGAGTTTTAGGTGATATTCTTATCATCACAAAAGCTGATTGATTCTCATCAATTTAGCTGCTGAATGTAATGTCCTACTGAAGCTTGGCCAAACATGTCTAATCTTTTTAGATTGAACTTTTAGACTAACATTGCATGATTCCTGGAATCCTTATTAAAAGTTTTAATTTTTTTTATTTTCTTTTCCATATAAGTTTCGAAAATCACAAAAAAAATTTTAAAACCATAAAAATCAAAAATATTTTATGTTTCTTGTTTGAGTCCAGTATCAATTTTTAAGTTTGGTGTCAATTGCATGACTTTTTTCTTCTTGCATTTTTCGAATTTATACATATTGTTCTTAATTGATCTTCAAGTTGTTCTTGATGATTTCAGTGCTCTGATCTTTAAATTCTCCTGTTTTGTGTGTTTTGTTGTTTTTCTTATGCATTCTCAATTTGTTAAAGCCTCTAATACAAAGATTCTAAGTTTGGTGTCTTGCATGCATTGTTCATTTGATCTTAGTTGCATTTTTTATTATTTCTCATCGTTAAAAAATTCAAAAATATTTTCAAAATTGTGTCTTTTCAAGCTAATAATACAGAGAATTGAAGATTCAGAACATTCAGTAGAGGAATCAAACAGAAAAAGCTGGGCATTCAAAACGCCCAGTAAAGAAGGAAAACTGGCGTTTAAACGCCAGCCAGGGTACCTGGCTGGGCGTTTAACACCCAAAAAGGTAGTATTGTGGGCGTTAAACGCCAGAATGGATGCCATTCTGGGTGTTTAACGCCAGGATGACACTAGAGGGAAGATTTTGTTTTTAATTTAGATTTTTTTAAATCTTCATAATTTTTCAAAATCAAATCTTTTTCAAATAATATCTTTTCAATCATATCTCTTCAAAATCAATTTCTTTCCATTTTTTTTATTATTACTATTTTCGAAAATCCTTGCTAAAATTAATGATTTTCTTCAAAATTTTCAAGTTGTTACTTGCCTATTAAGAAAGGATCAAATTTTAAATTTTAAGAATCATATCTTTTAAATTCTTGTTAGTTAAGTAATCAATTTTAAATTTTAAATCTTTCTTTTTTTTTAAATTGATTTTCAATCATATCTTCTCAATCACATCTTTTTCAAAATTAACTCAATCATATCTTTTTGATTTCTAATTTCAGAATCTTTTTCAAAAATCACTTAATTTCTTTCCCAATTTCAGTTTTCAAAAATCATCAATCAATTTTTCAAAATTTCTTTTAATCATTTCAAAATCTTTTACTTTATTTTCGAAAATTCTTTCCCTTTTCTCACATCCTTCTATTTAAAGGACTAACACTCCTCCTCAAGGTACAATTCGAACCCCCTCCTTCTTTATATGTTCGAATTCTCTTCCATCTACCTCCTCCTTCTATTCTTCTTTTCCTCTGACACCTCAAGGAATCTCTATACTGTGACATAGAGGATTCCCTACGTTTTTGTTCTCTTCTCTTTCATATGAGTAGAAGCAAAGATAAAGGCATACTTGTTCAAGCTGATCCTGAACCTGAAAGGACCTTGAAGAGAAAGCTAAGAGAAGCTAAAGAACAATTCTCTTTTGAGGGCCTAACAGAGCTTCTCAAGGAAGAAGAAACCATGGCAGCCGAAAACAACAATGCCAACAATGCAAGGAAGGTGCTTGGTGACTTTATTGCACCTACTCTTGACTTCTATGGGAGAAACATCTCAATCCCTGCCATTGGAGCAAACAACTTTGTACTTAAGCCTCAATTAGTTTCTCTAATGCAACAGAATTGGCAACGGTGATGCCCAACATAAAGCTTGCCATGGAAAGGAGTATGAATGATTGAAAGAAGGCAATAGGAAAGCAGAGGTTCAGGAGGAACAAAGCATCTTCATACACTTATCTGAAATTCCAACCGAAGAATTACATAAGTATCTCTATCTTTATTTTATGTTTTATTTATCTTTTAATTATCAATCCTCCATAACTATTTGAATCTGCCTGACTAAGATTTACAAGATGACCATAGCTTGCTTCAAGCCGACAGTCTCCGTGGGATCGACCCTTACTCACGTAAGGTATTACTTGGACGACCCAGTGCACTTGCTGGTTAGATGTGCGGAATTGTGACAAAGTGTGATTCACGTTTAAGAGCTCCAAGTCCTTTGGCGCTATTGTTGATGATCACGATTTCGCACACCATGTTTTTGGCGCCGTTGCCGGGGATTGTTCGAGTTTGGACAACTGACGGTTCATCTTGTTGCTTAGATTAGGTACTTTCCAGAATTTGTAAGAACGAATTTTTGAGTTTAAGGTGATGTTCTTATCATCACAAAAGCTGATTGATTCTCATCAATTTAGCTGCTGAATGTAATGTCCTACTGAAGCTTGGCCAAACATGTCTAATCTTTTTAGATTGAAGTTTTAGACTAACATTGCATGATTCCTGGAATCCCTATTAAAAGTTTTAATTCTTTTTATTTTCTTTTCTATATAAGTTTCGAAAATCACAAAAAAATTTTTAAAACCATAAAAATAAAAAATATTTTATGTTTCTTGTTTGAGTCTAGTATCAATTTTTAAGTTTGGTGTCAATTGCATGACTTTCTTCTTCTTGCATTTTTCGAATTTATACATATTGTTCTTAATTGATCTTCAAGTTGTTCTTGATGATTTCAGTGCTCTGATCTTTAAATTCTCCTATTTTGTGTGTTTTGTTATTTTTCTTATGCATTCTCAATTTGTTAAAGCCTCTAATACAAAGATTCTAAGTTTGGTGTCTTGCATGCGTTGTTCATTTGATCTTAGTTGCATTTTTTGTTATTTCTCATCGTTAAAAAATTCAAAAATATTTTCAAAATTGTGTCTTTTCAAGCTAATAATACAGAGAATTGAAGATTCAGAACATTCAGCAGAGAAATCAAACAGAAAAAGCTGGGCGTTCAAAACGCCCAGTAAAGAAGGAAAACTGGCGTTTAAACGCCAGCCAGGGTACCTGGCTGGGCGTTTAACACCGAAAAAGGTAGTATTGTGGGCGTTAAACGCCAGAATGGATGCCATTCTGGGTGTTTAACGCCAGGATGACACTAGAGGGAAGATTTTGTTTTTAATTTAGATTTTTTTCAAATCTTCATAATTTTTCAAAATCAAATCTTTTTCAAATAATATCTTTTCAATCATATCTCTTCAAAATCAATTTCTTTCCATTTTTTTTATTATTACTATTTTCGAAAATCCTTGCTAAAATTAATGATTTTCTTCAAAATTTTCAAGTTGTTACTTGCCTAATAAGAAAGGATCAAATTTTAAATTTTAAGAAACATATCTTTTAAATTCTTGTTAGTTAAGTAATCAACTTTAAATTTTAAATCTTTCTTTTTTTTTTAAATTGATTTTCAATCATATCTTCTCAATCACATCTTTTTCAAAATTAACTCAATCATATCTTTTTGATTTCTAGTTTCAGAATCTTTTTCAAAAATCACTTAATTTCTTTCCCAATTTCAGTTTTCAAAAATCATCAATCAATTTTTCAAAATTTCTTTTAATCATTTCAAAATCTTTTACTTTATTTTCGAAAATTCTTTCCCTTTTCTCACATCCTTCTATTTAAAGGACTAACACTCCTCCTCAAGGTACAATTCGAAGCCCCTCCTTCTTTATATGTTCGAATTCTCTTCCATCTACCTCCTCCTTCTATTCTTCTTTTCCTCTGACACCTCAAGGAATCTCTATACTGTGACATAGAGGATTCCCTACATTTTTCTTCTCTTCTCTTTCATATGAGTAGAAGCAAAGATAAAGGCATACTTGTTCAAGCTGATCCTGAACCTGAAAGGACCTTGAAGAGAAAGCTAAGAGAAGCTAAAGAACAATTCTCTTTTGAGGGCCTAACAGAGCTTTTCAAGGAAGAAGAAACCATGGCAGCCGAAAACAACAATGCCAACAATGCAAGGAAGGTGCTTGGTGACTTTATTGCACCTACTCCCGACTTCTATGGGAGAAACATCTCAATCCCTGCCATTGGAGCAAACAACTTTGAGCTTAAGCCTCAATTAGTTTCTCTAATGCAACAGAATTGGCAACGGTGATGCCCAACATAAAGCTTGCCATGGAAAGGAGTATGAATGATTGGAAGAAGGCAATAGGAAAGCAGAGGTTCAGGAGGAACAAAGCATCTTCATACACTTATCTGAAATTCCAACCGAAGAATTACATAAGTATCTCTATCTTTATTTTATCTTTTATTTATCTTTTAATTATCAATCCTCCATAACTATTTGAATCTGCCTGACTGAGATTTACAAGATGACCATAGCTTGCTTCAAGCCGACAGTCTCCGTGGGATCGACCCTTACTCACGTAAGGTATTACTTGGACGACCCAGTGCACTTGCTGGTTAGATGTGCGGAATTGTGACAAAGTGTGATTCACGTTTAAGAGCTCCAAGTCCTTTGGCGCTATTGTTGATGATCACGATTTCGCACACCAAGTTTTTGGCGCCGTTGCCGGGGATTGTTCGAGTTTGGACAACTGACGGTTCATCTTGTTGCTTAGATTAGGTACTTTCCAGAATTTTTAAGAACGAATTCTTGAGTTTAAGGTGATGTTCTTATCATCACAAAAGCTGATTGATTCTCATCAATTTAGCTGCTGAATGTAATGTCCTACTGAAGCTTGGCCAAACATGTCTAATCTTTTTAGATTGAAGTTTTAGACTAACATTGCATGATTCCTGGAATCCCTATTAAAAGTTTTAATTCTTTTTATTTTCTTTTCTATATAAGTTTCAAAAATCACAAAAAAAATTTTAAAACCATAAAAATCAAAAATATTTTATGTTTCTTGTTTGAGTCTAGTATCAATTTTTAAGTTTGGTGTCAATTGCATGACTTTCTTCTTCTTGCATTTTTCGAATTTATACATATTGTTCTTAATTGATCTTCAAGTTTTTCTTGATGATTTCAGTGCTTTGATCTTTAAATTCTCCTGTTTTGTGTGTTTTGTTGTTTTTCTTATGCATTCTCAATTTGTTAAAGCCTCTAATACAAAGATTCTAAGTTTGGTGTCTTGCATGCATTGTTCATTTGATCTTAGTTGCATTTTTTGTTATTTCTCATCATTAAAAAATTCAAAAATATTTTCAAAATTGTGTCTTTTCAAGCTAATAATACAGAGAATTGAAGATTCAGAACATTCAGCAGAGGAATCAAACAGAAAAAGCTGGGCGTTCAAAACGCCCAGTAAAGAAGGAAAACTGGCGTTTAAACGCCAGCCAGGGTACCTGGCTGGGCGTTTAACACCCAAAAAGGTAGTATTGTGGGCGTTAAACGCCAGAATGGATGCCATTCTGGGTGTTTAACGCTAGGATGACACTAGAGGGAAGATTTTGTTTTTAATTTAGATTTTTTTCAAATCTTCATAATTTTTCAAAATCAAATCTTTTTCAAATAATATCTTTTCAATCATATCTCTTCAAAATCAATTTCTTTCCATTTTTTTTATTATTACTATTTTCGAAAATCCTTGCTAAAATTAATGATTTTCTTCAAAATTTTCAAGTTGTTACTTTCCTATTAAGAAAGGATCAAATTTTAAATTTTAAGAATCATATCTTTTAAATTCTTGTTAGTTAAGTAATCAACTTTAAATTTTAAATCTTTCTTTTTTTTTTAAATTGATTTTCAATCATATCTTCTCAATCATATCTTCTCAATCACATCTTTTTCAAAATTAACTCAATCATATCTTTTTGATTTCTAATTTCAAAATCGTTTTCAAAAATCACTTAATTTCTTTCCCAATTTCAGTTTTCAAAAGTCATCAATCAATTTTTCAAAATTTCTTTTTATCATTTCAAAATCTTTTACTTTATTTGCGAAAATTCTTTCCCTTTTCTCACATCCTTCTATTTAAAGGACTAACACTCCTCCTCAAGGTACAATTCGAACCCTCTCCTTCTTTATATGTTCGAATTCTCTTCCATCTACCTCTTCCTTCTATTCTTCTTTTCATCTGACACCTCAAGGAATCTCTATACTGTGACATAGAGGATTCCCTACGTTCTTGTTCTCTTCTCTTTCATATGAGCAGAAGCAAAGATAAAGGCATACTTATTCAAGCTGATCCTGAACCTGAAAGGACCTTGAAGAGAAAGCTAAGAGAAGCTAAAGAACAATTCTCTTTAGAGGGCCTAACAGAGCTTTTCAAGGAAGAAGAAACCATGGCAGCCAAAAACAACAATGCCAACAATGCAAGAAAGGTGCTTGGTGACTTTACTACACCTACTCCTGACTTCTATGGGAGAAGCATCTCAATCCCTGCCATTGGAGCAAACAACTTTGAGCTTAAGCCTCAATTAGTTTCTCTAATGCAACAGAATTGCAAGTTTTATGGACTTCCATTGGAAGATCCTCATCAGTTCTTAGCTGAATTCTTGCAAATCTGTGACACTGTCAAGACCAATGGGGTTGACCCTGAAGTCTATAGACTTATGCTTTTTTCTTTTGCTATAAGAGACAGAGCTAGGACATGGTTGGATTCACAACCTAAAGAAAGCCTGAACTCTTGGGAAAAGCTAGTCAATGCCTTCTTGGCAATGTTCTTTCCACCTCAAAAATTGAGCAAGCTTAGAGTGGAAGTACAAACCTTCAGACAAAAGGAAGGAGAATCCCTCTATGAAGCTTGGGAAAGATTCAAGCAATTGATCAGAAGATGTCCTTCTAACATACTTTCTGAATTGAGCATCATAGGTATTTTCTATGATGGTCTGTCTGAACTATCCAAGATGTTATTGGATAGCTCTGTTGGAGGATCTCTTCATCTGAAGAAGACGCCTGCAGAAGCTCAGGAACTCATTGAAATGGTTGCAAATAACCAATTCATGTACACTTCTGAAAGGAATCCTGTGAATAATGGGATAGCTCAGAAGAAAGGAGTTATTGAGATTGATACTCTGAATGCCATATTGGCTCAGAATAAAATATTGACCCAACAAGTCAATATGATTTCTCAGAGTCTGTCTGAAATGCAAGCAGCAACAGGCAGTACTAAGGAAGCTTCCTCTGAAGAAGAAGCTTATGATCCTGAGAACCCAGCAATGGAAGAGGTGAATTACATGGGAGAACCCTATGGAAACACCTATAATCCTTCATGGAGAAATCATCCAAATCTCTCATGGAAGGATCAACAGAGACCTCAACAAGGTTTCAACAACAGTAATGGTGGAAGAAACAGTTTTAGCAATAGCAAGCCTTTTCCATCATCTTCTCAGCAACAGACAGAGAATTCTAAGCAAAGCCACTCTGATTTAGCAACCATTGTCTCTGATCTAATTAAAACCACTCAAAGTTTTATGACTGAAACAAGGTCCTCCATTAGAAATTTAGAGGCACAAGTAGGTCAGCTGAGTAAGAAAATTACTGAACTCCCTCCTAGTACTCTCCCAAGCAATACAGAAGAAAATCCAAAAAGAGAGTGCAAGGCCATAAACACGTCTCACATGGCCGAACCTGGAGAGGAGGAAGAGGCAGTGATCTCCACTGAGGAAGACCTCAATGGACATCCACTGGCCTCCAAGGAGTTCCCTAATAAGGAACCATGGGAATCTGAGGCTCACACTGAGACCATAGAGATTCCATTGAATTTACTTCTACCATTCATGAGCTCTGATGAGTATTCTTCCTCTGAAGAGGATGAAGATGTTACTGAAGAGCAAGTTGCTAAGTGCCTTAGAGTAATCATGAAGCTAAATGCCAAGTTGTTTGGTAATGAGACTTGGGAGGATGAACCTCCATTGCTCATCAAAGAACTGGATGACTTGACTAGGCAGAAATTACCTCTGAAGAGACAAGACCCTGGAAAATTCTCAATCCCTTGTACCATAGGCACCATGACCTTTGAGAAGGCTCTGTGTGACCTAGGGTCAAGTATAAACCTCATGCCTCTCTCTGTAATGGAGAAGCTAGGGATCATTGAGGTACAAGTTGCAAGAATCTCACTGGAAATGGTAGACAATTCAAAGAAACAGGCTTATAGACTTGTAGAGGATGTCTTGGTAAAGGTTGAAGGCCACTACATCCCTGCTGACTTCATAATCCTAGAGACTGGGAAGTGTATGGATGAATCCATCATCCTTGGCAGACCCTTCCTAGCCACAGCAAAAGCTGTGATTAATGTTGATAGAGGAGAATTGATCATTCAAGTGAATGGAGACTCCCTTGTGTTTAAAGCTCAAGGATATCCCTCTGTCACCATGGAGAGGAAGCATGAAGAGCTTCTCTCAATACAGAGTCAAACAGAGCCCCCACAGTCAAACTCTAAGTTTGGTGTTGGGAGGCCACAACCAAACTTTAAGTTTGGTGTTGAACCCCCACATTCAAACTCTAAGTTTGGTGTTGGGAGGTTCCAACATTGCTCTGAACATCTGTGAGGCTCCATGAGAGCCCACTATCAAGCTATTGACATTAAAGAAGCGCTTGTTGGGAGGCAACCCAATTTTTTTTACTTATCTATGTTAAATTTCTATTTTCTTTTGTTAATTTATGTTTTCTGTAGGTTGATGATCATGTGAAGTCACAAAAACAATTGAAAAAGCAAAAACAGAATGAAAAATAGAATTAAAAATAGAACACCCTGGAGGAGAAACTTACTGGCGTTTAAATGCCAGTAAGGGTAGTAGAATGGGCATTAAACGCCCAGTCTAGCACCATTCTGGGCGTTTAACGCCAGAAATGGGCACCAGACTGGCGTTTAACGCCAGGAATGGGCAAGAAGCTGGCGTTAAACGCCAGAAATAGGCAGCAGCCTGGCGTTTAACGCCAGGATTGGCAGCAAGGGGTATTTTGCACACCACATGGTGCAGGGATGAGAAATCCTTGACACCTCAGGATCTGTGGACCCCACAGGATCCCCACCTACCCCACCTCTCTCTCTCTTCTTCACCCATTCACCAATCACCTCAATACCTCTTCCCCAAAAACCCCTCACCTATCAAATCCCACCATTCTCTTCACCACTCACATCCATCCTTCATAACACTCCACCTACCTCACCATTCAAATTCAAACCACTTTCCCACCCAAACCCACCCATAATGGCCGAACCACACCCCTCTCTCCACTCCTATATAAACCCATCTTCACTCCTTCATTTTCACACAACCTAAACACTATCCATCCCCCTTGGCCGAAACACAAAGCCCCCTCCATCTCCTCTATTTCTTTTTCTTCTACTCTCTTCTTTCTTCTTTTACTCGAGGACGAGCAACCTTCTAAGTTTGGTGTGGTAAAAGCTAAAGCTTTTTTTATTTTTCCATAACCATTAATGGCACAAAAGGCCGGAGAAACCTCTAGAAAGAGGAAAGGGAAGGCAAAAGCTTCCACCTCCGAGTCATGGGAGATGGAGAGATTCCTCTCAAGGGTATATCAAGACCACTTCTATGAAGTTGTGGCCAAGAAGAAGGTGATCCCCGAGGTCCCTTTTAAGCTCAAAAAGGGCGAATATCCGGAGATCCGACATGAGATTCGAAGAAGAGGTTGGGAAGTTCTCACCAACCCCATTCAACAAGTCAGAATCTTAATGGTTCAAGAGTTCTATGCCAATGCATGGATCACCAAGAACCATGATCAAAGTGTGAACCCGGACCCTAAGAATTGGCTTACAATGGTCCGGGGGAAATACTTAGATTTTAGTCCAGAAAATGTAAGGTTGGCGTTCAACTTGCCCATGATGCAAGGAGATGCACACCCATACACTAGAAGGGTCAACTTTGATCAAAGATTGGACCAAGTCCTCATGGACATATGTGAAGAGGGCGCTCAATGGAAGAGAGATTCAAGAGGGAAGCCGGTTCAACTAAGAAGGCATGACCTCAAGCCCGTGGCTAGGGGATGGTTGGAGTGCATCCAACGCTCAGTCATTCCTACTAGCAACCGGTCTGAAGTTACTATAGACCGGGCTATCATGATTCATAGCATCATAATTAGAGAGGAAGTAGAAGTTCATGAGGTTATATCCCAAGAACTCTACAAGGTGGCGGACAAGTTCTCTACTATGGCAAGGTTAGCCTTCCCTCATCTCATTTGTTACCTCTGTAATTCAGCTGGAATTGACATATAGGAAGACATCCTCATTGATGAGGACAAGTCCATCACTAAGAAAAGGATGGAGCAAGTGAGAGAACCTCACCAAGAGCATGAGGAAACTCCTCATCATGAAATCCCTGAGATACCTCAAGGGATGCATTTTCCTCTACAAAACTATTGGGAGCAAATCAACACCTTCCTAGGAGAATTAAGTTCCAACATGGGACAACTAAGGGTGGAGCACCAAGAGCATTCCACCCTCCTCCATGAAATTAGGGAAGACCAAAGAACCATGAGAGAGGAACAACAAAGGCAAGGGAGAGACATTGAGGAGCTCAAGCACTCCATAAGATCTTCAAGAGGAAGAACAAGCCGCCATGACTAAGGTGGACCCGTTCTTTGATTTTCTTGTTCTTTATTTTCTGTTTTTCGAAAATTGTGCTTTATGTTTATTTATGTTTGTGTCTTTATTACATGATCATTAGTGTCTTAGTGTCTATGCCTTAAAGCAATGAAAATGAATCCATCACCTTTCTTAAATGAAAAATGTTTTTAATTGAAAAAGAAAAAGAAATGCATGAATTTCAAATTTTAAAATAGTTTAGTTATTTTGACGTGGTGGCAATACTATTGTTTTTCTAAATGAATGCTTGAACAGTGTATATTTTTGAATTTGTTGTTTAAAGAATGTTAAAATTGTTGTCCCTTGAAAGAATGATGGAAAAAGGAGAAATGTTATCTGATGATCTGAAAAATCATAAAATTGATTCTTGAAGCAAGAAAAAGCAGTGAATAGCAAAGCTTGCAGAAAAAAATGCGAAAAAAAAAGAAGAAGAGAAAAAGAAAGAAAAAGAAAAAGCAAGCAGAAAAAGGCAATAGCCCTTTAAACCAAAAGGCAAGGGTAAAATAAAAAAAGGATCCAAGGCTTTGAGCATCAGTGGATAGAAGGGCCCACAGAAATAAAATCCTGGCCTAAGCGGCTCAACCAAGCTGTCCGTAACCATGTGCTTGTGGCGTGAAGGTGTCAAGTGAAAACTTGAGACTGAGCGGTTAAAGTTGAGGTCCAAAGCAAAAAGAAGAGTGTGCTTAAGAACCCTGGACACCTCTAATTGGGGACTCTAGCAAAGCTGAGTCACAATCTGAAAAGGTTCACCCAGTTATGTGTCTGTGGCATTTATGTATCCGGTGGTAATACTGGAAAACAAAGTGCTTAGGGCCACGGCCAAGACTCATAAAGTAGCTGTGTTCAAGAATCAACATACTTAACTAGGAGAATTAATAACACTATCTGGATTCTGAGTTCCTATAGATGCCAATCATTCTGAACTTCAAGGAATAAAGTGAGATGCCAAAACTGTTCCGAAGCAAAAAGCTAAAAGCCC
This sequence comes from Arachis hypogaea, assembly GCF_003086295.3. Classification (NCBI taxonomy): domain Eukaryota; kingdom Viridiplantae; phylum Streptophyta; class Magnoliopsida; order Fabales; family Fabaceae; genus Arachis; species Arachis hypogaea. The sequence continues at coordinate 95,390,656 of NC_092050.1, read as the reverse complement.
CGCTCATCTAATTAATACTGATCTTCATAGATGTTTTTGGAATTCATTGTATATTCTCTTCTTTTATCCTATTTGATTTTCAGTTGCTTGGGGACAAGCAACAATTTAAGTTTGGTGTTGTGATGAGCGGATAATTTATACGCTTTTTGGCATTGTTTTTAGTATGTTTTTAGTATATTTTAGTTAGTTTTTATTATGTTTTTATTAGTTTTTAAATAAAAATCACAATTCTGGACTTTACTATGAGTTTGTGTGTTTTTATGTGATTTCAGGTATTTTCTGGCTGAAATTAAGGGACCTGAGCAAAAATCTGATTCAGAGACTGAAAAAGGACTGCAGATGCTGTTGGACTCTGACCTCCCTGCACTCGAAGTGGATTTTCTGGAGCTACAGAAGCCCAATTGGCGCGCTCTCAATTGCGTTGGAAAGTAGACATCCTGGGATTTCCAGCAATATATAATAGTCCATACTTTGCCCGAGATTTGATGGCCCAAACCGGCGTTCCAAGTCAGCTCAAGAATTCTAGTGTTTAACTCCAAAACTGGCACAAAAGCTGGAGTTAAACGCCCAAACTGGCACAAAAGCTGGCATTTAACTCCAAGAAAAGTCTCTACACATGGAAGCTTCAATGATCGGCCCAAGCACACACCAAGTGGGTCCGGAAGAAGATTTCTGCATTAATTACTCATTTTTGTAAACCCTAGGCTACTAGTTCTCTATAAATAGGACCTTTTACTATTGTATTTTCATCGATGATCTTTGAGAAGTCTTATGCTATCTTAGACACAATTGAAGGCTGGCCATTCGGCCATGCCTAGACCTTGTTCTTATGTACTCTCAACGGTGGAGTTTCTACACACCATAGATTAAGGTGTGGAGCTCTGCTGTTCTTCATGAATTAATACAAAGTACTATTGTTCTTCTATTCAATTCACGCCTACTTCTTCCCTAAGATATTCATTCGTTCTTCAACTTGATGAATGTGAACATCCGTGACACTCATCATCATTCTCACTTATGAACTTGTGCCTTACAACCACCTCTGTTCTACTGCAATGGCTTGAATGCGTATCTCTTGGGTTCCTAATCTAAGATTGGAA